>NC_064535.1:10604112-11887862 GCF_023856365.1 Brienomyrus brachyistius | reverse complement strand
GCTCAGCCCAAAGTTACACCCTTGGTTTTATCATCCTTACAGGTAACTCTGCTTCCTGTGTTGTCCTCTCATGATTCAGTATGTCCCAGAGAGCTGGCCGTCTTTATGTTACTGTACATGCTTCCATTAGGATATTGATAGAGGATATTTCTGGTGCAAAAGCTTTCCATCCAATATGCTCTTCACATTCTGTGCTTGAGGTTTGTATGGGTAACGTTTATTTTAATTTTGGCATATTGGACGAAATTTCAGCCGAGTATTATCTGTAAACTAAATCACACAATTGTGTTTTTGAGAATATTTGAAATTTATAAATTTTTTTTTAATTGTGTAAGGTTTTTTTACGGACAAGCGGACTTTTCTGTACCTGCAAATTACTTTATGGTTAGTACCAAATTATCCACCTCACTTGCAGTGTTCTTTGGATTAATAATGTTTAGTTCTGTGATTGAAGCATTTTTGGGCAGTCAGTAAATTATTGTTTTAAAGGCTTAAAATATCTGCATTTTTAAGCAATTTGCAAGTTTGCTCTCTTTTATGTCTTGACTTGATGGGGAAAAGTTCTTATTCGGATGAATAGATCTTGGTTTTTCTCCTCTCAGCACCAGAAGCTAGCGAGTTGGCCTTTATGGTATTTGTAGTATTTTCGAATAGAAATTTTATTATAAACATCCTTCCATTCACAATCAGGCTTTGCCTGTATAAATGAAATGGTACCATAAGGTGCTGAAATGTATTGGGGGGGGGGGGTCAGTGTGTGCCTGAAACTGAGTCGATGGCTTAGCGAGGGTGAAATTCCAGCCTGGGTGAAACTGTATATGTCTAAGATAACTACATCCAGAGCCTCTTATCAGGAGGAACCAAGGTCAGGCAGCCCCGTGCACAACGATCTGTGCTTACTGGAGTGAGGTGAAGGTAAAGAGAAGGAAAGCTGAGATGATGTATTACTGTTACAGGTTCTGTAGTGCTTTTCTCATCGATAGTTAGGCAGCGCTATAAAGCTATATTTGCAACCCCAGGTCACATTTATCATCAAAAAAAAAACTATACCAAAATTGGCCCATGTGCATATTAGATTTCTAGTGCTTGTTTATGTGAAAACTTTTCTCAATTTTTTTCCTCTTTCAGCCATCTTTTTTCCCCCTTACTGCCAAGCAGAGAGTCAGAGTTCCCTGTAGTTGTAAGATGTGAACTGTTATGTAGAATCAAAGGCAGCTGCTGATTTGTGACTAATTGTGAGATTAAATGTTTATATTGTTAATGGGTGTTGTATCCTTTTTTTAAGCAGTGTTATTGATGCCTAAGTCAGCATTTGAATTTACTTTTGTGATGTAGCTTTGCTGGAGACCGATTTTAAAGGGATGGGTTTTGAACCAGTTTTCGTTGTGTACAGTTTTTAAAAAAAAAAATTTCTTTCAGTGTTCATTTCTCTGAAATGCAGGAGGCATTAATCCGGAATGTACGTGTGCAGTCTGTCGGTTAGTAGGTTGCATTACACACACTGTGACCTTTCATTTTGTAGGGGTAAAATTTGACACAGTTGTACTCAAACCCCTGTGGAAAATTCCTGTTTTTGACTGAAGCATGCATGGTAATGGTTTTCAGTTTTGCCTGCCTCCTCATCCTTCTGCCTTTTGTCAGTGTCCTCCCATACATGCTGCGTAGCAAGGAGAGGGCCATCCCCAAGCAGCAAAATGAAGAGCTCAGCGTTTTAAATGTTCAACAGTTGTCCAAAGTGGGCAGATTTTTATCTGGGCGTCAGTGCCGGGCACAGAGAGGGGAATAACGCTTTTGAATGCTCAGCTGATTGCACTACAATAGCACCGGTGTGTGAACAATGTGGCTCCAGTAGGGGCCTCAGGATACAGCTGTTAGCTCCCTCTCGTGTTCCTGCTGCCACCCTCTCTTCGTTGTGGCCTTGTTCTCTCGCTCCTCCTCACATTCAACTTTTTGCTTTGCGCACTTTCCTACTAAAAGTGTCTTCTGAGGGTGCTTTTGAGCTTCTAGATGGTCTAGTTATTCCTGGGTATGTTTGTGTGACGACTTGATCTTATGTTGTTGACTTATGGTCCTGAATTGATTATCTACACTAATACGAGCATGAATAAAATCATAAAAGCATACAATGCAAAAAATAAAAGCGCAAACCTCAGGGTGTTCTGAAATTGTGCCATATATATATTGTATTATGACAAAATATTTTTTTGATGTCCATTTTGAGGTTTCTCAATACCATTTTTTTTTTTTTTTTTTTTTTTTAAATTTAATGGTCCTTGCCTGAAAAAAAGCATATTTTATTTTGTTAGTGGGTAGTTTAAAATTGTACATGGTGGACCAGCTAGAGCTAACTTGCTAATTTTTATTATTTTTTTTTTAAGAGTGTGCTTTTTTGAGACTAAATAGCCATGACTACAACAAAATTTAAGGTCATCAGGTTTCTTGAATGATTGAATGAGTAGCTTTCACTGACTATTGACAAAGTTGAGCTCCTGGGGCCTCTGTGAGAAGGAATAGGAGCTCAGTTGTTTTGACACTTTCCTGCTGCCTAATGGCCATGAGGAAGCGTGTTTTCATTTTTCAGGTCCCAGTATCATGTGCTGCTTCATTTGGAAATCACATGACCACAAGTGAGGCCTTGCTGGCTTCTTCTGTAGCTGTGGCCACTGTGAACTGGGACAGCATATCATGATATGCCTTAGAAGTGGCTTGATGTTTCCATTCTGGAATATGAGATGTGAAACATGTATAGCATTAAATTGTATGATTATCTTACTTAGTAGCTATTAAATGGGATCACTGAACATCGTAGTGTTGAATGATGATGAATAAAGAGTCTTTCTGACCCCTAATGCATTTTCTTTTTTGCAGGACCGGAATCGGCCCTTTGATGCGTTTAGCTTGCATTCTTTGGAGAATTCCTTAATGGATATGATAAGGACTGACCATGACAAAGGTAAACAGCACCCAGCTGGTGGCCCCCCAATGACTATCGCTGATATAATGTGGAGGAATCATTTTGCAGGTTAGGAATATTCATTAAGTCATATTTTAATTTGGGTCTGGGCTTCATTATAAATCACCCGTGATTTGATTCTTTTTGTTGACACACATTTGCATTTCCCCCAAATATCTTATGTTGCAGTTTTAAAATAACTTCCCTCACCTGCAAAATTTTGCATATATATTTTTTTTTTATCTGTGTGTTGTGTGTCTTTGCAGGCGTCTGTTTTTGTGCTTCTCTTAATGCAAATCCGTTAATTACATATTTTTATTTTTGTCACAAACATTGAAATATTGCAGTGTTGGACTTGAAAAGAGACTATAAGGGCGTCCATATGCAGACCTCGTTTCACGTGCTTGTAAAATCATACTGGCGGACATGGGTGCTGCTTTGTTTTCGGGTTTTGAAGTACTATAGCAATCTGTCAGTTTCTGTGATGGACATTCATATTGCTGTTTTGTTCCTATATCAGAATTGATGAGGTCAGGAAATATTTGTTCTTTATAGACTCCATACCTAAAATGTTCCTTATTTTTATGCCTAATCACCAGGGGCCCTTTAATGTATGGACTGAAGTACTAGGGGCCTCTTCTAAAAAGGGGCCACAGCTAACCTTGCTTAATGAAATTTCAAACCTAGAGTTGCCAGCTGTCCTGTATTTCACGGGATCGTAAGATGTGAAACCTTTTTGGTCACAAGTCCGTTTCTTCAGCTATCATACCTGCTCTGCAAAACGTCAAATAAGTAAAGCTTGTCTTCGAACTTTGATCATTTGGCAGCATGCAGGCATGTTACTGATCACTCTGAAAGCCTAGATGTGTGCAGTGGTAAGTCATTATTGTATATTTTAATATGAACATTTCAATATAAAAATAGGCAGTTTATTTTGTAATATAAATGAATGTATTTTTAGCATAGTCCCTTGCATAACGCGCATACAGTCTGGAATATCCTGATTTAATCCAAGAATGTAGAGAGCTGCAATGCTGAGAACCTGAAGCAGTTTTCTCCTCCCTGAAGCTCTCTTCATTCTTCTCAACGTTATGTTTTTTCCCCATGTGGTATAATTCACCACGCATTTCTTTTCTTCTTCATCTGGCCATGTCCTGAAGTCATTTTAAGATAAAAAAAAAAAAAAAAAAAGTAAATCAACATTTAATTAATAAAATATAAACAATTGATCAGTTATGTATGTATATACTGGTAAATGTAGAGTAGGCTTTCAAAGACATGGGAACAACAACCTTGCTGAGGAATTGTAGTTATAGAAATTTAATGTGATGAGATTTTTCTAGTTATTTGCTGGGGCTGCCAACATTTGTGTATAAGATACATTATATTGTTTGACTCAGATTTATACCTGCTAACAAAGGTTAAAAAGCTATGTAGGTGGTCTGAATAAAAGAATGAAAAACACTGAAATAGTGATGAGATTAAAAAAAATGAAATGTTACCTGAAAATTGACTAGTTATGGAAGAACCCCCGATAACCTTA
Organism: Brienomyrus brachyistius; assembly: GCF_023856365.1. Taxonomy (NCBI): domain Eukaryota; kingdom Metazoa; phylum Chordata; class Actinopteri; order Osteoglossiformes; family Mormyridae; genus Brienomyrus; species Brienomyrus brachyistius. The sequence goes on along the minus strand of NC_064535.1, from coordinate 11,883,366 downwards.
TGAACAAGTAGCTAAAGGATGATTTTTTTTTTTAATCTTTGTTTGATCTTTCTAAAAGTGAAGTAAGCTAAAGACAGGTGTGATTATGTTGTCATTTGTGATTGCCTTGGAAAAGTGTCTGGATGCATCTACACACCATGGGTGTTATAATGCACTTGTGTGATTGTGGGCAGACTGGGTCGGAGGGAGCCGCTGGCACCAGCTGCTACCTGTTCAAACGACCCTCATTGACTAGCTTTGCATCAAGTTTAATGACAAGTCGAACATGTTCTAGTTTGCATCCAAGATCCTGCTGTCTGCGTGTTATATTTATAAAATTACTCCCTGACAGTTAGACGACCAATTACCTGTACAAAGTCAAATTCATTTTTCCTTCAGTTAAGCTTTTAATTATAGGTTTAACATTTCTCAAACATTCTTAATGTTTTGCATTATTCGTATAATACTGTTTATTATGCAAGTTACCAGTACTCCATCAGTCATGCCAGTGAGGCTTTTACCCTCTGCTCAAAGATTATTGCGAAGTTGTGGTCAAATTCAGAATATACCTGCTCACTCTTCATTTCTCATTGTGCCTGATGGCCTTTTAACTACAACCAATTTTACATTTAAACTGTGGTCTCTTGGACATCATTGCTTTTAGAGGGCAGTTGAGAATTTTTATTTTTTTTAAGAAGGCGCGGTATTTAACTTGGGCATGTTGCTTTTCTTGTGTAAGTTCTTGTCTTGTGTGTGTATGCTTTTGTCTTTGAAAGACTGCCAGGCTCAGCCATAGGGCGTAGATTGGCAGGAACCTGAATCTCTTGAATGTTTTTCTTTATGCTGTAAATACATTTGCCAGCACATATGGTGATTAATGCTTAATTGTTTTATTTGTAATCTGTGTAAATGGTATAGGCTGACACAAATGACTCTGTGCTGAAATTAATGTTAAATCTGTGATTCAGGTCTAAGCACAGCTCTGAGCTTCTTGTCTACCACTCATACTACACAGCTAATGCTATGCATGTTGCTGACAAGTATAGCCTCAACATACTTGTTATATCAGTATTGAAATTTGTTTGCCTTTTGAGTTTTTGTCAATAAAATTAATGTTCTTCTATAAATTACCTCTAGATTTCCTTTGACTAATCTTATCTGAAGGAGCCAAAATAAATCTCCCCTGCCACTCAAGAGCTAATACCTGTCAAGCTTTGAATGTTTTGAGAAATTTTTTCTTTTTGTCATTGAGAACAGGTTAGTCTGTTCCTGCTTGTTCATTTTTATTTATTTATTTTGACACCATATGACGTAGGCTGTTTTGGTGGGGCCAGATATGATTGAGCTCATTGACACGGACAGCCAATGAACACACGGCCAACAGACCATGGAAACCAGACAGAACCAACCCTCCAATGCCCTCCCTCATTTACTTTCCTTTTGTTTGGAGAAGCTTTAGTGATCAGGGTGGACACCTCTGACAGTGTTCTGCTGGGGTGGAGTTCTCAGTTCTTCCTTGTAATCTTCTATGATTGTTCAATGCACATTAATCCATTTGGAATGGAATGCTGGTGGAATTTACGTTTTGTTTAGAATGCCAGGCGGAACAGAATAATGCTAGGACAAATGACCTCTTTTGAATCTGTGGAATGCAGTGTGCCCTAGAATTTTAGTCAGCTGAGAATTCATGTGGAGTACTGGATATTCTCCCCCGAAACTGTAAAATCTCCACCGCCACCAGCCACTATAACCCTAGCACTGTTTACACTCCACCGATCGAACCCTGTCCTAGTGCTTTGCAAACACACAAACTTGCATGGAGGTGGTTACTCCGCAAGTACACACAGTTTATGGTGAAAGAAGCAACTTTGAGACCTTCCCATTCTGTCTTAATCAGAATTTTGTTTGATTTGTAGGGAACCAATTGATCAACCAGTGGATTGAACATGTCTGATTAATACCCCTGGGGTCGTTTGTTCTTTTTCATAACCTTCTGGTTTGTTTAAATACTTGACACAGATGTTTGTTTTAAAAATAATTCTACTAATTTATTCTTTCCCTTCCTGTTGTCTGGAATGGCAGGTGGTAACATTTTCTGTTGATTTTATAAAATTTTTTCAAAGCCCTGTGACAGTTTGTAATGATTTAAAAAGGTCAGCTTATATGCCGTGTCTGTTTAGTCGTTTTCTGATTGGCTGACTGAACACTGTCTGTCCTAAATACCATATCTTCTTTCTTCTGATCTGGGCCAAAGAACAACACACTTTTTTTTTTCTTGAACTGCTTAGTAGATACCAGTACAGTGTAACCTGTTGTGTATGTATGTGTGTCTATGTGCCATTTCTTCTGGGATGAGGCAGTTGGGCCAAATTCAAGGACAGAACCGTAGAACAAGAGAAGTTTTGCTTTCGTGAATGAGTGTTAAATAGTGACACGGGGGGCAACGTGTTTTGCTGAGGTTCTAGACATATTGTGTGTCTGTGTGTTTAAATGTCTTCAGGAGAAACCAGATTATGAAAAAAGAAAGAGAAGCCTCAGTACTGAAAGATTACTTGGTTTTCTTCTTGTCTCAGAGGTGTTGCTTCCTGGTGCCAATATGAAGTTCTTGTACTACATGTTGGCAGACCTGGGTCATAGCAGTGAGCCTGTGGGATTTTTAAGAGAGGCAGAGCAGGAAAGCAGCCCAGAGCAGCTTTGATTTAACCTTATTGCAGACTAAGCAGACCACTCCTCCAGTGCAGTCATGTTGAGTAGAAGTCAGGTGTTTGTACTTGTGATCTGGAGGTCAGTGGTTCAAGCGTCTGGGTCTGTGCTTGTGAAACCCAGCTGTTTGTATGTTGAGCCAGTAAATATTGCAACGTGTCTTTGGTTTCGTTAACGCAGAAAGAAACAGATGGTTGCTTGACTCTCCTTCAGTAAAAAGGCTGCTCATTTGAACTAAATATCAAGATTGAACTTACGCAGCCTTGACCATGACATCCATGAGCCCAGTCACTGTTTACTCATGTAGCCATTGTTATTGTGGGCATGCTGTCAGATTATTGTTGTTTACTGCTATGTGGTTGTGTTTTTAGTAAGAGCATCTGTGGTGTTCGTAATGTTGAAGTTAAAGGCATCAAGTCATCCGTTTTAACCATGCAAGGTTAATATAGTACATATATTCTCATAAACTCAAGGGACATATAATCAGACAATCCTGTTCTACTTTGTTCTTTATTTTTCTGTACTGTATGAGGAATTTGTAGCACAACAATGACCTTTCTGATCCCTCTTAATTATAAAATGGTTCCCCGAACACCTGCTGAAGTTAGCATTTAATAATCACTCAGGTGATGGACTTGTTCAACGGCCTCATTAGCTCTGCGGATAAATCAGAACTGAAGGAACAGGACAGCTTGGCTTTGTGTCTCTTGAACTTTTGGAGGAGCTTTCAAATTCAGGTCTATATTAACTGTGGACTTCGACCTGATCACAAACCATAAACCTCCCCCACCCATCTGACAGCTGGTGGTGTTCTTCCGGCAATACCAGCAACTTGAGTGAACAAATCGGGGGGGGGTGCTCAAATAGACACTGAATCTAAAATGAATGTTGGCATAGGCAGACTATGGAATGTTGTTGAGGGACTTTACCATGGTGTTTATAATGGGAGATGGCAGTATTCATAAGAATAGAACTGAAGTTTGGGTTAAAGAGGTGAATGGAAATAGCGCTGAAGTATTTCTAATTTTATTAGCTACTTGTTTTAATTTTGTTTTTTAAGCATTTGAAAGGAACTAAATGTCATAGGAAAATGTAAAGGCTATTTGCAGGGCCCTGATTTTTTTTTTTATTGGAATCCCCACGTGCCCCCAACACGTCGTCCAACCTCTCAGTGCTCTTTAGGTACTAAGAATGTTCTTATTGGCTTTTGTCAAAGTACACCAGAGATCAGGACATGGCTGTGGTGGTGCCAGTAATGATCTCAGGTATGAAACTTCCTCATTCTCATTTGAGCCATTGTTTCTGCGTTATGTGTCGCCTGGAATTTCAGTCTAGGTGTCAGGTTTGCAGTGTACTTAGCTTCACACTTTGAAACAGATATTTTTATGCTTCTGATCTTCAGATCCAGGGTCCATTGTACTTAATTCCAGACCTCTCCCTAAGCATCTGAGTCCAGTATGATTATTCTGCACCAATTATCGGCAACTGGTCCCAATATATCGTTGCGATCTGATAGTTTTGCCAGAGTGTTTTCTTTGTAAAAGTAGCTCTCACTGTTTAAAAAAAAAAAAAAAAAAAAAGTTGGAGACCACTGTTCTACACCCCCTAATTTTGACATAATAAGAGCTTTACTTTGATTCACAGTTCAGAGCTGATTTATATTTCCAGATCATAGAATCTGAGCCCAGAAGAGCAGCGGCACTCTGAGGGTGGATCACTGACTCAGTACTGCGTCGCTGTTTCGATGGGCCAGATGGTGAGGCACACTTGCCTGTTGCTATTTTTGGGAGGTTAAAGGGAATGGTCCCTTTAAACCTGAAATTGTCTGTAGCAAGATTTGAGAGCAGTGGAATCGCTGAAGGGAGGCATCTTCTCTTATCTGGCTGTTTAATATTCTACCAAGTTAAACCTGAATCAGGTTTTGCAGATTTGACTTTGTATGCAACATGGGATTTTGAGCTTTTGGAAAACCTAGGCAAATTTTAACATTGCTGATGATATTTCTTAAACTATCCATTGCTTTTCCGCCAGATTAAACATCTGTTAATATAATGTTTGCATAAAATAACCTAAAGTGGACTCAGAACAAGCGCATCGTTTGTGGTCAACCCTCAGGCAATAATGTACCTTTGTCATTCATTCATTTTGTACAGAGGATGGCGACAGGGACGAGGAGTTCGGTTATAGGATGTGCATAAAAATCTAAAGCCCTATGTATCTGTTCAGCACTGAGAATTGTGGGTAGTGCCTCATTGAATTTTTTTCTTTTAACTTTCCACATGCTCTTGGTTTGTGGTTTTCCCACACTAATCCCATCCTTATAGAAGATGGAAAGTAAAGCATAGAAGTACAGTGCCCCCCTCCAGTTTGCTGGCTGCCTGTCAATGTACTTGAATTTAATCTGAATGTCATGCTGACATCCATTGTAATGATTGTAACATGTTCACCGAGACGTATGGCGATGCTCACTTTCAAAAGGAATTTCCCGGGACTTGTCAGGATTGCAAAACCAGGCACACGATGGGGAAACTGGAGGAAGAGAGAGCGAAGAAATGAATTATGAATTGCGTGTGCATGCAGGCTGCTTGCCTGTCAGTGCGTGTGTCCTCGGCATTGTTACCCAGTCCGCTAAGGGAGCATATCTGGTCGTCTCTATCTGTTAAAAGCAGCACATAGCGGTCACTTTAATAAAATAAATATAATAACTGTAGCCAAACAGTTCTTGTTCATTTCTGTATCATCCTGTGAAAGTGTTTAAATCCTGATAACTCGCTCTTACGAGTTGTCACTTCTGTTTCTCGCATTAAAAGCTATATATAGATTTCTGTATGCAAGTTGTAAATCAAGATTACTACTCTGCTGTTAGTTTTTAATGTGCCAGGAATTGTGTGTAAAGAGGAGCTCTCTTGCACCAGTAAGAGAGTGCAGTTTCTTTTTTTTTTTTCCTTTGGGTAATGGCTGATAAATGTTTTTATCCAAATTGTGAAAGTAAAGGAAATTATTTCCTTTAACGCCTTAAAAACTTAAGGGAGGCTTGTGAAAATCTTAAACATCGAATGGGTGTGACTAATATGGTTGTCTTCATTTTAGCAATGATATATATGAAACAATATGTGTGTGTGTATATATAATAAGACATAAATACTAGGGAAATTACCAGCCTTCATTGGAGCTGCGTGAAGTGTGACCTGGTCAAAGTCATTCTCAAGCTCTGTTGAATTTTGCTGCTAAGCAAAACAGTCAGTTCTTCAAATTTGGGATGTCAGAAAGGGCCACCATTCTCACATGTTTGTGTTGCTAATGAAAGACAGAATCTGTGTTTTGGGTTTAGGCCATGTGACTCTTGTCCTGTCCAACCCCAAGCAAATATGACAGAATCCTGGATGGTTCAGCTGGCCTCCCTTTGGCGGGGGGGACTGCTCACTTAAACAGAGAGGGCCCTGGAGTGACATAGATGTAAACAGCTCAATGGAAAGAAAAAAACACCTGAACTGGCCTCTTAGTAACCAGCAGTGAACATCACTTGAATACACTGGAGTTCGTATTTGTGAGACATGAACTTGTCTCTTGTCCTCTCCAACACTGCTTTATTCCTTCCTTGTTTGTGTATAAAAGCCAAGTTCAGTCAAGTTTGTCTGTTTTGGTACAATACCAGGAAATTCTTTCTGTGGTCATGTGACTTCCCCCCACCCTCCCTTGGGTGTCCATACTAAGATGCATACATAGACTGTTCATAAACAATAGGCGTTCTGCTTCTTGCTGAGGTTGCTTGCTTTTGTTAGCTTTTGATACATTTCTGTAATAGCTTTTTTTAACCAGTTAAGATTCTGTAATTTAGAAAAAAAATCCTCTTTTATAAAAGTATAAACTGTATCTCTTGCTAATGTATCCTTGATGTGTGTTTACAGGGCGCATGAGTCTTAATTTTCACCACCCGGGAGCAGATCATATAATGGCACTCAATAGTGAGTATTACTTACCGCGTTTACTGTTCCCTTTTTGACTGTGTACATATACTGCATCTCAACATTTTGCACCATTTTAAAACATTTTATATTATTAGCCTAATGGTAGGCTGTTTATTGGTTTTATTCTAAAGGGAAAGGTGAAATCGTGGTGTATTAATTTTGCATAGTTCAGAATATATTGGGATATTGAATTAACACATACACAGGTCAGCCATTACATTAAAACCACTGACAGATGAGGTGAATAACATTCTTGTTACTATGACGCTTGTCAAGGATGCCATTATATATTGGGGAAGTGAACAGTCAGTTCTTGAAGTTGATGTGTTGGAAGCCGGAAAAATGGGTAATAGGAAGGATTTGAGACTCTGACAAGGGTCAAAGTGTGATGGCTAGATGACTATGCTAGATGGCTAGCATCTCTAAAATGGCAGATCTTGTGATGTGTTCCCAGTGTTCAATGGTCAGAATTTACAAAAGTGGTCCAAGAAAGGACAACCAGTATACTGATGATGGGTTCATGGGTTTCAAAGACTCAGTGATGTGCATGGGGAGCAAAGGCTAGCCTGTCTGGCCTGATCTCAGAGGAGAGCTGCTATAGCACAGATATCTGAACAAGTTAATGCTGGCTGTGATAGAAAGATGTCACAACACACAGTGCATCGCAGCTTGGTAAGTATGGAACTGCGTAGCTCAAACTGGTAAGAGTGCCCATGCTGGCCCATGCCCGCCAAAAGCACTTAAAATTGGCATATGAGTTACAGAACTGGGCCATGCAGCAATAGAAGATGCTGGTTTGATTCACTTAGTCTTGCATCATTTGGGTGGCTGCATGTGTATGTGTCGTTTACCTCGGGGAAAAGATGGCACATGGATGCAATTTGGGAAGAAGTCATGCCGGCAGAGGCAGTGTAATTATCTGCTAGGAAACCTTAGGTTCTGGCATTCATGCAGATGTTATTTTGACACAGGCCACCTGCTCGAACATTGTTGCAGAACAATTACACCCCTTCAGGGCAATAGCATTCCATGCCGGTGGTGATTTCTTTCAGCAGAGTAATATGCCCTGCCACACCGTAAAAATTGTTCAGGAATGGTTTGTGGAACATGGAGATGATTTCAGGGTGTTGACTTGACCTTCAAAGTTCCCAGATCTCCATCTGATCTAGCATCTGTGAGATGTGCTGGACAAACAAGTCTGATCCATGGAGGCCCCACCTCGCAACTTGCGGGACTTAAAGGATCTGCTGCTAATGTCTTGGTGCCAGATAACACAGGGCACCTTCAGCCCGTGCCTTGACGGGTCAGAGCTGTTTTGGCGACGTGAGGGGGATCTACACAATATTAGCAAGGTGGTTTTAATGTTATGGGTCATTGGTGTATATTTGAATATTCCCAAGTCAGTTAAGCTGCATGTATGCTGAGGTATGAAACCCATTGACCCCTCCTCAGCTAAACCAGAAACTGAAACATGTAATTACTAATTCTGGTCCTGAAACCCTAAATATTTAACTGCTTTCAAGACGGATCAGGCGATCAGTAGAGGGTCTGGTGCCCCCTGGAACTACTCTAGTTTTGCTGCCTCTCGGAGCCAGCAAGATGGTGTTGCATGAATTCTGTGAGAGTTCAAAACATTAACTTAATCCAGTTGTTAGACTAAGTAGTTTTGACACAGGGAGTCCTATCCAGCTTGGGCTGAAAGCGAACAATTCCCTGTGACACTGTTACAAGAGTAAAAGGATACATTCAGCCCTTTCTTGTGGGCTGGGTTTGCCTTGTGAACCGACTTAGAAGATGACCTGCTGATAATATTTGTTTGGGAGGAGGACGGATTGGTTGGATAAAGGTGACGGAGTACTGTTACATTTAACACAATTATTTCATTCTGTTAAGAATGAAAAAGGTCTATCATCTAAAATGTCCACATTTTGGAGACGTTTCCTCCATCTGCGCCGGAATTTTCCTCAGAACTGTAATTTGCGGTGAGGAAAAGGTTATATGTGCTGAATCGCAGCCAGACCTGGGAGGAACGATCCCAGTCTGCATGGCGACCACTAAAACCCCAGCAAAGGCCACCCGAGGTCAGCGAGTCTCAATCTGCATCGCACTCATCTGCCGGGCTGCTCTCTCTCAGGAAGTGGTATCTGGGTCAGAAACGTGAGTGGGCTTAAAATTTCCCCTTTGGTGGCAAAGTCTGTGGTGCTGGCAGAGAGGGGACATTCTTCTGACTATTTGACCACCCCTCCCCTCCAGAGCTCTTCTTCCTGTCATATTGGTTTCTCCAAGGATGTCATTTACTTTAATTGGTGCATCTTCTGTGCCATACTTGTAATTATTAGATGCACAATAAAAGTGGACACGAGCAATCTAGGACGATTTTATGTCATCAAGTTTGGATTTGTGTTTTGGTTTGGTGGTTCCTTTGGTAGCACGGGTTGTAAAAGCTCTGCATCTCTCTCCGATCTGAGTATGTAGTAGAGGATAGTGATGTTTCCCAGTAGACCCAGTTTCACAGAGAACCCAACACTTTGGTTAGCTAAAGAAATTTGAATTCCTCGTACCTCTCCTTTCCCCCTGATGCATTGCATTTTATGCAGGAACAACAGAGAATGGTCTTTAATTATAACCAAGGTGCTCCTGTTATTGAAGGGCTTGTCGTCACGCTCCTTGCCACATTGATTAATAAAGGAGTAATCCTTAAACATGACAGGTGCTAAGTGAATATCATTCTCACAGCAAGAACTAAATATTGGCTTCGTTTTCACATCAGCTGGATAGACATTCCCCGATACTGTGGGAAGCCTTACATCTCTTATGCAGTAGCATTTGAAGTTTGTAGTTTTTTACATTCCCATTTTGCAAAACTTGCAATGAGCTGTGCATTCATACAGTCTTCTGCAGATGTGTTTGAAATGCTGTGACACTTGTACAAATTCTAAAAGGAAAAACCAGATTGAATACTTGAAAGGTTTTATGTGATTCGGTTCTGTTGAGTGAGGGTATCCATTTATATGCTCAAGTTGTGCTGTTAAACACCCAAGGGGGAAATTGCCTTATTTTATCTTTGCAGGTGCAGAAGTAGGAATCATGGTTTGTTCTTTAACTGGGTCCAGTAGCTCTAATTGCATGCAGTGCAAAGTAAATATATAAAATCTTATTCATTTAGCTAAACTTGTTTGGTATAACTCCTTTGCTGTGAGATGATATTTTCAAGAAGAGCTTAGGGATTTAGATAAAGAAATGTCTTTGGTTTTAGCTCTTGAACTCGGATACGGTGAGTCTAATGCTGTTGGCCCCTTGTACCATCTATGACACACTTGTCTGTGAGGTGAGCAAGTGTCAAAGTGGTGTTCTTAGAACATGAATATTTTTTATATTTTAGAAACTTAGATGAAATCCCAATGCTTTTGCCTAAACCCTTGACTAATACAGTTGGCAGCCATTCATTTGTACGGAAGACCATCATAGGCCTGAGTAACATGTCTAAATTGTGATGGTCTCCAGTGTGTTTTCACACGAGCAGCACTAAGGCCAATCGGCATTCTTAGCCTCGTTGCTAGGCATTCTGCTCTGTTCCCATTGACCTCTAACAGACGTGTCTGCCCTTCCACATCGAAGGACAAGATCCACAGGAGCTCTTTCAATTAAAGAAGACAAGTGGCCAAAAACGATCCATCTCTCAAGTTGACTATCACAATGGGTTCCTTTGCAATAGATTTGCTAAATACTGAAAATGTTACATTGAGTTGTTGTTGCTTAGTTGGCAAGGGATTAAGGGAGTGTTACTAAGTTCTTTACAATTTTGAACGTCTCACTTTGTTTAGAACAGGAGTAGGCAACCCTGATCCTGGAGTGCTGGTATCCAGCAGGTTTTTCCATCCTGCTTAGTCTCTGATGAACCACACCTGATCTCAGGCTGAGAGTAACTCATCAGGTTGGATAGAAAACCTGCTGCATAGCAGCACTGCAGGATCTGAGTTGCCTACCTCTGGTATAGAGTGTGCCTGGTTTTTTCCAAGAATTAATCTGTAAGCTTCCCTGCTAAACACAACTGTTAGTTTGGCCTTTATCAGCAGTACTGGTCCGAGCTGAGCTAGGGAGCTGTGACTCCCTAGGCGAGCATCTCCACCTGTGTTGCCTGTAGGATTGACCAGCCTTGTTTGCCATCACAAGAAATCAGGGGTCTTTCAGTTGACCCACATGTTGACATGAATGAACTCTGTGTGGTAGGTGTAGTGTGTCCTTGGTGGCTCATTTTGATGAACCTGGCCATTTCTTCACAGTGGTTTCATGCTGTCATGGCCATTGACAAATAGAGAAGTACCTCTTTGATGAAGACCCCAAATATGTTAATTTTTATTATATCCATTGTGGAAGAAAAAAAAATCTGTGCAAGTTTCTTTTGCCCTTTCCTACCAAAGGGCTTGTTATCAGATAAAATTTGAAATACATGTTGATCATTTTGTAATGTGACAGAGAATAGGAAGAATATCCAGAGCAGACTATTCCTCCTAAACATTTTACCATCTGCTCACTACTTCTCATTTTCAGTTTGTTCCTTCAAAGATGGTTACCTGTATCCAATTTTAAAATGTGTCTGGAGTAACAAAATTGGGCTTAGTTTTCAGAAAAAAAGCTTCTCAATTCTACCTAGCTGTGATGTTTGTCCAGTTCTGACCTGTAGTTATTGGAATAAATATTGATGACATCAAAATAGTTTTTTCTTTCTTTTTGCAGACTGATGACCTAATGAGCCAAGCATATGCTTACATCCTGTCAGTGCTTAATCCCATGTTTACTGAATGGGTTGGCATTTTAATGTTGGGCTCGTCTATGTATGTATGTTTTTAACAGAGTTATCTGAGAAAGCAGCATAATGCTGAGAGGCTTTTTGTGCTGCCCTGAATACCTGATTCCCTGCTTTTAAGATGCCTGCACTCCAAGGATCAAGCATCTGGTGGGGAAAAACAAACAAAACATTTTCTCCTTGGCCTGCTGTTTGAACACATGTTTCACTGTTACTTTGCATCTGTGTGAGCTCGACCGGTCAGCTTCCCTGTCCATGAAACCCACGGGTCTCTCTTTCTCTCGCTCTCTCTCTCTCTTTCTCTCCCCCTCTCTCTGTTCACAAGCAGCCAGGAGCTATGGGCGCAGAAGAGGTAAAGTGTGACTTTCATTCTCTGTGTTTCTGCTTGTGGCAGTGGTGGGTGGGTGTGTTTTGGGGGGCAGCACAATGAGTAGCCCTTTGTAAGACCTGCCAATCTTTGGATGGGAGGGTTTTTCCTGTGATCCTAGATTGTGGTTGGATTTCCCTGTTTCTGATTTGGATTACCGCTTCTAATTTTCACGCTTTGGAAGAAAGTACATTAAGAAATGTGGCACCTGACTGGTGGCATGTGCTGCTTATGGAACCCAGCTTGCATTTTTGCCGTCAGTAAGCTTTTCTTAAATCGGTGTGTTGCCAGCGAGAGGGATGCCTTTAGGAGTTTTGCACAAACAGTAACCCCCAAAGTCATGAAGGGGTGACCTTGCAATAACAGATAAGTGGAATCTGGTCAGCAGTATTAAGTATCGCTTGCCTAACAAGCACTGAACGCTGCTTTGAGTCCTTTTTTCCCCAGTGCCGAGTGATAGGAACTGAAGGTAAGGCATTACACTCAAAGCCCCATGTTGTCCATTGGGCAGACGGAGCATATGCAGACGTAGTGACCAGCTCACACGTCCTGGAGCCATAATTTTTCTGGGAGGAGAAACCGCTTCATTCCTGTGCTAGTTTGCTGTCAATTTGGCATGTGAGTGAGCAGGACACTATAAATGAAAACCAAACAAATAAGGTGCCCATGTTTTTATGAAATATTTTTCATTATTCCTCCTTTGAATAGAATTCCAGCGTCTTTTTTTTTTTTGTTTAATTAAAACTTTTTAAAAGCACATTAACTCAGTGATTCCTATGGCGAGACACTTTGCTGATTTGGAGCGTTAAGCTAATTGGCCTATGGACAGTGATGTCTGGTGAAAGCAGTCAGTCATTCTCAGCGGCACCCTCGCAGCATTTGTGGCATTATGGGAACACGGCTAGACCCCGATTTAGCAACGGCACAGCAGTGGTTCGAGAATGTGCTGAGGTGGCCGGGTGCATGGAGTGAACTGAGGTGGAGTAAATTTCCATGATTATCTGGGTGAACACTGCAAGTGTTGTCTTCTGGGCCGGCCAGTAGGAAGTCTCAATCTAGTGAAACAGGAATCATCTGAGTTTGAATTTGATCTTAATTAAATACTAACACAACCATTTTTTTCCTGATTCAGCCACTTGATTATTTCTGTTTGTCTTAATGTAAAATGACGTCTTCATCATGTGTATGTGTGTGTCACTGTGCCCATGCCCAGAAGATTTTGGGATCGAATCCCATGGCCAGCAGCATAATCATATCAACCCTGGGTCTTTGAGATGGTGAATGCTAGCTGACTCTGCTCTTTAACCTCAAGCTTACCTCACTTGTATGTCATTTTGGACAAAAGCATCTGCTTCATAAATGTAAATAAACCATGTAGGACACCTAAGTAGTGGATGTCTATAGTCATTTCTACTGTCTAAATAAAGTACCATCCAAACACCAACTCCAGAAGAAAGCAGGCATTTTACTGTCTAATTTAAGCATCATGTAATGGGCCCGATGTTTATTCCAGTGTCAAAATGATTACTTTTAAAATATTTTTCTCCAACCCTTGGGTGTTGGGTTGTAGCTCAAGGAGTAAAACAGACTTTTACCTCTCTTTTTTTGAGGCACCTTCAGAGTTGTACAAAACTGATCAATCTGCAAGATTCCTTAAGTTTGTGGGAGGAACTGTGAAGACTTTTATGACCATCTTTCATACATTCACACAATACCACCTTAAGAGCTGTAATATAAATGTGTGTGTTTTTAGTTTGTGTTCAGGTCTATATTATGGAATGAGTGCTTAAACCCTTAAGGGAGGAAATGAGAAGGATGTTTTTTAAAATGTAGCACTGGCTGTTTGTAGGAAGGAAACCTTAAGCGTTTTCAAATTTTCTGGCAGCGTTAATTTTGTCACAAGTTCTCCTCGGTTGTGCATTCTGCCCCTCTTGTGTAGCATACTTGCTCTTAGCATTATTTATTAAGAAGTCTTGGGCGCAGCCGATCGAACATCCCAGGGTCACCATTCACTTCCTGGAATTTGACACGTTTGAAAAATGTCTACAGGCAGAATCAATTTTGCATTTGCCCATGTAAATTGATGTGCAAATTTTTTTGGAATTTATATTTCAGGGGAGACTGTTTTTAAAATGCTTCTGTTCAACTCTGTTGGTTTCATTAAGCTGGAGAAGAAAATAAGAGAACCACCTGTGATTCTTCCACTTTTTTGGATTGTCTCTTTTCAAATGAACATTTAAGCGTTTGTATTTTCCCCTCACTGGGAGGCATAATCCTTGATTATGTACACCCCCTTCTCTATAGCGTTGGTGGTTTTCCTGGCTACAGGAGTACAGCACCTTGTTGACACCTTTTCTTTTAGATCCCTTTTCTGTAATGGAATCACTGTATGAAAAGGCTAAGCTCCTCACACTGGTGCTGCTGTGTGCTCACAGGGATACAATGGGGCCCAGTCACAGTTCAGCAAGCCCCTAATGTGGGGCTGCCTTCGACCCCGGGTGTAACCTCCTACCTCTCCTTGCGTGGCTAATATGTGCTATTTGACCCCGCCCCTGTGGACTACTACTCAGCCATGCTAGGGATAGGGTCCTCAAAAACCGCTCTTTGACACCACAAGATTATTTCCCATGGGCATGAAATTCTGTACAGTGTAGAGATCAGATACTTTTAATAAAAAAGCGATAGGAACCATGTGTTCTTGGTTATATCTGTTTTCTTTGCCAGCCCAGTCTCATCCACAGATGCTCCTGGATCAGATAGGTTAGGGCTGGAGGGGGAGGAATGCGGAGAATGTTTGTTTGGAAAATTAGCTTTTTGTGCGTCTGTCCGTAAATGATTGTGGTTATTGTCCTGTGCAAAAAAACTTTACGGCCATGTCTGTTAGCATGTTTGTTTAGCCATTTAACATGATGTTTCTGCCTTTTTCACTAACCCTTTCCCTCGATCTCCTTTTTTTTTTCTTTCTGACTTCCCCCCCACCCTTCTTTTCTCCTCTTCTCTATTTGATCGTCTTTCTTCCTCGTCCTTCTCTCCCTCCCCCACCTTCTCTCCTTCCCTCCCTCCATCCAGGCCGTTCTTCCCTCTTCCCCTTTGAAGATGGCTTCTTGGACGAAGGACACGGTGACCAGTCGCTGACTCCTGGCATGGGCTCTCCCACACGTTGCCAGAATGGCGAGAGGATTGAGCGTTACTCCAGGAAGGTCTTTGTCGGTGGTCTGCCTCCTGATATCGATGAAGGTCTCTTTTTTTTTTTTTTTCTCCTTGCTTGTTTGTGAGCCAAGGTCATTGGATGTGATATATTTGTTAATATTTAGGATAGTAAATGACCTCATCTAGTGCTTCAGGTTTATTTCATATATTCAAATATAATCCTAAAATGTCCCATCTTTAGTTATGTTTAGGCTCTTCAAGACCAATTTCAGATCAATTGTTCAAACTTCTGCTGCCCGCCCTATTGCAGAATTGCTTTTCTTTTGACGATAACTGCTTTTTCTGTGACCTGAGTGCTTAGTCTGTGTCGCAGTCCTGGGCCTTTCGATTGTTAGCACTAGACAAACGGTGCTGTTTCCTCACACCATTTCAGAATGACTGTGCTATGGGGTAGATGGCTGCACCTTCAGGAATGGGGGCTAGTTTCCTTGAAGCTTACACTTAAAAAAAGAAATTCTTTACAGGTTTAATCACATCCCCTGAAATCTTAGTCTCTGACTTTCTGAGTTACTTAGAACCTTATCTATCTCATAAATGACAGGCTAAATATATCAAGTCCTTCATAGTTCAAACTGTCTTGTAGTCTTAGAATGGTAGCTAGGGAAAATAATGCTCGATCTGTTTAGCCAAGAAGCTCATGGCTTGGTGTGAGTACTTGTTAGAGCTTTTGTTGTCTAATGTGAAGTACAAAATAATACGGTCAGTTAGAGTGGTCGGTTAATGAGATCTGGAGTTTTTTTTTACTTGCTCAATGAAATATAATTATGATTTTTGGGTATTCGTAGTTTCGTAGTTGCCGTTTTAGTCTGTGATGGAAAATCTATTATGCACTACTGCCAAAACAGGTTCTCTGTCTTAGCCACTCTTAGCAGCACAGTGATTTGGACAGCCTAAATTAAAAAAGAGGAATATGATAACCTAACTCAGAAGAAATGTTTTATGTAATTAAGTAAAGTTAATACCACATTAGTGTGTGGCCTCAAAAATTTGTTGCTTTTGTAGTTGACTCCATGCATTCATTGTCCTGTTGATGTGCAGAAGCGTTTCTAATTGGTGAATCTACACTCATTCGCTAAATAAAACCAGTAATAATAGTTCTTGACCATGACGGTTGCCCTTACCAGGATTGCGCAGACAATGACCTCATCGTTTTTAAGTGGATAAAGTGGACCTTGTACTATTTTCTGTGTCTGCAGATGAAATCACCAACAGTTTCCGGCGCTACGGACATCTTGTGGTGGACTGGCCACATAAAGCTGAAAGCAAGTCCTACTTCCCACCCAAAGGTAATTACCTGCTGGAATAATGATGCCTTTCAGTGTCCGCCATCCAGGCTGTTTATGCGGCACACTGCACAAACACGTACGGGCCTGGACCAGGCTGCGTTGACAACACACTGCGCTGTCTCTCTGCATACCTGTATGCGTGCATGTGTGTGTGTGCATGCACCAGCAGAATGGCGCATTTTATTTATATCCTAAGTGGATACATGGATGCAGAATGCCATACATGTATTTACCCATCTGTGTGAAGGATTTAGTCATGGCTGCTGCCATGGCAACCTATTTGCGCAGCATGTATAAAAATGCATCGCATTTTATGCTTCAAGTGTTTCTGATAATTTTTCTGGTGAATAAGCTACCGTCGACCACAAAAGGGGAAAGAAGGATGGCTCATGTCTAACAAGGAGTGTTTTTAAAGATATTTGATTGTCTCCACATAGCGTTTTCTTACCAGCACCCAGCAGCCTCGAGATAAACGCATATTAATACGCAAACCACGACTGTTTTGATATTTCTTATATTTTCATTTGAAAACTAGTTTAGTTTTACTTAGTTTTCATTTAGTTTTGTTCCTTTTTATTTTGAAGTTATTTCCGTTTTAGTTTAATATTATTTTAGCATCATTTAAAGTCATTTT
Organism: Brienomyrus brachyistius; assembly: GCF_023856365.1. NCBI lineage: Eukaryota > Metazoa > Chordata > Actinopteri > Osteoglossiformes > Mormyridae > Brienomyrus > Brienomyrus brachyistius. Next base: position 11,866,412 of record NC_064535.1, on the reverse strand, counting down.
ATTTTTAAGAGACTGACAGTTGTAGAGCTGTTGCACGTGTCCGCTCTTCAGAGAATTCTGCATGAATATACATGCACATTATATAGTAATGTCCTCAAAATAAACAAATCGTGTTTCAGGCATTAATGGTAAAGCTAAATAAATCTTTACTTTAGCCAAAATCATATTTAAAAATGGTAAAGAAGCATTTTTTTTAAGGTTTATTGGAAGCAGTATTGTAAAGTTTTTAGTTTTTGTTTTCGGTAACGATAATAAACCTGGTGCGAACCAGCCAGTCTGCCTGCTGAGTTGCTGCCATGCAGCCCCTGCACTGGCACCTCAGGCTGCCCCAGGCCTGTCAGGGGCTCTTCATCTTAGGCAGGTGAACCCAGTTGCTGGCCTTTCCGGGTACTTGTGTCATTTCGTTTTTCCCTCAAAACGGCAGCACTGTTTGCCATAATAAAGCAACTATTAAAACTGGGGCTGGGAAATAGCTGGGATTCTTCTAGCAGATGGTAATATGCTGCATCTGGCGAGGAGTGAAACTTGGCCAGTTCCTTGCCTTTTTTTTATTTATTTGACACTCCCAAGAAAACTATGGCACCCTTTTACAAGTGACTAGTGAGGTTACCCGCAAATCTATAGAGAGGACACCCAACGCACTGTATGTAATTTGGTTTACTAGCTTGGCATAGGAGAAGGCACAATATGCTGTAATTCAGTGCATGTTGCACTGTAGCAATACTGCTGCCTAATGTGTCTCAATTGGGCCCTTTTCTCTCATTTTAGAAATAATGCAATTCTCAGATTTGCAGCATTTAGTTTTGTATGAGGTCAGTTGGTATGAATGCTTTTGTGTTGATTTATGTCTTTTGGCACTGGGTGTGCATTCATCAAGGTGCATGCTAACCTTTTTGAGGATATATTTAGTGAATCCAGAGAAATAAACCATAGAAGAAGGTAAGCTGTGGGTATCCATGTGAGGGTCTGGCAGAGTTTTGGTCCAGCTATCCCATACAGCATCCCTACGATGGCAGGCTGGGCTGGGTCCCCTGTGCATGTGCTTGCATGCCTGTGCATCCCCAGCCCGGTGATCTGCCTTTACTCCAAGCCACGACTTGCACCGACTGGCTGCTCGCTGGAGAAATGCACTCCAAGTTGCTTGTGTGTTCCTGGCTAATTTGCTGGAGCTAAGGCACCGAATGTTCCTAGTTATTTCTGTCCCTCGGAGGAGGGCCCAGCGGGACTCGGTGTGGGTGCTGTAGATGGCATGGGGGCCAAGTCCCAGCCAGACCCTCTTTAGACTAGGATCATCTTCTGGGCACAACGCCTCATGCAATCAGCTAGCCCCCCCCCCCCCGACACACACACACATTTTGGTCCACAATGGGGCTACCTGCCCCAATTCAGCTCCATGACACACATTAAGAGCAAGCAGCTGTATGGAACAGGAGTTATTTAAAAGTTTTCCACTCTGTAATTGAATTTGGGAGTAACACGTAAGTAGGTGGTTTATTGCAGGATTTGTTTAGAGTCTGGGTGGTTGTTTTGGGAAAGGGGAGGTGTGATATCTTCCTGCGTTTATAAATGAGTCTTCCGTGTATTGGTACAATTAGTTTTTAACATTATGGTAGTTAAAAACGGCAGTATTACAACCAAACCCTAGGCTCATCCATGAGATGAAATATACATGGAATGTAATATAGTGCTTTTTTTGGACTTTGGTTGCAGCGCAATAAGTTGCAGACTAGTCATTCAATATAATAGTAAGGGATGTTAAAATTAATTTTGTTGATCTATTACTTACAGGTTAAACCTTAACCATTTGTTTTCTATAGGTTGTGAAGGTTGCTGTTACATTCTTAACAGTATATTTTAGCAGTTGAATGCAAATGTTTTTTCAAAAAGTATTTTTGCTCTGTTCAGAAATCTGTGTCAGTAATCTGGTAAGGTTTGGCGGTGGGTAACAGCATATAGCTGTTTGTGTTTCTCCCGGCCCCTTTTCCCCATATGCTGAATCTGGATAGTTGTGATGCTACAACCTGATTCAGGAAAAATGACCAGTAACCTGTTCAGGTCCTGAAAACGGGCAAAAAGCCTGGCATTAAAGCATGCTGCCAATTCTGTTCTGAGCTTTGTGTTTGTGATCTATTTCGGCTGGAAGCTCGTTCTTGACCTCCAAAATTCACAACCCCAGTGAACACATTTCATCTGTTTTTAGCATTGTTACTGTGTCTATATATTGTTACAGAACATTACAGCCTCATTAAACTACATTAATTTGAAGGAACACTAGATACCCTCAAAGCTAAGTTGGACTGTTACAAGCACCAAGACTTGAAGTTCTGACTTGTAGCAGTTTGGTTGCAAGATCTAGTTTTTCTGTCAAGTGTGCTGGTATTGCATTTGTTACCAAAGATCTGAATATGAACCGACATTGAAAAGTTAAATTCTGATATGAGAAGAGCTGCAAATTAATGTCATCTGCCGTCTGGGTTGAAATGGGTATGAATGAGATTTGTAATAATTCAAAGGCAAGCTTATATTATTCAGTTATTGGAAAAAGGAAGTCATTTTTATCTGTGCATGTGCAATTTTTGTCTTTGGCTGCTGGCTGTGCATTATTAAGAACTACATCCTGCAGTGTAGATCAGGTAGTAACAGGTACCTGTAATTTTTTAAACAAATGTGTTTTGTTTCTCAGTTACCTGATTTGATGCATCACTGCTGGTCTCTTTGCACCTGTGGGCTGCTCCGCTTCATGAAAGAATGTTATATTCCCAGTGCCCACACACAAATGGCACCTCATTAGGCATAGGCCCTGTGCTAAATCTTTTATTGACTATGGTTATTGGATCTTGGACACTTGAAGCCTTGAGGCGCAGCTGTGCTGACAGTTTGTGTGTATCTGGACATTGTGGATGTTAAACTTAGCAGTGTATGTAGCCCTTCCATTGACATTTACCGTTGGGTTGCCCATGAGAGGAGTATAGAAGTACTAAACACAAACTGGCTGTGAAAAGTAATTCTTCAGCTTGTGGCCCAATACACAATGAGCACCACAACTTTGTTGTTAAATAAGCAGTCTGTAAGCAGGTGTCCAAAGTTGTAATTATATTTGTGCGTAGTGACTTGGCAAGGTTGGCAAACATTGCACTGGGTAGTAGAAATTTGGTCTAGTCCATAATATTGTATCCCATTGCGCCCATTGTTCCTTTAAGTCATTAGAAACCGGAACCTAGTAGTATCAAGACAGTCAGACCTGTCACAGAGATGGTAGCATTGTGTGAGACTAGTCTACAAATTTTTATTTTAAACCAAAATTTCAAAGGTTTGTTTCTGATTTTCCATTAATTTCTGGTTCTTAACTGTAACTGTTTCATCGGGTGATTAATTTCTAACAATAGGTTGTCTCCAATAATACCCTACATGATTTTTTTTTGATATTGATGATATTGAATAAACATACATGGTCTAGTAATTCTAGTAACATTTTATAAAGGATTAAGAATGTTAATTTTGAATACATGGTTTATATTTCTTGAGGGCCATTTATTGTAATCCAAGTGATTTTAGGTGCTAGGTATGTCTAGATAGTTGCAAAGCTTTTGGGGAAAGAAATCTCCCGTAAATGTCAGATAGATTTTTCCAAAAGGCAGAGTAGTATTTTATGTAGTTTTCCCTCAAAAGTGACCTGCTGATGCATGACTTTTACTATTGATACCTGTGCTGTTTGCTCTCTTGGACTCCACTGATTCTGTGTTGCCAATGCATCCATTGGTTATCTTAGTTGACCCCTTGAGTTGGGTGTGCAGGTCTTGCACATCTGTTCTAGGGAAAGATTTAAATCTGCAGTTTTGGTTTGTTATAAGGGGGTCTTTGCTCTCCATAGATGATTTGTGATAAGAGCAGCACACACTATTGTATAATAATCAGGGACAATGGCGTGAATATTGATTTTAGAGACCTTGAATAGAATGCAACAAAACAAACAGCACATTCACTGGGCCACAGCTCAAGCTTCTCACCAATACACTCTGACTCAATATCCTTTGTATTCCAGTATCTCGTCATCGTCATTCAATCCCATTGTTGTTGTTCCATGATTTAAGATGATGCTTTATTCTCGCGGCATAATAGGGAACTGAATACTTGCCAACTCATTGGTATAGTTAATGCATTGAATGGGAAGTGTGAGGTTATCATGCTGCCCTGGGTGTTTGTATCATACAGTGACATACTTTTATAATGGGCTTTGAACGGGTTGTTTCCCAACTACTGCAGACTGGTGTGACAAGAGCCTGAAAACTCTGATAGTGGACACACACGTTGCTTTTCTGTGTCCCTATTCCCTACACTTCTGCTACACTCATGGGTAGTCGGCAGATATGGCCAACAGGAGCTGCTGTAGCAACAGTTCTGTATACCTTTCCATTGCTATGGCACGGGGCAGTTTTTCTCACTTACAATGGGGTTGACAAGAGTGTTGGGAGTTCAGCTTTTTTCCCCATAAATGTGTAGGTGTTAGACCACAATGTATTGGCATAATTAACCGGAAGAATGAAAATTCTTAAGTGGTGTTGGTAAAAAGCATCATTGTTTGTCTACAATTTGAAATTGATTACCTGGGACATGAACAGATGGGATCTAATGAAAATGGTGCCCATGTGTGTATGCTGGTAGGTTTCATTTGTAGAACTGGGGAAATTAGCTGTGGCTCAGGCTTTTTATGACCTCCTTACAAGTTTGAGTTCCTACCGGAGCATTTTGTAGGATTGAAGCCTCACATGAAGCCCTCAAAGAACAACCATGGTTTTTCATTGCATTATAACATGGCAGACAATGCGTTAGCTGTAAAGACGCTACTTCTGGCCAAAACCATGTGAATTCAAAGGTGACTGAAAAGGTAAAAAACCACGGAAGAATGGAGCATGAAATGCTTAAGCCTCCTGTCTGCTGTGTTGGGTGAAGCGTTGGAGAAGGTGGTGATAAGCTGCTGGGAGGGAAGCATGGTCCTTAGGTGGTGGTTGTTGTTTCGATGGGTTGGGTTTTGACCCATGATCCCATCCTTGTTTCTAACAACAGTGCTGATCAAGCATGCTGGTCCTGAGGCTCTCCCACAGCTAACCAACCAAGAAATTGTATGGTTTTCTGATTGTGTGGCAAGACTCATTGTTGCAGAAAAGGACTTGCTACAAACACTGTATTCACCCACTGGAGCAGTGGTTTTTAACATGCCGTTAATTACTTTGGGGAGGTAATTTGCTCCCTTCCAGGGTTAAAGTATTTGCTTATTTAGAAGACCGTGGGCGTAATTACGGTCTTTGCTACCGCAGTGGGTAATTGCATGTACATTATAGTGCAGGAGCTTCTGGTAGATTTTCATTATCTCGGTGTTCTTGGTTTCGAGACTATGACAGTCTTCTCGTTCATCCTGTAGGCTATGCTTTCTTGCTGTTCCAAGAGGAGACCTCTGTGCAGGCCCTCATTGATGCCTGCATCGAGGAAGATGGCAAGCTCTACCTGTGTGTGTCCAGCCCAACTATCAAGGACAAACCGGTGAGTTAAACCATATCGTTTTCTCAGTGTGCTTTTATTTATGGATTGTCTTGCCTTACATTATTCCCATTAACATGTCTAAACTTTACGTTTATCTTCCCTTTGTGTCCTCTGCCCCTCTGTCTGAGCATAATTTATTAGACCGCATTGCTACTTGTGTCCCTATTCTTTGAGGTCTTTGTAGTGCATCTCAGGCCTAGCAAACAGTGGGAAGAGCTATTAACAAACTAAGTGTTTAATTAGGCCTTAGTGCCAATCATAAGTCCCGGTGCACCCTAGTAACTTAGATTAAAGTGCAACCTCTGCTCTACCTCTTGTATGTACCAGTCGTTCTACTGGGCAAACAGTGATGTGGTTTATGGTACCATTAAGGGACACTCCCTCACTTCACTGCAGGGAAAGTCAGGAAACATTTTTCAAGTCCATTGTTTAACCTCTTAGTCCCTTTTTATGGTTATGTGTCGTTTACCCACAGGGATACATTCTGAGAAATGCATCCTTAGACAATTTCGTTGTTATATGAATGTCAAAGAGTGTACTTACACAAACCTTGATGGTATAGTCTACTACACACCTAGGCTACATAGTATAGCCTAAATGATAAAAATTACAGTATAGTAAATGCATAAACCAGCAAGTTATCGTTATCAAGAATTCTGTACTCTACATAATAGTATATGTTACACTTTTCCACAACTAGCAGTGCAGTAAATTTGCTTACACCAACATCACCACATACATGTAAGTAATGTGTTGCGCTCCAAAGTTATGATGGCTGTGACATCACTAGATTATAGGAATTTTAAACTCTGTTATCTTTATGGGACAACCCTTCCATATGTGGAACATCGTTGACCGATACATCATTATGAGTTGTGTGTGTGATATTAGAGTATATTAAGTGTTACCACAACAAGAGCAATACATTTTTGGATTAGGAAATAAGGGCCATGAAAACTCACTTTCAACCTGCTTTAAATAAAGTTTCATGCTTGTGTACCATATATACACATTTCTAGAAGTTTCTGTAGTTTCTCTTCATCTGTCTGCCTACGTGATTAGTTGTGTGTGTGTGTGTGTGTGTGTGTGTGTGTGTGTGTGATATTTATTTTAACGGCCGTCTTACTGTAGAAGTCACCGTTGGCATCATTCCCCATTTTCCCAGGTACAAATCCGACCCTGGAACTTGAGCGACAGCGACTTTGTTATGGACGGCTCCCAGCCCTTAGACCCTCGGAAGACCATCTTTGTGGGTGGAGTCCCCCGGCCCCTTCGTGCAGGTGACAAAGTGTGGGGAACGGAATTGAATAATGTTGGGGTGTGTGTGTGAGAATGGGGTGGTAATGCTCACCCTCCCCCCCCCCCCCCCCCACTTTAACCACCCTAGTGGAGCTGGCAATGATCATGGATCGCCTGTACGGGGGCGTCTGCTATGCTGGCATCGACACAGACCCGGAGCTGAAGTACCCTAAGGGGGCCGGACGCGTGGCCTTCTCCAATCAGCAGAGCTACATCGCCGCCATCAGCGCCCGATTCGTCCAGCTCCAGCACAATGACATTGACAAACGGGTGAGTGACATATTGACAGTATGCCCAGATGTGCCAGTGTGCTTGGGTATTACAGAAAAATGCACAGGGACACAAGTCAAAGCCATGCTTACTTTTTCAAATGTCAATAGTGAGTCTAGAAACTGTTGAAACTGAGTAAGCTCTACAATACTGTCTGTCTTGCAAATCTGTGAAGTGTATCTATGGTAGGGGACATTACAAGGTTATTTTGTGTGATTCTCACTTCAATAAGTCCTTTTCACTGTCCAAAGACAGTCTGTTCACACATTGTATTGTCAGCCTTACTATAGGAAAGCATATTTTCTATTGCATATGATGTTTTTGCCTTTTGGGAAGCACTGGTCAGAGATAAAGAACAATGTTCCATTATTAATATGTTAGAGATGACTACTTTTAGATTTTGAGTCACACAATTTGAAAAAGATGAACAGCTAACTTAATTGTTAGCTGATTATTAATTAAGTTCAATGGCAAAAGTAGAAAATCTGACCTGTGTAGGAATATATGAAAGAATTTCGGATATTTTCACAATGCAAGGGCAAAGGTTCCCCCCCCCTCCCTTGCTGGGTGGGGTGATGATGCTCTCTATGACCTTATATGTCTAGCACTGGGGTTCGATCAAACCTTTTATCCTAGCCTGTACTTTGACAGTCTGTTTGGAGAGGGGGAGGGGGTCTAGTTCTATAATCATGGCTGTAGTCTGTTGGAGGTCTGACAAGCATTTGAAGTCACTGATGCTGGTAAGATAATTATAGGCCATCTTGTTCCTATAGAAGTCCTTCCATGCTACTGTTCCAGAGTTGGCTGCTGACGCTCAGTTATTTTTGGTTTGCAGCCTCTATATGTACCAGATCATGACCAACCAAGACTGGTAGTCTGCCAGAGAGGTCAAAATCTGCAGAGGCTAAATTGTGCACACTTCCCTAGGGCTGTCATCAGAATGGAGCAGCTTGCCTGTGTCTTTATTTTAGCCAGTAATTTGACCTGGTTAGGAAGGCAGCGTAATGATGTTGCCTGCTAAACATGGTTATTTAGTTTTGAAATGGGTAACGTTTGTTTGGGAAGCTGTGACACAGGGTTCCACTCTCCAAACAAATTTGCATGATGAAAACAATGTTGCTAAGCAACACCCTGGGATGCTCAGTTGTCTTCATTGCCTCCATCTTGGTGGCCTACCAATGCCCTTTTCATACATTTATAACAAAATTGATGTAAAAAAATAATTTGGGTTGTAAATTACATGTTACCTGAGGCTGCATTGCTGTGTGTATTATAAATGTGGTAGTTTAGGCTGTTAATATCAGTTACACTTTATGCTTGATTATGATTTAAGGTTTTTCATTATGTATGTTTTCACATACAGTGTAAAGAATTAAATATTAATGATTTAAATATTCCTTTTCAAAACTTGGTTTTCCCTTTAGAATGAGTGGTCTAAAGTGTCCATTCTTAGTGTCCATTATAAAAGGAAAAGCAGAATATAATTTTTAATACCTTTACCCTGCAATATAAAATTAACAGGGTATATGGTTTCCCTACTTTTGCCATTTTACTTTTCCTGGGGAAACCTGTTTGTAAAGTGTTTCATCTCCCCTCGTCAAGTCTGTGTACTTTTAAAATCATAAAAGCAGGGGCAGTATGTTTTCTGCGAGGGTTTACCGGCAGACAAATGACTCGCATATGGGCCCAATTTGGGTGAAAGTAATTTGTGAAAAAATGTGCGTTTAGAGCAGTAGGTGATAACATGAGTGTCAGACACATTCATTTGCTTGTCTGCTTTCCTGCTATCCTGTTAATCTGCCCAGACAACACATGCTTCCGACAGTGACAGGGGTAGCATGAAAGAGGCAGCCGAAAGGTTTTTTTTTAAATTATTATTATTGCCATGTATTGTGATGTAGCAGTCAACACATTCTAGACCGTTTGTGTGAATGGAGCCGCTTTTGCTGCCGTGTACCATAGACCCCGGGGCCGAGGAGGACCATACCCATGCATCATTCCGAATAAGTCAGAATTGTACAGATATGCGACTACATAAACACCATGTTTCTGTGAATATGCCCCTCAGTCCTGCCTTGAAATGATGCCCCCCCCCCATTCAGATGTGTTCTGCAGTCCATGACATGTACCAATTAATGTTAGTGTCAGACTTTTGCTAACAAGAAATTGGGAAGACGTTCCGGGTGAGATACTGACTTTATTTTCTGCCTTTTCCGTCGAAGGTGGAGGTGAAGCCGTACGTGTTGGACGACCAGATGTGTGACGAGTGCCAGGGGGCTCGCTGCGGGGGCAAATTCGCCCCATTCTTCTGTGCCAACGTCACATGCCTGCAGTACTACTGTGAGTACTGCTGGGCCAGCATTCACTCCCGGGCCGGCCGTGAGTTCCACAAGCCGCTGGTCAAAGAAGGGGGTGACCGTCCGCGTCATGTGTCCTTCCGCTGGAGCTGAGAAGTCAAAGTAACCCGACTCCTCCAGAGACCCCAGCACCACCCACAACCCCACTACCCCTCCCCCCCAGGACAGCGCTGTACCCCTTCCCATCAACCCCCAAGCTAACAATAATTACAAACCATGGGTTTTTTTTTTTTTGTAACGTATTATGAGCTCATTGTCTACTATACTCTGAGGGGGTAACTACAATTATATAAAGTTTTTGTACATATTTGCACTCTGGCATAAAAGAAAAAAAACACACACAAATGACACATCCGACACATTTGTCCAGCTTGGAACCAGAAATTTATTTTTCAGCTCCCTTTGTTCTGTGGATTTGTGTTTCCCCCACAGGCCACCATCAGGCTGCAGCCGAAATGAGACTATATATACATATATAAATAATATATTTTTTCTTTTATATGAGTCTATATACATATATAGATAATTTATGTGACTGTAGCATGCACTTATTTTCAGAAGTTGTAGTATATTGCCCCTAGTAAAAAAAAAAAAAGAAAAAAAATTACCAAAGGTAAATTTAAATTCATAAATTTAAAAGAATAACAAGATAGGTGGCATACAATGTAGCAAATTAAACAATTATTCAGTAATCAGTAGTGTGGGTCAAAAACGCCCAGATTAGAAAGACATATCTATATTCCCTCTCCGATTTTATTTAAAAAATATTAATACCTCATAAGCTCAATCAAATTTTTTTTGCTTTTAATTTGTTTGGTTAGGTCGATTTTTTATTATTACTATGATTATTATTTTAGTGTTATGTAAATGTAATGCTGCAATAGCTTTTGCTGCTAAATCCATGGTATTTACTTATACCATAGTACTTTTCAGGCTAGGGTGTCTGGGGGAGGGGGGGGGGGCAAATTACAGACAACACATGCTGCTGACGATGACAGGATAGCATGAAAGGGGCACCCGAAAACACCACGGGGGGGGGGGGGGGGGGGTGTTTGGGGATGTAGACAGGGAACCAGCGATGGGAATAGCGGTTCCTGGCTGTAATGTTTTATTTCAATCAACTTTCTGCATGCAATAGAATTTCAAAAACACACCATTTATTCTATTCTACCCACACCACAGAGATGAATCACAAATGGAGATGCTTGTGCACACGCACACACTGACGCACACTAGTGTGCGTGTGACTACGATGAGAACTTGACACAACATGGAGAACTAGTAAGGTACTCCAGTGAACCTATAAAATTTGGCTGACTACCATCGGGGTGTTTGCTGGACTCCTCTAGTACAGAGATTTTCGTTACCAGAGAGCAGCCTCAATAATTTATGAATCTATTAGATGTAGGATATCCTTTAAAAAAAAAATCTGATAGGTGAAGTACTTTTTGCAGTGATTGTTCATATATAATTGTGCAATTTTATACAGTATATAGTTAGGTCTGAGTATGCCTAGAACTGTGATTCGCTTTAACTGTTGTTGATGTATGACATAGAAGTCCTGTGAAACTTCATAACCAGTGTACTCACACCGGGGACACACACAGACACTCAAGCAAGCACACATGCATAAACACACACACAAACACTCGGTAAAAAGAAAATGAGCTCGAGTCTGATAAACACGAATCAGCTGTCTGTACCATTGACATCGCTTACGATTTTGTCTACGAAGACCAAAGAGCTCATGTGATAATACTTAAACCACCAACACACTATCGTGACGAAAGCTGTCTGGTCTGTTAGACCCCATGCTATCTGATGAGCTAGTCATTTATTTTTTTTAAGATATCCATTGGAAGAAAGACCATTGATGATGATGACAGCAATGATGAATATGAGAAAAAAAATGTAATATATATGCTTAAGAACTGTCTGGAGCAGAGATGTGATCTTTACTCTGTTTCATTGCTAACCAGCACATAACGTTCCCACAACTTGACTTTGAGAACATTGGGATCCATCGTTGTCAGAACTTTGTGTGTGTGCTGGTTTAAACCCTGATTTTCCTGCAAAGCTTGAAGTACAATTTTGACCTGCTAAAATGGTGGACCCCCCCCCCCCCCCACCCCACCCCCTCTTTTCTTTGAGAAGGTTGGGGTATACGACAACGGGGTGCGTTATTGGGAGTGCAGGGTATTAAAAAAAAAAAAAAACACAAAAACACATTGGCTGCTGAACGTAGGTTGTTTAGGACAAGATGAGAAGCTTGGGTTCGGGACCCTCTGGGGGTGGAAAGAGTTAGTTACACTGGTTTTTAGCAGTTCTGTGGACAATCCGACAGGTTGCTACAACTCCGCAGTTAATGTACGCGTCATATCCTGTTTCTGTGTGTCGTGATTGTCCAGTCCAGTGCTTGTCCCTTTTTTTTTTTTTTTCCCCTTTAGTTGCAAGTGTTTTGGTTGAACTACTTTGTTTTTGCAAAAAATGAGACGGGGTTTCTATTCTGGATTAAAGAAAAGAAACCGTAAAGGCTAATAATGATTAGTATCCCTCTGAAAGCGAATTCTGGGCCTTTTTTCTCTCTCAGCCCAGGAATTTTCTGTTTGTTCAATCTCTGTAAAAGACACTTGTCGTGCACTTCTCTTTGTATCCAAACAGTTTTCAGCAGTCAGCTATTTTATTTTATTTTTTTTTTATTTATTTTTTTTTAAAAGCGTGCTTTCTGACTGACATGATCTTTTGCAATACCTCAATTTTGAAATATAGGAGAGAAATTGATATTTTCTAAGTAAGTTTATTCAGATAAATATATATATATATATATTAATTTAATTCAGTGAGAAAATGATTTAACAGATGGTTAATTTTATTTTTGTCATGCTTATTTGCTTTTTATTATTTTTGGAAAAACTGAAGGAGTTAGAGCTTTATAACTTTAATATAAAATTGTAGTTAGGCGAAGTACAGAGTCTACCTTATTACAGAGGAATGCGATTTGCAAAAAGAAATTCCCTTCGTGTCTCCCTTCTGTGACATCAGAGATCCATTACAAAGGACAGAATGAGAAGTGAATGAGAGAGATTTCCCCCCAATGTATTGTTAGCGACATCTTGGAGTTCTGAAGAAAATACTGAGTTCCAAGGGAAAAAAAATAAACTTTTTCATGAAAGTAAAAATCTCCATTTGGTGCTGAGAAAGATAATTGAAGATACTTCCCTTGTTTTGTATATTTATAACTGATCATTTATTATGCCGACTAGAATTGTGAAAGATCTTCTGTTCATTATTTTTTTAAGAGAACTTTGTTTCCTAAAAGTGTGTCCTCCCTTTCTGTTTTGTACAACAATGTACCCTTATTTGTTGACTTGATGTTTTGAGGGTCCTTAAAAAGAAGGTGGGGAAGAAAAGAATGTTATTTTAAAAACTGATATACAAAGTGTTTCAGCTATAACTTGATCGAAAGCCCCAAGATGTATGAGGTCATGTGTGGCCTTTACTCACTGAAGACTTGAATTAGTCCCATTTTTTTCTTTTCTTTTCTTGTTTTTAAGGCTAACAAACCTTGATTCTTTGTTGTAATGTGCAATACTGTTTGTACTGTTTGTAAAAAAGAAAAAACAAGAAAAAGAGGCATAAATCTTTATTGCAAATTTATTTTCATTGCAAGCATTGTGATTCACTAAGATCATTTTCTACTGTGTATTTACCTACTCTACGTGCTAGTACCTTCCAGTAGTAATGTAGCCTTTGTACTGAGAAATTTTTCATTATTTTTAGAGATTTTTGCTAAAAAAGAAAATGATTAAAACATATTTACATATTTTTCATTTTTATTTCGTATTTTCTTTACACACTTATTTCTCAACCATTAATGTAGTTATTTCTGGGGGAGACTTTCATATCTGGTCAATGTCATTAATATTATTTTGTATTTTTACTTGGAATAAATTAATTTTATGATGCTAATTCTTTAAAGGTTTATTTTCGTTGTGTTCATTTTATTTTATGAAGCGGAAAACCTTTGTAATATTACTAAAGTGTCTAGATTTTTGAAATGCAAAGCTTTATGTATTAACTCGCTGATGTGGTTTACATTAGTGTGGCTATGATCAAAAAGACAAAAAAATTATGAATGGCTGGTCATGTAAAGCTATTGGCGATGTAACAAACGATTGGGCAATAAAAGGAAATGATAGAAAGGAGAAAACACTCAGTATGTTGTGATATTGTGGAAGCAAGACCGAGTACTACTGCACCTGCTGGAGAGAGTAACATTAGCTAGCCACTGGGGATGTCACAATAATTCTCAGGAAACATTTGACCTAAATGGCAAATTTTCAATATTTTTTGCATTTACTTGTTGAGGCTGTAGACCTAGACTGATACCCACTGGACACAAAAATGTCAGTTTTGCATCTGTGTGATTGTATTTAAGTATGAATGCATTTTTAAGATTTGAGTAATTTGGTAGAGGGGAAACATTTGTTTGCTAGTATTTTAGTGAAGAAGAGATCCCTATATTTTGATGATACCAACTCCCACCAAATCTTCCGTGATCCAAAGGATAGGCTGTTCTTGGGGCAAAGTGTCCTGAAAGCTTTTGCACATTTTGCTAGTATTCAGTCGCTCACAGGTTTGCCGTCTAAACACCCGTCCTGGTGTGGGTGGGGCGGTATATGCTGTTATGAAGTGTTGTGACATCCCCAGAATATGCACGTAATGAAAAGGAAACCCACAGATCTGAGTGTCATTTTCTTGCTTGCCTTTTCCTACGAATTTGTACAGCTGGTCATTCAGTTAATTTATTACTAACCTGACAGTTCCCCTGTTGCTGGGCCAGTGTTGGACTCCTACCACTAAGTGTTTGAGTTTTTACAAAGCAAGTTTTTTACCCTGTCAAAACGCTATCTTAAACCTAAAGGATAACTGTTATGGTCAGATGAATAGCCAAGTGTTGCTGACGGTGACCATTTTCATCAAGTCCTCTTTATAATAAACATGTCATGTCACAATAGATTTGGATAGTGTTTATTCACCCATGCTGCGTAGACATTGTGTCTGGGTGCACCTTTGCATCATGTTGAATCTCTGGAATATGATTAAAAAATAACAAAACCAACAAAAAACAAAAAAAAGCTACTCACTAGTTGTTTTCTTAGACTAACCACTACTTTTAAATGTACTTTTTAAGAAAAAGGGTTTTTTAAATTTATTTTGGGTTTGATTGCTGGTTATCATGAAGACTGAAATTTGCTGAATGGGATCTATGCTTGTCTGACGCTGCAGTACAACTGTGATTAAAACATGGAGCTCAATGCTGCTATTGCTTAAAACTGCTTCAAGTTTGTAGTTCAGACTCTCCCTCCCCTTTTCTGTACTAATAAGCATCTTATTAAACATAGTTGTATGATGCTGTGATACTTGTCGTCTTTTGCATGGTCTCCAGTTTCTCTCAGCTATTATTTAATTTGAAAATATCCGAATACAAAAAAAAAAACGAAGGATAACACACCGAATACGTTTCCCTTTGTATCATTTCTTAGGTGAGGGCAGAGTGCTGATGTCTTAGATAATGTATGTATTTACACAAGACCGAATCGAATATACATTTGCTGTAGCAGCTTGAATAACAGGAGATTCTAGAAGTGAGTCCATTCCTTTGTATTGCTGTCCTTTGTGAAAATGCCGCTACTAATCAGCTGCTTCCAGCAGTTGCTCATAATTTTAACCTATAACTGCTCATCAGTTGTTCTGTCCCTTCGGCATGGATCATAAGAACAAGTCCCTCCTCTCCTCCAGAGCCGCCTCCGCTCACACACAGGACACCCTTGTCTCTGCAGTGGAACAGTAGAAGTGTTGTTGTGGGTTTTTGGTTAGCTAATGCATTTCTTCAGAAGTGGTTTGGGGGGGCAGTGTTTAGAACATTGCCAGAAATCATTTAGCATTTATAGCACTAAGAGCAAGCCAAACGCTGAGGCAGCAGCTCTTAAAATCTGCTTTGGGTCGGCCAGCTACTGCAGTCTCCTCATTGCGTCATCGAGAAGGGCATCGACCACAGCAAACGTGATTCAAGCACACGTCCCCCCACTGCCACTGCTTTATATTACTTTTAAAGCCTAAAAAACAATGAGTTGGTAGGATGACCTCACACTGAAAACAAAACCCTCTACAGGGAACATCACTATGGACTATAACTTAGTATTCTTTTGTGCTATTTGCCAAAAAATCCTGGAGCACCTTAGTTTCATTTGATCTCCTGTGATGGCAATCCGACTTCGGACAGTGTAACAAAAGCCCACGATCAATTAATTTTACTTACCCTTTTGCATCAGAATGTGCCGTATTTTCATACGAAGGACATCTCTAAGCACAGCAAAGCTGCACGCAGATATACGTACAGGCTAACCAGACATTTGTCTGACAGTTTTTGAGAAGGTTGATCGACACAGTCCGTGGGGGTGGGGTGGGGGGAGGAGAATCACAATAACATGCCCTCTGCTGGTGAGAACCATAAAAACAGCCACTCACAAAAGCTCTTAAGAATTTATTAATTCTATCAGCCTAAACAAAGAGCGAGTACATAAATATTTACAATTCCACATTTTTTTTTGTTTTGCTTTTTTTAAAAGACCCTCTCTATAGGCTGTGGAGCAGTGATTTCCCAACCCTAAGTACCTGCGTACCGGTATGCACTGCAGTGTTAAAGCGGACATTTAGAGGAACGATACCATGATTGGCTGATAGATGGGGAGGATACTGGCTAGAACTCTTCCACTAGGTATTAAAAAGCAATTCACAGACCACTTTGAAGGTGATAGCTGAGAGAAGATTCTGGGCTTAAGGAAAAAAATTGGAGGCAAAAGAGCACCCCCTGGAGGTTTGCTGTGCAAAAACAAGTAAGTGGAGGGCGGGGATATTCAGTCCAAAACTGCATGTACTGCATAAGACAATGTCACTAGTACATGTACCACTCATTGTGGCATAATCGGCTCACGTGGCTGGAGGTTTCTACAGGGGACATCTGCTCAAAACAGACCTGTGTACTTGTTCATCCAAATCTTCACTTCCATGTGCATATCAGAATGAGAAGAAAATGAATGGTTTAAGACTGAGCTTAAAAAGAACTTGGTGTTTGTGACGAACGTGCGTTACACTTCACAAGCAGTCGTGGTGCGCTGTCAGAGAAACGGCACGGGAGGCCGTCCGGGTCACACTGTGGGGTGGGGTGGGTTTGACTTTAGAGGATTTAAGCTTTTCTTAAAGGAGTCACTGCTTTGGCAGGTCATTGAAGAGAATGCATGAAATTGTCCAGGTCGTATTCTGCATCATACTGCTGCTGGTCCCAAAGATCTCCCAGGCTGTCCAGAACCG
The DNA here is from genome assembly GCF_023856365.1 of Brienomyrus brachyistius. Lineage (NCBI taxonomy): Eukaryota > Metazoa > Chordata > Actinopteri > Osteoglossiformes > Mormyridae > Brienomyrus > Brienomyrus brachyistius. The sequence continues at coordinate 11,849,574 of NC_064535.1, read as the reverse complement.
ACTTCATGGAGGCCTTTCCTGAAGAAGAAGTGGCAGATGGCTCCCCTTTCTCCAACTTTTCATCCTAGGTGAAAACACACACACACACACACACACACACACACACACACACACACACACACACACACACACACACACACACAAACACAAACACAAACACAAACACACACACAATGAGCAAAAATTTCCAATAGATTCACAGTTGCACTTTAGTGAATGCATGCACGACTGCAGGGCTCTGGAATCATAGGCAGCGACATCTCCGAGTCAGTAAGAGAGAAACCGATGCTGCAGTTTTCAGGCTGACCCTGACCAGGGTGAGAAGGGCCCATAACCATGCTGACTGAACGAAAGTGACAGAAAACGGAAGTGAGACTGCAGGCCGACCTTGTCCAGGGTAAAAAGGTTCAGCAATTGCTCTGTGCCCATGCTCTGAAGACTGGCGTTTTCCTGGCTGATGACAGTGTTGGCGATGCTCATCTTGAACTTCTGCAGACCCATGATCTTCTCCTCCAACGTGCCCCGGGTAATGAGGCGGTACACGTTCACTACACGTTTCTAAGTTTAAGACACAACCTTGTCACTGCTCTGAATGCCTACAATGCAAAATGACTAAGAAATCAGGGTTTAACTTTTGGCAACACGCTGAAAATACAACTCCCAAGTGACATGCCCCAACAGATAAATGGAGATGTACAAATTAGTTTCTCCCAAAATATTGCGATTTGGGTGTGACCCTCCCACTGGCAGTGATACCTGTCCTATCCTGTGGGCACGATCCATGGCCTGAAGATCCCTCATCGGGTTCCAGTCATGTTCCACGAAGACCACTGTGTCGGCCCCTGTGAGGTTAAGACCCAGTCCACCTACATGGGTGGTTAGCAGAAGAACATCTATGGACGGGTCATTGTTGAACCTACGGAGGGGGGAGGAAGACCACTGTTATAATTTGGCGGGGGGAAAAAAAGATTGAAGAAACCCCACTACAGGGATATGAATTGCGTAATATCAGAGGCCTTTTATGGCCCTCAAAATTCAAAGTCCCCATAAAGTTCTCTCCCCACCTGGAGACTATGGAATGGCGCAAGCCAGCTTGCACGCTGCCATCCAGGCGTAGGTAGGTGACAGAAGGAAGCTGGGGCTTTAGCAGGTCATGCTCCACGATATCCAACATGCTCTTCAGCTGGCAGAAGATCAGCACGCGGTGCTGGGCCACCACTGCCTCAGTGGCCACGTCGGAGGAGCCCGTACTTCCTAGGCCACAATCCAGGAGCAGCTGCAAAACCGAGGATGATGGCGAGAGGGTTACAGGATGACTCTCAGGTAGCGGGTAGACGGGGAGCAGGGTCTGGCTAACCTGTTTGAGTGCTGACAGTTTGGGGGCGTGCTGGATGTCCCGCAAGCTGGAGTGCTGGGCTGTGAGCTGCTCAGTGATGCGCTTATACTCAGGGTGCACGGGAGTCAGAACTAGGGCAGGGTGATTGCAGAGCTTCCTCAGGTACTGCAGAGCCTGCAAGGGCAATGTCTAGCAGTCAGTCATTGCACAGCACTGTGGCTCCCAGGCAGCGATAACCGTCCAAAACAAACTTTGGCCTTAAACAAATAAGCTCTCAGAAGTTCAAGAATTTGGAACTTAAAAGGAAACACACAAAATAGATTTTTTTTTTTTTTTTTAAGATCCTTCAATATGGTTTTCTCCTCCTAAAAAGGTATCAAAAGCTGCAAATTACATTGTGAGAACCTATGGCCTTAGAAAAATGAGTATTTTTCTATATCTGATGCTTATTATTAACACTTTTATTAAAAATGACACGTGGTAGGGATTGGAGAAATGAGCCCTCAGAACCTCGCAGTAGGTGGCCAGTCACCAACTGGGTTCTCTCAGTCCTCGCTACCAGTGACTGGCAGCTCTGCGTAATTCCACACCTCCACCGTGCAGAAAAACCAGAGTATATTATAACCACAAGACAATTTTAAAGATATACAACATATTTCATGATGGAACTAAAAAAATTATTAAAAGGGGTTTACTCTAATCTGTCACGATATTTGTGTTCTGCACAATTTTGCTTTAGGTAGTAATTCAAAATAAACTAGTTAATTACCATGAAGCAACTTAAGTGTGTGTTTATTGCCACAAGGCTTACATCTCTTGATTTTTTGGAGGTGCCTATTTTAGCATAGTTTTGATGAATTCTCGGATTAATAAAAGCCAGGGGAGATTAATTATACTGATAATTGGATTTCACTGATTTTAATTTGTAATTTTCTTAAATACTTTGGATATTGCCTATTAATTTACTCCCATTTTGTAGCAATTCATCTTTAATACAAGCCAGTGAGTTCACAATCAAACTATGAGTGTTAGACTGATACACATACCACAAGGAATACTATTCAAATGCGTAATAAAACTGTTACTGAACTTTTCAAAGTGCATTCAGTCTATCATAATAAACATGAAAATTGTACATGTACATAAACATTTAGACCAGAAACTTGGAAGTCTAGGATTTGAAATCGCTAACCTGGAACACATGGCCGGTCGCCTTTAGCTTGGGTGTGTCTTCTTCCTCTGGCACGATGGCTGTTGAGATACTGTCTTCCACATTTACCTTTGCCCGAGATTTGGCAAAATCCTCATACAGTTGCACCTGTGAGGCAAGGGAGGAGAGTTATCTAAACAGTAGTGACCAGTACTTTCCCTGATATAGACCAAAACCATTCTACTGTATTTAACTCCCCCATTTCAGCAAGGCTCCATTTCAGAGGAAGACAGCTTCTCCGCTAAAATACAACTGACACATGAACAAACATTACATTACAAAACAGGACATGTGACGGATGCATGACTTAAAACGAGTACAGAAAGTTATTGAAAAGCTGCATCTCCGGGAGGATTCAATGAATTCTTAAGTGAACCCAAGTACAAAACAAAAGCATTGCAACAAAATCACAGCAGCATACAAACTCCCATCATATTCTTTGAACAATCGAACATTGACTTCGGTTTTCTTGGACGCCCTGCCAGGTAACACGATGAATGATAAGCAAATTAGTTTTTGGCATTTTTCGGCAAAGGAACTTACCTGAAAATTAAAGGCTCCTGCCAGTCAAGATTTAAAAAAAATGGAAATACGGCTTAACCCAGGGGGGCATTGATCCAGAATGACAAATAAAAGGTAGAAATATCGACTCTAAGGGTTGCCAGATTAAGAAGTGGAGAATACTGCAGTTGGGCTTGTCAAAACAAAGGGGCAAGATCCAAATCTCCAGGACCAGACATTTCCTCAGCCTGCTGGCAATATCTGGATGAGCGCCAGGCAGCATGCATCTCCAGGGAAAATGAGAATACTTACTTATTTGTATCACACTTATGGCGACATTAATAACTGATGTGGGGTGAGGGTGCTTCCAGCGGTTGCTTGCACACACAAGGGGCAGCCGGTTACTATCGGTTGAGCATGGACTCACACTCTGTTACTACCCAGGCAGGGAGCCCTCTGTAGCCATAGAAACTGATATGAGCTTTGGGGAACGGGGAACCGTGAATTTTTTTAAAAACCAATAAAGCTAGAATGTTAGATTGGGGAGCGGTGGGGGGGGGGGGGGGGGGGGATGGAAATAAAAGGCTTAGCACTGCTTCACAAAGTGTGATCCATGGTCACGAACTCCCGTAGGGCAGAAAATGGAAAACTGAACTTCGCCGATTAACACACAATGTTATTTCTGACACTCCTCCTCCTAGGGTGGAGGGATGCTAGGCGGGAACGCTTACTCTCGGGTAGTAAATCCAAATATTTCAATATGCCTCACAATGGACTAAGAGTGGCTGGACCACAAGTCTTAACGCTGGACGACACCATTCATTATTCTGACATTTGTGCTCTTCGGTTCGGTGAAGCTGCTGAGGAGCTAAGCCTGGATCTAGGCCTGCAGTGAAGCTGCTGAGGAGCTAAGCCTGGAACTAGGCCTGCAGTGAAGCTGCTGAGGAGCTAAGCCTGGAACTAGGCCTGCAGTGAAGCTGCTGAGGAGCTAAGCCTGGAACTAGGCCTGCAGTGAAGCTGCTGAGGAGCTAAGCCTGGAACTAGGCCTGCAGTGAAGCTGCGAAGACGCGAAAAAGCAGACGGCACATGACAAACTCAGGCTCAAAATGAATTACGCCACTTAAAAGCGGGTATTCAACAACCAGCCTGTGCCAGTTTCATTTCTTACAATGTACCATCATGAAACTACAGCAAGATGAATCAAAGTGAAATGAATGCTGAAATGAAGAACTTCGGGCTTAGAAATTAAAGTAAAAAAAAGTTATTTTAGCCAACCTAACCCTGCCAGAAGAAGAGAAACTCCAGAAGCAAATACGCTTACTAGGGCCCTTGGCTTTATTAACACCTAGATATCAACCTTCAGCACATTTATTCCCCAGTAACAAAAGTGCTCCAAAAAGCAATGTCACAATATCCTGATTTCAGCATACAGCAGCTGCAGAGTACGGATGTGTTGCCAAGTATTAATATATGCATTATTAAATTACCAGACAGGATAAGGTCAGAGACTTACCTCCAAGTTTTCAGCAGAATAACAACATCGTTCATAAGTATTAGCTTAATCAGCTTTACATAAATTCTTTGTGTATTATTAATTACTCGGAGTTATGTGATTCTCATAGACCTTTCCGTCATATTATGTTAAGTGGTTTAAGACAGAATGTTTAAGCTACAAAACTAAGTCGGCTTTATTGCCAGGGCTAATGTTTTGCTATTTCTCTATTATTTTCTTACAAGGTAACTCGAAAAAGGTAATGTTTTGCTTGGGGCCACAGAATAGTCCCACTGTTTTTCCAGTCCTGTGTGTTGTTTTAAGAGTAAAATGAGAAGAAACTGTACGATATACAATTCCAAACTGGAAAAATGAGCACTTCACTTGATTAAAAACTAAAATAAATCCTTAATCAGAAGAAGTGGGATGAACCATCTGGAGATAATATCCTCACCAATTACGGCAGCTGACAAGCCCAAAGTGGCTCCCTGCTCACTTGCCCTACCTACGTTCTCTTGCTTTGACAAATTACCCAGCCAAGTCTAAAAGGTATTAGTGTGAGGGGGAGTAACTACCCACCAAAGCTGGACATGCATCAAAATATGGGTTTAAAAAGGGAGGATTTCCTGGAGGATTAACCTGGCGATTTCCGCAAAGCAAATCAATTATCTTCAAACATGGTACAAACATCCATAAACAAACAGTAAGCCAAAACATAATGACCACCACCACCATGAAGTGAACAACAGTCACTATCTTGTTCAAAACAGTGCATGTCAATGTCTGATATTAGACCGGGAGCAGGGTTGCCAGTACACAGCAGGTTTTCCTTCCTACCTGGCAGATAGTAACTCATCAGGTAGGATAGAAAACCAGCGGGATAGCGGCACTCCAGGATCAGGGCTGCCTACCCCTGTCTTAGATGAGCCAAAATTCGATACTTATAGTCAATGAGTTGAATGAGAAAGAAATGAGCAGAAGTGAAAACCAGAGTGACTGTGATAAAGGCCAAAAGAGTTATAGCCAGACCAGTGGGACAGAGCATCGCTAAAACAGCAGGGCTTGTGGGGGGAACAACACGGTCGGCTGTGGGTAGTAGTGGGGGTTGTGTGGGTTGGGGGGGGGGGGTACTTTTGCCTTTAGATGGGCCGATCCACATTTTTTCAGTTCTGATCCGATTCCGATACGATACCAATTCATACAAGAGCTCCTTTTACTTTAATATTTCAATATAATAAAATATATAAAAAATATATTTACATATTATTAATAAGTTTAAACTAGTAAATAGATGAAAACATGTATGCCAAAATATTTTTAGTTAGGCTACTAGAAACATACACAAGATACTGCTCCACCTTGTTTTAAGTGTTTTAGGCATTTACAGTTCAATCTGAATATCTTCCAAGCGAGGATGTGGCCAGTGCTTAAAATGCACCACAGTTTCTCGCACTGGCAACCACCAGTTTGCTATTGACTACGCTGCGATAGCAGCCCCTCGTGTATCACAAGCTGTAATGAGTGTGCAAAATAGCCCAAGCTAGTGACTCCCAAATCATCCATTGCTTTTTTCATATTACTTGCATCGTCTAGCACAATTACGTGCTCTTCGTTTAGTGGGATTTTCCACTAAATGCTACTTCCACCCCTCAAAACTTCGCTTTTATAAAGATTGCAAAATCGCTGTGCTACTAGTTGTGGTTTCAAGTACAAAATATTCCCAGGTTGTCATCCTCTTATCGGACGTTCTTACGCTCCTCCTACTGCAAAGAGTATGCGCATGATGTCACAGCAGGCAGATAACACTGTGCTCACACCCACGGAGCAACAAAATAACTGAGTGGCAGTGTTAGTGTTCAGCTTGAATGCCGCAACAAACACTTCTAAAAAAGGCAAAGAGCTGTCATGCGACTGATCGTACACATAGATTTAATACAAAATAGTAGCTATCTTTTTAGAGAGTTTTTTTTAAGACTGAATAAGTATCGGACGTGGATCAGTCATGCACAGCCGATTCATCAAATAGGTCTGGATCGATGCCGATACCGATCTGAATATCGGATCGATGCATTTTTACTTTTCACAATGTAGGTTATCCATCCATCCATCCATCCATCCATTATCTACCGCTGAATCCGGGGTCGGGTTATGTTTAATTTAATTTATATACGATGATTTAAGCTGCTATTGACAGCTGATGAAACACTGTATTGACATTTCAAGCTGCCCGAATATAGATAGTATCTGAATTAGAAAGAAAAAAAAAGGCAGCAGTAGGAGCAACACGTGTTGTAACTTTCGTGTTTTTCAGCCCTCTGTGTAGTGCTGATTAGACTCAATATGTTTAATAACTGAAAGTCCTGCCAGCATCCTGAACCACAATCAGGTCTTCACCAAGCTGAATGCGGCCAAGCAGAGGCCCTCTGCTCACAGTAGGAACTGAAGTGCTTTGCTACTTAGGAGAACAAGTGGTACTCTGAGGTGACGGCAGTGGGAGCGGTTTCACATTTTATCCCCCTTTGTTTGCCTCTAAAATTTCCCTTGCAAAGAGCAGGGGGGAAAGGAGAACAAGGAAAACAGAAATACAATGTGACGTCTGTTGTGACGCAAGTCCAGTTTCGAGATTCAACTCAATTTACTTTCTTGCATTATATGACTTTTACAGATGATTAAACCTACACAGCTAGATTAGACTTTGATAAATTAGATGCAGTTAAAGCTACTTGCCCTTAAATAAGTACGACCACAAATAAAACCAGCTAACGAAATACTGGACATTTATTAAATGCCACTTATGGAAACCGTAAATCCAGAAAATGTATATGCAACAAACATGAAGACTGGCAAAACACAAAATTACAAGATCAAGATGGTTTTCTAAAGACATAGTTTTTTTCCCTGTTAATTAACTGGGAATTTGGGTAGTTGTTACAAAAGCATTTCTGCAATAATTTTCATTCAGTGAAACATCTGAAGATGGAGATGTTTAGGACAGTGTTTCCCAACCCGGTTCTCAGGGTCCCCCAGACAGTCCACATTTTTGCTCCCTTCCGGCTCCCAGGAGCAAAACGTGGACTGCCTGGGGGTCCCCAAGAACTGGGTTGGGAAACACTGGTTTTTGGGACAGTTAAGCCAGTTGCATCTAAGGTTAATTATCCCACATTCATTTCCATTCCTCAATAGCCACCACTGCCGAGTAGTCCTGACACTTACCTGCAGGGGGCTGAGATTGCAGTAGTAATCCTGGATGATTTTAGGTGGCAGATCCTGAAGCACATCTTCCTTCATCCTCCTCAGAAGAAAGGGAAGAACTTGCCGATGTAGTGCTTCCATAGCAAGCACACCTGGAAGGACCAACCACTCAGGTCAGGAAAACTCACTGTGGATCAAACTGCTGTTGCCTTTCCCCAAGTCAGAGACTACAGTCACAAGGAAGATCTAAAGGCAACAAGCATGTTGACCAAACACTTAACTCAGACCCCTTACCCGCCTCTTGCTCCCGGGACGAACTCTTGGCATCACGACTGGCAAGGATGGGCTTCCCATAGCGGGCAGCAAACTGGCGCTCAGTGCCCAGGAAGCCAGGCATGAGAAAGTCGAAGAGAGACCAGAGCTCCAGTACATTGTTCTAAAACCACAAAGCCAAAGCATTCATTAATTGATACAGTTTAGCAATATACAACTAGCTGCAAATGATTCACTTACCAATGGTCTAAATCTAACAACTATCTATCTATCTCAGCCAACCTGTCCGATAAGGTTTTATTAAAGACTAAGTAGCAAAAAACACTCATGTATGGAAAGACCACCAAACTTCACTACATCCTACAGCGTACATTGTCCAATTAGGGGAGCAGATTTATACAGACGATATCAGTAGACCTCCCCTCCCCCCCATGGTATAATTTTTGTTTCCCCACAATACAACTTAATGTTTGAGGCCCCAATTTGTTGATCCCGAACCTGAATGGGCGTGCCGGAGAGGATGACCCGGAAGTTGGCAGACAGCTGCTTGATTGCCTTGGATAGCTTCGTCTTCCCATTCTTTATCACATGGCCTTCATCCAGTATACAATAGTTGAATTTAATATTCCTGCAATGTCAAAATGACGAAGGTCAACACTAGCAAACAGCTTATAATGATGCACACAATGCTACATGTGCAAAAACAGAAAAATCTGTAAAATAGCTTGAAGTCATGAGCCGGGACACTCTTACATCAAGCCATGCTTAGAAAGAGCCGGAGCAAAGTCACTCCTTGTTGTTTTGTTGTTCATTTCCAGCTGGGGGATTCTGGTGTGGCACTAGTAGTGTTTGGCTAGTTGCTTAGCCTGCAGTTTTTGCCACAGTTGTAGCCATTCATTTATTTCAAAGAATTAAAACCGTTGCGGCTATTCAGGCCAGGGCTGCACGGTATTGGGGAATTTCAGATACCGTGATGCGATTTCTTTGTGATAAATACTGAGATACTTATGAAGCAAAAAAGCCATCTATGAGTAACAAACTGCAAGGCTGAGAATGATTATGATTGGCTCAGCGAGAGCATGCAGACCTCAAGCAAAAGCAGTAGCGGTAAACTTTGAACTGACCAACGTATGCTAGATAATCTTGAAAAGAAACAACCATTAAAAATGCAAAAAGCATGCCAAGTTTGGATTCCTACCAGATGGCAAAAACGTTTCAGTGAAACTTTAATCCATTGCATTCAGCCACCTAGCATTTTAACGTTATTGCAGAGCAACGCAAACACCAGGGCACAGATACAAATGTTCCCGATGTCATAGACTACGGCATAAACTCTGCTGAGATGATATAAATCAACTGTTATATGGATGCAGGCATTTCAGCCTGGTCCAAAGCCGATACTGTGACAGTAACCCAAGGAAAGGTAGGACACTGTTCCTGTCTTATTCTCTGCTGTGGATCTGTACAGTGTGCCTTGATTAATGCATTGGTATGCCTGGATACACAGCCAGTTGATGTGAAGACTGCCGTACAGGAACCAAGACAAAATGAACAATTGGACAGAAATTAAAATGTACCTAAAAAAGTCAATATCGTTGCGTACGACGTCATACGAAGCCACGATGAGGTTGTGCTTTTTCACCTGATGTTGTAACCTGGAGAGAAGAGGGAGTCAAATTCAGTTAACACTGCATGAGCAGGTCCTGGTCACACAGTCAGCAATTTGGGTGGGAGCAGGAGGGGAGCAGAGCTTACCGCATGCGCTCTGTGGGAGGCCCGGTGTAATGCAGGGGGTTCAAATACTCTTTGGCGCAGAACTTGCTCACCTCGTCCACCCAATGGCCAGTCAGCGTGGGAGGACATACCACAAGGGAGGGTAGGGGGCAGCAGTCCGCAGCCTTGCTTTTGGAATACTCCTGAGCCCTGTCACCAGGACCAGAAAACAAAACACTAATAATTCACCGCACTTGTTTGTCGTTCATCCCCCAAACGGGCTGGGGGCCGGAAAGCGGGAAACCGCGGCCAGGAGTACCTGAGGTAGTGGTCCCCTGCTATGATGCAGATGGACTGCAGTGTTTTCCCCAAACCCATGTCATCACACAGGATGCCGTGCAACTTGTACTTGTTCAGGAACGAAAGCCAGTTGACTCCATCCTAGAGAAACGAGGTGCAATTATCAAAAGCTGCTCCATTTGAGTGAAATTCAGCGCTAGCAGAATATTTAAGTGACATCCTATTTTACCAAAAATAAATTAGTCCCACCTCAGATTCTTGAACCTAATTAAATATTTATGGTTTGGCATGCTGATAACTACTGTGTAGGGCTTTTCCCCCCATTATTCGATATTTCACAATGTGTAATGTTAATATTACATGCGCATGCAACTCACATTGTTAGTACTGCGATAGTTGTGTTGAGATTAGGCTTGGGTGGCATCTAATTCATTTGGTAATTTTATAGGATAAAAGCCATTCCAGAATTTTGAAATCCTAGCAATAAAATGTGTTCAGGTGTGCAGAGGGGCAAAAGATCTGTCAGTACTGCTTGGGGCTGTTGGCAAAACTCCACCGACAAACTTGTGTTATATAAAATTTCCAGCTTTGTAAATTTACATTTTTGAAAATCTCTACAGCATTGCATGGCCCTAATTATCATAATAATTCAAGTAAAGCAAAATCTAATTTTAACAGATAAAAATCACAAAAAAAAAACTGTTCCGTCATGGGCACAGCTGTAGAAAATACTGACAGCTTGTTGCTCGGTTTCTTTGACAGTCTCTCTGCTTGTTTCAGGAAACGGGTTTGACATTTTTAGCAATGTTACCACCCATCTTGCATTTTATGGGATTGTACAGGAACCAATACAAGGCATCATATGTCCCATTTTCTGAGATTATCACTGGGGACTCGAGAGGAGGGCAGTGTCCCGTAGTTCTTTAGATTGAAAAGTGGAAACCCTGATTGCTGGTGTCTTACTGTAAATGCTTGTTCTACTGGATCGCATTGCTTCAGGTGGTGGGGGGGGGGGGGTTTTAGCTGGCGCGACTCTACGGAGAGCTGGTGCAGAGCTGATAAGTCACGGCACCGGTCTGTTGCGCGTCAGACTTTAAATTGCCAGCATACCACCCCACCACACACACATCTTCTTGCCACGTTTAGCCACAATATCTCCCATTTAAAGATGTGTTTCGGCTGCTGAGCTGTCACCTTCTTCACAGACGCTTGAAGTTCTCTGACGGAGTGCTAATTTCTCCCATGACTCATGTTTATTACCAAAACAGTAGTTTGCGCCTTGCTCTGTTAACTCAATCAACCCTGCTGTGCATTTGTTGGGCAAAGGCTGTCCATTCTTAAAAACTACCATATGATCAGTTGGAACCGATTTCTTTTCTATGATTTGACAGGCTGATGTGTACTATGACGCAATATTCCATATATCGACAATTTATCGCATTCTCTCATTTACATTGTAGACGTATCATTTACACAGCAGTAGGGCAAGGCGATATACAACACTGGACTCCACAGGGCAGGGAAGACCCTGACGCATCGGCAGTGCCCACTGCTTCAGTGGTTGAGGACTTTGTTATCTGGCTAGTTAACGTGGACCCTAATAAAATGTCCTGTCCTGTACTTTATGCAGATGGCTGCAGTTACTATCAGTCAAGATCAAAGGGCTTTTTCTAACAATTTCTAGTCCAATAAAATTTAATACTGGATATCCAGAAACTTCTGTAACACTTTGTTTAAACATAAAAATGGTCAGACTGGTTGGCATCCACGTTCCTGCCCTACCCAAAACGCCTAGAAAAATCCACATGCTGTCCACTTTGGCTCTACAGAGCTGGACGATATTGGCTGACTGCGTCTTCAGAGCCATTTAGAAAGAATGACACACAGCTTCAGTCTGCCTGTATTTAAATTACGTATGCGTGCGTCTGCAAACCACTTAAAAGCTTAACTTGTACATTCCTAAGCAACCACTTTTGTTCTCTGTACATAGAATATGATTTGGAGTCAATTTGTACAACAAGGAAGTACGGTACAAATGCTGAATTTATATTAAAAAAGAAAACAGTTACGCACTGAAAACGAATGTATACCAGGGGTAGGCAACCCTGACCCTGCAGTGCTGACATGCAGCCGGTTTTCTGATGAGTTACTATCTGCCTGAGGTGTGGCACTCCAGGATCCCTCCGACCATTACAGCCAAAGATCAAAGGTTATTTCGGTGCATTATTACTATAAAGCAATCATGCCGGACTTAAAAATTAAGTTACAAAAAAAAAATTATAAAAAGCAATAAGAAACACTGGGAACAGGGAGTCATAGGAAGGCAAGCAGCTAGAAGAATGATGTGTTCTTTGTGTTCTGAACTGGCAGTCAAATAAAGAGGGATAACCGTGTACCTGTCTGACCAAAGCCCGATAGACGGACTGGAACAGTGGTACCAGGAGCGGGACACACCTGTTGGTATTTCCTCAGCTCCGCTTTGATGGGAACAGGAATCTTGTAGCTCTCCAGCTTGCGCCCATCTAGAAGCTGCTCCAGAAAGTGCCTTTCCCTGGCCTTCTGCCTGATGAGGTCGTCCGACATGTTCGGGGGGTCTGGGATGCCGGCCTTGATGACACATGTACACAAATCTAGTCATGAGACCCAATGTGACATGAATGCGCTCATTGCATCATGGGAAAGAAGAGAAATTACGCTGGTATTTAACTTTAACCCAAAGGTTATTCATTTTGCAACGAATTCGTCTTGCAACGAATTCGTCTTTCATAAGAGTCGGTAGAGATCTGATCCTAAATTATGCCACATCATTCTGACAAAAGTCAATGCCTAAGGAGTTTAAGGAAGGACTGAGAAGTCCAGGGCTAAGAACTTAAAGTCTTTGAATTTTACAGGCCGGGCAGAGAGATTCAGAATAACAACTTCAATACTACAAAAGCTAAGGAATGTCTTAAATGTCAGAACCCTTCTCTATAATCCAGGGTGTTAACGGCATCTGGCAGCCAAGTCTTATACAGGCTTCTATAACTCCTGCGAAAGGCTAAATTAAAATGATCTTTGTCCCCCCCTTTTAAAACCAGACAGCATAAAAACAGAAGTCTGGATTTTATTAACCTCTGATGCAAAGGGGTGCCAAATTGGCAAAACGTCCTGATTTTTAAGTATGCAGATACCAACACAGCTATCACTTCAGTTATTAATTTCTCATGGCTACTACTAATCAGCCAAAAAGCCATTTCAGTTTTACATTTACCTTCCCTAATTCAGGCGAGGTTTTAAAACCAATAAATTCAAGATCCCTTCTGAGATATGCACATACATCAACAGGATATGCGCATGCTGCAGAATTCACCCAATATGAAAAGGAATATACCAAGAGCACAAAGCTAGTAAGTGCTACCACATTAAATTTAACACTGATTACAGAAAAAGACACACTGCCCTCTGCTGGAAAATCAGAAGAACGACAGCCTTATTTTGATATCTGCTGCTAGACCTTCAATATGTTTCTCAGTAAGCGACCCAAATTGAGCAATTGGGGGGCAACACAGAGGCATACCTCCAAAGGCAGCAGGCGGATAAGCGTGGCAAAGCACTGCGTGGCCATGAAACGGACGCTGTCGCTTGGGTCGCTCATGCGGCCGAGCACCGGCACCACCAGCAGCACGATGTAGGGCACGATGTCCACGTCCAGCTGCTCCATCACGCCTGGGATGTCACGGTCAAGGAACGACCTCAACAGACGCACTGACCTACAAAAGTCTACCTCCCTTCGAGCAGAGCGTGTAGCCAAAGTGCTTTACAGAAAATTATTATTTCCGACCAGCACTGCAAGATGGAGAACTGATGAACAGAAACATTTTGTCACATTTATTATACTCAAAATCCTCGTATGCTATCTTTACATTCAGGACGCATTACGTAATGCTCTCCCCAGTCAAAGTTACCCTTGATGTGTCTGGCAGCCATTACAAACAGTGCGATTACGGATAATGCCAAATTATACTCTCCTTGGAAGACTGGATACGCCTACATCTGTTATGCACCATCTGTGTCTTTGAGATACGTCTGGCATTGCCAAACAACCAGCAATCTCATGAACAACATCAAAAACCTCAGAAGTACTCGATTTGTCCAGACTAAGAACAGGGAGCGCAAGGGAGGATACAGGCCATGGCCTCGATGGCACCTTCCTGCTTAGTGGTGTCATCTATCGCCCCCAGCCATGGTAGCACCTTCTCCAGGAAGACGTTCATGGTTTCCATGGTGGCGATCTTGCTGAGCACGCCCAAGCAGCGTGCAGCCATGTGACGGACTGCCGTGTAGGGATGCTGCAGGCAGGTGCAGAGGTGTGGCAGGTGCTCCAGTAGCTGCAGGGAATAGGGGCGTGTGGACACGTAATGCATCGGCAACATGCGATACAGCATGCGACGGGGCTGGAACTGAAAACATTTTATTGTGGGGGGGAAAAGTGCTGAAGGGCAAATGAAATGGCGTTCAATACTCTAAATGCACAGACCAATGGGATTCAGTTCCAGTAAGTTTAAATAGTTTTCCAGGGTTTATGCAGTTTTACTGAGCTGGTTGTCATGCCAGGCAGTGAAGACAGTGTTACAGCATGGCCCTTTGGCTTGTCAGATGCAGTGGGGGAAAGCCTCCACTGTATAAAGCAGGCACAACTTTCATAATTAAAATCCCTCTGTATAAAAGGTGTGATGCAATGCAAACCAAAGTTCAGTTAAAACAATAAGCAAGTTGCATGGTACCCAAACAAACAGATTTTCACATTATTTTTGAAGGAAATCACAGATATCTTGTCATTTGCTAGGCAGGTGAAGGTATTGTTACATACCTATACATACCAATACAGAACAGTAGGTGTAGCGTATAGGCCAAGTGACTTCTTTTGCATTACTTTCAAGGACATGTGATGCATTCAATTTAAAAATTATATTAAATCTTTCACAAGTCCTTACTTTCAAGAACTTTTTCAGAAATCCCATGACTACCAACCAAGTGAAACCAACGCCCATGAAATTCTGAATAAGGAAAGCAGAGGCTGAGAGGGAGCCTCTAGTCTGGTTAGGAAATTAGAAGCTGGGATGTAATGTAATACCCATGCCCTTGAGGATGGCAAAACCGACTTAAACTGGTGAAAGATTGTATTAATTATTATGTAAGAAATTATTACAGTGGACTTCCTATAATTGCATATGGGGAAAACTGTATATTGCATAATCGCGTAATTCATCTAAATATGTAGGAAGTTCTGCATCTCATTATCCAAAAAAAAAAAAAGCCATCTTAATACACTGGTGATTCACACATTTAATCCATAATGTATCTAGATGCATCATTTCAGTTTCAGAAGGAGAATCTTCCCTAAATGCATACAACTCATTTTCCAATTGCAGGTGTCGAATCTAAGAAATAATGGCCAGTACCCATCCAGTCCCTGACATTTTATATGGTTTCATCAGGTTTTCATTAGTTTGACATCTAATTTTGCCCAGTATTTACAATTTATAGTGAAAACTATTTTTTAAGAACATCTTAATACTTTTTAGACACTCAACAGGCCACTAAGTTTTTCTAAACAAAAACAAAACCCAATCAGACAAACAAGATCCTTGGGGGACTAAGTTTTGTACTTGTGTTTATAAAATGAACGATCTGGTCGTTTAAGCTCTCTGTCAAAGGAAGGAACAGGTGAGAAGGTCCTTATCGCTCTGGGAGGAAGGGCAGGCCCGTCGTGCCCACTTACCAGGGGGACGAGCTCGGAGGACATGGCCCCCGCTGTGACCTCCAGCACCTGCAGAGAGTTAATGAGCTCCTGGGCTGCAGCGTCTCCTTTCTCCAGCAGCAGGTTACAGTCTGTCAGGGCAGAGACAGCAGGTCAGAGGAGCTCCGAGCTGGAGACCAGCAGACCCTAGAACAATCAGACGCCGAAGCCTGCAAACATATGGCGTGTGTCGCTCGAGGGAGGCGGGACCGGAGGCTAAATGAACACGTGCAAAAGACCACGTACACGTCGTTTGATGCGAAACATTAAATGCCACCTGAGCACTTTCAAATTTTCAATACAACAGCAGTGATTGAAGAACCAGCTTCTTGTCTCCACAATTTCCTTCCCGGGATTAAAAAAAAATATGTGCATGTATGTATGCATGTGTGTATCCATCCATCCCAAGTTCTAGTGGGACAGTGTCATACTTACACATTACAAACATTACCTTTGGCTAAGACAGGTTTAAGTTATAATCGCCGAAATAAAGGAAGACCCCATCCAATGACGTACCCAGAGAACGTTCCTGCCCGTCACAAACCCCCTTCAGGTGCCCCACCATGGCGTCCCAGAGGCAGGGCAGCGTTGCTGTCAGCTCTGTGCCAAAGTGCCTGGCAATGGTCATCAGGGAGAACTCGGCTCCTCTTCTCTGAATGAGGCATGGCTTTTTACTCTGCAGCAAGAGACATCGCCATTGCCATGACTTCCAGGTTACACACCGAAATTCACGAGTAAATCCCTGCTGGATCCCTCCCTCTGTGAAGATCCTGCCAACAAGGGCTCCCAGGCATAATCACATGGTCTGTTTAAATGTCACCTGCCTTTATTATGGCTATTTAAGTCTACTGCATGGCCATTTTAACAAGGCATTTACGAAACAGTAAAAGATCAAAGGCAGCTGATATATATCTTGGAGCAGGGGAATTCACATGTTGGACAGAGCATGTTCACTGCTGATTGTGTGCATATATGAATAGACGTGGACTGGGGAAACATTCTGCTTGAAGTTACTGCTGTTAAGATTTAAGCTGCTGATTTTATTTATCTGAATAAATTAAACAAATTACGCTGCCGGCAGCACTCTCTAAACTACCACTGCTGTGTCTCAGACACCCCTGCAGATGGGTGCAGAAGGTTTGCTACCATAAATATAGAAATGTGACCCTTTCTACACTTTTACAAACTGTTTGTTTCATTGGAAAACATTGCCCCCACATCGCCCTCCCTCGCCAACCTCATCCGTGTCTATGGCAACCATGCTGCCAGGAGGCAAATCTGTGGGTGAGGTCTTCTGAACTTTGGGCGCGGGGCCTCTTTTACTCGTGATGGCAAATGCTGCTCTCTGGTGACGATACAGTGTGATGATCCCCTTCGTTTTGTTGACCACGTGGTTCATGCCATCTTTATCTGACACGCCAGCTAAAAAAGATGAACATATTCACATTAACAGCATGCCAAACCTTCTCACACACACAGAAACACCACACCATAAAACGTGTGGAAACATTATGCCCTTAAAGGGAACACAGTGATTAACAACTCCACTGAGTTGAAGTGCAATTGTTCGATCTATGAATACATTCTGTATGGGATTTTAATCTATAATCAGACTCTAAGTCCATTTAAAAATCAAAACGGCTTCGCCAGTCTCATTTCAAACAGGCAAAAAGCAATTTACACATCGCAAATTATCCTTCCTGCTGGGCCACCAAATTAGGTTTCCAACACAAATGACTCATTAAACCAGAACACAAAGCAAGTATACAATTAAGCAGCGTCACGCTTCTTAAAGTCTGCATTATAGAGGAACTGGGGTTCTAACCTCAACCTCAAGACTCACTCAAAATCTAGTCAACCATTGTAAGACGCAAGTTGGTTTCTGTTTTTCAGGGAGTTTCTGGGAGTACTGGATGTTTGGGTGGACATGCCAGCGGAATCAGGAAAGGCAGCATGGGGAACTGCAGTTTGATTAAAGAACAAAAAAAACATCCTCAATACCCTGAAGGCCACAAGGCTGACACATGGTTTCCCTCTGTTCACAGCACTCATTGTAGCTTATCAGGAAAACCCCATTTGCCAATTTCCTCTCAGTGCTCCAATAGAACAAACATCCCTTTTAAGTAAGAGAGCAACTCGTGGCCTCAGAACCGAAAGCAAAACACTACCTACTACAGCATTGCTTGTAAAAGACCTGTAATATAAGTGTGTGCACTGTCTTGAGTAACAGCATGAAGGACTGCAGCTTTGACACAGCCTGGATTAAGAGTTAGATTCACAAGTCATCTTTACACAATCAATCGCTCAACACATAGCCAGTGATCTGCTACGATCTTAATCAACCATCTGGGGCCAAGCTTGGATCAACCACGCTAAGCTTCCTCTGGCAAGGGAGGAAATTGCGGGGGGAGGATTTGGGGAGAGAGAAAACCTAAAAATGAATAAGAGTCTGAAGAGAAAATGCTCTGTAAATCTGCATTACTGGGTTGCAAGCAAAATAGATCACAGCAACTGACATTTATCAGCTGGTTTCTAGTCAGCATGAATGTTTTGTTGTTGAGCCATTTTAGACTCAGCAACTTGTCCTGCATCTACGAAAACCAGACAATCATTTCCACAAACATTTCTGTCCATCCGATGACTCAGCTGAATATCGGTCCAAGCTAAAAACCAGCAGGACATGCACGGCTTGGCTGGTACATTACTACACTGCCCCCTACCTGTTAAATAACATCTTCCACATTTCCATATTGGAAACCAGTTCGGTTTATCATAACAAGGATGGGGACGGTTTATTGTGAAACGTCAAAGCACTTGGGAGTTATAGCTGAGATGCCTTAAGCGGACCAGCAGGGGGCACTACGTACCTTTCACGGGCTCCTGGCTAGGTGGGACAGGGCAGGCTGCAGATGGCGTGAGCAGTGGGTCCGCACAGACAGAGCTACAAAGGTTCTTTATAATCTTGCCATTGGGGCAGGGCGAGCGGACGGCACACTGCCGCAGCAGCCTGGCGATGAATGCGGCTGCATAGCCCTGCACCAGCGTGTTCTCCTCCCGCTTCACCGCCTCCATCAGCGGCCGGATCACCGGGTTCAGCTTGTCGGGCAGCACCTGCAGGTTGACGGTGGCGCAGGCGGCGAACATGTGCACGCGCAGGTGCAGCAGCTGCCACTCCTGACTGGTCTCGCCCACCGTGGACAGAGCCTGCTGCCGCTTGCTGTCCAGGGGCTGCCAGCACCTCGACTTCACGTTCATGCCTGCTGTGGACTCGGAGAAGATGGTGGTCAGCTAAAAAGCAGATCGGAGAAGAGAAAGCCATAATGGTCAGGTCAAGTGTTAATGCTGATAACAGTGTTAATGCTGATAACATCTCCCAAATGATACAAGTACAGACACAATAAGTACATTTCCAAGAAAGACGTGAGAAAGCATTTACTATTTTGAATATCCTGCTCATCAAGTGTTAGTATCAAAATATCTATCTGGGGAACACGCTTCACATTATTTACACCAAAATCTCTTGAATCAGGTCTGCTAAGAAAATACCTACCGGGTACCCAAACTAGTTTAGTTACAGCTGCTTTAACATCCAAAAAACAGTCACTCTCAAAATTAGCTCTCTCTGCAGTCCAGCGGCGAACTGCGAAGCTGGCTTATTGGGGAACCTTGCCGGACTTAAGGTACCACAGTTTAAATGGACTTCATATTTGTTCACTTACATTTTACCCAGACTACCTTAAATCTGACAAGTTACCCCGATAAGCCAGTAACACTGCTTTGTAATACAGGCCCCAGGAAAACACCCACACATCCTTTGACATCTGAGTCTTAACTGGACTTACTCTCTAAGCGCTTGACTTTCAGGCTAGTCACCAGCTGATAACCAGTTTGTCTGCACTGTACAATGGGCCACAATGGTTGTCATAAGAGAAGACACCTACTGTAGGGTCCTCCTTATCAAGCAGTAATATAACCAAGCTTGTTGCTCGACGAGTTTAAGGTGTTAGGAAAAACACCCATTTAGCCAGTGAGGATAGAATTATTCCCCAACTCCCTCTGAAAACCATGTAATAAAGCATTCCAAAGGGTCTCTTGAAATTCAAACATTAGATTGGACGAGCAACCAGCTTCAGCCCTAAAATTGGGATGAGCAGGAATGGCTTACCAGCTCGTTGGCCTGATCGATGGTGAACACCGAGCAGTTAACTCGTTCGCTGACGTCGATCTGGGCGTCGGCCAGCAGGGCGATAAGCTGCTTACACTCATTCTGCATGCGGGTGAAGGGGATGGCGATCTCGTCGTAGTATAGGTGCTCCGACAGGATGGCCAGTAAGCGCGGCTGCACTGCGCTGGACACGACTCTGCACTCCTACGCAAGGTTAGAGGGAAGACACACGCATCACTTACAGCTGACAATGGCATTAAAAAAAAAATGCCAGCATCCAAAATGATTAACTAATATGGATTTTAAAATGATCCAGGGAGGGCTGGTATTCATATGGTCAGCAAAATAACATGCCAGAAAACACTAAGTAATCAAAATGTTACATGGTCATCACCATGAAAGTACTTTTAATGGGGTGAAAGAAATTCCCACAGTGAATATAAAGTTGTGGCTTGAAGGCTTAGAGCATATCAGCAGTAACTCTTAAAGCACCACTGGATAAGTCAGTGCTTCACAGAATCTAAGTCCTGTCTGCCTCACCTGGGGCAAAGCTGCCCATTCACACAGCACCAGGGCCACAGCGACGCGCTGTAGGGCCGACTTGGAGTTCAGGTGGAAGAGCAGTAACTGGGCCAGCGACTCGGCGGGCCGGATTTCCTGGGTGGTGGCATTGAGCCGGGGGTCGCAGATGCAGTGACACAGCACCCCCAGCAACCTGCGGACAGGAACACACAGTCAAGAATTACACATAAGCCTATATATAACCAGTAGGGGTGTAACAATATACTCAGCCCACGAGAACGAGATGATATTTTAACAATATTTTAAGGAAAACTTCAAACAGAAAATATATAACTGGAAAGAAGCCTTTTATTTGATTTGAAAGACAAAAAAAATGCTAAATAATGAAGATATGGTGAAATGTCTTAAATAATCACCATTGTCACATGCAGTAAAGAACTGAACAAATATCTAGCACCATAAAATATTTCACCACAAACTCAAATGACAGGCTTCCCTCCCATACGACTTCTCAACTGAACATAAAATAGAATATAAATAAAATATAAATAACTTTAACGTTTTCTTCACCGGTGCAGTGGATTTAAGTAAAGAGCTATGATGGTGCTGCAAATGGCTTCGCATAGTAGTAGCTTTAGCCGCCATGTACGGCATTATTTTCCTACAATGTTTACGGATGGTTCGTGTTTTGTCTGATACCCTTTCACCGTTTATATTTTTTTATATTTATATTCAAAAAGCTACCACATAAAACATTTAAAAGTGTATGGGGCGTCTGCTATAGTAATTTCATGAGAGGTTGACATGCTTCCAGCAGCTGATTTGTAGCACCTTTGCGAGACCGCTTTTCACTCCGACGCGAAATCTCGTTACATTGTAATATCGTGAGATCTCATGACACGAGATCTCGTTACACCCCTAATAACCAGACATTAGTTCTAGTGGCGCACCAATGTCAAAATTTGACCAATACCCAATATATTTTTGCTCATGGGAGTTTCACTTACATAAAGATGTCCTGGGTGCAGAATGAAAAATAATTGGTTATCTCTCTCAACCAATCAGATTGTAGAGGAGGCTGGTCCAAGCATTAGACAAAGTGGGACCAAGACATCTGATTGATTGCTCTGACATCTGACCAAGATCTGACTGGCACTCTCTCTCTGAATCAATTTTGTTCTGTGCAAGTAAAATTCCCATGAGTTATATTTTTGTTTAATATCACAATACCAATAACTTGGCAGTGCAGATTTGCAGAACGGTGGTAGATCGATGATTTTTTTTTTTACTCTGGAAAACCAAAGATCGATCTGAAAGCCAGATTTAATCATCAATTAAGAACATGGTGGTGGTGAACGAACGGCTGATTGTCCAAAGCAACCTTCTCTATTATTTGAGTAGTTATGTCTAACAATATTCGTAGTTAGCAGCACCAGAGCTATAGTTTACACTGTGGCCAACACTGGCCAAGACTGACAGATTCAGATGTCTTCCATCCCTCCATTTTCTATAACCATTTGTCCTATTCAGGGTCACAGAGGGTCCAGAGCTTAACCTGGAGGCTATAGGCGCAAGGTAGGCAGCAACCCAGGACGGAGTTCCAAACCATCACATGCCTGTCACTCACACATGCGCACATATGCACAACTTGGTAATTTCTATGAACCTCATCTGGAGTACTGGGGCGATACCCTACAACAACATGGGGAGACAGAGGGAGAAAACGCAACCCACTGACATGGGGCCATGGCGGAGACTCAAACCCTGCTCCCAGAGGTGTGAGGCAACAGCGCTAAACACTGCACCACTGCGCAATTCCTGCAGAGGTCTCCATTTTTAACAAATATCGGCCGATACTGATGCTAACAGATATCACGCGACTCAAGTTATCCATCCATCCATCCATTTTCCAAACCGCTTATCCTATTGGGTCGCGGGGGGTCCGGAGCCTATCCCGGAATCAATGGGCACGAGGCAGGGAACAACCCAGGATGGGGGGCCAGCCCATCGCAGGCGACTCAAGTTAGATCAACCACATTCCTGTAAACTAAAAGCACAGAAAATGATATCATTCATAACCTAATGTTTTCGGTTTATTAGCTTGGACCAATCCATTAATGTTATAAAGGCATATAAACAATGGAAGACACTGTGAAGCACAGGTCACACTTCCAAACTCTCTGCATATTTAAACCATTTACATCAGTAATCAAAATATATATAAAAGCTTTAAACATTTCTAGAGCTTCCAGAACTGAGCTTCTCTTCAACAGCATGCGCCGTTGCTCCTTGTTGCCCCACAGAATCTGCTTACGTCCAGCCACACTAAATATGGCAAAATGCAAAGGCACTGACTTGGCAGCCATGAGCCGGGCTCGCATCACCACGTAGTCCCGCGTGGCAGGGTCTTCCGTCACAGTTTCTGCTCCAGCAATGTACTCCTGGATCGTCTCCTTCACCTGATTGGGGCCCTGCCGAGGCTTCCCACATGATTTTTCCTGTTTCGACACACCGAGCACACAAGTGAAGTCTTCAAATAGAAACGTCTCCCTAGAATCACTGGTAAGCAGGTGTGAAAGCGAGATTTTATTAAAGCTAAAATCTTCAAGCGCAGTGTGTTGCTGTGAGTGTGGTGTGGAAAAATACTGGACTGTTAACTGGTGCTCAGCCCGATTATAGTTTGATAGTGTAGCTCTCTTCAAAAGTCTGCTTAATATTACAAATGGGAGCATTCGCAGTCTATGCACTGTACCTTGGAGCGTGCCTTCACCTCCAGCAGCATGTTGTGGTCTATGGGGATATGAGAGGGCTGCATCATAAGACAGAGCCAGGCCCCCATCCACGGGCAGCTGGCCGCCACCACATACTGCTGCAGGGCCTGGCTGATCAACTCAGTCCAAACCTAGGAGGGAATCCAGACGCACAGGACAATCAAACAACACGCAAACCTTTCAACTCTTGCAAATGAATCCTGATATAGTTAGAGGATCTTGTGCATTCTTAACCTCTGCACTCACACATGCATGCACATGCAGAACTGCATTCTATGTCCTAAAGGCAAAGACATTTTTATCAAGGATATTTATTTATTAGACAGATTACTGCAGGAACATCAATTTGTTATACATAAATCTATGTTCTGACAGCTCATTAAGTAACTGTCTATTTTAGACAGACAATCTTTGGGGAAAAAGAGAGACCTACCACCTTACACAGTACAGGTAAAAGGAAAATTAAGGAGAAATGAGACAAATTCGGACTATGAGACTGTTTTTCTCAAGTCCATTTCAAAAACATGCCGAGGTCTTTAAGGACACCAAGCCTGAGTACAAAGACCCTAGTTTTCCCTGAGAACACAAAAATTAAGCTAAAGGAAGAGAACACCCACATTTTCTCTTAGGAACACAGTCAGCGTGACTATGAGCTGCAGGTACACAAGATGCTAACCTTCTGGATAAGTTCCAAAATCTCTTGGTTGCTCTCCAGGATACATGACTGGAAAATGTGCCTCAGCACGTCCTGAAGGATGGGGGTGAGCCATTCGGCACAGCTCTGAAAAGCAAACCCACACATTTCCGCAAAAAGCTCAGGCTAACAGAATAGAACTTCTGGGAATGTTACAAGAGTGCGACCCTGTCAGCTGGCTGCACATTTACCCACTGTTACTGCCATATAGCTTAAGGAGTTTGTGCATATACAAAAAAATGCCTTAGCTCATGGCTGGGCATTCTGCAACGGAAGGCTTTATGTTAGCAAAAGCCAAGCCCACCTGGTCAGCTTTGGATAAGAGGGTGAAGAGAGTCTCTAGTGCTGCCTTGCGTACAGAGGATATTGTGTGGCGGAGGAATGGCCAGACCCGAGGGACAAGAACAGTGAGAGACTGCTGGATGCTGGAAGATAAAAACACAAAGTACATTGGCTGCCAGGTGCATCGTGACTGGCCAATGGGATGAGGGCGGGTCTGAGGTAGCCAGTGGGATGAGTGCAGGTCTAAGGGCTTGCTCACACTATAGAGCAGTCTTACATACCTGCTCTGTCGGACCTGAGGATAGGTAAGCAGTGACGAAAGCAGAGTCATGATGCTGTTGGTGGAAGCAGTAAGGTCATCCAGCTCCAAAAGAGCATCCCATAACGTGTTTACGATGAACGGGACCTTTGGAGACATACAGCTTTAAAATACACTCAACACACTGACTAAGAAGATTCCTTACTGCAACTACAAGGAGGTGCAAGAAAGCACACTTGTATACTGCAGAGCAACACTATCAAAATCCAAATCAGAAAAAAGGCAACGTTGCCATACATACAGCGTGACGATTGCATGTTAACAAATACACCAATAATTATAATGCATGATCATAATGTATAATCACTGTAAACAAACCTTACAGCAGGTTCTTACCAAATATGAACTACACACTGTCATATTTGAACCCTAGACTGAACTGCAGCATTAATGATCCAGGGCTAAGAGTGGCAGGTCAAAATGCAGGGAATGCAGCTTCTCAGCATCTTCTCCAGTGAGAGCTCCCTTTCCACATAATAAACATTTAAAGACACGTTACTGGTTCTTTATCAGTGTGATTTCAGCCAATGCTGATGAATTTATGGAACCTTAATATCAGCCAACTGATATATTGCTCTTGTACTATGTAAAGACTATTGCACACCTCTGATCTACGTTCTGTCAGCTACCTGCTGTACGTGTTGCATGCAGAGATCTAGGATCAGGTCTAAGACCTGTCAATAGCACTGACAGGCCTTACAAAAGAGGACTCTGAAGTGGATATGAAAATGAACTAAAGTCAACCAAAGTTTGAGGCCCAGTAAAAAGAGAGGGTGCTAACAGAAGACATGGCAGAATGCTGACCTCAGTGGGCTGCAGTTGCACCAGTCCCTCCACAACAGGGATGAGTGCAGCAGCCGCTACAGCCCTGACATCATCATCCAAGTCCTGGAGACCCTCGATAATGGCAGGCAAAACCCTGGGAAGCAGCGTTCCAATCAGATCCTGAAGGGTCAGAAAACAGGAAAACCTCTATTTATTCAGGTAAGGACTCCACTGTTCCTAAGGACACTGACATCACAGGCAGCCAGAAAAAAAGAAAAGAATTATGTTTGCAAGAAGAACTCAGCACTCCTCCCAACTAAATTAGGTCCAAGGAGAGCAGAGCCAAGTCTACACGGCATATGGATAAGAGGACAGGACTTACTTGTCGAACTGCCAGGGCATACTTAATGCCTAAAAGTCCTCCATGCCGGACTTCCCACTGGTCCTCTGTCAACAGCTTGAGCAATATGTCCACTGTCGTCGTGACACCACCGTCCAGCATGTGTCTCAGGGCCATGCCCAGCGTCTGGGCACACGTCTCCCTAACCGGCGCTACCACCTGCGTGGGGATAGCAGAGTAAACACATTTGCTTGAATTTCATATACAATTTTGACTTTCTGGCTAGCATATAACTCCTTTAAATAACTGGTTTGAGTGAAACACCCTAGTCCAGATTCCCACTCTATGTGTTGTTACCTAAAAAATTACCACACAGCTCACAATAAGTCTGTACAATGGACAGATTATGCTTCACCTCATCAGACACAAAGTCTCCAAATCTGTCAAGGGCAAACACACAAAGCAGCCGTATGACAAGGTCTTCTAGCCACTCTTGATGCTGCCGAGCCATCTGCGCAGAAACAGGAAGGGAGAACGGAAGAGAATATTAACGAATCAGCTGACTGGAAGTGAAAAGCTACAAAGTTACCTTCTCAGTCAGAACCTCGGGGTTTAAAATAACCCAGAACTCTGAAATGCTCTCGAATTCAAATAAAGCCTTGAACATGGTGATGAAAGCAGAAGTCTGTGATAAAGGTAAAGCAACTTATATCTTTAATTACAACAGGTCACCTTATTCCAAAAATACAAGTAGTTATACAATCAACTCAAGGCTGAAAATATGAGTTGGATCATCATGATTTACGTTTAACTTTCTTAGGATTAGGACACCAGTCAGAAGCAAAGATGACCAATGCTCATCAATTTAGCAAGACGGAACTACTCGTACACCAAAGTCTATATTAACACATAATTAAAACTGGACAATCAATATAGAAGAGACATGAACCACAGAATGCATAGACTACTTCAACTGCTTTTCCAGTATAGGCTTAGAGAACATGGAGTTGGAAACACAGGGCTTGGCGAAACAGAAAGAGATGCCAGTCCACTACAGGGCACACACACCATGTGCAATTCAGATACACCAATTGGCCTATGCCATCACTGAACTCTTCAGATTACCAGGTGCGAGTGCAAAAGGTGCTTCAACACTCATATTTTCACTGAATGCGATACTAAATGATGCTTTACTCAGTTATTATATCTAGCAGTATATACCTCTAAATTTACACTTGAGTAATTATATACTGTGGATTAGAAGATTCCCAAAGGGACAAAATTTCAATGTCGTTACTTTGACCAAACAAGAGATTAGCAGCAAAATAAATACTGTTGCGTAACACAGATTATTAGAACATGTATTTGAAACACCACGATGATTAAGGTTAAGATTGGAATGCAAGAATCTCACTGAAATGATCCACATGACAATACTGTAACCAGGTACTATAACGTCATCTGTCAGTGGAGTGAATGCAAGACAGACAAAGCTGTAAACAGCCCTTACAAAAGGTGTTATTATTCACACATCTAAAAGTAGCTACAAACAAAAGCTGATTATCTGCACTGCGTATATAAACAGAAAACAAAAACAGAGGTAAACACCATGCTGGCTAACTTCAAATTTAAAGCATATTAAAGATATTTTAATTAAGTTTGAAAGTAAGAAAAAAATAAAATAAAATTTGTGGTGTTTAGTGTTACTTTAAAAAAAATGTTTAAACGGCAATTTTTAAAATGCAAAAAAACATCGAAACAAGTAAAATTGTACCAGGTAGCAGGGGCTGCATATCATAAACATGATTATTTGGCACATGTACAATGATCACCAGGGCTTTAGATTGCAGACGTTAACGTTTATCCAGCTTTTCGGTACTGTACCCACGTTTACCCACAATTTGGCAAGTAGATTAATAGTATGCCTGATATAATACTGAGGTATATTGTGGTGCCCAAAAGTTAGTAGCCAGCATAAACTCATTGTATCTTTTTGTTTATTACATTTGGTTAGCGGTAAATCATGGTTACAATTACAAGGTTACTACTGTTGCGGTAAATCATGGAAGCGATAAGCACTGAAGTGGCGGTGCAGAAAGAGACAGCTCAGCAGCCACAACATTGTTTGAAAGAAGAGATATTGTGGATAAGCAAGGTAAACTCGTGCGGCAGCACTTCTTGCAAATTAATGTCCAACATATTTATTGAACATAAGGATACTTCGAATTTATACTGATTATTAACTTATGGGCGTCACAATACACCTCTAATATTTCAGGTGCACTACTCCTCTGCTAAGTGATATTGTGCAGCCCAACTGAGCAGCAAGAAAATCAATATTCAAAGCAAAATCAAATGGGGACCAACCTCCTCAACGGTACTCCCAACCAGCTTGCCGCCCCCAGCACCGTGACATTTGAGAATCTCCCTGAGGCCAGTCCCAGCACCATGCCGAACCTTTATATAATATAAAAATAAAAAGAGAGATTCCTGTTAGAAAGGAAAAGCTGGGCTACGGTACACAGGTGTCCAAGCTCACCATACACTCAAAATGTTGCTCATAGGCAAATACTTACAGTACTTAATACACAAATGGTACCCAGGATGGCAGTTAGTCTCCTTCAATGGTGTGAGTACAGTGGTTCAAAGAGGTAGCAAAATGATAAACTATAACATTAGCAGCTTAATTAAAGCAGGAATGTTCACGAATGTTTGTTTTGAGTAGGAATGTCCAAATCCACTTTTCAGGTATACCAATCTGATCCATTTAATATTTATATCTGCCAATTCCAAGTCTCATTCCAATCTTTTAATAAATATTTTACTATATATACACAGACATAGAGGAGGTGTTGATATATTCTTCCTCTGAATAAGCCTCACAATATAGCAGTATTCCTTATGACGTTTCTGCAAGTACCCAATTAGATTAGCTGTATTAAACAACGCTCTGTTACTAGCTCCTCTCGAAAGGACGGCATTGCAAACATTGCAGGAAGCTGTTGGGCTTCTTCAAATTTAAAGAATTTCCACACGCCCGACATCAAGGTTTACTACAGCATGGGACAGAACCTTACAATCTGCGCAAATGACATAAATAATGCAGATGCAGGAAATTAAACAGATTGGCTGTGATAGCAGATATCGAATAATTAATTAAGCTCCTTTGATATTGGCTTGGGACATCACTGGTTTTGAATTCACCATCAGGATGCGGTAAGCTGGAAGGATGTCCAAAAGATGGACAAAAAGGGCGGAAATTATTCAGTTTTAATTCCTTAATCCATGCATCTTCCAAATGCTTATCCTTGAGAGGGTCACAGGAGAAGTTTGGAGCCTTTCCCAGGCAGAATAGGGCACAAGGTGGGGGGGGCGCCCTGAACAGGATGCCAATGCATTGCAGGGTACAGTAACAGACATCAATTAATCTAACCGCATGTCTATGGATTGCAGAAGGAAACAGGGTACTGGAACTAAACTCACGGCATGAGAGAACATGCAAACTCCACACATGGAGAACAGAGGTTCGCACCCCCAACACTTAATGTGTGAAGTTGGCTCAAAGAAACGCCTCAAATTTACTACGGCATTCAGTGCAATTTTCTTCAGCTTCCTTCATGATTAGAAGCCATTGTTCTATTCGACTGTCTCATGGAAATGACTCAAGTCCACCTTTCTTCTCACTGTACCACAATGACAATAGAATTGTTCCTCTTCCCTGGAATGGTTCTGATTTTAAACAGTTTCTAAATTCAAGAAGACAAAGTAAAGGCTGCCGCAAACTGCCAGCAAAATGTGGGCCTGGACCCTCTCATCACATGTACAATTTAACATGTAATTAGAGAAGCGCTTGTTAAATATTCTGACAAAACACTTACCTCCCAAGAAGGATTGAAAAGATCGTTACAGAGCTCATCACAAAAACTCTCTAGTGGCCATTCTTGTGTCTGTGAACAAAGAAAGAGTTTTTTTTTTTTTTTCAACTCTAGCAATAGGAAATAAACAAAGGAGGAAAAAAAAACAAAATATCAGAGGATTTTTTTTATTTCATCAGTTACGTCGCAGATGCCAGGTGACAAGCGAGGCAGCCAGCAAAGGCCGGGCAAACACTGGCAAAGAGACCATGGAAATTAGCACGGCCAGTATGTCGAGAAGTCGCCTTTGGGCACAAAGCTAGGATTTCTTTACCCTCACCAAATAATCTTCATTGTTTAAGATTAGTAAAATCAGCATGAAGGACTTACTAACCCTTCATCTCTCCTAGGTGGAACAAGATTTATTTGGGAAAGTTAAAGCAAACCTCAAATAAAACCAAAATATTCATTCATAAAATCTTTGCTTGCATTGTTTTTATTTTTTACTCACCTCCTCAAACAAGTTTGAGTTATCTGGAACGTTATCTATTAAGACTTTGTGCTCCACCGCTGGTTGCTCAATAACAACATTTGTGGTTTTTCTGCGTTTCTCCTCGGGTTCCCCTTCAAAGCTGTCGTTGCTGTAGGGCACAAAAAACAAAAGACTGAAGGATCTAGTTCCAAAATTGGGCTTAACATATAAAGATCTACTTTCAGATGCTGTTATATCAAACGTAAACCAAGAGTGAATTGTGCTTTAATTGTATAGTTACTATGTATTTAATAGAATGTAAACATCCACAAGATGCAATGCTGAATATTTTCATCCTTATTAATAAACAACCACCATTAATTTGACCTTGGTTTGAGCTTTTCCATTTTGTGAGATGCATACCTCCGTACTGGTTAGAGGGAATAAAAATTGTAAAAATTCCAACCTTTTCTCATTGGTGTCCATGTCCCTGGATCTCTGCTTGGCCACCAGCTTGGCCATCCTCTTCGCCTTGTTCTTCTGTCGATTACTCATGCCTGGCCGGAACTCCGAATCTATCAGCTCAGCTGCCTGCATAGTCTTAAAGACAAATTTACACATTAAAGCACTGAAACAGACAAACTTTATAAATATGCTGATGCTCCAATTTACAAAACAAAGTCTTCCCTAGGTAAGCAATAAAATGAGACATGCCCATTTCCTGCCAGAGATTAATATTGTAAAATACAGCTCAGCATAGACCTCTACTATTCTTGGAAGGGTGCTACGCTTTACAGTCAATTCACATCAACTTTTTCCACCAGCTCAGCTTGAAAGTGTAAAATAAAGGGGTCAAACATTAAGTGTTTAATAGCATAATCCTCATATTACACTGGGCAACACAAACACAATAGTACACAACCTTATCCCGCTGAACCTGCCTATCAATGAAAGGCTCCACCCTTTCCAACTGCTCCTAGAATAGTGCTTCAAGCCTGATAAGGGCCCAGAAGGTTTTCACCAGTAGATTATTGTGTCAGTGGGGAAAATAGAAAGAGAGATAATATACTGTACAAGCAATATGTGTGGCCTAGTTCATAATGTATGTAAAACTGAAAATATAATTTGGAAGAATGTTTGCAGCATTGTTCTAGACAGACCAAGACTGCTGGTTAACTTATCCGTTGTGGCCAACAAATTTTTATAGGTTATACTGTATACATAGTTTAGGATTTAGTGTCATCTACTTTAGCTACTGCTAAATCGAGCAACCATCTTTTCTTCAGTTCTACAGTCTCTTAACAGACTGTGCCCAACTGCTCACCGAGAGGACACTCACCGCATGGTGGTTGCGTGAGGCTGGATAGACCGAAGCCTTTACCCCTGAGGCTTTCTGCCCTCCAGGGTTGCAGCTTGGAGAATAGTCCAGGTCCTCATCATTGAAGAGCTCCTCTGTGTCCATCCCAATGGCAGCCCCCATGTCCAGACCTAGTTTCTTCTGCAGCAGCTTCCTCTGCCGGGCCAGCCGCTCCTTGGGATCCACCTCAGCTGAAAGGATGAAAAACACGGTTAGGCTTGTTTTTTTTCCCCCTTTACCCTTATGTCTACCAGCCTATCAACACAAAATCGTCCCACTGGACTGAATAACAAACACCCAGTGTAACTGTCGGAATTCTCACTACCCCATGAAATGGCAGTAACTTCATAAACAACGAGAAGGCAAAACAGCAAATACCTGATTTGTCATCCTGGACTTCAAACTCGGCTCCAGCAGACCCAAGAAGAGATGCACCATGTTTCAGCAAACGAGTGATGTCAAACCTGTAGAAGCTGAGTCGGTCCGATGAGGTATCTTCCAGACATGAATCCGAGCACGACTCTGAAGCACACAGTCGTTCCTCATCAGTATGCTACAGCACTGTATTGAAACTCAACAGGGAAATGTGTGAAAAGTGAAAAGACGTGCCATGTGTGGTACTAATTTGAGATATTAATAACTTATGGAATAAAGTTTCTTTCCATCACCGTAAAAGTTTTTTTTTCTTAAGAAAAACCATCTATTTACAGACCACTACAGACTTGTTGTATAGGTTAAAAGTTTTGACTATCTTGACGAAGCAGGAAGTAAAGTTAACTCAAGCATCTTAGGAAAACCAAACTAGAAAATGATGATGAATGCTGGTGGCCTGCATCACCTTCTTTAGGCTTGGGGGCTGGACTCCATTCGGGAATATTCTTAACAATGGCTTCGACTGCCTGGCCAGCTGCAATGCGTGTGTCCCAATTTGGGCTTCTCAAGTATGTTATAACCTTTTGAAAGCAGGGAGGAAAAGAATTTAAAAAAAGAACACATTTCAACAAAAAAACACTGCACATACTCCCACAGACCCACAGACACATGACTAGATTACTGGCGTAGAAATCAAAGACCCATTTCCCGGCTGTTAAATTATTAACTTAATACACTAAGAATGCACAAAGGACAAACTACTTTAAACGCTCCATTTGTATTCAAATTTCCATCCCCAAAGGGATGGAGCACTGGAGAGGTGGTGCACACTGGGAGGCTTACCTTAGATAACAGGTTGTTAAGCTCATGTGGGTGGAGTTTGACAACGTCCCCCAGCTGCTGGGCTGCAGCCTTCCTAGTCACTGGAGTTGTACCCGTGTCCAGCAGAATGAACAGACGGTCAAGCCTGGGTGGGGGAGAAGATTGAAAACTTTAGAAGGAAGAGTGCAACTACAAAAGGTGTTCTTCCCAAGCTTGGTCTGGGATTACAGCTCACAACAGTATTGGCCACCTACATAGTTGCCATCAGGGGCTATAGCATGGAAAGAAAGAGTTTAGGTCAATTATCCAGACTGGCTGGTGCTTAAATACCTCAAAAAGACATGACTGCTGTCCAGTTATCAGCTGCCAGTCGTAACAGCTGTGCAATTTCCCAAGCACTGGCTCTTCAGTAAAGTACAATTAAGTAAAATGAGGAACTCGCGTGACAGGGAGAGCAATGATAGGGCACAAACTTTTGAGGGCTGTGTAAAGAGATACTGGCTACAGAACCTGAAATGGAAAAGACTAAGAATCTGGACCGTTAAGTCCCATTTCCATAAATGCCCCCATGCAATCTGGTATATTAAGGGTGTTTTTTAAAATAAATAAATAAAAAGCAGCGACAGATTGTGGAGTCTGGCCTCACATATTTACAAAACCTGATTTCTTTGCCAATTACCGGACACCATATAAACTGCCCTCAGCAAGTAATTTTAAATAATAATCGGTACATTTACTGAATGCCAGTGAATGTTCTGGAGAACTTTAAATGTGTCCGTATACAAATAACATTTTAAACAATTTTACTCAAATATTTAAAGCAGTTGTTAGTTTGGTTCCCGGTGGACAGTCAACCTTGTCTTAAATGGTTTAACAAGGCACCTAAATGTTTACAATTTTGGTACATAAAAATCAGAATGAAAAACATCAATTTGAAAATACACGTTTCCTAAGAATTGTAAGATATCAAGATGCAAGCAGTACTCTCAGCAGAGGCATAATGCCATGCAAGGGAATGTTCACATATGGCTGCACTACTCTGGTACAAGACAAATAACTTCAAAACTGGTAAGAGTTTACTTCCACAATTTAATATAGGTTCTATATCATGCAACTAATAAGAGTGCAGCAGAGCACCCTAATCACTAGGACTGTAGTATTTCAATAGACCTATGCTTTACACCAGGAGATTTCAACCTGGAATCCATTAAGTAGTTGAATGGGGTCTTCAGAGCAGTTTTGTAAAGCAATGATTTGCAATTAGTATTATCCTGTAAACTCAACAAGAAGAACTTTGCAGGGGATACCCATCCAAATAGGGTATTTAAGGGGATCATGCACGAATGATAGTGGGTACCAAGTTCCGGTCCATTTTCATTTGCCTGTCCCTGCCTTCTGAAAGGCTGATTTAAGATTTATGTTAGACTATTAAACTGATGTTTAAAATAACCACAGGTCTCCCACATAGCACTTTTACTTTCACACAAAAATATTCCAATAAACACGCCTGGAGTAGCCTTATGCAAGCTGCATTATTCTGTGTATATGGCATCCAGGAGAGCTCTAGCTAATCACTACTACAGTATGACTAGATAACGACATACATTTCAGGAAAAGAGAATTCTATTCAGAAAGCGCTACCCAACGATATGCTATCATTAACAACTAGCAAACCTACAGTTAGCAAAACGCATTACAGTATTAACAATGCCAGACTCATTGTAAAAAAAAAAGTACAGTACAACTCCTTTGCATGCATCAGCTTAGGGGCTTGCTGATCTAGACATTTAGGCTGTAATACAGAAGTAAGATTACGCGGCTCTGCTCGACATTCGGGTAAAATGGGTGTCGCGTTGCTGGCTCTCAAAGGGACAGCTTGTGAGGTTATTAAAGCACATTAGCAGCCACGTTAAGGTAGCTGTCAGATTGTCTGAGATCAATACAGGGGAATATTGCTACGGGGAAAGGGGGGGGGGGGCAAATAAGTTCCCCCAATACTTGGAGGGTAAGCAAAACTATCGACCCAGTACTTCCACATCGTTTGCATTTACCCCCCTTAACATTTTCACTATGTTTCGCTAATTAGTTAAGTTCCTCAATGAAAAGCAAATACGTTGGTGCTAATCCCAGTATAACTGCGAATAAGGAAACTCAAGTTAAGTAATGATTTAGTAAATGGCCACACAAAATACATAAATTCCTCTACACGACCGTGGCGAAATGTGATGCAAATTTTAACTTTGCGCTAGCCGCCTACACATACTGCTGTACAGTAAGGCGGCTAAGACACCGGAATAAAACCAACAAGCAACGTACTCTGGCAGTAACATACATCTGACACTTAATTTAATTTAATAGAGAAATATACAGATAACAACTTTAAGAAACGCTGTGAATAGGGAGCTTCACAGCTATCTTATCTGGAGCCAAGTACACGGCCTGGCCGGTGTGACATGGACCATCTATTGTTGTCAGTCTGGCTAACAAGCTACTTGGTTAGCTTGGAAGTTTTGGAAATTGGAAAAGAAACCCCACCTTGAAACAGCCATGCTGTGATCCAGAGCGTCACTGTGCTATTCTGTAATCCGGGCAGGCGTAGAAAGACACCATGAATTTAACAGTTTTGATACACTGTTTTTTTAAATAGGTTTCCTGAATAGAGGCCCTGATCTGTCGCGCTGCCTTCCAAAGCCAGACAGTCGAGATGAGTGCTCCTAATTCATAGTTTCTAAATAGGTCCCGCTTTTCTCTCGAACAACTGGCGTCACAGAATCATGCCTTAAGTTACACATATACCACCGTAAAGCTTAAATTATCCCGCAGAACTGCTACCGGAACAATGTTTTAATCTAATGAGATATAAAGACTTATTTTGTTGTTCGCAATAGAGAAGCCAGGAGGCTGATTTTATATGAGGAGCCATCTTGCATTTATTCCTTCCTCCATAGTAGCCAGGGCCTGATTGGTTACATGCGCTTCGGCTAACCAATCAAAGTACACGTTTTAAGAGGAAGCTAAAAACAGCGAAAAAGACTGCAGGAAATGGAAATCCTCTCGTAGCGAGAGCACTGAATACCTCTGCGAATATGTCAGTAACGTGCAACCTAACGGGTTAAACTGACGTGATGTGTGGGTGAGTTAAAAGATGGCAAAAACTGTTATACTAGGAATACAGTTGCAGTTATAGTGATTTAATGCCCATCAATTATCAGTATTCACACATTTTTTTGTGTACTTGATAATTAAGAAATTATATAATAAAGCTCAAGGGGATATTAACACACAATGCGTGGTTATTCTAGAAATAATATTATAGCCTTTGAGAAAATATATTTTGATACTTTTTACAGTCATCACTAATATAATTGTTTTAAAAATATATTTCACATTGTTAGGAGTTACTAAATATTCAATTTTCCTGTACGCAATAAACTGTATTTCCTAACACCCCACGTCTTGTACATGTTAAGTAACATACTTATTATAGAAGCTGAAGAAATGTTTCATTTAAAATTATCACTCCTTGACGTTTTACCCCCGCACCCGTTTTAAGCGCTTCCCAGAACGGTCACTTTTACTCTGCAGTCTTTTTATTTATTTAATGACTTATTTAACTTAATTTTTAATTCGAACAACTATCTTTACTCTAATGATTTTAAGAAACCGGCTGTCCTTTAACTGAACTTTACAGGATATTGCTCCAGTTGATTGTATTTAAGCATCATTTGTCTGTTGCAGCGCATTTTACTCGTCATTCTCTCAAAAATACACAGATATACGTAGCTAAATATATTTACAGTAATAAATAGATATACGTAGCTAGATATATTTACAGTAATAAATACTGTAAATAATATCCCATGTTTTGCCCATTTCTTCGTAAATATGTGGCAGCAAATAATCACACTGCATCGATTATGCAACCGGTGGATAAAAAGCAGAATAAAACAAAGTTTTTTTTTCTTAAAACAACACAGCGACGAAATGCTAGTACAGCAGCTGTCATTTGCAAATGTGATGATTTTTTTTCCATACGGTGCATCGTAAAAATGATTCATTACTTTATTCGAGTAAAAAGTAAAATGCACATATATAATTTTTTCTTCGGTAATAATATTTTCTATTTTCTGACCGTCTGACAGCGGTCCCTCAACCTCCTTGTAGTATTAGTCATTCCCTGAAAGATCGAGTGTGACAGACTCAGACAGCGTAGGGCCAGAAGGCTTGTGGTGTATTTTTTTTTTACTGCATCGCTCACCCTGTGATAAACTACATGTGCTAATTTTGCCAGATTCATGTTTCTTAATGTAGTTATCATATCAGGATCTGGGCAGTGTGTCAAACATAAGGTGAAAACTACTTCAGAAGCATAGAGCTGTAGTTGTAAATAGTAACAGAAAAGCAACAAAATCAACCGTGGGCAACGTGATGCTGCCATCACAGGCAGATATAATCGTTGTGGTTTTTAAAACCAAACTACTTTGTTTTTCTCGATTTCTTATGCCTTTTTGACATGACTAAGATTGTAAATAGTACACAGCATATCATTTCTTCAGCGATAAATCTATTTTAATTCGTAATTTGCTTCATATAAGACTACACTTGCAAAGACGTTATTGTCAGGTTTGTTTTTATTTTTAATATCTGAGGTTTCATCAGAATATATTTTAGCTTATTTTCAGGCATGTATCAAAGCCTGGTGGTCGGCTACTGTTTACTTGTCTTTTATTAATGATTTCAAGGCTACACAGGACAACAAAAGACCAGAATTGTCAGTTTTCACTAAAAAAATTGGCTGAGATTCCTCGTCCCCTGTTGTCTGGTTAAACTGTGAAACATGACTTGAGTCCACCTCCATATTTG
This sequence comes from Brienomyrus brachyistius, assembly GCF_023856365.1. Taxonomy (NCBI): domain Eukaryota; kingdom Metazoa; phylum Chordata; class Actinopteri; order Osteoglossiformes; family Mormyridae; genus Brienomyrus; species Brienomyrus brachyistius. Next base: position 11,812,180 of record NC_064535.1, on the reverse strand, counting down.
GAAATAACTGGAGATGGAATTTTTTCGGTTCAGAAAGTACAAATGCAGACCAGGATTTTGTTTCAACCAACCAGGTCAGCGTAATGAGACACAGTCACCGAGTACTTAATTGGTTAGTTGAAACAAAATCTTAGTCTGGATTTGTACTTTCTGGACCTGAACTTTCCACCTCTGTGAATAACCCACGCTTTGTGCTAAATGAAGGGTTCTTAGTTTTTGTGACTTCAAGTGTCAAGGAAGATGGAAAAAAATTAAACACTCATAGATCAAAAGAAGTTTATTGTAAAACAGGACGGAAAAAAACATCTATACTATATAACCAGAAATGCACCTCATCTCAGTAAGTTAGGTTTGAACAGAATATGGTGATGAGTGGTCATTGTTGACACACAACAACAAATTGTGTCCTCTGCATTTAACCCATATGTGACATCATGATATAGCAGGAGGCAGCTAATTCAGCATCCAGTGCCTTGCTTAGGGTACCTCAATGGTGTCTTGCTGGTTGGGGATTCAAACCAACAATCTTTCAATAACAAGCACGCTTCTCTGACAATTAGGCCACCACATAAGGAAGGGTAGCCCGTGGCTCAGTGAGCTAAACCTCTGTGCCTGTGATCGGAAAGTTGCTGGTTGAAGCCTGGCCTCAGCAGAATGGCCACATCTGTGGGCCCCTAACCTAGACCATTAACCCCCAGCTCCATGAGCACTATGGGTAACTGCCCTTTGCTGACAAGCTTTCTCCCAACTGTCATAGAGCGCAAGAAGGGGTAGGCAAAAAGAAAATCATTTCATCATTTCATGTAAACACATTCCCATAAAGCCCTTTTTACATCCATGGGTATGATAAAAATATGAATTTTTGTTGGATACTTATATAAGAAATTTGCATTTAAACTGTAATGATATTACCTTTTCTAAGCTTTGTTTAAAGTATTATGAAACAGTGTTATGCAATCTTTGAAAGGAGCACAGCTATTGTAGATGGTACACTATAAATAAATATGGGAATAACTATCTGTGTGAATTCAGTTAATCGGACATTTCACCTACTGTAGTAATGATTGTGTGAAGGCCACAGAAATGCCACCTAATGATTATGCAATATGAACCTGAGCAACTTCATTACGAATGTACTTCACTTAATGAAGTACTGAATGTATTTCATTAAGGCATAATTTGACTTTAACATCTAGCCAAGGAGAGGGCAGACATATAATTAACAATTAACCTGTTCTTCCAGGGATGCCACTGGTTTAGAGAAGACGGTAAAATGATCGCACATCCTGATCCATTATGTAAATTCTGCTGTTCAAAATTTGACTTTGACTTCCCGTCTGCATTTACACCTCCATAATTGTCCATTGTTTTGAGATTATGGGATTATTATCAATCATTTATAACATAGAAGGTCAACGGATCTGAACTTTGGAGACATTGGCTCCTGGCTCTTTGTCATCCGGCCTGAAAACACCAAACTCTCATCATCAGCAAACACATCGAATCCCAATAAAAACAGTAGTAATGGAGTCAATAGATAAATAGATTGTATAAAGCTTTCATTTGGTTACTCCATTGACCAGCATAATATATAGTTGATTTTTTAAATGCTGCTATTCATTCCCAATAAATACATCCTGCACAGGGTTTTAATTGCAAATTTGGCACTCTATAAGCAAGACTGAAACATTTGCAGAAAATTGAAATGAACTTCACTTTCATAGAAATTTCCCACTCAGTCTTCTGGCACAGCAGCTAAATTCCTTCAGGTTCCAGTGAAGAAATTTAAGAGCAGTATTACTCTTATGTTTTACCTTTAATTCTGCAGGCAATTGCACATTGACAAGCAAGTTTGGCCATTTATGGTAGTGGGAGTGGCACAGGGCTCTGGCAGATTGACTTATATCTGGCAGGATTGGTTTTCAGTCATCATTCCGTCTTCACCCAAGGGCATGTGCCGGCTCAAAGAGTCATACAGCTCCACCAGCAATATCAGATTGGCCAACAAAAGAACATGTGCTTCTGTCTGCAGGAGAAGGTATGTCAGCATCGCAACATCCATTCATCCATTTTCCAAACCGCTTATCCAACTGGGATAAGCCTATCCCGGAAGCAATGGGCACTCGGCAGGGAAGAACCCAGGATTGGGGGCCAGCCCATCGCAGGGCACACTCACACACCAGTCACACACACATGCACTCCTATGGGCAATTTAGCAAGTCCAATCAGCCTCAGCATGTCTTTGGACTGGAGGAAACCCCACGACGACATGGGGTCCCAGAGGTGTGAGGCAACAGTGCTAACCACTGCACCACCATGCCACCCCCAGCATTGCAACACTGAAACATAAAAATGTTATGCTAAGGCAGTAGGCTTCCTAAACACATGCTATAATAAAACATGTACAGTATATTAAGCAGCAATATGTCTTGCCAAGCCCTGCAATGGGTTGGCACCCATTCCTTCATTATTCTCTGCCTTGTGCCTGTACCTTCTGGGATAGACTCTGGATACTGCATAGGATAAGGGCACAGAAGGTGGATTGATGGATGGATGGATGAAAATCCTTAGTAAATGGCCACGCAAATGCATATGAGGTCTTTATTTGGTTTTGAGGGTGGAGATGGATTTAACCAAACAGGAACAAGAACCATGCCTCAGAAATGGCTCCAGCTAGGGGTGGACTTGGAGAGTGCAGGCATGTACCCATTGATAACCCATTGTAGGATGTCCCAACCTTGCCCAAGTGACCAACACCTCCTCCACAAATTCAGATCAATTCATTTATAGCCATTGAAACTGCTTCCAAAGTGATCCATCAATGACCTCAGAACTGGAAAATTTACAGTGGACAATAAGGTAAAACTTTGCACGTAAAATATGGAAATTTCTACTTAATTTGAGATTTGATTGAAATTGTTCTCTTCTTTAGATAGACTAGGAAAACATTAAACGGGGTGAGGCAGGTACAGTTCCTGCTGTTGAAAACATTATAACAACCTGGAATTGCATTATAGCTCTGAGGCTCAGGATTGACTATACCGGCACAAAAGTAAAGCTGCAACTGAAAATGTGAGGGTTTCAAAGTGTGTTTGTTTAAAAGATTTAATCTGTTTTCTTTGTATGCACATTCCCAGCTAATAATTTTTTGTTCTACGAATGTTTACCAAGCGTTATGTTTAAGGTACAGAAACATTCAAAGTGTCCATTTTTCCTGATGTTCACAGAACACTATTCCACTTCTACACTACTATTACCACTAAGTATAATAATATAAAACAACCAAATGGGATGGAAGAGCAGCATGTAATGTTCCTATTTACATTAAGTAAGAATGTTCTCTGCCAAGTTTGAGAAAATCTTTACATTCTGTTAGCTAAAGTTCTGGGAATGTTCCCTGTTAGTTGGATTACTGAAATATAAAAGTCTGCCTAGTTGTCATGGACGAATTTGCATTGAAAACATTTTTATTATGCTTTACAGAGGCATTTCATGAGAGATTTGCTATAGATGTTAGAAATCTGTGTTTTATCCAAAGTAAGCCAAAGATTTCCTTTTAAAGTATTGGATTTGGGAAAAAAAACATCACATTCAACCAACTACTCTGTATATTAATCAGTTCTTAAGTGTGACATCAGTAGAATGGCTCCTGGTCTTAGAATAATGTCTTATGAGGAGAGCTTAGCTGAGCTTAATCTGTTTGGCCTCGAGCAAAGGAGACTATGGGGGGACAGGATCCAGGTATATAAGATTTTAACAAGTCTGGATGTTGTTCAGCCAAATGGCTACTTCAATATTAGTTTAAATACTAGAACTCGTGACTATAAGTGGAAATTAGCGGGAGAACATTTTAAAATGAATTTGAGAAAGCACTTATTTCCACAGTGTATAGTTAGGGTATGGAATAGTCTTCCTGCTAGTGTAGCGCAAGGTAAAACCCTGGGTTCCTTTAAATCAGAGCTAGGTAAGATTTTAACGACTCTGAGCTATTAGTAAAGTTCTTGCCAAACGGGCTTGATGGGCTGAATAGCCTCCTCTTGTTTGTAAATTTCTTATGTTCTTATGTTCTAGTAGGGATAATAAGAATTTCAAACCTTGTAGCAACAGGGTGTTATTAATCTATGCTAAAAATGACTTTTACATTACACAAATTTTAAGCATATGAAGAATACCTTAACGTTTTGATATTCATTGTTGTCGCTCTATGAAGAACTACATTGGCAAGGGTTCTGCATAAGGTTTGTGCCATTACACCAAATTTCATGATTCTCAGTCATATACAACGGTATTTATAGCCTTCTGAAATTTTATTGGCTGCTGTCAGCCTTGTATGATGAGCAGATGAACTTTTATAATATGATTTGTTGGGACATTTGCTCATGAACACGCCTACAAAGTTTAATCTTTTTCTGTCCAATGATATCTGAGTTATAAGCAGACCCAATTTGTATTGCCCCTACTGGTCGATTTTTATGAAATTTAGAGAGTCACCTTGGAATGTTATGCTAACTATACTTAGAAGTTTGGTTAAAATGGTAAAATGTTCAGCTGATGACACATAGCTCAGTAAGTGCAAACAGGCCATGCCCAAGAAATTAATTGGTCTGTAGCTTCGGAACAATTACTCTGACGGAAAGCCTAGGGACAACTTTTTTTGTCTAAATGGTCTCAAGATGTTGCAGTGCAAATTTTGTGTGAATTGGATAAACAGTTTAAGACAACTTCAAAAAAGTATATTTGGCGAATTATGCAAATTAGCTAATTAGATCACATGCATATCAACAGTATCTGAATAAAAAATAAACCAGGATTTCTTCTGTTCTCCAGAAAGTTACTGACATCTTGATGGGTAGCTGAACGAACACGGCTTTGTTTCCCAAACCTCTCCTCAGGAGCACCTCAGCAATTTGTGAAATTTAACCACCAGCTCTTTTATTGAATTAAATAGGTAAATAACTCGAATAAATAAATAAATAGCCAGACAAGGTGGGGAAGGGGTTGAGTCCAAAATACTCTAGTGTTTTGGATGGGTGCTGTAAATACTGGAGAGACATTGGGAGAGGTTTTGAAATGGCTAAGCTAACACACTTCGACAGACATAATATCATAGTTTTACACTAACATGAAGGATATTTAAACAACATTTTCTTTAGCTGCCTAAGACTTGCACAGTACCAGAGAGGATGTTTTTCTTCTGACCATGTCCTGCACGATTTATTTAACTTTTATAATTTTATATAATTTTATTGCATTAAATGGGATAAAGAGCCTAGTCAGGAAAACTGCAAACACTAGACCTTTAAAGCTTTATTCATCTATTCAGTCTTCCTATGAGGAAGAATACTTTTGGCTGGATGCACTGCCGGCATGCACCCAGTCACGTCGGGATGCTTTACCCATCAACTGAAGATATCTGAGGAGCACAATTTCCCCTGCAGTAGATCTGCAGAAACACATGACAGATACGTCTTAGACATTTTTTATGGCAGGATCCTTAAGTTCTCATTAAATCTGATAGAATGTCAAAACTATTCACGATGAAATATATAAAGGTTCTAAATTGTAGCATACTAACAGTAACTATATTATGTTTGTATTAAAAAGTAATAGGAAGGGCGCTTATTGATGAGGATCCTATCACAACACAGAGAGAATGTTCCAGCAGCTTTGTCCAAAAGTTAGCATGCCTCTTCACAGTACAGTTATTATTATCAAGACAATAGCAATTCAACAGCTGCCAAAATCATTTGGCCCTAATGGTTCAGAATTAAAAACACATATGTTCCAAAGCACTTTTCATGTCATATAGTTCTAGAATATTATACTCTTGATGTTGAATGCATTTAATATGTGACAGATGGGGTTTTTTAAGGCTAGGAACATACTTATCAAAGTCAAGACAAGATATAAGTCATTTTATATTGCTACAAGATTTGAGAGCAATAACAAAATTTGGTGAGTTTGATGGAGAAAATGTTAAGAATTTTGAAGTGTTCTTTTTATTTGTGACTGTGGATATTCTTTCACACTTCTTATTAGTCTTACAGGAATGTGGGGCATCTTTAGAAGAGACCACAGTTTTAAGTCCCAATACAGATTCACTAATGGGAACCTAAAAATCTGTGTGGCCATTTGAGTGCCAGAAATATTTCAGTGGGTAGATAGCCTTCTCTTAGGTCATCACCTCTACTTTACCACCATTCCCAGGTGTCTGTAATTCCTGGTCTCCCACAAAACTACTCTAGCTCCCTATAATTGGTCCTTGTCGTACTATCGGGCGCACAGGCTTACCCTGGCTGAAGCGCAGGGGCTTCTGCTAAAAAGGAACCTAAACTAACCTTGTTTAATAAAATGTATTACTCAGTTAAACAACTGAAATGGTCCTTGGGTCTCTGACCATTTTATGTGTCTCTGCATATAACAATAATTGATTCATTATGGAGAAAACATCTATTTAGAATGTTTCAATACTGCTTATAATATCAAATGCTGCAGAAATCACTGGTTTTTATAATGAGGGATTATCTTGATGCTCATCATACTGATGTTTTGTAGTTCCTTACGAGGAATGTGCATCTCCATCACTGAGGCCCGAAGCAATTCACATCTCGATGCATTGCTCGTGATCCGATAAATTAAAGATACATATGAAACGACTACTAATGTGTTACAGTATGATTCACACCTATTGCGATGCAGTGCCATCCAACGTGGTACAATATATTGCATCACTGGACAGACCTTCAACTCGTGCGAGACTGGGCTGATTCTCTTGGGTAGCAGTGGCCCTGGTGCACACTTTTTGCATTGTGAACTTGTATGCCGGTGCACAGATGCGAATCGGTGAATCTTACATCCCTGTTCCTTACAGTTATTTTGATACTCTGTTGTACTGAAATGCTGATAAACCATCTTACTTATATTAATGATTTGCAGCAATGATTAATGTGTACTACCTTATGTTCCAAATTAGCATACAACTCAATAATTTATATGAAATTATAATGAATATTCTAACTTGGCTATTAATGTGCTAAGAATAGTGTGCTGTATGTCATTATTTTATGGAATATAAGTATTTAATCTTTCTCCCTTTTGTATAAGATTGTTACTGATGATTTTACTGGGGGATCTTTGGTTCTTGTTTCCCAAAATGCTTTAGCCTCAGATAGGTGCACATTAGAGGGTCCTGTTGATTTTGTAGAAGCAAATGTGAACTGATAGGAATGTCACAGGCAGGGATCTGCTGGGTAAAAGAATCTGCTCCACTGTGAATGAAACGAAAAGCCCAGGTGTAAAGCAGATTAAATGTATATGTATCATGCTACACAAAGCTTCCTTTTGTATAGGAATGTTGCACTTTTTTTTGCATAGTTTCTCAGTGGATATATTTCTTCACATGGGACACATATGCATGTACTGTGTGGTTCTGTGTAATGTGTGCATGTGCTCCTCGTGAGAGACTGATGTCCTGTCCAGGGGGCACCCCTGCCCTGTGCTGCCTGGGATAGGCTCCAGGTGCATGTAATGTCATGACAATCATGCAAACTCAATTTTATATATAAAAAAAAAGAAAAAAAAATAAGGTACACAAGAAGTTAAAACTGAGCATGCTAAACTAAAGCTAAGCTAAACATTGTGCTTCCATGTTGCATTCAGGGCCACAAACATGCTTCAGCAAATGGCGCATGAGAGTAACATCAACTCTGGATCCTCTGCTTGGTGGAGAACGGATTTCATTCCGTATATCAGGTATGACATTCACTGCCTGCCCGAACAGGCAAGCTGCCTTGTCTGCAATTCACCTGTGTCAACTCAGTTGATGTGTAATTCTCATATCTACTGAATGTGGTATGTTTTATCTAGTTTGCAGATATACTTTGTGAAAGGCGTGTCAGGGAGACGTCCCCAGTTGGCCAGTGTCCCATGTGAAGAAATGTATCCACTGAGAAACTATGCACTGGGAGATGCACTGGGTAGGTAGGGTGGGAAACATCTGTGAATGGGGGCTTCCAGCTGATAGCACTGCAGCTGATCCGAATGTGCACTGGTGGGGGTGCAGCATGATTCCAAGCAGGGATAAGATCATTGTACAAGATGCTGCAAGTCACCAACTTTATAATACATATAAGACAGGATGAAAACATCTTCAGTTCAAATTTAAACCGTAATATTGATAATTCATTTTATACTAATACAATGTACCAGTAAATTACATTATAATAAAAATGAACTTTCGGACTGGAGGTCTTATTTTATGCATGGGGCTGCTAATAGGAATGTGTGCTGATGAGCATATCCTGAAGCATTCGCATTGTAAGTTGGCTTGCTATGACACCCCTCCTCTGCCCTTATGCTTCCTGTAGAGCTGTTCCCTACGAGACTGCAGCACTCAGACTTACTTTTGCAGCACCCTTCTCCAGCAATCACATGTGCTGTAATAGTCAGCCTCCCCCCCTTTGATCTTGCTAGTACATGCGTCATAGCTCCTATATTATGCAGAAAAAATGAGAATCTGTTATGCTGCAGCTCAGATTTGCTTGCAAATTTTTAATTTACTTCAAATAGAAAAATAATCAAACTTACGTCAGTATTACATCACTAATATGCAATATATTTTTTAGACGTATTTAGTATCTGTTAACTAAACATGTAATTAAATAAATGCATATTCTTTATAATTAATAAAGTGGTTGGCAGTGTCGCTTCACACCACTGGGACCAGTCTCCGCCCTGACTACATGTGTATGTTTATGTGTAAATCAGTCTGAACAAATAATTTCCAGTTCTTTTGAAAGTGATGCCTTCCCGGAAAGCTGGTTGTGTCCATTATAGTATTCTTTGTTGCTCGACTGACGCTAGACACTGCTATTGCGTCATAAATTCGAATGGCTGCATTTTTATTATGGCCTTTACGATTTTATCTCTTCATTTGAAAATGATGGGCTGACCAACATTTCACAGGGACCTAATGACAAACATCCATCCTCTTTATCCTCCTATGGACTGACTGGAAGCATCTTTGATCTTAGAAATGTCTTTAAAATCTCCTTCTCTGTAACTCTATCAGCAACACTTATGCATTGAATCTTCTAGGGCTCATTTTTGCATGTCTCTGCCAACCATTTGCAAAACATAAGAAAAGTTCAGCAAGACACTTTTGATATGCAGATATTTATGGAAGTGCAGCTAAAACTACATAAAAATAATCACCAGCTAATCAAATACCACAAATGGATGTTTATTTTGGATCATGTAAAAACTGTAAGCACGCATCAGGCTGTGGTCACTCAGCATATTCTTTGTATGGTACCGCTATTAAAAATATATCAGAATCCATGAGTTTATATTTATTTAAAAAGAATGTCATGAGAGTCAAAGATTAGTAACACTGTCAATATAAAACTTTAAATGGGCCAAATTGATTGGCACCATAGCAGGAGTTTAAAAACATATAAGGAAACATCGATTTAGTGCAATATGAGGTAGTATTAAATATATCACATTATCTTTTAAAACTATTAGAATTATTTTGTGTTCTTGGCACAAGAAATGTATTATCTATAATAACAAAAGATGTAACACTAACCACTGTGGTTGGGTTTGTTTTTTTTTCTCTTCACAAGTGACTCAGAAAGTATCATGCAGGTTTTCTGTTGTCATACTGTCTCTAGCTTTTCACAAATGAGGATAAGAAGGTGTTGGAGTTTGAGAAGCAGAGCAAGGAAAAGGATAGTTACTACTTTTGCTGAGTTACAAGGGGCATTAATAATTTGTAAAATAATTGTATCAATATAAGTTGGGGGCCCAAAATCTCTAGTGGTACCCCTGAAGGCCGTCCTTGCAATTAGATTGTTTAACACACTTTTTCTTTACCTCAAGAACTTCAACTGAGCATCTGGGACACCACAGACATTGTCATTGTAAGGACACCGTGCACCAAAAACTCTGTACACAAATGCATTAATAATGCCAGTCAGCTTGATGGAATGAGGAAGATTGCAGTAAGATGATTTTTGCAGTATTATCATTGAAACTTTTAATATTTAAAATAATAATAGGTTTAACTGTGAATGTATTTATATGGATGTTTAGACATTCAATGTGGCTAGTCTATTCATCTATGCGTGATCTTTATGTGTATGTAATAATAGCCGTTATGGTCTTAAACTTATTTTTTCTGAATATTTGGTTTTCCAGGAGAGAGTGGCTAAATTTCTGTCTTTAGCCTCCAATGTACAGTCTTCTGTCAGCAAGGAAATGTGACTCATCTCTGAGGTATTGAACCCTTTCTTTGTGTTATTATTCTCTTCAGCCTTTTTTATATCGAATACATCCATTTGTATGTCATATTGAAAAAAAAAACTTCAGTCGGTTTTTAATATTAATGGCAGTAATTCTGCTTTGATGTCCATGATGATTGGGATGTACTGATAATCACCAGACATTTAATTCACTTTACATTAGACACTAAAGTGCTTCCAACAAGATTAAATGAAGAAACAATTCACTGTGCGTAGTAAAGCTAAACCTTTTCAAGGCCTTCTGTTATTTTTTTGTTTTCTGATGCATTTTATGCAGTGGTGCACCAGCCTACTGTTTAGATCTTATCTGCAACTTCTCTTTCTGCTAGTAAAAGCATCACTTTTTATCAGAACATCTTTAACAGAAGTATTGTTTTGAATTATGAGCGCATGTTTAGACAAACTATATTGTATGTGGTCTCTAACTCAGGGGTCTCCAACTAATGGAGAGCTACTGTCCAATAGGTTTTCTATCCTACTTGGCTTCTGATGAGCCACACCTGTTCTCAGGTAAATACCAGGAACAGGTAAATACCAGGAACAGGTAAATACCAGGAACAGGTAAATACCAGGAACAGGTGTGGCTCATCAGAAGCCAAGTGGGACAGAAAACCTACTGGATAGTAGCTCTTCAGGACCAGAGTTGGAGACCCCTGCTCTAACTTATAAGACTAGTTTCCAGTGGAATCCGGGAGGTTCTGGTGTTGTATGTAGTTACCGAGTGGCACTTGAATTTTTCAAATGAATATGAATTAGAGAGACATGATACAAAGAGTTACTAGACATGAGAAATGAAATAAAGTGAAATATAAAATTTTAAAATAATCTTTTTTGTATGACAAAAAAAATGGGGTTTCTGTGGGTAATGATGTCACCTCCCACTTCCTTGGTAATGATGTCGCCTCCCACTTCCTGGGTAATGATGTCGCCTCCCACTTCCTGGGTAATGATGTCGCCTCCCACTTCCTGGGTTGGCTCTTTTTATGCTCACTAATGTCTGAGTGTGGCATGTACATGTTCTGCCTCTGTGATGTGGATTTCCTGCTGCAGTCTAAATATACGCAGTTAGGTGAAATGATATCTGTAAGCCATTCATTGTGTGTTTCCTGTGATGGGCTGGCATCCCATCCAGAGTGTCCCCCTGTGTTCTTTCCTGAGATACATTACCCCCCCCCCCCCCCCAATCCTTTCCAGGATATGTAGTGGGAAGATGGGGAAATATAACCTGACATTTAGATGCTTTATAAGTGGAAAATAAAGAAATAAACCTGCACTGAAATGACCAGGTTTGGAGTACATGATTTGCTTGTATTTTCTTACAGTTCCTGCTGGAGCTATTTTGAATTGCTGAATGGAAGGGAATGTACAGTTTTGTATTTTTTGAGATTAGTGTAGTTGTCTCATCTGCTCTAGATGATTACATGTGTTCCTTTTCAGTATCTTTAACAGTCATTAGCTAATTTTGCTATATTTATGAGATGGAAGAAATACGCTTTGGATTAGGATTTAGGGCACATTTAAAAACTTTAAAAACTACAGGGACGTTATGGTTTAACAGTCAAATACAGACATCATTGCTGGTAAAATCTAATTTAGCCTCATAATCAGAAACCCTTTCCCCCAGGGCAGTATTTTTACTACAACTGTTGAGTTACGACAGCAGAACTTCTAAACTAACAGCAGAAAAGCTCCTGCTATTTTGGGCTTGCATTGATATTAATAAAGTATATAGAAATCACTACAGCCCTATACCAAATAAATGGTATTGAAAAATAAATGAATGGAAATTAATATAAATGCCTCAGTAACAAGAACTTAGATCACAAAGATTGTCACTAGGACAGATGTTGTGAACACTTAAATTGGGTCTTGATTCAAGAGATTCAAGACTCAAGATTCTTTAAATGTCACATACAAGGTTATAAGTACAAGGTGTAGTGAAATGTACCCTGATTCGGTCATAAGGCTGTGTAGTTTTGCAAATTAAGATAAATATAAAAAGGGTAACACTAAAGGTAATGAAAATATACAGAAAAAATATATCTGAATAGCATTACAATTACAGGCAATATCTGTACAATGTGCAACATAGCATAACAGAACCTCTTATGTAGTTTCTGACAATGGATTTTTGAGAGCAGAGATGTCTAAATGCAGGAATTCAATCAAAACACCCACAGCATAATTAGGTAGCAGCTCAGCTGGAACAGCATTCAGCATTTCACTTGTTTAATGAAATTCATTTATAATATCACAATATTGATTTTATTTCTTTATTTCCAAGGAGTGTCAACTTATGTCCTCAACAAGGGGAGTTCAGGCTGTTATTCACCCTGCCTAAAATTCAAACCCGATAAATATGTCATAAACACTATTGCATATTATAAGAGTATATTTGATAACATGATTTTGTCATTTGGATTTGCAAATCTTTTCAAATGCATGAAGAGTATGAATCTCACAATGAGCATTTGTCTCAGTGCTTTTTGTTGGTCACTGTTTTTATATGCTTCCACAATGGATATGAATCCACAATGGAAAAATATACATATTATGCATGTATAACCTTTTTAGATCTGATTCAAATCTGCACAAACCTGGTGATTTCCTTGAACTTTGATGTGGAAGATAACGGTGCATGGAAGCCATTGTTTACCAATGGGTTGACAGTATCTAAGTGAGAAGGGTCCAGCTGCAGACGCCTGTAGAGTAGAGCTCCGCCCAAAATACGTCACTCCACAGGAAACATGTGATCTTTTGATCTAAGTGGTTGCCAAAGGTAGGACTAATCTTATATGATCAGCTTTTTCAGTGTTACAGTCAATTGTACATTACTGCCATCTGTAGGTCAGGAATGATGATAAATGATAATGATAATGAAGTGATTATGAAGAACAATCACTAATTCAGGTACTAATAGACATTTTGCCACAATTGTTATGACCAATTCAGTTTTGTACATAGAAATAAGTACCTTTAATTTATAGTGTGAATGGTCAGAAATGTTGCAATATACAAAAAAGTTATTACCTGATAATAAGTATGAGACATATACAGCAGCATTATAGTTAAGGCCACAATACAACAGGCTACATATTGTAATGTTTAATACCTGAATTATGAAACATCAATGACAGTAATTGTGAATAAAAGTATGGACACTACTCACTCGTAGGATGGAAGAAACATAGAAGACCAGCATTATGAACTGGAGAAAGCTGTCCCACTTGCTGGGAGTCATACTGTGCAGCAATACTGTTCCTCTGTCTACAGATGCTGAAGCTGGAACTGTCATCTTCAACCATTCAGCGGGAGACTGGGAGCTACAAGGAGCTACAAGCTGGGCTGGATAGGTTTCAGATTAACTGCCCTTCAGAAAAGGCTTTCTGTCTATAGAAAAGTCACACTTAACAATGATGATCTGCAAGAATTTATGTCAGTAAGCAACAGTCCAGACAAAAACAATACACTTATCAGTCCTAGTATTATGTAATAGTATTTGTATTAACAAATTGTATTTCTAATTTGTATTTGTATTAACAAATAGGATTTGTTAATAATACAATAGATGGTCTTTCAAGTTAAGAGTAATATCAAATTCCTAAATGACAATATAACCGAGTAGTGAACCTGTTAAAAGAAAAGGAGGCTCACAAGTAACTTAGCAACTCAGTTACTACTCAAGAACAAATCATGAGCAAATATAGAAACTGCACGAAATATATGTTACCTAAAAGCATATTTTTTTTACCACATTTTAGATGTTTTTGAGTTTTTTTGGTGAAACTAACAGCAGCTTTGTGTTAGCAGATGAGTGGCTACATACTCCACTCAGGATATGTTCGCATGAACCATAACACAAGAATTTGCCATCTTAGTTTACATCCATGCCTATCCAAACAGCATACTGTCTATACTATCTAGAATATTCTATGTTTCGCTGGTTAAAAACCAGCAGGGCATGTTGTTTATGGTTCATAACCACTGATGACGAGCAGCGTTTCATTCATGTTTTTATGGAAAGGCGACTGATCAACTTCATTTTATATAGTTTATTTCAGACTTTGCATTTATTTCTTTAGAGTAAATTTTAATAAAAATGCTCATCGGTACACTCCTTCTATAGTATGCTTTGTTTACCAATGAGTAAACAATTCAGCACATTTTGAATAATCGTTTATTTCAGTTTTCTGCTTTGTTACACAGTGTTTAGTGTGACACTACAGTGCAGCAAAAATTGTTTTGATTGATTTGTGCTTGAGCCTTTTCCATTGATTTTAATAATTATATCTGTGGACTAGGTGACGATTATTGATTATGATTTGCATGGTTCATTTTTCAAAAGCTTAAATACAAAATTTCTGGAAATATACAATTTCCTCGTCAGTGTTTCTCAACTTGGTCCTTGGGGACCCCCAGACGGTCCACGTTTTTGGAGATGGGGGGAGCTAGAATGTGGACTGTCTGGGGGTTCCTGAGGATTGGGCTGAAAAGCACTGTTCCACGTTACCTGGCCAATAAGGCTGAAAAACAAGAGACAGGGAAACCATAAAGTCAAGCAGAAAGTGAACAAATTAAAAGCATACAACTGAGAAGTTGCACTTTATTTAAAAATCTCCGTTCAAAGTGCACAGCACTCACTGCAGATTCTTAATCCTCAGAAGATGTAAATGTGGCGAATTCACACTCCTGATTTACAGTGTTCCAAACACAAGTATTATGCAAAAATTGTTGTGAAGATGAAAAAGGTGCTGGTAACAGGCTTCTTCTCCCTTCGAGGTAGAAATGTGAAATACCTGTGTATTCAACCACATTCTAAAATAGACAATGTAATCCTCAGGATGCATTCTGAAATGTTCCTTTTAAATATATAAAGGTTAAATACCATTCTAAATGAAATGCCAAGTATGTAATAACACAGTTACAATGAGGATACAATTTAGATATGTCGTTTGAAGTAGATTAAGTTACAGAAACAATAGATTAGGTCCATTTATACTGTTTATCATTACATACTATGACTGTAAGAAATTCAATAAGAAAGCAAGAAAAATACATCCAGGTACATATATTGCACAAAGTGTGTAAATATAAATCTTACATAATACAGGGCTGAATCCCTCCCTCACTGGATATTTTCACTGAAAATTTAGTTTTGCCATCCACTAGTCCAGCTGAAAAGGGTAATGATACACACTGCACCCACCTCCCCACATTTCCTGCGCAGATTGATTTAATCACCTGTCAAAGCAAGGGGAAGAGCACTTATAATGTGCATTAACCTGGTAGCCTCTGTTGAAAGGCATGCTAACCTTGGTTTCTAGGCTGGCAGGAATATGTTGTAGATGCCCATGCGGCTGGGTGCCAGCCTGGAGGCTGGTTTGAGACATGTATGAGGAAGGCCCATGGGCAGAGGCCAAAAGGGGCTGGCAGTTTTGCTGGGGGTACTGCAGCGTGGCCCCATGCAGGTACTGGGGCACGGCTGGTACAGCAGACACCGGACCTGGCCCGTGGAACACTGCTGACACGACCGGTGGGTTCTGCTGTTGGCACTTCTGCTTGCCGGCCTCTTTCACATCCCCATCGTGTGCCCTACGCAAGGGGAGTAAAGAGTGATGCAAATATAAACATCACACGCTACAACACAAGGTATGGTTAAACGAATGCCGGATGCCTCATAAAAGAATTAAATAGACCATGCAAGAGACACTGACATGAGAAGCCGCTCCACACAGGCTGATAAGTGCTCCCAGAGGTAGGCTGTGAGACGCTGCAAACGGGAGGGCCAGGTGGGAGACAGTCGCAGGACAATACGGGAAGCAGCAACGCAGCTGGCGGCCACCAGCGACGGGGCAAAGTTCAGAAAGATGTGGTCTAGTGGGATGATGGGTAAAAAGCAAGACGAAACTCAGTCAACACATTACATCAGGGTTCCCCTAATTCCGGAACTGGAGGGCCAGTATGCTTTGCTGTTTGCAGATTTTTCTGCTCAAACACACTGACACACTAAACAACTAAAACTAAACTGCCAATTAGCTAGCGAGTTGAATAAGGTGTATTTGAGGAGGGAAGACTGCAAGCCGTGTACAGGAATTGGAGAACCCCACAGCACACTCTGAATGCCATCTTCAAAATACTGCAATCAGAGGTGGACAGTTCAGGTTCAGAAAGAAAAAAAAACCTAATCACGATTTTTTTTTGTTTCAACCAACGAGTTGAGTACTCTTCGTGACACTTTATGCTGAACTGGTTGGTTGGAACAAAAAACATGGCCTGGATTTTTACTTTCTGGACCTGGACTATCCACCTCTGGCCACATTAAAGCAGAACACATTAACAGCAAGCGGGAAAACGTACCTTGGAGGGAAACTTCCAAGAAATAGTCCGCATACTTTGCCATATACAGTCCAGTCTTTTCCAAACTTGTCAGGGGCCACCCGTCATGCAGGTCCGTTTCGTGGACAGCAATCGATAGATAATATTCTATGAAGTGAGCTGGTGTAGGAAGGTAAAGGTTCCACTGAAAGGTTTCCAGTAAAAGAAGCTCCATGTTGAGAAGGTTCTGTTTAGTCAGAACCAGGTTCATGGCGCTCATGCACCCCAAGCAGTTGAGAGTTTCAAGCTTTGGTACCCGGTCCTCCCTCTCTTCAAACTTACCTGCAATTTCACACATCAGTACAGAGAATTACACGAAAACGTGAATATCTACACACTGCAAAGTCTGAAAACTGCAGCGATTATTCATTATCCGAACATGTTATTAAACAAAATGAGGCAGCAAAGTGGTGTACATACTCGCTAAAAGCAAGCAGGAAAGTGCGGCCACATGAAGCTGTTGCACAGAAACATCATAACGATCCATAAACAGGTCCAGCAGGTAGACAGCCAGGTGCCTCGCGGTTGGGCAAAGCCTGAAACGGTTGCTTACGATAGCTATTAGATCAGCAAAATAGCGTCTAAGGCTGAGCTGGGGTGACTGGCCTTTGTAAGCAAGCAACTTCAGTTCCTAAGAGAAATGCATAAAGAAGAAAAGAAAAAACACATTTTACAAATATAAACCAATGCACTGGGAAACTGTTACTATCTGCTACTGAAATTTCACAGTTAATGTTTTCACATCAAGGTATACATCACAGCCTGATGTAAAATGCAATGCAGTTTGACAAGTTTACCTTTCAAAATGTATTTGCATTTACATTTCTAATTAGTATTGTTTCTTTTAGATCAAAGGCATGCAGTATTGTTATTATTCAATCATTCAAGATATCCTATTTTTCGTATTTTCTTACAGCACAGCCGGCACTTCCATGACATGTAGAGAAGAGTTCTTCTATTGGCCTAACACCCCTTTAGCCCACCCCTTTATTAAGGTGGGAAGAACCAAACTGTAATTTCTCAAAATTTGAGTGACAGAAAGCTTAAGAAAAAAACAACATAGCTACAAGGTTTGACATAAAATCAGGCATCTAGTTTTTAAATACATCTTTTTAAACACACCTTTCTTTATACCATTCATTAGGAATATGACCCGGGAGACGTACTTTGTAGCGAAGAGCGTGGTATATGTCTTCAGCAAGTTGTCCTTTCCACCATTGGCTCTCAAGCTCCATCTGATAGCCTGTAATAGTAAACAGGTATCCTTAATTGTAGTGTTTCTTATTGTCCGAAAACCTGGTAAACTAAACGCATACTTAAATATTATGCTACCATTTCTAAGTAGGCGTATTTAGTTAACAACTCTGTCGTCTTTAGTAATTGCCGGCAACTAATTTAAGTCCAATTTAGACTTGTTGTCGCTCAAGACATTCATCGTAAAACAAGTTCTAGGCGCCTCTGATAGGCTGCCTTTTTATTGGTTTTATCTTTCAGGTCCACCTCTGCGAAGCAAATAAGATTGAGAAAAGTGCAAAGCAGCTGCTGCGACCTAATATTTTACATAAGGTTAAAACCATGATAAACAAACAGATGCTGAATTGCGATTCATTTAAAACAAAGAACACAAAATAGGTGCCAACTCAACAAGAAAGAGCTAACCTGAAAGAGAGTATGTTAATGGAGTTGCTGACGCTGGAGTCCCTTTTTGTTCCCTACAATAGCTCGCGTGCACTTTAAAACCCCGAAGACAGATGAAGCTCTATCTGAAAACGACGAGATAAGTCATGTAAACTTACCCGTATACTTTGAACATTCAAGTGCACGTTTTCAAGTTCCTGTAACTAAATGTATATATGTTCACTCAGAAAATTTGAAGTTATTTTGATCCATTGTTACCCTGATGTGTAAATAGAATGACCCGCAATGGACACTCATGCTGGACTCTATTGCCTATTGAATCTCTCCTTACATTAAATAGTTCTCACAAACATCCAATCAGGCTTTACGATTCATGGACGTCGTCACAGGAACTACAACTTGGAAAGAAATTGTAAATAAATAAACAAATACATTAATGAATACACTGCTTTCTCGTACATGTGGTGTCGAAAGTGGATTAATGAATCATGTTAATTTAAATGATTTGCACGATAAAAATACCAAAAATCGAAGGTGTATTTAAAACAAGGGCATTAGTTAGCGGTCTCCAAAACCAGTCGACGAATAGTACTCACAATATAAGTCTTGTAAAGTTGTTCATTAAAGTTAATTCGGGAATAGTGCGATTGATCATTGTAAAAGATATCAGATTATTGATTCACATACAAGTTTCATAGAACGTCAATGATAAAAAAATAATAAAACAGAATCTTTCCTATATTTAAAAGAAATACTACAAAATCGAAAACTATATTGATAGAATCAACACACGCACACGCATATATTGCTCCTATGTACTATATGTACTATTTTTATACAGTTAAAAGAGTGAATGTACCTGGCAGAATTTGATGGCGTTTTTGAGTTTCCAAGTTTGATCAGGAAGTATAATGTTTATTGTCATAATGCAGATAGACAAACAATGTTTGCGTCAGTTTCTTTTCTCTTGGTTATGCCGTTTGTTTGTTTGTCATCTGATGATGTACAATGCCGCAAGTCTGCATCTGAGACTGAATTTTGGATTGAATCCTTTGGTTTTGCACCTCATGGGTTGGTAATTTAATGTATGCTTCAGTTCTATTTGTGTGAAACTTATTTTGCTTTCTGTGTAGGTTTCTGCTAGTGCTTCAGTTTCTTCAGATGTGAACACTTGTCCTGTGCTTCCTAGGAATTGCTAGGAACTGCAGCTTTGCACTGCCGCACTGTCAGGGTAAAGTGTGCAAAACGTACCCTAACTGTAGGTAAACAAACCTTTTAAGGTACAGAAATGGACTCTGAGGAGCATTTTTGTACCATTGGGGGACACATTAATGCTGTTTGTGCCTTGGGGAGCAAAACTATACTATGGATGTACCTTCTTTTTCTGATGAGAATGCTAATTATGGACGGCTTAGCTCTATAAAGTGTATTATCTGTTTTTGTAGAATCAAAAGCCTCCACTATATTAATGAACAGAGCTTTTGCAACCAGGATTTTCATGTGTCGCTTTCACACTGCACAACAAGAACTGGGATGTTTATGCTAAATAAGCATGGGAGACACAAAAAGTTTGTACGTTAAATTTTACATACAATTTTATATGAAACTACATTGCCACAGGAAAATAATGAAGGATAAGTAAGTTGTTTTGTTAGTTAGTGGGGGGATCGATCATGATCAAAACAGGACACTATTTATATTTTACTTATACGATCCACGACATGTTCTCGATTCTTATGAAATCTAGCCAGCATATCAATCTTTTACTTTCTACAGAATAAAAAACTAAGTAATGTTATCCTGCTAATAAGCATTGGCACGTTTTGCAGCCGGTACCAGCAATATTAGACAAAAGTATTGTGATGTCTGGCAGACAGAGGGATCGTGGCGGGCAGCAGGAGACCACAAGGCTCTATTTAGAGGGGAAAGAATTTTACAGTTACTCGCAAGGGATGCTGGGTCATGGTAATTGGCTTCTGCATATCCTGCTGGTGCCACACTGCTCGCCCCCCTCAAATGCTGACCGTCCTGGCCACTCCCAGTTCCCATCTCAGCTTTGGAACAAGTCCCAAGGTTCTGGTGGCATCCACCAGTGTTTCCTCCCCGGGGAGGGCGGGAGCCACCCGCTAATGAGCATTGGCAAGGCTGAAGAGGCTAAGTGACTGACGGGAGCAGGGCTTCTGGTGGGCACTTGCATTGCAGGTGCCCCGAGGTGCTGGCCCTTCATCTTGTGCGCCTTGGTTGGGACCTGCTGCTGTCCAACAGGCTGCTTCCCTTGCTGTCCCACCTGCTCCGCGTGTCAGTTGGCATTGCAGAGCTGTTCCAGGTCCTACCAGTACTACTTGCACTCTTCGTCTAGTTCACGATGCTCCCTGGCCAGTTCAGCCTTCAAAGCGAGGCACGCCCCCTCGTAGCGGAGCAGTGCAGCTTCCGTGGTCTCAGCTTCCTGCTCCTGGAGGTTGTGCTGCCAGGTAGTCAGCTGCTCGTGCAGCTTCTGCAGGCTGCATTGTTCCTGATCCAGACCTTCCTGAAACTGGCCCTCATCCTCCTGCAGCCACTGCTGCGCTCCTGGCCAGCTGGTCCTCCATCTTCCGAAACGCCACCTCACAGCTGAGTAACGCTGATTGTCACACTCATGTTCCCACCTGGCATAATCCTCATGCAGCTGCTCCCAGTCCTGCTAGCTCTGCTGCTGCAGCTCTTCAAGCTGCTGCTCCTGAGCTAGCCAGCCCTCCAGCATGCCGCTAGTAGGGCCGCTTCTGGCATCCCAATTCTGACACCAGTGAAGCATCTGGCAGAGTGAGGCATCGTGGTGGCAACAAGAGATAGGGAGGCTCTTTTTAAAGGGGAAAGAATGTCCTTTTATTCAGCTCTTAAAAGGACTAACCTAAGCCCCAACCAAGCACCAGAATCATACAAATTATCAGAACACAAGGAGGTCTGATACTGGGCCGTATGGCACACACAGTGGGTATTTTATGCAATGGTTTAAGACGTGAGGATTAGACAGGGTTCACATATGACACGGGCAAAAACACATGCAACAAACAAGGGGCTATTTACAACATTCCCAGAATGCTCAGCACACTTACTGGTCCCCACTATGCAGAGCAATCTCTCCAGTACTACACTGCCCCCCACCTAGAGGTCGAGTATCCCAGCGATGACCACAAGCAGACCTTCTCAATATCCTCCAGCAAGTCACCGAGGACTGGTGGCAGTTGCTGTTCCTCCCACTCTGGGGACAGCCGATGTTCTGTGCAGCTGGGGACCACTGGCAGTAGACGCTCAGCCAGATGCTTCTTGTGCTCGCGCTCACACTCCCAGCTGACCCGTTCCTTGCACAGCTGCTCCTGGTCCTGCTGACCCTTTTGCCGCTGCTTCGTTCTCGAGCTTGTGCCAGCTGAGCCTCGAGTATGTGACACGCCTCCACGCAGCTGGTAAGTTGTGAGATGTCACTACCCAGTGAGCAGGCAGATCCTCCAGGAGGTCCTGCCTTCCCTAGTTGCTGACACGGTCTGGGACAGGGAGCTGGCAGTATGGCAGGAGTGGCTTCAGGGCATGCTGCATGGACCCAGGGCTTCTTGCAAGGATGTGGCAGCACATCTCTCTTTCCATTGTGCTTCTCTGCTGGCAAGCTCTGGCATGGGCACCTGGGCAGTGTCTGGTGCCTTTTCCTTTCCCAGCACCAGCAGATGAGCCTCAGATCTCACCGACCGCAGTCTCGAGCCCTGCCCACCAGAGAATTGCCACTGCTTCTCCTATTCTGCTGCTTCAAAGCTGCCTTCAGGTCCGCCAGGCTGGAGTGGGCTTGCCTAGTGATGTTGTGATGAGCCTGCCCCAGCAGCGCCAGTGGGGCTACTTCTGGCATTCCACTTCTGACACCAGTGTGATATCTGGCAGACCAAGACATTGCAGCAGTGGCAAGAGACTAGGAGGTTCTTTTTACAGAGGAAAGAATGCCCTTATACTAAGTCCTTAATAGGACTAAGGCAGGCACCAAACAACACAGGTCAGACACAGGCCAGTAAGGCACACACATGGTGGGTAATTTATAAAATAAATAGAGCCACGTGAGGATCGGACAGGGTTCACGCAAGACACAGGCAAGGGCACACACAAGAATCGGGAACATAGCAGGAACTAACAATTACACAAACAAGGGCTGTTTACAGCTACTCTCAAGGCATGCTGGGACATGCTAATTGGCTTCATATTACAGCATATTGGTTAGCAGGTTATCAGCAAGTTATCGCTGCAAGTGCCTCCCTGGTAGCTCGTGTTTGAATGAAAAGTAGGGACTAGGGGACAACTAGCACAATTCAGTCAGGCAGGTAACGTTCTCCTGGCATCCACCAAACCCAGACTTGTCCATCAGACTGCTAGAAGGAAAAACATGATTTGTCACTACACAGAACATTTTCCACTGCTCCAGAGTCCAGTGGTGGTGTGCTGTACACTACTCAATTCAATTCATTTTTATTTATATAGCGCTTTTAACAACAGTCATTGTCACAAAGCACTTTACATTTAACCAGCCAGAACCCCACCAAGCAAGCCTGAGGCGACAATGGCAAGGAAAAACTCCCTCTAGCAGGAAGAAACCTTGAGAGGAACCTAGACTCAGAAGGGTACCCCATCCATCTCTGGGCTCTATCCAACGCTTGGCATTGCACTTGATGATGTGAGTCTTGAAGGCAACTGTTCGGCCATGGAATCCCATTCCATGAAGCACCCAGTGCACAGCTTTTGCACTGTTAATGCCAGAATAAGCTTGGATCTCTGTATTTACTGAGTTAACAGACCATTGGAGACTTTTACACACTATGTGCCTCAGACCACGCTCTGTTACATTATGTGGTTTGCCATTTGTGGTTGAGTTTCTGTTGCTCCAAAACGCTTCCACTTTGCAATAACACCACTTACAGTTCATGATGGAATATCTAGCAGGGAAAAAAATTCATTTATTTATTGCAAGATTTATTGCAAATGTTGCATCCTATGGAATACCATGCTTGAATTCACTTTCCAATTCAGCTTTTCAGAATGATCCATTCTATTACAAATGTTTGTAAACCTGATTGCATGGCTAGTTGCTTAATTTTATATCCCTGTGGCAATGGGACTGAATGAAACACCTGAATTCAACGTAAAGAAATGCATTGTAGTCAGAAGACACCAAACTGATACATTCTGCCAAGAGTTGAACTATATGCAGGCCCCAAAACATATCCTCCAGACAACAGCACCAGTATGCTATTTGGAAAGATTTTCCTCAGAAGTGTCACAAATACAGGGACTGATAAATGGACTGAAAATAAATAATCTCTCAGCATGATCACACACTCAATGGTACACTGGGGTGGCTCAGTCTTGACTATCCGTCAAAAATCCTTAAAAGTATAAAGAGCTTGAACAAATTTGTGGTAAAGAATGTGGAAATACAGCATCGGTGCAAAGGGGCTTTCCAGCTGTGACTGACGCCTAGAAGAACTTTAATAAAATACAGGCATTATGGTTCCGAATATCTCTGCAATCAACATACCTCAGTATTATTCCTTTACGGTTTTGACAGTCCTTAACTTGGCTTACTTTAGATGATGAATATAGAGCATAAAATGTCTTTTGACAATGTATATAATTTCACAGTGGGACTCTACAGAGTCGGAATCTAAAAATAACTACAGTAATTTATAATTGATAAATTCAGTGAACTGTATAAATTTTTTTGAAATACAGAAATGTAATGGAAGATGGTATTAAATGTATAAATAAATGCATCCTTTACACATAAATGTACAATTTTGGAATGACATGCACAAACCTGCTCGAATATAATTGAACACACACACACACACACACACACACACACACACATATTAGTTATTAGAATATTAGTTAACCAAATTGACAAAATATTTCAAACCTATTTCCTAGCGCATGGACCCTGTAACATCGTCAGACTGAACACACATTTAATGAGGGATTGTTTTATTTATATTATATACATGTCCAATAGATGGTTTTACAGTGGTGAAACGCGGCAATATGACGTATCTTACAGTGCTGATACAAAGCATTTTCGCATTAAAACATGTATTATAGTTTTTTCTTATTGTTAAGTCATCATGAACAGAAATATGTCCTCAACAGTGTTTGCATGGCCAGTGCATAACAGTTAATACAATGATTATATTGTTCATATACGTATTAATTCGTGGATCTTATTTTTATGCATCTTTTAACTATACTAACTGAATAACTATGTTTTAAGCGCATTAAGAACGTCTAAAATGAAACATATGTGTTCTGGTGAAACGGCTTTTCCGCGGACAATGGCGTGTCTCTGAGCTCCGTCAGAAAAGGGCAAATCGTATGACGTTTTACTGTGGGCTAATACTACTGTTATAAACTGTGTTGATACAATCTGGGAGGAAGAGACACATAGAAGAGTCACAGGGACTTGGATCCGAGTTTCTTATTAAATTCTGAGTTTCGGTTTCAGATTCGAATATTGCAAAGAACCGAACACCAAACATTCTATATGCATTATTGCAAAACACGTAGAATAAACAACGCAAAGCAAAGTCTTTCAGGTAATCCATATTCATCCGCTTTAGCGTCCCTCTACACAACTCACAGAACATACCCGGATGGAGCTGTCATGGCCGCCGTCAGTGACCTGCTAGGCTAAAGAGAAAGAAAGGTAAATTCAGCTTAAGTCTTTCGTTTTACATCGTTCAACCTGAAGTATCAATAAAGTATTTCATATAAATTCTAAAGATGATATTGCGTTGGAATAGATACATAATTTTGTATTTTAAAATATATAATTACTTACTTATTTGAGGCGTGGGTGGGGGCGTCTGGATATCTGAAATTTGTAACAAAAATAGTGCCCGGCTATCTCTACTAGTCAAATGTTTATTTGTTAGTTTGGACACGAAGCGCTATTTTTCAATCGATTGCTTAATCATGAGAGATGAACTATGTAGATGTATGTTCTCGGATTAAAGCATAAACGCGCTTGTTACATGATATAATGTATTCGTCCGCGTTGCTTTGAAGTTGTAGCATGCATTAGGTTTTTTTTATTGAAAAGTCAACTGGGAGTATCAACCTGAGAGGTCAGGGCCAGTTTTCACACTGTAAATTGTTTTCTTTTCAACTGAGAAAACTAGTTGGCTTAATGTTGATTTTATGTAGTATTTGCTTAGGATCCATTTTCCCCCTGTATAAGTGGAGAATTCCATTGAAAACACTTCCTTGAAAAGTAGTGAACATAGGGTACATGTAGAGATTATAGTGGTTCTACAACTGAAAGCAGATTTTATTATGAACCTGTTAATGCTATTGAGTCTTCCTCATATACCCCTATAAACATACACTGGAAGAAGGTATCTAGTGTTAGTATTGATGCATTATACCGCTGTTCCACTGTGCAGTAATGTATTTGTAGGGTAATACATTATGATTATTTTAGTCAGGTATAATGACCAAGCCCAACTATTCTGCAGATTTCTCCTTTGGTTGCAGCCTGAATGGAACAGGAAATCAAGATGACTGCTGTAAACTTATGAACACTGTAAACTGTGGAGCTTCCATGACTCTGTTTTGTTCATTAGGAGAGGAGCAAAACCTGACTGTTAGGTTAAATGGGATGGAACATGATTATCTATAAGACACACCTGTGGCAGAATACATCGTGGAGAATGTACTGATTTGTGTTTTGTTGAACCCTTGAAGATTACAATGATAAGGCCCTCGTGTTAATATTTTGGGGTATCATTCACTTAACATTTTGGTCTAATTAGATAACCAAGTTTCTATTGTTATAATGCATTTTTTTAAATGTTTGTAAAAACATGTTGCATTTACTAATCTTAATATTTCTGTTACTCTTCAGTTATTTTTCTTACCAGTTATAGAATTTAACTGTACCAGCATTTATTAAAAGAAGTTAAATAGATCTTGACAAACTGACATTTCGCTTGTGATATGTGCTATTTTGACTTTTAATTGCTGGCAAAAAAGTTTACTGGTGAATATTTCAAGCATGGGATAGCAAGGTACATGCCTGAATAATTTTACACGAGCTTCATTAGTTTACTTTGACTTTGGAATAATCCATAGAATGTTGTATCTGTTGTTTACACTTCTGTAACACTTCTTAGGTGAGGGTAAATCTACAATACATTCTTTGTGACTTTATTTTAATATTTTTTATACATGTTATAGACCACTGCAAAATTAGACCCCAGTTTCTCTTTCTGTTGATATTTGCTTGACGTGCAAATGGAATCCATGCTTGTTTATGCTTTTTTTTATGCTGACAAACATATGCTTTAAATAAGTGAAATAGTGTGTTATAAAAATAACTCTCTCTGATATTTTATGTGGGGGGAACTTATAGGGTTAAGTATGTAAATCAGGGTTAACCACTTCCTGTCCTAGAGGGCCAGTTTGTAATGCAGTTTGCAGATTTCCCTGCTCAGACACACCTACTAAAACTGTTAATTAGCTGATTAGGTTGTGTTTGAGCACGGAAATCTGCTAACTCTACTGGAATCTGACCCTCCAGGACTTGAATTGGGAAACCATGATGTAAATGTTTTGGTGACTTGATGTAAGTTCTAGCAACTCCTGGAGATTTTTTCATAAATGCACTGATTAAAATAAGTACCTGTAGAATGTTTGCTTTTGTTGGTTGTGCAAACCAGTAAGGATTACTGTGTAGATAACTAGTCACATTCATAATCATTATTGCTTTATTATTGTGTTTTGCTTGTAACCATTGAACTGAATTTCATGTAATAGGCAGTTTAACTACAGTTAAACTTTCCTGAGTTAACACATTCTCCCTCCTATACTTTTACGTGCATATTATCTAATATATATTACACGTCTTTGTATTTTCCTGATCAGGGTCAAATCTTAATCACCTGTCTTGCTTAATTTGACAGCAACCAGAGAATTGTTTGCTTGCAACGTGACATTAAAATATTATAAGTATGACAATTTTTAGGCACAAAATGCAATTATTCCTTTTCTGTAACCTGTTAGTTCTGAAGAATCTCATGCCATACTTGTCTGATGAATGTGGTTTGTACTCTTAAATGAAGTACTGCGAAAGTAATAAGTAGTGTATGCTAATATAATTATTATTTACTGGTATCAAGCTATTTTTTGCACAGCCTACATCCTTTTACTAGATCATTTTGCTTCGTTTAGGCTGAGATGGCAGAGATGATGGGCCAAGACTTATTAGAGCTTCACCAATCCAATATTGAGATTGGTTTTGGAACTGATCCATCCCTATTTCACGGATCGGGTATGGGCCGTATACCGATCCATGTCCGATACTTACTTATTTAGTTATCAGCAGTCTTGCTAAATTAATTTGTACAATCAATCACATGACAGCTCTTTTCCATTTTAGATGTGTTTTTTTGCAGAATTAAATTCTATTGCTGCCACTCAGTTTTTTTTTGCCACTCAGTGGGTGTGAGCGCGTTGACATTTGTCTGCTGTGACTTTACGTGCATACCTTTTGCAGTAGGAAGAGTGTAAGAACATTGAATAAGGTGATGATCTGGAGAGATTTTATGGTTTTAACAACAACTAGTAGCACCACAATTTGCAATCTTTATAAAGACGAAGTTTTGAGAGGTGGAAGAAGCATTTAGTGGAAAGTTCCACTAAACAAAGAGCGCGCAACTGTGCGAGACAACATGAGTAATATGAAAAAAAGTTGATTTGGGAGTCGCTAGCTTCGGCTGTTCTGCACATTCGCTACAGCTTGTGATACACGAGAAGCTGCTATTGCAACAAAACGTAAATGACTCTGTTGTCAGCAGAAGAAAAATTTTGGAGTATTTTAAGCATTTACCACTTGCATATACTTTCTTGGAAGAAGAGTCTTGTATCAGAATCTTTATCTGCAGTTGTGCATCGGAATCTGATCGGAGCTGAAACAATGTTAGCCCATCCCTAATTGTGATGTTGACGTTCCATGTTATGCACAAGCCAATTTTTTTTGTTGTAGGATACAGTGACATTATTTACATAAAATATGAAGGAAATCTAAGATGGGCAGTTCATGGCATTGGGTGCACTTTCTAGATTTAAAGTGGCTGGTTTGTGCACATCATGTCTTTCCTCAAAATAATAAGTGTTTCATTTTTAATCGTAATCATTTGTATCTTGGGGTCACTTTCAATTCCCTGTACTAGATGGTAGATAAAAATTTTTTCTTCTACAGAAGTCTGTAGATTTATGAGCAGTGGCTTATATATTGTCATGGTGTAACCAAGTGTTTTTTTGTTTACCAATGTTAATATATATTTTTGAGTATCTATACTCTATATATTGCATTCTGCCATAAATTCTGTTGGACAGCTAGGTCTATGAAATTCTGTGTGGAAAATCACAGTGGTATAATTGGTTTGGAAAATATGCCAAAAATAAAAATGTTACTGTTTTAAGTATACCAACTAAACATGCTTTATATTATCTAGCAATATTAGTATTAATCAGAGTGTTTTTCTCTTTTGTAGAAATCTGTACATTTAAACATGGAGGCAGACCACACCACCCAAGATGACCCTCCTGAAGGCAGTAATGTAGAAAATGATGAGAAAAACCCGAGGAAGCAACTGCAAATGGCAGTGTCAGTTCAGCTTCCAGTGATGCAGGATGTTTATGATCGTGGTCAGAGGAAAATAGTTCAGAGCCACGAGAGAAACAAGGTGCAGACAGCCAGGAAATCCTTCAAGAAGCCACCCCTTAAGGCACCCCAGAACCTGCAGGGGACGAGCATCTCTGGCAAAATACTCAGGTTTAGCTGTTCTGAATGCAAGGGCAACACAACATTTAGTCCTAATGACCTATCCAAGCATTTTCAGGGAGTTCACCAGGGAAGCCTACCTACTTTTCCATGTGATTTGTGTGGTTATATCACCCAAGATTTCTCCAACCTTCAGCGTCATCGGTTAGGGCACCGGGACACTTTTGTTAGATGTGAGATCTGCAATGACAGTGTTCAGTACACTCTGTTGCAGCTCACCCGACACTTCAGCATGTACCACAGCCTGAATGGCCTCTACCGCTGTGAAAGATGCAATTTTTCCACAAAGGATGTAGGAACAATTGTGCAGCACATACATCGGCATAACGAAATCCAGTACAAATGCCCAAAATGCAAGCATGTGAGTTACACAAGTGGAGAGTTTCAGAAACATCTTTTGGTGCACTCTGGGAAATTCACTTGTCAGTTCTGTGACTACAGGGCTCCCCGAAAGGATTACATCATTAGGCATATGAATTCTGCTCACTCTAAGGAGAAAAAAAACAAGTGGCGAGTAAAAGCAGAGAACTCTAAAACACTAATGAACTCATCACCTGGACTGAAGCTTCTGCTTACAAAGAATCCAGCCAGGGAAACATGGATGTCTAAGAGGCTACATGCCTTGTCTGGAGGTGGTCTACTGGAGGAATACGGAAAACTCTCCAATCCCGAAAAGACTCTGGAGGAGACTCAGCAATTCCTCGAGAGAACTGTTGCATCAGAGAAAGAGAGTAAGAAATGGATTAAGGCCCTTAAGACCGAACAGCAGTTTGTTTCGCAAGCCATTCCTTCTTTGTCACAGCCTAAGTTGGAGAATCCAGTTACACCCAATGCTGGATTTTTGAACCCCAGTAGCAATGGGCTCACTGTGCTCATGGTCAAAAATAAAATTTCAATCCCTCCAAATTGCACTACAAAAGTTATGGGGTTTAAGATGGTGGATGGAAAAAAGCATTTAGTCCTCAAAGTTATTCCATCAGGAAAGCAGGAGGCTACTCCTAAGACGGGTTTGTCATCATCTGCAGTGAAAGAAATGGACAGGCACACATCAGAAACACTTCTGACGGAAGAAAACAGTTCTGATTGTGCAGTTTTTGGTGTAGAACAAACCAGCAGCCAACTGAATTCCTCCAACTTGGACTCCAGTAAGAGCACAGCACTTGTGGGCTTAGACCCTCTTGTCAGAAGAAACAGCGAAGACACTTGTGTGGTACAGAAAAAGGGTGATGAGCAGCCTTCCAAGCCTGTACAGACAGATGAGTCTAGAATTTTGACATTTTCCGAGGCAAAAAACAACAATGACCAGTTCCCGTTATTGGAAGCCTCTGCACCTGCTGCCAAAATTGGCCCTGCCAATGAGAAGTCCCATTTCTTAAAATCCAGTGTGGAGGAAGCCAGTGAAATAAAAGGTGCAACCTCATTTACAGCATTTACTGATGCATTGAAACCGACTGTTACTCAACAAGAACAGAGATGTATAGCTCTAGAAGAAATGCATTCACCTACTGATTGTGAAGAAAATATTACCATTGACAGTGAAAGTAATTCTGGGTTAAATTCTTCCAGTGAAAAAGTCTTCAGTTTTCACAACTACTCGAAGGACACCTCTAGTTTTTCCTCTGATTTATCCCTACCTATTGAAGATCAGAGTTATTCAGAGATTCTGACGGATGGGCCCGAGCCAAATAGTTCTAAAATAGCGTCTTTGGCTGATAGCAACCGGACACCAGATGACTCATCCATGGCTAGTGAGCAGGACTGTCACAATGAAGAAATTCCAGAACAGCTTCTGTTGAATTCTGATCCTTTGATGGAAAAAGTGCCAGATAGTGAAATTGAAGTAGATGAATGTATTGCCACTGTTGAAGAAGAGTCGAATGGTTTGAATAACTTTCCAGGTTTGGCTTGCAGGCCGGATGCAACACTCAAAAGCACCTCTCAACGGGAAGGAAAACAGTCTTTGCTTCTTGGCAGTAACACTGATCTTAATGAAGAGAGAGAGACGAACATAGGCGATTTCAGTTCTGCCACCCAACATCAAAACCATGCCCCCGAAAAAGGTCTTGATGGCTCCTGCATTCAGAAAGTACCAGGAAGTTCATGTAATGCTGCTGCCTTGGGACGCATACTGGAGGAACATTCTGATGCTATTATTAGTCAGCAGCTTGAGAAGGAGAGGATTGGCACTGCTGTGACCAATGGTGTATTCAGACAAGCTACAACAACTTTGAGGATACTACAACCTGTTAATGTAAAAGATGGTAAGCAACAGGTTTTTCTTCAGACTGCTGAAAATAACTGCGCAGTGCCTGTTGAGCTACAAAGCAGTCCAGGATTTAAGATGATTTCAGGGTCTTCTGTTCCTCCGATTAATGTTTCTTGTTTGAAACCTGGAACTGAAAGACCAAGTAAGACGACAGCAGCACTGGCTTTCACTCTGAATAATGGCAGAATAGGGAAAGCTGCACGGGTTATGGGTGGCAAGGAAACAGGTTGTGGTTTACTTAAAGATGGGGAAGAAAACCCAGCCCTTAATTGTGTAAAGGAGGGTTCCAGTAGCAGTACCAGCCATTTATTGGTCAACAGTTCACCTTTAAAAGGACCTTTGATATTGTCCAGTCCAACCCAGTCTCTGTCCCGAGAACGGACTGTGAATGCACCGACATGTTTCTTGGTTCAGAGACCACTACCTGTAGTGGCAGCTGTTGCAAGGCCCAATGGGGAGGCTGCCAACCAAAGTCTCCAGAATCAAGCAATGAGGCCTATGTTGGCAGTACCAGTAAATTCTCAAGACCAAGCTACTATTTTACAAGCTGGCCGCCAAGCTTTTATCCTTAGGTATGTGTCTCCAGCTAAGACGGGGAAACCCCTGAACAGTCCAGAAGGAAAACCCACAAGTCAAATCCATCCAAATGACAGCGGAGGCAACAGGGTTTTTCTTAAGATAGTTCAAAATCTCTCCGATGGGGGCCATCCTTTTGGTAGTGGAGAACTGAATAGCAGTGTGCCAACACACGCTGCCGCTAATCAGCCCATCTATCTGGCTGCTGGTGCTTTGCAGTCGCCTTATGTTCTGCTGTCATCAAACCAATCCAATGTGACTGTTTCCACAGGATTAAAAACCTCAGGATCATCGCAAGCCCCCATGCATGCACCAATTACTGTTTCCCAGCTGCAGAAATTCTCTTCCGCTACCATACAAGGTAAGACTGGAGAAAAGAGTGGCGGTGAGGGCTTGAATAATAAACTCAAGAGAGTCCGGCTCCCTCCTCCAAGATCTAATCATCAGTTGGCCAAAAGAAAGAAGAAGAGGAAATCTCAGACTCAAGATCCTTCAGAACCTTTGGCTAAAGCTAAGCGGCACTCCAGCAAAAAAAATAAAGAGAAGGATTCTTTGCCTGATGCTGTCAATTGGAAGCCAGTACCTAAGGACGTTGAGAGAACATTGAGACTGTCCCCCTTCTGTCCTTCACAGCTCATTAAATGTCCTCGACGAAACCAGCCTGTTATAGTACTCAATCACCCAGATGTGGACATCCCTGAGGTGACTAACATCATGAGAACAGTCAGCAGGTACAAAGGAGAGGTCCTGAAGGTGGCTTTGTCCCAAAGAACTGTAGATGCGCTATCCGAGTTGAGCTGCAATCCTTTTAAAAGAAGTCACTCGGTACCCGACAACCCTTCTCATGGTCGACATAGTCGCAGAGAGAATACAGCGAGGGAAAGATTTATTTTAAAGCTGAAGTTAAAAAAGACCAGCAGGAATAAGTACCAGGTTGTGAATACTACCTCAGACTCCACTGAGCGGTCATCATCATTCAGCTGCTGGTTTTGTGGTCGAATATTTGACAACCAAGAGGAGTGGATAGGCCATGGTCAACGACATCTCATGGAAGCAACCAGAGACTGGAACAAGTTGTTTTAAACCATTTGCATTATGGGTAGTTGGAAAGCATTATATGTAAGTTCTAAATTATTAGTTAGAAAATATATACATCTAGTCCATTGACTGTAACTCTGCTAAAGGCTTTAGAAGTCCTAACATTATCTGATATTGTTGAAAATGACACTTAAAATGATCCCAATACTGTCACTGTTGAAACCTGTGATATGAAAAATATTTTTATTTCTCTCATCAAAGTAGTAAAAAGTTTTTTAGGTTCTCAATTTATGATGCTAAGGTCTTTTTGTGTGTCTGGTACAACGTTAAACCAAACGTGTAAAGGGTTTTATGTATATAATGGACTGAAATGTGAAAAAGAATGCATTGCACATATTGTATATAAAAGTTGGAAGAAATGAAGACATGCACAGTGATGTTAAACATGGAAGTGTTTCTGTACTGGCCAAATGATGGTTTCGAATATGAATGATAACGTATATTTGCTCAGAATTTCAGTAGCATTTTAGCATTTTACTTGTGTGACAACTGCATAATATACATACAGTTGAACTCAGGTGACTTTATTTTTTGTTTCCCTTGGAATAAGTAATCCAACTTTGTAACATTGAGTGATTTCTTTCTTTCACCTTTAATCATTAATGTTTCAAAAGCTTTTCTGTCAGGGAAGCATGGGATTCATTCATGTTTATTTTCAGTTTTTTCTTAATCCCTGTAAAACTTCATTTAGTTTGTCAAAACGGCATTATTGCATTATAGTTGTATATTATTCTTTAGTTTTTATTTCTGGCATATTGTCAGGAATTCTGAACATAACAAGCTAACAGAGTTTACGGGTATATTCATACTAATAGGTTCTCTATATTTGAAATGCAGATATCCAGTATGTGTAACAAGATTCCTGTGGAAATAATTTTCAAAAGCTGTTACATTCTACAGTCCGTTTTGCAGCAGTACAATGTTTCATGTTTTGTTTTATATTCCCCACAGTTAATTCAGATGATGCTTTACTTATCTCCAGTAATTATAACTGTCATCCCTAAGTAAAGTGTAATAGTCATTTATCCCAAATCGTTTGTCAAACCATGCATTTAAAATGAGCATTCATCATATGTATCTGCAAAAGATATTCAGGAGCATAATAATGTGTGCAAATATTGAACACATGCAAGACAGTTGCCTATGTGTCTCATATTAATGCATAACTTCACCAGACTCCCTCAGTTTTATTCCCATTTTCCAATTAGTTTGATTTCATCCGGTGATCTGAAATTCGAACAATGAATAATTATGTAACACATTTTTATATTTCGGAACCTTTTTTGACTTGTTCAACAAATCAATGTATATAACTTGGCATGTGGTATTTGGTATGCCTAATAAATTTTGTAAATCTGAAATTAAAATCCCTCCGATTCTTAGCTTCAATGCAGGAACAGCCTATATATAACTTTTTTCCCCTTGAAAAAATAACAGTATTTCACCATACATAGTATATTTCTCATGTTTCCTTATGCATGTCTGTAAATATGTGGTTCCCTTCAAAGTCATGTTCATTTCTTTAAAAACATATTAATAGCGTTCAGTCAGGAGTATTGCCGACTGGAAGTGTTATTTCAAATAGCGGATTTTGGGACTGAGACTTCTGTTTTCGTTGTCATTTCCATAGCTGTAAAGCTACTTTATTACTTGCGCATTGCATTGCCACTCCAAACATGTCAGACTGTAAATGAAGTAATACTAAGTAATACTATGTCTGGTCACATGACCTGACATCCTTTATACAGCGGAGCACTGGATAACCAAATAACATTTATATTTTTCGTTGCTTAAGAAAAAGAAATCACTCTTTGTAACTTTATTCTTTACATCTGGGTGATGGGTTCCATAAAGCTGTATGAAAATAAATCTATTTTTTCTACACAAAGTGCCTGAAAAGCTCTGTTACAGATTGACACTATATTGTACTGTATAAATCCCAGGTGGCATTCATGTGTTTAAACAGATTTGTAATAAATGTAAATACTTTGAGAATACGGCAACCTATATTTCCGTTGTCTTTGTTCTGTAATGTTTTTGCTTGTTTAGATATTATGTTTTGTAAATCTAAGCCAAAGTATGCCTTATATTTATTTGAATATGTTTGTTTTTCACATATCTCAAATTCTACTATTTCTAGGTAGTACACTTCACTTATACAGAAACCCATTCATTTTGACATTTGTACTCAAACCAAATATAAAACTGCATTTTTTTATCAAACTTTGGAAAGTTTATAACAACTGTACACCTGTACATTGAGCAGGTCTGAATATTTTTTGCTAATGAGGGACCAGCATGACAGTTTCTTCCAAAATGATTCCTCTACATATGTACAGACATATCTTTTTAGTGAGATCCAACTGAAACAGAGCCGACCG
Organism: Brienomyrus brachyistius; assembly: GCF_023856365.1. Classification (NCBI taxonomy): domain Eukaryota; kingdom Metazoa; phylum Chordata; class Actinopteri; order Osteoglossiformes; family Mormyridae; genus Brienomyrus; species Brienomyrus brachyistius. The sequence goes on along the minus strand of NC_064535.1, from coordinate 11,776,696 downwards.
ATGTGCAAGACCAAGGATGTTGTCTCATTGATGTTTCAGCACCTAATTTATTCTCCGTATTTTTCCAGAATTTAAGATATTAGACATGTGCCTGTTTTTTTTGTGTCGCAGTGTATAGACTTTTCTGGGTTTAAAAACTTCCACAGTACTTATTTCACTTAAGCACTTGATGTCCAGTAATCAGGGCCTCTGCTTTATCAGGGTTTCACAGCATAGCAGAGCTTGGTGCTGTCCTTGGTGTTACTTTGGCTGTCAATCAGAACTAGTGCGTTCTTCTGGTGGTTTTCAATGATGCTGCTGACACTGCTGAAGCGCTGGCAGCGGAAGACAGAGAGAACAGGGTCATTTTTTTCATTGTAATGTAAAAACCCAGAGTCAATTCCTATTATTTCTGCTTTCGATACAAATATTATTTTTTTCCCCGAATACTTTAGAGAACTATAAACTGTAAATATGCTATGTTTGAATTTGCCATTCTCGTGTTCTGTTTAATTAAATCTGTGTTCTTCACGTATTTGTGTGATTTCTCTGCTGCTTGACACATCTGAAGAAGTTTAGCCACATTTAGTAGCCAGGATGTTTTGAGATACAATTTATCAAGCGAAAGGGAGTCACACTAGTTATGACATTTGTCTCAACAGATATTAACAGCATCTCCCAAAAGTCCTTCATGTAAATTCAGTAAATTTGATTGATCTTCTTACCTCCTCTCCTTTCTTTTCTCTTCCTAGAGCATAGTGCTGTGTAGACTGTATAAATCGTACTGGGATATTGTAGACTCTCCGTTTATAGAATACTACCAGAGTGTATGGCTGCTGAGCATCCTGACCAGAACTCTTTCTCACTAGGAAGCACCCGTCCTGGAATGACAATATCATGTCATTACAACTCAGATTTGAACAGTGATATTACGGAAAATCTGAATCCACAATGTCATGTCCCAGTTCACATATTTGACTACAAATCTTCAAAACATTTCTGGCATACGCATATAAAACTAGAAGAATCACCTAAATGCAGGAATTCGTTCAGTTGTGACAACCATTAACACTTTACTTGAAGGGGCACAAATGATGTAGTAGTACATGCTTACTTAATGCATTAATTAACTAGTAACAAAGTGTTGGTTACGTACTGATCCCACGATTGTCCACCATTAATGAATCATGACGGTTCATGTATTTAATGCAGGAACTACAGTATATTAGTTCTGCTGCAAAATGATTTGTTCTTGAGTAGTAACTGATTAACTAAGCTATTTGTGCCCCCTCGAGTAAAAGGTTACCTAATGACCTTGTAGTTATAGATGTCCTCAGAATCCAGTCTTGTACCTTTTCTTTTTATGCATATAAATTAATAATATAATTATTATTAGACTGAACCACCTTTACCTTATTTGTGTGCGTCAATGCGTCTTCTGCTGTTTTGCGATCGCATGCTCCTGCATACCAGGCTTTCTGGTAGACACCTGCATCCTGAGATGACAAAGCTCACTTTTACCATGCCTGTGTACTGTCTGTGTCATAATAAAGCTGTGAAATTTTCATATTGTGGCTATGCATTCAATGTTTCTCATCATGAAATGGTAACTCTTCTTATGTGGATTTGTATGAGCGTATCATATTCAAGTAAGAACTATGCAAAACTGAATGCATTTGTTAGTAGTATATGCCATGGAAATGTGTAAATGCAGACAGTGTTAAAAGAACCATAGAAAACCAAAATGGTACTCAAACAGCTTGCATGCTGCACCACTGGTTGGTACATAAATAACTACATTCCAATGACACGTGCGTTTTATTGTGTTACATTTTCAGTCAGTTTCACTTTCAACTTTCAATTAAATAAGGCAGACATTGAGAATAAAGCCAAAGGAGTGATTGAAGTCTCATTGTTATTATCTGGGCTGAGCCGGTAGAGCAGGCGGTAAAGTGGCATCACCATAGTAAAGATATAGCTGATGCAACAATGCTTGCTATGACCTTTTACCAAGGTGAAGTACGACTGTTGAGTAAAGGTACAACACCGAAGCCATAGGAGGGTTGCAAAGCTCACCTTTTCCTCTGTGCTGGACCTTCCTTGGGGCAGGGGCTTGTTCCCTCTGTTTACAAAGAATGCTGATGCAGAGGAAACATGGGACTCAAACTAATTTGAAAGTCAGTGCAAATATGTAGCGACCAACTACAGTGCAGAAGTCACGAAACAGGTCACACTGCATCTGGGTTTAGTCACTTTACTTACTGTGGGAGGTACTCTCTTGCGATAAGCCAGACCTATGGAAAGAAAGGGTTTAGCCAGTGGATTCTGACCATTACTTGTGTTAAGGCCAAGATCTGATTCGATTCAGTTCAATTCAATTTAGTTAAGTTAAATTTAATTTTATTTGTATAGCACATTTTCACAACATTACATTGTCTCAAAGCACTTTACTTTATCCCTGCATAAAGCCCCCCGTGAGCAAGCCAGAGGAGTTAGTGGCAAGGAAAAACTCCTCGAAGGATGAAACCTTTGGAGCCCATCCTCCTGGGGACCGGCAGAGTCAAATGAACACAATGGCAATATCCTAATTTATAGTCCAAATTTAAACATTCTAATTGCGTATGGTAGCTAGGTGATGGCAGACAGGTTGATGGTACTGCTTCTGAAGACAGGATGAACGCTAATATAAACAGTGACAAAGCTTTTTTTAAAAAAAAACACTGATTTTTGGTTTGGCAGGAAGAGGAAATTGGAAAAGTCACACCTCCACATGTGATGCCATCTTAAAGACTTAACTGTCATCTTTTAAGAATAATGGCACCTAACAGAGTGGCATGTATAGCTAATGTGATATGAGCAATAACATAATGTCCTTCACAGAGGACAAAGATGAATCTGGAGGATATGACACGCGTTCAGCAAATTACCTTTTTAGTGAGAAGTTAGATGAAGGAGATGCAGCCATGGAGGGCTGGACATTCACCACGGATCTGGCTATGGGTTAGCAACATATGATGGAACACATCACATAATTTATCTGGGTAAACACATTCAAACAATATGTACAAGTTGTGTATGTTCAAAGAAGGTAGGCTACCATGCAAGATGTGAAACTGACGTATGTTTAACCATTTGCAGAAGGACTGGAGTTTATAAATGTTTGCTATAATCAGAAATTCTATTTTTACCTTCACTCTCTGCATCAGATGTTAGTAATTTCTGCCAAAAGACAAAAAAGATATTAATTTATCATATTTAGTGTACAAATTAATTTATAGTGGTATTGAGCAGACATCAATACTACCGGCTTGAGTGGGATATTTGGTTTCTTTCTGTGAAAAAAAAAGATGGAAGATTGAACTGAGAAGTTTATCACTTTATTATCTGATAATCTAATTAATTCACAGAGAATATGAGAATATCACAGAACAAGATGTCACTGACCGTTCCCTGGGCCGTGGAATTGGAGCTTTGAGTGATGTCAAAATAGGCTTGTCCTGCTTCAGAAAATGATCACGCGGTGAGGAATTCGTTTCTGTATCACCTATAAATTACAGGATTTCAGACAGGAAAAATACATTGATCTTATCAAAGCTGCGCACTTGAAGATATGATTCTACAACCAGCTGCTTTTGCTAATCAAACTAATTCAACTCAATGGAGGGGGGGGGCAGTGATGGAATCAGAATCGGAATCAAAATCAAGTTTTTTTCGTGAAGCACAAACATGCTTGGTATGAATGGTGCAGACAAAAGAACAGACAGACATAGTTATACAGACAAAAATACAATAAATATACTACTAAACCAGAATGGGGAGCCCCTGTCTCAAACCACTGTCGCTTTATTATCACACTTATTAATCAACTGATTAGTTCTGGGCGTATGTAATAAATGTATGTAATTCTTCTTATTGTCGTTATTAATAATAATGTTGAACTTAAATCCATTTAAATTGCAAGACTTTCAGCCATTAACACTTCACTTTGTGTACTGTCCTATCAGGCAATTGTGTGCAAATAGTACTATTAAGGCCACAAAGGTGGGCGTAGTGTCATTCTGTATTTATATCAACATACGTTCATCTGTGTCACAGACTTCATATTCGTCTTCCTCCAAAGGTTCCTGAGGGAAAAACGGCACATTACAAATAACATTTGCAATGGCAGGGTGTGATTAGGGGTGGTTAAAAACCACAAGTATTTAAAAATTGTAAGCAGATCAAATGTACATAATATTCAATACTCTGATTTCACAATGTGTTTCGAACAGACTTGCTCATATGTTGAACAGAAGTGTATCTCTTTCACTTACTGGACTTGTGGGTTTGTTCTTTGAATGCATTCTTGAGGGAGAAAGTGGGGAACAATTGTTTAATGTTAGAAAGGGTTTTTCAGTTTCCTAATGAAATTCAGAGTCAAATGTTTACACATCTATTACATCAGGTCAAAATATATTATACATACTCCAATTATTCAAATTATGTCTAAATTAAGCCATTATATGTACTGGACATACAAAGTCTCATCTGAAACACAACACTAGCAAATTATGCAAAAACATAACCTACATACAGCCTTTATCCACAATAGAATTGTAACTGATATATGTCTAAAAATAAAAAATTAAATACAATATAAAGATTTAATGTTCAATATAAATTGTCACAGCAATGTGTTTGCTAGGACTAGGAAATGACTCGGTAATTGAGACATTGCGAAGCCTGTCATACCTCGGGCTGGCCACAGGTGGCACACTTGCAGTATGGATTCTTAGTTATTGAAAAGGGAAAAAAATACACTATTGTGAAATGGTGAATGGTACATTGTTCCTATTTTATCTTTACTGTTGTAAATAAAATTGTTTACAGAATATATAATTATTTGACGTAATTAATTAATTAGGGGAATGAATGGTTTCTAAAGTGATGTTCAATCGAATTGCATATACCCTAAAAATCTGAAGAACTCAAGCAACTCATGTAACACAGGAATACAACTGGAATAGTAATTAATTAATTAATATTAATTAATTGTTTATGCACAACAGACAATGAAATGTATTTCTACAATGCACATAACTTTAATTTACATATAAAGAAGCTTACTATCAAATAGTAAATAAATGGTTATCATTAACCAAAGCAAGATAACTGTTTTCCTGATTACTTCATGCTTAAAATTTAAATCCATTTTTGTGTATCCAAGGACAGTTAATACATTTCCCCAATTTTAAAGCACCCTTTTTAATCCTGATTAAACCCTTTATCTGCAATCCCCACATGCTAGCCTGGTTGCAGTGAAAGCCACGATCCTCTGATACATTCCTTGCAAATTACTTTCTTTATACAATACAAGACACAGTTACCCCATTTTCTGAGCTAAACTGACTAGGGGTCCAGAATAGAGGGCAACTGGTTATCACCCGTTCAGTACGAGGACAGATTAAATCAAATCCTTCCTCCATTCTTCACCACTGCTAAGCTTCTATGTAGACTGTATGTCTGTCAACAGTTTACTGCACCAGAAAATCATGGCAAACATACTAATAGATTTTACAGTAGGCATACACATCAAAATTACAGAGTGTGTGGGGTTTAGCTCAGTCTGAACCGATGAAATATAAAGTTACTGTATATCACCTGATGCTTCAGATATTAATCAGGAACTGTTTATCCAGCCATCCATCCATTATCCACCATTTATCCCAGTCAGGTGACCAAAGACATTATTTCGATTAGACTAGAATTGCCCAGCTTTACTTTTATAATTTACCTTTTGTCAATGGCAATGTTGTACATTCATCCTTTTGAATTGTCCATATGTAATCTATAGTTACCCATATTGTCAATCTACTATAACATGTATTAAATATTACTCATTGCATTAATTCAATTAATACTGACCTGCTCTTTAATGTGCACATTTCCTTTTCCTCCAAAAAAAAAAAAAAAACAGGTATAATATTACAAAACAGAACAGGTGATATTACAATTACACAGTAATGACCTGCAATGACTATTGTACCTATTAGAATGATGGGCGACATGCTATGTGATTGACAGCTGATGCTGGGCTTAAACCCAATGACATTTCAAAGGGTTTCACTGTCACAGTCAAATTTCCAATATCAGCATTAAATCATGAGGGTTTCCCTAAAGTTGTGACACGCTCCTGTCATCACAATCGTTTACCATGGTGTAACACGGTACGGATGGCTGTCTAAGTCACTCTTTTTCACGTCTTGACATTCCAATAAAATCATACGTGTTTAATATTTTCATAGTTCTTTGGTCTTGACTCATGCAAATAGTAGCATAGATATTGTCAACTACCTCCGAGCACCAAACAGGAAGCAGTAAAGTGGATACAAATCACTGCACTATAAAAATTTCTGCAAAATTCAACCACTCTAATAACATAGAAATATAACACAAAATAATGAAATGCGTAATGTATAAAATTACATTTACTCCCGCAGCCAAGGTTGTGTCCGTATTCTGCAGTATCTTTTCTATCTTTCACTGTTTTATTACCGCAAACCACTGCACACGCAAAAGCAGCTGTGGCCCAAAGCTGCTACTGTATCTGCTTAATTGTTCAATGCTTTTTCTATTCCTGTAAATTTCTATCAGGAGCGTGATGGGAAACAATCTCAAAGGAATCTAGTTGCTATCTTGTAACTAGTGACCTGCAAGATCTCCAGTCTTTGCAAACTCATAGTCACTCATAGTCTTTATAAGTGAGAGGGTGTCAGACTTCAGTCTTTAAAAGTTTTTTTTCAGAGGCTTTTCAAAGTCTTCTAGTGTATGGTTAGTATTAGAGGACATACACTAGGATCAGATTTGTGACGCACCGAGAAAGAAGAGGGAGTTCAGGTCTGGACATAAGGAGGCAATTAAGGGTGTAAAGACAAAGTTAAAAACAAACTTAGTGAAATAAGGAACCAGTCCTGGTTAAGCTGGAGTGACCGACATAGACCTCAAACGTGGTCTATGCGCTCTGTGACTGTGGTACATTGGCAGTAAATGTAAACCAGCCCCATCTCCCTCCTTCTACCTGTCAGACAACATACCTTTACCTTGGAACCTCAAGCCCTGCTCATTACCAAAGAACATGTATCATTGTGGACAATATATAGACCGAACTAGGTAAGCTATAACCCATGAGCTATTTAATAGTGCCAGAACCCATTATTTGAGCTTGGACCTGCGGAAGACTTTCTGCATTGTACAGTCTGCTCAATGTCTATAAGGATTAGCTTTGACATCATATATCATAAAAACCCTTGAAAGTCTGCTAACAGCTCAGGCCTTTTGTCAAGGATGACCTGAACCCTCTTCACTTTTTAGTAGTGGCTATTATGCTGCCTTCCATTTGAAATTTCAACGGGAATGCCCCCTGAAGGTGGATTTCTGACTCGGAAAGTCGGAGGAACTTCTGTAAGACCGACCTCAGAATTCAAGATGGCTGCACCCATCATCAACAGAAACGATAGCTGTAGTTATGTTCTGTTTATTTGCATTTCTGTCTTATTTGCGTGTCATTAAATCGGTCACACACAAAGTACTGTTCAACCTCTATCTGGGGGAATGTTGCTACCGTTTTCGTATGCGCAACATATCACATAATGCATTGTCATCAAACAGTATTGCTAACAATGGCCAACAATCAACCTGGCTAGAACTGGTTTAGTTAAATGGTTTTCCGGCTTTGTACTTGAAGGCGGTTAACTTGGGTGTGATGTCATTCCAAGCTCCGAATCACAGCACAAGACTGGATTATGCCTCCCTACAGGCCCAAACTATATTGGACAGTATTCTGTGCCATTGTCTACACAGTCAATGAACAGGTTAAGAAAAACCATACATAAAATAATCAGCAGCTCTACACTACAATTTGTTTGTTTATATATTAATGTATATTTTTTTGTGTTTATTGCATTATTATTGCACTCATGTCATATAGTTTTATATCATCTGTCTGTAGTTTAAAATGGATCATAAAATCCAACTGGGAAACCCACCTCCACATCCGGTACTTCATACACATCTGTAGAATTGAATAATGAAAAAGAAAGACAGTAAAAGATCTGGCTTTGCAAATGTGTATGGTCTCATTAATCTGTGGAACATTATTATCATTTCTGATTAGATTTTATGTTAGTGAATCTCTAAAATATGCTTCTGTATTTCCTTGACAACAGACATTCGCAGTTTCATATCGGATGCTGGGTAATTTATTGCTGACCAGTAACAGAGGCTATACAGACTGTTATTGAGTTACACAGACCTGGGCTGTGTGACCGTTCACCTGCTTCAGTGATGACTGAGTGGTTTTGTTCCTTTGCTTTAGTTCCACGGGTGTCTGCAGGGAGGACAGTGCATTTAATGCCTGTTTCTAATTCATTTTCACTTGCTTAACGGTGAAGTAAGGTGCAATTTTTCATTCTTAAAATACACGTACCTGAAGGGAGATGTTAGCATTGCACAGATGGAAATCACTCTACATTTCTCAGTTTCTCTGACATGAACTGAGCTCTTCTTAGCTTTCCTTTACCCACCCAGTCTCTCACCTGAAACAGCATTTGCTGTTGGATCAATGTAATTATCATCTTCATCCTCTGGTTTAATATAGTCCTCCTGGAATGACAAACACTTTTTCTTTAACTGTGTTTAGTTGCATGCGTACATTCTCAGGGGTAAACAAATTAAAGCTGCTGAACGAGGTACATTTTATTTCGGTAAATGTGTTAATGTATGTATATCAGATTGTTTTTCAACTTATGTATGGTTTTGTAAATATTGCTGTGTAAATCATGATTTCTTTGCGAAACTCCATGAAATGGAATTATGGCAAAGTTCAGGTATAGTGTTTTTATTGCATTGGATTTTAATTTAAATTTGAAATTCATGACTAGAACTTGCCTCTTTTTAAGTCAGAACAGCTTAACTCAGAGTGCCAAATTTAGAGTTATAATTTGGGTTTCAGTTTATTACTACTTGAAATAAATGTTTTAGCACAGCGCTCTAATTCTTGGGCTTATAAAACATGTTATTAGCAAAGACTTCTTCACCCCACACAAATCAACGGCAAGGATATCTAGAACCAAATAATGTTAATTCAGGTAGCATGTTTTATTAAATACAGTTACATTATTATGATAAAACTGTTTATATTCAATTATATTATAAATAGTTCTGTAGTTATTTGTAGCAATGATACAAATGAAACTTATTTAATATCTATTTATATTTTTTTGTTAATATTTATATTCTGTATATAGTATTTTGAAGATCAATACAAAATTAATTCACCAAATGTGAAAGAAGTGCAAAACCAAGCATGTAGTTTAGCTAATTTCATATGGGAGGAAATTTCAGTTGCCACTTTACCTAGAAAGTAGCAACATTAGTCACCCAATTACTTCCTGAAATTCTCAGTGACCCTGCATAGAATATGTAAATAAGACCAAGACACACCATGGACAGGATTTCAGTGCAAAACATTACGCTGGTTGAAATAGACATGATTATAGAGATATAATATCTAATACTTCAACAATGAAAAGAGAAAAAGCATTTTACTTACATCGCTCTCGACTGCGTGAGCTGCTTGGTTTTTCCGAGTGGGCTGGCATGTCCTGCCACGGCGGCTCTCTCGGCTGTCTGGGGTACGGAGAAAGCAGAACTTGCATTTTAAACATCATACAGTAGCTAATCTAAGAAAGCTTTCAATTTATTATTTGTGATCATTTCAAAGTCAATAACAAAGTTAAATAAAACAATGACAAATGAATAAAATGAATAAAAAATTCATCAAATGTGTCCAGGCTGAGTGTTTTGAATGAGTGGCACTACCATTCACCACTGCATGACACTCAGTGTGGCAAGTGCATTGCTAAAATTGCTGTATGAGTGTTACAACAGTATGGCTGAATTACCATATTACCACTGAATTTATCACATTTGTTTCGTAATACATGTTAAAGATCATTAAATTAAAGGGAAAGGAGAGGACTGTGCCCTGCCTCTAAGCTGAACAGTGGTGGGTGGTTTAGTTTCATGGTGGCGAATTGAGGGGATTTCCAAGCCCCCTGAAAAAATTTGGAACATAATTGGGTAACAGTTTACTTGACGGAGCACAAACACTTAGTAATAACTCAGTTACTACTTAACTACAAATTATGAACAAATCATGAACAAATATAGTTGCTACTTGAGATAAAAGATGCGTCAAAATGTATTAATGACGAACAAACATGAGATCAGTGTTTCACTTGTGTTATTCATTACTTGGACCTTCAGTAGTTCCTTCAGTAGTTCCTTCAGTAGTTGATAAAGGTTCACAGAATTAACAGATATAATAGCAAATACAGTAATTGCTTGAGATAAAACGTGCCACGATTGATAATTGATGAATTAACATGAAATCAATATGCAACTAAGACTTAGTTTTTGGTTACATAAGTAATATCAGCCTTGTCAAGTAAAGTGTTACCCATGGTCCGTGTTGGGGACCAAGTATGACATGCTTTTGTGGGGCCCAAAATCTCTAATGGCAGCCTTGCTTGTGTTTAAACTTTTGGCGGAGTGAGACCCATTTACCCAAGTATTCCCCCTTTGGGAAATATGGAGGTGAGGCTGACATGAATGTTCTCTTGGAGCACTCAGAGGGCGGAGGTTCATAACTGTCATCTTGGTTCTCCAGTGGGTCCTCATATGTGTCACTCTCCTACAAAGACCACAAGTATCAGCACTGCTGACATTCAGTACCTAGAACTAACTTCCCCACCCACAGGCCCCAGGGACTTCAATTCAGTCTTGTTTTTATTTATCACATCCGCAGCCTCTTCAAAATTAGACATGTTTCAATGAAACTATAGTTTCATTTTCTACTCAAACTTATGCGATCCCTGACCATGTTTATATTAACTGATTTTATACCCTGACTCCGAGCAAAGACATTTAGCAAAATGTTTCCCATATTGTTCTTCAAGCAACAGCCAGAAAGACCTTAATGATTATAGACAAAAAGTAGGTATATCTGCTTTGGTATGTTTGCATTGAAAGATTGTGGGTGACGTTTATCTCTCATTTTAACACTCAAGCCTAGCAGATGGAAATAGCTATTTTGAATAGTCTTGTTTTTCATATGTACTATCTATATCATATATATTGACTATAGCAAATTATATTTGAGAAACATTGGTAACATGTTACTTAGAGCTGTCACCTCTAATGTATTATAGATACCTTCATAATGCATTATAACGGTCAGCATAAGAATTAAGAAAGCATTACAACATCTTCTTTTCACAGTCATAGGGCATTATAGTGTTGATTATAATACCCCATAAGCTCCAATGAAGTTCTCATCTATAATGCAATATAATACCTTCATAATGCATTATAATGGTCGGAATAAAAATCAAGGATGCACTGCAGGGATAAGGTATCTACAGTGCATTATAGATTAGAGCTTCATAAAGCATTCATAATGTATAACAAACACGGCTATAATATGTTATGCCTTTTTATAAATATTTATATTCATGTTTATAATGGTTCATGAATGCTTCATAATGTGCTATGAATGTGTTCATAGATTATTATAGACACATTCATAGAAAGTGTTACTGAAACATTTGATAGGATTATATGTATGTGATGTTTTTTAGAGCGTCCTCCTTATGATTTCATTTTGCAACCAATGTTACATTTTGCAATTAATGTTGCTGGATGTTTGCTGGATTTACAAAGACGTTTCACCTTAGTTTCTTCTGCAATGAGGGACAGTAGGAATGTAGTGTATGCATGAGGAACTATGTTTCTGTTAATAATATAGTCATATTCAACAATGGACATAAACTTACAAACTCTGACCCTGATGACTGAGCTTCCTCTGGGTCGTCTACAAATCGCAGCAGACAAACAAAACAATAAGCATTACATTTTAAAACAGCACTGTGCACTGACAATTAATTTACCTAATGCTTCTTAACAGTTTCCATGTTATTCAAAATTCTTGAATAAAAATTAAACTGGAAACCGGTTCTTGTTATCTATGTTTTGTTTGCTTAAATGCAATTTTGGAAAAAAAGACAAATGTGATAATTCTTCTGAATATCGAGCACAAGAATGATGCAAGCTGTGTGCATTGTACATGTATTAAGACCAGAACAATGATACTGTTTGCGGTTTCAAGTGTCTCACCTTGATTATAGTCTCTGTTAGGTACCCTTGGTGGCCGTTTAGTTTTTAATCTGCATTTAAAAGATACATTTATAATAATGAATCAGACCTTGTTACATGTTGCCATTTTGTGGCAGTCATAGATTATGAGGACAGCAGACCACATGATACACAGATATTGTACACTGATATATTAAATCATTTATTTATGAATGAGGATGGAATCCTGAAAATATGAGGGCAGACACTGTCCAGGTATAAGGATTAATGGGATTATATCTTAATTATATATAAAGTGCTAGTGCTAGTGAAGGTAAAAACCATCTAAAAAACAAACAAAAAAAAACTTGGATTCACTTTCTAAAGATTTGTTCAGAACAGCTAAACTAGAACTTATCAGCTACATACCAACAAACATAAATCATGTATATTACACAACACCACGTTGTTGTTGACACGGAAAGATTACTTCTACATTAAAGTAAATATCTCGCTATAGCATTTTACATTTGCATAACTACTGTTAGTCGCTACACTGTCGAGAATGTTAATTGCTTTCTTCTTTGATTCTACCCTCTGTCACTGGGATGCTAGTTGATGATCTACACCTGAAGTATACAATATCATTTCCTTTCATGACTGTAACACATTCTGCTTCCCTTTACTGGCTGCAGATCACATCATTAAATCATTTGCAATGTTTACTCTAGGTTAAGTATTATAGCCTATGTTGTATTATTTTAGTTATGGCACTGAACCAGCTACATAACGCCCTACAGGTATCCTTTTGTTACACAACAGCCAGTCAATTAATTTTCAAGTGCAGGATTTTCTCCCCTGTCTTTTTGATTAATGGCATCTATGCCAAAATGTGCTGCACCATTCGCTGTACAGACACTTATTGAGGAAGCAGATTTTCTGGCCTGTTTATAAAAATGATGATTCTGTAGTTTTGTCATCCGTTATGACACACAAATGAGAGAAGTTTTGTGCTGAATGATGAGTCACTAGGTCCATGTCGAAGCCCTGTGTTTAAAACCCTGTAATCAGACTGTAGTATATGGGCTAGACATGTACCAGGTGCTGTCTAGCACTCAATCATGGGGAATTACAAGGACAGATTAGGCAGAGAAGACAGTTCTGTATAATGTGAACCAAGTCCGATCATACCGGTCCCATGTACTTCTCCCCGTTTTCCGAATGAAAGCCGCTTGATCATTTTGAAACCTATATATTGAATAAAGAATGGGGTGAAATTATATTTGGAAGTGCAATATTCTATAATATCCCAAATCTCTACAGTATGTAGTTTTAAACGTCACACAAATACTCTTTCCTGAGTGAGTACTATAAGCTTCTCATCCCCACTAACACAACAGAATGTATGACTGGAAAATATTCGGTCCGTCGACATTTCTCCGCATCTAATTTCAGTTGCTCCAGTTCCACTCTTTAACAGACATCTGTAACACCAGGTGATAATTATGAGAAAAGAGGAATTACTCCTCGGCAGGTTTCATCTTATCATCTGTCTTCTAGTTTTCTTTCCAAAAATAAGTGTCTTCTTTAAATCCCAGAAACATCTACAGCTAAAACATCTACAAAGTAGCATTCACAGTGACCTCATAAAGTACCTATAAACCTCATTTCCAGTACAAACCTCATGTCCAGTACAAACCTCATTTCCAGTACAAACCTCATTTCCAGGTTACCTAGTTCTTCAAATGGGATAATCAAACTAGTTGAATGATGATTGAAATAATACTTGGCCACTGGAATTCATTCATTTTCACATGTATCATCTTGCTGTCTTTTTTTGAGGCACACACACACACACACACACACACACACACACACACACACACCACACACACACACACACACACACCACACACACACACACACAGGTTTGTCATTATATCCTTGTGGAGATTCTCCATTCATTAGTATGGGAAAATCCCTAATCCCAACAATGGCAACCTTAATCCCTACCCAACCCTAACCTTAATCATAAGTAACCAAACTAAATACAAAATTTTTGTCATTTTTTTTTCCGATTGCATTCACAGATCGTTTTGGGAAACGGAAAACTCCCCACAACGTCAAAGTAACAGACATTTGGTCCCCACAATGTAATATAAACATAATCTACACACACAGAAATGTGTATATAGGGTTCCACTATTTATCTAGGGCCTCCGGAGTATTTTCCCAGGGTGAAGTGTCTTGTGCAAGGGCCCAGCAATGTGACTACTCTGCCGATTATGGAGTTTGAACCAGCAGAGGCACAGAGGCCTAAGTCACCAAACCACAAACCTAAAGTCTCTGTACACAATGGAATTCACCGAAACTTACTTCTTCAGTCTGTTAATGATGCTTCCATCATTTTTCTTTATATCCTGGACCATCTTTTGAAGCTGCCTGAGAGATACATAATTTGACAATTAAAAAGTGGCCACGCATTAATAAAAAGGTAAATGCAGCATTCACGTCTCAATTTGAACCTTTCCCTTTGAACAACAACTGTTGATAACTTTCAAGTGGTTAAGAAAACATCGTGAAGCAATATCTGATACCTTACATTTCTCATCGCAGGCTCTATGTTGCCAAACAAGTTCAATTTTCCAGTTTAACTCAGTACAGTAAACCAAAATACTGAGTAGGTTTACTGTATGTCTTTTTATGTACGTAAACAAAACATAGATACAAAAGTAATAACCACTTATTGTAAAGAAAAAACGTGCCATTTAATATTGCCAATACACAAACATACTGATAAGAATATCACGCATTTTTAAAATATAAATTTGGAAAGGTGGTTGGTTCTGTTGGCAGTCCATTTGACTGCAGATACAGAGAGCTTAAACACATAATCATACCAGCATCCAAAGCAGTATTAGCGAAACTTCACTCCACACCAAGTTGACTCTTGAAGGCAATACCCGAAGGTAATTATTGAGTTTATACAAATTACAACACTACCATATTGTACATACATTGCACATATATTCAATATCTCTTTTGAAACATTTCTTACATGTATCAACTCCAATAAAAAGACTAGATACCACGAGCTTTGAACAAACACTGTATACGTTTAGTTATATTATTAACCAATATACTGCACTCCCACAAGCAGAACACAAAGTTACACAATATTACCGTTTTTCCCCCTTATAATACACAAGAAAAGAGTGTATTTCTTGCTTTTGTTATTTTAAATCAACTTCTTCACGTGACTCTCACAACATCAATCAGCGTGTAAGGATTCGTCAAACATCGGAAAACAGGAACATCGTGGATATAAACTTAAGTATATAAAGTATATAAACTTAAAGGAAAATAAATAACTCTGATTAAATTACACGAATGTCAGTTCAGCCGTACCTGATTTTCTCTGCTGCAGGAGCCGTGAATTTATTAAGCCTGTCCATCTTTTAAGAGCTGAGCAGCCTGGAGCCCCCCTCACTACGATCGCCTCTCCTTATAGCCGCCCCTCCCCACGCTGGAGCTGGCATGGGCGTTCATGCCACTACTAACTGCTCCCTTGGAAATAAGAGTTACCCTACAAGCCAATAACCGCGACTGTTACCCATAGGTTACTCAAATTTCCTCTGCACTTCCTCTGTGTAGTCACACGATGCTATAGTTTTTACAATAAAGTGCATATTTAAACGTTTCAAGAACTATCGTTACATAATTTTTCTATAACTACATCGGATTCATCTGTTTTATGATTAAGACGGACTTCTCATGCTGTAGTCATTGTCTGACTGTCTCAAGGCTCTGGCACTCATTTAGCAACCAAAAACAAAGAGGATAGTTCTCCTTTTTCAACTTTGCATTTAACGCTGCAGAGCAGATAGGAAAGTTTCACAATAATTAGTCTAGTGTCTCAAAGTTCTCAAACAGCTAGTTTATATTAAATCGTTTTGAAGGAATCTTTTAAACGACTTCACACTATATTCCCTGAATTGAAAGTGGTGCGTGTGTGTGTATGTTAAATAATAATACATTTATTATTATTATTATTATTATTATTATTATTATTATTGTTAAATATTTTGGACAATCGAATGTTATTTGGGTATCATGCTAAAAGAGTATTTTTATGTTAAAACATAAAGCAAAAATTAAATCAGACGTAAGCTCTATATTGTTAGACAGGTAGAACAAGTAACAGTCCCTAATCTTCTCTAGTATTAACTTAAATATAAGTTCGCCAGATTCTAACTGCGTTCGTAATTATATAGTCAATGCTTTTGCCCAGATTGCTAATTTAAATTATATAGCTAAAAAAAATGCTCATAAGGATTCATATGGGGTAAACATTACATAAACAAAGGTACAAATCGCTTGGTCATTTTATACTAACATGGTGAGTTGACTAGAGCTTAATCATCTCCCAGTGACTGCTGTACCAAAGGGCAGATATGGGCTATGCATCCCACCAAAACGGCTCTGACTCTGACACCAGTGTGGTGACTCTGCTCTGCTATTCCAGTAGTTTACACCTCTGGCTTCCTATGGCGAAGACCCCACAGCAAGACCACTGGAATTGCCACACTGCCTGTACCTACGCATCATCACTACAAGCCATTGTACTGCTCTCATGTCAAAATACAGCCCTTGCTGGAATCACTTCAACATTAAGCCTAGTATATTTTATTATTATTTTTTTAAACCGATATGTCGGTTAACAGTCTGACTTTACAGGGACACACAATAACTTGAACAAAAGATGATTCCCCTTCCCCATATCAAGGCACCTTGTAAAATACTACATCCAGGTAATGTAGTGGCATAGCGTGAGTTTTCGTTTTGGTTCTAAGACTAGACCCTTGTTTTGGCCTATCGTTTGCACAAAAAGCCTGCTAGGTGTGAACTCTCTGACACAAACACGGCATGCTGCCTCCCCTGAGGTTTCTACAGATTCGCCTGGCTGCTCAAATGATCCATGACGCTATTTATACTGAACACTGAAAACAGGTGCAGAGAGATGCAGAAGACACACGAGAGGGAGTGAAAGTTGGACGGTCCATGTTTAAGCAGAACTGCCTGAACAGGAAGTATCTGTAAACAGCCTTCCAAGCACAAGGAACAAATGAATACATAACCTATAACTTAGTACTCACAGACTAGCTTCTGTGTTTGTGTTTGTCTGCTGCGACCATCTGCTTCCCCCTTGCTATTGGCAACATGCTCACTTCGGCTTACATTCTTAATGCCGCTGTTTCTCATTACAGTCAAGGTGTCACAGATCGAAACACCATTTCTATACACACATAGGCTGAAAGAAAAAGCCTCTTTTCACCCTCTGACTACATAAAAGTATTACGAGACGTATCACACCTCTGGATCCAAGTATGCTCCCAAGAATCCACGGATCTGCACTTATATTACATGAAATTTACATTTACATTTAGTCACTTGCTGACACTTATATCTTCAACAACTTACAGTACAAAGATACTGGGGTGAAGTGCTCAAGTGGAGACCTCCTGGGATTTCAACAGGAACTACTGTGTATAAAAATACCTCCCTTTCTGTACTGCCTGGTTCTTTCTCAGAGAATATAGTTCTCTGTGTGAAGTTACAAAGGACGTTCCTCTATGTTAATTTTTCACCCTTTTCACATTATCGAGCTAATGATATGTAATTAAATTCTTCAATGCTGTTCACATAGGTCAGTTAAAACAAAAAAGCATCGCAGTCTTAAAATATTTTAAATTAAACATTTAACAATATTAAAAAATTTCCCTTCAAATAACTAAGAATCAAAAGACCTTGACTTTAACACAAAGTTATCGCATATTTTAAAGGCCATAGACTCCTAAACACCAAAAAAAAACTGGTTTGCATGAGTACAAAGTAATGCTTATTTCTTAAGGGTCTTTCATACATTTGATTCAGCTCCATGGACAGAGTTGCAGACTCAAATTTCCCATAAAGAGACAAGAGCCACATGGTGAAACTCACGTGTTTTATATTATCTCTCAATACATAAACTGTCGACCTCAAAATCAACTTATCTGTATGGGCTTTTGCCTGAACAGTTAACAAAGAAGCTTTGTTACTTCCCTGTTTAGCAAAATGATCATTAACTCATGGAAAGAAATCACTCAGGCATGCAGCCCAAGAAACCTCAATATAAGGACATAACGGAAGTGATGCATATTTACCCACTTAAAAGTTATGAACCTTAGTGTTAACAGTTTAGATAAAGGACTGTACAAAAATACATAGATGTGCCGATGTATACAGCACAAAGTTTGGACACACCAGCCTGTATAAAGGTTTATTTGTTCTGTACATTTTAGAATAATTCTATATTCTACTCAGAAGGATGCGAAGTTCAAATCCCATGGTTGGCAGAGTGATTCCACCATTGGGCCCATGAGTAAGGGCCTTAACCCCGATTGCTTCAGAGACTGTCCCTACTTCCTCCTCTACACCAGCTTCATGACGTGGCCTCCTGGGATGCTTTTCCTGCTGTCCTGAAGGAGGTCCCACATACTTATTGGTCACTTATTGGTCACTTTTCCTTCACTCTCTGGTCAAACTTCTCCAAAACCATTTCTATTGTATTTAGGTTGGGTGGCCAGGTCATGCGATGTGACACTATAAGTCTCCTTTGTAGCCAACGTAGTGTGTCCAAACTTTTGACTGGCACTGTACATGACGTTGTTTTAATTGTCCTTAATGTTTATCCAAAAGACTCTTTGTTATGAAAGTAACGAACCTGATTGCCTCATAATCTGCAGTAAAGGTCACATCACATGACATATACAGTATATTTATAGAGAGTTAAACAGCTTCCTAATTATTCTGCACTGTGACACAAGTTCATAGGATTACTAGGTAGTGACTTTTTTTAAAAGAAAATAATAATAAATTTGTGTATTTCCCATGCACTGTACTTACGGTTGGTGTATGAGACTGAAACTGTTGAGATCTCTGTGTGACAGTGTCTGTAGAAACAAAGACAATGAATGGATGGATATTAAAAGCTGCACAGTCAGACAAGTCATCTATCTGCTTGGGAATTAGTGCTGTGAGTCTCTACCACTTTATGTTTGCATAACCTCTATATTCTTCACAAGAGTTGATCAGCGGTATACAATGTTTTTTCCTGCTTCTGAACATAGGTAATAATTTGTCAAAGCATTCTGCGAACTAGATTTTATTATCTTGATTGTACAACCCACATTTAATTCCGCATGAATATGAGAATTTGTAAGTCTTATTATAATGGAGATCAAACAAATATTCATTGAGATGTTTGTTTTTTGTTTCGCTTGAGTGTTTTATCTCAAAGTACGAAAATCCTTTTAAGTTGCAATGCCTCCTTAGCACCAGTAGATGGAGACATTTTTAAATAAATATTTTAACCCAGCCATCGCTGCATTGTTATGATACTTTGTTAATTTTCCTTTGCAAAAAAAAATGCAAGCTTTTTTTAAGACTGTGGGTGCAAATGTTTGTATATTTAAGAGAAATATATCATTTTATTTGTGCCTGCTGAAATTAATATAATTATCTTTTATCATGCAACACTTTAATACATTATCATACATTTCTTTAGAGAGAGGGGAGTCTTTTATACATGATTTTGTCACCATAAATAAATAAGCACTGGGAAACTTGAGATGGACAACATACCAGTTATTTACATATATTGTCATTACTGGTACCGATATGACAAACTTTTTTTGCAATATTTGAAGCATTATGTGTTGAACATTTTAAAAACAAAAATTCTGTGCCAGTATTTGTAGCATTATATTTAATTTTCTATGCACCCTTTTTTTATTGGACATGCTGGCTGAATATCCTTGATCTTGTCATTTTTTTTTACCTTAGGCAAAGGAATCCTTAATAAAAAATAAAATCATTTTATCTTGATGAAAATGGTTTGTTTTTTCCTATTAGCTCATAATCTT
Organism: Brienomyrus brachyistius; assembly: GCF_023856365.1. Lineage (NCBI taxonomy): Eukaryota > Metazoa > Chordata > Actinopteri > Osteoglossiformes > Mormyridae > Brienomyrus > Brienomyrus brachyistius. Next base: position 11,756,582 of record NC_064535.1, on the reverse strand, counting down.
TCTGTAAGACAGAAAAAAAATCAAGCTTAGCCTTTTGATCATGAATAAAATCTAAATTATCAGTGCCTTGTCACATGCTGCTAAGAAGTTGAATAATTTATGATTTTGCTCCAACACAGGGGAAAAAAATAATGGCTCTGCATATTCAAGACAAATGTCCTTACCCCTACAAGCAAATGAACATCTGTGATCAGAAAGTTGCGGTTCATGTATAGCCAAGCCAAAATTTTAACGAATAAATGAACAGTTGGCAATTAACCACAGAGAAGTACAACAGATCATATAAATCATGTTGTTCGTGATACTTTATCATATCATATTTAATGATGTTTACCTCTGTCAAATGAAATCTTAATTTTAAAAAGGCCTCAATATTTTGATGCCATTTTGATTCCAAAAAACGTGTCATTTTTCCGGTGGATCATTTGTTTTCTGTAAGTTTGCACTGTTCAAATTGCTATGTATGTAGTTGTATATTTATTTATTTGTATATTTATACAGTTTTGTTTTCTTTGGAGAGCCACCCATCTTCCAACCGCTTATCCTGGTCGGGGTCACAGGTGGCCCTGGAGCCCATCCCAGGCAGGGATGCACCTCTGGTGGGGGGCCGATCCATCACAGGGTGCATGCAGCCACAACCAGATATTATGAGCAATTGACAGACTCTAGTTAACCTTCTTGTCTTTGGACAGCAGGAGGGAACCGGAAGCACCATGGGGGGGGGCATGCAACTCCACACAAACACTGAAGACAGACCTGCAAGCCACAGCTTTGGAGGTGTGCAGCAGCCTTGCATTCTAGTGAGCCCTGTCTTCTGAGACAGCATCATTGTGAAGCTTTTTATTCTGAACCCAATGAGCAGCCTGCACCCTGCTATATTTCCTATCATATAGATCCGAAGGTGAAGGGAAAACTCAAACAGCCCCAAACCTATATTTTTAGCAAGCAGACTTTTGCTGACCATAGATAACAGGACCCCTTACTATGCAAGTCATTTGGACCTAAATCCAAAGGCTTCACTTGGCATTTGGTAAAAAATAAGCAAAAAATATGAATTATCTTCTTTGATGCAAAAATGATGGCTATTTGAGTGCAAATCCAGGTTCAAGGATTACTGGATGTAAACTGTAATATTGTGTCATCCCACCTGCATTACATGTTGTTGAGACATAATAACCCACAGAGCATCGAAGTTAATCCATTCAAACCGTTATTATCCAGCAAGGCCTATAATATTGCCATTTCTTTTTTGCACATGCTGCAATATTATTGGACAAAATGCAGCAGAGAATATTTACGAAGCTTATAATGTCAGTGTTCAACTTGCCATTTGAATCCTTAAATTACACAGGGCTTGTTTTACTGTGCTGTGTTGGAAATCATCTGGAAATGCTGGAAAGTGCTGGTAAGAAGAAGCTGTTTGACTGCGTAACAAAAGTCCAAGAGGGAAAAAAAAAGTTGTGTCGAACCTGTGAATTCGCACCAGGAATTCAGCAGATGGTTCATGTATAAATACCACATGAATATGCATTGGCAGCAGGTAAAGCCCTTGGCTCCTGCGCAGTGCTGTGAGCGCTACATTCTCAGGAGTGCGACGGGTCGCGACCTCGCGATCTTTTGATCACCTTTACTCACCAATTCAGCAGATCTTGCCCAGTTTAAGTGGCATGCTTTAAACTCTGTTTTTAAATGTTAGTGTAGTTCACCAAACAGTCTGATGGCTCCCCTTTCTGAAAATTTGACTCGCATGCTATCAGGGGTGTAAAGTAACATATTACAAATACTCTCATTGCTGTAACTGAGTAGTGCTTTTCAGAATTTGTACTTTAATAAGTACTCTTAAATTGGTGTGCTTTTACTTCAGCACATACGAAGTACTGTAACGGCACTTTCATTCTGGTATTTATCCACTGCTTCTGTAAATTAGCCTACTGGTTCTACTGGCACATAATATTAAATTATGTGCCAAAATTGGACGTTGAAAATATAGAAAGTTAACAATCACCAATAACCTCGGGGTGGGGGGGGGGGGGGGATTTCCTTGACTATAGAACTAGTAAATTCATGGCTCCTGCCAAATCAAAACCATGAAGAGTAATGATGCTATGATGTCATGTCAAATTTCCCTTCCAAAGCACGTTGCGATATCTGCATTCAAGGATTTGGCCTCTGATGTGAAGATGCAAGTCGTAGTTTTATCTCATGACCTTCCCCCCTCAGTTTAACTTCTCTCGGCATCTACAAATGTCGTACATCCAGCAATGCTCTTAGTTTGTGATAACGCTTAACGTTATAATTTTTAACTACCAACATTTGAACCATAACTACATTGAACCAATTTATTTACATTTGTGTTTTAGCTAGCTAGGTAATTAATGGAAGCTGAATGCTTTTAGCCCATTGAGTAAAGTTGCTAGAAGGCTGCATTAATTTCAATGTGAAAAAATACTAAATTATTTGTACCTGAAGGCCAAACCAAGCTACTCATTTATATGAAGCCTGGGCTCAGGTCATCCATGCCCACGATTTAGCAATGTGTGTGGATGGGTTAGCAATCCTTTTGCGTGGTATTGCAGTTCGTACCAACCCCGTTAACATTAGATTCCCAGGCATTCTTGTTAGACAAACTTTGTGTCTCTGGAGAGTTCCATTTACTGCATGACTGATTGTCCAGATATAAATTCGTAGCACTGATGCTTGTACTGTAAAAACCTTAGTAGCACAAAGGAAAAACAATTAGCATAACAAGCAGGGAATGGATTGCAAAAGCGTGCACAAAAATTGCTAAACTGTGGGTATGGATTGCATAACTGTGTGCACAGATTGCTAAACAGTGGGTACAGATTGCAAAACCGTGCACAATGATTGCTAAACCGTGGGAACAAATTGCAAAACCATGAGCACAAATTGCTGCAAAACCGAGTTCTCGGTTTGAAAAACCGTGGGCATGAATTACGAATTTATTTCGAAGGCGTGGTCCATACTTTTTATCTTAATTCAGGAGTTTAAGGGACCAGTACGTTTACTCAAGTTCATTTTTTGAAGCAGTACTTGTTTTTTTATAAAACTGGAATTCTCAATAGGCTGGAAGTGGATCTGGCTCACAATCAAAACACACCCCCAGCCCACAATGTTACTTGAACCCCAGCCAATGGTGTTACTTGAAAAATGGATTGAGGACAAAACAAACTTTGCTTCTAATTTACACAAATCACTTGCTGTCCTCATACAAGTGTGCCTCTTATTACAGCAGCCTCTAGCTTATTAAAAAAAAAAAAATCATAAATTTTTCCCCGGCTCCCACAAACACTTGACTATTTATACATGGCTGTCAATATCCTGTCATCCTGCACCGCTATCGTCTGCTTCTCCGCTCTCAGTGGTGGTACTCAGCTCCAAACAATACAAGCAATAATAATTTGTGCTTAAATCAAAAACCATGTATTATTCAAAAGACTGACAAGAGCCAAGTAAACAGAGAACCAGATGAGATTCTATATTAACGGAAGTTTATGATGCCAGCTGGTTCATGTTGGCCTGCCTGCAATTTTCAGGATATGGTTAAGGTATCAGATCCTGTCTGGAGTCACGTTTAGTCGGAAGATAAACTCCATTTTTTTATTTGTGCTCCTCCACTATAAAGCACATGCAAGTCTGTCGTCCTTCTTTTTCAGTTCTCATTTCTTAGTTAGCACTTTACAATTCAGTCATCATGCTAAAGGAGCCACATGGTAACAGATTGTGTTCCAGTATAACTTTAAAGCCATCTAAAAATTCATATCTAATAGTTATTACGCCGCTGATGTAGAACAGCATTTGCATTGACTTTTAATAAGTCCTCGCTGAGGTTTCTGACAACTGTGACTCCTGCTGGCAAACTGAATGGCAACATGCAGCTGGCTAAGCTGGGAAGAGAGGCTTGAAAATGGAAAAACTAGCTTCCTTTCAGTTTAAGGGAATTTCCTGCAGTCGCTGATTCGTGAGGCTAGAAGCATAAATTACAGCAAGCAATTAGACCCTTGTTAACTTATACAGGTCAGGCTGCAGTTGTGAAAAGGAAGTTTCTGTATTGGATCCAAAAGTACGGCGCCAGAATTTGGGTGTGGAAAATCCTGAGCATACATGTATATATTTATTTAGTGTTTTACTACCGATTTCTGATAATTTCATGCATAACCTTCTGCATATACTGACGTTAATTAATGTATTAACTCATTATTGATTTACTTGTATTTATATGTGTGCAAAGGTTTTAACCAGAGTGCGGGACTTTCTGAATCTACAATGCTGCCTTCACAATTCTGTGTGTATGTTGTGTTGTGGATTTCAAGACAGACATCGGCATGATCTTACCAGCAACCTGCGTCCGTCAATGTTCATCCTTTTCACAGTGTCAGAACATTCTTTCATTCCATTCTATTTGAATCAAAAAATGAAAGTAAAAACAGATATGATGTAGTACAGAATGTTCACTCTCCCAGACCGAATTCAATGGCAAAGAAGATACATCAATGAATTGATAATATGTTATTCGGATAATCCGCCTACAGAGGATTTGTAGCATTTCAACAATTCAGATTCAACAATTCAGCTGTTTTGCTATCTGTTGGTGTATAACATAATACACAGTATACAGAGTATATGTCACGATTCATGGACCTACACCCTCTTAGACTAATTTCATTGAATTGAATTATTCACTCAGACAACGTCATACTAATCGTTGAATATGAACTAACGAGTTCTTCATGTGTTACAAATACTCTGTATATCCTCTGTAGGAGGGCTATTCAAATAAGGTGTTACATTAATCAAATATGTTAAATATTGTTACATTTCTGATGCTCCTGTAATATTCAGTATCAGTATTCAGTATCAGACAACAGAATCAGTATAAGGGTTTATTTATTGCATGTATTAGCCATATTGCAGGCCTGATATCGATATATATCTGCCTATTGAATGCCATTTTAGGTCATTAAGGCCTTTTCACACACACAGTTTGATAACCCGTGTGTGTATAAGAACCTTATAACTTCAAATAACGGCAAACTGACCAGCCAATGGCGAAAGCGATTCTGTTGCTCACCTGACAAAGAAAGCTGCCAACCTGCCAGGAACTCCAGGCCTCACACTGCTCCTTGGTGGGAAGCCGCTTCGCTTCCATTGCTCTCCAGTCTTCCATGAGACGAAACAGTGGTACTGCTCTTACTGAAACGTTAAATGAGGAATATAAGGCGCTCAACTTCTACATTGTGTCAAAACTGTAGCTGAAGTGTGTAATAGGAAGTGATATCTAATAGTGGACTTACAGGAATAGGTTTCGTGGGGTTAGCGAGCTTTTGTGATTGTTCCCATGTAGGCTGGACACACTTCCTAACAGCAGTTATGAAACATTTTACATCATGAATGAGATGATTATACCTTTTAACCTCGTGTTTATAAGAAGACTTATTAAATTGTAACTTATATATAAATCATTTAATTTACTGCTAGTTAAAACTAAAGCAAGTAAAATATATTAGTTAAAAGCAGGGGTGGGTAGTTCAAGTCCAGAAAGTACAAATCCAGACCAAAATATTGTTTCAACCAACCAGCTGAGTCCTCTGTGCCCCTGATTCTATATACGCAACTGGTTGGTTGAAACAAAATCTTGGTCTGGATTTTTAGTTTCTGGACCTGAACTGTCCACCTCTGGTTAAATGCACATATAAATAGTATTACTTAGTTTAGACTCAGTGGGCAGCATCGTATCCTGCGTTGAACATGGGTTCATGGCCTGGATCTGTTGCATGATCTCTGCAGATTTCATCCTGAAGTCCAAAAAAAAAAAAACAAATGAAATGACATGGGACACAATTTACAGACGCTAATCCATGTGATAGGACACTTATGCAAACTGCATGAATTGCACAGGGGCAGGATTTGAACCCACAACCCTGGAGGTGTGACTCATTTACAATTTGTTATACAACTGTCCAACGAAATTAAACAAAAAAAAAAATCACATCAGGTCACACTTGCCAGTAAATTGCATGGACTTTCTATTCTAGCAACTTCCTCTTGCATTTTCAACCAGGGGGGCTGAATAATGGAGAAAGTGAGACTTCACTGAATTAGAGGTTCAAACTGAAAGGCTTGATTAATGTCAGTAGTTATAGGTCATTGAAGTATGTGATTGGCAGTTCTTAATGCAAGAATGTATTTGATATGATGCATTTGTCTTCCCACACCAAATATATCCATCTTCCAAACTGCTTATCCTTCTGGGTCACGGGGGGTCCGGAGCCTATCCTGGAAGCTATGGGTATGAGGCAGGGAACAACCCAGGATTGGGGGGGCACTACAGGGCACACTCACACACCATTCACTCACACATGCACTCAATGGGCAATTTAGCAAATCCAATTAGCCTCAGCATGTCTTGGGACTGTGGGGGGAAACTGGAGTACCTGAAGGAAACCCCGCGACGACATGGGGAGAACATGCAAACTCCACACATGTAACCGAGGTGGAGACTCGAACCCGGGTCTTAGAGGCGTGAGGCAACAGTGCTAACCACTGCACCAGCATGCCACCTCCCACCAAAAATATATTATGGGGTTTTTATAATTTTACAAAAATGTTTGTGTTAACTTCTGTTAAATAATTAGCTATTATGAGTAATAGTATTAGCAGTAGTGCCTGCATCCTTGCATGCTTCATACTACTGGGCCAATGCAGGGTGGTAGGGATCCCACCCAGAACCAGAGGGCAGCAGATACCCTACATACAACACTGTGCAAAAGTCTTAGGCAGTCAAAAGAAAATTTTAAGCTAATTTCCTGGGTAGTAAGTGAATTTTTGCTCAGAACAAAAAAAAAAAAAAAACACAATTTAACGTTATTATGAACAAAGACGTTTTCTAAAAAGTTACTGATATCTAGTTGGATGGCTAGAGAAACACCGCTTCAGTTCCCAAACCTCTCCTCAGGGGAGCCCAAGCCATTCCATGTGGTTGTTAAATTTCACCGCCAGCTCAATTAATTCATTAATTAAATTAGTTTAGAAAGTCAATGAGGTATTGATTACCTATACAAGGTGTGTTAGTGGCCAAGTGAAAAAATGCATGAGTACTCTGGATGACTACTGCAGACACTGGGGTGATTTTAGCAGAAGATTTTAAATAATTAAGCTGACACACATAGTTGACAGACATAATAGTTTTACGCCAACATGAATATCATTTAAACATCATTTTCTGTGGCTGCCTTGGCTTTCTTTGGCTTTTGCACAGTACTGTAACATGCCACTTCACCAAAGGACTATGGGTAATTTAGAGGCACCACTTAACTGAATGTTTTTGAACCCTAATACCCAGAAAAAAAAATTGGGGAAAAAAACCCCACAGAGAGATGTTCGAACCCTTAATCCTGCAGGTGTAAAACTACTGTGTTACCCTTATTAGCAGTATTGGCTTATTAGTAAATCAGTGTGTTTCCTCATTACATTGCACATATAAACGTCATTTTTCATTTAGATGAATTGTTTCTAATTATGAGGTAGTTTAATGATTGAGGAAGCACATACCACACAAACCTGTGCAGGATAAACAGTTTGAAGATATTTTGTTGTTGAGTATAACAATACAGGGTCATCTCTGCATCTTGCTCAGGGATCTGAGGAATGGGCCTGAAGCCGATCCCCTCTGGGTAGGACACTAGGCAGGGGACACCCTGGATGCCAGGGCATCTTAGTGCAGGCACGCCCAGAATCACATACCATGGGCAGCTTTGATTTCACCTTACTGCTTGTCTTTGGACTGCAGGAGGAGTTTCTGGAGTTAAACCCATTCGACACAGGAGAACTTCACTCACTCTTATTCAGATTAATTTCTTCAGAGTATTTTATTTATCCCAAAAGGGATTTTTTTGTGTCGTAGCAGCAAGAAACTAGGAGCTTATGGAAGGGAGCAATCCAGGATGGAGCGCCATCCACACACACACACACACACACACACACACACGCACACACACACACACACACACACACGGAAGGTATAAAGACAGACATATATTTGTGTATGTGGGTGTATACATACTCAAACAAATGAATAAAAAAAGTACTATACTAGAAGTATCATAATTTAATGAGTCTGTTTTCTTACTCCCCAATACTCGTATATCCATCCATCCATCCATTTTCCAAACCGCTTATCCTACTGGGTCGTGGGGGGTCCGGAGCCTATCCCGGAAGCAATGGGCATGAGGCAGGGAACAACCCAGGACGGGGGGCCAGCCCATCGCAGGGCACACTCACACACCATTCACTCACACATGCACACCTACGGGCAATTTAGCAAGTCCAATTAGCCTCAGCATGTTTTTGGACTGTGGGGGGGAACCGGAGTACCCGGAGGAAACCCCACAACGACATGGGGAGAACATGCAAACTCCACACACATGTGACCCAGGCGGAGACTCGAACCCGGGTCCCAGAGGTGTGAGGCAACAGTGCTAACCACTGCACCACCATGCCACCCCCCAATACTCGTATAACTTTATTTATATAAAGGTATAAGGAACTAAGGTTTAATTGATTTTAGGAAGTATGTTATGGTATAAACAATAATGTAAGTGACCACATTTTTTTTTAATCTGCAGTGCTGTAGAGGAAATTATTTGTTTACTTAACACTGAAGTACCCAATATATTTTTGCCAATGAATTTTAAACACCTGCACATCAAAGAGAAGCTGGTATGACAGGTTTAAAGCATTTAATGACCCAACACGCATCCACGGTCCTGGTTGAGCTGCTGAGAGTGACACAGTTCCACCCCATCGCCACCCGTCTCCCTGCTTATGATGATCAGGTTGGGGATTAGCAGCCCTGCTCATCCCCTACCTGCGGATTATCGCCCAACATGTGTCTTACTCAGTCCCTGCATTGCCGCCTCCTGGCTTATTCTCTGAATATTGTTGCTTTTTTGTATTTAGTAGCACTTCATCTACATAGGTTCCTCTGATTCAAGTAGTTATCTGTGCGTGTCAGTCAAGGCATGCAGACTGTGCCAGTTTGTGCTTGCAGGTAGGTAACAGATTACCTTCTGTGGAAAATGACGTACATCTGTAAAATTGCATTTCCCAAAATATCCCTGCAGCAGAGTCTTCATTTTAACAGCAGGGCAGAATACTGATGCTGGCTTTCATGCGTAAAATGAAGCACAATACGACGTGAGACAGATAATTTGATGTTATATATTCATTTGCTAATAATGGGAATATTCAGATATAAAATGTGGACTATATGGTGAATTACATGGCCTGCACAAGGCAACCAGGCCTCACGCCGCTGTACTACAACAGGCTGCCACTTAAAACTGCTAGATAAGAACAGTGTGAGGGGAAGAGGAGAAGAAAACAGGAGTTGCTTTTGATTTATGTTGTTTTGGATTGGAACCCTGTAATGTCTCTAAATACGGCCTAAAATTATGTTTGACTAAATAATATATATCCTGTGCTTGTGGCTGCTCCCGAAACTCACTTATATCACGGCAGAGGATGCAGACTGTGACTGGAATATAAAGATCTCCATCCTCCTTCATCTCATGTTCACAGTACATACACCTTACATACCAAATCTTTGAGGCTTAGGCTACAGGCCAGCATGAAAAAACTGACATCATTCATTCCTTTCATTCATCCCTTTTGACAATGTTACTTTGTGAGTGAAAACATCCATACATGATCACCACAATGGTGCAACAGTAATTGTATGACTAATATAGTGAAAATACCTGAAGTCTTATTGTGAAGAGATTAGAGAGGGTAAGGTAATGCGGTGTCATTATAAGGTAGGCCGACATGCTTAAGAAAGGTACTGCTTTAGGCTATATAAAATATTAGCTAAATTGCTATCATATTTGCAGTGATTCTAATGGAATTACAGAGTATTGGGAATACATATACCGCATTAATGTAAATGAAGTTATTAAACTAAAAAACATTCAATGATTTAATTAATAGAAGTTATATAAAGCAGTAAACTGAGTGAGTTTTTGCAGGCTTCAATATTTTAAAAATGACATGATGCATAGTTTATCAAATTACATTAACCCAAAACACCTGCAGTATCAAACTGCCATTCTTCCAGTCCGTCTGTCTGTCTGTCTGCTGTTCATCACAGATGTCAAGTTGTGCTGCTGAGAGAAAAAAAAAACAGAGCTAAAAACAATGACATCATCAAGGGCGTTTTAGTTCAAGAGAAAAAAAAAAACCTAAACAAAAATGTTTGAAGCCCAGGATCACTGCATTTTCACGTTTGTCTTTCGACAATGATCCACACACCGATCCAGCTGCAGGTGAAGAAAAGGAAAAGGCAGACTGAGCAGAGCCTCCAGGTCCAGCATGAGGTCAAGTTCAGGGACATGACCATTTACCTAGTGGAGAGAAAGATGGGCTCCAGCAGAAGGACATTCTTGACCAACCTGGCAAGGAAAAAGGGCTTTTACGTGCAGTACGACCTCAGGTACAGTATGTCTCTACATGGGGTGTGCTAGTAACAGCACCTATACACACACACACACATATATATAACTATATATATATTCATTTTGCATTCAAAGTTGTATTGCACTTTTGTTCCTTTTATTTGACTATACTGCAAGGCATCTATTGTATAAATTCGGAGAGGGCTAATTCTGATTTGTGTGCTACTACCTCACAGCTTATAGCACCTTCCAAAGCATAGACACTCACTCTGCATGCGACCCATCAGTATTAGAAATCCACTGTACCTTTCTTGGACTAAAGCGGTGCAGCTCTGTGCCAGGTCAACAAGCACAGCTGTAGCCTGGCACCAGTGGGAGGCTGGTGCTGTTTAACTGCTCCCAGCACACACGCGCTTCATGGCAGCATTCCCAGAAATGCAGCTTGAAAGTATTGTTTAAAAATCAACCACAGGAAATAAACCGTCCGCACCTCAAACTGACATTTTAATGTGCCAAATATGTGCACTTGTATAATATCTAATAAGTATCACTTGTCATTTTATATAACATTTCAGCCTCTTTTTAAAACACACACCACTTATGCGCCTTTGTCCTACAACAATATCATTCAAAAACCTTCATGTTACCAATAATAGTAGCATTGAAATGGTGCTGACACCGTTTTGAAATATTTGTGCAAAACCGTATTTGCAATAAATCTTTTCAGAGCATTGTAGGGGCATTAGTCCTTATGTTGTCTTCCTGGTTGAAGTGTTTTTCTGATTAGTAGCCTATGTTTTGGATATCAGAATTTTATGGCAATGCCTTTATCACAGGAGGTATTTAACATACAAAATGTCTGTCTCACTTTAGGTGAATACCTTAAATGGCAACAAAATTATGTATACATACAATTTGTGGGCCAAGGAAATATATATATATATATATATATATATATATATATATATATATATATAGGCATGTCAGTCTATATGAAGTATATGTTTTACATTTGCTCTTGACAGATTTTCACCTTTTGTTCCTGTTACATTCTTTCAATTTCATTTTCATTTCTTGGCTATGCAGGTTATTAATAAAGTTTACCCAGCAAGTTCAAATAAATCCTAAGTTATTGCTCAATATTTGGATCGGAGTAGGTATAAGACTTAATATATAATTCATGTCAATGCCATAGCTTTGGTCTTTTTCAAAATTTGTTTAATAACAAACTTGAAAAATAATCGATTGAGCTCTTTTGCTCGACTATGATTGACTTTTTCATCCTGTTGACCTCGTGAGCCAGAACTAGCATATCTGAAGGGACTAGATGTGAAGGTTTTCGATTGCGGCATGCAGCCATTGTGGTTATGAAGGGGAGTGCTTGTTGATTTGTCTGTACATATTTCTGTTGGTGGCCCTATACCCAGGGACGGATTATGGGTTGTGTGGGCCCCTGGGCAAAACGTTTGCGAGGCCCCCCCCCCACCAGCACCAACACCACCACCACCACAACCACCACAATTCAAGGGCCCTTGGCAGCCAAATGCCCTCCCTATAGGGTCAGGGGCCCTTGTAGGCAGAGGATCAAAGAATGTAGGCCCTCTAAAATAGACAAACGAAAATACATTGTTGATAAGCATTGCAAATTGTTTTGGGCTAGGGGCCCCACGGGCCCCCTGCACCCCAAGGGCCCCTGGGCAGCGGCCCCGCTGGCCCGGTCCGTAATCCGTCCCTGCCTATACCAAGGGTAGGGAATCTTATCCACGAAGAGCCGGTGTGTGTGCAGGTTTTTGGGGTAACCTTTAGGTCAGCTGTTCAAACCCAGGTGTGAGGACTCTTCAGCCAATCAGTCCTCTAATTAGTGACCTAATTAGGGAGTTACAGAGAAAACCTACACACACAGCGACTCTTTGAGGATAAGATTGGCCAGCCCTGCCCTATACGCTACAACTATGCAATTTTTTTGTTAATTTCATGAAAATTGTTATCGTTGTTTTGGAGAAATGTCTAGATGTGTCTTTATGTGCATCTAGTATGGAAGACTTACTGACGGAGGAGACTGGATTTCTTATGACTAATCAAATCAATTATTATTTTCACCTGTGCAGGTTTTGTTTCAATTATAAAGCACTTTACACACGTGAAGCAGAAGAAAAGCTTTAAATGGAAATGGCAGGGCAGTATGTATTCAAATATATTCAGTATGGCAAAGACGCGTAACAGTTTAATGAATGGCCAACATGTTTTCAACCACTTGACTCATTATTTCTAAGGGTATTTTGCAAGCCCTTCAAATCTCCACGAGGTCTGGTCCGTAAGCCCCCATTGACTGTAAATGAGCTGTGGATCTGCATGATTTTCAGTTTTTTCAATTGTATCAAACTTTACGGTTTGTTCTTTTTTTTTTACTAATGCATGCCAGTCTGTTCACTGCACTCATAGCCCAGCTTAAACATAACCCTACACACACTATATGTGTGTATATATATATATATATATATATATATATATATCCATCCATCCATTTTCCAAACCACTTATCCTACTGGGTGGCGGGGGGTCCGGAGCCTATCCCGGAAGCAATGGGCATGAGGCAGGGAACAACCCAGGATGGGGGGCCAGCCCATCGCAGGGCACGCTCACACACCATTCACGCACACATGCACACCTACGGGCAATTTAGCGACTCCAATTAGCCTCAGCATGTTTTTAGACTGTGGGGGGAAACCGGAGTACCCGGAGGAAACCCCACATGGGGAGAACATGCAAACTCCACACACATGTGACCCAGGCGGAGACTCGAACCCGGGTCCCAGAGGTGTGAGGCAACAGTGCTAACCACTGCACCACCATGCCGCCCCCAAAGACAATACAATATAACAATAAAAAAACTATACCTGTATGTTAAAGGCTGTGAAACGCAGGAGGCATACAATATGCATGCAATTGCACTACATTTTAAACAGACAACACAGAAAGTTAAAGCAGAACCTCAATTAAATGCATCTCCATGGTAACACATTAGAAACGGAGCTGAATGTTTGACTTTCTCAGTATGGCAATTATTTAGTCAAAAAACTCTCAAGGCTGAACCACAGTCAAATGCTACTTTTCTTCACCGGGATGAACTGCTTTGTTGAAAGTTTATTATTACTTTTTCTTTGACATAGCATATCTATTGATAATAAGTTCCTTTTGAAAAAATTGCCTCAGGTTTGTAAACAGCCTATTTTTAAGGTAAGAAAATGACTTATGCAGTAAGAGGTCTATTCTCCCATCAGGCGCATAAGTCAGAAAAGTGCTCAAAAAATTATGCGTCTTGCAGCCCAGCCGTGCAAGAAGTATAATTAATGTATCAAGCAAGAAAAGCGTATGAAAGGATTTTTGCAAAAAGCAAAATGTGGAAAATGGACTATTTAATTTACATTGTGAACCTAACTGAAATCCTCAAAAACTCTTTTATCTTGACAAGTATAGCCTAATACACTTATACTAAACAATATATTTGTTTTTTTCTCCCTCTTTCATAACAATTCTGGGTACAAGCAAATATTCCAAACCAAAAGATAAGCTGTAAATGTTACTATTATTAGTAGCGTGAACTGAAGTGAAGTGACTCAGTGTTAGTTGAAGTACATCAAGATGCCTGTCCCACTCTTGCAGGAGTGCAAGTACTGTACCTGCATTGTGGCTTAGGATTCTGAGAACACAAAATTTCCTTTGAGCCTATGATTTTTTTTAATTGACCAGTCATTTTGCCTAATTGGCCTGCCTGTTAGTTAACGAGGCATGTGCTTTAACCTTGTTTAATGATAATGGACTTGTATATACTTATGCATCTCTATATATACAAAAGTGTTATATAATTCTTAAATAATTATATGAATTATTCACATGCATTTTGAATGATAACATTTATTCAAAATGTATAATAGATGTAAAACGCTTTGCTTTCTTAAATGTTCGGCTTTCTGAACACCATGTAGAGACATGTGACTTAATGCAGCCCTACGGAGCCCATAGTGAAAAATACACGTAAGTGCACTTAAGTCAGTGGCCAAATGCACTTAAGAGTCATTTACATACGCATGCCCATATTTTGGTGTTTCTTTGGCCAAAGTGCGTGCACTGCTTAAGTGCACTTAAACCCCAGATTTAAGCGCAGGGAGAAAACCCTTAAGTGAAAAAGTGTGCAGCTACCTGCTTTTCTGACTTACGCATATTAGTGAATCGACCCCTAAATACGTATCCATAGTACAAAGCTTTCCATGCTATTTATTTTTTGTTTAGATGCTAGAATTCCATCAACTGGATTGTCAGGATGCACAGTGGTTGAACAGAATATGCTCCTCCTGGACACTTTATTTGCTGAACTCTTCTCCAGATTCTTTGGATTAATTTATTCAATGCTATCAATGTGTCAGTTAGACTTAAAAGGTCATGACCAACTCCATCCATTGTTGACACCTCCCTTTAAAAAGGAAGATTCTATCAAAATTCTTTATGTTATCTTACATAATCCTTTGCAATGGGTTTAAAGTTGCACTTTCAAAATCTCAAAACTTCCAGGATTCTACGTGACCTTCCAACAGCTAGACTGCACTCAAACTAAGTTACTCATAAAGAGCACTGTAAAACATACTGGTTTTTTTTTTGGCTCAAATATTGAGCTAAGTTTATTTTTCTTCAGCGACAAATGTTTTTAGTCACGTGACCTTTTTCTAAAAGCTCATCTTATTTTTCTAGTTTGAAATATTTTTAAATGAAGAATTGTGATCATGTGGGCATTCAATTTGCTGCGTTCGGTAGACATAAACTTTGCTGTCAGAGTTTATATGGCTGATTGTGCAATGAATCAGATGTATGTGCAGGACAATCCATATCCGTTTATTGAGCAGAGGCCAAAACGCAATCCGACACTCGTTAACCAAAATGACAGGCAGAAGTCGATATCGTTCTGGGACAGAACCAAATCCCAATCGCAATTTGTGGGCCAAGGAAATCAGGCCAGGGGTCATTACACACAATGGGACGTAAAGGTTATAAAAGCTAGGCAACCCCTCGGTACGGAGAATCCTGAAAGACATCTCTGGCCTGCGGTAGAATTTATGACATTGTGTAGAAAATAGTACTGATGTGTAATCATGTAAAAGGTAATGACACCTCAGGAAGAGTAACTGATCTGGTAGCAGAAATGGGCGGGATTACAGATCCAGGGGCAGATTGGTTTAAGGGCAGATTGAGCATTAGATGTATTTTGTTGATTAACCAGAATTATTAAATAACCATGAATAATAATTTAGACTTTCAATGAAATATATTTCACAGAGATATTATTTTTTTAATCTTTCTGAATTAAAAACCTCATTTTGACATTATCGTAAATGTCAGAGGGATAGTTATGCAAGTGCAACCTTTTTTTTTTTTTTAAATTTCAATACTAACTTCACACAATTATTGATCATAAGTCATTGTCTCCTTGGACATGAAAGTTAAAAATAATAACATCAGATACCATTAGTAAATTCCTTTAAGTTATACTGAGCACCAACAACAGCCGCCCTTTCCTTTGCCCCATCTAAATATGCATATTCATAGCAGCTGACATTGTTTGGCTCCAGAGCTGCAGGCACTGACTCAGAAACCCCCGGGTTTTTCCAGCCAGGGCAGGCATTCCACCTGACCTCATCACCTTCCCTTCAGCTTGTTCCAGCTCAACTTATCCTCCTCCCTTTCCGTTATCATTTTCTGGCTACACTATTTTAAATAACTTCACCACATAAGCACAATTCTCCCTGCAACCCTGAACTTGATAAGAAAGTATGAGATGGATGGATACATGGAAGTACAATTTGCAAAAGGTTCCCAGATAAAATTTATATTATATTGTTTATAACCAAACAATATTTTCAATGCCACAATGTGGCATATAATGACAATCCATCTATCCATCGTCTTGTTCTGACCTGAGTTACAGGGTTTGGGTACAGTGTTTGTGCAAATTATGGAAGTCATTGCATCATTAAATATACCAAATGAGGCAAGTTTGAAAGCCAATTCAATTCAATTCAATTCAATATTTTTTGCATAGCACATTTTCACAATACACTTGGCTCAATTATCCCTGCCCAAAGCCTCCAGTGAGCAAGCCAGAGGTGACAACACAGGCCGGTAGTCGAGGCATCACAGGCCGGTAGTCGAGGCATCACAGGCCGGTAGTAGAGGCATCACAGGCAGGTAGTAGAGACATCACAGGCAGGTAGTAGAGACATCACAGGCAGGTAGTCGAGGCATCACAGGCCAGTAGTAGAGGCATCATAGGCAGGTAGTAGAGGCATCACAGGCAGGTAGTAGAGGCATCACAGGCAGGTAGTAGAGACATCACAGGCAGCAGGGTCAGCAGTTCCTGGCAGCACACCCCAGGTGGGGTACAGGGAATAAAAAGTGTGTTAGCCAAAGTAGGGGAGACTAGAGGCAGTGCAAACAGTTAGCTGAGTGCAGTATGTAAGCTCCAACAGATATGGCTATGGCAGCATAAGTAGGAGGGAGAGGCAAGTGGGATCACAGGCATGGGGAGTCCCTGAAATGTCAGCACTCCAGTTCCACGAGGGGGTGTGAAGCTAAAGGGACGGCACTGACAGTTCAGCTCATCCAAAGTCAATGGCTCCGATCCCCACTCAGATCTACACCTCACACTATAGGTCTAACTGGAAGTGAACAGTTAGCTAGAGCTAGAACTAGAGTCCCTATAAGCTAGACTAAACAGCTATGTTTTTAGTCTAGACTTGAATATTGAGAGTGAGCCTGAATCTCGCACACCCACTGGAAGACTGTTCCACAGCTGCAGAGCTCTGTAAGGGAATGCTCTGCAGCCTGCCATAGCTTTTCCTACTCCGAGTACTAATAGATACCCTGCTCCTGGAGATCAAAGCAGGCGAGGAGGGTTGTAAGAGATCAGTGGCTCTCTAAGGTATTCTGGTTTATAAGGCCATTACGGCCATTTAATGCTTCATAAGTTAATAGCAGTGCTTTTTGTAATCAGATTTTTTTAGTTTTGTGGCTTTGGCTGCTGCATTTTGTATCAGCTGAAGTTTATAAGGATTCATATGGAGAACCACAAATGAGGGCATTACAGTAGCCCAGCCTGCAAGTTATAAAGGCATATATCAGTTTTTCTGCATCATGAAAGGAGAGCATCTTCCAAAGCTTGGCTTTGTTCCGTAGATGGTACTGTAGAACACAGTTCTAGGAATACTGCTTATATGAGCATCGAAACATAGATCTGAATCAACCAGGACACCAAGATCTCTGATCACAGCGTCAAGCTCAGTAGGAAGACCACCAAGGTTGAGGTCGTCAAGCTTATTTCCAGCAGCCTAAGAACCAACTAGCACTTCCATTTTTTAGCACTTCATAATGGAGAGATTGCCTCAGATACCGCTGGTTCAGTTCTTATCTGATAATTTTACAGTTCTTTTACATGAAACCTGCTAATATAATAATAATTTTAAAAAATTCTTCCTGCATTCAATCTCTCACTTTTTTTCTGGCATGGAGTACCCAATATTTGTATATGTGCAAAATGCATTGATAAAAGCTGGGGTAGTAAAACACCACATCATGTGAAACATGAGTCATCGTATACATTTAGTATAGAAAATACTATATTTAAGATGATGTGCTGCAGCAAAATGGTAATGTCATGGTATGCTTGCCAAAGTGCTTGTTTATTGTCAACTGGGTAATCACACAGCGTTGTTTTCCGCATTCAATGAGGCAATTCTGGTCTGAGTGGGAAATTTACTCTGAATGGCTTGATGATGGTACTTAATTACCTGGACTCTTGTGAATATAACTCTTCCGAACAGCAATGATCATTTCTGACTTCACATTAGTGGTGCCACATTAATTTTGCATGCTTTTTAAAACTATCATAGAAATATTATTTTAAGTGTGATTGTGTAAGGATACTACTGTGTCACACGCTGCACTCACGTTCCGCCATGCAACTAATGACCCATTACACCACTTTTTCATCTTTGTTGTTGGAGTGACACATTTCTGGTTGCGTAAAAAGTTACAGATTCGTAATGCGCTTCACTACTGGACACCAAAGTGTTGTCTTAGCAGTCAGCAGCTTTACGGGATCCTTGCTTCTGTCAGTTGGACTTGCTTTCTTGGGAAGTTCCCTGTTTTTTTTCAGCTCCATGTGAGATCATGAAGATTAGCATAAGGAGATAAAGAACGGAACATAATTGTGCTTCGTACTGATGCTTGCTGCACTAACCACACTGGCAAAGCAATTAGACACAATGCTGCCACTGCATGCCTCACGTTTTGGCAGTGATGCTGTGGTTCCTCTGTGCCTTTTGGCGAAGATCAAATGAGAGACAAACAGCACCTGCTTATCTCCACACCTGTGGAACCAAAAATGCTTTAACCATTGTGTTTGATCGTTAGACATTTCGTTATTGCTGATCAGAGCTCTGAATTCGGTGACCTACATATGTCACGATCTATAACCGATTTTCATAACTGGATGGGTCGCATGCCTTGAGTAGTAATACAGAATGAACCGTAGATGGAATTTGATGCCTGTTATGTTTTCAGCAACGAGGTCACTCACGTGGTGGCAGAGGACAACGAGGCCCAAGAATTGCGGGCATGGCTCCTCGACCATGGCCTGAAGGACAAGGCAAGCGTACAATTACTGGACATTACCTGGTTCACCGAGAGTATGGCAGCGGGGCGGCCCGTCGTTGTCGAGTCCAGACATCGCATCCAGGTGGGAGTTTCTTGAACATTTCCATCACGCTTCAAAATTTCTTAGAACAGTACCAGTACATACCACTAGGTGGCAATGTGGTCCAAAAGAGAGGCTGAGAACAATGACTGCTGTTTTTTTTATGATTTTGTACTGAAATGTGGCAAGTGCATCGAGTAGAGAGTACAGTATAACAGGAAATTGTAGCAATGATTTACTTACTGGGGCACCCTATACTACCAGGGACAGGCTCCAGGTTCCCCTGTGACCTTATCCAGGGTAAGTGGTTAAATGATGGATGGATTTACGTACAATCTTACTGGGAAGACCTATTTGTTTCTTTTGGGAGTATTTAGTGAAGAAGGCCCAAAATTATTCATGAAACAAGACCTCTGAGGATTAAAAACAGACAGTTGTCATGTTTTGAAGGATGCTAGGAGATATATTTCACCTTGTAATCCCCAATTTGTTTTATAAAACATTATATTAAATAAAATGAAGGAATGTGATACACACACACACACACATACACACACACTCACACATGCACGCACACACACACATGTCAGGTAAACATATCTTTATGGGGACCGCTCATTCATTTCTATGGGAAAAATGCTAACGATAAATATAACAACTTTAACCCCTACCCAGCCCTAACCATAACCAAGAAAAATACAAGAGTTCTTGCATTTTTAGTTTTTTAATTGCAGTCACTTATGTTTATTAAATTGGAATGCAAACCTTAAGGGAAAAAAATGGGCATTCAACACATTGTGGGGACATCGTGTCCCCATAAGGTAAGGTATACCCACTTACTCGGACACACACACACACACACACACACACACACACACACACACACACACACACACACACACACACGCGCGCGCACACACACACACACACACACACACGCACACACACACACACACACACACACACACACACACACAAACACACACATAATTATTGTATTGATATGAAGTTGGTCCACGCTTTGTTGCTCTAATAGCCCCTAGTCTCCTGGAGAGCCATTCTATTAGATACCAGAATATTGCTGATGGCATCTGCTGCCATTCAGGTTGGGTATTGATGTTGGGCGATCAGGTCCATTTCTGTGAGCTCCTGTAGCCATCACTAGACGGCTTAACTTACTCCCTGGCATTTTAACTTTCACAATCGCTTCACCTGTGGCTGACCAGGGCAGTTCTAGCAGAGCAAAATGACTTGCTGGGAAGATGGCGTCCTATGATGGTGTCAAGAGGAAAGTGACTAACCTCTTCTGTAAAACCTGTACTGCCACCCATCCTGCTGCTCATTGTTTGTTTCCAGAGATTGTGTAACTGTGTCTTTAGTTATACACCTATGCCAGCGATGAGTATGGCTTAATTAGGCAATTCCTCTAATTAATAGTGGTATCAATATACTTTTGCCCGTACAGTGTATAATTAATATTTTTTTAATTAACCTGATAAATACAGGGAGACCTTTCTGTCTTCAGCATAAATCAGGGAGAAACAGGAATTTTTGTCCATAAACAGTTTAATCACCAGGTCCCATGAAAACATTTCAGATACTTCTCTGATACATCAGAGATACATCAGCTGCTCCAGCAGTGTCTTGGTTGCAAACACGGCCAAACTGGTGGGCGAACGCAGACACTGAAACAGCTTTTCTCCTTTTACAACTCATTTAGTGCAGCATATGTGAATTTTATATCAGCATATGATGCCTGCTAAGATGGATTATACGTATTTCGAACCCGCAGTGGAGGAAAACGGGGAAACATTTTCTTCCTGCAGGATCAAACTCAGCTGTTTAAACGTAAAAGTATCCGTCAAAGTTTCGGAGTTATGTCTTTTTGCCACAGAGATTAAACACATGCCATATATTATATCAAGTAGTACTTCACCTTAAGCTTCGACCTAAAATATATCGCCCATACAATGTGTTCCCCTTGGATCCAGCATTTACAGGTGCACTCTTACCACTACTAAGTACAGTAGAATGTATACTTAAAGTAAAACATGCACATTTACTCCTACGGATAAGAATATTTCAGATATGCAAAATAAGAAGAGTTACAAATTACAAATTGTTTCTTATTTTCAATGGATTGTCCATGCAAATTCGAACTATAAAGCACTATTTGAACATTTATTTTACTATTAATACAGTTATACTTTTCGTATGAATCCTTTATTCAAAAAAGGTTAGCATCCCCAGATATGTATCCCTTAAAAGGCTGACCGTGCGCAAATTTGTGATACAGTAAAATACAGTAAAAGAAGGTAAATGATATCATAAAAATTATAGATAATACAAGCAAATGGATGACTCTATAGAGATGTGACTAACCTTTAAAATCATCCCACAAAACAACAATATAAATTATAAGTTCACTTCAAAAGAACCTCAGATCATATTCAGGACTGTGTTGGGCTGGAGGTCATGATCATGATACTATCTGGCCAGTTCAATGCAACTGAAGCGATGAAAATAATGCTGAGAAACGTTTCCTGTGAAAAAATGCACCATCCATCCCTTTCATGTAGCCCCTTGGCCCATTCAGGATCGCCGGGGGTCTGGACCATATCCCAGAAGCTAGGCGCACATGGCAGGGAGCAACCCAGGATGGGGGGCCAACCCATCGCAGATCACACATATAAACACACACACACACACACACACACACACCAGGTTAAAATGCATTTAGAATAGGCACAACAGCAAGAAAATGACCCTAAACGTTCCAATAAATCATCTAAAGCATGTAATAAAAAGGTCAAATGCAGCATTCTGCAAATGCTATTTTAAAATCAAACGACAAATTAATAGAACTGGTGTGGCAAGACAAAAGGCTGGATGGTCATGAAAGACACACCAGAAATCTGGAACAGTTGAAACAGTTCAGGCCAGTGTTTGTCAAATGGGGGGTCATGATCCAAAAATGAGCTGCAAGACCATTTTCAGTGGCTCATGGAGAGGAAGGTATTTTTTTTTAATTGTTGCATCACCAGTCCACAACTTTTATCATGACTTTGAGTTGTGACTTACTGATTGAAAAATAATTCAGGTCCTGAGGCAAGACCAGCCAAGACCCTTACAGTAGCTTAAGGCAACAATTAGGAAAAAAAAAACTCCAAGAAGATTTGAGAGAGATAAAAATTTGCCATAGATGGTGAAATTTAGGTTCACTTTCTTTTGCACTAAATAATGTTTGAGCCTGTGTGCCTGTAATCAGAAGGTCACAGGTTCAATCCCAGCCTCAGCCTGTGGGTCCTTGAGCAAGGCCCTTAACCCCCAGCTCCCTGGGTGCCGCTACGGGTGGCAGCCCTTCGCAGACAACTTACTGTATGAAAAAAGAGCAAGTTGTGGGAGGTGTAAAGACAATTTCCCTACGGGGATCAATAAAGTATCGATAATTATTATTATGATTGCATTTGTCCATGCATACTGGGTGCACCAATGCCTCGTGCTCTGTGCTGCCTTGGTTCAACTCCAGGCTCTCCTGTGATCTTGACAAGCATAAGAGAAAAATGAATACTGATTCTCTGATGGCGGCTCAGTGGGTAGCTCTGCTGCCACTTGCCTCCTGGGATGAACGGCGCTTCTGCTTTGTGTGCTGAGCCTGCACTTTCTCAGCGTGTCCTCAGAGTACCTCTGGATGCTTTGTTTTCTACTGATAGTGTAAAACAAGCAGCCAGGGAGAAAGATATCTGTAAACTGCCCGTCGTGTGTGTGTGAGAATGTGTGTGCTCTGGGATGCACTAGCATTCTGTCCGGGGTCTTCACCTGCACTTCCTTGATGAATGGACATTCGGGGTCTGACAGTACACAAAATTCACAATTCGGTACAGACCCTAGTTTTCAGTTCTTGGTTTGGTGCGATATCGCTACAGCAGGGAAAATGGAGTTTGTTTTTAAATGCTCTATTATTAAAACTGCAAACAGAAATAGGAACAGTTGTAAACCAAATCTGTAGACGCTTTGCACTTTATAAAAATAAATGCATAAAATTAAAATCATAAGCGAACATAAGGAATGAATTCTCATGTTCTCTGTAACCATGTATGGTTGCATATCTGCAGCTGAACACCAGAACATCCCCTCTAGCATTGAACTATAATGTTAAAAAATACTGCTTTTTTTATTGTATATTTTGTGTTAATGTTTGTATTTGTTGTTCATTATTGTAATGAAAAAAACATGCAAGAATATGAACAGTAATGTTGCTATTTTTGGATAAGTACACATTGTAATTGACAATTGTAATTGTAATTGAATCTTCGCAATGTTGAAAACAAAAAAAAAAAAACTTTACAACACAAATCTGTGCACTTCTAACTTTATTTACAACATACTTGACTGTAATGTATGCACCTAAGAGAGCATGATGGACACTGCAGCTGTAATTGTAGTGTTCTATATTAATCTTCAATTTTCAATATACTGTATTGATTGTGATTTAACGTTACCCACGTAAAGCAGTGAATACTTTAAAATAACCACCAGATTCTAAAGCGGTGGCAGCCCTGGCATTGTTGTTATAGCTCATGGGCAACAATTTCATATGCAAGCTATTTAAGAAGTGTCAATAGTTCAGACTCTCAAACATGGCTCCTACACTCTTGGGATAGGCTGCAATGCATGGTGATCTAAGTCAACTGATGTAGGGCACAGCTTCTGCTCTGATATAGCTAATTGTAGGCTTTGTAATGAAATAATATAGACCTGCTGTAAGATTTCTTGCGTGAGCGTGAGAGTCTGAAAGTGTGAGTGACACACCAGATGCGTGGCAGTTGGCAATCAAGTACTGTAAATATAGTTTTGCAGGCATTGCAGTTTCTTGTTTTACTGGGTATTTACAAAGATTGATTACTTGATTAAGCAAATAATAGCTTGTTAATTTACATAAGTTGTGTTTTTCATGTGTCCCTCAGGCCACTGCAGTAACAAGTGTATCTTTTCATAAAATCCTGCTTTATACGTTATAACATGACCTTACAGCTCAAGTCACACCACCATGACTTATCTTAGAACTGCCTAAACCAGGGGTAGCCAATCTCATCCGCAAAGGGCCGGTGTGTGTGCAGGTTTTTGGGGTAACCTTTAGGTCAGCTGTTCAAACCCAGGTGTGAGGACTCTTCAGCCAATCAGTCCTCTAATTAGTGACCTAATTAGGGAGTTGCAGTGAAAACCAGCATACACACCGGCCCTTTACGGATAAGATTGGCTACCCCCTGACCGAAAACCTTAATCTATATCACACTGTTTCAAAATAAAAGTCTGCAAACTCATGTTACAGCAATAATAGCAGAGAGTAGCGGATACACTTCTTGATGTGTACTTGTATCCTGGTGGGAAACATGTCAATGGGTTGAATGTGTGTCTCGATGCTCTTGCTGCCATTAATCATCCACTGAAGAGGCCTAAAGGAGCAGGACCCTCATCAGGAAAGAGGCTGGCCCCTGACACACCTCACCACCTCCTGAGAGTGTCATTAATCTGTATGAGCGAACCTCAGCAACCTGTAAGGGTGCCATTAAGCAGGCTGTAGAGGTGGGTCACAGCACATGTCAGACTCTGGTACAGTATGTTCTGTTCATCTCAGTGTTACTTTAAAAAGAGTAAGGATTGCAAACCATATTAAATATATTAGCAATGGCGCAGCAGAAAGTTTTATATTGCGGGGGACATAATTTAATAATTTAAAAACAAAGGCCTATTTATTGGGCTGGAGGGGATGAATGAATCCAATTTAAATATTGGGGGGTACACGTCCCCCCTCTTCCTATGCCCCAGTATATAAGTGCTGAATAACAATGCAAAACAGTCACAAAAAAATATATTCTCAGCAAGGATGGAAAATGTCTTTCAATAAAACGTTTAAAATATGAGACAGTCGGAACTTTGCCATATTCCTGGAAATGTAATAGAAAGCCCTGGAAAATTCAGTAAGAAAATTCATGAGATGAGCTAGAGACTGCTGATGGAATAGAAACTGGTGAGTTGAAAAAACATTAAAAAAAATGTATTGCATTTTTGGCTGCATAACTCCAATGACAAAAGCTTCGGACCCATAATTGTCATATATGACACTTTGGACTGAAATAATTTATGAGAAGCAAAGGTACTCAATGGAACTCAATGGAATTTCAATTCCCACAAACAAACAACACTACTCTATACATAATGCAAATACGAATGCAATTTTTTTTCTGTGAATTATGCAGCCTAGGAGAACAACAAATTGCTCAATAAATTACAAATTTCCTGCCTAAATGATACCAGTTGTCGCAGACTAAATAAATCATACACATTTACCTTCAAAATCAGTACTACTAAAGCCTCATAGCATCTACTGGCCGTATCTTCCTTCCTTCTCTCTTCAGCATACATCCCATAATTTTCAGCAAAGAACATTTCATACAATCGCCAATATATCCAATCTGACCAATCAGAATTCATCAAAAGTCCAACAAACAACACAGAATGCAGTTCTTTTATAGTGTAATAGATATAACAGCATTTTAAGAAATGAATGCAAAGCTTTCATTCAGAAGAGGCTGTTGGTGGAATGCACTGGGAATTTTGGGCAGGGATACTTTGGAGGGCCATTTATTCTCTAGATGCATGTGCTTTACAAGTCATTAGATTACTAATAAACTTAGAATCACAAATCTTCTCTGTGTACAGTGAGACTCCACAAGGATGTCCACTCTGTTCCAAAGCTTTCGAATATTTATTAAACCTCTTGCCCCAGCCATTTGTCAAAATGACACCCCTTTCTTTAAAGTGCTGTAATCAATACCCTCAGTTCAATGAAGATGACATGTTTTTACATGACCCACCAACCGATTATAGACAGTATTCATACTAATAAGCTGACTTTTTGTCTTTTTCATTATTTCATAAACTAAGCACCAGAACATGGGAGAGACAGGTGGAACGTTATTGTATATATGTATATAAAAATAATGCTTCAAGATACCATTGTTTGTATTTGGTAAATCAATTAAAAATCTGCATTACCTTCATAATGCAGTATAAGAGTTAGCATAAGAATGAAGGATGCTTTGTACTGCATTATGAAGATATCTATAGTACATTATAGATGAGAGCTTCATAGAGCATTCATAATGCATAACAAATATGGCTATAATGTGTTGTGCCTTTTTATAAACATTTATAGCCATGCTTTTAATGCGGGGTGGCATGGTGGTGCAGTGGTTAGCACTATTGCCTCACACCTCTGGGACCTGGGTTCGAGTCTCCGCCTGGGTTACATGTGTGTGGAGTTTGTATGTTCTTCCCATGTCGTCATGGGGTTTTCTCCGAGTACTCCGGTTTCCCCTCACAGTCCAAAAACGTGCTGAGGCTAATTGGAGTTGCTAAATTGCCTGTAGGTGTGAATATGTGTGTGAATGGTGTGTGAGTGTGCCCTGCGATGGGCTGGCCCCCCATCCTGGGTTGTTCCCTGCCTCGTGCCCATTGCTTCCGGGATATGGATTATGGATATGGATAATGATTTGGAAAATAATAGATCTACTAAAGAAACAGAGTGGATGTTATGTATGGAGAATTCTTTGTCAATGGCCTACAATTCTTTTGCAAAACAGTAAAACATCTAAAATGTGCTTTACTAATTCTGTTGGAGAAAAATATGTTTAAATACATGAAACAACTTTTCCCATCAGAATCAATGTCTTCACATTTGCTACACATCAGAATGTTTGTATCCTACAATGGCCTTTAGTTTTCTCCAGTGATCACAATTATAAATAAAACAAGCAAGTCTAAAAACTTTGCAAAACTGTGCAAACCATGGATTACGAGAAAATAGTTTCTACTATTTCTATGCTAGTTAGGAATGGGGGGGAAAAAACCTAGAAAATGGCAAGAAAAAAAGAGAAAAATGGCTATTAAACTACACACATGAAAATTGTGTAATTTATGGCAAAAATTTCCCCAAAAACAAATTGCACAAGATTGTATAGACATGCACACCCCCAGCATTCCTACTATGCTGCTAGATTCATTAAAGCAGTGTTTCTCAACCTGGGCTTTGAAGACCAAAAGACAGCACCCCCCCCCCCCCGAGGACCGGGAGGAGAAACACTACATTAAACTGCCCATCAATTCAAAAGTGCATGCAAGAAGTCACTAACAGATTGACTCTGCAGCCCTTCCGCTCCCCCCCCCCCCCCCCACATTGAAACCCCAAATGAAATCTTTAATGTTCAGCTGTCACTGTAAAAGCCATCTTCATAAGTAGTTACTGTTATCCAGTACAGGTCATAATGTCCCTATTTCAGGAAACATAGGACACAAGGTCATGAAAATAAGTATGATAAACTTTCACACTTGTCTCATTACAGTTAAAAATTTACTTTTTAGATCATCAGGCGACCTTGTACTAAATGAGCAGCTATAAGATGGATAAATGGAATCTGGTTTATATTATGCTGGAAAATATTTCATGAAATGCAATGCTACAGTGGGGTGGCACAGTGGTTAGCAATCATGCCTCTGGGACCAGGGGTTGCGTTTCTGCCCTAACTCCATGTGTCTGCAGTTTGCATGTCTCCTCTTTGTTGTTGGGAGGGTTTCCAAATTGGAAAGTAGGAGCTGCCAGATTAATTGTGTGCTTGTTTCTGGGATAGACTCTGGATTTCTGTGACCCTGCATAGGACGAGTGGGTATAGAAATTGGATAGTAGAACGTGAAAATATTTATATATCATGTAATATTTTTTAAATAATATACGTGTGCCATGCCATGGGTAGGTGGTCCATTCAATGTACTTCAGCCTTATGCCCTTTGATGCCTAGGATAGACTCCAAGCCCCAGTGTGACCTTGGTGAGGAAAAGTGGTTGCAGGATGAATGGATGGATGGATTATCTTAAAGATCCCTTGGATCGCATGAGATTTTTCTGTTCAGTCTCTCAAAAAAGATTTACTGAAAAATATTTTAGAAAAAGGTTTGCTTAGTTGCCCCTTTAGTGGAAGCATCTTAAAAACAGGTCTGTGTTCCAGTTTTGTCTATGTTAACTGCTTTGCTGAAGGGGGATGCTGAGGGCTCCGCCCACAACCTGGAACCAGCAGGTTTCCACTCTTAAGTACCGTGCAAATGACTTTTGCTTATTATTATTATTATATAGTACAAACAATAATACTATTGTTGTGTTATCTACAATATAAAGTGCTATACAGGACATTGTTGTCTGTGCACTAGTGTGGATCAAGTACAGAAGCATTTTTAATTCCATATCTGTCCCAGTAAACAGAGATGCTTCACAGCTTCTGCTATGGCAATTGTTTTCCACAGCATTAATATTCAAACTGTAATCCTCTTGATACATTTCAAATGAACAGCAATTTCCACTTGGAATGAAAAGCTTTTTATAGAAGGAGAATTAGATTATAGACTGCTGAATTCTTTATGTTACAGGTTAGCTAGTGTAATTTATAATGGTCAGAACGCATGAATGTTAGTAATGCCATATATTCTGTTTATAATTTAATTCATAGCGAATGATGTATTCTGAAGCCTGCTTGTTCTGCTGTTTACTTTTTAATGTGGAAATCTTATAAAATGAATACTCCTTGTTTCACAGTTTATTTCTTTGTTTAATCTTGCTTTCATAAAAACAGGTGTGCTCGCAGCAAATATGTATTCAGTCAGTCATAGACAGAGCAATATACACAATCAGGTGGTAATTCCAGCTAATTTTTAGTTAGTTGAAAGCCATTTTGAAGAAGATGGAATATTTTCTCCCCTTAAAAGAAATTTTCTAGTATACAAAGATGTATTCTTTTTTGGTCAACAATTCCTTTGATCACGTATTAAATCTTTGCATGGTCAAACACCGGATACTCAGACCCCAAACAATGTTATGTATGCAATACCTTCAAGGATGCATGTTGTTGGTTTTTCATTTGCTGTATCTATTTTCATTTGTGTAATTGTTATGAGAGTTAGTTATGAGAGTTAGTTATGAGAGTTAGCTATGAGAGTTAGCTATGAGAGTTAACTATGAGAGTTAGCTATGAGAGTTAGTTATGAGAGTTAGCTATGAGAGTTAGCTATGAGAGTCCTCTAGGCCTGTGTTTCAAGTCACCAAAAAATGTGCTTTTACACTTATCCTGCCCGACTAGAACAATTACTGTCCACCCAAGCCATCTTGTCAGCAACCTGTAGAGTGGCCTCACTCCCGGCTTTTTGCTACGTCTTCACGCCTAAGAACATGGCCATTTCCTAAAGTCTCCCATCAGCCCTGCCAGAACCAAAGTGAAGGATTCCTGATTAATACCTTTATTGTACCGCCCACCAGCAGTTTATCCACTAAGTACTGGCATAAACAAAGCTTATAGTGGTTCCCACTCCTCTCCTTGGTACCACCAGCATTCTGTATATTTCTTCTGTTCCACTATCAGATAGTTGATTGAACTGACGTTGAAAGTCATTATCAGTTAAATTGTATGTCCTGTATGAGAAATTTAAGAAATATATGCACTACATGGAACATCTGATAACCCACTTGTCAAATAGCAATTGGTTTACAGTTGTACCTTGAACAGTTTCAGTCATCCTTGATTCCTCATAAAATCAGTATAAGCAGCGTATTACAGCCATCCCCATAAATTCAGAAATCTTTTTAGCATGATCGTGAAAAACGTTGCCCCTGAGACCCTGTGCTGAGTTTTGCTTAGTAACTTTCCAAACTTAGCAATTTTCTGCTCGTTACATTTTCATTTCCTTTCAGCATGCTTCCGGCGTTAGTGCATCACAGCATGTCCAACATTTCTAGGATTAGAACTTGATAACATTTCAGGCTGGTCCGTCTGTAAACCTGATCACATTATCAGTCTTTTTACACCTTGCTGGAAAATTTTTTCCATGTTAATTTTTGCAGAAGGGAATTTAATATATTATTTATAATTTGTCTTCCTGTAGCTTCCTCTGTCCGTTTGCAGTCTGATCCTATCTCCTTTCAGCCTTGCATGGAGAAATTATACCTTTTTGCCTTCCTGTCCAACACTGTAATAGTTTTCTATGATGACTGAATCTCTACCTCACAGAATTCGTTTATTCTCTATGCAGGGCTCTCAGCCCACTGGCCCTCTGAGATAATCTCCGGCTCAATGTCACCTCCTTTGCTTTAAATGAGCTCCATCCCATCATTGTCGCTGCACGCCTATCAGATGTAGGAAATGCACTATCCAGTCTGCACTCACCCAAACTGACAAGATTCCCAGAGTTCACCTCCTTTGATAAGACCAGGGGACATTCCTAAAACATTATTTTTTTTTCTCTCCTTTTGTTAACCTAGATTTCATTCTGAAAGAAATTTATTGTCAGGGCAGCCGATATCCCCAGTCATAAAAACGAAATTCCTCGATTTACTGTCTTGTGTCCGCATTAAGTAAATAAATAATTAAATCAATGTGATAAATTGTTTTTAAACATTGACGTCCTTCGGTCCGATCATCCTGAGCTACAGCCCCGAGCATTTTTAAGCCTAGCCGCGACTATTACCGTACTGAAAACGGTGCGATTTAAGGGGGTTCTAGCAGATCAACACACAGACTGTGTAACAGAGCGGAACTTGACTCGGAACGCTCGACGGACGGGGGAGTAATCAAGGTACACAGTGCACAAAAAAGTCGTATGCAGATGAAAAGCTCCGGTTTAAAAAAACTATCTAGCCTTCTTGGCTATTATAAGAAGAAAACTCAAGGTAAATCATTGAACGTGGGTATTCTTTTTCGTTCAAATAGGCTTGTATTAGGCACTTTCATATCGAAGTTGTATTAGGCCATGTATTAGGCACTTTCATATCGAAGTTCTGGAACCCGGTTCCAGGTTACAAGTTACTGGGTTGTCTTGACCGGGAACTTTTATAACGTTGATAACTTAAAGCCACTCTCAAACCGCACAACATAACTGGGACCTTTATGCAAAATAAGATTAAACTTTACACATGATTAGAAACTATACAACCTTTTCAAAACAATGGTTACCTCATGTTTATGTTAGTTGTCAAAATGGGACGCAGCCTTTTATTTATATTTTATTCATACGACGCGTGACATGTTTATATTTCATTATTAAATCTGACCAGCAGATCGAACTTTTGGTTTCACAGAATAAAAAAAAGGATTTTAACATTATTCCGATAATAGGCGATGACAAGTTTCCCCGCCGCACCTGCGTTATTAGGCAAAAGGGTATTGGTTATCGATGGAATTGTCCCATGCGGAAATATCATTGAGATGCAAAAATTATTCAATTTGCTCAGTTTTTGCTCCGCTAAATATATCTATTTTCTCCTCCACTTCCGAGCAACTTCCAAGTTTTAGCAGCGGTGCTTGCGATCGAGCCATCAACAAGGTATCTGTAAGCGCCTCCACAAGGTTCGAGTCCGGACGAAAAGTGCCGAGTCTGGAGTAGGTACTTAAAAATGGGTTAGGAATCCCTTCCGGGAGGAACTACAGTCGGGCCTGTGGTGTGAACGCGACAAATGTTTATGGATCCTTAAGAAGGTTCTAGTTTCTGAAATGAGTTCCTACAGCGTGAAAGTGCCCTTTGACATGACTATAAGAAGCAGTATTGCCAAAGCACACTTGGGGAATTAAACACACAGGCCTACATATATGCTATATAAGAAAGAAGAAAAAAAATGTCACGGATGTAGTCTTAATATCTATGTAAATTTGTGTTGTCCAGAATCCACAAACAGCACAGCCAGTGCAGGCACTGGTGGAAAATATAAAGGAGCTGCTGCAGTTGGCTGAGCCAGGATCCACTGGAGAAAATGGTGTGTGTGTGTGTGAAAGAGAGAGAGAGAGAAAGAAACTTGAAAGAGATGAATATATGATCATATATCCAGCTATCCATTTTCTGCACTCCCTTGTTCTATTCTGGGTTGTGGTGTCCGGAGCCTATTCCGGAGGCTAAAGGCGCAAGGCAGGGAATAACCCAGGATGGGATCATCATTTAGATCTTGTGAAATGGGATATCATCTGCCATTTTAAATATTATAATCTAATAATGTAGCATAGAATTTGTGTCTTCGTGGTGCTAAAGGCGAGATGTGCGGAACTATATTTTCATGAAATGAAAATCAGATGACAAATTATATTAATGATATTTCATAGGCAGTGGCTAAATGCCTCAGTTTCCTTGATCATTATATGCATGTTACTTATATGTCTCATGAAAAACAAAAAGACAAGCACCAGGCAAACATGATTTAGCTTCTGGTCTTTTCAATAGCTAGAAACGTCCCTGGTTTTAGATATATAACAAATGAACCTTTATTCGATGAATAATTCCTTTTACTCATGATGGTGGCACTGTCTTGCAGAACCTCAGAAAGGACTATTGTAAGTGGTCTGCATTTATATAGCGCTTTTCTACTCCTACAAGCACTCCAAGCGCTTTACATTTCATGCCTCACATTCACCCATTCATACACACACACATTCATACACCAGTGTCGGAGGCTGCCATGCAAGGCGTCAACCTGCATACCAGGAGCAATTTGGGGTTCTGTGTTTTGGTCAAGGAGACTTTGATGGGATCATGAGGAACCGGGGCTCGAACCTGCAACCCTCCGGTTGCCAGACAGTAGCACTACCTCCTGCATCACCATCTTCCCATTGTGTTTTTTACATGCCTATTAAGACTTTCAGTGACAAATTCTGCACTGTGAAGATTCCTGAAGATTCCCCTTCCATCAAGACAGAAATTCTTCACCCGAGGATAAATGCTCTTCTAGAATGGCTATGATTCCATTACTGTTTTACCGTTACCAAAGCCCACAGTATTCTTTCCCCTTTATAAAGGCTCTGTATGAGGTCTCATATATACTCCTCCTGTTGCTCAGAACAGGGTGAGCAATGACTTTGCAATACTTTCTGCATTTTCCCTCTACTTTGCTCAGAAAAGTATTTTCAGCTGTACTAAGGGGTTCATTGGCTCCGGCCTGAAACTGTGATGGTCTCTGTAAAGTTCTGAGCAGAAGGTACTTGTATAGCTTTCCATTAGCTTTTAAATTTTAGGCATTTTTCTATAAATTTTTTAACTGTTTTTAATGCTATATATTTGTTATACGTAAGTTATGATGGAAATGCTCTATACACGGGAGAGCATCCTTTACAGATTGTTATTATTTTGTTGTCATGCCTTGCGTAACAATGCATCGATGAAACATTTTAGGTATTTGCAGAGCAAACTTTCTGCTCTGTATATTTGTAAAGTTTCTATGACCACTGCACCCGATAGGAACTTCAGTATAATAGAAACCATCTGATACATTTTATTTTCATGCTAATTGCAGTGCTGGAGTTTCTAGTTTCTTTTCTGGCATTTTTAACTTTGGAGGATGGATGTTAACAAATGACTCATAACCACTAACAAAAAAAAAAAAACATTTTAAGCATAAACATAGTAACCTATGTTAATCATATACCTCAAAATCATGCCAATCTAATAAAAGTAATAACCATAGCTATAAGCATATTTTCAGGCATTTATATTCATTTGTGACAAAACATCTGATGATTCTGAAAGCCTCAGTTAAATTTAATTGTATGTTGTCCAGGTACCCATAGCATTAGGGAATAATGGTACATCATAAAATTCAGATAATTGCTTATCAAATGAGTTGACCCAGGCAGGAAAATGTGTCCTGTGTCATTATGAAAATGCCAGATGCTTTTACTGCTGGGATCAGGCTATTCAGCTGTTACCATGTGTGCACGTGTCTATCTGTTGAAAACGCGATAGAAGAAGATTTGTTAGATCATGCAATTCAGAAGCGCAGTGTCTATCATTCCTGCATCAGTGGATCTGAACATGGACATTGCCAGATGTTGAGCAATTTGTGCACAGTGATCCAGGATCCCCAGTGGCCATTTTGTCTGATACAGGAAGTTCTCAGTTTTCTAGATGCCCTTCTTTTGTGTCATAGTCAGGGGCTCAGCAAAACGATGGAGAACAATGGCTTTGTTACTGCATGCTTCTGTACATTCTTATCTTTTGTTCGATGTACAAAAATATAATCATGAAATAGCATTGGGAGGGAAAATTATGGCAATAAAAACCATTGTATGTTTGAGGGGTGACCAGGTAAGGCACTCAGCTTAATGTGCAAAGTTAATTACAGACATTATCATTAAAATGTGAAACGTATTATTTATGGCTGTGCCATTATTTTCTATGGTGTATTTTTTAGTTACCAAATTGTGTTCACTTTGAAGTATTTCTGAAATCCATTCACAGTGGAAGCTAAATTATAGTTATTAATGTTTGAAATCTTCTTTATTTCATGAAGGGGAACAAAGACCAGGAGATAAACTGTCTGCAGCGCAGCTCCCAAAAAGTGTCCCAGTATGCCTGTCAGAGGAGAACAACGATCATCAACTGCAACAAAACATTCACGGTAAGAGGTGTATCTTTTTCGATGCGTGGCCAAATGGCGACTTCTTTAGCGAACACGGGAATACTGATCTGAATGACTTACCTCGCGCACTATCACGCGCACAGGACGCTGATGCCTGACCAAAGACATTAACCTACAAATTAGTGGGCATCTGGGAGGATGTTGTGTTGAAGGGACAACAGCGGAGCGGCCAATAAGAGCTGGCAGAAGGGAGCCTCAAAGGCAATTAGACAGTATATTTGTGAAGTTCTGCACAAACAATGATGGATCTCAACCAACGGCATATGGGACTGAGGGAGTAAGAGGAGGACATTCTGAATATTTAGACAGAAGACAGAACAGCTTCAGTAGCTGGGCCTTTTCTGAATATTAAAATGTAACTATATATAAACACAGCAACACAGGAGTTAAGAACAAGTTAAAATCTGGATATATACCTTTATATATGTATTATTTTCCACAATCACATTTTGTTATGAATAATAAATATTAGGAGATATACCTATACTCCTCCGGTAAAGGAACATCTGTCCATCCATCCATTTTCTACACCTGCTGATCCAGTACAGGGTCATAGATGGGGGTCTCTAGGGAAGCACGAGGCATGGAGAAGGGACTCCTCTGAAGAGGATGCCAGTCCATCATGGGATACATGCAAACCCACACAAAATGAGACATTTCAGAGACACATAACTGCATGTTGTTTGTATTGTGGGATAGTGCATGCAGGAAACACACAAAACAAGATCAAATTATATATAAAAAAAATTGGGATTCTCACATTGAGTGCTTTGTTAATTTACAATTTACATACTACTATGAATACCAATACCAACAGTTTATGTTTATGGTACTTGGCCACTTTCCATTCAAAACGTAAATATTTTGCTGAATTAAGCTCCGGGAATTATTATGGCTAGTTGAAAGTGTTGGGCTTTATGGGCAAGCAGTAATTTAGTATTGATGGATATTTGGGTCAGACTTTTGTCAGAATGTGAAGGACTAAAATTGTATTTATAATTGCATTCATATTATCAAGGACCCCTGGGAGGATCTGTTCCTTATTGCAGTGGGTACAGTGTGTTTTTTTGCATTACTTTTATCTTTCTGATATGAAGTTATCAAGTTTTTCATGGCTGTCAAGTCAATGCATGTTCCTTAACTCACACAATTTCTGAAAAACAAAAAACTACTACTTTTAAAACAGAAAACGTAACAAATTCTAATAGTATGTAAATATTATATATATATATACATATATACATATATCACATCACTTACGAAGGCTGGGGGCTCAAGGCTGGGCTGTAAACTGAATAGGATGCCAGACCCCCACAGGGCAAACATGAATGGGAGCAACAGTGAATGAGTGCTGCAGTAAAGGACAAGACCATGAAATGCTATGAGAATACGATGCACCATGAGATACAGGGCAATACAGGAATTTTTGTCACCCCAAGGTGCTTCACAAGGCTAAGTAACATTCATTATAGAAAGAAAGAAAGAAAGTGAGAAAGAAAGGAAAGAAAAAGATAGGAAAGAAAGAAAGAAGGTGAGAAAGAAAAAGAAATAAAGAAAGAAATAGAAAGAAAGAAGGCAAGAAAGAAAGGAAAGAAAAAGATAGGAAAGAAAGAAAGAAGGTGAGAAAGAAAAAGAAATAAAGAAAGAAATAGAAAGAAAGAAGGCAAGAAAGAAAAAGAAATAAAGAAAGAAATAGAAAGAAAGAAGGCAAGTAAGAAGGCGAGAAAGAAAGGAAAGAAAAAGATAGGAAAGAAAGAAAGAAGGTGAGAAAGAAAAAGAAATAAAGAAAAATAAACAAATAAAGAAAAAGAAAGAAAGAAAGAAAGAAAGAAAGAAAGAAAGAAAGAAAGAAAGAAAAAGAAAGGACAACCTTGTGAGGCAACATCCTATACAATATGTGATATAATCTCATTATGATGTTTCAAACATATTTTTCAGGATAAAGGGAGGACTTTCAAACCAAACTGCATTATATTTTGACCAGGGTTTTATGTTTTGTAAACATGCTAGTTTGGTTTAGTTTGCTGGTGCAGCTCAAAGATAAAGACAAAATAAGTGAATTTTTGAATTTACTGCAAAGCTCTCATTTCTCATATAGTACATTTTTTTCTCACAGCTAAACCAGAGCAGATAACTTCTATGAATCACTGTTAAATAGAATTTGAGGAAAATTGTATATTCTGTGCTTACTGCCTTACCAGCAATACCACAACTATCTAGGGGCATAGGTAAGGTGGTGTGTAGTTCCTTGTCCAGAAGGTTGTATGTTTAAGTCCCACAGCTGGCTGAATAATTATATTACCATTAGGCCCTTTAATCGCCACAGGAACACAGGCCAACACTGCTCTCTTATCCTCTGATCTTCTCTTGGATGTCACATTGGAGTAAATTGTCTGGTAAATGTATATATGTTTGTAATGTTATCATACAGACGGCGAAACAGAATGGTGACCTCTGAGGACTGCCAGTGCTAATGCTACTTCAAAGCCTTCCAGAAATCCCAGCTGCAGTAAAGAAAATGACATGTAATGGAAATGTAGCACATGAGCAGTTACTTTAGCTTTTAGAAGACTGTTGCAAATGACTGTGGTAATGAAGTGTGCAGCTATAATCCTGTTTAGACCAGCCAAGCTGCGTTAACGTATCAGCACACTTTGCTAGAACATTATTAAATTTGACTTTGAAAATAACAGCAAAAAAGATATGGCACGGGCAGTAATAACAACTGACAGGGTGATAAGTGGCAGTAATTACTAATCTGGGCCATGAACAAGGGGCCACATGAGACTGGCACACGTTTGTTTGTGAGGAACAGGGGACATTCAGAGCCAGGTGAAGTGTGGACAGTGAATAACACATTGTGATCGCCAAGTGAACCTGTCTCACTCACCAAGAACTTCTGCGGACGCACAGTCTTTGAGCATCTGTCCAGGGCCCTGTGAGATGTTCTGTTCTGTGGATCACTTTTCGGTCAGACCTCCAAGATTATTCCGTCTCTCTGCAGGAATGCAACAGCATGAACATGATTTCTGCTTCCTCGTTCAGAGGGAATAACAGCCTGTTGCTTGTCTGGCTTCAGTCTGTAGCCGTGTGAGCCAAGATTGTATCTGTTTTGAAGCCACACACGCACACACACACACACACACACACACACACACACACACATCTAATCATGTCTTTTTGGGGACCGCTCATTCATTTCTATGGAAGAAATGCTAATGCTAACTACTGTATGACAACCTTAACCCCTATCCAGCCCTAACTATGACCATAAGTAACCAAACAAAATACAAGAGTTTTTGCATTTTTAGTTTTTTCATTGCAGTAACGGATTTTTATTAAATATAGTTTTCCCATCTGGGGATCATGAAACCGGTATACCTGGACCACACACACACACACACAAACACACGCACACACACAAACACACAAAAGCATCTTTCCACATTAGTTTATGTTATTTGGAAAAGTCAAAACCCATCACAGGTTGGTCAAACCGAATCTTCATTCATCCATCAATATGAATCATTGTCTGGAATTTTATACAACGGACTTCAATCTCTGCTTCATACTTTTATGTTCCCAATATTGATTTTAGGAGAACCACTTCTGCCGCTTCATTTAGTACTGCATGGATTTGCATACCACTCCTTGCAAAGGATAATTAAATTATTACAGAATAAAAGAACCCTGTTGCAAAAAACAATAATTTACAAATTTACCGCAACTGCTTAAAAGGTACATGTGAAAAGCTGGTTCTCAATGAGAGTAGGTCCACTGAGCACTGTGATTGGATATTACCAGAAGGTGATTTGAGCATCAAACACTATATAGCTGTTTTAGTCTTAACTTAAAATGCAAATCGTTGTCCCCTTCTTTTTAAACGCATAACAAAGCTGTTTTACACCCTTAGTTAATAGTTAGTCACAGATGACTTTCCCCATGACCTGACCTCCCTCTAGAAGCATCCACACCCTCTCCATGTTTTGCAGTGTGTATCTCTTTGGGAGTAGTGTATGGCTGTGACTGGAAGGTCACCAGCAGAGGCTCATTATCAAGGTCAGAGGTGCTTTGGCTTCGCTAAGCATCCCTTCGGCAGAACGCCCCCGGTCACCAGAATCCCACAGTCAGCAGAGCGTTTTCCCCGTGGGGCCCCTGAGCAAGGCCCTTAACCCCGATCGCTTCAGGAACCGTCTGACCCTGCTTTAGATGAACATGTCTGCAAAATTAATATAACGTAAATGTGACTCATATGCTCTGGAATGGGGATTGTTTTCCTAATATTGCACCCTTTCGGCTGGTCAGGGGATAGATTCACTGAGCTGTCAAAGACATTCTGCAGGGATTCTGGCCTGTGCTGGCTTTAGTGTCATCCACAGTTTTTGAGTTGGTTGGTAGTGGATCTGTACAAAGTAGGTTGTTTCATCTCATCACACATCGCAGGATGTGAATGTTCAGGCGACTTCAGTAACCTGAACTCACTGTCACATTTGTGGAATCATCCCTATACAACTGTAGCCTTGTGACTTAATCTTTCAGCTAAATCCTACTGGAAAAAAAACATTTTGCATACGGACACACTGCTGCTATTAGAAAATGCACCAGATCGACAATAATGTTCAGCTATTCTATGTAATTTAAATGTTTCTCCACTTTTATCTAGGAAGCCAGTTTATACCGCAAAAACAAACCCCTACACAACACCGTCACCAGTAGCTGTGGTCTCTATATTTCTCTATATTGCAGATTCTTGATTTTTCCTGTACACCCTTTGTTTCTCTACAAAACCTGTGTCAGTGTCACCCCTGGTCTGATGGTAGCTGGACGTCTTCTGAGTGGTAGGCCATTCTATATGTGCACAGGACAGCTTTCGAGAGTTTTACTTACACAAAAATGTTCTGAGGGCAAAATGAAAAATGCTTAGTTCAGAGAGATAACCAGCCAGACTGTTGAGGAGGTGGGTTCAAGCAACTAGAGGAGGCAGGACCAAGACATCTGCCTCCTCTAAAACCTGATTGATTATCTCTCTGAACCACTCATTTTTCTTTCTGCCATCAGAATATTTTTGTGCAATTATGAGCCACAGGATCTCATTCCCTCCATCTGCACAGACGAATTTAAACAGTGAACTTGATTGGGTATTATGGCTTTACCTTGGGTTGTCCAATCAGTATGTTTCATGGAAGCAGGAGGTGACCCTAATGTTTTGTACACTCTGCATACACGCAAAACCCGGAACCTTAAAATACCGTAAAAAGCAAAAAATTACATTCTTACAGAAACTGCTAAACTAAAAATGAAATTCATGGTTGATGTAGATATGTGCACATTAACTGAAATTATCATTTAATCATTCATGCTTATTGGCAGGTAGTGTTTCGTTAATTGTTTTATGATTTTTGCAAGGGAATTTGACTTCTACGGTGCCCTACAAACCCTCTAGAAGAGTGCACCAAATGGGGAATATTTCTGCCTCCTGGAAAAGGGCCAGTGTGTGAGTTAGCTCTGTGGCATCCATTAATCTACAGCTGCAGTTTGTCTTACTTTGCCTCATGGGGAGCTTCAGGGGATTGACATAAGCTAACAGCAATTGCTACTGGAGATTCTATGCTTTTTTGTGATTTTGGTGGTTCCTATAAAAGAAAAGAAGAATTATAGAAGGAATAAGATCATGGTATACTGTGATACATACACTACCGTTAAAAAGATTGAGGTCACTTAAACATTTCCTTGCTTTTGAAAAAAGTGTTTTTGTCCATTAATATAACATCAGCTTGATCAGAAATACTATGTAGATGTTGTTAATGTTGTAAATGACTATCATAGCTGGAAACGGCTGTTTTTTAATGGAATATCTACATAGACGTACAGAGGCCCATTATCAGCAACAATTAGTCCTCGGTTCCAGTGAAATGCTGTGTTTGCTAATGCAAGTTTGTCATTTTAAATGGTTAATTGATCATTAGAAAACCCTTTTGCAATTATGGTAGAAGAGATGAAAATTGTTATGATGAATAAAGAAGCAATTAAACTGGTCTCCTTTGGATTAGCTCAGTAGTTGGAGCATCAGCAATCGTGGGTTCGATTATAAACTTAAAATGGTCAGAAACAAAGAACTTTCTTCTGAAACTTGGCAGTCTGTTCTTGTTCTGAGAAGTGAAGGCTATTTCATGCAAGAAATCTCGTACAATGCTGTGTACTGCTCCCTTTTTGTTCCTGGTCTTGCTGCTCATTTATGGTTTAGCTGTTTTTTCTTCAGGGTATCTGAATGGGCTTATGATTAAGTTTGTTTATCAGATTATTTAGCAAAGAGTTAGTATAGTTTTTACTACTAGGGAACAAAGTGCTACTTAGTTACACAATTTGAATGTTTATCAGATTATTTAGCAAAGAGTTAGTATAGTTTTTACTACTAGGGAACAAAGTACCACTTAGTTACACAATTTGAATGACCCAAGAAGAACATGGCTTTTTGTTCATTTTTGCTCCGCAGCCTTGTTCTGTTCATCAATGCAACTTTATCTAGCAAAGGAGGGGTTCTTGTTAATGATTCAAAAGCAGCAGTTTCTGCTGCAATATTGAGAAATCAAACACTGTGACTCACTGGCGATGGAAGCTCATCGCTCGTCACCATCTTCCCCGGCAGGATGCGTTTGAGGTTCTGGCAGAACATGCAGAGTTCAATGAGAACGCGGGCCGCTGTCTGGCCTTCATGCGTGCCACGTCGGTGCTGAAGAGCCTGTCAGGGGCGGTCGGCTGCTTCGGGGACCTGGAGGGCCTCCCCTGCCTTGGAGACCAAACGAAAGCTGTCATAGAGGTAGCATCTGTCCCAGTAATACTAGCCTTTAACTGCAATATTCTCTGACAGGCTGTCTAGACCTCTTCGCTTGCAGGTACCTCAGACTGAAAGAACTGTCATGGAGATGTATGCACAGGTCTCTTATTGACCTCATGAGCTCAAGGTAGAACCACTGGCTAATCCCAAACAGCTTTCATACTGAGCAAAGAGGAGGTGAAGTTGAAGTAAATAAATAACAAGTCTCCATGATGTTTCTTTCATTATAACTTTATTTAAACTGACTTTTAAACACCGTTGCATTGCACAGGGACAAAATGATGCAAGATAATTTATGAATTAAATACAAGTTCTTATCAGAGAGGTAATTTAAA
Source organism: Brienomyrus brachyistius (assembly GCF_023856365.1). Classification (NCBI taxonomy): domain Eukaryota; kingdom Metazoa; phylum Chordata; class Actinopteri; order Osteoglossiformes; family Mormyridae; genus Brienomyrus; species Brienomyrus brachyistius. Next base: position 11,714,702 of record NC_064535.1, on the reverse strand, counting down.
ACCTTGTTATTTGTAAACAGTTGAAAGATTATTATTGTTATTTGTAATTCCTTCATTGAGATCTGAAAAGAAAGCTAATGGCAGATTCCTTAATGAGGATCTCAAATATTAAACTAATTTAATGCCCCACGACTTGTGTTTGATTTCCATGCTACTCTACTTCTGACGAAGTCACGAGGAAGCATCTCGGAGCATTCCATAGCGCTCTTACTGAAAGACCCTCAGACACTTTGTAGCTGTGTGGTCCTTCCCATTTCCATACCCCCCAGAAACATTGTGCTGTCACAAAGCCCTCAAATGACAACATTCAGACGAACAAGGACATATACAGGCATAATCTCTTATTAATATGCAAACCTGGAAAAAAAATATTTTTCAAGAACTACATATCTGTCGGCGTAACCTTTAATCTTACCACCCACAATGTTTATTTATTATATTTCATATTGAAATAGCTCAAATGTACCGACTAAATTATGGTTCACTGATAAGAGTGAGATAAACTTAAAAAAAAGATTTATGATTTCCTGAAAGCTATGGAGAAGCTGTACACACTAAATTATGAGAACGATGTGCCAAGGCTGCGATGGCTTTCCAGTGCTTAAAATGTTCTCACTGAGATCCAAAAGAGTGAAGGACAAGCAGAAGTGAATGAAGAGAAAAGTGAATGCTAGGTATATATTAAGTAATTAGGTTTCATATGTCCATCTGTAGGATTTGATTTATTAAAATAATGCAAAACAAATTTCATTAGTTTGAAATGATATTTTTAAACATTGTTTCCCAGTGTTATGCTTGGTTTTATTACTTTTGATTTCAATTTTTACATTTCAAAACCTAGAATAGCAACCAGCACCTTCCTCTTTCACAGGATATCCTGGAGACTGGCAGATCTTTCAAAGTCCAGGAGATCCTCAATGATGAAAAATTTCAAGTGCTGAAGGTCAGAACCATAGCAAAGAATACAAAACATTCATAAAATAATAATTTTTTTTACTTACATAGTGCCTTTCTCCAACACACCATATTATACATGCAATAACATTACACAAAAACAGGCAAAGGAGGCAAAAGAGACCCTACAAACTGAATCAAACACTGTGACATGCCTGAAAAATGTTTTAACTGGAGCTTGAATATTGTAATACACTGTACATTTTCCAAACACTGCGGAAAGACATTTCAGAGTTTCGGTGCAACAACACTCATTGCCCTGCCGCCCATAGAAGACAGTCTAATCTTTGGAACTGTGAGGATTTTTGTATCTAAGGATCTTAGTGTACAGACTGGGGTATAGGAACGTCCAAGGTCTGACAGATATCAAGGGGCAAATCCATGGAGAGCCTTGTCTGTGATCAGATAAGATCATGAAGTATAGAATAAATATGTGCAGACATTTTAGTATATATCAGCAAATGGGCGGCAGAATTCTGGACATAATGTAATCCATTGAGATGTTTTGAAGGAAGGCCAGTAAACAGCGCATTACAGTAGTCGAGACGATCAGCAATGACATCCTGAGTAAGCCTTTCAGAATCTGTAACACTGAGGAAAGGACAGAGGCAAGCAATGTTCCAGAAATGTAAGCATGCAGTCTGGACTAGAGGGATAATATGGGGCTGAAATGTAAGTGATTGATGAAAAATTATACCTAGATTATGTACCGTAGTTGAAGGATCAACGAGATCCCCATTAACATCAATTGTCATGACTGTTTGATATAGTAGAAATAAGAGAAGGTGAGCCAACCAGAAGAATTTCAGTATCGTCACAATTAAGTTGTAACAATTGGAGGTTATCCAGCGCTTGATTTCACAAAGGCAGTTAATGTACGAGGTCAGAGGCATAGATGTGATAGATCTGTGTGTATATATATATATATATTTGGTTTTGTTCAAATTTGTCAGGTCTGAAATGTTAATTGTGAAACCGTCTGCTTGAGGAGGTCTAGACTGAAGATGAGAGGAGGTCAAGATTAAAGGCATTAACAACGATGTGTTTTTGTTGCAGTTGTTTACAAGTGTGTTTGGAATTGGCCCGAAAACTTCAGAGAAATGGTACCGGAAAGGATTGCGCACATTTGAGGAAGTTCATGCTGACAACAGCATCACTTTAAACAAGAGGCAGGAAGCAGGTAAATGAATATGCTAAATTCACAGTGCATGCAATAGTGTAACAAAACATTACAACAATTCACTTTTTGGAGGTGCCTGCAGCTTTAATTTCCTGGAATAACACTTTTACTTCGAATACATTATTTCATTGAAAGAAAACTCAGAGATTAGCTGTTAAAAAGAAGCATAACATAACTTATCTGGTGCCAAAATATGCAGGCACCTCTACTGAGAAGAATCAGGTCCTAGAAACAGACTTGGTGATTATACCAGTCCTAGCAGAGTCCTGAAGAGTGGGTTCTCCGGGAGCCGCTGGGAATGTTGTATATTTAACACACTCGCTCAAGGTTGTACCACAGCAGGCCAGGCTCTGAGGAGCTGAACCTTCAAGTGGCACGTTGGCACCCTTAACCTCTACACCACCTGCTGTTCTCAGGCGACTGTGCTTACTTCAATTTTCAACATTTTCTCCTCTTTTTTTTACTGAAATGTTTCCTGCTGCATGTTTTATATCACAAAACTAACACCAATATTCTTACCAATATTTCAAGGTTTGTGTTTTTTTAGTATTCACACTTCTCTTATGTTCTGTAAGTACAATGTTCATCTGCCTCTTTTAACCATTACTTTGTACATTTGTTCATTTTTGCCAAATTATATATATATATATATATATATATATATATATATATAGAGAGAGAGAGAGAGAGAGAGAGAGAGAGAGAGTCATACAATATTTAAAAGGTTACATTGGCTGTACCTGTACTGTGAAAAATACATTCATATTTTATTAATTTGGCTGGACCATTCACACGACTGCTGTGATAAGATGACAAGCCTTAACAGATATACTGTACTGGCACTCGTTACATTAGTTTTATAAGGAAATTTCAGCTTCATCCCTTCAAGGGCGTAACTTTGGTTTGAACACTGGAGGGGCTGAGGTCTCCACCCATTTAGGGGGAGACATGATTACTGAGGGGTTATATTAGCTGGTTTTGTTTGGGGGGGGGGGGTTACAACCACCCCCCAAATTTATACCCATGCATCCCACAATCCAAAGAATTAGGGAAATTTGCATCAGCCCAAAATGTGTGTATGTTCTGTGACTGACTGCCACATCCATGGTGTACCCCTGAGATTCATAGTTTTATATCCGTCTTTTTCATAGAAACACAGTTTTTCCTTTCATTTGCAGAATCTAAACTGATTTTCATAAACAGATTTAACTTCTGCCATCCTCAGAAACTGAGAATACATTTTCCCCCAGACTAAATCTCCCAGCAAAACCATTAGAAATGTACACAGAGGGATTTGTATTTAAAATGGACTGGCGCTTCATAAGACCGCAGGGCCTGAGTCAATGATGGTTAATCCAGAGGAGGTAGGTAAAGCTAGACTGGTTAATGACTTGGATTAATGCTCCTTATTATGAGGGAGCAAAACAGCATGAAGAATCTGAGATGTCAGTATGTGAGGACAGAATTTAATAAGGTATACTGCTGCCATATTGTTGTAGATAATTAATACTATCTGCACTCTGAACCAGGGGGATCATTATGGGAATGGCAATGAAAAAAATGCATCCACGCTGCCCCAATGTTGTGTATTTTGTATGGTAATAATCTCCAAATAAAATGAGTAGGGTTCAGAGTTAATATAATGCATTGTTGTTGTAAGGTTTACAGTTGTAATTACTTTAATATTTAAAAAAATTACAGTTTAATAAAAAGAGAAAGACTGTCCAGAAATTACTATTTGGCCTGTTTATCTTGTCGGAAAGCATATTAGAATTAAGAGCAGTGTTGGGGGTTGGGGGTTCAAATCCTACCTACACAAGTCTATGTGGAGTTTGCATGCGGCACATTTCTTCCCGCAGGCCAAAGACAAGTAGTCTGGTTAATTTGTGTCTCTCAGCTGATAAAGCCAAACTTTGGGCATGTGTCCTGGAACGGGCCACCATCCCATCCTTTGTCCTGTGCTGCATCAGAGAAATTTCAGCCCGCCCCCCCCCCCACCGAACCGGTGTTACAACAAGGGTGGGCAATCTTATCCAGAAAGGGCCAAATGATTTGCTGAGGAGTCCTCACACCTGGGTTTGAACAGTTATCCCAAAAACCTGCATACACTCTGGCCCTTTGTGGATAAGATTCTGCATATATATATATATATATATATATATATATATATATATATATATATATATATATATATATATATATATATACTGTACGTTTGTGTGTATGTATTAAATATATACACAGACGCACACACACACACACACACACACACACAGACACAGACGCACGCACACACATATCCAAATCTGATTACTTTCTGACTGTACAATGCCCCCGTATATATTTTATGCTAATATTTTATCCATGTGAATTGGCAATTTGATTTCATACCGTAAATTTTAGTTTTAGGGGGCATTAATAAAACAAAAGATCAAACTGTTTTGGTTTCCATTGCGGTTGTGTGTTTCGGCTCAGCCTGCAGCATTAAATATCCCTCACTGGGAGACGTCCAGGAGCCTCACCATCTCTTATTAAAACCATACAAATGCTCAGAACTAGCACTTGTTCAATCAAAATGATGGTTGAGGTGGGCCCTCAGCTGTAAAAAAAGGCTTTGGAGATGCTGCCATTCACCTCCAAGGCTGACTTTGAGAAATTAAAGAAATACATCAGAGCTCCCGCAACGCTAACTGTGTTTACATCAAGTTACTGAACAGCTTGAAGGCTTCAAGGGAACAAATAGCTCTAATTCTACAATGAGTTTTAAGAAAAATGCTTTATCAAATGGAATGTCATTGAACTTCTAGAAATAAACTTTTGAGAGTTTCTTTGACTTGCATTCCAATTTTGTCCATATCACACAAATATAAGATCCACCTGTCTTAACTATATTATTCCAAGTTGTTTGCATGAAAGTGGAAAACACAATAAAGAGGGCAAATATGACAGATGCAATTTAAGATGTCCAGTGTTTCAAATTGTTTTCACAAATTTATGTTTCAGGAATATTTTGCATAAATCTATAGTTTATATTCTCTTTATTATGCATATCATCATTATATTTTACTGAATTTATACCTTTAATATTATAAAAAGGATGGATGGATGGATGGATGGATGAATGGATGGATGGATGAATGGATGGATGGATGGACGGATGGATGAATGAATAGTATTGCATCCCTTACCAGATGGACAGTAGATAGTATTTTACTCTTCATGCTTATGTGGTAACAAGTTTTTTTGGCACTACATTGCTACTAGAACTTCTAAATGTATCCCAGCTCACCCATCTATCTGGACACACCAGACTGCACAGTAAGTGAAAATAAGAAGCAGATTTCTATAGGTTACCTCAGTGGCTCCCTAAATCACAACCGCTATGTGAAAATTTTAGCATCCTTTCCTCTGTGGTACTGGTTCTAAGTCTTAATAATAATAAATTTAGCATAAATGCATTTGTTTATTTAATCAATAAATATCTTTCCGATCCTGCATTACAGAGAATTCTAGCTTCTGAGTCTACACTACATATTCATATTGTTTATGGTGCGTAATTTTTTCTGAGAAGGCAGTTTTCTATTTTCAGTTTATATATGTTTAATTTTTAAATTGTGCTTTATGTGCAATATTTACTGCTCAACCTCATAAAAATGTCAAAATAAAAAAGTGCATAAAAATGTAATTTTTCCTGTAAAACTGTGGCCTCAAGCCTACAGGCCTGTGGCTTGCTTTGTGTTTGAACTCTGTGTGTGTTTGTGTGTGGGTCAGATATACATTGCATTGTGGGGACCAAATGTCCCCACGATGTGATAAAAACCTGATATTTTTTCATTCTCCACAACGGGAAATTCAGTTTTATTAAAATCTGTGACTGCAATCAAAAAACTAAAAATGCCAAGTCTTGCATTTTAGTTTGGTTACTTATGGTTAAAGTTAGGGCAGGGTAGAGGTTAAGGTTGTCATTGTTGGGATTAGGGTTTTTCTCATAGAAATTAATGGACTCCACAAAGAGTGCCTGTGTGTATGTGTGTGTATGTATGTGTGTGTGTTTGTGTGTGTGTGTGTGTGTGTGTGTGTGTGTGTGTGTGTGTGTGTGCGTTTATGTGTGTGCCTTCTCATGTTAGCATAAGTTTCTCTGGGGCCACTGGTTTAGTCCCACAGTCTAGCGTGGTTTAACTGGATTGGTGTCTCCCAGTTGCCCTTGGTGTGTGATTATCTGTACACACCCTGACAGGTTGGCATTTGGTCCAAGGTGTTCCCAGCCTTGTGTCCTACAGTATATTGCTTGAGATTGGCTTGAGACTGATTGTAATTCTATGTTAGATTATGGACAATAGTTGGAGGGAGCTGAAGTAGCGAAATGAAGTATTTGAGTGTTTGTTGTGGATTCTCAGGGTGAGCTGATTTCATTGAATGGAACATAAGCATTTATCGTTATTAAACAATTTGCTTTGGAATCAAGACGTTCATAACAAATGATGAGCAATGTTTGTGAATTTCACCTTGCATTCCTGTGTGTTGCTAGGCTTCCGTTACTACGACGACATTTTGAAGGGCATCAGTAAAGCTGAAGCAGAGGCCCTGGCAGGAATCATTGAGGAGGCCGTTCACATGATTGTTCCAGATGCTACTGTAACTCTCACTGGTGGATTCCGCAGGTAACTAGCACCCGCTGTTTATAAAGGTTATGAATTGACAAAAGCCAAAGTGTACTGTTACATTTTGCATTATTGTTATATAGTAAGTTTGCTTAGATGTACAGCATTTCATTTTTGTCTTTTTATTCATACAGTTCATTTTCACATTGTAACTTTAGAGAACCAGTAAACAGGTAAAAAAATAGGGTTGCTGCTAACCCCCCCTTTTTATCTGATGTTGCCCATACGGGAGCAACACTGCGGTTTATGCACCTTCAGCTAACACACACCCCCTAAACTGGGGATTTTAATCTTCTGCCCACTCAGTATGTGTGTATAAGGTTTGCATAAATTTCAGATAGCAACAGAAATTATCTGGAAAATGTAAAGATTTCATTGCATTCACTAAAGAGCACTTTATGCCTGGCTTTTAAATTTATATGCATCTTTCAATATTATTATATGCATAATTCAATATTCGCATAAAAGGCAATAAAATCAAACATACATAAAATCACATAGATGATGGTCTGGGCTGATGCAATTATATAACTGAATCTCGGTTCATAATATAACTGATTTTTTTTTTTTGTAGAAAACGGAGTGAGTGACTCTGTGGCACTTTGCAAGTTGTTAGTTCAGCTGTGACTGACAACGGTGGACAGTCTCAGTAGTTGGTGCAGTAGTGAATAATTCAGGATTCGTCTGTCAAGTCGGCACTGGTGTGTCATTTTTACTGAGGAAGAGGAAACCACACTGCTGTTTATATGAAAGGCAATGAAAGGCTGCCGACACAGCAGTTGTAGACAGAATAATGGGGAAATGGTTTTTAAGATTACGATTAAGATAAACTTTATTTATCCCTTAGGAATGTTCTTGTGCACACAGCAGCAGGTACATAGAGCACAGGCAAACATGTAGCTATATTGTGGAAAACTGCCAAAATGCAAAGACAGCACACATAGTGTGATCAAGTGAGCATGGTGCAAAAAAAGTTCAATGAAAATAGTACAGTATATGATGACAAAAGTGAAAAAAGGGAATTTTGCTTCATTTACTTTTAACCTCAAACGTACATTTTGAACAAGCAAAAGTATTGGGACATCTGGCCATTAAACCTATAGGAACGATTATGAAATTACATTCTAAATCCATAGGCATCAGTATGGAGTTGGTTCTCAGAGGTCTTTGCAGGTCAGTCAAGTTCTTGGTCAATGTCACACCAGACTCACCCAAGCATGTCTTTATGGACCTTGCCTCGTGTACTGGGGCACAGTCATGCTCGAACAGAAAAGGGCCTTCCCCATACTGTTCCCACGAAGTTAGAAGCACAGAATTATTCAAAATGTCTTGGTATGCGGAAGCATTAAGAGTTCCCTTCGCTGGAACGAAGGGGCCTAACCCAACCCCTGAAAAACAAACCCATACCATCATCCCTCCTTCACCAAACTTTACATTTGGCACAGTGCAGTCAGGCAGCTAACGTTCTCCTGGCATCTGCCAAATGCAGACTCCTCCATCAGACTGCCAGATAGTGAAGCGTGACTCATCTTTTCACGGAACACGTTTCCACTGCTGCAGAGTCCAGGGGCAGCATGCTTTACACCACTTTATCCAACACTTGGCACTGCGTTTGGCGATGTGAAGCTTGCACGGTGCTTGGTTATGGAAGCCCATTCCATGAAGCTCCCAGCGTGTCTTTGTGCTGGGTTTAATGCTGGAGGAAATTTGTAATTCTGCAGTTACTGAGTCAACAGAGCATTTTCAACTTTTACACACTAAGCACCTCAGTAATCGGCGACCCCACTCTGTTACTTTATGTGGTCTGCATCTTCGTGGCTGAGTTTCTGTTGTTCCTAAACACTTCCACTTTGTAATAATACCACTTTCAGTCTACCATGGAGTACAGTAGCTAGCAGGGGGGAAAAAATCACAAACTGACTTATTGCAAAGGTGGCAAACTGGCTTGAACTGGGACTGTAACATGCAGTTACCTGGAGCTTGTGCTTCTCCTAAGTTTAACTACTGCAAAAAAATTCAAAATACAAAATAAATGTTTAGTATGTCAAAACAAGTGTAACACTGATTTGTGGCCTTGCCAGCCAGCATGACTTGGGAATAAAGTATAAAGTGCCGAGTAAATGTTTCAGACAAATGCAATTGAAGGCAAAGCAAGGAATTAAATGTTAAAGGGAGAGTAACTTGCAGAGGCTGGTTCTGGCTTGCTCTGATTGTATATACACTCGAGTGATGTTGTCTCAAAAGAGTTAGCATGATGGATGTGTTTCCAGCAACATATCTGCACAATGTTCAACTACTCTCTTCAGTGTGTCAGTGTTAGTGTAATGTATTGGGAAACCAAAATGCTCCCAGACCTCTGCCTGTACACAGCTTTAGCCGAAACCAACAATCAGCATAAAATTTCCATACTGAACATCTACTTGTGAGTTCAGGTTCTGCTTGTGTCAAGTAATGTATTGATTGATCTCATTGGGTGTAGCCTGAAAAAAACCAAATGGCACACTAACTGTACCCATACAGTCCTACTATGTAGCTTATGGGCTATTTTTGTTAGTCATTTTTTAGTTTTGCTTTTCAGGTCCTCATGCAAATCAGAATACATCAAAATTTGAGGTTAGCATGTAAATCAAAATATGGCAGCTTTTAAGGTCAAATACATTTTATTAAAACAAAAGCCTGTGCAGTTATCTAAATTGCTTTACATTGTAATATTGCGATCAAGACCATGTGACATGTTACATTGTTTTGGATTGTGTAAATATATGAATTGTGTTTAACTGAAGGATGTTGCCATAGACACCGATTCATGAGAAAGACCAGCTACACGCAGTAAAGTGGAGTATGTCATTATTCGATGGGCAGTTATGCAGAATCAACTGTAGTGCAAATTTTAAACAATGTCAAAAAAGATTAAAGCTTAAAGATTAAATGGATACTTCTAGCCCAGTTATAAAATATCATTATCGACATGATATTAGTGACTATGGGTACTGGAGTTACAGAGTGATATGAAGAGACAGATTATTTATGAGTTAAAAAATTTATGAGTTATACTATGATGGAATGGAAGGGACACTTATATTCTTCTATCGGGTGGCAACATCCCAAATTCAAGGTATGTCAACCATTTTAATTTTTTCGGAATGATTCTAGCCCAAAACTACATTAATAATTTAATACTATCCATCCAGTTTCCATATTATTTTTCTAATGCATGGTCTGATGAGGCGATCACATGAAAAACAGCGTGGACCACCCTGGATGGGATGTCAATCACACAGCAGGACACATGGCAAGGGCATTCTGGAAATTCCTGTTGGCATGTTTTTGGTGGCAAACCACAGACACTAACTTATTTCTACAACAATAGATACATCCAAACCGGTGATGAAAATGCTAAAAAAACATAATAATCATAATTGTTTACATTTGGTTTATCTTAGCTGATGCCTTTATTCAAAGCGACATATATTTTTGAGAGAAAACGGGGTCAGACTGGAGCAGTTGGGGGGTTAAGGGCCTTGCTCTGGAGTCCAACGGTAAAACCAGTCTGCCAAACTGGGGATTTGAAATAGCGACCATCCCGTCACAGGATCTGCATCCTAACCTGCTGTGCCACACACAATTATTCAATTACAGTTATCTGAGTGTATGCATGTTTGGAGCAAGGCAGACACAGCCTCTGTAAGTTAGTCTCCACATGACATTTTAACCCCAACTTTGCCTTCAATGCAAATAGCCTCTTGCAATGATACAGACTTACATTTACTCGGGACTTTTTACTTTATCCCCAAATCTTTCTGCTGCAAGACGATGAATCAGCATTATGTTTGTTTTGGAATGCTGAATGTTTATTTTGTATTTTCAGAAGTCCGGCATTCTGGTCATTGTTATTTGCGTACTTTGTAAGAGAGTACAGTGATGCATTCTGCATATGATAGAGTCATTATGTTTAACTGCTTTATAACTAGATAATCTCAAGTAAATGATGGTGTTTTATCAGACCTCTGAAGAATGTAGCTTGCATATTTATGGGGATATGAATAGTCATAGACTGGAGGGTTCAGTTTAGATTGACAGTTATCAATACATTATAATCAGCTTTGATCATTAATTAACTATATTGATCAATATGAGTTTAAGTGTAAAGAAGTGTATGATGTATAGTGTTAGCGTAAGATATGCAACATATGTTTTGGACAGTGATCACTGGCAGTAAGCGTTTGCTCAAAATATACTTTTTTTTGGGAAACAATAATGGAAAGTGCTGGGAAGATAGCTGTAGCTTTGAATCAATGTTCAATTAGTTTCCACAAAGCTACATAAAAGAGCTGTTCGACTTAGGTTCCTTTGAGTCTGAGCGTATGTAAGATTTCGTGCCAGCCCCCATCAACCAATCAATTATGCTTTATAGAGCCGGGCATTTCTGTAATCTAATTAGAAAAATAAAACTCCAACAACTTCTAATATCACTTATGTTTACAAAAGTATCTCGTGTATTTTCTAGAGTGAACTTGACGTTGGTAATGAAATCAGTACTTTATGAGGATATCTGTCTGCATCACAATCTAACGGTGCCACATACAAGATAATATTGTGTGTGTGTGTGTGTGTGTGTGTGGGGGGGGGGGGGGGTAGAGTGGTCATGGTTCATCACAGGATGATGAGTCAGGTTTTAATATCAGCATTGTTTTGGTATTTAAGCACAGGGGTTTGTTGTGTGTTCTGGCTATAAATCAGACTGAGCCAGACTGAAAGTGAAAAAGGGAAGCTGTCTGCCTATTAATCTTTTTTTGACTGTAGAAGCAGCAATTTTTTAGAGTTTTTTTTCTATTCCTTTCATTCTGGGAATAAAAAACAAACTCTGGTGTACAGCTCCTGTTTCCTGAGCTTCTAAACCTCTCACATCTTGTTATGTCTGAGAGCGTGTTGTAGACATCCTGAGAATGGCTGAAATGAGACGATACGTCCGCTCACTCACTTTATCCACGTTTTGTTCCTGGTCATCATACACATTGATCTTTCTTATTTGTGCGCTGGCAAATGTGCCAAAACCCCCATTCCCTAGCTTACTTCTAGCTGAAGCCCTTCTGTGACCTAATATTGTTTTTCTTTTGTACTGATAATAATATAAAAAAAGTTTACCCCCACTTTCATCCCCATAACAGTGTCATGTGGCTTTGTTTGCTGTGATGTCTGAAGCAATTCATGTATAGAAGCTCTGGCAACTTATTTCACTCAGGAACATAGTAAATTCAGGCAACCCCACTTTACAGTCTTGATACAGTAGCAATTCTGACCCAGTAGCAGTAGCAAAATGTTCACTGTTGACTTTTAGATGGTAAAGAGCACAGTACTTTTGAACAAATATATATGTCTTTATTTTTTTCCATGGGTAGGGTAGCATGGTGACCTCACACCACCAAAAATTTGCAGCTCACATGCCACCTGTGTGTGTGAGAAATTCCATGTTCTTCCGGTGTGTCTGTGGTTTCATTTTGGTTTCTGAGAGTTTTTGGTTATGTTCTGCATTCCAATAACTTCCAAATACATACGTGTGCGTGTGCATGTGCGAGCAGGTATACCTATCCTTATGGGGACACAATGTCCCCATAACATGATAAATATCCGGTTTCCTAGTCCCCATAAGGGAAAACTCTATATTATAAAAATCAGTGACTGCTATGAAAAAACTAAAAATGCAAAAACTCTTGTATTTTGCTTGGTTACTTATGGTTATGGTAATGGCAGGGTGGGGGGTTAGGTTGTCATAGTTAGCATTAGCATTTTTGCCATACAAGTGAATGAATGGGCCCCATAAGGATAGGTATACCCTACATGTGCGTGTGTGTGTGTGTGGGGGGGGGGGGTTGTCAAATGTCCCCACAACGTGATAAAAACCTGTTATTTTTATGTTGTGGGGACCTTTTTTTTCAGTCCCCACTAGGGGAAACAATTTTATAAAAATCTATGACTGCAGTCAAAAAACTAAAAATCAAAAATTAAAAATCGAAAGTCTTGTATTTGGTCTGGTTACTTAAGGTTAGGGTTAGGACTGGTTAGGGTTAGGACTGGGTAGGATTAGGACTGGTTAGGGTTAGGGTTAGGACTGGGTAGGATTAGGACTGGTTAGGGTTAGCACTGGGTAGCGGTTAAGGTTGTTATTGTTGGCATTAGGGTTTTTCCCATAGAAATGAATGGACGATCCCTCAAAGAGATTAATAAAAACGTATGTGTTTGTTTGTTTGTACTATGTGATGGAGAAGCAGGACGCTCAGGATGTGGATATTTGTATGTATTTCTCTATTTTGGTTGCCTTTTGAAGATGACTGAGAAGAGGTTGGATGGCTTAGATTGTTCTCTGCTCAGTGATAGCTGGTAAATGTTGTGGGTTTGCTGAATTACAGTTACATTCCATCTTTAACAGTGAACATATCATCAGATTTTTTTTCTGGTTTTGGATAATAATTGATAGTCTGTAAATGATGACTTTGATAAAAATAAATAATTAAAGCAACCCTCTCAATTAACATGTAAAGAAAGATGAGGGAAGAATATATAATTCAGCACAGGGGAGTAGAATATCGAACTCCATATGTTGTATGCATTGTCAGATAATTTAAAGTCATTTAATCTGGGTTGTTTTTTGGAGACTCATAATTAAGATGTTTAGAAATTTAATTAATTACCATGCCTGTGACCTTATAGTGGAAAACTGGACTAATGACAAATGTGGATAATCATTACCTCATATGTCCGTCCGTCCATCCAACCATCCATTATGCTGTATATATGCTTATCTTATGCAGGGTCCAGAGCCTATTCCGGAAACTATAGGCACAAGGCAAGAAGTAACCCTGGACGGGGAAGAAACCCACACCTTAAACTTTAAAATGAATTTAAGCATTACAGTCATACTTAAAGTCTGACACTCATTAAAGAACTGATTGGTTCAACCAGAAGATTAATTATGACATCAGATCTATATATAGTACTGTGCAATTCCTAGGCAGTAAAAAAAATAGTTTAATGGTATTTATCTCAATAGTAGGAATATATTTTATCAGAAAAAAAACACAATTTAACCTTAGAATGAATGCATGTTAACAGTAAGACAAAAAATAAACACATTTTCTTCTCTTCTCTAAAAGGTTACTGGTATCTTGGATGGGTAGATGAACACCATTTTGTTTCCCAAACCTCAACTCAGGGGAACATTCTGTGAATTTTTTTAATTTGAGCACCAGCTGAATTAATGAATTAACTTAATTAAATTACTGAAAGGGGTATTGATATGCTAAAAGGTGGGGTAAAAAACATACACTGGTTTATTGGACAGTTGCTGCTTATACTGCGGTAATTTTATGAGTGATTTTGAAACGGCTAATCTGATACAGCTTTACACCAACATGAAGATCATTTTAACATCACTTTCTTTTGCACAGTGCTGTAAATTCATCTTACAAAGGTTTAAAAAGGATCACAGTGGAGAATTTAGGTCAGGACAAGGTGGGATTCAGTGTGAATTTTTGGCATGTATTCATTTATGGTTTGTAAGATGTGTAACCAAGGGCATAGCAGCATAATAATTTACTCCCATGTATGTAACAATTTGCAGCTAAGAACACCATGGCATATCCAGTGTTAAGGATCGTCCACTTCCTGGTTGTGTAGGATTAGTGATGTTTTTTTTTCTGAGAATCATGCTCAGCTATTGTATTATTCCTTGTTGCTCAGGTGTCTTTCGGCTGCACTTTTCATATCATATCTTGAGGTTTCCTTGCTGCTAAGGCGCAACTCGTTTATGAAAACGTGCCGTAAACCGAGTCGCAGCTGGGGCGTGAAAAGCAGTAGAATTGACTGTATCAATAGAAATGGCCATTAGTCTGTATAAAATGAGCCAGGCTCCAAATAACCACACTCATTTTGGAGAATGACAAACGCAAAGTAGCAAACCTTGGCTGGTGGGCTATTACAGATAAGGCAAGTCTGTGATAGTAAAAAAGCTTTTGATTCTTGTATATTCCTGCTGAACGAGGCGCATTTAGTGAAACAGCACGCATGCTGGAGTCAAACAGCTGATAGGCTGGATCGCATATGTCCCACTTGGGACCAGTATCGTACACATAAACCCCTGATCCTTTAATGCCTCACTGCAAGCACATATTTAAGTATGTGAAATCTAGGAATTGATTGGTGAATTTGTTTACTGTCTTCTTACAGTACAAACTAAGTGCCCGTTTGCTAGCTTGGCAGATATCTATGTCAACCCACACGTTTTCACCAGGCAATAGTGCACTGTAGAGGAATATCCTGCAAATTAAAAATGCAAAAGTCAGCCGAAACAGAAGAATAAATTCACTCTCTGTGTTCATTAAATATAATTTCCTTTTTCTGATGTGTGTGAACTTTGGACTTATTCTGAAATTGCCTGTCAAGGAAAGGACATCTCTGTCTATAACGGTTCCACTGGCGTGTATTGTGTTATTCTGAAAAGCGTGTTACAACAGGACAATCACAATGTGTCGTGTATGTATTTTTTTTGTATATATTAATGTATTCTTTTGATCTTTTTTTGACTATGTGCATGTTGCTATTGAAAGGTCCAAACAATAATATAAACACTTCAGGCATATACTGTACTAACGTTTCATTTGAACTACATTTAATATTACATTTTAATCATAATTTCCTAGCCTCGTCTTGTTAGCAATTTACTATAAAAATGTCTCAGATCAAACTAGAATAACAACATTTTGCTCTTCTTTTTTATTTTTTCTTAATTTTAATGTTGTTGTAAAGTGCCACTTGTATTACAGGGTATGTTAGATGTTTTCCCATAATTACATTAGTTTCTCAGAATATTAATATTAAAAGACCCTGTGCCTGTACTTAGTCTTTTCTGAGATTACTTATATGTCAAATCTACCAATTTTTCTATTTGTCTCTTAAATGTTTCTACATCTCCACCTGTGTTATACTGTATAATTAAACCAAACAAAATTTCAACATGTTGAAAAATTAAAAAACAAAAAATTCTCACACTAATGCATTAAGTATGTAATTATATTTATCAGTGAATTTACATCCTGAGGACCAGTTTGTGGCTTGCACTGTGATATATTTAGACTTGCAGTGTTGCAGTTACGGGAAATCTGTCTGGGTTAGTCTGCATGAACTACTATGCTGGGAAATGATCTTGGCTGAATGCTCTCTGTGGCATAAATCTCAAATCTATTACTATGGCTTGTTGAGTTTTAAATGGTGGGCAGTTCATTTTAACACTATTAATTAGGTATGGGCATGATGACCTTTTAAGGCTCTTTACTGACTACACAAGTGGATTTTTTTCATCAAGCATGAAAAGTGAGAAGCAGAAAGAATGTTTTAAAAGGGATCATTTGTTCTCATTTCTGTATGAGCTTTTAAAGCTTTTATTTATTCAGTGCCTTTTCAAAGGAATCTAACATGCATAGTAATAAGTATTTTTCACATTAATCCAGCTGACTGGTTGGCACTGCATTGATTGACATCATAGGCATAGAGACAAGTTCCCTTCAGTGGATTAATGTAGTGCTGTGACTGCCCACCAGAGAATGGAATGGGGAGAGTTTCCATTTCATAACAATACTCAGTGTTTCTGCTTAGTTAATATGCTGTGTTCTGTAAGTACAGACTCATTTACCATTTACTGTATGCCATAAAGAGACTTTAGAAAATGCAATTTTTGTATGTAAGACTGTCATTAAATTGACCGGAATAAAAACCTAAGCAAATCAAAATGCTAAATAAATCATTTCCGCAGCCTCTTTGAAGTACTGAGGGACATTTTGAATGAAAATAGCTCACATTAAGAACAGCTGAATACTTAATAAGGTGGTTTGATTCAGAGTATTCATCCATTCATCCATCCATCATCGAGTACTTATCCTGGTCACAGGATGAATGCAATCTATCCTATACAGCACAAAGCGTGAGATGTCAGACCATTACAGGACACATATATAATCATACACTACAACTCTCTTAGACACACCAATTAAATCGACTGCATGCCTCTGGACTGCAGAAGATGACCCACATGACACAGGAAGAACGTGCAAACTCACACACGCAGAGCTGGATTGCAGCCCCACAACCTGTAGGTGCTCAGCAACTGTGTCAAACTCTCAGCCACCTTGTACCCCCACATGAAGCTCGTTCTGTCTGGTCTTTGTTATTCATTTTGATCTCAGTTTCGATATTTGATCTCAGTTCAAGATTCAAGAGGTTTGCTTGTCACATACACAGTTGTACACATACAACATGTAGTGAAATGTAACCCTGGTCACTGTGCATGATAGGAGAATAAGAACATAGAAAAAGAGAGCAAGATATAAATTATAAAGTTAACAAACTTTAGGCATTTAAAGAATTTATGAGACACAAACAACCCTAAAAGCGTTTTAATGTTGTTTTGGTTATTAGTTTTTTGTTTATGTAACGCATACATTTAAAGAAAATTACAGTCTTAACAATTAATACACCTAGGAATTTTACAGGAGCCATGAATATTAAATTCATTGCTTAAGGCTGTGTGGTTTCCATCCCACATGACCTGAATTAGTAACCTTCAAATGACAAGGCTGTGTCCTGAACCCCCACACTGCCTTCTTACCTAATTATTCATGAGCACATTTAGAAGTGAAATATGTTGCGTTGGGGGTGGCAAGGTGGCACAGCGTTTAACCCTGCCTCATGTTTTTGGGGCCGGGGTTTGATATGGATTCATGAATGTGGAGTTTGCATGGTCACCCCGTGTGATTGAGGGGTTTCCTGCAGGTACTTTGGTTTCCCTTCACAAAAACATACTGAGGTTAATTGGAGTTGCCAAATTGCCTGTATGTGAGAATGGCGTGTGGCTGTACCCTACGAAGGTTGGCGCTCCATCCTTCTTCCCTGCCTTACGCACATGGACTCTGGGCCCCCTGTCATCCTGAATAGGACAAGTGGTTTCAGAAAAAGGATGGATACGTGCGTGGGGGAAGCTAAGAGCTATGCTGCCCGGATTTTTTAACTCCTGTCTCAATCGTCCTTTTCAGATTACTGTTGTGGAGACGCTGGATGAAACCTGCCGCCTCTGTTAGGTAGTAGCCGTAGTGAGCTGGATCAGTAGCAGATGATCGTGGTGGTGATCATGGCAAATAGTTTAGGAGAAGACAATGGTGAAACACTTCCATACCGTACCCTGACAAGAAAAACTGTTAGTTATTAAGTATGAAACCTGTCGCTTTCTCTGGAGAGGAACCTTCCCTTGACTGTGACTGTGAGTGATACACAGTGTATATACAATGTATATGCATGAATTTGAAATATAATATAATGCTTAAAGATTGGGGTTAAATAAGATATTGTATACTGTAGCATACATTTCACACTGTATGATGGATATAAATTTTTTTTAACTTTTTACGAAATAAAAAGCAGGACTATGAATGGCTTCTTACTAGGGCTGGGGATATATAGATGAAATATTGTATTGTGATTATTGTATCGTGATATAGCATAAATACTTGTTTTTTTTTGCATAATTAACAGTTATAATGCACTATTTTATTTCATCAAGGTATGAGTGTGTTGTTGGTGTAATTTATCATCATACTTGTTACATGCTCCATAACTATTAGTAAAACAATCTGGTCGTCATAATCAGGAAAAACTCAAAGCCACCTGTCATATTTTACCATATATAATAATAAAAAAAATTAGTTTTCTTTATATGAATTTTAGAATATTGCGATAAACATCAATACTGTGAAAATATTGTGATATCGCTTGTCGGGTATATTACCCAGCCCTACTTCCTCTGCTTGCTCTCTGGTTCTATCCTGACTTACCGCCCAAACATCCATAAGAAGGTTAGACGAGTTATAGGTGCCATAGGAATCAACCTGAACCGAGACATGGCTTCCCGCAGTGTTGATGAAGTGTGACTGTAGTTATTTTGATGAAATTTAAATATTTTTACTACTTGACACAGCAGTTGACATTTCATTGTGATTAAAGCTGGTCTTTTCTCTCTCCTCAGAGGGAAGGAGTTTGGGCATGATGTTGATTTTATCCTCACCACCCCTGAGTCCGGAGAGGAAGAAGGCCTCCTGGTCGGTGTTATAAAAAAGCTCCGTATTAAAGTACGTACACTTTCATTTGGGTCCGTGAAGATCATTATGTGCCAGCCAGTAATTATCTGTAGATTCTGGCCCTTCTCAAACAAAGAAAAAAAAGGAAACGCAATATGAAAGATCTGATGTGTAAAATAAAAAGTTTAGCTGAAATGTAAATGTGTGCTTTATGCCAGCAAATATCTCCAACATAATTCTACAGTTTATAGTCATGCGGCATATAACGAGATTTTGGTCAAAGGCGAACCGCAGACGATGGTGGTCAGAAAGATTGTACTGTAATGGGACTGAAAAATTCCTGTCGTCTAGTGATGTATTAGTTGTTATGATGTCATAGCGCAGCGCAACTCATGTGTTTGTGGTGATGCTGGTGTAAACCAGTCATATAAAAGAATAGCACATGTAATTATGTATAGTACATAATACTCCATAGTAATAATACACAACAATGTTATAAAAAACTACTACTTAAAAAAAGGTTACTGTAGCCTAAGCATGTGGTAGGCCAAACCATATAGGTTTAAGTACACTCTATCATACTTGCTCAATGATGGATTCACCTGACTACGCATTTCTCAGAACGCATCCCTGCTGTTAAGTAATGTATGACTGTATATCTGTTCTTGGATGATAATATTAATTAGTATTAAATATATCTTAAATAACAAAGCCACATGTGTCACACTCATCTATGCCCCATATCTGAAGCAGCATTGCTCTCCAGTTAAAATCCTTGAGCAAAATGTAGGTCACTTGATATGGAAATAAAATTATATAATTAAAAAAAACTAGTAGCGTATGTGCTAAAATTTATTAGTTTTTTTGCATGAATATGTCCTGTGATTGAAGTTTTATGTTCAGTTTGAAATTATTGCAGGTTAATTGCACCCCCAGTGCCCAATTTTATAAAAATATGAAATCGCTTAATGACAAATGCATTTTTAAAAATTGCCTGTATCTGCATTTGTATGTTTTTGGACATTCACATTTACATTTAAATTTGTCCCACGGAGTCAAACATGTTCATTAAAAATGTGGTTTTTGCTATAGATGAACGAATGGGTGAGAGAGTCGAGTTAAAGTGTCTTTCACGGTTCAGGAGGGGTTTTTGTTAATGAAATCAGGGTTGCGCTAGCGCTCATGGTTTACGGTAGAGGTTACAGGAGTACATAGGATAGTGAGGCTTTACTAACTCGTCTCTCTTCCCTGTTTGACTGTCCCTGTGCAAAAATCAGAGGGCAAATCAATCTTAGCAGTCAGCCTGGAGGGATTAATGGGCTAGAAGTGTGTCCCCCATTGCCGCCTGCCTACCCCTCCGCGCCCCTGGTGGGTGCTGAGTTGATAGAAAAATAGAAAATGTGAAAAATCGAGAAGAGCGGCTGATGGAGCGTATGGATGGGGAACCTCGCCGCAGGCTGTCAGGACCAGCCTTAAAAATAAACTCTCTAGCCTTTTAACTGCATTTTCGTCTTTGCCTCACATCCCTTGGCCTACAGATAATTAGCTTTGCCCTCACATCATATTAAAACCAAAAATACCCCCATGCCCCCCACCTTCCCGTAATCTCCCCTTCCTGTTGCAAGAGGGTGGATGGGAATCGGTGGCAGCGAGCTGATGGCTAGAAGAAATGAGTGGGTGTTGGAAAATGAGAAGCTCCTCTTTGGGGTGTGTGCAGTAGATGCTGGAGAATGTGACAGGTCCCTTGGGAATAAGCGATATCAGTGATTAAGTGGAGAAAAAAAGAGACTGACTTTAAATCGTGTAACCTTGTCATACCAGATCTTGCCCCTGAGCTTGGGGATATCGATAGGTACTAAAATCAAAGTCATTTTAGGCATACAACAGGGATACCATAACCTTTCACATTTTCAGATGCTTGTAAATCACTGTTTGTTGCCTCATTTTTGCAGGGCAAGATTAGCCTTATAAAACAATATAGAAGAGCAATTAAATCAAGCATATTTATGTTGTATATACTTACACCACAACAATGACCCTTTGTGGCCCCAGTAAATGTGAAGTTCATTTTTATTTAGAAAAGTTACAGTTTGGAAATAAAAGTTTTATTCCTGGAAACATAGAGTAGTCTTCTGGGACACCTTGATTTGCATACATTACTGTAAACACTGCTTGTTGTAATATATTACATTTTGGTCCTATGTGTATCAGAAATAATGAGTCTAGGATGGAAAAATATTTGGCGAAGAGGGAGAGAGATGATCCAGCTTAATGTACTCATAGAAAGAAGAGCACTCTAGCCACAAGGCATGATAGTCAGTAACCCAATGTCATATCAGTTTGTGCACTCAAAAATGTAATAGGTCTAGTTACAGTTTGCAAAAGGCTGGTGATTGTGTGCCAAATTACTGTAATTAGTTTGAGTATTTAATGGTAGTATTTAGGGTTATCTTGTGGATTATTTAATGAGTATTTATAATTCTGATGTATTTCGTATGAAACTCATGTTGAAACTTAAAACGAGTAATACCTTTTCAATACAATTTCTGTTAACAAAAGCGAAATTACCAACAGTCGAAGTAATTAATGGAAAAGCGAATCATCCTAGCATACTCGTAATAGACTGTCTACATTCTCAGGAATGGGGCTCAATATTTTTAGCTTTGATGAAAGAACGAGTAGTTCAAACGCATTCCTCTTAACATGCTAATCTCCAACTTGAAGGGAGTTTAAATCTTCTTTTCACATTCACTGTGAAAATGGCATTTCATGAGCACGGTTTTCTACATCCCTGTTGAGCAATGTCCTCTGGGGCAGGTAGGGATGGTGGTCACAGCATTGTCAGCTATTTCTGACATCACTGAAAATATATAAATTAAATAAAAAGAAAGACTGACCTTTTAAAGTTGCCCCAGATACCCTTATTTTTTATTTTTTTAACTTGTCAAGCTGCGAGTGGATTAATGCCAGTGTTTGAACATGACCTCTGTAATTCCACGTCTGTAAACAGCTTAGTGAAGATCAACTTACTCTGAATTCGCATGACACCTGCTGGGGAACTGATTACAGTTTGCCATTTTGCTAAATAATATTCAGCTGCAAGTACATGAGATTCCTGCTACTTGGTCCTGTGTATTCCCAGTATATAATCCTTATACTGGTCTGTATATTCAGCAATTAGACAGAAACATAATATAATACCGTCCCAATATGACAATGTTAGGATGATTAGTTAATTAATTAATCATTAATGTATAATATTATGATAAAATACTATGATAAAAACAATATTCCCAATTAAAAAAAAAATCTTAAGTAGCATTAATACTTGATTTGACTAGGATTTTTACCTCTCTGAGGGTAAATACTATGCTATAAACTGACAATGGGATTTTTTTTGTTCAAAATAAAAATTAAAAATTAAATAGTTGAGCATATATTTTATTTCTTCCAAGGAATACAGTTCACTGTTAATTACAGTATATCTACCAGCAGGGTTTCCAGTTTACTAAAACTCTTGACAGATAACGAAAACTACTTTGAGCTAAGAGGTTATTATAATCTAATCATGTAAAATACCTAACTGCCACAGAGCAAAATTGTTTCAGCTGCCTTATCTTGAAAGCCAGCTGCTTGAAATTTGTTCTGAGCTAATTTTAGTCATGCGTTTTCTAAATTAACCATTACGGGGTATGAAATCTACCCTATAGTTCTTTCCCTGGGAAACCTTTAGCAGTAACTGTCATCGTAACTTTGCTTCCCAGCTGAAGTGAGACATTGCCGTCACACATGAATGACGGGAGGGGGAAATGACCAGGTTCCCGAAGGAACACTCAAATTGATTTCCTTTGGGCTTCAGCCTTGGATCATTATTCTGCTCCTCTAAAGCGCTGTGGCGATTAGCATTACAAATTGTCCGTCTAGAACCTGATCCCAGAGTAATTGTTAGGTTAGCATACTGCTCTTGCGGGCCGTACTTTCACTAGCTGATCGGTATCCTCCTGTATGTCATTTCACTAAATAGCTGAATATCTCACTGGTTTCTCCCAGTCATTTTGCTTTGTCATTTTCTTAAGGGCACCTGGTACATTCAGGTGCTGTAAAAAAAAGGCAACAGCATTATTAATAAATGACAGGGAAGATCTCTCTGTGCAGATCTGAAGCTTCTTAAATGACTTTGAAACCTTTCAAATCCAGCACAAGTCAAACTGTGGCCTTTACACCTCAACAATGTAATTATTATTTATGAGACAGCATATTTCTAATTCACGTCTTAAAAAGAAAGCATTTATTCATTGTAACATAGGACATACCTAATGTCTAAATCCAACAGGTAAAGTATCACAGTATATTGTAAATAAAAAAATGATCTAAATGTCACATTCTACAGAGTAACTGCTGAAGTACACCTTAATAACAAGTACACCTTGTGTTAATGTTGCAATACCTAGTTGTTGGAAATACTGTTCAAAATGACAGAAATTTCTGGATGGTGAACTTTATACAGTCTGTAACTGTGAAGATAAGATAAGATTTTTCATTGTTACAGCAGCAAAATGGGCAATACAAGAGTAGTAATACAGTCAAACAGCAATAAAAGACAATACAATATAACAATAAAAAAACTATACCTGTATGTTAAAGGCTGTGAAACGCAGGAGGGATGTTTCGGTGGAGGAGGGTCTCCTCTTATGCTGCCTAAGGTCACGACAATAGGCAATTAACAATTGTAGGAAGAATAAATACACAAGAATAAAGACACAAAACAAATAACGGAGAAGAGTAAATATCAGGTAAATAATAAATTTGGTGGTTTGTACAATGCAAGTTTACCATGTATGTGTGTGAGGGAGAAACGCTGGGAGCTACTGCTTAATGGGTTTTACTGGTTGCTCATTTAATCCCCCTCCAAGCTATTTAACTACAGGGGAAGAGAAACTGGTTTACATGGGCTTTAAGCTGTGTTTCGGAAGATGGTCCTACCCCCTGATTGGATCAGTCGGTGGCTGCCCACACTGTCATGTTAGCATTCCTTGTTTGTGCTTTCTGGGCTGGCTTAGAAGAAACTGTTCTTGCGGTCCAGCCGCAAGGGCCCCAATAAGTAACATAAATCATACGCTTTAGCAGAAGAAAAATTACAGGACATTGGTGGTTAAATATTCTTGTATATATACTAGGATTGCATGCATACATTAATAACAAACTTAGTAGCCAAACTCAAAAGAAGCCCAGTATTACAATTTCATTCTGTCTAATATTACAACTTTCCGTAATATTTTCAAGGGTCTCCTCCTGTACCATGAGCTCCACCCTGCGACATTTGACGTTACGAAGCTACCGAGCCGGAAGTTTGAGGCCATGGATCATTATCCAAAATGCTTCCTGATTCTGAAGCTGTGGAGCAAGCTACTGGATGATTCTGCACAAGCAGATGGTGCCTCCCAGAGGGACTGGAGAGCAGTACGCGTGGATCTGGTGGCCCCACCTATCAGTCACTTCGCTTTTGCCCTGCTCGGCTGGACTGGGTCCAGGGTATGGATCTCAATTTCAGTTATTTAATTAAACCTTTTATTCCACATTGGGTATGTGAAAGAACAGCAATGTGGTCAAATCCAGGTAGAAGCATTTCTGCTTCCATATAATAATAATATTTTTAAGTACACACCACCAACCATTATAGTCAAAGCCATAATGCTTATATAGCAGAATGTGTATTCTGTGAAATACTGGGGTGAAGTGTAATTAGAGGAGAGAAGCTTTGAACATTTCCTCAAAGAGGTGAATCTATTTCTCCACCCGAGTGGAGGAAATATCCAGTACCAGTCAAAAGTCAGGACACACCTGCTTTTAATGCATTTCTCTCTGTTTTTTGCTATTTACCTAATAGCAAAAAGCCTCGAGGAAATGAAGTCCAATATCTCAAAATTCTCCTTCAGTCATCTTTTCCAAATAGCCCCCTTTTGCTTCATTGACAGCATTGCAGACTCTTGACATTCTTTCAGCCAGCTTCCAAATGTAGCCACCTGGATGATTCTCCAACAGTCCTGAAGGAGTTTCTGGGCACAGATCGGCTACTTTGCTCTTACTCTTTGATCCAACTCATCCCTAATCATCTGCATTGGGTATTGGTAGGGGGATTGTGGGAGGGGGGGGGGGGGTGATTTTTCTCTGCAGTCCATCACAAGTTAATACTTACTACATAACCTTGAGATGTCTTATACTAGTTATTATTATTTTATTACTAAAGTTGATTCTTGCGACTGATGTGACATTGTTCTTCAGTGTTACGGCACAGAGGTCAAAGCATGATTCATGTCTGGAAGATTTTTGTGAAGTAAGGAAAAGGAAAAGAGGAGGTCACAGAAAAGTCTGGAACACACACATCGGCACTAAGTTTCTTTTGAAACAATATTACTGTAAATATTTTATAGTAAAAGAGGAAATGAGTGGGTAAGGAAATAGCAGAAGCAGTGAATTTCTTTGATTAATCTGTGTTTAGCAGAAATGATCGCTTTTCGGAAGCCTATCTTGTATAGACACCAAAATTCTTGAATTAGTTCTTGAATTAACATTTCATGAAGACATTGGATGTGTCGGCAGGAAGTGTTCCATGAAACTACAGGCTAGAGAAAGGCAGAGGTGGAAAGTTCAGAAAGTACAAATCCAGACTAAGATTTTGTTTCAACCAACCAGTTCGGCATAAAGAGTCGCATTCACAGAGTATTCAGCTATAATAATAATTAAAAAAAGGAGTATTCATCTGCTTGGTTGAAACAAAATCTTAGTCTGGATTTTTTGTGGACCTGAACTTTCCACCTCAGGAAAAAGGTAATTCAGGCTAGGATGTCAATGAACAGAAATCAGACAGGAAGACTTTAGATGAAAAGGGGGTTAGGCTAGAAGACTATATGATGGGCAATATTTTAGGTTGCTAGGGAAAAAATAAGAGTGGAAAACAATTGAAAAACAATGGAGAACGAAAACGGTGAAGCGTTGCAGCTGTTCAGAGATACTGAGAGGGAAAATCAGTCCAGGAAAATCAGTTATTTTAGGAACTGGGAAGGTGACACCTAAGGAAGACTAGACTAGATAAAGTTGTCTTTACCTCAGACTGACAATTCCAAGGACTCACTGAGTCAAGGATGCCCATAGGTGAGAAGCACACGGGATAGCTGAGGCACTACTGATGTGACAGTCTTCAGTGATAAATGCATTATGCAAAGCATATACTAGAGCAGAGGTCACAAAGTTCCAGGACCCACAAGATGGTTTGGTCTCGCCTGCCAAGGACGCCCACAGAATTCTCGTTAATGGTACGCACACCAGTGATGCACAGGCTGATGGGGCCGCAGGTACCAGTCAAAGTAAAATATTTGAATGATATTCAGGTAAACTGTGGTCAGTTAAAATAAAATTTAAGCAAATAAAGTGAGTCGGCCATCATTTTCTCTTTATTAATATTACTGTTCGAGTTGAGCTGAATTATAAACATGCTTTATTTCTATTTTTAGGTCTATGATGACGCATTACAGCATTGATAAAAAAAAATAGGAGGCTAATGGATTTCAAGAATAAAGTCATAATATTTCGGGTGTAGGGTAGTGTATGAATGTTTTAAGATTTAAACTCAAAATAAGTTGTGAATAAAGTTGAAAGGGGACAACAGAACCTAAGTGACACAGTAACCATCGATAGCCTGTAAACCAGCACTGCGACACAGTCACCACCGATAGCCTGTAAACCAGCACTGCGACACACTCACCACCGATAGCCTGTAAACCAGCACTGCGACACAGTCACCACCGATAGCCTGTAAACCAGCACTGCGACACAGTCACCACCGATAGCCTGTAAACCAGCACTGCGACACACTCACCACCGATAGCCTGTAAACCAGCACTGCGACACAGTCACCACCGATAGCCTGTAAACCAGCACTGCGACACAGTCACCACCGATAGCCTGTAAACCAGCACTGCGACACACTCACCACCGATAGCCTGTAAACCAGCACTGCGACACAGTCACCACCGATAGCCTGTAAACCAGCACTGCGACACAGTCACCACGGATAGTCTGTAAACCAGCACTGCGACACACTCACCACCGATAGCCTGTAAACCAGCACTGCAACACAGTCACCACCGATAGTCTGTAAACCAGCACTGCAACACAGTCACCACTGATAGCCTGTAAACCAGCACTGTGACACAGTCACTACCGATAGCCTGTAAACCAGCACTGCGACACAGTCACCACTGATAGCCTGTAAACCCCTGCACTGCCTGCAACTTGTCCTTCAATAGAAGTTTTAAGTCCTTCTAACCCTGTATGATTCTTCCTTCTACATAAATGGAGTTTCTTACACAAACTTGTCAGTGTCTTAATCCTAATGAATATTTGGTGCTGATGTGCCAGCAGATTCAGTATTTATCATTTATTATGTTTATTAATAATTTTCTTTTGGGATATTGGGAATGTGTGGAATTTTGTTGTACACCATGTTCTGTTGTGTTTTATACTTGTGTTTCGTATGTGTGAATTTCCCTGTTATGGATTTCACAGGTTGAAGGATACCCGTGTTTGCCATTGTCCTGCAGCGATTTTACAGAACAATAAGCCCAAAGTCACTTATAATAAGTGGACATGTCAACTGTGCCCATCTTGTGCTATTGCTAGGGTACCCAGTGTGTGTATTTTGGATACAGATGGGGGCATCACTGCAACCCACAATATGTTTCTTAATCAATTAGTGGCGGTAAAATTTATCATCACTAAGCTTGGTGAATTTCCTCAAGAGGAACCTGTGCTGCAGCAGGTGATCTCCGTTACTGGGCTATGTTTGTGCCAAGCCTTTGTTCCATAATGTTACTGTTTATGCTGCTATTGAAATCAATGGGTGCAAATTGTCAATGAGCCTATTATCCACAGTACATCAGATAGGTAATTTTATTTAAAATAATACAAATGTTGAGGACTTTTAATAAGTGTTCAGTGTCCTTTTTTGAATTCCTTAACAAGTAATGTAATTTAACAGTTGGGTAATAATCATGTTTCCCGGTGGTTACTTTGGCCACACAGTGCAAATTTTGTAGTCAATCTATTTCAAATTTAATTCAAGGTGAGCATGAGACTGGAAAGGTGATACTTGGTACAGTATAGTATTATATTCTATTTATTCATCTTCCAACTGCTTCCAATCTGAAGCATATTCCAGCCAGTACAGGGCCCAAGGCTTGGGAGCACGGAGGTTGGGATGCCAGTCTGTCACAGGACCCATGCATAAAAATGCACAGTGGGCAGTTTAGAGACACCAATTAACTGAATGCCCATGTTAAAGCCATTATGTGATGGATCTGGGCTTAACTATGCGTATTCCTTACTTCTGGGGTATTGAAGGTTGGAATGCCATGACCTTAAGGCCTGTGTAGGGTGCGGAAGATACTCAAACTACACTAGTGAGGGCCTTTATCCTCTGGATCTAACTGATAATAATTTAGGTCTCCGGAGAGTGTCTGCTACATCCTACAGATGAGAACGCTTCTTATTAGACAACAGCTATCTATTATAACGGTCTGGGAATAGTATTCTTGGATATGTTGGTACATTATTAATTTGCTCTACAGTTACCCATTTATAATGTGTCTTTGTTCTAACTTCTCTGCTACCATTTGAAAAGGCAGTGTGCAAAAACACACACAGTGTGTTCGTCCCTCTGCATTGTTGCTATGTGGTCATAAATCTGTGGCTTTAAGCCTGTCAAAGAGCAGCTTCATTCGCTTTATTACTTTCGTTAAACATTCTATAGCAACATTTTGGTGACAAAACATTTTGACTTCTGTTTCTAAAATATAACCAAAAGCAGTACAGAGTTTTGTTTAAAATTTTGTTTACTCCAGAATTTTGTGCTGCAGCATTACAGACGATATTGCTTCATGTAACAATGAGCAATTCATTTACCTCTGAAATATGCTTTTATTCAGTGATATTCTGGAGCTACATTCAGTGAGTTGTTTAGAAGAGCGGTGCGAACATGAAATAGTGAAAAGTTACTTGATACTGCAAAACGTATCTTTGTTTTAAATATGGAAAATATGCAGACGGAAAGAAACGTCAGCAATGTGCACCACCCTGAGCACAGAAACTCTATGGGAATATATAACCGTTCAAAAGAAAAATCATAATGACAATACAACTCATGTAATGCATTCATAAAGTATCCTGTAATGCACTATAGATACTGCATGCATAATAATGGTCAGTATAAGCCATTATAATGCATCATGAAGGTATTTATGGTGCATTATAGATGAGATCTTTGTAAAGCATTCATAATGCATAATACACATGGCTACAATGTGATATGTCTTTTCATAAATAGATATAGCCAGGTTTATAGTATTATATGAATGCATTACAGTATAATGCATTATGAAGGTATCTGTAATGTATCATGATGTCTGCTTTAAGTATAGTGTTACCGATCTTTCTGTCTTTGGTTCCCTTTGTCATATTTATAGTGATTGTATGTTTTGAACCTTTGTTAATATATTATGCAAAATAGACCTCACTATCCTGAGTGATTCTGTTTAATCTGTGTTCTTCCTTTAGCAGTTTGAACGAGACATGAGAAGGTTTGCTCAGCATGAGCGGAAGATGTTACTTGACAACCACGCTCTCTATGACAAGACTAAGGTAAGGCTGTTTGTCTAGATGCACCACAGTGTCAGTGTTCTGTAAATGTCTCTGTAATCATAGACACTAGATGGCAGAATGTTTTAAATGCTTTTATCAACCATTTTCTTTTTATTTTCAGTTGTTTTAGGCTATGGGCCCTGTTAAGTCCGATGACTCGGGGCTATAGCCCTGAATATTTTAAGCTTCACACCGAGTATTTCAGCCCCGATGCCAATCTTCCATTAACGAAAAAGTGTCAAGTCCCTGGTCAGCTGGACTTAGCCCCTGATTTTTTCAATAGCTACAAACTGCCCTGCTTTAGGATGCATCTGGGCAAAACCCCACATGATTTCAAGGTCTTATATAGTTTTCTTAACACTTTATATAAGTAACGCTTTAGATGATCTCAAGATATTATGTAGAAACAATAGTAAAAGAGTCTATAGAACTATAGTGTAATAGGACTTGAGAGAAAAAGTATTGGTGAATGTGTGTCTGAGTTTGCAGTTAAAATTACAACAAATGATTGGATAGAACAAACTGACCAAGGAAACCTAATTATCAAGAGATATGTCAGCCTGCAGAAACCTTAGAAATTAAATCACAAATATTAAATTACAAATATTATCTGGTTAATTACAAAACTACCTTAAAAATGATCACATCGTGAAAACTATAATAATAATATAATAACAAAGTTGATACATTAAAATATTTAGCTAATTTATTGGTATACATTTAATGATAACACACAATCAGTAGAGGACATCGGTGTACCATGGAATCGTCTTAGACCGCCAAGGAAAACTATGTTCATCTTTATGTACATGTAAAACCACGACTTTAGGTCTGTTAAAGTGCGTTAGGTTAGCGTTAGGTCTCCCAAAGGCAGCCCAGAATATACATTGACCTCCCAATTTATGCATGTAATTCTATACAATTGTGGGAATCCTCTGTGGGGGACCCAGAGAGGAGGTTTGGGAATGGATGCAGTGTTCCAGCCATCCAACAATAAGGTATCGTTTTGAGAACCAAAGACATTCTTGTTGCATTTCAGCTGTGTTACTGATCATGTGCATATATTTTAATGTTAAGCTGTTTTTTATCTACGAGTTAAGTACCCAGAAAAATAGCGTTTTACATTTTCTGTTGGAGAGTAAGATATATAATAATAATCGGCCCATCATAAAAAGTATCAGCACTCTCACAAGACTGCAAGCAGCCTTTCAACAAAAATAGATAAAGTAGAATGTTTCCTAGTTTAACCAATGTATTGTTGACATTGTGCACATGTGTGTGTGTACTGTATATATGTATAAATACACACACACACACACACACTGTATATGTATATTATTCCTTATTCGATTTAGTTTTCATTCAAATCTATTTTTATCCATGTTAGCCACTTCAATGTAATGATAATTTTGTTGATTTTCTATCTGCACCACGATAGCTGACAGAGCCTGGTTGTCTGTTTTGACATGTTATCAACCTTAGCGTTTGTTATTCTCTGAGAGGCAGAATGTGGGAGATAATATATCTTGTTTGGGAGACGGCTGATAGAGGACAATATGTATGAGTGCCTGGGGCTGAAACTGAATCATTTGGACTGAATGTTAAACTTTAACGGCCACAAAGGTTGTCTAAAAGGAGCGGGGACCAATGAGTGATAATCAGACCATCTCGCTCTCTCTCTCTCTCGCTCTCTCTCTCTGTCCTATTATATATAGACACACACATTTGCTGCCACTGCTAGCTGATATATACTCTATTAAGTGTTTTATCTTTCTGTATTTGCGGTGGCGCTTAAATTTCTTCGATTTATATCATTTGTAGGACATTGCTGTTGTACCCTTGAACAAGACACTTTTAGAGGTATATTCCTAGCAAAAGACAGCTTTATGACTTGTCGGTATAATGTAAAAGGGGCAATGATGTCTGCGCTAATATACAACACAAACGACACAATACATTACTGGAGGACAGGGAGCCTTTGAGCTCATATGCATACATATGAGTGGAAAAGTTTAAGGCAGGGAATGAGGCCTGGGCACAGGGGGGGTCGTATACTTTTTGGCAGAAGGTCAAACTGTCAAAATATGTGTCCCTGCCATCCCTCCACGGAGCAGTTAGTGTCAGATCCCATAGCTCAATGTGTTGACAGTTGTCTGACAGACGTTAAAAACAAAAACCTTTTCTTCGCAATATTTATTAAGATGCAAAGGCTGAAAGCCACTCCGTGACTGAACACGGCCCCAGTTTTGCATAAAAAACTGCCTAATCGCAGGACCGAGATGGCGGCACATTTGGAACCTACTTGATATGCTTCACATCACCACTTTTCTAAACGCATTCTTATAATTTGTCGTACTCAAGATCAGCTAATTGCTTACAAGGTTATCCCGTGATATAATGCTTTAACATTACGCTCTATTAGGAAGCTTAGATTCATGATAAGAGTTTTAATTAACATAATGAAGATCAATTAAGTGTCTCAGCCAGAGGGATGCTGCTTCAGAAAGTTCTCCGCCTTTTAATAAGTGAACCCGTGTCTAGCTGCAGTAGAAATGAATTCATTGAATGAATTTGGGTCCAGCAGCTAAACCATTATTTTTTTGAAACCTTTAAACTGCTAACCTTACTTAAAAA
Source organism: Brienomyrus brachyistius (assembly GCF_023856365.1). Classification (NCBI taxonomy): domain Eukaryota; kingdom Metazoa; phylum Chordata; class Actinopteri; order Osteoglossiformes; family Mormyridae; genus Brienomyrus; species Brienomyrus brachyistius. The sequence continues at coordinate 11,682,459 of NC_064535.1, read as the reverse complement.
AAAAAAAAATTCTGGAAAAGTAAAATGATTGCAAAAAGATTTTAATTATTAATTTAACATAAATATCAAAATATAAAGTAAAATTTGTGGTTTTTAGTGAATGATATTCTCATTTTTTTGTAATGGTATGCAATATGTACAGTAGCCCTCCAAATGTAAGTCTTTGTCCCTCCTCCCTGATTTTTAAATACGGAGATAAACTTTAGTAAGCATGTCCTTTGCTGTACATCTCAAGGTGTGACATAATTAATATGGTGTGGGGTGATGTATGAGGAACGGGGGCATACTCACTATCTGACAGACAGGCCCCTCCCAGATCAGAAGCCTTTCCGGACCTGTGCAACTGCTGAAATTCAGCCAGGAAAAGAAGAAACCCTTTGGTGTTACCCTTCAAAAGGTGTGTGCGCGGTTTCCTGCTCACACGTTTGACTAAACCTGTGGGGGTATTTTCATTCTAATCCTGAAAAAGAGGCATCATCAAGAGGCCAAAATATTGTTCGATTTTAAAGACTTTTATATATTTACTTGTTTTAGAGTTTTGCTGTAGATTGGATATTGGATTACTGTAATGTGAAGGCAAAGTGAAGATATGTGTGTGTGAGTGTGTGGCATTCAGCAGGGGCTCAAAGCAAAGTACGGCATAATGATTAATGATGCCTTTGCATAAGTGCTCAGAGACCTTGCAGCAACTGTACCTTTGAAAGAATTAATATTCTCTCACCTGCAGTCTAACCTCTTATTCATTTGAGTTCTCCACCCCAGTGGATGCTCTTAATCAATGGAGGCATGACGTTTTGGGGCAAAATTTGGAGGAACAATTTTAGTCAAGTTAAAAACACAATTCACCCCCAAAAAAATCCTGCTGTGAATTCATTTCCATAAGCCTTCTGATAAGGTACATTCTTTTGCCTTATTGAAGGACTAAAGTTACTTTAACTGCTCAGCCAAGAGATTTGTCTTAGCTGGGTCATAGACCCCAATTAATCAGAGATGTTAAGTGTATTGATAAGGTGTACTGTAATTTCCGCGGAAGCTACACTTCTAAACTCAATGTGAGTCGAATATAACTTTCAGAATTCTTGTAAGAGTTAAAAGGTTTAAATGACATTCCTTCAGAGTGCCGCCATGGTTTATGGTTCCCAATTTATTGTCATACGTGATCACAGTTGTGGGGGGGGGGGGGGGGGGGGGGGGACAGGTGCAGGGGGACAATAGGACTTTCAGTTACTTACTTATTTGAATTTAATTTCAATTTGGAGTTAAATCATCAACACGACACGGATTTTTCTGTTCAAACAAAAATGTAGCCATCTAAATGTCTGGAGATCTAACAGAACTATTTATTATTCAGCATTTGCAAGAAGAACTGCTCTGAACATGATTATACACACAATGTAAGACAAAAATAGACTACCAAAAATTTTTGGTGCTGTGTTTTCTATTGGAACTTTCAGAGTAACTCGTCAACAAGACTAGATTATATTGCAGAAAATGAAACAAAGATATACAACGTCAAGACTTAATGTGAAAACGAGCCGTTAAACAAATTTGGCTTTAAAATGATGTTAAACGCAAGCACGCTGTAAATATCTCAATATGGAATACATGTGATGTTTTTTTTCTTTTTCTTGAATGAGCCAATCAAATGAGACTTGAAAAGGGTAGCAGGTAATGTTAATCAGAACATCGCAGAAATGGTACATTACAAGCCTGAAACCACGAGCAGAATGTTCTTGATTCGTCTTGCTTACACACACAGCAGGAGATTCTCAAAACACCTGGCTTCAATGCATGCTTAACTGAAGCTTGAATGGCTGGGCAATGGCGGTGCAATCATCAAGGGTATTGTTGGGCTCCAGTTCTAGTTCCCCCCCAGCTGGCAGTGATGAGGTGCATTTGGGCAGCGTTAGGTACAAAAAGGAGGAACTGAGGTAAATTGCATACTGATCATACTGGCACATTTGCCTTGTGTACCTGTGGTGTACCAAAGGCAGCATAGTGTAGGAATATTTAATGCTGTCTGTGAAATTTACTGCTGTTTAAAATGCCTTCAAGCAGGATTTTTTGCTACATGATGGTTTTGAGCAAATAAAAAAAAAACGCATAATTTTATGCAATTACATGATAGCAGGTTTTTGTTCTCCGAATGTTATGCCCTTAGTGTATGTGAGTGAATGTTTGTGTGAAATTATTGCACTAAAATACTGTCATGTTTTAGGTGTGCCTGGTCTTATTCTGTATCACTGGAGTTTTGGTGACAAGGTTAATTGCAAATGGTTGGATGCATGGATATATATATATATATATATATATATATATATATATATATATATATATATATTGCATATTCGTTATCTCTGCAAATGCAGAAACAGTGCAGAATATGTATAAACATAACAGACCTGAAACCATAAAATGTACGAATGACTATTGTTTTGATTACGATTTTCATGCAAAAAATTTTGTAATTCCTTCTGCGTCCAGGGCCTAAATGTTGGCACCTGTTAGGCTTTTATTGCAAGTAGCTTTTATTTTTTACCGCTCGGCTATTTTCAGTAATAATGAATGACCGTGGGTAGCATAGTGGCTTACAGCACTTAGGTGAATTGGTGACTCTAAATTGCCCTTTGTGTGTGATTGTGTGTGAGTGTCAGGCATCCTGCCTAAGGTGTCTCCTGACTCATGCCCTTTGCTTCTGAGGTAGGGTCCAGGCCCAAAGCACCCCTCCACTGTATAAGCAGTTATGGAAGATGATGTGTGATGGATAAAAGGCCTCCTATGTGTCTTATGAAACCAACTATCTCCATTTGCTCTGTAAATTCCAGCTAGGATTGAAGTGCATTTTGTTTGTTCGGGAAGAAAACTGCTTTAATACATAATAGGCCACGTACCCTTCATGAGATCATCAGACCAGATCAGTCAGACACACACACACACACACACACACACAGACACAGATTAGGTATCTATATCTTTGTGGGGACTCTCCATTCATTTCTATGGGAAAAACCCTATCCCCGACTATGACACCCTTAACCCAGCCCTAACCTTAACCATATGCAACCAAACAAAATAACAAGATTTTTTGGCATTTATAGTTTTTTGATCACAGATTTTTATAAAACCGAGTTTCTCTTTGTGGGGACCACAAAAAGCAAATATCTCCACAAGGTCAAAGGAACAGGTTTTTGTTACATTATTGTTCCCACAATATAATATATACATTTTTTACCCCCCCCCCCCCCATCCACACACACACACACAAACACACACAGTACGTGATAACTTCACAAAAAAAGTTTTTAAAACATCATTTGATTACCATTTAACAGCAGTGGATCTCATAAGAAGATGTAGTAATTATGCCGTAATGCCATGATGGAGACAATTTTTGCTTTTTGTATTATTGACCTTTTGTTTCATGATGATATCTACAGGAAAAGCGGCACATTTCAAGATAAAACTTCATTCATCAGTTTCAGAAGAATTGTTTGGCCAAAGCATTAGCTCGATCACCATGCAACTACTGCAGGCACTGTTACATTCAGAGATCAAATTTTGTCCAATTTCTTGATGACAATAATCAAAACATCAGAAACAAAGATAGTCATAATCATAATATTTGCTTGCTGAGTGAAGTATTACCTATCATGATAGAAGCTTTTGTGGCCATATTTAACAAATCTTCTTCAGTAGATTGACGTGGCTCTAAATCATGGTTTCTCATGTGCCTACGCAAGGAGCCATATTAAAATTCCTTGAGCTTATTTTTGGTGGCACAGTCCTGAATAAGCATCAGGCTAGTGCAAGATAAAGAGGGCTTCCAGTGTTTCTGCTTAAACCTGCTCTGCTTAGAGCAGGGGCGGTAGGAAATGCCTGTCATTTATAATAAGCATTGGTTTTCACTTCCATTTTACCCTCAGAAGATTTCAGTTTCATGTGTGGCTCGCTAAAATCTGTCAGCTATAATTTGGACTAAAACAGGGCAGTCTGCAAGGCACTATGCCTAAAAAAATCACCTAGAAACTGAGACCTCTTCTAGTAGAGGACAATGAGATCAGGGCATTAATAATGTTTTTATGTTTTGGACAGATTTCCCAGAGTTGATCATATACAGAGCAATGCATAATTCCCACTGCAAGATGCCATATAATTATTTATTCACAATATTTCAATATTTTACAGATGTTCTCACTATATTATTATTATTATTATTATTATTATTATTGCTGGAATTAATGTGCTGATTCTACACTTATTCTGGAAATTATTGCTAAAAATCATGAGCACCCAAATGAAATTATTAGTGTATTTTGATAAGAAATAAAAATGTGTAGCCTGTCACATGGATACACACGCAGGTCCGCCAATAGGAGGTACTTAAGTGCGAGACTTATGTGCACATTTTTTATTTTTAATTGCAAAAATCATTTTAAACAATGATTTGTGGACCATTGTGAAATGTGCATAGTACTGGAGTTTTGTGAAATCTACATTTTGGCATAAATGAAAACACATTACTGCTGCAATTTTCTCGTCATGGGGGGCTACCTTGAGTTGACAAAAGACATGTTCTACCTACAAAGTACATCCACCATAATTTACCCTGGAGATGTTTACTTCATTAAAAAGAGAACTAAGTTTTTAAAGCATACTGTATAAAATGAGCATCTTGTCAAATGCAAAACTAATCTAAGATACTATATCTGAGATACAAGTTTTAGGCATTTGCTATACAGGGACGTCTTGTGAAAGCCAATTAAATATGCTGTCTGTTATTGCTATCACCTTGAACAAGGGCTGTAATATCAGCATGCAATTACTTAACAATGTAAATATAGATTTTAATTTCAGGCTATAATAATTTTGTGGCTGGATTGAATTCCACTGGGGAAAGGAAAACAATTAATGACTGTGTAATATGACTGATAAGGGGAACAAAAAAAGTAGTTAATATAAAACTCACTGCCTGCAATTAATTGGGGCCTGGATGTAAAGGCTATTAGTCTGTGATGTAACACTTTAGAAGGTACCTGGAAATAGCTGATTTTGTGCTCAAGCCGTCACGTCACATAGCTGTTAATTTCCTTAGTTTGTCATATCAGATGTGCACGTCGCTTCAGTTTATTTCTGTTGTACCGTTTGCCTTCATTCCAGATCAGCCTCAGACAGACATGCTTGTTTACTTTATGCAGGTTTGTATATAATTCGAAAATGACAGGGACAGGTACAGCAGATTTGCTCATTTTTTTTTTTTTATAAAATTGCCGCAGTAGCTACCATTTCACAATAGCTATGAAAATTTGATAACAATGACTAATAAAATAATATATGAAAGGAAATGTAAGCATGCCAAACAGGTGAAATGCACTATATGGACTAAAGTATTGGGACACACTTCTTAATCGTTGAATTCAGGTGTATCATTCAGACCCATTGCCACAGATGTATAAAATCAAGCACCTAACCATGCAGTCAAGTTTACAAACATTGATCGAGGGGTGCTAGGTGCTGGCCAACCATACACTCTGACCCTCAAACATGCTCTCGACTGTATATGTAACTCATGGAGAGGAAAATGGTATAGGTGAAATGAAAATTTGCACGCAGGGATGAATAAAGTTTCACTAATCAATGCTATTCATCCTGTTTGTGTGGAATGAGTTTGTCATATCATATGGATTTACACCTACAATTCAATAGCAGACAGTCAGACAACTCTAAATTGCTTGTAGTGTATGATTGAACTTGTGCGCATGTATGTAATCTACTCTGGATTGGCATCCTGTCCAGGGGGTATCCCTGCATTTGCGCTGTGCAGCTTGGGACCCTGACCAGGATAACTGGTTGGAAGATGGATGGATGGAACTTCAGGCAAAACTTCTAATATTCATAATGGTAAAAAAAAATGAAATCTCTTATGTGAAGTTACACCCACCATAATATTTCTACTTTTATCTCTATTGTGTAATTGACACAAACGCTTGTTTTACCACTGATTGACTGCACTATAATTGCCTCCATAAGATTTGTCAGTCAAGTTTGCCAAACTTGGTTTGGTAAGGAATCATATTTCCATTATGTTCTGAATTTGTCATTAGAGTAATTAGCCCTCTCAGTCACAAATTCGGTTAACTGAAATCAGTAAGTGATGCTTATGATATACCAGCACTGTGGCTTCATGGACAGTATGAATAGTAGGGATGCACTGATTGCATTTTTCATGGCTGATCCTGATTGCCATTTTTTAAGCCTGACCTGCCAACCATGGGCAATTCTGATTTTCATAGTTTAACAATAATTAGCACTGAACATTTTTAACACCTCTTTAATGAGCTTAGATTTCTGCAAGCAAAATATTTAAAATAACCATTTCAAATAAAAATGGTTCCCCAAGTAATGAATAAAATTAGCCATTCCAAATGCTTTTGGTAGTTCATCCACGGACAACTTTTTGTTCATGTCTCTGCCCCACACTGTAAAGAATCTCTGAACAACAGACATAAGTATTTCACCGTACCTATCACACAAACATAATTTTTTGAGTCAGAGTAAGAAGTGTTTGCTTCTGTTTGGTTACTTCAGAACGTGTGGAGGACACGGCAGCTGAGGATGATGTGCTCGCACATATACACTTAGGCAGACATTCTGCACGCTTGCTATTGAGTCCTAACATTTCAGGTGGCTAATGATTTGGTGTGCTGCCACCTGTTCTACAAAAAGTATCTTTGCAAAGTTTGCATATTACAGTAGATTGGTCCACATTAGATTTTACAAAAACAAATCATTTTGACATAGTAAGTTAGTACAGTTGGCCCTTCTGCATTGTGGGGGTTAGGGGTGTGGGCCCCCTGTGATCTGGAAAAACCTCGAAATTTTTTTGGTTTCCTTGGCAAGCAAAGCTAAGTGAAACTATGTGAGAAATGCAAGATACAAAAATCACAGAGAGATCACTATGAGATGCCAGTATCACGTGAGAGACTGCTGTAAACATCTCCTTCAAGCTCTACTTCAAACCAGCACTCTAGATATATTTTATGTTTATTTTTTTCTTTCACCCGTCCTAGTACCGTAATTTATTTATTTATTTTTAAAAAAGGGGGGAGAGGGGGACACCAACACAACAATCCTAACAATAACAAACATTAATAGTAATAAATAGAATAGTAATAAAGGTGGGATGGAGAAAACAAAGTGTAGGTGAATACAGAGTACAAAAACCATAAGAAACATAACACTCATTACAAGGACATCAAACTACAAAAGTTACAAAAATGATAACAGCATATTACAAGGACATCAAACAACAAAAATGATAACAGCACATTTTATGTGTTTATGAGTTAATTAACTCTCTGGGGTCTAAGGGTAAGGAACACACTCTCACTGACTGGGGCATGGTCACACATTTCATTCAGTATCATAAACTTAATTCATGGCAAGTAAATTATTTCTTATATATTTGTTTTGGCATTACACTCATCTTTATTTTTATGTACTTTGTAAATATGTCAGATTTATGTGAAGCTTGTAATTTGACATTAAAGTATAGGCATTGCAAAATGCAGTTTGGAACACCTGCAGAAACTTTACAAAAGTACATAGAAGGCAATGGTGGAAGGTTGTATCTGATCACCAAAATCTTGGCTACATGAAGATGACTAAATGGGGTAGTTGCAACATTCAGTTGGATAAGTAAATAAGAAAAACCTAATTCATGTCATTATTTCTGGCCTCCTTTCATTGAATATGTAAGAGCTTTCATGTGTATGCATGAGCCATTCACACTTGGCCACACCCCCCTCCTTTTATGGTGCTGATGAGGATGTATCTGGATCGCGTTTCACCGTTGCATTGTTCATCAAATTACCATGCGAATACGATTTGAATATGCGGTAATGCAGCTATTTACAGTATAATGCAAATAGCGATCTTCAGGTGAGGGAGGCACTACACGCCCCCCATGCAGGTAAAACAAAGAAAGGTGACATGGTTTACTTTTTTTTCCAATTTAAACTAATTTTAAAAACTTTAATACTTCCGACAATTGACGTTTTGAAAAGAAGACAGATTACGGATTTAGTCAGCCTTTCATGTTTCTACAATTCGATTTCAGTGAGTTATGAATTGAATTACACGAGAAAGATACACGGCATCGTTGGCGATGCTGTCAACTCCAGAGGGTTAAATGTTTTATGCGTCTTCTGTTGACCTTTGCATTTAATCTGCAGCTTTCACAAAAAAGACCCAGCACTCCCCATATTACCTTGTATGCCAAACCCACGATATATTGAAACCGTGGTGGGAAAAGCCATGTTGCGGAATAGTCGACTATAGAACCTTTTTTGAAATGAATTCTTCTTCATCAGCCACAGTTGCAGACATGGCACACGGAGTCAGACAAGGATTTGTAATAACAGTGCTCTTTGTTGGCAGTCCTGAAAAGGACGCAACAAGTGGCTGAAGCAATAAAGACATGGTGATCCTATATGATGTACCTGTGACTAGTCACTGGCAGTGGCCACGTCATCCCCCACACAGATGCTGGAGTATGTCCATGTTGCCAGGGACCTGTTCCTCCCGGTGCTGGCTCTGCAATTGGAAGGACTGGAGTTTCTCCAAGCCATCTTGCTACCTGGCCGTTGGGCTCCCTGAAGTTCATGAGCCAGACTAGCAAGGTGTGGTCAGGTTGGCTTCCATAGAGGCAAGGGCGGAACTGTGACAGTCTGGCAACCATTACCAGCAGCTCTCATCTCGTCTCGCAGTCGTTTTTTTTCTGGTAGACTCATGCAGTGGCTGTAAAATCAACCATATTTTCCAAGTGCTGTAAGCCACTATTTAACTCTGGGTGTTGTAAAGGACAGTTCGATGCTAACGTTGTTAGGATAAATATCCAGGATGAAGGTAAAAGCTGGGTGAGAGGGAACTCCAAAGTGAAGGGGGGCTGCGTTGTCCACAAACCCACAGAGGAAACCCTCGTAGTAAGAGTCCCGTCCCAGAAAACTGCACAGCTTGGATGCTGCCTGCAGAAAAAGCCACTTCACTGCCTCCACCTTCTCTGGGTCAGAGGTAATGCCCCACTCGCATATCGCATGGCGCAGGTACTTCATCGACCAAGCGCAGGTTGGCACAGCAGGTGGCAATGATGACTTCATGCAGGTTAGCCATTGCACTGTCAAAGCTGGACGCGTGGACTAGCAGGTAGTTCAGGTGGACAGTGCAGTGATTCTGAGGGATCTCCACCAGCAGCTTCTCAATTGCGCAAACGTTGTGGGAGTGTTGCTGAACCCAGAGGATGACCCTGAAGTGCCACAGGCCTTTTTCCAGGGTGAATGCCATCATTTCCCTGACCTCCTCTGCTAGCTCCACCTGCCAGTATCCACTGCGTATGTCCAGCAAGCTTGGCCACCAAACTGAGCTTGACTTTGTATAGCTCCCATGGCTGTTACTCATGAAACTTTAGCAGTCTGACCAGCACTGCCATGGTAGCGGGGATGGGGGAACTTGGCAGTAGGCAAAGTCTCTGGTCTGCTTTTGCACCTTGGGCTCCCTGGGGGTGGTCAGTCCATCAAGTCTGCGTATCACTGAGCAATACAGGTCCAACAACTTCCCCAGTATCACAGCCTGGAGCATTTCTACTTCCCTCTATAGGTCCCTTTGGAGCCTTCATAGGCGTGCGCCATGTGGACCTTCCCATTGATCCCCCAGTGTGGCGCTGTACCAGCAAAGACAGCATGAGGCAGGCAGCAGTACTCCCACATTAAAAGGACGCAGCATAACCAACAAGCAAGAGTAGATATTGCTACATAGACACAGGCCGGGATAAGTACCTATTATTATTTTAGTAATACATTGGAAGACTTTATGGAAAAGCACTCGAAAGATAGCAAACATGCACACAAACATGGAGATGGGAATTTTACCAATACAGGACATTTTTACAAATGAAAGGGATCTAGCATTGTCTGTTAGCCCAGGGGGGAGGGGGGATGCCACACATGGGGAAATGCAAATGTGTATCAGGCAGGGAAACATGGACCAGCCCCAGGTCACCCAGAACACACACACACACACACACACACACACACACACACAGTAACTGCAATGTTCAGCTGCTGGGAAGTGGTCAGCACTGCAGTCATCTGAATTTGCACAGTTTTCAGTTTGCACAGTGTGGTCTGTCAGATTTCTTGACTTTGTGAAATTTGGTGTTCAAAAACTATTGTATTTCTGTTTTTTCTACAAAAGACAGGCAATCACAGCACAACCTATAAAGGCATAGCTAAAACTTCACACATATTTTTTGCAGTTAAAGTGTCGCCACTCAGATAGGTGATGCAGTATATGCATCTAAATGCTATGCCATATGCATTTCACTGTGTGGTCCTTCTTCAATGTAAATACTGTAAATGACTAATTAAGGAATCTCCCATCTTCATCTCTCAGATCAAAGAATTGTACGGTTTCTTCCTGTTAGTTACACAAACCAGATTTGGACTGAAATACAATTTCATGCTGTTTGTTTCTCTACCAAGTGGCCTGTAATTTAATTGCAAAATAGAAATGCAGGGGTTTTATAATTATATTTTGCAGTCCATAAACAGTCTAATGATATACAATTAGATTCCTGGCTGTTGACTGTCAGACACATTCTTTTACTACTGGAGTCATGGACTACAGACACGATTCATATTTCGATGCTTTAGTCTTGTTTTGGTTGCACACAAATTCCAACAAAGAATATGTAAATCGTCATGAACCATGCAAATTGTTCCAAGTTCATGCAAAATTTCTGATATTTACATATATTTTCAGTGTGGGGTGTTAGCTATAGCAGAATTCAGCAATTTACCTGCTGATAAATTATAAACTATCCATTGTAAAATGAAATTAAAGAAATTTTATTTGATTCCATTTTGATTCAACCGGAACACAATTATGTGCTTAAACAATAAAAGCTCCATAATATAATACAAAATACTGTATATGCTAAGCATGCTACTTTGGAATATACCTGTATAAATTTTTCTCCCTGTAAAAGTGTTATTTTATTTGGCATGATAAGCCTAAGTAGTGTAAGTGGTTGAAAAAAAAAATACTCAATAAGGTAAATGTACGTTAAAGAACTGCTGATGCTGAGGTAGGGCATTGTTAAGTTAAGCATTGATTAATCAATCAATTGGCAACACATTCTGCTTATCTAAATGGCTGGCCATCAAGTGCCCTGAACATGCTTTGTTCTGCTAAATCAAAATGGAATAAAATGAAATTTCTTGTACTGAAACAGGCCTAGAAAACATAATAAGGTAAAAATAGCGTTTAATATAATTCAATTTATTTTTTAATTTAGAAACTCCTCGATGCTAGTGCAGCCACCTAATACTGCTTTTAAGTGACTAATAAATTATTTATACTGTTTGGAAAAGCTGAGAACCGTATCGAGTAACTCAGCATTTTTGCATCTGTACACATAGGATGGTAGTTGTGGAGTAGCAGCAGTGATAGATGTCATGGTTTAGAAAATTTAGTGTAATCTCCATTATTGCTGGGAAGATTTTAACAGTTTTATGTTTTAAGTGGGTATTGATCTACGGGCATTTCTGAACTGTGCGGTAAAATTGGCTTTGTACATTACGTATATAAGATTCTATAGGTACCGTTATTACAGATATTCTAGTGTCTATTCATCTGTCGGAATATTTCATTGTTACATGATGATTAAATTTTGTGACAAATATTTTCGATGTCCTTTTGTATATATGATACAATTTTCTGTTGCCCTCCATATTTAAGGAAATTAAAATTGCTGGAATAATAGTGAGTGAGGAAAATTAAAAGTGTCACAATTATGTTTTATGTGCGTAAAGTGTATGATCTTTCCTGCAATTACTGAAATAATTGCTGAAGTTTCAGGGTCACCTTTTACTTTCTGAACACTCTCAGGATAGGATTTTCTTTAATTAGACTTTCAAAAAATATTATTAAATCACCGGATACTCCTTTTTATTTTATTTAAAAAGTAAGAAAGGCATTCACAGTGAAGTCTGAATGAATTGTACTTGACATTTTGATAAGGGAAATCTATTTTCTGGTGGAACATGGAGCTTCTGCGAATTTTTCTTTGCTTAACTCTACTTTTTGATGATTATTTGAATAGAGCATATTATGAAATAATTAGATATCGATAAAACTGTCTACCATTGCGTTATATACTATTTTATAAAAGCCGCGCAGCATCATCAGAATGAATATATCTCAGATGATCTAAGAATGCATCAATGCCAGCGTGGTTCCCTAGATGGTGATGATGGAATGTGTATTTAATTATCCACCTATTGTGGTTTAAGGTCCCCCAAGAGCGCAGCATGAATGGTCTTTGCAAAGTTTGCCTATCAAAAGTATGTCGTTGCTACATAAGACCTTACTTGTGCAGTCCAAAGACATGCAGTTAACCCAGCTTTCATCCATGAATTTCCCTGTAGTGCATTTGCCCTGCATTGGACTTGCATCTCACCCAACCCTTGCCTTCTGCTATGTTCTAGCCTGGGATAGGCTCCATGGCTTCCTGTGCTCTGAAAAGATCTGATTTCTTTTTTAGGCCTGTCATGTTTATCCTTTAATGTTACATATGTCCTAAGAAAAGCTTCACACTATTTTCTGGTACAGTTTTATCATTCCTTACTTTGATATAAGTATGCATATATATCAAAGCACTTTTGTTTTCTTTATATACTGTTTTATCAGAGTGACTTACAGGGGCCTCAAAAGATACAGATGTTTTATGACAAGGTCCCTGTTTTTTCTGTCACCACCCTTGTTGTATATGTCGTGTGCATTCTTGCCTTCACTAGTGAATTCAAGTGTCACATGGTTTTGTTGTCAAGCCGGGCTGGCTTTTCAACAGTGATTTACTGCCACTTCTGTGAATGCTGCATCAATGTGAGCAGGTAGATGGTAGAATCTAGCTGTTTCCTAGAGATGGTGATTTGTTGCACTGAGTAATCATCTGGCCCTGTGCTTAGAGGTAACTCAGATAATGAGACATGTGTGATGCTCACTGGGATGATTACTTTGTTAAGGGTTAAATAGGTTGTGTTGGAAGGATTCAGGGAGATTTTGGGAGTCCAACACAGGTCCCCGATGATATAGGCTGCACCCATAATTTATGTTTTAGTTTGTATGACTTTTCATGGATTAATTTGAGAAGTTTTTTAGTTCTGATACGGTGCAATTTCACATTTTAGGCTGTCATTAGTAATGTACCCTGGCTTTGCTCAGCCCTGCTCTGCCCACCTCTGTCCACTTCACATCCTGCCACACAACCTATTTTTTCCTTCTGTTTTTTATTTTCTGTGGAGTTTAGGTCCTTGTTGGGTACAGTGTAATTTCTGCTGCGCTGTTGAGATAGTAGGCGGCATGGTGACTCGTTGTGTGGTTCTGCAAACTTACACTCTCAGGGTTGTGGGTTCTGTGTGTTCGGATGTCCTCCCAGTGTATTCTGGGTATCCTTCCAATCTGGTATGGGTGAACTGGTATCTCTCAGTTCCCAGCGTTAGGTACTTTCTGGGATAGGGTCCAAACTTGCCATGTACTTCGATTTTTTTTTTGGAATTCCCTTTTGTGTAATTCTCAGAATAACAGCAAACCATCTGTGGTTTAATTATTAAAAATACAAAATGAAAAATGAAGAAGTTACAATTTTAAAACAAAGATCGCTCTATTTGCTTTGAATTGTATTTATTCCATAGAATTGTAACAAATGAAATAAACTAAATAAAGAAAAATTCTAATTTTCATATTGTACTGATACACTGATCATACACTGAAATTAAGCACTCCAGCAAATCTGTTCTCTGGCCTTATCCTTGTGAACAAGGTTAAGAAATCTCAATTGTGAGCGATATAGAAAATTGGACAAAATGAAACTCTGCTAGATGCAGCACTTAAGAACACCCATTTCTGGAAAAAGCAATAATTAAAATAAATCACCTCCAATACATTCGTTGATTCTTTGCAACTAAAGAGGAATTCATCCTACTTTCTTCTAACAGCTTATTCTGGTCAAGGTTGTGGCAGCATATAGGGCCCAAGGCTGGGTGACACTATACACCTGATAGCAATAAATGCTTTTCAGCATTAACCAAGTAACTATCATGCAGTGCTTTACTCTTTCAAACTCCCATGACAGTTATGCATCAATACCCTCTTATATGGTATGACCAGTCAAGTGTATTATTGCTAGCACGTGTGTACATATTTATAAGAACATTTTTGCTTTTTTTTTGAGAAAACAGAATTTTTGCCTACCACTGGCAGTTGTTTTGTAGTACATTGGCTTTGTCCTGTCAGAAATTGTACTTGAATGAGTATAAATGGTAAACAATTGGTGAAAATGAAATACTGACAGTGAATATTACTGAAATATTAATATGATATTACGTCATATAGCAGTACTGGCACTAATTTGATCATGACTGGCAGCAGCCCCTGTAGTCTGACATACTCACTGAAGCTTATCTAGTTTTTCGGGTTTAAAATGAGTATTGGTTGGTAGAGTTGGTACTCTATAGCAGCCAGCCAGGGAATGTTTTTGCTCCCTCCCTGTCTGGCAGCAAAAATGTAGTCTGTGGGTCCCTGAGGACCAGATTGGGAAACACTACTCCAAAAAAGTTTGCCCATAGAATGAGATTTTGTGTGTGTGTCTGCAGGGATGTGCCCAGAGATGGGCAGATATCCCATCACCCTGACCAAGACATGCAGCTGGAAGATGGACATGGATGTTGATGATTGATCGTCTGGAGAATATTAAGATATCCATCCATCCATTTTCCAAACTGCTTATCCTACTGGGTCGCGGTGGGTCACACATGCACACCTACGGGCAATTTAGCAACTCCAATTAGCCTCAGCATGTTTTTGGACTGTGGGGAGGAAATGGAGTACCCGGAAAAAACCCCACGACGACATGGGGAGAACATGCAAACTCCACACACATGTGACCCAGGCGAGACTCGAACCTGGATCTCAGAGGTGTGAGGTAACAGTGCTAAGCACTGCACCACCATGCCGCCCCAATATTAAGATATTAAAACATTAAATGCTAGGAATGACTGAAAGATAAGAACTAATGCTGCTGAAAGTGAAAAATTCAGTCATTAGTCGTTTTATCGGAATGCCTCTTCTGTGATCAGAGTTAATTATGAAATGTTAAAAAGTTAGGAAATGTTACACTAATTGTCTTCTTCCTGGACTGCATTTGAACGTAATGGCTTAAGAAAAAGAGCCAGGTTTGTGGTTCATGGGAGCACATTCTACTCTCTGCCTGATGGACAGTCTCATCTATGGTGGACTACATTCAGGAGGGGATATTAATAACCCACTCATTAGGAGACGTCGGCTCTAGAGAGATGTTGCCTGGGCAAGTATTACTGAGGGAAGTTGGGGAGAGTGTCAGTTTCATTTTGAGTGTGGTAATTTCTTCTAAAGCAGCTGTTAGTGAGGACCCGGGTGCCGGCAGATTGCCCTTGAACCCCTGAGGGCAGACTTCACGCGGGAGCATGAGGAGTTCTGCTTGAGAACGGGGAGAACAATAAGTGAGAATTAATGCCACAGGCATTACTTGAATGGCGGTGTCTGGGGTCACATAGACCCGTGCGTGTGGAACAGATGTGGTGGGAGTAGGAATGGCTGGGTGTAAAGAGTGTCTGACAGTGAGTTATAGTAAAGGCAGGGCTACCTCAGAACCACCGGAGGACAGCGCAAACTCCTGACTGATGAAGGCCAGATTTTCTGGAGAAACTTTTTTTGAACTGAGATTATAGACCTGTATGGCTTTAGTCGCAGCTAGCTGTAATTACGCCCGTGATGAATCTAATTGAATTACAGTAGCTGTTGTAATGGGTAAAACATAATTTGCAAACTATGATTGTGGGTTTTAATTCCTGTTTAATAACAAGAAAAATAAACTCACGTTTTGGAATTTTATGGGGTTAATCAAGCCATGGATTTGGGCTGGAGTTTGACAAAAATCCTTCCTTTGCTTGGTGCTGCAAGTCTGTGCTAGGTCAGCGTGTGGCTCCATTACTGTCTTTTATGTGATGCATCGTGTTAAGTGGTTTTTTGTCCATCTGAACTATGAATTCATCATGCTTAGCTGAATGCATCGCACAATTCAAATGAAACAGCAAAACACGTTATTGGGGACTTCGCATTCGAACTCGAATTGCGTTGACTAAAATAACTGTTTGTTATATTCGTGTTAATGTGAATGAATGGAAGTATATCCCTTTCGTCTGGAACATTTTTTAACAGTTCAGAATATGGTTACTAATGCATTACCTGCCTGTTAGTTAATTATTTATGATTATACATGAATTATACAAATGAGCAAAAAATTGCAAGCATTGCAAAAAAATTGTGAATAATGTCAAAAATATTTGGAAACATCAGGTCTACCTTTTAACACAACAATTATTCCTTAAATACTTTGGTTTAGACCAATTAGACAGTCAAGAACAGTTAGCTAACACATTTAATTTAGAATCGTACCCTGAAAAGGTTTTGACAAAATGTTTATGTAAAATTTCATATATCTATTTAGACCAAAATCAACATATGGATCCAAGATTTGGTCATGCTCTTTTAAACTGAAGCCTCTTGATTGAAATGTTGATGTGAGATTTTCATCAGCTGGAATTTTGTGAAACATTTTTAACTGCTATGTTTAAGGAAACATGTTTAAGGCTTAAGGAATGATGTTTCATCATTAGGCACTTCTGAACCATATGCTGTTACAAGTCGAAAAGCTTCTCATCTTATGTATGACTTTGTAATTTTAGCGGCTGATCCATAGAGAGGGTCAATGATTTCTGCTTAATTACGAGCCAACATACAATGGGACCTGTTAATGGAAAACAAGGGGGTGTGATTTCCATCTCAAAAGAGAGCTGTATGTGTTGTTATTTCTCAGTGTTGGAGGGATAATCAAATTTAGATTAATATTTATCCCCTGACTATTGGTGTGCAGTTTTAGCAAAGACACATCAACAATGAATGAGAGATGTGTGCACAAACAGTTATTATAGACATATTTCCCAAATATGGCTTTTAAGGTATTATTTATGTGTTTGTTTGCTTTTTGAGTGCAAAGTGATTTCCGGAAGTGATCGCCCCCATTTCTCTTTCATTTTGCATGTCTGTTTCGTTCAAGGCAGAATAGGTTCAGATTATAGCTTCCCCCCCTCTGTCTTTGAGCCATAAGCTGGAATTGCAGTCGACCCTAACCTACTACATCTGTCTTTTTTTTTATGTGGTTACAGTACATGTTAAACACCAGTTGTGTCTTGTAGCTTAGATACTGTGAGAAAGAAAACAGTAAAACATTAACCTGATTTGGTTATATTGTTTTAAATATTACCCTGCTGCCTGCAACGTCCCCACTTCCTGTGGTGTCTTTCCGGCCTGCTTACTCTTCTGCTCGCGACGTCTTCCCTATATGCCCTGCTGCCGTACAACTGTTTTTCCTGCCATCTGAAGCAGCACCAGCAACTGCTTGCCCTCCCGCTTTGAGAATCAAATGTTAAAATTGGGATAGTGTGAATTGGAACTTCGCCATGTTGCTCATTTGACTTCCTCTTCCAGCCCCTGGAGGATGGGCTCCCCCTTTGAGTTAGATTCCTCCCAAGGTTTCTTCCTTCTAGGGAGTTTTTCCTTGCCACTGTCGCCTCTGGCTTGCTCACTGGGGGCTTTGGGAAGGGATGCTGTAAAGTGTTTTGAGACAATGTAAATTGAAAATGCACTATTCGATTAAAAATGAATTGAATTGAATTGAATTCAATTGAATTGAATTCAACTGAATTTGAGATGGTTCAGGCTGTGGTTCTGCTCAGTAGCTACCATTGCAGAGAGAGTTTCTGTGCTATACAGGATCTTTAGCAAAGGAACTATCTTTGGTATTCAGTTGTTAAATTCACATTTTGTTTTACTGCATTGTAGACCTGGGAGACATACAGTAGTGGTGCACTGGGTAGTGCTATTCCCTCCCAACTTCAGGAATGATGGTTTAAATCCTGCCTGTGCTCTGTGCATGAGGCAGGACTATGTTTCCGCTGTGTTTTGTGAATTTCATCCCACAGCCCAAAAACAGGAATCTGGTCCATGGTGTTCCTGGAAGACGGATGAATGTAATTCTGACTGATGCATAAAGACCATTATTTTTTCAATATTTTTTATTGATTATTTGTTGATTCCCCAGCAAATCTTCCTGTTAGCAAAGACCGAAGAGGATATATTTGCTCACTTGGGTCTTGAGTACATTGAACCCTGGGAGAGAAACGCCTAACTAGTAAGGAAGGTTCATTCGATTTCATTTATATGTCTCTAACTGCTACAATACACTGCTGATTTCTTTAAAAAGAACATAAAAGCCAATTCAAATTCTTTATTGCAGTAACTATATATACTTCCTGTGTATCATATATATATATATATATATGATACTGAGACATACTATTACAATGTATCCTTTGCTGTTTACTTCCTTATGGAGACTGAAAGAGTCTTTTGGGAATCCTGGGGCTGAATAACCATAGCTAACAGAATCTGAAGCTAACCAAAGAAATAGTCATTGTAACATAACTCTGTATTGATACCTTGATTTCATCACAGTTTGGCGCTTGTTCAATCCCACATCATTCAATTTCAGGTTTAATGGGCTGCATGCAGCTTTCTCACGTGTGAGAAGAAAGTAAAATCTTCCATATTTCACAATCTAATAATTAACGACAATTCAAAATGAGGTTTATTGCCCGAATATGCTAACACAGGGAATTGTCAGTGGTTTCAAATGGTTCTCCAGTCTACTTATATGACAGCTCAACATACACACACAAGATACATACACAATTAACACAAGACAATGATCACATTCTGTGTAATTTGCATTATTGATACTTGGTAATATAATAATGGTAATAATTGGTAATAATATTAATTCCTAAAAAAGCAATTGATTTGATTCTGTGATTTATAAACCATATGACATGCCCTATTTGGTAAAAAGCTACAGTGTAGCCTTTACAGTAGCTGCAGTCCATTCTGCCCTGCCTGTTTAAAATAATAGTCTGCCTCTATTTTTCAGGCACATCATTTCCTGCCAAAGGCAGAGACCCAGCTTTCATATCTCTGCACATGCTGGCCTGCTTGTATCACACGATGCTTCAAGAAGAGCATGATGGATCACCTGGATCACAGTCTTCTTATGAATTGGTCTATTAAAAGATTATTAAATAGAGCAGGTCAAGAGCTCTGAGATCTCCCTGAAACCTCTTTACTTGTCTCCTCTTGCTCTAGGATCAGCTTTAAAAGCAATGCATGTGCCTGCATTTATATTCAGACCCAGGAGTGAAGCTTTCAGCTTATAATTACTATCGCATGCCAGACTCTGCAAGTTCACAACTTGGGTGTTTGAAGACATTTTCTTCATATAGTAATTGCTTTATCCCACATGGATTCGTAAGTAGGTCTATGGTGTTATTTATTGAATAGTGGTGCAAGCAATAACTGACTGCATGTTTTCCAGCTCATCGAGCAGGAACAATTCATTTCAAACAAGATTTGCACATTTGATCATGGTATATCTTAGCAGCAATAGAAACTAAATGCAATTCAAATTTTTAGGATGCTTTTGCTGTTTTAGACAGAGTGGTCAGATTAGGTCCAGTTGATCGAAACTGCATTTAAGTTTCATCCAAGCTGTTGCAACCCTTTAGCAAAAATTAAAGCTCCTTGAGTTTGTGCTACGCATAGCTTATAAATACTGACACCAACCTGCACTGAGTGTCTGTGGCTATTTGCCAGAATCTACCCTAACAATTAAGGAAAATGCATTAGTCATCTATGGGGAGACACTCAATGGAAGAATTAAGCTACTGTCAATTATAATGGATCCTATTCCAGCCCTGTGCTCTCCCAATCCACCTAGCGATGTCCTGGAAATATCAAGGCTGTTTTTTAGCTCCGTTCATTTGTCAGTATGAATATTTAGAATGGGGATGTACTGTAGAGAAGCAGTTTTATCGAAACTGATTCCCTTCAAGGCAGCATTGTCATTTGCCATGAAAAATTATGGTCGAGCCATCAACAAAGGCCCTTGTGATATAGAACGTCCATTAGCAGAAGACCTCGTGTCCACAAAGAGACCCAGGAGTGTAAAATGACATCGCAATTACTGGGTTGTAAAATGTTAATGCCCTTTAACAAGACAGTTCTTACCCTTGCCTCCTTCTGTGTTTTTCTGTCTGATTGAGTTTGACTACACTTGTTTTGCATCATATATTTTTAGATAAGTACTTGAAAGAAATAGAATATTCAAAAAATGTATTACCGTAGCAGTGGTCAAGGGACAAGGGAATGGTCTCAAAATAGTCACCATTTGTCTTGCTAACAACTTCACAGACAAGAGGCTTTCAGTCAACAGGTTTCAGCAGGAAATCAGCCGATGTATCTTCCAGCTAGTCTGAAGTAATTCCCGATCAACAGTAATCCCGATGGAGTGTCATGCCTTTGTAGTATGCGACAATGGCCAAGATAGTTGAGATTCACCAACTTTGTCACCAGCAATACAAGCCTAGATCATGACACTGCCTGCTTCCTGCTTGAGAATTAGATGCATTCATGCACCATCTGTGATTTTTATATGCACAGTAAAGTATAATAGTAATATTATTTATAGTAGTATAGAGTATAGAGTAGTATACTGTAGATAATTGTTGAACCATGGGCCCCGCATTCTAGGGGGCTGATTTTGAGGTTTTTTTTTTTGTAACAAAATACATAAATCAAATGTCCACTCCAAACCATTTATATAACAATTTTGGTTAAAATTTATATAATAATATATCTTACATTTGGCTGACTGATCCACTGCTGCAGCATCCTCCTCCTCCCCCTGACCGGTGAATTTAACTGACAGCACTCCTGCCTCCCCCCCCCCCCCCCCCCCCCACCATAAGTTTTACAGCTGCCCCTTGTGCTTTGATTAGCATATTATTGATATTCCATCATTTTCATTTCCCTCTCATTTCTTTTTCGGCTGCAAAAATAGCACAAATGGCCCACTGTCAGTCTCGGGCTCCCAGAGTTAGTCCGCCGCACTGTAAAGTCACTAATATGCCTTGTATATTAAGCACTAACGATATCTACAGCAACAACTAAATACATAATCACAGCATTTGTTCATCACAAGAGAAAAAAGTCATGATAAGATGCATCAGGATCAGTACTGAGAGTTTAATTCTGCATGCATAAACTTTGATGTCTTTCACTGTCAGAAGAGTGATATATCGAGCCTTGTACGAGTAATGGTGTGTGTCTAGTCCAGCCACATGCAGTGGAAGCAGGTGACAGAATAAGGGCAATGCCCACCTTTCACACATCACAGCCCTGATGAAGTGAAATTAATACTTTGGGATCCAGTCAATGTGGAACAGAGGAATAAAAGCCCCTCAATTCGCACAGATCAGACACGTTGAGCCCAAAGCTGTCCTTTATGTGTCATATACGCAACTCCCTTCATTCACTCTTCAAAGACCCGTCACACGTTCTCCAGAAAGCTACAGAGAAAGGGACCAAACACAGAAGTTCAGTCCCAATTATGTGCAGTGTAGCGAGTATTTTACAGATACAGAAGACTCCAAGGCACTGGCAAACTGCTGGAGCCCAACTCTGCCCAAGACCTCGCAGGCAAAGTACTTCACCACCAGGGAAAGAGAAATGGCATGCAGGAGGAACTGTGGTCGCTGTTCGGATGCTTTTTTCCACTCCATCCACATGTTCCAGTCCAAAAACAGAAAAGTTGTGCTCTTATCAAATACACTGAGTCACTACTGCACAGTGGCACGCCATAGCATGCCCTGTAAGATGCCACCCTGGGTGACTGCCCATGTCACCCATACTTAAATCCGGCAGTACTACTGCACAGTAACTTTCATTAAATAAATGGCTGTTCCTTTGAAATCTTTAAGTACTTGGGGACACTCTGTACGTTGGTCCTGAAGTGCAAAACACAACACATTGAGAAAAATCTTTTTTCCTTATGTGTTCGTGTGTGATTGTGCTTTATTTTTGATTCCACACAAATGAAATGGCAACAGCAAGAAACTGAATCATTTAATTATTTTTTTAAAAAAGTGATTTTGCATTTCCTTAATCTTTATTTCCACCACAAATGCATTTTTTAGAAAGTCTGCCATTTTGAAATTTGTTAAAACTCATTAAAAATAACTTGGTGCTTAAGTGATACAAGCTGATTTTCACAATCATCAAAGAAATCAACCCAATAACCTCAATCTCATTTTATTCAAAATTATTTTGAAGTTTGTAATCAAGGCCCTGCTAAATAAAATAAATATTTCCTAGCATTAACTTGATCTGTCTGTATGGCTGTCTATTCTTTATCATTCCACTGCATGAAAATACAAAATGATTTCTACATTATTCTAATTATTTTTGCATACTTTTTTTCCTCTGTAGAAATAATAAGCTATTAATGTAAGAATGCATGTTAAATGTGTTATTATTTCCGAGTTTAATAGCTCAAGGTACTAATTTACTTGTTCCATTTCATTCCTGTCTGCTTAATCATTAATATGATTGCAAATATATGCACATAATATGGGTTTACAAAAAGTATACAAATTTAATAAAAGACGGTCTTATGAATTCAGGTAATTTTTCCCGAATGGCTATAATGATACAGTCTAAGTGGCAGTGTGGTGTGTGTCTGATTAATGAGTCAGTGTGATTTGTCTTTAAACACCCAAAGGCTTACAAATTAAAAAGAGGTGCTACCTCTTGAAGGCATAGCAAACATCCAGTCTGGCATTAATGAGAAAGAGCCGGCAGACAGCTGCATGAACAACACAGGCAGCATTTTATGTGAAAGTCACAGACATAGCATGTGCGTAGTGGAAGCCTTCAAATGCTTCATTTTGCTTCATCATGGTGTTGTGCTTTATGCTTACTGTACCTTAATGGTCCATTAGGATGCCATTTCCAAAGTAATTCTGGTTACTCCGTTTCTTTTATTTGTCAATCTCTGCTTAGAAGTTCAGAGAGTTGTCGGCTAGTTTCCACTGTTATGTCGCTCCTGTGTCACGGCTAAATAATCTGATTCTCTAGAACATGCAGCTAATTTAATCAGATAATGATCTCTGTTGCAAATGTGTAACTTTTAAAATGAATAAAAATATGGGAACAAGCCTGTCTTCACCCATAAGCACCCCGCAAACAACAAAACACTTGATAATTCGTTATATAACTGGAATTATGGATACATGAGCTACTATGTTACGTACACCTAGCTAGTACTGGATAGGAGCTACTTTTGCCTGGAGGGTAGACAAGCTCAGAGAACCCTTTCTGCACACCACTATTGAGGAGAGCCGAGTTTTTTGCAATTGTGGAATTCCTGTTAGTCTGGAAATTCTCTTTTCGCTACTGCCTTTCATAAAGTGTTTTCAACCTGAGGACTGCCACTGACTGTATTTCTTTTTTATTTATTGCACTGTAAACTCTAAACACTGCAGTGTGTCAGAATGCCGGCAATGTTGCTGTTCCTGTTATCCTGAGGCACGGCTTCTGACAGCAACAATCACACTGCATTCAAAAGCACATCTTAGCCATTCAAATGTTTAGTTAAACAGTAACTGAACCTATTGGTCCGGTGTGTGCTCTGTGTATACAGGCCAGGCAAAAAAAACAGGCTGGATCAAAATTCTGGGGGCTCATTTATGGAGGCTTTGCATGGAACAGATGAGAAACATTTATACGCACATTAGTACGAAGATTTTGGGATTTGTAAAGGCACAACCAAAGTAAAACATAACTTGAAATAGTTAACACATTTACGAATGGTTTATAGCAGCCGTACGCATATTTTGTAGGAAAGATCTAGAGTTCAGATAGAAATGTCTATTAAAGTTAATATTTGGAGTAACTTATAAAGTGTTTTATTTTTATGTTGTGACAACTTGACGAATTTATGGTAAACTCCAGGTCATGCTACACACAAGTTAAATGTAGATGTATGATCCAGCTCTTAAAACTTTCATGGCCTTGCAATACTGTAAGCTACCACTGTAGATTTTGATGTAACTAACTGATGTCGATAGAAAATATAGTCTTGTTACATGTTTAAGTGATTAATAGCGCATTATCGTCGCTACAGACCGATTTGTGTGTATTTAGCACTGCGGACAGGAAGCGTCTTTGTTCCAAATGAGTTTCTCATCCAATTTTAAGGCTTGAAACATTTGAAATTCTGGTCTAGCAAAGTTTCAGTCATACTTGGCATATTATATCATCAACAGAATAGGCAAAAGTCATAATTGTGGACTTTATTGGGTATTTTTGAATTATTACCACACAATGAGGAAAGTATTACAGTGTATTACTGCTGGGCTATGCATTAATGAGAATCCCCTAATGTTTTAATGGTAAGATATATCACATGACTGAAAACTGGGTCCTTCCCTTGATTGATAGTAACGTCAACAGGCAACAATTTGAAAGTTAAGTAATATCCATCTATCTTCAAAACAATTATCACTGTCAGGGTCACCTGGAGCCTCATAGACACAACACAGGGCACAAGGCTTTGCTACATCCTGGACGGAATGCAGGTCTATATTATAAATATATTCGCACTGTCAATCACTCGTAGTAATAATAGCCTATAATTTAATTGTGGAGTTCAAATGAAAACACTATTGCTCAAAAAATATCTCAGTAAGTTTACTTTTATTTATAAATAATACATTTGCTAAAGCACCCTGTCACGCCCGACTCGTACGATCCTCGTGTATGCCACGCCCCCTGATTATCCTCGTGTGTGCCACGCCCCCTGATTATCCTCGTGTGTGCCACGCCCCCTGATTATCCTTGTGTGCTTCCCTGATTGTACCCAGCCGTGTCTGATTATTTTCGGCCAGTCCTGTCTATTTCAGTCCACGTTTTGCCCTGGTTGTTTGTCCGTCATTGATGTTAGTTGGTCTTAGTGCTGTTGGTCCGTCCTGCCCTACCCGTACCTTAATAAATCCCTGTTTTCCCCGTATTTCGCCTCCTTGCCTGCTTCCTGCCCGCTTCCTGCCCGCTTGCCTGCCCGTCTCTTACCCGGCAAACCTGACACACCCAATGCCATTCTGATGACAGTGTTGTGCATATGAACTTTTCAATTATAATTTAATGAAACGGTTATGTTGGTGACTTGAATATATTTTTTGTTTCTCTCAGCTCTTCTGAACATGGAGTAATCGTTTGTCATGTTCCTGAACCTAATAAAGGTGATATTTAAAAAATCACATAGTTTTTTTTCTGTTTCTGGCATTACACGCACTTTCCATGTCTGGAAAAGCAAACAGAAATAAATTCCTCTACTGGGTTTGGTATGATAGTGAAATATGGGTATTTGTACCTTGTGTCAGTTTCTTATGTTCTCTTGATTGTACAAAGAATCTCATTTCTCAGCAGAGTGAGCTGAGGTGTAACAGGTACAGATTCATTACCAATAATCATCAGAAATATATCTCAGAAATTTATCTTTAGATGCAGAATTTGCTGTATAGTATATATTGTTTAATATTTTGTGGCTATATATATATTGCTTGAGCAAATATTGATCGCTATCATTTATCGAAAAATTCCTTGAGTGATCTGGCAAACAGAGAATATACATCCATTTTCCACATGCTTTCCCAGTACAGTTGGCCTTCCACATCTGTGGATTTAGCCAACTACAGACCAAAAACACTGGGTGGGAAAAAAAAACAAAACTTAAATTTGCCATATGGGGGGGGGGCGTGGTGGTGCAGGGGTTAGCACTGTTGCCTCACACCTCTGGGACTGGGGTCCGTGTCTCCGCCAGGGTCACATATGTGTGTACTGTTCTCCCCCTGTTTGCCTCCATATTTGCCAGTTAGTTAGCTTCAACATAGGCTTCAGAATGCTGAATAGGACAAGCAGATTCTGGAAGGATGGGATTCACTGCATGCCAAACGCTACACTCAATCCATGCAAATGAAGGGAGAACGACAAGAAACAGGACCAACATATTTTTTGTATTCATAAGTATATTTTCTGTGTGTACTACAATGTTTGTGTTTGAACATGTACAGACATTATTCCCTAAACGATACAGTATTAAAACTCTTTACATAGCATTCACATTTCATTGGCCATTATAAGTAACCTGGAGATGATTTAAAGTATATGGGAGGATGTGCATTATGTAGAAATACTATCTCATTTTATATAAGGGACTTTGGCATCCTTGGTTTTCGGTACCTATCGGGGTCTTGGAACCAATCCCCCACGCACACCGAAATTTTGAATGTGCAAGATTCCCTGAAGCCGGTCAATGGTAGTATGTCCTAGACCAGTGTTTCCCAGTCTGGTCTTCTGGGACCTGCAGACAGTTCATGTTTTTGCTATCTCCCTGCTCCCTAAAATATGGACTGTCTGGCAGGGAGCTAGGAGGGAGCAAAAATGTGGACCAACTGTGGGTCCCCGAGGACCAGATTGGGAAACACTGCCCTAGAGAGAATGGCAGGCTATTGCTGGGTGCACATAACCACAAGCTATGAGCAATTCAAAAACACCAGTCCCACAGTCATTGCTGGATGAAAGTCTCATATATTCCTTATACTTCATAAACTTTCTTTAAAGATGTCCAATCCATAGATTCCAAAAACTTTCAGTGTTTAAAGCCAAATGCAATGTTGTAGCAGATCTCTGTGTAGATGCATTGAAATGAACAATGACAGATGCTGTTATTGTACCTTTACTACTATATAGGGAAAATGTCCGATAACCTAAGTCTTTGTGGGCTTTGTGTGGTGTGTAAATGTACTGCAGGAAACGACCCATGAAACAGCGTCTGGGTAGGTTAGTAAATGGAACTACGTGACTCAGAATTGGACAGGGACCTGGATCTATATTTCGGCAGACAATGACCTTTTCAGGGAAGTTACGGGACAGGCGGTGCTCGATGTGTGCACTGCCACGTTGGTGAGATTACAAAGAAAACCAAGAAAGAATCAAAAACGTATCTCCAGGATTTGCTATGTGGGACATATTTGCAAGGTTGTTCCAGGTGTGAATTATTCCAGGTTACTAAAAAAAAAAAAGAACACACTCATTTATACATAACTCAGTCTTGAGCAATTAATCAGTCTGCCTGACCTGACTCTCTGTCCTGAGACTGCCACGCCCACTCCCCTGCATCTACCATCTATACGATGCAGTCCATCATAACATGGTACAAGGTCAATGAGAATGGATGGTCAGGATGTTAGGGAAGGGAAAGGGTATAATGAAACTGCAGGATTTATGTTCACACCGCAACATAATTAAAGTAGCCGTATCGGTCATCCTAGAAAGCATACCTGCACAAAAGTAGAACATTGTTTTCAACAGCACTCAAATTCAATGTTGTTATTAGTATGCATGTCACATTATGGCCCAACAAATCTTTTAGCAATTCCCAATTGACTAGACACCAGAATGGGTGTTTCGAATTTACTTTAGTCAATTTTGCATTATTGGAGAGAGAAAAGCTCAGGAGATATATAAACCTGCCCAACACCAAATTCTCTTATGCGGAGGGAGGTATGAAAGGGTTTGCCCTACCACACATTATAGGTTTTTATCTGCTAAACACAAACTACTATAGACAAACACATTATTTATGAAACTAACCTATGATGTCTCTAACAAAGACTGACATTTAGGAAATGCCTTCTCCCATTTCACACTTTCAGTAAACATTTAGCAGCAGCCCAAAAGTCTACAACAAGTACTCTATATTCCATATCTTATATAAATATTCAATTTGTGCATGTTTGAATTTTACAAAATGAAGATTTTAACAGATTGGGAACCAAAGCAAGTGATTTGGAACGTGGTGCGATTGTTGGTGCCATACAGGACAGTCGCAGCGTCTCAGAGACGGCCGCCCTCCTGGGATTCTCACGCACTACAGCAGCCATGGTTGTGACAATGGTGTGATGAACAGGCCAGCAATGGTATTCTGTGGGCAAAAACACCTTATTAAGGCAGGGGAATGACCAGACCTGTTAAAGCGACCAGGAAGGAGGTCAAATGTGCTGAAATAAAATCTCAGAACAAATGTGGTGACAAAGTGGCTCCTCCAAAGACAATAACTCATCCACCCTTCAAGCGGTTTTGAAGTTTAAAATTGGTCCTACCCAGTACTACCCAAGTATAACTAATGAAGAGGCCACTGAGTGGATTACATGTATATAATATATAATAAAGTGAACAAATATCCATCCATCCATCCATTTTCCAAACCGCTCACCCTACTGGGTCGCGGGGGTCCGGAGCCTATCCCGGAAGCAATGGGCACGAGGCAGGGAACAACCCAGGATGGGGGGCCAGCCCATCGCAGGGCACACTCACACACCATTCACTCACACATGCACACCTACGGGCAATTTAGTAACTCCAATTAGCCTCAGCATGATTTTGGACTGTGGGGGGAAACCGGAGTGTGAACAAATATATAATAGGTAAATAACCAAATTGGTCCAGGATTTTTCCAGTATACATGTGTATGTACATGTGTTTAAACCAAAACATATATTTAAAATACCAGAGTTATTCACAGTTCTCAATCATGATTCAGCATCTGAATGACAATAAAGGTTATTCAATGTCACCAAAACACTTCCAGTATTAATTAGTGTGACAGACTATCAACCATATGAATTTTGGAATTATACCTTAATATGGTAATAAGGTTTCCCAGAAGCGAAGACCACTGAATCCTAACTCTTTTAATAACAAAGGCATTTCTGTCCCTTTAATTAAGGTCTTAAATCCCAATGATTTGAATCCTATTCTGAAACATGCGGTTTTGATTCCTCTTTTCATTGTTGGATGTGTATGAAGCTGGAGCAGCACCAGATCAGCATTCCTGTACTTCTCCTCAGCTGCACCCCCGTGTCCTTTTTGCTGCTTTATCTAGCCGAGAGAAACTGTGATGTCAGCAGCAGTTAACTACGAGCCCCCAGGCAGTCAAATGACAAAAGCAGTAGTTTCAGGGCATAGACCTTGTGAACTTCAATAAATGCTTGAATTTTTCACAGGGCAGCTGGGATTTCATCTTATTCTACTGAGCACCAAAATACTAAAAGTAATGAATTAAAATGCAAAAAACAATGTTTTTTCATGCCAGTTTTATTTTGGGTTTTACTGAAGACTGCAGCCCTGAGAATATTTTGCCTTCCTCAGGCACCGTGCTTCATCTGTCCATCTGGTTTAGAATGTCAAAACAATGCAACAGCAGCATCCAGATCTCAGTGGAGGTCAACCAGTTTCTCTCCATACATAACCAAATCTTTAGCTCAGACTTTCCCCCCACTTTTTGGCCAGTTTAGCATGCAGAAGAAACTTCACAACCTCAGGAAATGGCAGAACTTACTGCACATATTCAAACTTACTGCTTATCATTTAATGAGCTTGGAAAACGTATTCTAAATCTCAGCTTTCAAATTATCAAGCTTCCACATAATGACATATGAAGTCCTAAGTAAGTATTGAGTTAACTGTGGACCTAATTCACTAGTTAGCTTGTCTGAAAATCTCTCATTATTCCAATAAATGTTTTTGGTAACACATTACTTGAAGCTCTCATGTATAATGCATTATAGACATTCATAATGCATTAAAAGCGTCCATAATTCTTATACCACCATTATAATCCATTAAGGGTGCTTTGTATTCCATTATGAAGGTATCTATAGTGCATTATAGATGAAACTTTCATTGAAGTTAATGAAGTACTATAGTCAACACTATAATGCCTCATGACTGTGAAAAGAAGATGCTATAACAATTTATTCATTTTCATATCAAGCATTATAATGCACTATAGATGCTTTGAAATGCATTGTGAAGATAGGGACAGTTTATAATGCATTTTAATTGCATTTCTTCTACCAGCTCTTGTTGCTTCTTTTTGTTCCACTGTCTCACCTGCTAGAAATTGTATTATAAAATGTGCTGCTGATTGCACTTGAGTACCAGTGTAGGGTTTTGTTATAACATTTTTCAAGGCAGAATCTTGTAAGACAGAAACTCCATTGTGTGTTACCACCTGTAATCACGCACCAGCAGGTACAGGAGATGGATGGATGCATGGATGGATGGATGGATGGATGGGTTGATTATTCAGGAAACCACCCTCACCTGTGTGACCATTAAGTCCTTTGACAGGGTGCCAGTACATCTGCTTCACTAAATGCAAATATACAGGCAGAGGAATCAAATGTGAAGAAAAAGCACCTTTTACAGGTGGTTACCACCGTCTTGTGTTTCCATGAGAGGCTTTGATCTTTTTGATGTCCATTGTAAAGCGCAGTTATGCAGAATGTTTGAGTGAAGGTTGGGAGAATGCTGTACAAGATAAAGAAGTCATTATGAAATAAAGTCTTGCCCCCCAAAGAGCACTTCTAGCTTAGTTTGCTACTTTCAGAGTGAACTGTGAGATCTAACAGCAGTATATCTCCTCTATGCGGCATAACAAGCCTGGCAGTCCACTTGGGATCAGTGTCTTTGCTTCTGTAGAAAGCCATACATCATCTGACCAGATGTATATGGTGTTAGACTCCTCTGTCTCTATCATTTTGTCCAACATAGGATCAGTGACAGATGACCCCACGTTGAGCACGATGCTGGAGCCAATTTTCTTGTTGTCTTCCTTCTTCCTAATTGCCTTTGTGGCTTTTCTCTCCCAGCCTGTAATATTGAATGACTTTGTCCCTGCCTTCACCCTTATGGCATTGTTCTACTGGCATACAGGAGCCTTCCCAAATGCCGAAACATACCGTGAAGAGAGACTCGTTACAGTGCAGTTTCAGCCTCGGTTTTTCACTGCAGAGGGGTCAGCTCGGTAAAGGCATTGTCGAGTTTGGCGAGTGTCAGTGACGTGAAACCGAACAGATTTGTTTACTGTAAACGAGCCGTACATCACGATTTACTACATACAATTCTTTTTTTTTTTGCTATGCTAATTTCTGCTAGCACGTTTGTGAGAATCTCTGTGTCATGCAAGCAACAAACGCTAGTAGAATTTGCATTATGAATCCATTCTGTTCAGCTGTTCTGTAATACTTTTCAATTAGGAGGTAGGAAATTTTCAAGTTCTGAGTGTTTGTAAATGCATCAATACAACAAGATGTGTTACTACTAATAATGAATAATATATAGAATATATGCATTTTCCTTCAAATAATCCATGCACAGAAAATTGGTATCTCCCTGCATTTTGACCAATGATGAGCTGGTGATGCAACCGGCCCAGTTTGTTCATGCTTTCGGCCCTGCAGGGTCATGTCAGTGTGGGTATGACTGCTATTCTTTACAGTGTAAAACCACCAGTTTGCAGTACAACTTGTTTCTTGGTGGCAGTGGAAAAGCACCGTTAGAAACCCTATTTCTCCCACAGATATGTTCTCTTTGGCAAAATACTACACAGTGGATGCAATGTAGAAGATAGTCTTGCTCCGTCTTGAAACCATTTTTATTTCAAAATATTGTTTTTTTGGGTGAAGTTATTCTGATTCCTGACTGCTGTGACTTTTTTTCCACATCGTCTTTGGTCCACTGCTTTGATGGCATCTTTGGAGTTCCAAATCATTTACAGCCCCGGTAGTTATATCTTTGATTCATTGCTCCTGTAAATTCCCGCAATTTGCTTTGCCTTCCTTTAAACTTATAGATTACCCCAGTTTCTCTCTGCACCCGGGTTCACTCTAAGGTATAGGTACACTTAGTATCTGATTAATATTATTAAGGCGTGTCCAAAAAGTTTGCTGATGAATTCAGTTTAATTAGATCATATATTGTGGATATACCTTTGATGGGGTTGATGCCCCATCCTGGGTTGTTTCCTGCCTTGTGCCTGTAGCATCTGGAATAGGTTCTGGGCCCCCCTGCAACCCTGAATATGTCCAGTGGGTACAGAAAATGGATGGATGGATGGATGGATGGATTATAGACATATCTGGACATATCGGTTTCATTCGTTTTGCCATTGGATAATCCAGCCAGCCATCCATCCATCCATCTGTTCATAAACCCATCATATCTCCTCAGGTGGCTTGTCCTGCTGAGGGTTGTGGGGGGCAACAAGCAAAGCTGTTAATGCCATTCTCTCTTTTCCACAGATATGGACTTCTGCTACACTTCCATTTGGGAATTAACACCTACAGGGCCGTGGTAAGGGAACATTCTGGACCAGTAGCCAGTCCATCACAGGGCAAACAGACCCACACAGGATAGATCCCAACCCTGTTGTGCTACACACAATATGAAGTTCCTTTCATAAAATTTGAAAGATATTGTCAAATGTCTAACCCAAACAGTGCTTTGAAGTATATTATGGTTGTCAGCTTTGTAATTCATGAAGAGAAATTATATTGTTATGTCCTTGCACTACAGCAAACATCCTGGCCTATCACTGTCTTTCATTTTACTATTCCATGAAAAACATTCTCAGGGTACTGTTAAGGTGAAGCTGAAGGGTATTTTTTCAAATGAAATAATAGTTTATAAGTTTCATAGTTTAGAAATCATTTGTATGCATATTGAATTCCATGACATGATTCATAGTAGTACTACCAGAGAAAATACCTATCATCAGTTCTTATAGTACAGAATTGAATCTGTTCTAATTTCGGAAATTCTGGGCTAAATTTGATCAAGCTCTGTTTCTCTGACTTTCCTTATTATCATGCGATGGACCTGAAAAAACCTGACTGATCCAGTAATGTTTCCTGGATCTACCTGCAGATCACAGATTTCTGTGGTATTCCCATCATTTTTATGTAACCTGCACCTACAGCACTCTCTCTATATATAACCTGTCCCTACAGCACTCTCTCTGTATATAACCTATCCCTGCAAAACTCTCGCTGTACATAACCTGTCCCTACAGCACTCTCCCTGTATATAACCCGTCCCTACAGCACTCTCTCTGTATATAACATGCACTAAAGCACTCTCTCTGTATATAACCTGCCCCTACAGCACTCTCTCTGTATATAACCTGCACTAAAGCACTCTCTCTGTAAATAACCTGTCCCTACAGCACATAGCTGTCAAGTCTCCCGTTTTGGCCGGGAAACTACCGTATTTTACTTCTCTTTCCCGCCGTCCTCCCGTATTAGTATTTTCCCGTAAATCTCCCGTATAATATATATATATATATATATATATATATATATATATATATATATATATATATATATATATATATATATATTTAAAAATTCTTCTGCCTCTCCAAACTGAACTGTCAGTAGCCTCGCGAGAACTGCCACCTGCATAGCCTGGGTGGCAGTTATCGCGAGATTAGTGCCAACAGCGGGAACGAGAAAGGAGAGAGATGGATGGATGGATGTGTAGAAGGAGAAGGCGTCCCTGCCAAGAAACAAAGAAGTCATGTAAATACGTCGGAAAATGGGACGACGAATTTACTTTCCTAAAGAGGAGCAGGATGGGGCACAGTCACGCGTTCTGTAAGATTTGTAAATGCGATTTTAGTGTCTCCCACGGGGAAGGAACGATGTCAGTCGGCATGAAAAATCCAAGTCATTAGTGAATGACAGAGAGTCGCACGAGTGAACATGAAAAATTAATAGAAAATGTGCAATGAAAATAAAATGTAAATGACAAATGGTTATTTTAAATTTCTTGTACACCTGTCTTAAAATGTAAGGGATACTGGAGCCTGGTTGCGGTGGTGGGATGGCTCACGGCGGGTGCCGGAAAATTTCCTTTATTTTCAAATCCAAACCTTGACAGGTATGCTGCTGACTGTTTCAAATCATGGGTGCATGTTACAAGTGCGGAACATATTTTAACTTAGTACTAACTTAGCATCATATTTGATCTGATTCGACTGAATATTCCAGGTTTCCATCTCCATGCATCTGGTGTGACGTGTTTTCAGACTCTCAGGCTGGCGCAAAGAAATCTTACGGCAAGTCTATTTTACACTAGTATAAACGTAAAATCAGCGACACCAAAGGCGTTAGAGTAGTTTGCAAAACCTACAGACTATTTGAAAGGTAACACAACTGTTGCATACGTTTTATATGCGTGTGTCTGGGTGTGCAATCTTACGGGGAATTGAACGTCTCACTCCGGTCAGCTGACCAAAGTTGGTAACCTTGGTATTGTGTGTAGGAGATTCGGTATAACTATAATTTCGTTCTCCATTTACATGCCCGTAGTGTCTTTAAGTGTTATGTAGTTTTGCCTGAAACGCAAAAATAAAACAAAGCAATTAAAGCCAAGCAGCTGCTCAAATTCTGCTGTAGCGATTGAAGAACTTTTGTCGGAGGTTGGATTCGAACCCACGCCTTACTTCGGAGAACAGAATACCCCTTTCTTTGAAAGGCCATTTTCGCTGCGCAGGAGGCTTGAGACCGCTCGGCCATGGGGCAGTTTCCGGTTGAACCCTAAGGAGTAGGTTAAGTCCAGCCTTGGCTTCCAAGCTGACGTTTTTCTACGTATGTGCTTGTGTATCATGGACAGTAAGAGGGGGCAGGCAAGGAGAGAATTTCTCTCTTTGGGGATCAATAGAGTGTTGTTATTATAACGTCTAAAACGTATGATGGTCTGTCGATAAATCAATAACAATATCAATGAAGTCAATGTTTATGTAAAGAAATCAGAATTCAGGAAAAGCCAGGGGCCGGACCGAGTGTAGGGGGCGTGGCCAGAGACAGCCTGCTGACTGTTCCAAATCATGGGTGCATGTTACAAGTCCGGAACATATTTTAACTTAGTACTAACTTAGCATCATATTTGATCTGATTCGACTGAATATCCCAGGTTTCCATCTCTCATGCATCTGGTGTGACGCGTTTTCAGACTCTCAGGCTGGCGCAAAGAAATCTTACGGGGAATTGAACGTCTCACTCCGGTCAGCTGACCAAAGTTGGTAACCTTGGTATTGTGTGTAGGAGATTCGGTATAACTATAATTTCGTTCTCCATTTACATGCCCGTAGTGTCTTTAAGTGTTATGTAGTTTTGCCTGAAACGCAAAAATAAAACAAAGCAATTAAAGCCAAGCAGCTGCTCAAATTCTGCTGTAGCGATTGAAGAACTTTTGTCGGAGGTTGGATTCGAACCCACGCCTTACTTCGGAGAACAGAATACCCCTTTCTTTGAAAGGCCATTTTCGCTGCGCAGGAGGCTTGAGACCGCTCGGCCATGGGGCAGTTTCCGGTTGAACCCTAAGGAGTAGGTTAAGTCCAGCCTTGGCTTCCAAGCTGACGTTTTTCTACGTATGTGCTTGTGTATCATGGACAGTAAGAGGGGGCAGGCAAGGAGAGAATTTCTCTCTTTGGGGATCAATAGAGTGTTGTTATTATAACGTCTAAAACGTATGATGGTCTGTCGATAAATCAATAACAATATCAATGAAGTCAATGTTTATGTAAAGAAATCAGAATTCAGGAAAAGCCAGGGGCCGGACCGAGTGTAGGGGGCGTGGCCAGAGACAGCCTGCTGACTGTTCCAAATCATGGGTGCATGTTACAAGTCCGGAACATATTTTAACTTAGTACTAACTTAGCATCATATTTGATCTGATTCGACTGAATATCCCAGGTTTCCATCTCTCATGCATCTGGTGTGACGCGTTTTCAGACTCTCAGGCTGGCGCAAAGAAATCTTACGGGGAATTGAACGTCTCACTCCGGTCAGCTGACCAAAGTTGGTAACCTTGGTATTGTGTGTAGGAGATTCGGTATAACTATAATTTCGTTCTCCATTTACATGCCCCTAGTGTCTTTAAGTGTTATGTAGTTTTGCCTGAAACGCAAAAATAAAACAAAGCAATTAAAGCCAAGCAGCTGCTCAAATTCTGCTGTAGCGATTGAAGAACTTTTGTCGGAGGTTGGATTCGAACCCACGCCTTACTTCGGAGAACAGAATACCCCTTTCTTTGAAAGGCCATTTTCGCTGCGCAGGAGGCTTGAGACCGCTCGGCCATGGGGCAGTTTCCGGTTGAACCCTAAGGAGTAGGTTAAGTCCAGCCTTGGCTTCCAAGCTGACGTTTTTCTACGTATGTGCTTGTGTATCATGGACAGTAAGAGGGGGCAGGCAAGGAGAGAATTTCTCTCTTTGGGGATCAATAGAGTGTTGTTATTATAACGTCTAAAACGTATGATGGTCTGTCGATAAATCAATAACAATATCAATGAAGTCAATGTTTATGTAAAGAAATCAGAATTCAGGAAAAGCCAGGGGCCGGACCGAGTGTAGGGGGCGTGGCCAGAGACAGCCTGCTGACTGTTCCAAATCATGGGTGCATGTTACAAGTCCGGAACATATTTTAACTTAGTACTAACTTAGCATCATATTTGATCTGATTCGACTGAATATCCCAGGTTTCCATCTCTCATGCATCTGGTGTGACGCGTTTTCAGACTCTCAGGCTGGCGCAAAGAAATCTTACGGGGAATTGAACGTCTCACTCCGGTCAGCTGACCAAAGTTGGTAACCTTGGTATTGTGTGTAGGAGATTCGGTATAACTATAATTTCGTTCTCCATTTACATGCCCGTAGTGTCTTTAAGTGTTATGTAGTTTTGCCTGAAACGCAAAAATAAAACAAAGCAATTAAAGCCAAGCAGCTGCTCAAATTCTGCTGTAGCGATTGAAGAACTTTTGTCGGAGGTTGGATTCGAACCCACGCCTTACTTCGGAGAACAGAATACCCCTTTCTTTGAAAGGCCATTTTCGCTGCGCAGGAGGCTTGAGACCGCTCGGCCATGGGGCAGTTTCCGGTTGAACCCTAAGGAGTAGGTTAAGTCCAGCCTTGGCTTCCAAGCTGACGTTTTTCTACGTATGTGCTTGTGTATCATGGACAGTAAGAGGGGGCAGGCAAGGAGAGAATTTCTCTCTTTGGGGATCAATAGAGTGTTGTTATTATAACGTCTAAAACGTATGATGGTCTGTCGATAAATCAATAACAATATCAATGAAGTCAATGTTTATGTAAAGAAATCAGAATTCAGGAAAAGCCAGGGGCCGGACCGAGTGTAGGGGGCGTGGCCAGAGACAGCCTGCTGACTGTTCCAAATCATGGGTGCATGTTACAAGTCCGGAACATATTTTAACTTAGTACTAACTTAGCATCATATTTGATCTGATTCGACTGAATATCCCAGGTTTCCATCTCTCATGCATCTGGTGTGACGCGTTTTCAGACTCTCAGGCTGGCGCAAAGAAATCTTACGGGGAATTGAACGTCTCACTCCGGTCAGCTGACCAAAGTTGGTAACCTTGGTATTGTGTGTAGGAGATTCGGTATAACTATAATTTCGTTCTCCATTTACATGCCCGTAGTGTCTTTAAGTGTTATGTAGTTTTGCCTGAAACGCAAAAATAAAACAAAGCAATTAAAGCCAAGCAGCTGCTCAAATTCTGCTGTAGCGATTGAAGAACTTTTGTCGGAGGTTGGATTCGAACCCACGCCTTACTTCGGAGAACAGAATACCCCTTTCTTTGAAAGGCCATTTTCGCTGCGCAGGAGGCTTGAGACCGCTCGGCCATGGGGCAGTTTCCGGTTGAACCCTAAGGAGTAGGTTAAGTCCAGCCTTGGCTTCCAAGCTGACGTTTTTCTACGTATGTGCTTGTGTATCATGGACAGTAAGAGGGGGCAGGCAAGGAGAGAATTTCTCTCTTTGGGGATCAATAGAGTGTTGTTATTATAACGTCTAAAACGTATGATGGTCTGTCGATAAATCAATAACAATATCAATGAAGTCAATGTTTATGTAAAGAAATCAGAATTCAGGAAAAGCCAGGGGCCGGACCGAGTGTAGGGGGCGTGGCCAGAGACAGCCTGCTGACTGTTCCAAATCATGGGTGCATGTTACAAGTCCGGAACATATTTTAACTTAGTACTAACTTAGCATCATATTTGATCTGATTCGACTGAATATCCCAGGTTTCCATCTCTCATGCATCTGGTGTGACGCGTTTTCAGACTCTCAGGCTGGCGCAAAGAAATCTTACGGGGAATTGAACGTCTCACTCCGGTCAGCTGACCAAAGTTGGTAACCTTGGTATTGTGTGTAGGAGATTCGGTATAACTATAATTTCGTTCTCCATTTACATGCCCGTAGTGTCTTTAAGTGTTATGTAGTTTTGCCTGAAACGCAAAAATAAAACAAAGCAATTAAAGCCAAGCAGCTGCTCAAATTCTGCTGTAGCGATTGAAGAACTTTTGTCGGAGGTTGGATTCGAACCCACGCCTTACTTCGGAGAACAGAATACCCCTTTCTTTGAAAGGCCATTTTCGCTGCGCAGGAGGCTTGAGACCGCTCGGCCA
Source organism: Brienomyrus brachyistius (assembly GCF_023856365.1). Lineage (NCBI taxonomy): Eukaryota > Metazoa > Chordata > Actinopteri > Osteoglossiformes > Mormyridae > Brienomyrus > Brienomyrus brachyistius. The sequence continues at coordinate 11,644,027 of NC_064535.1, read as the reverse complement.
TGGGGCAGTTTCCGGTTGAACCCTAAGGAGTAGGTTAAGTCCAGCCTTGGCTTCCAAGCTGACGTTTTTCTACGTATGTGCTTGTGTATCATGGACAGTAAGAGGGGGCAGGCAAGGAGAGAATTTCTCTCTTTGGGGATCAATAGAGTGTTGTTATTATAACGTCTAAAACGTATGATGGTCTGTCGATAAATCAATAACAATATCAATGAAGTCAATGTTTATGTAAAGAAATCAGAATTCAGGAAAAGCCAGGGGCCGGACCGAGTGTAGGGGGCGTGGCCAGAGACAGCCTGCTGACTGTTCCAAATCATGGGTGCATGTTACAAGTCCGGAACATATTTTAACTTAGTACTAACTTAGCATCATATTTGATCTGATTCGACTGAATATCCCAGGTTTCCATCTCTCATGCATCTGGTGTGACGCGTTTTCAGACTCTCAGGCTGGCGCAAAGAAATCTTACGGGGAATTGAACGTCTCACTCCGGTCAGCTGACCAAAGTTGGTAACCTTGGTATTGTGTGTAGGAGATTCGGTATAACTATAATTTCGTTCTCCATTTACATGCCCGTAGTGTCTTTAAGTGTTATGTAGTTTTGCCTGAAACGCAAAAATAAAACAAAGCAATTAAAGCCAAGCAGCTGCTCAAATTCTGCTGTAGCGATTGAAGAACTTTTGTCGGAGGTTGGATTCGAACCCACGCCTTACTTCGGAGAACAGAATACCCCTTTCTTTGAAAGGCCATTTTCGCTGCGCAGGAGGCTTGAGACCGCTCGGCCATGGGGCAGTTTCCGGTTGAACCCTAAGGAGTAGGTTAAGTCCAGCCTTGGCTTCCAAGCTGACGTTTTTCTACGTATGTGCTTGTGTATCATGGACAGTAAGAGGGGGCAGGCAAGGAGAGAATTTCTCTCTTTGGGGATCAATAGAGTGTTGTTATTATAACGTCTAAAACGTATGATGGTCTGTCGATAAATCAATAACAATATCAATGAAGTCAATGTTTATGTAAAGAAATCAGAATTCAGGAAAAGCCAGGGGCCGGACCGAGTGTAGGGGGCGTGGCCAGAGACAGCCTGCTGACTGTTCCAAATCATGGGTGCATGTTACAAGTCCGGAACATATTTTAACTTAGTACTAACTTAGCATCATATTTGATCTGATTCGACTGAATATCCCAGGTTTCCATCTCTCATGCATCTGGTGTGACGCGTTTTCAGACTCTCAGGCTGGCGCAAAGAAATCTTACGGGGAATTGAACGTCTCACTCCGGTCAGCTGACCAAAGTTGGTAACCTTGGTATTGTGTGTAGGAGATTCGGTATAACTATAATTTCGTTCTCCATTTACATGCCCGTAGTGTCTTTAAGTGTTATGTAGTTTTGCCTGAAACGCAAAAATAAAACAAAGCAATTAAAGCCAAGCAGCTGCTCAAATTCTGCTGTAGCGATTGAAGAACTTTTGTCGGAGGTTGGATTCGAACCCACGCCTTACTTCGGAGAACAGAATACCCCTTTCTTTGAAAGGCCATTTTCGCTGCGCAGGAGGCTTGAGACCGCTCGGCCATGGGGCAGTTTCCGGTTGAACCCTAAGGAGTAGGTTAAGTCCAGCCTTGGCTTCCAAGCTGACGTTTTTCTACGTATGTGCTTGTGTATCATGGACAGTAAGAGGGGGCAGGCAAGGAGAGAATTTCTCTCTTTGGGGATCAATAGAGTGTTGTTATTATAACGTCTAAAACGTATGATGGTCTGTCGATAAATCAATAACAATATCAATGAAGTCAATGTTTATGTAAAGAAATCAGAATTCAGGAAAAGCCAGGGGCCGGACCGAGTGTAGGGGGCGTGGCCAGAGACAGCCTGCTGACTGTTCCAAATCATGGGTGCATGTTACAAGTCCGGAACATATTTTAACTTAGTACTAACTTAGCATCATATTTGATCTGATTCGACTGAATATCCCAGGTTTCCATCTCTCATGCATCTGGTGTGACGCGTTTTCAGACTCTCAGGCTGGCGCAAAGAAATCTTACGGGGAATTGAACGTCTCACTCCGGTCAGCTGACCAAAGTTGGTAACCTTGGTATTGTGTGTAGGAGATTCGGTATAACTATAATTTCGTTCTCCATTTACATGCCCGTAGTGTCTTTAAGTGTTATGTAGTTTTGCCTGAAACGCAAAAATAAAACAAAGCAATTAAAGCCAAGCAGCTGCTCAAATTCTGCTGTAGCGATTGAAGAACTTTTGTCGGAGGTTGGATTCGAACCCACGCCTTACTTCGGAGAACAGAATACCCCTTTCTTTGAAAGGCCATTTTCGCTGCGCAGGAGGCTTGAGACCGCTCGGCCATGGGGCAGTTTCCGGTTGAACCCTAAGGAGTAGGTTAAGTCCAGCCTTGGCTTCCAAGCTGACGTTTTTCTACGTATGTGCTTGTGTATCATGGACAGTAAGAGGGGGCAGGCAAGGAGAGAATTTCTCTCTTTGGGGATCAATAGAGTGTTGTTATTATAACGTCTAAAACGTATGATGGTCTGTCGATAAATCAATAACAATATCAATGAAGTCAATGTTTATGTAAAGAAATCAGAATTCAGGAAAAGCCAGGGGCCGGACCGAGTGTAGGGGGCGTGGCCAGAGACAGCCTGCTGACTGTTCCAAATCATGGGTGCATGTTACAAGTCCGGAACATATTTTAACTTAGTACTAACTTAGCATCATATTTGATCTGATTCGACTGAATATCCCAGGTTTCCATCTCTCATGCATCTGGTGTGACGCGTTTTCAGACTCTCAGGCTGGCGCAAAGAAATCTTACGGGGAATTGAACGTCTCACTCCGGTCAGCTGACCAAAGTTGGTAACCTTGGTATTGTGTGTAGGAGATTCGGTATAACTATAATTTCGTTCTCCATTTACATGCCCGTAGTGTCTTTAAGTGTTATGTAGTTTTGCCTGAAACGCAAAAATAAAACAAAGCAATTAAAGCCAAGCAGCTGCTCAAATTCTGCTGTAGCGATTGAAGAACTTTTGTCGGAGGTTGGATTCGAACCCACGCCTTACTTCGGAGAACAGAATACCCCTTTCTTTGAAAGGCCATTTTCGCTGCGCAGGAGGCTTGAGACCGCTCGGCCATGGGGCAGTTTCCGGTTGAACCCTAAGGAGTAGGTTAAGTCCAGCCTTGGCTTCCAAGCTGACGTTTTTCTACGTATGTGCTTGTGTATCATGGACAGTAAGAGGGGGCAGGCAAGGAGAGAATTTCTCTCTTTGGGGATCAATAGAGTGTTGTTATTATAACGTCTAAAACGTATGATGGTCTGTCGATAAATCAATAACAATATCAATGAAGTCAATGTTTATGTAAAGAAATCAGAATTCAGGAAAAGCCAGGGGCCGGACCGAGTGTAGGGGGCGTGGCCAGAGACAGCCTGCTGACTGTTCCAAATCATGGGTGCATGTTACAAGTCCGGAACATATTTTAACTTAGTACTAACTTAGCATCATATTTGATCTGATTCGACTGAATATCCCAGGTTTCCATCTCTCATGCATCTGGTGTGACGCGTTTTCAGACCTGACCTACATATATTCACTCTCTCTGTATATAACCTGCACTAAAGCACTCTCTCTGTATATAACCTGTCCCCACAGCACTCTCTCTGTATATAACCTGCACTAAAGCACTCTCTCTGTATATAACCTGCACTGAAGCACTCTCTCTGTATATAACCTGCACTAAAGCACTCTCTCTGTATATAACCTGCACTAAAGCACTCTCTCTGTATATAACCTGTCCCTACAGCACTCTCTCTGAATATAACCTTCCCCAGTAACTATTCAGTGCCATTAATCTTGCATTTTTTAATAAAGTACCAAAGTATTATTTGTAAATTTTCACATGCATGAGGACCCCCAGCTCCCTGGCTGCCTCAACAGGTGACTGCCCTTCACTCTACAAAGTGCAAGCTGAGGGAGACATAAAGACAATTTCCCCACGGAGATCAATTAAGTATCAATTATAATAAAGTATCAATTATTATAATTATTATTACCTTCTACCCCTAACCTTTGTAAATGTGAAGGGGTGACTGATTTAGGTCTCCAGTATGATGTGCTTTTATTCTTCACTATTGCCCAGTGTAACCAGCAATGCATTAATACAGAATAACACATTCAATTCTGTCATCAGTCTCATAACACATTCAATATTATATTAACATAAAAATAAAACTATTTTTTCCCCAGGAGGTAGACCATGAGGTAGCTAACACACATTGTGTATTAATTGCAATTTATCACCAGCAACAGGCAGCTTGGATAATAAACCCCAGCTTATCTCAATGAGACGATTGGCCTCTTTAGGGTTTAAATAGGGTCAGCTGAGGAGAGTTTGGGAGAATGTGTGCTTCTGCTGGGAAATTGAGGACATGGGCCAATGGAGTGGTTCTTTCGGCTCTGTCTTCTTAAAGGGGCCTCATTTGCCCTTTCTTGTTTTATTGATTAATAAAACACTTTGGTCAAATAACCCTATCTAGAATCTAGATGATTCACTTTGGACTGAACTGCAGGAATTAGTGTATTGTATTTAGATTTTATTAATCTTACGCCAAATGTATGTCTAATCTGTTATTTAAAAGCTTTTAATAAAAATTGTATGCAATACTGGCATTTATTATAATTAAAACTTTTGATGTTTACTGAAGACATCCTCTTTGGCACATATATGAAAATGGATGTCATTTATACATGCTTTATGGTTGAGATGATTCTCAGCTTATAAGGGGATCACAAAGTATCTCCAGGATAACTGAAGCATTTGCTCGTATGTGATACCTCAGAATTTAAGAACTCAAACAAGCCAGGACCAACTCATCTCCTCCTGCCCACGTTCCACTCACTGTCCATCACCGTGCATCCTTCCGAAAAGCTTTATTTAAAATTCTGGAGGTATTCTGATGACACAACGTTGAAACTTTGACATCAACCAGAAAATCTCAGACTGGCACAATGCGTAAATCACTAAAACTTGAAAAACATGAATAATTCACTCTTTTTAATAAGTGGCTGAATTTTGCAGGCAGTGTGTGCAGGATTATGCATGCAGTGGATGAGGGATTATTATCCAGGGTGAAAGCGTGAAAGCTTGGTTTACACTTCTTGAGACTAAGCTATGAAAAGATGAAGGAATTCTACAAGGACTGCCAATTTCTCTCCCTCCTCCATGGTGAAATATCTATATATTTAGCAGCCATTTATGCAAAGAGGTAAAACAGATGCAAGTCTGAACAGGGTCAAATGCAGTACATACAATGTAGCAGATGATAAGAAAATGACAGGGTTAGGGTTAGTTATTGTTAGGGTTAGTTAAGATGACAAGATACACTGTTGCCCTGGTTTCGATTTTAGTATAAGATTTATTAGTGTTCTAGTTAAGTTTTCAAACAGTCCTCCATTCCATGATGGAAAATTCAGTTACTCTCACAACTAATTACCTGTTGAAATACATCACCAGTCAAAAGTCTGGACGCACCAATTTGTAATGTGTGTTTTAGCTATGTAAAAAATCCTCAAGGCATTTAAGTAACACATACCGAATACGTGCTAAGAAGCTGCTAGTAGAATAATTTGTGTCAGCACTCCTCAGACAAAGCAGTTCTATTAAAAAGGAGAATAAAAAAAGCTGGATGGTGGCATATTAAAGAAACAAACTCATAAAACTTAGAGCAGGAACAACTTTATCTCAACATACAAAAGAAACAATTTAACCAGTTTTCAAATTATTTTCACCACATTATTTTTGCTTTTTATCTATTTATAATGACTGTCATGTCCCAGACATTCTGATCTTGCCAATTACTTGGGTATTCCTAGGTTTGTGCGCAGTCTGAGCACCTCAGGATCACATCTCTGCTTTTTGCCGATGATGTTTCACTTCCGTAACCAATCACAGTCTTTATTGTATGACATCACCACATTGGTCCATTTTTCTCAACTCAAGGCTTCCAGCCATCCAGCTTGGGGGGGTATATGGCTCAGCAGGCAAACCCTTTCTGCCTGTGTCCAGACGGTCGCCAGTTCAAACCTTGATGCTGTTGTCATTTTCATCCTCATCATGATATAATGAGGCGCCCTTACAATGCTCCTTACAGCTCTTGCATATTCCTACGTTTTATATCTATGACACGGCCCTTAACAAAAGGCATACACAATAAAATAGCTTCTTTACGAATCTGTGCACCTTGCCGCTTAACAGAAAACACTGGTTTTAATTTATGTGGTGATGTCATACAATGAAAGTTAAAGAAGTGAAACCCAAGCCCCTCCCACGCGTTGTGTGTCACGTCCCACGTGTGGAATCCACCTAATTAACATGAATGTATCTGATACACCTGCCTGTCTGCCTTGTAGTCTTGCTCTGTCTTGCCCTTGCTGTAAGGTATTGTTACTGAGTGTTTCTCTTCTAGCCCTAACCCCTCCTACCTACTTCATTTCTCTTCTGTCCCATTTCCGTTTCCTTTGGACCACCTCACCTCCAGTCCTTAGTGTCATCATAGGCCTGATTTCCCTGCATACTCTCTTGGCTATGTGACCCTGACAACAATCATTCTCCCAACAAGCTCAATGCACACGAACACACACTGGCACTGTCAAGCCACATGAAATAAGATCAGATTTTAGCCGAAACATTTTCTCAAACACTTATTTAATGCAGATTCTAAGGTAGCATGCAGACAACTTTATGGCTTTGATAATGAGTGAGTTCATCAGCTACAACTACAAAAGATATGAAAAAGCCCTCCATATTAATGGTAATTTAACAAACACGAAAGTACGCCCAAAGATTCAGAACGCCCAAACAGATTTCCGCCAATCAAGGACCCTCACTCTTGTCACTGTGGGGATCTATTTGTAATGTTTTAATTCTGTTGGATTAACTGATCTCAATATGCAGAAGTATTTTCAGCTCTTTAAAACTTGGAGTTTTTTTAGGATTTGCATAAGAATTATTATAATGAACATTTTTGGCTTATTAGTTACATAACGATGATCACATAAATTTGGACTGTAGACAAGTATCAAACTAATGAAAACCAACTAGGTTGTTATAATGCTTTGATGTTTCAATGCTTGTGGAGGTGGTGCTGCAGAGGTTAACACTATTGCCTCAGATCTCTGAGACCAGCGTTTGAGTCTCTGTCATGATTCTTAAAGTTTGCATGTTCTTCCCCTTTTCTTCTTGGTACTAGTTTTTCAGGAAAAAAAACTTCACTGTGAGGAGTCTTTCTGTGCAATTACATAGTAGTAAATCTTGTGTTGTGCAACATATACAAAAAAGTTAAATTCTTGTTTGCCGCGTCGTGTTTTATAATAGCAAACTTCAGAATCATGCTGTTCTGTCTAAAAATATGCAATCCCTATTCCATAATATGAACAATAATTAAACATTTTTATACATTTTCACTGAGACATTTCATTTGATTTCACATTTAAAAAATAAATGCTGAGTATCGAAACAGGTAACATCAGGGTAAACCTTTAAGGTGTGAGAGGTCTGACAGATTAGGAGCTCAAAAAATAATGGGGAAAATCGAGAAGTACTATTTTTCCGTAAAGGACGGAATTGTCTTCAGATATCACCACTGACCCTGATTCCAAATACCAGTGCAATTTTATTTTCACACAATTAATATCTGAAGAATTCAAACATTAAAATGGTAGTTTTTACCTTTTCTCTTTGTCTGGGAACTGTTATCTTTCCTGCACAGAGACAATGGTATTCCAGAGGAGGATTTAAAAAGATTTAACAAAATTAAAACGGAACATAATATGCAAAGCATACTTGTGGAACATTACACCTGCTCTTTACTCTCACAAGGATACTGGAGGCTTTATGGGAGTTTGTCCAACCAGTCTACTTTTGTTCTGTGGACTTGGAAAAGGCATATGGCCTTGTCCCCCGGGGGATCCTGTGGGGGGTGCTTTGGGAGTACGGAGTGCCGGGCCTGCTGTTACAGCCCATTAGGTCCCTGCATAACCTGACTAAGGGTCTGGTTCCCACATCCAGCAGTAAGGGTGTTGCCTGAGCTGCCCTTTGTCGCCAATGCTGTTCATTATTATTATCGACAGATTTTATAGGCACATTCAAGGGGAGAAAGGTGTGCAGTTTGATGACCTCAGGATCCCATCTTTGCTTTTTGCCGATGATGTAGTCCTGTTGGCTTTGTTGAACTGTGACCTGCAGCACGCACTGGGGCAGTTTGTAGCTGAGCGTGAAACAGATGGAATCAGCACCCCAGAAAAGGGTGATTTGCGCCTTCCAAGTTGGGAATTAGTTACTACCTCAACCAATCCGAATAAAAAGCATTTATTTTACACAATATCTGACCCCCCCAAAAAAGAGTGTAAATCATTAAAGATATATGAGCAAGGAGACAGTGAAGTTAATTATTTTGAATCTATACTTTTAATTTATTCATAGATTATTGGAGATTAATGGAGAGCACATGATTAGCAAATTATAAGGAATATGTTTCTCTTCTTGATTAAAAACATGTTATTTTAGTATGTAAATCAGGTCAGTAGACATCCAGATATGATTTGCCACTAATTTTTGACAATACAGCAACATAAACTGATAAAAATTAGAAAATATTACTGATGCTATGATCTCAGTCTGCCACTTTGGAAACATTTATAATGAAAATTACACTGAATATCACAGATGACTTTATAAAAAGCCCGGTTCCAGATCTATATGTCTCTGAACCATTCCTAAGATAATCCCTACAGATTTCTCAGGACAGCACTGCCAACAATATCGATAAAGATTAGCAATCTGATCAACATATCATCAACGTTCGATTCCTGACCACATACTCTGCCCGGCCAAAACAAAAGTCGCCATTTGAATTTATATCAGCAAATACTTAAGAGCCAATGACTGGATCATTATTACAGCTCTGCAATGTTATGCAGCAGTAAAGTAAAGTCAACTGAGTACCTGAATCTACTGACTGGCCAGGTTACACCTCCATCCATCAGCAATGGATTTTCTTCTCTGTTGACATGGGCATATTCCAGGGCAAGGATGCCAAGATTCATTGGGTTTGAATTGTCAAGCGAGTGGTTCAGGGAGCGTAAGGAATTATTTTCACGCATGACTTGGTCACCACAGAGTTGTGACCTTAACCTCATTGAAGGTCTTTGGGATGTGCTGAAGGAGGGTTTATGGAGTGGTTCAACTCACTTGTCAATACAGGATCTCGGTGAGAAATGAATGCAAATTTGGATAAAAATAAAGGGTGAGATGTTGCATAACCCTGTGGAAACGATGCCATGACAAATGTGTGGCATAATCAAAGCGAAAGGCTGTCCAACGAAAAATTCAAATGCCGACTTTTTGTTTTGGCCATGCAGTGTATGGTCCGCCAAACTGTAGAACTTGGGTTCCCAAACCTGTTTACCACTGAGGATAGAATAGCTCTCAGTGTTCTGATGCTTAGCCCCAATTTAAATTAGCTTGACTTCAGTTCCATACCATTAAATGCATTCGCAGTGTCAAGATCATTCTAAACAAAATCACATTTCTTTCCTTTGCAATTCTTTCTTCTAATGTTCAAGGCTTTAAATAGTCTTAAGAATTATGTGCCATTTGCTCTGTGTTTCTTTACTGTGATTTATGTTGGTGCTTTAGTTAATGGAGTGCAAAAGAAGCTTTTTTGTTAAGCTATGGTTCATTTGAAGATTTATTGTGGACGACTGAACAACTGTGGAGTGCCGTACCAGGCTAGTGTACCACAGAGAGACAGGTGCCTAAGCCAGTATGCTTCCATTGATATCCTGACAGCTACCATTTCATTTTCTGTGTCTCTGTGGTCTCAATACTGGGAAATATCTTGATGAACGTTTTAGAATTTACGAAAGATGTTGACAACACACCTTACATCTTAATGATAAATGACCTCATTCCAAATTCAGATGCTTTGTAAATGTCGCACTAGTTTAATTCGTTTCCTTGTCCGTGATCAAAGAAAAACAACACATTTATCCTTTATTTTAGCAGCATTGATGTTTTTAACTGAATAGTTTTGGCATCAAACCTTCATTTCATGTTCTTACTGTAACACAGATAAAACAAAATTATAGCAGACAGAAAGCATAGCATTTCACTGTGTAATGCAAAAAAGGAGAACAACATTGCACTCCAAAATAAGAATATAAAGTAGATATAACAGATAAAGTGAGGAAATAAATTCAAAATAATCAAATATTTTAGAATTTAGTGGTCATTGTTGACACACTACAGCAAAACGTGTTCTCTGCATTTAACCCGTATGTGACATAGTAGGGGACAACTAATTCAGCACTTGGGGAGCAGTGCTTGGGGGCAGTACATTGCTCAGGGTACCTCAGAGGTGCTTTGCTGGTCTGCAACTTTTCAACTACAAGTGCACTTCCCTAATCATTAAGCCACTACTGCCCACATTAGTTGCCAAGCATTCAGTGTCTCAAAATGTTATAGTGAAGGTGTAGGATGTGAAACAACCTATTATAGTATGTGGAAATTCAAAGTGTAACAGCATTTGTTGAAATGAAGTTCTGTTTTTAGACTTATAGCAGCAGTTAAAAGACTGAATATACTTGCTGGAAACTAGGTTTTCTACAGAATAAATGGTAGAAATTATTAGATATACTTTAACACAGAACATAATGAATACTACAGTGAACAGTGTTCAAGAAAACTGATGATTCTCTTCAGCTCAGATGCCTCAAAGCATGGTCACAATTTTCCCTGTTAACTGCTTCACAAACACCTGTAAAATCTTTGGAGGAAATCACCTGACATCTTCCCAGATGCAGCGACAGTTGGATTCAGACATTCCTAATTCATGTGCTCTGTGTCACAGTGGTTGGATCTTACATTCTGACTCATGAGTCCATAATACCAATTTGGAAGGTCATTGGTATGAATCTTATGATTGGCAGAACAGTCACATCACCCCTGGGCCTTTAACCAAGGCTCTTAACCCCCACCCACCAAATCAAACATTTATTTTTCGTCAAAGCAAGATGAGAAATGTCATCGCTAAAGAATTCGAATATACCTATCCTTGTACAAATGGCAAATAAAGCATAATTTTATCTTTTTCATTTCATATCATGCTCTATATCGTTCACATACTGTTTGGCTACTGTTTGGATACTTTACAAAAATACCAGTTTTCTTGGATTCTCGCTCACTTTAATCATAAAAAAAAAAAAAATTCTGATGGTAACAATCAAATCAGAAATTCCTATTCTGAGTTGTAAAAATGTTTCCAACAAGCCCACCTTTTTATGGTTTACATTTATTTATTTATTTAGCGGAGCTTTTGTCTGAAGCAGCATACAAGCGAGGTAGTTCATAAATCATAAGCAGACTGCTGTCAAGGAGCCATCTTGGTGTAATTGCAGCCAAGCTTATCTTACAATGAATGCCGATTAACAAGTGGAAGTCTGCACGGGAGCAAGGGCTATGCAATATGTTACGTAAAAACTGCACGAATCTAATAAGACAGTTACACAAAACAAAGACAAACATAAAAATATAAAAGAAGTCAGCGGTTGGATGAACTTGGTGAGATATTCCTGGATTAGAAGTTCTTGAAGGTTGAACGTGATGCCGATTACTAGTGATGAAATTTAATTCGTCTCTACAAAGGACATTTGATGGATATTTCTGGCAACTTACCAATACAAATTGTGATAAAGGCACCTATTCCAGCTAGTCTCAAAGCCTCCAAGCCTCCAACCTGGAGCAAAGATGCAGAGGGAGAAACCATCTACTGCAGTAAAGGACAGTCTGTCAGCGGAATGGACTAGAGACTCAGAAGGGAATGAGGCAGTGAAATCACATTAATGTTATAAACTCCATAAAAATATAGAATTTCCTTTAAAACAGAAGGCTGGACAGCCCTCACGAGGGTGCAAGGGGTAGAAGTTACTTACCTGGTTTCCATGGATATATATGAAGACATCTGACATCTTTAGACGTTTGCCATTTAGATCTAGAAGGGTCATTTCATGTTCTTATTTCTTCATAAGTTAGTTGATCGTTATTAGCAGTAACCAGCACCAAACAAACAATTAAGCAAAAATGAGTCAGACCAAAGAATTCCCCAACCTGTTTGAGATACACCCGAACCCATTAATGATACTGCAAGTCACTTGCAGGAAAAAAAAAAAAAATCTTTAGCGGCAGCATAAAGTCGGCTTGCTAGAAAGAATTTAATGAACAATACACCTTCTATAAAGCCTATTAGAGTTGCTTCAGAAGTCCCGGAATAATTTTCTCAAGTTTGCCACATAGCCCAGGAGTTCCGTGAAGGTGAGAGAGATGAAAATCTTACAGAAAATGCCCCTCAGGGTTCAGAAAGACAGGGTTCTTCTCTAGACAGAATCCTCGCTTCAAATATTACCAGTTTCCATCACCCCTTCATCTGTGATCATGTGTGCTGGCTTTTCAGAAGTTCTATCAAGAGGTCTTCTTGAGCTTTAGGGCATCAGAAACTATGTCAGGCAGATCCAGCAGCTCAGGCTGCAGTTTACAACTTTATTGAACAATATATTTAAAGAAACTGAACTGCAGATATTTCTTAAACTGGGCCACAATCACATTTCTGATGATGTCATACATATCAGGCCTTGTCAGTTTTAGCCAGCATTGCTTCCAGAGATAGGTCATTCATCAACACTAAGTCCAATTGTTTTTGCATAAATGTCCTTATGTTCTTCTATTATCTGAACCCTTAGGCTGGTCATGGTTATGAGTAGCCTGAAGCCAATCCCAGACAGCACTAGGCACAAGGCTAAAATACACACACCCCTTTACAAACAATGAAATACTACTGGCAGTACCAATTAGCCCAACTGTGTGTCTTTGGACTATGGCAGGAATCCCACACAACATGAGGAGAACATGCAAACTCCACACAAACTTGATGAAATTGTTGCACTTCTACACAGTTTTGACAGGAAGGGGGCTACTATGTCTGTTCAGGCCTTTGGGGTCCATATTTCACTTTCCATAACCATAATTGGTGCCAAAGCACCTGGCCAATTTTCTCCAGCAATTCAACAAAACACTCTCATTAAGATTTTATTTTTCACTGCCATCAAACTTGTCATCAGGTTTTATGCAAACTTTACAATAATTCTAAAGAAAATAAAGAGCAGAACCCATGAGCCCGCAGTTTTTCACCTTTCTCATGTCATTCATAATGCAAATAATAAAATTCTAGCTTGCAATCCATTCGCATATTAAGCCACTGTAACATGCTGCATTCTCCACTACATAGCAGAATACTTTTCTAAAATAGATATACCACTGTAATGCTTAAAATGTAACTTTAAAATCATCCAAAAAATTTCAATACGTTAAAGAACCTATATTGAAATTACAAAAGCAATTAAATGAACATTAGTGGCCTTTTCATTTTAAAGTGATTCAATTCTTACTAGGTTATAATACAGTAAAAACACGGACTGCGAGTATAATTCGTTCCGGAAACGTGCTCGTAATCCAAAGCACTTGCATATCAAAGTGAATCTTCCATTAGAAGTAACGGAAACTCAGATGAATCGTTCCACAACCCAAAAATATTCATATAAAAATGAAAATATACGAATATAAGTAAAAAAAAAACATAAGAAAATAATCTGCACTTTACCTTTGAAAATAAATGTACAAAATTTTGACTATACAAATGAGGCACACCGACTGAGACCGAGCATGGGAGACGATTACCCACAATCCCGCAGCGAGAGAGAGCGAAGAACCATCGGCTCCGTCTTGATCACGTGACGCTCGGCAGATAAAGCGTATACGTAATAGCTGTATTGCAAGATCTCGCTCGTTTATCAAGTTAAAATTTATCATAAAAAAATTTAGCTCATCTTGCAAAACACTCGCAAACCAAGTTACTCTCAATCCGAGGTTTGACGGCATGTCATTTCCTACCTTTTAGAAATACATTATGTTTGCAATCAGTTTTTATTGACTTATAAAGGGCATGAGGGCAAATGAAGAAAATTATAATATTTCTGGCTGTTTTGTTTTTCCCCACACAACAATGCCAGAAGAGTTTTTTTTTTTTCATGCAACTGCGGGATTAATTGGAAACACTAACACACCTGTGAACAAACACTCAGATATCAGTATTTATAACCTAAGCAGTAAACAAAAAATCTGATAATGACAATGACCTCAGATAAGTGTTGTGGGTGATGGGTGATGCGGGGGGCATGGGAGGGGTTGAGCTAAAGTAACCTTGAGGACATGGAGGGAAAACTCATCAGCTTTAGCCTGAGGCATCTTCCCCCATCACATCCGGTCTTGACAGCTGGGCGAGACCAAGGGGATACATGCTTTTTGGGGGTCTGTTCATAACTATGCCAGCCATAACGGGAATGAGTGAGCAGTGATTGTTGCTCAACTGTTTTTTTTTTTTCCACGGATTCCGGAGCCGACAGTGTAACCATCTCAAAAGTAACTTGGTGTATTATTCTGAATTATTATCCATATAAAAATATAACCTTGTGACAGAAAAAAGTTAACACCATTCATCTGTGCTAATTAGCAGTTGTGCTGTTTTTATCCTCGTTTTCAGGGAAGCGGCAGCCCCCCGGGTTTTGTGACACTACGGTTTTAATTTGCATTATTTGTAATACCAGCTCAGAAATCCACCCATTTTCTGTCACCACTTACCTGGAATAGAATCACAGTGAGCCTGTAGCTTTTCTTAGGAAGTACAGGATGAAAAGCAGAAGAAACTCTCGACAGAATGACAGTCAGTTACAGGGCACACATTCAATCATACACACTACAATTCGCCTGATCACCCTGTGACCGAACTACAAGAACTGAGGACTAATTCTGACTCTGAAAGGCAACAGATCTGCCCACTGAATCATACCTTCCCATCCACTCCATTTCCTCATTGCGCTTCTCTTGTCAGTAAGCACAGGGTGCTTGCCATCAGCTGGCGGCCGCCACCATCAGTAAAGGTTTTTTTTGTTTTGTATGGGTATGTTCTAAAACAGCACCCTATGCCACTATGCCACTTCAAATGCCACTAGAAATACCTGAACCATTTAGAAAAGAAAAGGATAGTAGGTCACCTGGACTACATTGTGTTTAAGTACATCCTACAAGATCCAAGTATTATACATAGCCTAAGTTCAGCATGCTGCCCTTATCCTTGAGTATTGATGACATTTCAGTAGCTACTTTAAACGAGTTTAAAAGCTTCCATTATCTGCAAGCAGTACCTACTGAAGCCAGGCACACCAACATACTGTCCCCTAACTCTGTATCTTCTATCTGTGTGGAGAGCTAATATAGTAATTGCAACTCATTCTCATTCTGCTCATTCCATGCATGAGTCACAGGTGTGCGCCATTAGAGTGAGTGCATCTAGTTATATTGTCTTTCCCTGCTTAACTAAGCACTCAGTTAGTGTAATTAAGTAATTAGTTGTTTTTTTGTTGTCCTGCAAAGACAGGTAGCACAAGTTAGAAATACATGGATGGTTAGATTGCCAGCACATTCCCCTTCTGCCCAAACAATCAATTGAACTAATTGCTCCTTCACTGATACTCATGTAAAATTTACTGAGGGACACTGCCCCCCACCCACCCCGCGAAATGGCAAAATTTCTGATCACCGACAATCATGCTACATGTTCATAGTTTATCGTGTGTCATCTTCATAGTTCATTGTATGTCTATTGTGTGTCATCTGTTCTGTCAAATGTTACAACTGTTATGTGTGGGCGCTGCTCCTCCATGCCTTTTAAATTGCCCCTTGTGGACAAATAAGGTTTTGTAAAATTGAATTGAATTGAATTGAATTGAACTGAATTGAATGTACCGAGGTGGACCTGCCCCTTCAGAAGTCTCTGCATGGCACTGATAGGTTGTGAAGATCTTTGTACATCTATGAAGATATTACACAGTTGTATGACAGGTGGATGGTAAATGTAATGTATAAAATTGCTGTTGTTAAAATAATATTAATCATCCATCCATCCATCCATTTTCCAAACCGCTTATCCTACTGGGTCGTGGGGGTCCGGAGCCTATCCCGGAAGCAATGGGCACGAGGCAGGGAACAGCCCAGGATGGGGGGCCAGCCCATCACAGGGCACACTCATACACCATGCACTCACACATGCACACCTATGGGCAATTTAGTAACTCCAATTAGCCTCAGCGTGTCTTTGGACTGTGGGGGGAAACCGGAGTACCTGGAAGAAACCCCACGACAACATGGGGAGAACATGCAAACTCCACACACATGTGACCCAGGCGGAGACTCGAACCCGTGTCCCAGAGGTGTGAGGCAACAGGGCTAACCACTGCACCACCATGCCACCCCTAATATTAATCAATCTAGTATAAATAACTGAGATATTTAAATTAAAAAGCAGGAACGTCAACAAACATATTATCAGTAAAAAGTTTTACCAGCACACAACAATGTTTCAAATTATCTCTCCACCCATAATTCATAATCACTTTTTGTCAGAGTTATCGAGTTATCATTATGCTCCTGTGGAGATTCCATCCATGTTTGCTAAGTTTATTCATGACCTGACTCCATTTTGGCTGCTATCATGCACTACTTTTAATTGCTGCATTATGAACCAGCCCTTTATAAAATCTAAAACAGCAGCACTTAAAAAAATAACTTAGATCTAAAATGCAGAGCCGTAAGTTTGGACCCACAGGATACAGATCTCATTTCTGCAGTCCCAGGACCAATTAAAAAAGCAGTCTGCTATAGACAGAGCCATTTACCAATCTTGGAATCAAGCTAAATGCCAGAGGAGAACCTTTGACATAAACACAGACAGTCTGCTCTTTCTCTGGGAAATTGTGTTACATTTGTACAACTCACTGTGAATGATGGAATTATCTGTGGTTTTGGTGAAATGACAGTTAGTGACAGAGGGACAGTTATGGCACTATGGGACTGTCCATTGTGGAACTGTGATGTAGACAGTGCGTGTAAACAGACATGTAATTAATTAGATTCCAAAAAGATCATCAGTGCTCTAAATTGTAGCACATTGTGGGCAATAAAGATGCTCTTGACTTGTACCAGAACATGTAATTAACACTCACTGGTTTAAACAAACTGCCATTGCTTTTGTTAAAGTGGTATAATATAGTGGAATATTGGATAATACCTATAACTGCTGTGGGTAAAATCATGGTGTTCAGTAAGATGTCCAGATTAATCATTTTATAAAATTACACAATATATAGATCCCTGCAACACTCCAAGCTTCCTAAATAAAGCCTCAGGTATTCATGGAACCATCAACACTCAAACTTCTGAAGCAGCACTTATCCACTGAGTGAAAGTTTGTGCAAACATTTGTTGGAAAAACAACCCTCATTAAATGCTAATTTTTCTCAACAAAACCTGGAGATCAGTGTTGCTAAATTAAAAGAGTGGAATAATCTGAGAACATAAAGGGACTGCTTTGTCCCCTGCTGAGATTCACATTTTCATTGAAAAAATGTATTTGGTTTATAAAGTGTTACTGATTCCTTAATTAAGGTACACATCAAGCACCGCTGGCATGAACAATACTTTCAGTAGCCTTGAACCAAACCATTAAACTGTGTTTTCCATTCCAGTCCTTGGGGACGCACAGACAGTCCATGGCTGTCTGGCAGAGAGCTGGGAGGGAGCAAAAATGTGGGCTGTCTGGCAGGGAGCTGGGAGGGAGCAAAAATGTGGACCATCTGTGGGTCCCTGAGGACCGGGTTGGGAAACACTGCATTAAAGAAATCCACAATTGCCAACAGGTTGTCCTTACAACACTGACCAAATTGTGTCTGTGTGGGACGAAGGCTGAACCCTAGGATCTGCCAGACAAAAAGTGAAGAGAAACGGACGAGCCCCCAGATTCTGTCGCAACAAAGCAAAAGTATAACAAAACAAAGAATAGCAAAAAGACGACAATAGCAAACTTCCCTAATTAAAAAGACAAAGTCAAAAAAAGACATGCAAAGAACTCAAATGTTAGTCACTCCTTTCACACGCCATACTAGATAATGATATACAAACAGCAGCATCTAACACTTTAAAGGTGATAACAAATTCACAACAAAATTCCACTGTTGTTAAGAGATTCACAGTTGAGCTGGAAGAGATCTTTTAATTCTACCTAAGAATTTAGATTATCAACAGCTCAGGTGGCATTCCTAAGTGAACTCATTTAGTCTTCTTTCTGTACTAACATCGATTGCACTGGGAAGAGAACTGCAAACGTCGTATAGGCACCGACCCAGCAAGGAATCTTTAGAATACAAAATCAGCACCTGTTTTGGTTCTTGGATGTTTTCCACCTGCTACCATTAATGCATTCTATTGTTGGAATCATATCATATCCAGCTGGCATACACATTATTTTACAAATAATACTAATACAACTAACAATCATAATTACTGATAGTAATTTGCAAATGCTAACAGATTTCCTTTGTTGGTGACGTTTTTTTTTGTAATTATTCCCTGCTGTTCTTATTCTCTTGGACTTCTTGCGTTGCATTTATTTGGCAATGTAGTCTACATGCAAGTCAGAATTTCAGCATACTGTCTACCCATGACAATAAAATAACCTTGAACCTTGAACATGATGAAGGCAACGATGAAATACTATCAATTTAGAATGAGCTACGCACTCCACATCAAGAAATGGATCATCATAAAGAAGCACATTACCCTTCACGATATCAACCTCACTAGGAACCGAGTGTCCCAATATGTTTGTGTTTTTCACACCATCATTAAACATCACACTTGATCAAGGAGTGAGGAGGCACAGCTTTAGCATAGCATGGGTTGGATGTTATGTTGCCATGGCAATTGATTACCATGCCCATAACCATAGACTTCTCAGTTAATTAAACTCAATAGGCCCCGATTATTGTAAATCTTGTTAGGATAAGTAGGATGAAATTGAAGAGTACAATGGAGAGCTTCTGCTGTGCTCATGTGTTGTGGTTTGTTTCCCTATTATTATTATTTTTTTTTGGTGTTCTGTTAATACTTAGTCACTTTAATTTTGGACGTACCCTGTTATTTTAGCTTTGCCAGCCTTGTCCCCATCTTAATGAACTCTTTTTGAATTTTGCTGCCATGCTGTTCTACACTTGACCCCTATCCTGCCATAAAACTCATTTCAGTGTACATAATTAGCTCTGTCCCCTGTCTAATGTGTTATACTGCTCTGCTGAAACTGTGGGTTTTTTGTACACTGGTGAAATAATCATTAGCAGCTAACTCTATGTTTTTTTACTTAGAACTTAAAGGCCTATTATGTTCCTATTCATAATTTTATTTTTGGGTTAATGTAATTGATTTACATTCTTCAAAAACACATTTTTTTTCATAATGCACATCCCCATTCCATCTGTCTATAACTCTGTCGTAAATGCTCTGTTAGAGCGTTAAGCCACCCCTGATGCGCCTAGTGTGCTCTGATTGGTCAGCTTGCCTGACTGGTCAGCTTACCCGATTGGTCAGCTTGCCCGACTGGTCACCTTACCCGATTGGTCAGCTTGCCCGACTGGTCACCTTACCTGATTGGTAAGCTTGCCCGACTGGTCACCTTACCCGATTGGTCAGCTTGCCCGACTGGTCACCTTACCCGATTGGTTAGCTTGCCCAACTGCTCAGCTTACCCTACACATTCCGCCCCTGTGCTGCAGTCTGCAAACAGATCCTTGCAAACCCTTTGCATCCACATAAAGCTATATAACACAGCAAAAGACTGGAAAAAAACAGAAATGCATTACAGGGCCCCTTTAAAACTCAGGGTACCGGTTGAATATTTACAACTATTTTGAGTAATTTTAGGTGCACTACTAAGGTCAGCAATCAGGATACAGCCAGACGGACATATAGAGGCACCAATGAGTGGTCGGTGGGAGATTACGGTCTGAAATGATCCACAGTCATGATCCGTCCTCAGGAGGAAGAAAGTAAGCGAGTCTATGGCCAGGAAGAGCTCTTCTGATGCCAGGGACATCAGCAGTGAAAGGGTTCATCTGGATCAGTGCATTTTGAAAAGTCATGGGCAGACATGAGTGTGACCAAAACTCTGAGTTAATCATCAAGGAAATGCCACAGGTACTACTAGGATTTCTTGCTTAGCTGTCACATTTAAGGTAGTCTGAGCTAAATGTAAGTGAACAAAGATAAAGTTAATTTAGTCAAACAACCTTAAATATGTCAAGTTATCCAACTAAGCATTAAATACTGCTTCATAAAACAGGCCACTGGTCTATACTCTGTATTCTTACTTTGATGAATGAACATCGGTGACCTTTTTATCTGATATGTTTGTAATTAATTGTTCTGTCTGGTCAGCAAATGACACCCTATGTCTCTAGCTGATACTTCTAACAATACTCAAGTCGTTCTTCCATAATGTGACATCGCCATGGCAAATATTTTAAAGTAACCTAGTTAACTTAATATTTTGGTCAAATAAAGAGGCCTGTGCTGATTTATGGAGGTTTGTGCTTTTATATACAAACCCAACAGCATACAGGATTCTGTGCCAATCCTCATCAAGGAATGAATTATTCTGATATTGTTTCACTCCAAATGTGCGAATGTTATCGGATCTGTTTTCCTCCAGTGCTGTTGACAAAAGCCGTTTCAAGCAGTTTTATGATATTTTTGTAGTGCAATTATCTAATTAGTGTCTAGAGCACATTTGTTGGAATGCAAGTCCACCGACTTTGAGGCCTGAAGCAGAGAATATCCGAGTAAGACTGTGATAGGGAAACAATCAATCTACTCAATAAAAATAATGATATTTATACCCAAATAAGATATTTATACCATGGGTGTATACTTGAGTACAAATATCGCAAATATCTTTCATAACAAAAATTCCTTAAAAAAAAAAATTAAAAAATCAAGTCGTTACATGTATGTAAAAGATATTATGTAAAAATTGAACGATTCTACCAAACATTATTCCTCAATACATTTTCTCCCAGAAAATTGTTACTGTGAATATAGCTTGATTATGTTTGGAGGAACTGCAGCTCTTGGCAACAAAGGTGCAATATGATTGGAGCATGCATCTGGTCTGAATTCATATCGAGAGCTTGCAATTACTTGGCCGATTGCTCCTCATTAGAAACACACAACACTGAAAGCCTCATCAGGGATACTTGAATGAAAAGGGACTGTCATTCAGGGATGTGTCTGTCTCATTGTGAACGAATCAGAGAGTATTTTAGGTAATATGTTTAGACTGAGTAAGCAGAATGTTAGAACATCTGCTGTGCAGTACTTACGTGCATGAACGCCATTTAACTTTGATTTCCTGCTTTATTTAATCAATTTCTTTAATTATTCCTTAGCATATTTGTCTAGCCATCCGTCTTAAACAACCAATTATCCAGGAAATGGTGGTGATGGTAACCTGCAGCCTAATCCAAGAAGCACATAATACATGGCAGGGGACATCCTGGAAAACACACACACACACACACAGAGGTTTGTAATTATATCTTGTTGGGGATTCTGGACTGGAAAAATGGTCCCCATAACAGGTTTTTATCACATTGTGGGGACATTTGGAAACACTTTTGCATGCAGCAACATGATAGGTAACGTGCAGACAAACATATAGTACAAAACAAGACAACATGCAAGATATTACACATAGTGGTGAGAAGTAAACACAGTGCAAATAAGTTTAAAAAGTACAACATACACAAAAATGACATGCATACACACACACACACACACACACATCGGGTAAACATATCTTTAAGGGGAATGCTCATTCATCTCTATGGGAAAAATGGCAATATTAAAGGTATGGAAGGTTAAATAACCTGAGTTTCATTTTATAAAATGACATTTAACATTTTAAAATGCATAAAATGCAAATAATTTTTAATCAACTCAAACTTGTTTTATTCCGTTTGGTGCATTTCTTAAAATGTTGTGTCATAAAATGCCTTAATAAAGGGAGACCTTTCAGGATGTGACTCCTCTCCTCTCGCTGGATGTTGCTGACTGGCTGCATGGCTAATCTTGATGATCTGTTAGCTCAGGGCCAGATGGGCCTGAGTGGGAGGCAGAAAGGAAAGCAGGGAAAAAGAAGTACATGCGTCTTGTGCTGATAAATGGTTCGCTGTACAGCAGCAGAGTTAACAGGTGCAGTACAGAAGAGCCACAACAATGCAGGAATACACAAATACACCAAGCAGAGCATAGAGGTACAATGAGGCAATGCTGAAACAGCCAGCTCCAAAACTATGACGTACGCTGACCAGCCATAAAAATTAAAAACACGAACAGATGAAGTGATTAACATTCAAATTCAAATTTTGCTTAGGGCCCTGGAGAAACTTGGGCTCCAATACACATGTACCTGATAGATCCAAACCTACAAAGTGCTTCTCCACTGTGATGAGTATGATTTATCCAAGAACATACAATCTGTAGTGTAAACAGAAATGCTCAGAAAGAGAACAGAAGACAATTATCACAATACTTTCAAAGGGCAATGATATGCTTATAATACATCGCATGGCTTTTCAAATTACAGCAGAAACTCCTTAGGTAGCTTTAGAGCTATGCAATCCAATAAGGAAACAAACAAAGCAAGTGTAGCCAGGTCACGTAATATAACGAGTGTGGAGTAGCAGTGCAGAAATGCTTATCGATGCCAAACCTGGCAGAGCACCTCGGACAGTCTCTCTGATTTTTTGGAATTTCAGAATCAAAGATAAGCAGATTCATAATTTTTATATGATACTTATTTGTTTATTATTTGCTGTGAGATTGTCAATAAATTCTGCATGGTTGTTAAAGAGAAATCCAGGACTCTCTTTACTTATTATATAGGAGAAGTATGTGGATGTATTCATAGTCATAGTGTAATTTTAATAGTTATGTGGTCTTTGCAGGCAATATGAAATTTAGAGCACATTTGTGTAATGCAACAAGTCTATTTTATATGGCCAAATGTGGCTGATTGGCTGGGGAGCATGCTTTCAGTGCTGAACATCGGGCACCACAATAGTCACTGGTTTTTTATCTTACAGTATATATAGTTTAAACCACAAAGAAATTCATTCATTCATGAATTCATTAGTGCCTCTGTCTCAGTTTGTGTTGAAGGTAAGTTATGGAAAAATATAATATAAGCGTAATACTTTTCAAGGAAATAGTAGTCAATTGCAGCTAGATTTAAAGACGAATCAAAGCCGTAAGTTCGAAAATGTTGATTCACCTTCTCACTATTATGATTGCACTCAAAATTATGAAATGGGACATCGTGATAAGAGGAGCAGGGGGTAAATTTTTCAGGAGAGGGATAAGGGAGAAGCCTTCTCTGTAACTCACAGTTTGAGAATATAAAGTTCACTGTGTGTGTTAGAGAACGAGTGATCAGAGGCAATGGTCTGGGTCTCCTGGGGTTAAGTCTGGCTTGTTTAAGTTGGAGAGTCAAACAATTGCTGTGTATGTTGCTTGGTTCACCTGCCTGTCTCATCCCGAGGGTGCCAATAAAAAAGTACCGCTTCATTCTCCAATCTCTGCGCCCTGTAGGTTTGCAGACCGAAAGATCAAGGTTTCTCCACACACATGCCAACAGAATTATCCTGAGCCCTGAACCTTAGTTATAGCCCATATCAAGAAAATGTGTTAGTGTATTTACATTGGTTACCTGCTCGTATTACATGCTATGTGTTTGAATAAATTTGAATAAAGACACTTGCTCCCATTAGAAGCAAAAGGTGCAGTAGCTGTTGTATTAATGGTTGGCATTATTTTGCACAAGGAATAAAGCATGAATGGCAGCTTTAAGTGTCTTTAAACGTAACAGTAACATTCTTGAGTGAAGGATACTATGACAGAAGTAAAGATTCAATAAGAGACAACATATCTGTACAATAACAAAGCCAATTGCGGGTACCTTTGTCAAAAAATGCTCTGTTTTTCAAAGACTCTTAATAAGAAGCTGTTTTGCCACCCATTGCCCATTTCTTTCTTGAGTAGTAATGCACTATCCCAGGAGCAAAGCCATGGTAACCTGGTACCTCATAGGAGAAGAGGAGCGTGTCGCACAGACTTCTCCAAAAACCAAACTCTGTTGTCAAGAGTCAACATTTCCAAGATGGTGATTTAAATTTGGTAGAACGACACACAATTTCAAACAGCACCAGTCCTAACCAACGTGGTGCCCTAAGCGAGCACCACCGTCACTGTCCCCCATCTGAGACAAAGTAAAATTTGCTGGCATGCCAGCATCCCCTTAGGAGTTATAGGTCTGACCGGCCCCGATTTCAAACCATAGAATAGGTCATCGTAATAGCAGTCGTGGGTCTATCATTTATTATAATCATGCATGATCTTTGTGGTAATACTCACAGGCATTTATGAATGTGTCAACTGCGTTTTTTTTTTTCTTATCGTAGGTATTACCTTCCCCTGGAGTAGAAGCTGCTTACCAGTCAAATCCTTCTTGGGTTTTTTATAATGCATTTTGACTATTAATATATTCTGGTATATCCCTTAAGGTATTATGAAACTCCATCTGATGTTTCCAGCCTGATGAAAAATTCATTAGCTTAAGTCTTCACAGTCTCAGGACAGGTCGAAGCCACGATTACCTTTGTGGAATCAGAAAAAGAAACAGGAGACAGGTTCTTACAGAAATCACCATCATAAAACGTTATATTTAGCGATTATCAATATTCACTCAAATATGCTGAGAAGATGACAGCCATGTTATCTTGTCTATGTCTTAATAAATTTATCATATACTTCTTTAAAAATATATATTTTTATATTATTACACTCTTCAGGGTGCAAATACATATTACTTAAAAACAAAATTATTTTTAATGGGGGCAGTTATTATGGTTAGCAGGAGATCCTGCTTGACATACGACCATACTGACCCATCAGTCACTCTTGGTCTATTAATTTTAATCTGTGTTGCATAAAATGCAGATTCATGGCTTGTTGAGTTACTGTCCAGTACTTTGTTTTCTCGATCCATGCTTTCAACACCAAAAATATGACTTACCATTGTATTCAATGCAGGTGGTTCTGTTTAATTACGGACATGCTTTTCATCTGAGGTGAAATGAACCTTTTAGGTACAATCTTTCACTGCCAAGGTAAAGAGGTACCAAGATCAATGAAATGTTCTTCGAAGGTTTCATTATAAAAATATTCATTTCTCAGGTCAATACACTATTATCTGTTTCATTTTCCCAATTTGACCATTTTTTGCAAAAACAAGTTCTGTTTTTAAAAATGTTATTTTTCAATGTCTTGGCTTGTAGCCTTTGATATTATAAAAATGCATACATCTACATTTATTCTTTCAAGTGATTAATTATGATTCAAAATCTTCAATGCAAAACCTTCAGTGCAAAGTAAATTAGCCTTTTATCATTCATACATGCTCAATAAGTAAGTATGTTTTTAAATATAGCTGTTAGACAAACATATTTTAATGGGTTCTTCTTTGTGATATAGGGCAGCTGTAACATTGGTGTGACTCATGGTAATGTATCTTTCTAGGAATTTTAACTGGTTTACAGTAGACCATTATCTATAAACTGACTCTTACATGAGTCACAGGTTTGATAGTAAGAGACGAACACACAGTATGACGCCTTTGCCCTTATAAACCACATGCATTTTATTAAGATCCTGTACTTTTTGGACAATTCCTCACTGCACCTGGGGCTGAAATATTAATGTCCCCTCTGCATGCTCTCTGTGTCTTTCAATGTGAGGGCTCACATATCCCTGAACCGTGACATATAAGCAATAGCATGTTCTCTTTCTTTAAAATATTAATCCTCACAATGCATGAAAGGTATTTATACAGCCAGGTCCACTCATTGTTTGTTAACACCACAACAGTGCAGAAATATACAACAACATCACACACACACACACACACACCACAATTAAAGTCTTGAGCACAATAAGAGTGAGGGATGCATTTGATTTGGGTCAGTGGGCAGTGGTGGTGCAGTGGTTAGCACTATTGCCTCACATTCCTGGGACCCGGGTTTGAGTCTCCGCCTGGGTCACATGTGTGTGGAGTTTGCATGTTCTCCCCATGTCGTCGTGGGGTTTCCTCCAGGTACTCCGGTTTCCCCCAAAAGTCCAAAGACATGCTGAAGCTGATTGGAGTTACTAAATTGCATGTGTGAGTGTGCCCTGTGATAAGCTGGCCCCCCATCCCGGGATAGGCTCCGGACTCTCTGCAACCCAGATAAGCTGTTTGGAAAATGGATGGATTTTTCGCTTCTTGCGGACATTCATGCAAAGAAGCAACTAGGCGTAAGTGCAGCTGGGCTGAGGTTGCAGTCACTGCCCAGGAATAAGTGTAAGCAGGACTGATTCAAGGACCAGAAGTGCCACATGAGGACTTCCAGGAAAAGGAAAGATGCATCAGCTTAGAGGAGGAATTCCTGGAACACACTGGTCTTTAGCCATTTCTCAAAGGTAGAGAGGGAATCTGGTGACCGGCTGTGGTTGAGCTGTTCATTCCATCATCCTGGAACCACACATGAGATCCACATGGAGTGACACTTCTCACGTGGTGGTGGAAACCCCAAGGGGCATTGGTGTGCTGACCGAAGAGGGTGAAATGGAACATAGGACTTAGGGCTCCCCTTGATGGAGATGGGCGCCTGTCCATTGATGAATCTGAAGGCAAGCACCAAGCACTTGAAGATGATGCAACCCCCAATAAGAAGCCAGCGACAAAAGGCAAGGTATGACATGAGAAGATTAAGATGGAATGACTATCAGACCGTTAGTCCCCAGTCAGTCAACCATCCTCAGACTAGTTGACTGCTGGAATACAACTCATTACTCTGAATCTATATTTATTTATTGCACATTTTCCTTCCATGCCAGTTTGCACACAAAGTTTTCATCCATCCATCTATTTTCTGAAACCACTTGTCCTATTCAGGGTCACGGGACGTTCAGGGCCTATGGGAACAACCCAGGATGGGGCGCCAACCCATCACAGAGCACACTCACACACCAGTCACTCGCACACACACATATATTGGGGTAATTTGATAACTCCAATTAACTTCAGCCTGTTTTTGGACTGTAGGGGGAAACTGGAGCAACGGGAAGAAACCCTTAAAACAAGACAGGGAGAACAGGCAAACTCCACGCACATGGAATCCCAGTGAACACTGGTCCCAAAGGTGTGAGGCAACAGTGTTAACCACTGCACCACCATGCTGCTCCACGGATTTTTAACTTGAGTTAATTTCTCTAATACTCACATTCTATTTATTACTTTCTTGTTTGCGTTATGGCCAGCGACAATGACAGTTGACCTCAGTGCAGGTCTCCATGCATTATATATCAGAAGCTGAAAATAAAAAAATACTTTGATGTGGCATGTGAAGCCTGCAGTATCTTCTAACCGCCTACCCAGGTTGTAGACTGAGCCATGGGCCGTAGTACAGAAGATATAAAATGATATAAAAACCGCAATAAAATGACATAAGGTTTTAATAAAGCCTAACTTCAATACTGCGGATTGTTAAAATTCTCCTAGGCCTCCAGCACATAAAGGCAGATATATAACCATCCACATTAACCCTAAATACAAGATAATTACAAGTTCCCTTTCCCTAAGAACATTGCTAATAATATTTCGCCTACTTTGAATTTCTTCACAATTTAAGCCTTATTCAGTCCTGTTCCTGAAACACTGGCTTTCATGCTGTATATATAAACAGAAGTGTTTTCAGAGGCATCTACTGTTCTTAAATGACTATCCATAAATTTCTTCTAAGACTGAGGCAGTGACTCCACAGACAGTGGAACTTCAGCTCTGCATGATGTTAACAAAGGCCAAGATTTTTCCAACTGAATGTGAAATAGAATTCATTTTTTTTAAAAGAAAACAGAACAAAAAAACCTAGCCAAAACTGGTCACCATAAGCACAGAATGTAAGACACACAACAAAATCCACCGCATTAGTTTTATATTAAAATAAAAAACAATAATGAATTTATTTGTGCAATATCTTAGGTTTCAATATTTTTTGACAAAAACAAAAAAACAACAACAACATGTGAATTATTCATGATTAACACAACGGAAAAATAAAGCATATTCAGTTACATCCATTTGAAGTAACTTCCTTGGGGTAAATAAACATGTGATCCTCAGTGAAGAGCAGCATTGTCTTTGAACTTCTTAGTGTATGTTTTTCAAAGCTGCTGCTTGACTAGATAGAAATGCAAAGGACTCACAGACCATTTTTTGCATTGCTTTTTACCTTTAGCTATAACACAGATACATATAGCACTGTACTGTATAATGCTGGCACCAGAATAAATGCTCCATAGCTGAATCCCTCTTGGGAATTATCTTCAATACAGTACCACTACTAGTAGAGTACCACTATTTTGCAAATTATAATTATTTTGTTAATTATTTTCATTTTTTTTTAAGTTAATCTACATAATTTAAAAATTTAATAGCATTTAAGCAAACATTTCATGACAGGCATGAATGAAAAGCTGCTACTCAAGGAATGGACGACTGAAATACTTTTAGAAACAATAGCTATTGTAAATTGCGAAACGCTGGAGAAATGTTTAACATTGCAGACAGAATCTGACACTCCCATAACACTTTTACATAAAATGATTGACACCAAAGCGAAGCATGTAATAAAAGAATGTTTTAAATAAAAAAGGCGCAAGTAATAGCAGAAGACAGGAATTTATTTTCAGGGACACATAGACCAGTGTGAAAAATTACTCTGCTATACGTTTGGTTATGAAATTATGGTCAATAAATACCCAAAGTGCAAATATGATCCCTAACGGATGTGGGAGTTTCACTTACACAAAAATGTTCTGAGGGCAGAATGAAACATGATTGGTTCAGAAAGGTAACCAATCAGATCTTGGCCAGATGTCAGACCAATCAATCAGATGTCAGACCAATCAATCAGATGTCTTGGTCCTATTTGCTTAGACCCACCTCCTCTACAATCTAACATAATTCTCTATATAGCAGAGTACAGCTTATGTGAACTCCAAGTCCATCCATCCATTTTCCAAACCACTTATCCTACTGGGTCCCGGAAGCACGAGATGGGGAACAACAACAACCTAGGATGGGGGGCCAGCCCATTGCAGGGCACACTCACACACCATTCACTCACACACCATTCACTCTCACGGGCAATTCACTCTTACGGATAATTCAGCAATTCCAATTAGCCTCAGCATGTTTTTGGACTGTGGGGGGAAACCGGAGTACGCGAAGGGAACCCCACGATGACATGGGGAGAACATGCAAACTCCGCACACATGTAACCCAGGCAGAGACTCGAACCTGGGTCCCAGAGGTGTGAGGCAACAGTGCTAACCACTGCACCACCATGCCACCCCCTGCTCCAACTCATGATTTTCAAAAATGTTCCAATTTGTTCTTTCAAAGCAAACCTGCAGTTGCAAGGAAGCTCCTTCAGGCTATGTCCTAACAGTCTTTGCAGTGGTTTGAACTTTTCTCCTCAAGGGAGTGTTTGCTAGGGCCAGGAGTATGGATAAGTGAGGTCGTGGTGTTGACCTGAATCAGTTCTTTATGTTTGAGTAAACTTTATCTAGTGTATTTTAGCCCTTGGTAGCACAATTGATGTGTTGATGAAATTTAGGGAGTACTGCTTTTAAATATGCATGGTTAAAGTCACTAGCAGTGATATGTACTACGTCTGGATAGGTGTCCTGTTGTGAGTTGTGTCAAGGTGGTAACACAACAAACAAATGAAATGGAACAGTTTATATACCTTTTTTCAAACTTCCTTAAAAGCACCTGTCGTGTCTCAGCTCACCCTGCACCTCCTGACCTCGTACTTCCTCCCTCACAGGTTGTCCCAAACCCAGCCAACTGTTCAGTCTATTCCCTGTAGCTAAATAACACTGCTACTATTGTATATTACATAATAATCATTAGCTTATATGTTCCTTATAAATACGGGGTCTTCTGCATCAGCACAGCCTATCACATTGCAAAACCTGATCAATAACTTGGCTTTCTCTTTTGCGCCAAGTGTCTTCCAGCTAACTCTGGTTCTGGTTCTGTGCCTTCCTTAATCTCAGCCAGCTATTCTTGTCTCAACAGACTCCAGAAGTAACCACGGGTCTCCTGCTGTCTGCCTTGCTAGTCCACTTGCCCCAGTTTGACCACCAACTACCTGTGACTGAAACCTCCCACACATCCTGTGTTCTCCTCAAACAGCATGTACACATTGTTTCATTCTTAAGGCCTGAAACATTGACTGCAATCCCACTATGCACCTCTCCTCTGTCCCATAACAGTTTTCTTTCTACGCTATCTATCTATCTATCTATCTATCTATCTATCTATCTATCTATCTATCTATCTATCTATCTATCTATCTATCTATCGAATCTGATCGAATCTGATCGAATCTGATCTGATCTGCTCAACTCATTGAATATCCCAGTCAGGGTCATGGTGAGGCCTGGAGATCTCAGGCAGCATAGGGGCTTGGGCTGGGGCACACCCTACACAGAACGCCAGCCCATCATAGGTCACATACAAGCAGACAATTACACACACCGTCATACATTGTGGGCAAATTAGAGATTCCCATTAACCAAATGACACATTTTTGGACTACAGGAGGAAACTGAAAACCCCAAAGGAAAACCTGTACAGCATGAAGGGAGATGAAAACCACACACAGAGACCGGAGGTGGCATTGTATCAAACAATTACTTATCTGCTCAGTGGCTGGATCTAAGATCTGAGGGTTTTGGTACGTTTTCCTGACACAGCTTGGCTCTACTGGAAGGTAGAGTTGTATTCCAAAATAAAGCTTCAGACAATACTTGATGATGGCATATAACATTTAAAAAGTAGGAAAGAAATTAACCAGCAATATAAAAAATGAAAGTATTTTCAGAGCCCATTAAGTAATGTCATGTGAATATGTGAACAGCAGGTATGGCAGCTTACTGTCATAGATAATACGAGTATATATTTAACTATTTCGTGTTTATAAAGACAATCATTCCTGTACGTGTATTCATATTTAACAGTCATATATACAGCAATTTTTATTCAGTAAAAGAATTCATTGTGCCTAAAGATTATAGATTATATTCCAAAACTGACTGAGCTGTACTGTAGTTCTCCATCCATTTAGGGGTGTTCATGGGCATTATTATTATTATTATTATTATTATTATTATTATTATTATTATTATTATTGTTGTTGTTGTTGTTGTTGTTGTTGCTGTTGTTGTTTGTTGTTATTATTATTAGACGGAAGAATAGAAATGAAAGTAGAGGTTTATTCTGACTTAAGCTTATATACTGCTAAACGGTATCGACATGATTTGTTCGAAGAACTACATCAAAACAGACAAAAGGAGACACACAGATATAAATGGAAATTAGACGTCAGTTCCATCAAGATAGGCAAGACAGACTAGCGCGACAGAACAGATAGATTTCTTTCGGCAGGGTGCACAAATGAACCGAACCTGACATCATTTTGATTCTTTTGAAATGAATTAATTAAATACCGTACAGAATTTCAGAACAGTTTACTACAAACATATTGACCAGTCTTAAATAAATAGCGAATTTCTTACATGCACGTTGCAGTTTATAATTTAATGTAAATATTGCAATTTGTAACTGGCAGATTATACAGACTGATGTGAAACTTCACGACTGATACATGGCATTGTTCGTTGACAGTTACGACATGGTGAAAAGATTCACTAATGTTACTTGATAATCTGGATGAGTACTGCTGGGCGGTCAGATGATTATCTAAAGGTCCCTAAATTGGGAAACATATTATATTTATGCAAATTAATATTAATTAGTCATCTGACGTGGCTCCGCCTTCAGTCGGCACAAATCAGATCTTGCTTTCCTGAAATGAACTGGCACAGTCCACAACACAGCGAGGACTAGGAGCAGCCTAGGCGCTCTTCCCCTGTCAGATCCAAAATGAATATGTGATCAGTGCAACTGATGCTGCTGATGTATTTCCATGGCAGACACGGCAGCTGGATGAACAGCGACCCGATCTTCTCAAGTCGGCTGTGTTTCAGTTCTTCTGCAACGCCACCAAATTCAGAACAATGACTTTTGCGGATTCCAGCCTTAACGTTGACTTCCCGAAAGGTAACTATCTGCCATTATTATGTTCGATTTCATTTCATTTTTTTAAAGTCAGGGAAGAAACTTTAACATTCAACGTTTACAGGTACTTCAGTTTTGGAAATGTGAATTCCAGTGCACTAAATATAACTGCAGGTTTGGTTAAATTCATAACAGACTGTATTCGCACGTTATGGTGATCTGTTTGTCACCTACTAGGTTTGCAAATCGGAATATAATAAGGATGCTCCTGGAAGTGGTTTAATTTAATTTCTTTCAGATGAATGGTTGTAATCAATTACAAATGATTTAGTATAAATCCGTTTGATCCCGAGTATTTTCTAAAAAGAAGATTTGTTTGGTTGACACGTTCTGCCGATAATCTAATCTAATACACGTCGAAACGAAGACTAAACTTTTACGAGAGCGTTTTCAGAACTGAAACTGCATGATTTAATTGGTCCACAAAATTTTTGAGGGCGTTAAGAAAGGAAATATAATTCTTTAAATGAAGAAATCAAACACTGGGAAATCGCGAATTGTCACCCGCTTTAAAGTGCCTTGTTTAAGGTGCCTAGTCTGGAACTGCGTGCGGCAGCCCGCAGAAACATTGCCGCCCTCAGCAGCTATAGGTGAGTAAAGGCAGCGCTCAGACCTGCTTATGTGCGCATTCTCTGTAACGGAAATGTTACTAATATCGATATACAATACTGAATATATTGATGCGGAGTGCTGAGCTACTTCTAATAAATTCTGTGTCTGCCTACTTGAATATCAATCAGCCATTGTTCTGTCCACAAATGTAAGGAAATAATTATCGGATTAATAATAATAAGATATACCATCCATTTATAGGCCTAACTAATGATTATATATAAAAAACAGTCGATTCAATATTGAATACCAAGTGCAAAATATGTATAGAATAAGTGTAACATGATAAAGAAGTGGATAACATAATTTGAATGAATTGCTCCAATAAATTCTTCAGCTGTTCATTTGCTACTGTTATTTTTTATTATTTTGAGCTCTGGTAACAGATGATTACATTTACATATATTATTCAGAATAAAGACACGGGATTCAGCCCACATTATAACTACAATTCTTGAGTTATATGTCATATGTTATCTTGAATGTGCTGGCATTCATTGGTGGGAAAGGTCAGTATTTTGGTTTCAGTTTAAATCATAACTTTTCACAGCTCTCAGATATTGTTCAGTTAGCAAGGATTTGACACAAAAAGTGCCTGAAACTGAGCTAGTTATTCTGTTTCAAATGAGTGACTTCGATATACTTAGATGGCACAATCAACCCAGCCAACATGCATGTATGAAAAGCTGGTTTTCAGCACTGTATGCCAGAGACGTCCAGTGGACACTGAAGTGAGAAGAGTCGTGCGTTTGGAGGTGGGGATCAGGAGGGGGATTCCAGCTCATTATTTTCATCCTTCACTGATGACAGTGAATGGCTTGAAGTTTGTCAGAAGATGCACATGAAACCAGTGCTATGACTTAAAAACATGGAGAAATGCACAGGCGGCCAGTACAATTTCTTGTGCATAAAATGTATTTCATGCACCTTATACACAAGTTACTTCCATACATCCATCCATCCATCCATCCATCTGTCCATCCGTCCATTCTTTTGTGCTCTTGGCAGCTTGCCATACATGATTTTGGTATTTGATTGGTGTGTGAGGTTTGGTAAGAACTTTTAATGAGTTTTTTTTTCCCCTGGAAGTTCACTGAATTTTGTAGAAAGACGTGGGCTTTTCTCTCATTTATCTTTGCCGATTTATTACACTTTTCACAGTGTACTTTTCATACAAAATAATAGAACAACATGAATCATTAATTTTTCATAAAAATGCTAGTACAGTATTATTATATGAATACATTTCATAGATGTAATCTCTTCTTTTTATCACGAAAAAAAAGGTTCTTAAAAATGTTCTTTGGGGAAAACATTCAGATCCATAAATCCCTTTTTTGCTTGTATGTATATCAAATCTGATCACAAAAGCCCAATATCACAATGCAAATCACTGTTACTCTACTTTGTCAATGTTCCTTATGCTCATGCATTATTATATGTCATCTGGTCTTTGGGAATATATGTAATTGGAAACATGAGCACTGTTTGAGTATGAACATTAGGTACTAAGGTTGTGCTTAGTTATGAATAGTTCCGTTAAAATGTGTTGATTTCCTTTCTGTACCATTTCACACCATTTCAAACCAAAATACTTGATGGTACACAATGCTGTTAAAATTTTGGCTTTTGGCCATTTGCCATTGCAAGGAAGGGGAAGACAAAAGCCAAGCAATTGAAAGAGCAGGTAACACAAGTGGAAACGAAACAGAAACAAGGAGCCCCCACCGTTATTTATGCCAATTTGAAGAATGTGGAGCCATGTAAAAATGGGAGCTGCAGTGTTCATGTGGAGCTGTTTCTGTGGGGGGGGGGAAAGTATGCAGTTTTATGGGACCTAGTCGTAGCAGCAGCTATGACCATCAGCAAACGAGCTTCGGAAAGTGATGGATGGGTGGACAGACACTCATAAGATGTTTTAAAATTGTTACATCAAATTAAGTTTGAAATACAAACTGCAGTGTTTCTTTCAGCTCAGCTGGGCATAACTGATCACAGTGTCCCAAAACTCATTTTAAAATGTTTCAGAACTGAATGAAAGGAAAGTGCAGCCTTGGTTTCTCTGTTCATTTTCCACAAAGCCGCGCCAGGTAATTTCAGAAAAACTGCTGACATTTTACTGGTTTAAAGCAAAGAGGGTTTTAACAGCACAGGGAATCTCACCGGACCTGTCAAGATTAGCTGTTCTCAGAGAAGACGTATAGCTTAAAACTCTGCTATGATGTTGTCACAACATTGTGAAGGACTTATATATTGCTCTGGATGGGAGGTAGAAGTTCGCTAAGGACTTCTTTACAGTCTTTCCCCTGAATTCTCTCTGAGAGAATGTCCAAGTGCCCAATGATAGCTGTGCAATATCATATATCACCAACAACAACAACAAACCATAGGTAACATACTCGGTCTTATAGGATTTCATTTATTGTGGTTAACGTCTGATAAAATTTCTGGGCTACATGCCCTGATATCAATCCCTTCTTTATGGCCTTTAGATTCATTTCTGAATTCAGCATAATGCTCAGCTACCACGGCTCCCATCTTCCTATCAAATGCTCATACATAATAAATGAGTTACTGTCAGGTTCTGTGTGGGACGTAACTAGGCTGGTACATTTGCATGTTTGTGTATGATTCCATTATTTATGTTACTATTTTTATGTTAATTATATGTTATGTTATATGTTAACATATGTTATTATGTTAATATGTTATTGTTTTTATGTACTTATATTTTAGTGTGTAATACACATGTTTACCACATTGTGACAAAATAGTTAAAATCTGATTATATATTAATTTATCCATTGATAACCAGATTATTTGATGTTTTAAATGTGTATCAACACACAGTAACACTTTACTTGACGGGACACAAATAATGTAATAGTAGACTCTTAAGTAATGTATTTATAAACGAGAAACTAAGAAGCTAAGTGTCCCCACAATGTGATAAAAACCTGTTATTTTGACAATATGGTGACAT
This sequence comes from Brienomyrus brachyistius, assembly GCF_023856365.1. Taxonomy (NCBI): domain Eukaryota; kingdom Metazoa; phylum Chordata; class Actinopteri; order Osteoglossiformes; family Mormyridae; genus Brienomyrus; species Brienomyrus brachyistius. The sequence continues at coordinate 11,608,142 of NC_064535.1, read as the reverse complement.
TGTTTCAGTCCCACAAAGGGAATTTTTATTTTAGAAAATCCTATGAATGCAATCAAAATGATATAAAAGACAAAAGCCTTGTATTTTCTTTGGCTGTTTATGGGTAAGGATAGGACTGGGTAGGGGTTAGGGTTAGGGCTGGGTGGGGGTTAGGGTTCTCATAGTTAGGGTTAGGGTTATGCCCAGAGAAATGAAGAGTCCTCAGAAAGATATGAATATGTGGGCTGTTGTGTGTGTGTGTGTGTGTGTGTGTGTGTGTGTGTGTGTGTGTGTCTCAGCCTGACTCCCACTCAGTGGTTTGGTCTGGCTGCCTAACGCTGTGCAATAAAGTTCTGTCAAGCATCCATTTGATCTTTGTCTTGGCGGTTTTGTCATGTTTATTTAATGTACCATTGTTTCTTTTTCATTGGCCCCAGTTTAAGAATCCTTCAAATGTACCTGTTTGTCTGACCTTAAACATTAACTGCTTTGGATACAAAATCGAAATTTCTCCTATATATATATAGATATATATATATATATATATATGTATTTCATTCATATAAATTTCATGACATGCCTGTTTCCTCACCTTTGCTCTTTCATATTTTGTGAGTATCCTTTATGTAATGCTGGACCATTCACATTGGGTTCAATGCAAGTCAAGTCAGACTTTCAGTAAACAAGTAACAGTCTTTCAGTAAGCAAACAGCGATAACACTACATAAAACTGCCTTACCCTTTAGGCCTCCTTTACATTGACACGTAGGTGACTTGTGGCATACACCGTGTGACGTGATGTCAACATGCACAGCCTGCATTCATTTTAAATCACGTTCCCTGTATTAACGAGTAAAACTGAATGTGTCATCATCTTTTTTCTGGTTTCTAATTCCAGTTTCTATGGATTCCTTGGAGGAAGAACCATCTTAAATTTATTCACTATAATTGTACATCAACTGTAGTCCCAACTGCAAAGAAACAATGAGTTAATAAGCTACTATCCCAAAAGAATTAAGGAACAATATATTAACTTATAGACTGATAGAATAAATGTAAATTCCTTCTTGATTTTTTAGTGAAGCGAAACTTTCTAAAGAGGAATCATTTTGTCCCCGAATGCTCACTGCAGAAATCCTTTCTGGCGAGTTTCCATTGCATTTTCTTTCTTTGTCTGATGACTGGCCTTTTGAGAGCTGCTTCCATCCTGCACTGAGACGCAGGGAGCCTCTTCCAAGCAGCACAGGGACCAACCTGGTCTGTATGCCGGTGTCCTTTTTGGTCTAAAGCCAGTGCAGATTTTGCTGCACTATTTCTCTCAAAAGAAACAGCTTATTTAATGGCAAAGGCAAAGGAAGGGAGTCAGAATTTATTAAAATGCAAATGCACAGTAACTTTATTGTTAGAAGTTTATCTTCATTCTCTAAACATTTTATCAATAATGTGCATTTATTGATAAAGCTTGTTTGTTTATTCCCAGACCTCAATCATCTTAGGAAAATAACGTTTGCTTATTTTGGCTCTAGTGAGGCACTGCGTTAAAAAGCAGAGCCATTTCCAGTGAGCATACATAATTATGAAGAGTAATCATTCATTTACAACTAATCTTGATTAAATATTAATAAAGTCATGGTTCATGTGTAAATTAAAAATAATCTGCTTTGAATTTAACAATAGAAAATTTTACAGGAGCTAATTGTTAACTTGGCTTGTGCTGCGTTAACGGGAATCCAGTGCCTAACGTGTCACATCAGTCTGGCATTAGGCAAATTGAAAATTGAGATAGAATTGATTTTCTCCAGTACGAAACTTTTTCCTCTTCTTTCCAGAAGGCACGCAAAAGCAGGATGCTGACCTGTTGAGCAGATGACTGGTCTTGACTGCTTTGCCAGTGGATAATTTGCAGCACATTTCCTTTTAATACTGTGGCGTTAAAATCAAACAACGCTAAGGTGACATTTATCATTCAAAGTTTTTTTTTCTGTTTTCATCTGAAACCTTTCCCTGAAGCTTATTGATTAATACTATTTTAGAAATGATATTTAATTAAGCGATGGTAACAGACCACCCATCAGACAAGATGATCTGCAACACTATTAGTCAATGACAGACACATTCCCAAAAGCATAACTCACTCAAACATCAAGAAATAATAGAGAAAAGAGACACACACCCCTTACTGTATAGTGCAGAACCAAAGGAGAACAGGAAAATGCAAAATACAAAACACAAAGGTCAACACAAGGTCAAACAAACAAACACACTATTTCAAAAGAGTAACACATACTAAATGCCCCCCACAATATGATAAAAACCTGTTATTTTGACATTGTGGGGACCATTTTTCAGATCAAAAACGCAATCAAGAAACTAAAAATGCCAAAAGTCTCCTATTTTGTTTGGCCGCTTATAGTTAAGGTTAGGACTGGGTGGGAGTTAAGGTTGTCATGTAGGTATTAGAGTTTTCCCCATAGAAATGAGTGGAGAGTCTCCATAAAGATATAAGTACAAACCTGAGTGTGTGTGTGTGTGTGTGTGTGTGTGTGTGTTGGTCCAGGTATACCTTACCTCATGGGGACCAAATGTCCCCACAACGTGATGAATACCTGTTTTTTTTATCTTATAGGGACAAGTTAGTTGAAAAACCTCTATTTTATAAAATCCATGACTGCAATGTAAAAACTAAAAATGCAAAAACTGTTGTGTTTTGTTTGGTTACTTATCTTCATGGTTAGGGCTGCGTGGGGGTAAAGGTTGTCATAGTTAGCATTAGCATTTTTCCCATAGAAATGAATGAGCGGGCCCCAAAAAGATAAGATTACACAACTATGTCTGTGTGTGTGTGTGTGTAAAATATATAAACCAAAACCAATCTTTCCACTTAAAATACAGAACATGCTGGTAGTTATATAATTCTTGCTATGAGCTTATATTGTAACTAGGTTTGGCTTCATTATTCATAACTGCTTATCTAGCAGGCTTGTGGTGAGTCTGGAGCTTATCCCAGGTAGCACAGGGTATGAGGCAGGTGAGAGGGGCTGCCATTCATACGCACCCATGCTCTATGACCAATTTACGAACACGCTTCACCTAACCACATGCTTTAGGCGTAAAACCAACACACCTGGAGAACACCAGGAGAAACGCGTGCAGAGCATCAAGAATTGAGCCCAGATTTTCCTGTAAATTCTATATCACAAAAACCCTACACATTAATCCGAGGACCGCAACATGTACGCACATGTAACGCTACGCTACAGATTCAGATATGGGGGAAAAAACCTGCCTCAGCGCTCGATACAGAGAAATTTAAGCCCTTTTCCATTACCACGGACTGACAGGCTGGCCGTAGATGATCCTTCAGAAAGTCCCAGGTCTCAGCTGTGCGCTATTATTCAGCAAAGTCTGAGTTTCAAGACTAAATGTTTATGAGAAAAAGTCTCTCATTACAACTTCGAAAAAGAGGAGATAAACATTATTAAGCTGGTATTTGCTACAGCGTCTTATCTCCCATATGCATCTCCTACAAATTTATAGTGAAATAGAAGCCAGTACATTCTTATCACTTATTCATGAACCTACGTTAGAAAAATTTGTGGCTGAAATGGAAAAGGGATCATGCGTAGATTAGGGGGCCTTAAAAGTGCTGCTGTGGCAAATCAAGGCATGTTGTGGATGTTGCGGAGATGCTGTTCTCCTGATCCTGTGGTGCAGCCCTTCAAGTGATAATTGTACCAAAATCTGCTAATGGAAATGAGACAGGTGTCTGTGCACACATGCGTGGGTGGGAGAGAACCGAAGATAATGGCAGGCGGTGCTGTGACACAGTTCTCTTCTTATTTTGCGTGTGATTATTTTAGCAGAAATTGTCGAATCTTAATATTGTTCTGAATCTGCTGATGGGGATTTATGTATCAGTTGACTTATTTGAGGTTAGAGAATGTTGATTAAAAAAGAAAGATGAAAGGAGCCTATCAGGACACAGGAAGGTGTGGGGTTCCGGGGCAAATCTGCTTCCATTCTGTACATAATTATTCTATAGACACTCTGTCTATTATTGGCTGTACCCAGTCCTTACATTTTGTATACATACTCACACACTGTAGAATAAAGACACCAATACAGTAAACCTAGGCAAGGTATATCTGCATTATTATAGTAGTGATTGGACACAACCCATATTTTAAATTCTTAACATAAAGAACCTGAAAGCTTTACAGTGAGAGAATTCTCTCTGTGGGGTGGAAGTACTTTGCTAGGACGCAATAAATTGAAATGAATGGGAGGGTCACTGGAGCCTAAAACGATGATGTATTAATAATTAATATATATTGTGTGGTCCAGCAGGTTAAGACTGTGTTCCTGATCAGAAGGTTGTTGCTTCAAATCCCCTAACCGCTAGGGAGATGGCTCTGTTGGGCCCTAGAGAAAGGCCCTTAACCCCAAATTCTCCAGTCGTTTCCTGTTCTCTGATCCCCACTTGTATGTGTGTTTGAACAAAATCTTCTTAATTACTGAAAAAATTTGAACCTGCCATGCCTGAGCCTTCTACATCTGTTTAAGGAAATCCATGCACTTGCTTAACCATTTTATGTCCATTTCATTGTGGATTTGGTTAAATGTATTTAGAAAATGTTACAGTATTTCATTTTTGAAGTGTGAAAGGAGAGGTTACTAAGCAGAGCTCTTTCATGATACTGTAAGTAGTTCTGCTATGACTAACTGTGAAAGACATCTGTGAAGTGTTAAGTGTGCTGCTTATGGCATCAAAGATTACTCATGTCAAGCACTTAGGTGAGTAAGATGTTACTATATAGAAGGCAGACATTTCTCTGCATCTAAGATGAGTTGGTGTCCCGTCCTTCCTTGCGCTTGTAGCCTCCAGGACAGGCTCCGGACCCCTGTGACCCTGCATAGGAAAGGCAGTTACAGAAGATGAAAGGATGAATGGATGGATCGAACGATGGATGGATTTCCATGCATAATAGAAAACTTTTTAGAAACGTTCTCAGCTTTCTGTATTCCGGATTTTGAAAAAGGTAGGCCTCCTTAAGTTGCCCTTATACGGAAAGGAAAAGGATGCTAAAAAGAATAGAGTTATATTTGTGATAGATATCTCACATATTTTATGTGTAATAATGCTGCCTTAATAAGCTAGTTGTGTAGGAATATTAGCAGTTATGGTTTGTCTGTGAATAGAGGAGGCATCTGTGGGAGTCTAAGCCAGCTGGAAAAGAAGCTGTATGTGGTCATTTTGGCAGGAGAGATGCAAAAATGAGAATAACTCAATGAAACAGTTAGAGGAGTACGCTGCCAGGACTTCCAGGTGAATCCTGTCCTTCAGAAGCAGAACAGTGGGAAACCTTTGCTGATGGTGCATTTTTCCTTCACATTTTCGTTACGCGCAATATTTACGAACGATAAATTAGATTAGCGACTTTACATTTCGAGTGGGTATAGGTCATTCCACTAGCTCTTGTCCAGCTGCCAAAAGTAATCCCTCTGAGATTACAAGCATCAGGTCAAGGACTTAAGGAACAAAGTTAAATTGGTTTGATGGCCATTTTTTATTATATGCCCAAAAAAGATTTTCAAAACTCTGACCTTGTCCTGGACACTTCAAGGAAAAAAAATAATTCTGTAGGATTATGACCATATGAATATCTGAGTATTTTTCAGTAATATTTTTAGTAGTATTTTTCAGTAGAATTTATTTGATGCAGATGCAGACAGGTGACTGACACTGTCTATTGAGTTGCTTCATTGTTTTGTTCATACTGGGCCCTCTGGATGGTTTTTCATCATCCGGCTGCTAAAAGTATCTCTAGCATGAAGGGAAGCACTTTCTCAGTCGTGGCGTGAATCAGGGAGTCACAGCAGGATTGTCAGTAGTTCAGGAATGTATAACAGTCTTCAGTGCCATTAACAGTATCATCTGCCACAGCCTGCAGAAGAAACCAGACACTGAAACGCCGGTCTATTCTGAGAATCATTTGCTGGCACAGTTTTCATTGTGCTACTAAACCCTGTTAACACGTTATTTATATAACTGTTTTTCAGGAATTAGCATGAGCCCTGTACCTTTCTTCCCTGTGTCTTCAATGTATTATGTATCACTGTATGCGTTATATTTCCTAATCAGTGCTAATTTGACTTTTGGGAATCGAGTACATATCATATAATACATTTCACTGACCGGGAAAAAAATTGACCTCAGCAAAACACTAGTCGTGGTAGAAATGACCAGCTGTCAGCATATCTGACCCAACTTATCCTTTGTTCCACATGTCATCTTCATGGTTGTTGGTAGGATAGTACAATGATCTCTGACTAGCTTCGCCAATTTGAAATTGGGGCATTGCACATGGTTTGCAGTAGCTGGGACATTGAAAGGGTTCTGATATCTTCCTCCTCTCTGTCATCAGTAATCGATAAATAACAACTGGTCGTCTCTGTAGCAGCAGCGGTTTCCTGGCTAGATGCACTGCGCCTATCGGGTGGTATTTATTTAATAGTGTGTGAAAAGCTGCTCTATAATGATCAGCTTTATCATCAGTGCTGCATTGCTGAATCCTGCCAGGTGCTGCTGGATGCATCAGCTGGATGAAGGCCAGCTTTATAGCTATGGAGTCCGAATTGTTTCTGTCACACACGCTCAAGGACAATGTTTTGGAAGAGTGTCACTGGCCAACCAATATCCAGCAGGCTTGTTGCTCTGCTTCGACATTGAGATCAACCAACGGATGGAGTTCCTGCTGCATAGTGGCCAGCTACAAGCCACAAGCGCTCAGTCAGGCTGGTCAATGAACACATCTGCGATGTCATTCGGGTCAGACTGGTGGATAAATATATTAAGCTGGGCAAGGAAGAGGCAAGTCCAAAGCTGGCCGCAATGTCAGAGGTCAGGTACCATCCCTCTCCCCACTACCTCAGCAGGGAGAGCTGTGTCAGTTGCCAGCTCATTTGTATTAGTGCCTCGAGGCTCAGGCGAGGGTCCAGCAGCTGCCACTGGCTGTGACCTTGCAGCTCCTGTACCTTAGTCAGCTTCAGCACAATTGGCCAAGAGGAAAAAGTCACTGAGGTAGAATCGCTGATAGTGCTTAGCATTCAATGCCAAACGGTTATACGTTTCAATTTGGGCTTGAGAAGTATCAAGTGAGCAGCGATTAGAATGAAGTTTAAGTGTGTCAACTGTTCAAATTATGACAAAATAGAGAATAATATTTGGTAACGCTTTACATTAACTGCACCTTCATAATGCCTGTATTATGCGTTCATAGAACATTCATAAGCAGCATGTAAGTATACCTTAATATCCGAACATACCTTAACAGTCTAAATATACATTGATTACAAATATTATAGGATCACAACAAACATTATAATTGTGCAATGTTTGTTATTACTGTATATTAAAGCTGTTTGGATGTTAAGGTATACATGCTGCTTATAAATGCTCTATGAAGGCATTACAAAGGTGCACTGAATGTTCTATGAATGCATTACAAAGGTGCACTGAATGTTCTATGAATGCATTACAAAGGTGCACTGAATGTTCTATGAATGCATTACAAAGGTGCATTGAATGTTCTATGAATGCATTATAAAGGTGCAGTTTATGTAAACATCGCTTTTTTTAATGGGCATGTTCCATTTGAGAGTCAAAACCATAAAGCACCTCTTTACAAACAAAATACTGGCTCCTTTTTGCTTTTGCCCTTGAGTTTAATTCACTTGTAAGTAAATGAAAACACATTTTTCTCTCATGGGATTATACAAATATATAGAAAACTTTATTCATTAGCATTCTGCCCTTTATCTCTTGGTCCTGGACGCAGCAGCTGAAATCCCCACATGTGACTATGCGGTTTTTTATATCATCTATTCAATGATCTGGTACCCTACTCTGAAGCTTTGTATCTATATATCCTTCACAGATGGTACTCCTGAACTATAATTGTAGTGTATAATATTGTGTAAATATACACTTACTAGCCATTTCATTAAGAAGAGTGTTCTAATACCAGGTGGGACACCCTTTTCCCTCAGAACATCCTGAATTCTTCATGCCATGAGCTTAACAATGCTGCTCCATGTTGACATGGTTGCATCACGTAATTGCTGCCGATGTGTCGGCTGCACATTCTCGCTGTGAAATCCGCCCACGGAACCGGCGCTCACTGGATGGTTTCTCTTTTTTCGCTCCATACTGCGTACACGCTGTGGCTGAAAATCCCAGGAGATCTGCTGTTTCTGAAATACTCAAACCACCCCGTCTGGCACCAACAACCACGCCACAGTCAAAGTCACTTAGGCCTCAGTTCTTCCACTTTTAATGTTTGATCTGACCATTCACTGAAACTCTTGACCCCCATCCGCATGATTTTATACATTGTGATGCTGCCACGTGATTGGCTGATTATATATTTTTGCATGAATAAGCAGGTGCACGGGTGTTCCTAATGGAGTGGCTGGTCAGTGTATATCTACCTTTTATGAAAGCACTAGCTTAGTTACTGCTAATGCGTGGAGTCAGCATACATGGTGCCTAGTGATATAAATGGAAGACAAATACCAGAAGAGATTAGAAGTGACTTCATTTTGGTTCATTTATATACAGCTGAACATTTTACTGGGGGAATTTAGGTTAAGCGCTTTTCTTAAGGGAAAAACAGCAGGAGACTTTTGGAACTTGAAATGAGTAGTAATATCTACTCATACATGCTTAGTACTACCTACTCATATATGCCTAGTAATAATTACTCATACCTGCCTAGTAATACTTACTCATACCTGCCTAGTAATACCTTTTTCTGCATATCATTGTAACAGGATTGTATTTAGTGTGCAAGTTAAAATCTGAAAGTACTGACAAATTAGAAACCCCCTCTAAAATCAGTATTGTTTATTCACAACTTAATGACAGATGTATTTGCTTTTTATGGTGGCAATATTAAACCTTTTTGAGCAATTTAATAAGGAAGGTTTTAAATTTATTTTCTGTAGTCATCTCTTAACTCTTAGATCTTAATAAATTGTCATTTTATACCCGGAAAGATTCAGTTGGATGTTACTTTGCTTATCCGAAGACCATAAAGATCGAAAATCTTATTCACTTGTAACCACTTTAGAGTGAAATTAAAGGGCATGCTGGAATACATCTTTACTGGCATGTGAAAGTATTAGACATTGGGGGAAAATGCAAAAACTCACTTCAAGAACATTCACTTCAACTTGTCAAAATGATTATAGTTGATTTCCTTTAAATCAAACCTTAGATATGTCCTTAATTTTTTCTACAGTTTATATATGATAAAATATTCATTTTATTTTTCAACAAGCAATACACATGAAAGCAACATAAAACAGCAATACTGCTTAATGATTTTAGTGCTAAAAATGAGTATGTGTACACAAAACTACTTTTCTGAAGTCAGTGTTATATAATGTTCTTTTGGGTCGTTCGCACCCAATCAATAACAACGTGTTTATGTTCCTCCCTTTGTTTTAACCTTGAGATCCTCCTGGCTTCTGTCTACAGTTGACCTTTGGCACTATTTTTGGAAATCTCGCAGTGCTGTAGCTTTTTGATTTTTTTTGCATAATCACATTTTCAAAACAGAGATCATGCTCTCTCCGATATTTTTTTTCCCTCGTATTTCACCATGCATTGTATTCAGTTTCCTTTCGTCCAATGTCTCAAAAAATTATGGGGCCACTGACAAATTTTACATGTAACTTTATGTATTCACGGGCCCCTGTGACGTGTCGGGCCCCCTGAATCCGCAGGGTTATCCATTTCCCTGCAGTGCCCCTAGTCTGGCTCACCTACTTTGCACTGTCCTATCCTGCACTCTTAGTTTTGAAAAACCTTCCCCCAGTGCCTTGCTGTCTATATGCCACACCATCTTCTTCTTCTGCTTTGTTATTTTGTGCCTCAATATGCCTACATATGGACTGTATCATAATAAAGCATTTGACTTTACTTGACTAAGAGTAAATTTATAGGCCAAGTGCATTAGGATCCCTGTCCTGTAGGCTGACATCTTTCGAGTTTTTCAGTGCAGCCGTGATTGTTCGGAGCTCCTGACTGCAGGATGAACTCTGTTTAGTCTTCCAAACTCCTCCTACACTCCTGCCTGTCCAGCTCCTGTTCCTTCCAGTGGTTATGCCCTCTGACTGGCACACGCATTGGCCAGCATTGTGCGTTCAGCATCTGTTATGTTCACCAGGGAAGTCAAACTCTTTGTAGCGAGCATAAATTATGGATTGTGCTACCATGCTAAAGATTTAAAAGAAATTATTGAACATTGATCGCCCCAGGCGTTTTAAACAACGTTTGCGATGTGCCCTCGTGCGAGCAAGCAGACGCGTGTTTTTTGCACAAATCCATAAGTCCAGCATCTCATTATATTAAGAAAACATAAAGTAATTAATCCTAGACTAATTTCAAATTTTAGGGGAAGCTACCTCATAGACCCTTGTCATAAGCATTTAGTGTGCGTTTCACATCCACTCTGGTTAATGGCAGATTAGTCTGCATTCATAAAAGAGATGCCAAAAATAAATGTTTCAGATGACATGCGGGTGCAAATTAGGTCATTGTATTACTCATTCATCCTAAAAATAATCGTTTAGACACCTTTTCCATTTTTTGCACTGTGTGTGGTGTGTGGTTCCGCAGGTTAGGAATCTGTGACTGTGATTGGAAGGCCACTGGTTTGAATGCCATGGATTGCAAAGCAATTTCCCCACTGGGCCCTTGAGCAACGCCCTTAACTGTACCTGCACCAGACAAAAGCGACTGCTAAACATGTAAGGCAAAGGGATCTGCATTCTAAATTATACGTTTAAGAATTTATCAAGTGTGTAATTAAAAGATTATTTTAATTTCCTTTTTAAAATTAAAAATAAACATTGTTCAAAGTAATTATTGCATATGTAAATAGAATGGAAATGTTAATATGCAGAATTCCTGTTTGATGTCATCTTACTGCATAATGCAAAATCATGACAGGATTTTTTCAAATGGATATTATTTCTTGCTGAATTTTCGGGAATTACAAGGTCAAGGGATCTTTTGGGCCCCGAATTGCCAGCTCAAATGCACACTTCACTTCCCAAAGAGACGCACAGAAAACATGCCCAGAGTGACCTGTAGATGTCTGTGGATGGGGCCGCAGTGCCCTCTAATCTGTTTCATGGCTGAGGAATCCTCCCAGGTTTTGTGCAGTCAAATCAGTCCAATCTCCTTGAACAGCTCAGCAGTATGAACGGTCTATTTTAAATTTGCCTAAAGTGTTTTTTTTTTCGTTTTTTATTCCCATTTCCTACTCCAGTTTTAATTATATTTTTCGTAGACCGGCCCTATTGCTTAGCAAAGGAAGAAAAGTATAATGAGGCTAATCAGGATTTTTTTGTAGCCATTCAACTATAACTTCAGCATTTTACTGGCAGTTTTATTTTTATGCCTTCTGTGAAATTCTACATTTCTCTACCCAATATGCCCCAGATTATCATTCTTCCAGCCACCAATAAATCCATACAATGACGCTCTCTGGGGTCATTTTCTTTACTGGAGTCTGAGAGTAATATGCCACATTCATGAATATATTATGTTTGAATATATCTGAATAAATTCTCTGTCTTATGAATGTGTGTAGCAATACCTTATACCTTAATGCTTGAACAAATGACCTTTTGTGTATAATGTAAATCACCTCTTGCCCTTAAAGCTGGGATTGTGTCTTTCTTCGTGGTTTAAGGAAATTAGATATGGCTTGTGAAGGATATATAAACCCCAGCATACTAATCAGAACTTGTATCTGTATGTCTGTGTGTGTGTGTGTGTGTGTGTGTGTATGTGGAGAAGCATGGAAATGATTGGATTATATTTATCCTACAGAAAAACGTTGTGCCCTGTGCTGCCAGGGATAGGACAAACTCATGGGCCCTTGCAGCCCTGCACTGGGTATGCATTTGGAAGACTGCTGGATGCAGGGACGGATTATGGGTTGTGTGGGCCCCTGGGCAAAACGTTCGCGAGGGCCCCCACCACCACCACCACCACAATTCAAGGGCCCTTGGCAGCCAAACGCCCTCCCTTTAGGGTCAGGGGCCCTTGTAGGCAGAGGATCAAAGAATGTAGGCCCTCTAAAATAGACAAACGAAAACACATTGTTGATAAGCGTTGCAAATTGTTTTGGGCTAGGGGCCCCACGGGCCCCCTGCACCCCAAGGGCCCCTGGGCAGCGGCCCCGCTGGCCCGGTCCGTAATCCGTCCCTGGCTGGATGGCTGGAAAGGGTGCAATGCAAGAGACACACAGAGATACAATAAATATAGATTAAAAAGCAAACTTAGAGTGGGGATGAACATGGTTAGAGAGAAGCAATAGAAAAGCAATAATGTGATACAAGTGAACGCAATCTGCAGTACTTATCACTGAGACGTTCATTTCAGTCCTTCTTTTTTCACAGCATAAAGACCTGTGCTGGCACCAGAGGGCTCAGTACCCACATGATCTCTCACACATCTGCTCTGCCAGCCCATAATAAGCTGCAGCAGCTCTTGCTAGGCTATAGCGTTGCACGTTCTATTTTGTGTAAATAGCTGTGATGTGCACAAGTTAACCCAAGCACTGCTTCTATAACATTCTACATCACAATTCCAAATTAAATTAAATGAAATCACTGTCAAAGAAATCTAAATGTATATTATGTAAAGGTGTATGTATGTTTCTGTACTTCTGTAAATACTGTCCGCATACAGTACACAAATTAGAATTATAAACGAAAAGCTCTACTAGCATTTATTGTCCATCTCGCTGTCCATCTTCCAACTGCTTATCCAGTACAGGGATCATGAGTTAAATTCTGTTATGTTCCATTACTCTGTTTTCACTACAATTAAATGGTGTCATGTTTTCAACAAGACTATTATCCACTGTGGGCTCCACCTCATGGATAATGAGAGTGAATATAGATTATTGCTATGGAAAAGGTCCATCTAGTCCAGATGATGTCCTCTGAAGCTTGACAGAAAAGTCACTGTGGAAGTAATGAAGATAAACCTGAGGAACCACTGAACAGAATCAGAAATAAATAATATTGCTTTTGGTTTTTCAATGGAAAATGATGTTTCAAGCTGATACAGGTCTTTTTAACAACTGTACAGGATATTGCTACGATTTTAGAAGCTGTTGCATGTCATTTTAAGGGCATAGTAAGATTCAAAATCTTACAAAATAAATAGTTCACTGCAAAGGTGAATAAAAGGGCTGTATTGCAAAAGTTCAGCTTTAATTAATCTGACTGCTTTGCTTAGTCATTTAATGCTGATCTTAACAATGTGACCAATTAATAAGGCAATCCTGTGGAAAATACCACAGCTTGCAATTCGATAGATTCTTGCTGCTCATTCAAAATTTGCCTGGATACATAAATTGTGTCATTATTGCCTTGATGTTTGCTGAATATTGAATGAATGAGCTTAACTTGCAGTATCAGGTTATAAGGGATAATTTACAACAACTGAGAACTGAGAGAAATATTTTTCTATTTATCGTAATTTGTGAGATAAGGGAGGGCATCAATGTTCCTGGGGCAGAGCAGGGGTCAAGCCCCTCTACTCAGCAACAGTCATTACCAATATAAAGCATTCTCTGTTTCCTGTTAGAGAATGTGAGAAACTGAAAACTACATCTAGGCTCAGTTCAGATCCAGAAAGTGAAAATCCAGACCAAGATTTTGTTTCAACCAACCAGTTCAATACAAAGAGTGACAGTCACAGCGTACTCAACTGGTTGGTTGAAACAAAACCTTGGTCTGGATTCTTATTTTCTGGACCTGAACTATCCACCCCCTATAGCCTATAGTATCCCCCTGGTTATCCGCGTCGCTAGAGCCAAAATGGCTGTCTTTGGTAGCGACTCCACAATCCCAGCCCGGCAAAGACAATCACAGCATCACAGTATAATAAACTCAGTCATTCCATCATTTAGTTGTTATGTTGCATGGATCCTTTTCCCAACATTTTATCCTATATGGGATTTTAAAACAACACTAGGCAGGCGCACAGTCACACACTGTGGGCAATTTATATATTCAAATTTGCATACCTGCATAACTTTGGACAGCAGAGGAAAACCAGGATTCCCAGAAGAAACCAGCACAGCCGGGCAAACACTGCACATGACAGGGACAGGAGTCCAGCACCATATTTTATTCATCATATTATGAAAATGACATAATTTAACATGCGATACAGAGTCAATCAGCTTTGAATGCACAATAACCAAGGACCCATTTCATGCTTGTCAAATTAATCTAACTTCTGGCCATTCAGAAAGCGGCATCGATTAATTTGTTTCACAAAAATTTTTAATCTTGAATAACATTGCAAAGTTTTGTTTTTACTTGTTAAAGGAGAATGGCTGAATGCTTGAAGGTTGCCTTGAAGGCTTTGCTGATGATTGTGCATGCTTTTCATCTCGATTCAACACTTTCTACTGAAAGGGAAATGCACAGTCCTTGTAAGCATCGTGCAGAGAATCAGTGTGGTATTGCTCTTCGCTTCCGCCCGAGGCACGGATGCAGTTAAGCTGTTTTGCAGAATGAAGTTCAGCTGAATAGAGAATGTTTGGTTATTTTAAATGTGCAATTCACACCCCTGTGTGCCCAGCTGAGGCTAGTTGATTGGGCCCAAGAATCTCATTCTCCCATCACCAAAAAAAGACTCACTGGCAGAGTCATAAGTTTATATTCCCCGTGTGACATCTCACTGCAGTAAAAGAAGAACAATCCAGTTTCTCATAGCAGTGTGGCCCAGTGACTGTCTATTTAAATGCAATTACTGGCAGCTAGTTAAATCCTGGTCTGGGTCTTAGGGGGCCTGGAGACCACCAGTAGGGAATATACCCTAATATTTCACTTTCACTTGTTCCGTCTTTCATGCAAACCACAAAACATATCTTTATCTTTTTTTGTATGAGGAAAAAAGCCTGCTGTATATTTCAGTGTATTCATTCCTTTATCGGTTTAGTCAAGCCACAAATTCTGTAAAAGGTTTTATCAGTCTATATCCTTTAAATGACTAATTTTATTTTTTGTCTTCCTTTTGGTGATACATTGTTATATTACTATTAATTACTATTAGAAATCTAATACTGGTACTGTGACAATTTAACTGTGTCCGAGACTTTAGTACAAGCAGTGAATTGGCGTCCAATGTAATGATGCAGTCAGAGTTTCTCTGGCTTAGCTAGCATCCGCTTGCTATCGTTTCCGCGTCTGTTCCACTAATGCTGTTGAGGAAGGAGGACATTAAAATGGGGTGTCATATGGTACAGAACAGAATATGTAAAAGAGCTGGCTCATTTCTCTTCTTTTGTCTTCATGCAGATGTTCCTTGGCCCCGCCGCCGTGTTTTTCCCTCCCCCACGATTGCCACAGAAGATGTCGGGTGCATTCTTCCTTCTCATTGGGTGTGATCTCGAAGATTCTGCTCTGGTGCCCCAGTTTACATTCTAAGCTCCAGCCAATCAGCTCCTGAATTTGTCTCGCCTTTAAGCCCCTTTCGGTCCTCCTCCATGGCTTGCCTGCTGGTATCTGTGATTCTCCTGGTTCTGCAGATGCACTCAGTGCCCCTAGAGTGCCTCCTCGAAGGAACGGAGGCCCCAGGGGAGCATTTGGACCTGCGGACCGGAGATGTAATCAATGAAACCCAAACTGGTTCCCCGGGGACAACCCAACGCCTGCCGCAAAGCATCATAATCGGAGTCCGCAAAGGCGGCACGCGAGCCTTGCTAGAGATGCTGGACATCCATCCCCAAGTTGCTGTTGCCACCACCGAGGTGCACTTTTTTGACTGGGACCAGAACTATGTCAAAGGCCTAGAGTGGTACCAGGGGTTAATGCCTCTTTCGCAGCCACACCAGATCACAGTGGAGAAGACCCCGGGCTATTTCACATCCCCCCTAGCCCCGGAGCGCATCCATGCCATGAATAGCTCCATAAAGCTGCTGCTCATTCTTCGGGACCCAATCGAGCGCGTCATTTCTGATTACACCCAGGTTTACTATAACCGCTTGGAGAATCACAAGCCCGTACAGGCCATTGAGAACATCCTAGTGCGCAACGGGGCCCTCAATACCCGCTATAAAGCCATCCAGCGTAGCCTGTACGACATGCACATGCACAACTGGCTGTGCCATTTCCCCCTGGAACAGATCCACATCGTAGATGGGGACACACTCATCCAAGATCCATTGCCTGAGCTGCAGAAGGTGGAACGCTTCCTCAGCCTTCCACCTAGAATAGTGTCATCCAACTTCTACTTCAACCAGACCAAGGGGTTCTACTGCATCCGTAGCGATGGACGCGAGCGTTGTCTCCATGAGTCCAAAGGGCGGCCACACCCTGCAGTGAACAGTACAGTGCTTCAACAGCTTCGTTCTTACTTTAAGGAGCACAACCACAATTTCTACAGGATGATCAAGCGCTCCTTCAGCTGGCACTAGGATAGGCCTGTTAGCCTGTTTCTTTCTTCCCAGTTGTCACAGCCCTGCTTTGAGGGTAAAATGGACGGTCAGTCCATTAGTGGGGCATGAAGTGGGGTGATGGATGGAGCCCAAGGAGCTGCAGGAGGTGAAAGCACTTAATCCCTTCTGATTCTCCTGTGAAAATGCCTTTAAATTGCTTGTGTCTACGAAACAGTTTTATATAGGAATTAAACTGAGGAAGCTTCAGTATTCATCCCTGTACTGTATGTGAATTCAGATAACTACAAACGATTTTGTGTAATCAATGAACTTTTTCCTTTGTTTGATATTCTTGTATTTAATAAATGGTTCTGCTTTAAATGTAATTTTGGGCTTGTATTTTCTCTCTGCATTTTTGCCACTTATTTTAAATCACATTAAATGAGGACGCGTGGAACATATTAAGATAAGCCTTTGAATCACAGCAGTAGCAAGCAATATTAATGCGGGAAACGTTTGCCCTAAAGCAGCATTTTGGTATAACAGGGCTGACTAATAGGTTTGGACTCTGAAATTAGTGCCTCCAGAAAATTTAATCAAATAACAAGTCAGCAGAATAATATTTAATAGGATGCCTCAACTTTCTGTGTGAATCATTCTTACAGCATTACCAGACCTCAGACCCAGGCCAAAATTTACTCCTAAAACTCAGAAAATATTAGTCATGTTTTTGTAGCATGTTATATTCCCATAAATTCGTACATGGATTCAGAATAGAAAGCACATGCCAGCATATTAAAAATCTTTCAATTTATCGCTTTGGACTTGTTTACAAAAGATTGTTTTCCATTCCAAGCTTTTCCTCAGTGTGATTTTTTAAAAATGTGTGCTCATTATACATTTCTGCTGGCTGTGAGATATTAATGTCCTCGGCAGTATATCAACACTGATGACGAGCATGAACATTTCAAAAATTGAACCAGAATCAGCACTGGAATTAATTCCAGTAGGTGTGTTTCCAGGAGCCCGGTAGTCTTTATGAGAATATCACTTAGACTGATTATACTTTTCTTGTTATTATGATTTATTTACATCGAAAACATTGTATTTTAGGACCAAAAGGTTTTGCTTTTGAAAATAACACCCAGTCTCAGTTATATAGGTAAAATATACCATCATATTTAGGCCCTGCCTAAGCATCTAGCCAAAATCAACACACACCCACAATTAGCATAATGTTGAACTACTTGTGAATGTAGGTTCCGCCAGTGTAAATAAATGTATTCATTTGTTTCATTATATGCTTACCAAATGGAAAATGATGTACCAGACTCTACATGATGAATGCCCTAATATTTAGCTAAAATTACATATTCAGATGAAATGTGGCTGCATAAAAAAAATTAATGACTTATTATGTTTAGCCTACCATTATCATAAGTTTCTCTTTTTTTTTGTGGGGGGGCGGGGGGGTGGCAGAGACTGTGGCCCCCAAAGAGCAGGGCCCAGCGCAGCCACACCGGTTGCCCCACCTTAAGAGCAGCTTTGATAACATATAGCAGGAATGTGAAATAATAATAATAATTAGTCACCACATAGGGGCACCAGTTTCCTACAATCACCTACAGACGCTACATCTGTATTCCAGACCTCGCCCTCATTTATTTACTCTTCTGTTGGTTGAAGTCTGTAGATTTCTGGTTTTGTTGCTGCAGCGACAAGACTCCCCCTTCCAAAATAGATAGCGACTCGGCCCCCAGCC
Source organism: Brienomyrus brachyistius (assembly GCF_023856365.1). Taxonomy (NCBI): domain Eukaryota; kingdom Metazoa; phylum Chordata; class Actinopteri; order Osteoglossiformes; family Mormyridae; genus Brienomyrus; species Brienomyrus brachyistius. The sequence goes on along the minus strand of NC_064535.1, from coordinate 11,589,923 downwards.
CTTCTGTTTATCTCACATAGAGAAACGTGCATGCATCTGAAGAGTGGCAGTAATATTTTGTTGTTCGTTTAACCAATCAGCACTGACCAACGGAATGGTAATTAGTGAACGAGGGCTGTGGTGTGGAAGGCGGCAGTGTGTGCTTTGTCGAGAATGTAATAATCATTCCATGCCTATATCCCATTGATTCTGTGTTCTGGAGATCTTCCTCACCATCTCTCTGCATGGTTCTCTCGCAGATCTCCTTGTCCTGTTCCACACCAGTGCAAAAGGGCTACCTGCTGTGCAGTCATGCATCATTCTGTGTCTAATTTCACTCTGTGAACAGCAGGGTGTCACACCGTGAGTCTGCTGACATGTCAGAGTAATATCCTACACACTATAGCAAGCTCCTTCACAATTTCCTTCTCCATGCTCATAGCCAGTATGGTTCTCCTATACAGTGACACAAAATGTCCCATGTTATAAATACAGACATTTCTGCTAATACACTTTTTCTTTACTTACAGGCATTTTCACCCCCGACATGTTTATTGCTTTGCATAGCTGAGTAGTACACCTACCTGCGCCAATCCCCAGAGGGACACACTTGATACTTACCTCAGTTAGCCCACATACTTTTTTGGTTTGTAACTAAAAACTGATTTAAGTGGAATTCAGTCCAAGAATGAAGAACCATGATATGGCTGCATCAATTCAAAACCCCAAATCCAGCTCAAATTTGCCAGAAACCTGCGGTGAGGAAAGCTGTCAAGCTGAAGAAGAAAGCTTTCAAGGCAATTACGTGCTTGGGGGTCTCCTGAGACAGCTGAAACAAAGACTGTGGTGAAGGTAGTCATGGAGGTGAAAATAAGCGTATGGGAAAAGTCATGGAGAAAGACTGTCAGGTAGCCCTGAAATGATTCTGCAAACTATCCGGTGATTCAAGAAGGGGAGATAAGACCTGGAAGAATTGTTACCTGAACAGGGAAATGCTACGGAGATATTGTGGAGTGGTGGAAAGTACTCCTTGAGGATTTCTTTGACCCTAATGCAGGGCTTTTCAAACCTGGACCTCGATTCCAGATCCAGGCCTTGTTTTCCGTCCTCCCAGGTAGTTAGTTTAATGATTACTGACCCTGATTGGGCACAGAGGCGTCCCACCTGGCTCACAGGTAAAGGAAGGCTGGAAAATCAGCAGAGCTTGGACCTTAAGGACCGTGATTTGAACAGCCTCGCTCTAAGGGGGATACTCTCTCGCCAGGAGCCAGTGTTAGAAACTTCTGGTGGAATCTATTACAGCAGCTGAAGTTGCTAAGTTTGCTCCATAGATGAAATTCACCCAGAGATGTTGAGAGCACTGGATGTTGTTGGGGTCACATGGTTAATACGCCTCTTCTGTGTTGCATGGAAGTAAAGTACCTGGACTGGCAAACAGGAGTGGTTGTTACTGTCTTTAAAAAGGAGGCTGAAGGGTCTATCCCAACTATAAAAGGATCACAGTTTGTGGCTTCTGAGTAGCCTCTCTGAAAACCTGGGATAACAAGGCTAGACTAGACTAGACTAGACTAGAATAGAATAGAATAGAATAGAATAGAATAGAATAGAATAGATCTTTATCGTAATTGTTTTTAAAAAACTGCTGCGTGGTGTTTGATCTTTGTATGACTGGAGAAATAGTTGAAAATTGAAGCTGTTTAGAGTGGGTGGGGGCCTCCAGAAATGTTTTGTCTCCACTGGTAATTTCATTGAGAGGCTATTGTCATGACTCCATGGCCCCCTTGGACAGCAGACAGTGGGGACAATTTCACAACCAGGACCATAGACAGCAAGTAATCATGCAGGGATGGAAAATAAAATTCCCCTAATTGCCATTGCCTGTGCTTCTAATGTTCACGAGAGCCTCTTGAAAAGAGTGAACTGGTCCTTTCAGGTGAGGGGACAGAGCCTTTAGTGAAGTGGTTAAAGTACCTCAGGATCTTGTCGGCGAGTAACAAGAGGGAACATGAGTTTGACCACTAGATTAGCTCCATGGCTGCAGTTTTGCAAACATTGGGGAGGTCTGTGATGGTGAAGCAGAATTTAAGTCATAAGATGAGGCACTTTATTATTCCATTTTGGCGGTTTATTATGCATCTCTCTCTTCAACTACAGCCATGAGCTTTGGGTAATGACCAAAAGAAAGAGTTTAAGTGCCCAAAATGAGGTTACTCTGCAGGGTTGCCAGATTTGCCCTCTATCACAAGATGAGGAATTGAGGATGCTGGGGGATAGAGCCTCTGCTCGATCATATCAAGAGGAGTCATTTGGGCCATTTCGGGCATCCGACTAGAATGGCATCCGCTCAGCTCCCAGTGAATCTGATCTGGAAATATTCTAATGAGTAAAGGCCCTGAGGAAACATCTGGGGATCCTGCAGAAGGAGCCTGAGTCTGTGGCCATTGAGTAAGAGGTTTGGTCTGACCTTCCCGCATGGTGCCACCTTGACCCTCACCAAGTATAGTATTGGGAAGTAGACATACTGTATTTCCAAGGGATGGGTCTTCAAACAAGTGATGACAAGCATAAATGGTTAAAATAGCAAAAAAATACAGTATTAAACATTTATATGTTTGCCAGAGAAAGTAAGGGTGCTTATAAGAACTGAAATGCGGTGCTTCTATCAGTGAACCTAACCCAGGGGTGTGCAATCTTATCCACCAAGGGCCGGGGTGTGTGCGGGTTTTTGAGGTAACCTTTAGGTCAGCTTTTCCAATCGAGGTGTGAGGACTCTTCAGCCAATTAGTCTTCTCATTAATAATCTAATTAGGGTGTTGCAGCGAAAACCTGCATATCTAACGGCCCTTTCTGGATAAGATCGCCTACCCCTGGTCCAACCTATATCTCCATTTAAAGCTTTGAGACTTGGTGTGAATAGAAACCCATGTGAGCTGTTTTAGCAATGGCCTGAAGATGGAGGAGTGAATGTATTCGGAGCAAAGGCGATGGGGATGATGTCACCAGGTCCACTGATCAGGAACTCAGAGATATACCCTGTATAAAGCTTTTTTCCCAGCTAAATTGGATATCCTGCCAACGGGGTAAAATGCAACTTGTGTCCAGTGACTAAGGTGGAGCAAAGTCAGAGAAGCATTAAACGGCATCAGAATTGGAGGTGAAACTGTTAAATAAGCTGTACGATTCGTGGAAGCATAAACCACTATTTAGATAACTCTGCCTGCACTCATTGTGTAGGAACAAGGGGTTACAGCATTTTAAGCTCTCCCATGGGGAGTATCTTTGGTACTGACAGAGCTCTGATTATTCTGCAATTATTCCGCAACATGATACGACTGTTCAGAGGTCTCTTGAAATGGGTGTCACAAAATAACAAGGCTCACTTCCCTCATTTTTTTTCCTCGTTCAACAGCCAGTTTGTAGGAAACATGAAACGAGCAGCCATAGCTTGAGCAAACCCACAACCAAATTGATCCATCTACTATCTCCTAACAGGGATAATAAACAAAAGAAAAACAAAATTCAGGACAGAAAGTGTAGGATATTTTGTCCAAGATGACCCAATTTAAAATGAGCACACACACACACACACACACACACACACACACATATTATATTACATGAGCAGTCAATGTATTCTGGATGAGGCATGAAACACACCAAACCACCACAAAGACCATTTACTTGACAGAGGTGAGAGATAATGGTATCTGGGTAGAATCTAGTGCAAGAGAGTAAATATGTAATAGTGTATAAAATTTCCTGGAGATAACACTGTTGAAATACAAATATGTCTAGATCTAGACAAGTACATGCATAAAATATGTATAAACTTCATCTAAAAATTTCGGCACGTATCCACACCTGTACACTCATGCCCTCTTGCACTAGGAGGAACCGCTATTCAATTTGTATGAGAAGTGGAGGAGCTAATTGTCAGATTTTCCGGAATATCACTTGACAGCTGCAGTCAGAACACTTGACCACATGCTATCACTTTGTTATGAAGTGTGTGTCCAGGTTGTAAACATTGCGGCGGTCACGATTGTTCTTGTGGATAAACTACCACCATAGGCCTGCTTCCATCTCTGCCATATAATCTTCCCATAGGCTTCTGTCAACAGTCAGCCTAAGCGACATGCCTGTAGCACACCCAAAAATCTGTTGTTATTAATGTACATCTGTGACATGTTGTAGGGAGAGAAGCGCAGAAACTGAACTGCTGCATGAAAGAAAGCCTGAGAGTAGCTGTCACAGGTACAGTTTGGGAAGAGAAAAGACTGCATGCTGGCCATTGTTATAAAGGGCTGTCAGAATGCCGTTCTCAGCGTGTCTGCAGAGTGATGGAGACATTTTCAGCCCGGCCTTGATGCCAGCCGCGCCCAGATCCACGCCATACATCCACCCGCCCATTTTCATTTCCGCTCTGCCCATATGGAGACCGAAATTTCCTTCTAAGTCCCGATCACCGCCATCCTCTGTATTGATACAGCTGCGAAACCCAAAAATGATCATTCTTAAAAAGCGTAAAAACCCCCTGAGCAGCGATGGAAAACAAAAAAATCCTGACTTTCCTCTGACTAATATGGCACTGGTGAACAAGGGAAAAATATTACAAAGTGTATTTTTGGGGGAAATGGAAGAAAAAGAGAACATGCAAACATGAATTCACCCTCTTTACCTGTTTTGGACAAATATAAAATTGCTTGCGTGCATTGTTAACCTTCATTCCAGTCAAACAGGGATTTCTCTATGATAGAAACCGCCCTGCGACTCTTAGAACAACGATGATAATTATTAGATCTGATTCACATCTACTTCATACTTCTTACCCTCCATCCAGCAGGTTCTTGTCCCAGGTGTAGTACTAGCTTCACTTGAGTAACAAGTTCAGACATTTGAATGTCAGCACTGAATAATAAATATGATTCAAATCCTTTCAGGTGAACTTTTTACCCCTAGCCTTGAAGCATATGCAAAACTTTATGTTATCAAACTTGTTTGTCACAAGATGTGTAATACACAATGAATCTTTTTTTTGGAGGGGGGGGGGTACAATAACTATTTTCTATTTTAACTGTCCCCAATGCTACTTGTCAGGTGTCAAAGAAAAGGGATTGTACATACTCTGCTCAGGCAATAAATATTTATCCCACTGTGAATCACAAAATGCGATGTACAATACAATCATTTCTAGGGCATATGAACATATCTTCCAGAAGACACCTATGCAGTAGACTGCTGACATACTTCACATGGTCCCATCTGGTTATAATAATGATGCACCCTGCTATCCTACTATAAGATGTCTGCTACCGTCTTCGTCTACATCATCCTTCAACAACCTTGAGCTGTATGACCTGAGATGATCATCTGTGTCGGGTCAAAAAATTCAGCTTGCCTAATAATTCACTAATTCATTTATAAGTGGTTTCGAGTATTTAGAAGGTCTTCAACCTATTTTACCTGAAGTATGACACATTAGGTAAATCAGCCCTTCCAGCTGAGCAAAGGCAGACTTGGCTGGCTTAGTCATGTTTCTCGCTGTTGGCTCCCTGACAAGTGCAAAGCAACACCTATACAATAAGTCAACATTTCAAAAACGGTAGACAGTGTCAGTTTGTGTCATGCACAGCTGACAAGATAAAATCAAATGTGTTTCTATGGGTCAAATCAAATGTGTTTTCCCAGTATCTAAACTCACTTTGTACCTTGTTGCACTCATGCATAAGGCTATGGTCACCTGCATGATTACCCTGTACTGAAACACAAGCTGAAATGACAGTTACATGGAGACAAAACACATCGTACTGTGAGAAACAGCAAAGGAGCGTTTAATTGCCTGTACTAAAGAAGGAAATACTGTGAGGACAATTCAGTGATTAATCACTCCTTGTTAAAGCCCTATTGTGAAGAAGCATATATTTACCTTCAGAGATGTGACGGCTTAATTACAATGTATAGGCTGGGATGAGGGAGTAATCGCTGATTTGTTTAAACCTCCATACGCCCAAAAAGGGCCTTTTAAAAAAGGCTAAGCATAGCAGTCTGACTCACTGCAAGCTACTTGTTCTCATGTGTAACCCAAGGTCACAAAACAAAACTTTCGTTAAGTTCAGTAAGTTGTGTGTGTAACTTGCACAATATATAAAGGTTGACGAGATCTACAGTTAATTACAGCAAATTGAGCATTGCTGCGACAGTGACATTAAAGACATATTTTATTGTCATGTTATAAGTAAAACCTTTCTATCTAAGGCATCAGTTACCATTCAGTTCTACATCAGCTAACATTGGAATGAATCATATTTTGCAGATTTAACTCCAGTGAAAATGTTTTTTTAGTGGGCACTCATCAATACACATAATATTTAACAGCAAGTCATGTTTCCTTGGCTTTAAGGTGCAGGAGGGTAATAATGACAAATGTTTCGGGAGTTGGAGAAGCGTGCAGAACTGAAACAGAGACTAAATGCAGACTTTAGTCAGCATTATCAGTGGTTTTCAGGTCGGGTTGATTCCCACCAGTAAAATACAAATATAATACCTCATGAATGAGGGCTGGATAAAGCAAAACTACTCTGGCTGACTTTGCTTTGCACAATATCTGGTTCTAAAATCAACCTCTATTATCAGAAATATCTGATACATCGCTGTGAGAAATAAAATTAAACTTATATGAACAAAATACTGGCAAAAAAATGTTCCACGTCTGATTACTGACCCTTGTTCTCATACAAGGTGAATTTTTTTTCGCAGAAGCAAGGATGTTAAATTGCAGGTCTATTGTCACGCCCAGCTCGTCCGACCCTCCTGTGTGCCACGCCCCCTCATTAACCGCGTGTGCTACCCCAATTGTGATCACCTGTGTCCTCTTATTTCGGCTAGTCTTGTGTATATCAGTCCACATCTGCCTCTGTTGCCCAGATCTGTCATTGATGTTCGTCGCCGTCTGCCCTGGTTGTCTGAATAAACCCTGGTATCCAGCATCCTTGCCGCCGTCCTTCCCTGCTTCCCGGTAATCCTAACACCTTTAGCCAACGTCAATTATAATTTAGCAGCTACAAATCAACACTGCCTATTGTAATTTATGAATGTGTCTCGCTAGTATGGAAAGAAAATGTACATTGTAGCACACGTTCCATTTATGGGGTGTTAGATGTTCCTTTTTGTTTTTCAAAGTTTTCCAGTCATAAATAGTTAAACTTTTAGTGAATGAAGTGTTATTTATATGTCTGTCTGTTAGCCGTAATTATGCCAAATTTCCTGACTATCCAGATAACTGCACCAGGCCGCTTTCCCTTATGTAAAGTAACAAAAGAAATTGTAATTAACTGGGTTCATCTTTGCACAGGGGTGGTTTTAAATAGGAGAATCGGCTCCTTTCCATTGACCACAGCTAAGATTTTTCAGTGCTCCAGTCCTTCTGTGTGAACACAATGGTTGGGATAATTATATGTGCCACCTTTCTTCATGACAGAGCATCTCTGTAACTCTGAAAGGCTGTTTCTGTTTTGTAGCCACTAAAGTATGTCAGTTTGGATGCATATAATTAGCAAATAGAAAAAGTTGACTTCAGGTCAGTGTATAGCCCACACACAGAGCTTTACATAACCAATAGTTTTTTGACTGTGATTGCAACTTATAGTTATATGGTATTGCTATTATACTGGCATTTCGTATGTCAGTGTTACATATTTTTCTGAGTAGAATTAGTGGCCTAGACAGCAATCAGGTTTCTGTTAGGTTTCCTTCTCATAATCCCTGTGATTCAGAAAAAGGCTTTTAGTATGAAATTGTAATCAGCATCCTGGATATGTTCGGTAAAATTGTACTGATGTTGTTGCCATTACTTGCTGAGTTTTAACATTTTGTGTAGCATACTGGCAAATATGCATGAAATATCACTGAATGATCCTTTCTATCAAATTATAATATGTACTGAAATAAAATAAAGATTTAAATAAATGTTTGTATGTATACAGACATGCATAAGTATTCTTGGCTTGCTCCTTTTCTCTTGCTGAAATTATTAGTTTTTTCAAAGCTGATTTTAAAATACATTTCATCTTAGTCAAAGTGAAAATCCTCCCCAAAACTATTAAAGTCTTACAGTTATTGTTTAATTTCCCAACTTATCAGACTTAACAGGTTGCAAACCATTAATTGTTTTTTCTTGCATAAGAAAGATTTTTTTTTTCTAAGGAGGATACTAAATGATATTTGAGTTTCCAAAATGTAGGCATATAAATTATTAAAATCTGTATTAAAAACACATTCCTGAAAGCATGCAGTAGTTCTCCGGTACCCTTTGCCCACATGGAACATCAAAGTAACACGATGCAGTATTGAAGGAAGAAACTTGGAGATGGAATCGGGTTCCACCAAGGAGGACCTGGGAAGGGAGTGGAGTTGGGCTTAATGAAAGCTGCAGCGACAAGCGGAGCCAGGTGCTTTAGCATAAACACACAGGAAAATATGCACAAATATCAAAAGGACAGATATTGAGTATGTTTACTACCAATGGAAAGGGAAAAACAAGCAGACATAGATATACATATATCAACTTAGGGTCACCTGACTGTCTTTGCCAGGATAGATGGACAGTGTATATCCCTCAGTCCATATTTTCAGGATGGGAAATGCAGGAATGACCTCAGTCACATATATGTGCAGGTGTAAGTTGGCCTAAGTCCAACTCATATGGCCTGTCAACTCAACAAAGCCATGGAACATAATGGACCAATGAATTTGTTGTTCAGGCTGTTAAGGACTGACAGTCTGGTCATATATATTATTTATTTTTGGTGTGGTCAGAGATTTGCCCACCCCCAGTGATTTATTCCTGTGACTGTTGATACTCTTTCTGCTAGACACATATACACAAATATTTCAAAGTACGCAGTTGTGTATATGGCTTCATTAAGCATATCTTTTAATTGTGTTAGTATTCGTATCGTTATGACATGCAGCTGATCTGGAACCTGTGTAAAAAGACATTTTCAAAATGCACATTTTAATTTTGCTCTTCATAATCCTGCATGGATTTCGGTTTCTTTTTCATATTTCACATGTCAGCAAAAACAGAGAGCAACACGGATAATGATTCTGAACTGCGTAAATCCTTTTAGGTAAGTAAGAGAGTGGATATGCAAAAGAAGTTTATTTCAAACTGAAGATTCAGATGGCTTACCTTCTTCCCATAATGCATCCTGTTGCAGCCACATTTGGTGTGTCCACGTGATGTAACAGAAAATGTGATTCATCAGACCAGGCCACCTTCTTCCATTGCTCCATGGTCCAGTTCTCACGCTCACGTACCCATCGTAGGCACCTTCGGCAGGGGATGGTGGTCAGCATGGGCGCTCTGACCGGTCTGCTGCTCCGCAAACCATTATTCAGCAAGGCCACAACCTTCTATCAAAGCCATCATTCACTTTTTCAACAACTTGCCTTACAGTAGGACTCTTGTGGGATTGGACCGGACAGACTAGTCTTCACTCCCCATGGACATCAGTGAGCCTTGGGTGTCCATAACCCCATCACCGGTTCACCATTTGGCCTTCCTTGGACCCTGACCTGTTATCTAGCCATCACAATTTGGTCCTTGTCAAAGCCGCTCCGATCCTTACACTTGCCCATTATTCCTGCTTCCAGCACATCAACTTCAAGAACTGACTGTTCATTGTCTAATATATAATAACTCTGTTGACAGGTGCCATTGCATCGAGATAATCTATGTTATTCAGTTCACCTGTCAGTGGTTTTAATGTTATGACTGATCGAGGTGTTTCAACTTTGTTTCCTTGGCTCCTTGTGTACATTTTATATTTGAATTGATCATATCATTAAAATTAGTACTGTTTTAATTATATAAAGGAATCACACTAAACGTACTGGTGACCCCTACATTCATTATAGTGCTTCTTGGCAATAATGTTTTTCTAGTGAGTTAAAGGCGCCCTCTAGTGGCAATCATTAGAAACTGCAAGTTTTCCATAAGGCGTCACACTCATGGTGTCATATTCCAGAGTCGTGTCCCTTATTTTTAACGCCAGAAACACCCAGACGAATTTAAGGATTAGGTGAGAATAAACTCTGGACACAATGAGAAATGTAAATCGCGAGGGGAATTTAAAAAAGATCCCAGTCTGGAGACGTATTGACTAAGCAGAGAGTGGAGTAGAAACTGAGATTCAGCTATGGGCAAAAAAAAATTAAACTTAAATAAATAGAATAAACAAATAAGGTGAACAGAGAAATGTTACTGCAAATTAATTACCTCTCCAGATTATATTTTGATAAATTCTGTCCATCATCGACTCATGAATTCTCAAACACGTTTAATCCAATCAAGGTGCAACACACTGGCAGGCCGAGGTGATAAAACCCTAGAGAAGATTCCTGTTAAGAATGGAGATCTCACATATACAAATTTACCATCATACATATACTAAAAGCATGTTTATTTTAAATAGAAGCATGTAGGTTTAAAATACAGTACCAGCAAACACAACTGCAGTAGTACTATAACACAACACTGTGACTTTTTCCAGCTATGAAAGATCCATTTGGTGTCACTGTAAATTAATGTCAGTAATTAAATGCTGTAACACATTACAGAGGTGGTTCATTAATTTATAATCAATGAATCTTTGCCCTGTATGCAATCTTCTGTTCAATATAATCAGTGGGAAAACAGCTATGGAACAAGATTACGGTTCAAGATTAATACAGTACAGAATAAAAACCTCAGGGCCGAAAGTACGGACAAAAGTGGAATTGTTCTATCGTGGAAGGAACTGGAAATCAAAAACCATAAGGCTCTGTGAGTGATCTGCTGCTTCTGACTACGGATTTGCCAGTGATGCAGAATATTTAGGCTCTCGACAGACTTATAATTTTACATTTACATTTAGTCCAGAAGTCTTTTACTGTAAAGCATCAGCAAAATCCATAATGATTTTATAAGAGGACATGGGCATCCTTACAATGATTTCCCACATTTTCACATGATTGTATTTTGTATCATTTGTAATGATATCAGCTGGACCCAAGAAATGTAACGACAGAAGCAACAACACAGACGTTTGGGGAGCCGCGTGATGTGGAAATTCTCATTAGTCAGAATGTTGATTTGCCACAATATGCCACTACTAAGACTTACTCATTAAAGCTTCTAGCAAAAAACAAATATATTTCTTACAAAGCAAGACAAAAATAACTCTGTAGCAGGATTCCTCTCTGTCCCTTGGTAAGTTGTTCTCTTAGTAAAGCAACTGCATTTATATCTCCATAAAAAAATAAGTGGGAGAATTCTCAGTACATCAGTAGCAAACATACGAAAAAGTTTAGAAAAAAATGTCTACTCTCTGTGCGCTGATCTGTCAAGGTTTGGAGCATCGGTGTGGGATGTAATTTTGCATTATCTCAGTTTTAAGCGAGATATAATCATGTGTGTTTTGAGATTTTTTTTTTTTTTAAAAGCATTGCAAACAGCTGAGGACTAGAGCAGATGTTTCTAGCTGTACAAGAAATGAATTAACGCAAAAATGCATTTGATTCTTGAGAAATTGTAAATACCGTTCCAAAATGTCAGCAGGGAAATGGATGATTGGAAGTCAGATTTCAGGAAATATTTTACAGCTTCGGAATAGGACACATACATCGGTTCTTACGTAATGTATGAACATTTAGACTGGTGTCAAAACAGGCCTTTTCGTGACATTGAAAAAAAACTTCTTTTGGCGAGGTTTGATAGCCCTTAAAATACCACCTCGCATTATAAAAACAGAGTGACTCATCTGAGTTCCTAAGAATGCTCTTCATTTTTTTATCATGAACAATGCGAAGAATGAGGAAATGTCTAAATGGTGATTTGGGTTTCTTATAATTACTAGGACGTACGTATCTATACAGTCAGATCTCTCCGGAAAGTGTCCTGGCTAAAAGAGCAAGCAGGCGTCAAACTGGGACCTGCTGAAAATGACTGACATGCTCAGTGACAGTACTGTATTGAGGTTATGCAGGTTAAGCAATGCATGTCTTCTCAAGAGCAGAGAAGCTTTTCCTGATGATACTCTGACAGGACTGTCAGGGCTGGAGAGTGTATGCACCCACTGGCCTGCTTTTGCCAGCTATAAATTGACAATTGGCATGCAAGTCTCCCGAAAGTGATTTTAGCTCAGTCGCCTCACACCTCTGGGACCAGGGCTTGAGTCTCTGCCATGGCTCAGTGTTCTCCCCGTGTCATTGTGGGCTTTGCTGTGGGTTCTCTGGTTTCCCCGTTCTACAAACATGTTAAGGTGAGCGTGAGTTGCCAAATTGTCCATAGGTGTGAATGATGTGAGCCCTGCGATAGAGCAAAAAATTGATTTTTCTGCGAGCATGCAGTGCAGTTTCACCCTTTTCAAATCAAAAGGCAGATAAGCAAAACATGCTATAAAAATATCCTGTCATTTTATGGTAAACCAAAAGGCTCTTCACCATCCATTAAGTCGTGTAATTGTTGTTTTCTTATGCTTTTATTCAGTTATAGTTACAGACTCAACACCTCGCTATGCTCCTATTTTGAGAATATTTCGTTTGCCAAAAATGAGACAAGCACACAACAAAAAAATGTAAAGAGGAATTTGATTGGTAACATTATTGTAATTATTCTGGCCAAATTTTCAATGGATATTATCATCGTGAATTCTTTTGGCTGCGATAATCATGTAGTGAAAACTTGATATTGCGACCGCCCTAGATGTATAGACAGATGGATGAATAGCTAATTGTGTTTCCCTTGCCGGTACTTCTGTGTCACTGTGTCCGAAAAGGAGCCTTCAAGGAATTTTCCATGACGGAAAGCCAAAACAGAAGACAAATTAGAAACATACAGATGTCAAGGGGTCAGTTAGGCATAAGCACAGCCAGCCTGACCTTTCAAAGAAATCAGGTACAAGTGCAAGTGCTACTTGACTAAAAACCATGCAAATGTGAATCATTTGTAATAATGTATGACAATAATTTATATGCCTCAGAACTAAGGAAATTTAAAACTACTTTATTTATGAAGAACGTGTGCTGTACCCTCACCCGACCTCCTGTAATTGATTATTTCTACATTATCTGTCTTTTCTTCACTCACTGTTCCCAGGAGAGGAAGGTCAGATGTCCTAAATGATCTCTCAGGCTGGCCTTCCAGGCAGAAAGAGAAACCGTTTCATTCAGATATAAGTCTGTTTATCAAGCGGGGGGGGGGGGGCACACAACCTTTCAGCATGTACATGGGGAGGTTTGTATTGTTCTTCTGATCTCAGGTCAGCAAGAAAGCTCATAAACTTAGACAAGAATCCCCCAGCCTACATTTGAGGGACTATTGCTAGAAAAATGAGAACGTAAAATGTCTGCTCTACCTAAGAGATAAAACGGTGAAGGGGGGGGTGGGGGGGGGGGGGTGGGGGGGTTACAGAAGCTTAGCTATGTCAAGATTATTTCCCAGGAACAGCAAGTTGTGAAGACAAAACAGAACCATAGTTAAAACACAAATACAAGGCTGATCTGTAGTGAAAACAAGCAAATGTTTTAACAAAAAGTATTTATGATACTATGTACCATTATAAGAAGATAATTAAGAAAGAGTAGAGGGTATGGGGATTGGCATTTATGTTCTAAGCTGGGTCTTTTTTCCATATTCTACATTAATTCTATATATGGACACATTATTTTGTTTATAAATAATAATAATAAAATGATAATAGCCTTTTAACCGCTTATCCTATTCTGGGTCATGGGGGGTCTGGAACCCATGGGCGCAAGGGAGGGAACAACCCAGGATGGGGCCTGTTGGAGTTACACTCCACCGAGTCCGTTGATGAGGAATGAGATGCACACTGGAGGCGAAGGATGGTTGTAAGTCAGCTCTCTTTATTCCTTGCACAGGTCGATCCGGGAGCCACTCAGATGCACAAACAGTACATACCTAAGGAAGCTCAAACTCTGTTGTCTGTGTCTGGCTTATATAGCCCGTCTGGGGCGTCAGCAACCCCTTCCCTGGTTAGGCCCAGTAGGTCAGTGAGCATAATGTCACAACAACCCTGCAACACAGACCTTCTGCTTTTTCTGCTACACCACAGTCTAGGGTGAGGCCCCCTGCCCTGCCTACCTGCAAGTCGGGTCCTATTTTTTAGTGTGACAAAGTTTAGCACAAAGCTTGGCCCCCTCAGGGATCAAGCCCCAGATATTAAATCACAGAGCACACTCACACACCATTCACTTTCATGTTTTTATTGTGGATAATGATTATAGATTATGAAGGTTACAAAAGAATAAAATTTGTTTCTGGAATTTGACATTGATTCATCATCACATCAACACCATTACATAGTCATCATCGTCGTTATCGTCATCATCATCATGGACTAATTCCACACCTCCACGTTTGTAAATTTGATTCTGAATCTGGTTCTGTATGTGTGGAATTTGCTTGTTCATGTAAGCATCCTTCTATAGTCCAAAAACATGTGGTTCAGGTGGATTGGAGTCTATTAAAAAATTGCATCAATCCATCCATTCATCCATCCATCCATTTCCTAAACTTGCTTGTCCTTCCATGGTTGAAGGGGTCCGGAGCCTATCCTGGAAGCTATGGGCGCAAGACAGGGAAAAACCCAGGATGATTAGTAATAAATAAGATAAAGATCAGAGTAACAAACAGGCTCAGTGTTTATTACTGTACTCTCCCACCCCCGGGGTATTGGGGGAGTGACTCCATCCCCTCTATCATGTTCTTACACGTTCCTTCTGTGTTGTTCAGGTGTTCCCCATCAAAGATCTCCCATTCCTTGTGTTCTGTTTCCTGGGAGAAGCTCCTGGCTCACCATAGCCCTGTACTGAAGAAGTGGTTAAGAAGAAGGCTGGATGGATGGATGGATGGATGGATGGATGGATGGATGGATGGATGGATCTCTCACGATGGTCAAAAATGGGTGATAGAAACAAATTTCCTTATGTTATCCAAACTTCTTTTTTAATTTGCTCAATGGGGTATGATCTTTATTTATATTATAGTGATAAAACATTATGACAAACATCTGTTGTTTTTAATGCTATATGATGTCACTGGTGTACACTCTTCTATCTAAGCCAGAAGCCATTAGAGGCTAAAGCACTGGATACAGCCATTTGTAGCCCCAAAGTGTAGAAACTGACCAGGTTTATGCACTAATTCTGGAAGACAGTGGAAAGTGGACTAGAGTGGGTGACTTTTTTGGGACAGTAATAGAGTAGTATTGAATGTGTAGAAGATAGCAGATGTAAATGGCTGTGGAGGGAAAAGACAAGCCGCCACAACAATGGCAACTACCGAAATGCTTATTCAGTGCACAATGTGTGTAGATGCAGCTGTGCTGAACCTATAGAGGCTGGCTGTACATGGTAATGAAATTTTGATTGATTGAGCATAACGGAAGAGAGGGAGAAACAATAACCGTTTTTAACAATGCAAATGTCAGAGCAGTGAAGGAAATAATTATATAAATAGGAAATATATATAAAATAATATATTTAAGCTGAGAATATGCAAGATAGAAAAAAGACCTTTAAGAACCAAAATCTCTCACACATGCCCTTTAAAAGAAAATAAACTAAAAAGCATGCTTTTAAAAAAATAATAAAAAAACCTTGAATCAAGTATTGCATTTGATATCAACCTTGGATGAGGGAGGGCCGGTATGGGAGAGGAAACAAACCAGCCCCGCAGCCTTGAGAGCAGAGCTGATGTTGCGGGCAAGGTGACACATAACATCCTCCCACCCCGGCTGTCACATTCTGCCGATACCGCCACAACCTATCAGCACTGTTATGAGAACAGCGGTTGTCGGTTAACGTACGGCCGGACTCCAGATGACGCCGAGCATTCCTCCTGTGACCTCCCCTCCCCAAGGCCACAGCAAATAGCGCAACACACCAGAAAAGCCAGCTCTCACAGAAGACTGAGGAACAGAGCTTCTGTGCACTATACAAGAATATATTTCAGGTGGGGCAGATTAATGCATAGGCGACCTGAGGCTATAGCCCAGGGTTCCAGTAAATGTCAGGGTCCTGCCCCGATTCGAACAGAAAAATGAAGCTGACAGCTAAATCGGCAACGCCTGAGTGTCTATGCTGATGTCATCCTAGAGACCCCGGATGAGTTAATCCACCCCTAATTCCTGGATCTTAAAAGATGACCCCTCCTTACATACAAATGAGGACAGTTTCCACAAATAATTGCCTCATTTTCTGCCATCAGTTATCCTAAGCAGTATCTTGCTGTTAAGGTGCGGTGATTCCATTTATTATGACACTAATGTGAAACACATGGGCTGAAAAATTAATTCAGTGCAGGGCCGTGCAAAGCCTCAATTAAAACAGATCTATCATTTCAATGGAGAGCCCTTGCTTAATGTCTGCTCCCAAATCGGGCTCACAATGGCCTCATTCCGTCAGGGCCTACATGCTGCAGCATTAGGACCCATAACTCCTGCCATTTGATCCAGGCACGGTGTAGTTGAGCAAAGTCATATAATGTGAGAAACAGGGAGGAGACCTTAACATACATGAACTAAAATACACAGCGACAGAGAGGTCTAGCAAACAGTGGTATTTTGGTGCGTCATCTGATTTTGACACAAATGATGCACAATGGCACCAAAAACGTACCAACAATGGTGCCGAATGCCGTAACTGTTTTCCTGTTTGCTCTATCTGTGCACAATTTCCTAGAGTTTTGTTTCACATGTTGGACAACAACACAAAGTTCAACATAAGGGCCTGAAGTCTGAGATTTACTGTTTCAAAAATATAGTGACTGGAAAAAATACCTTTTCATCAACAGTGTTAAGTTTGAGAATGTTTAACCTTGATGCTGATGCTTCTTAGTAACATTTTAAAGGGCAATCTATCAGTATCGACAAATAACTGACTCATTGTTTGATATATTCTGAGTAATGAGCTTTTAGCATTTTTTTTAACAAAACTTTATTGATCCCTGTTGGGAAACTCTTTTCTTGCCTTCCCCATCTTACTCTCCATGAGACAGGGACACGTATGGAGGTGAGAGCGAGCTTGGCAGCAAAAGGCAGCCACCCGGAGCAGTGCCCCGGGAGCGGGGGGGTTAAGGGCCTTGCTCCCGGGCCCAGAGACATGCGACTATTCTGCCAAAGCCAAACTGAAACCGGTGACCTTCCGATCAGGGGCTCTGTAAAGGGGGGGTAAACGATGACGATTCTCGGGGCCCATGACTGAGAGGGGGTCCAGAGAAGCCCCCAATAAACTGTGTTGGGGGCCCTGTCAAGATTCTTTTCATGGGGCCCAAAATCCTTAGCAGCGCCCCTGCTTCCGATCACATATACAGTGGTTTATCCTGCTGAGCCACATGCCCTGAAAGTTTTAAGTACGTCTTTAGGGTCTAAAGGCAGAAATAAAAAAGGGTAAAACCAACAAAAACAAAAAGAAATGAACACCCCAGTCAACAACTTTTATTATCCTTAATTGACCCCCCCCCATGTCAATAACTTTGTTGGGTTTTGACTTAATGACCAAAGAAAGTTGTAGATCATGAAGCTAAACCAGCTTAAAACCACCGCCTTCTACTCCCCTGTGTGGTGAGTGTACTGGTGCAGAATGGCTGTTGCTGTCAGGATCAGTCCCAGCCCCATGTCAGGTCCATGTTTGGCCAGCAGGTGTCACTGGCCATCCCATATCCTTAGTATGTTCCCCTACTCTCTGGGCCACCATCGGGACTGATAGGCTGAGGATGTGGTTAAGAAGCATGCATCTTTAGCATCATGGGTTTGAGGCTTGGTAGAGGCCTGTTTCACCTTCTTGATCACATTTGTAATTAGTTTTGGTTTGTCCCCCATGTTAATTATGTTTTCGCTTTGGTGCCAGATTTTTGTATCTCTGTCCCTGGTGAGTCGTGCTCATGTCTAGTTCGGTTATATATGTGTTTCCAGTATCGCCCTGTGTCTGAAGTCCTTAGTGCCTGGTAAATCACCATCACCTGCTCCTATCTCCTATTGTGTAATTAGTAAGTGCCCACACCTGTCTCCTGTTACTCATTATCATGTGTATTTAAGTTCCTGCCCTAGCTCTGTTCCCCAGTCTGTTCTTGTTGTGGTTACTGCTGCATTAGCTACAGTTTGCTCTGCTGTTTCTGCGTTGCTCCCAGCTTGAATTCCGTATGACTTTCTGTCAGGGTTTCCCTAAGCATCTCTGATGCTGTACTTTCCTTTTGTGTTGTTATAGTCTAAATAGGTCTTGTTCTGTTTTATCTGTCTTAATCATGACATTTTTATGTTATTAGAATGATCTTTATCTTGCTTAAGAGCATAGATAGTATTTATGCATATTTATTTCTGGCTTAATCCCATTGGTTTGTTGGATAAGCTCAGATTGTCCACATAAATTACATTTTTCTTCAAACACAAACTGGTGTAACTGAGGTAAAAGAAATACAGGTAGCATGTCTTGTCTGAAGGTGCCCCCCCCTCACTACAATTCTATCTAATCATTTTCACTAACCATTGATTTAGTTTGATTTAGCTTCAGGCAGGGCAGCGTACAAAATCATGTAGCATGAGAAACATAGGAAGGCAAGGGGACCTTGTTAGGGGTATGGAAATGAAGATGGATTTAACTGTGGGGAGAAACAAACCATAATTGCTTTAGTGTCGGGTCAATGAAAAACCCACGACAAAAACAAAACATCTTGTTCTTTTGTGCTCAAGCATTAAGGGCGACACTTATGAGGGTCCCCAGGAACATTTGAAGTCAAGATCTGAACCCTTCACATTGGCACATAAGCCCAAATTCCCTGATAAAGAGCAAATTATATTTCATGACTAATTTGTGAAAGAAAACCAGTGTACCCAGTGAAAACCTACTTTAAAACAAGGAGAGCCTGCAAACTGTGCACAGCTGGAGCTGGAGCTGAAGTTCAGACCCTGGAGGAGTCGCCGGTACAAACAGAGTGCACCATGTTATTTTTTGTTTTGATATGTCTCCAAAATTAGGGCGGCATGGCGATGCTGCAGTTAATGCAGACACCTCACACCTCTGGCTGTGTGTGTGTGGGGTTTGCATGTTCTCCCCATGTCATCGTGGGGTTTCCTCTCTATGAGATAGACACATATGGAGATGAGGGCAACGGAAGTACTATTTGTTGTAACAAACAAAAAATCAAATTAAATTGAATCACTTTAATTTAATTGTGTCCGATGTGACAAGTAATCTACATATGTTAAGATGACTGGTGATGTTTTATAAGATCTGGGAAAAGTGAGTCACTTTCGTGATCAGATCGTGGCCTGGCTTTTGCCCATTCGTAAAATCATTTGGTCAAAACTGAACCATAAAATATGCAGTTGTTGAAATGGTGGCTATATGAACTTGCAAAGGTACACATTGTAAAGCTCTGCACCCATTTTCCTTGGTGAAATATAGGCCTTCGTTTAACTTAGACCTACTTTGCCTGCTGCCTGTTAGTGTTATTTAACCTCCAACTTGTTTTGTGAACACAGTAACATCAGTAATATCCTTGTGCGAAAGACATAACACAGATTGCTATTGCAAAATATTAGACATTGTGCATGAAGGCGACACAATGTGGAGATTCTTTTACATTGTAGATATTTCTGTCATGTGCAATCCTCTGTGGATTCCTGACCTAAATGTACAAAGCAAACATTAACGTAATATATAAAAATGTGGGGAAAAAATAGGAGTAGGCATACATACATACATATATATGACATATATATGAAAAGTAATGTTAAATATAGGAATTGTCACAGTTATATCAAGAGCATTTATTTTATAGCATTTTATAATGAGCCAGAGAGATCAGACTTACCGTTCCAGATTTGTATCTTTGTCACGCAAGAAATGTGAAAAATTTATTTCTCCTTTATGTGCTTCTGTTGTTCATTTTTAATTCTGAAAAAAAAACTTGGACAAATGCAGTACAAATGCAGTACAAATGCAGTACAAATGCAGTACAAATGCAGTACAAATCTTGAGACGCAAAGAAAATTATGTTTACATTGTTAATGTTGGAGTAAATCTATGATTTTGTGTCTGTAAAAGTGTATCAGCTTAGCCTGTTCAAAACCTCTTCTCTATTTGTACTTAACATCCAACTTTTGCATATTCCACATTCTCATATTTTTGTACGTCTTTTTCTGTAATCTGTACTTTCATTTATTCAAATTGGTACTCATTCTGCCCCTAATATCTGCTATAACATCAACATCCTAATGTCACTTTGAGGATCGATGAAGCACAAGCCCTCTTGCTGATATATCCCCATGTTTGTTGAGGTTAACCACTAATACACGTTGTTTGGCTGATCAGTACCAAATTAAGTTAATTAATTAAGCGAGCTGGTGGTGAAATTTAACAAAGAGAGAGAATGGCTGGGGTGCCCATGAGGAGAGGTTTGGGAACCAAAGAGGTATTTTTCTAGCCATCCAACAAAATATCAGCAGGGCTGGACTGGGATTAAAAGTCAGCTCTGGACTTTTGCCCAGACTGGCCCACCTCACATACCCCCAATAAATTTTGCCAATCGGCTCCCAAGCCCACTGGCTCACCAGGAACGACAGATGGCCAGTTCAGGCCCGGATATCAGTTACTTTTTGTAGAACAGAAGAAATTTTTCTCTATCTTTGTACAACAAAAGGATGCATTGTTATTCAAATATTAAAAAGTGCAGCTTTACCTGAACATAATTTGAATGATTGGCATGAGGCACATTTTGTTAGTTGCCGTTATCTGTCACATTGTCTGTACATAAACTGTTGAACACTTGACCAAACCATTATTTGTCTTCCATTGTGTGGCATAACTGTAACTGAAATATTTTACCCAAATATGTTTCTTTTTTTGAAGTAGTGGCCAGATCAGTCACAGGGAGCTTGTAGATGTTTGATATCTATCAGCATATTTTCCACAGATCTTTGATGCTATTATTATATTATAATATAGTATAATTTATACATGCGTAGTTATGTGCAAGGTACGTCATCATTGAGTAGTTTCGCATTTACTCTATCTATTGAGCTGTAGATAATTCATCTTTTAGATATGAGATTTATAAGGTTTATTAAATATTATTATATTTTAAAAACCAGGAAGTATGTAAATGTGCATCTTTCTGTTTGGTTAATATTATTGCATTTATTGTGAATCTAACAATAGTAGATCTTGCCTGTCTCCTTGCCTTTCTGAAAAGCATAAACACCTTATTCCTTTTACACACAAATGCAGCCGCATCTAAATGCGAATTTAACCCGAGGATCTGATTGTAGCATTATGACACGTCCAGGCACTGGCGATATCCTATATGACTCAAAAGACATGTGAGAGAAAGAGCTGAACATACTTGGATGCCTTTCCCTCTGTACAGGGACCCCGGGAAATTGGCAGCATTTGCTTTGCTGAAACTGTCCTTTACAGTAAAAACAGCCGAAACTGCGGTGAAGAATATTAGCGACCATGTGCAACTGCCAAATCAAATAACAGCAGGTTACACCTGTCATTAAAAACAACCCTGCCTTTACATATGCCATGAATCTTATGTTTGTAGAGTCGCATTATGTGAGGAACTGGGAAACTCTTTGGTGGTGCTGCCATCTAGTGTTACTCCACTTCTACGTCTCAGGTAAATCTAAACTTCACGCTATAGATCCAACAGCAATCAGGAAGTGTTCCTGCCGTACAGGAGTGCTGGGCCTCCACACCGTGGACTTTGTAGTGTGTACTATGCCTATTCTGCAAGAAAAGGTCACTTGGCTGGCCTCTAGTCTGCAAAGATTCTTCATTCTGTAAGAGTGTGAAGAAAACCAACAGTTGAGTACTTTTGCTTTTACTGACTTTTTGGGTGGAAAAGTCGGAATTGGAGTTTTAAACGTCTTTAGTTCTTAACAAAGGCGGACCACTGTGGGTTCCTACATTTATACAGTTCAGTTACTTGTTTATTTTCCTTTGCATCTCATAGTTTGGTTACAACTTAAAGGCTGTGTTGGTGTTGAAGGCAGGGTAATGGACAAGTAAACGGTTAAATAATACCGCTCCCTTTGGACAGCATGCAGCTCTGTCTTGTCCTTGATGTGGATGACCACTATGCTAATATCCATCGCCCCATGGAAGCCTTGTGAGGGACCTTGAGCCCTCAGTTAGCAGGGGTCTATCTCCTGGGAGAGAGGCCCTGGAAGATAAACAGACCTCAACCATCGGGAACGAAGAGTCCGGAATTTCACTTACTCCCCACACTGGTGACGCTTAGGGGCCAAACAGCTGATAGTTTATAATACGGCACATGATTATTGCCGCAACAGCTGCTGAATCAAACCTCTGCCAGTTCATCTGAAGTTTTTTTTTTTTTTGGGGGGGGGGGGGGGGGGGTTACTTGTATACTTGTGCTGGCATCTGCAGGTGTGGGCAGGGCCTGTTCCAGCAGGGGCCTGTGGAAATGCTACTCTGTCTTCCTCAAACATCTTCAAGGTCTCCAGATGGAAATAAAATGCTGTAGAAGGAAGCTGGTTCCGTGAGAAGATCATGCCGCTGGTCACTAGGTAAGACACATCTTTTTTGTCTATTTTTAAATGGAAAAGTAATTTCGATACACAATCAATGACGTTTTAAATATTCAGCTTGCAATATGCTTAACTGTACTTGTTTCTGCTGTACAATTGTGTGATGCGTGTTGTTATTTATGCATAATTATATTTTCACAGAGCACACTTAATTCAATGCCAGGAATCTTTGCACCTAATGAGATGGAGGCTTATATATTTTCGACACATTTCTCTAAAATGTAGCGCTGTATGAAACAGCAGGATGCTATGATTTTTAAGGTCCATGATGATGCCGCTTGGAATCTGCCTGCGCTCGCTGTTCCTTTTTCCTATGCATATACCTCTTTGAGAAGTAGCTTTAAAGAGGCATAGGGCATGGGAAAATGGGGCTGCAGAGGTGATCCACCGAGCCCCCTCAGCCAGGGAAAATGGGGCTGCAGAGGTGATCCACCGAGCCCCCTCAGCCAGGGAAAATGGGGCTGCAGAGGTGATCCACCGAGCCCCCTCAGCCAGGGAAAATGGGGCTGCAGAGGTGATCCACCGAGCCCCCTCAGCCAGGGAAAATGGGGCTGCAGAGGTGATCCACCGAGCCCCCTCAGTCGTCCATCCCTTCTGGTTTACAGGGAATTTTCACTTCAAGATCAAAGCTGCCCCCCCCTCCTCCTTAGAGCTTCAACTTCTGTTTTAAGTCTTTTACCTGCTTGTTTGCGTCCTTCTTAAACCTGTGTAATGTTGTAATTATAATTGTAAAATGTGTTACAGTGAAAGATACAAGTGACTTTAAACGTGGTGGGACTTTATCTATGTATAATGTGCAATATTACCTGTCATGTGCAATAATGTCATTAATGTGCAAATCACTGCACTCGGTACATTTATGTAATTATTTAACTATTCTGTATAACATATTCTATACAACATATTATATATTTTTATGTAACATATTATTATTTCCTGATGAAATATATTGAAGCATTGTTTATATTTTGCATGTTTTGGATCTGACCCGTAATAAGCCAGTTTGTGTGTCCCTACAGTAAAGAGCAAATAAAGATATTTTCTGTACAGTTTACAGTGTACAGTGCTTTTTGTTTCATTTCAATTAATTTTGAAACCACTGTGCCATAATTGTTTTGTAAAGGCTAATATCTATTTCGCAATTATATTAATGATTACTAATTATTATTTTTACTTCCTTGGGACTTTACAGGAGTGCCTTTTCACATTTCAGTAAATTATAATGAGCGCAGTTAAACTAGATGTCAAAATGTTAAAATAAATGTAATAAAAACACGATAAAATATTTCTAAATTTATTAAATACCGGCATAAGGGTTACAAACACGCCCTTTTTTCTTACACTTACAAGTCAGTTAGGAGTTAAAGGTGAAATTAAACATTCCAACAGATTTCCATGAAGCTGAAAGTGTACACTGGCACGAGTTATAACACCAAATACTCCCTGCTCTTGTTCCCAGATTTCATGTGCCCTCATCATCAAAGTTAACAAGACATTAATAAAGAATATAAACCCATAAAGCCCTTCTGTTGGGGGGGGGGGGGGGCTGTTGGCTACCATTGGCTTTTCGCACCTTTGAAACTGATCTTTCCCTGGCTCCGCTCAGTCTGAATCTACCCACCCATATACAAGTACAACGAAGCAAAGCTATTCACACCTTCCTTGACTAGGGGCTACTCAACACGTTCTCCTAACCATCATTACAATTAGCCTTCATTTTGCCGCTCTCCCCCCCCCCCCCCCCCCCCCCCCCACCAACCCCGGTGAATTCTGTATGATTACACCCATTCACGCTGACACCGAAATAGTCATAGTAATATGTTTTATCCGGATATCACCGAAAAACTGAACTATATCTGAAATCGGGGGAAAAAAGCTTAACGAATTTGATCTAGCATACATCTCATTTAATAATAGCTTTTATTGAAATACATTCAATTTCATGTAGAGTAATGCACCTTTCCGGGGGTACGTCTGGTTTCAACACTGGTAGGGACCAAATCAGCGTCGAACCCCCCCCCCGTCCTCCCAAACACACACGGTACTCCCACCATCCTGGCAGACATGTCCCTACCGTCCATAGCCAAATATAAGGAACAAATTCAACTGGCGTTTCCTAAGAAAAACAGACCTACAGAGACGCCCCCAGGAGCGGTATTTACGCACAGCTTGGGTCCTCTGCCGTCTGAATCTCCTTAGGTGTTACTCGAGATCAAAGTTCAGTTCTTCCTGGAGGACCTCGCTTCCAGTAAAAATTAAAATTGACTACGTTAGCTTTAATCACTTCTCGCATATTAATTATTTTGAATTAAAATTAAAGAGCAAGTTCACATTTATATGTATGATGGTGCATATAGTGGAAACACAGATTATATGCAAAGAATCACCAACTTTAAAAAGTTAAACATAGCCTAGAAAAAAGTACATAGGCATAAAATTAATTCCTGTTAAACGCTTACAAGTTTGCAGCATCCTATATGGAGACGTTATGGCATAAACGCGTCGTGGAGCGGCATTTACAAAATAAGCCATATCTAGGCCTATAGCCTAATTTGTACTGTAGATATAGAATTTCATATAAAGGATTACATCTATAAATAATAATGGAATAGATTTTGCATTGTGGTATTCCATGGCATGCATGTTTTAAAAGTACCAATCGGCTATTTCCTGAGATGCTCCGTGCCCCTTCAGCCCGCCCCCGCCCCCGGTCTTCAGTGGCTGTTTAGCTCGTTTCCTGCTCCAGAAGTCCCGCTGTTTTAAGCTTAAAAATACTGTGGCATCTTCTTCGATGCAGTCACATATTACTCTACATCTACCTTCACGTGATTTTAACTTCTATGACACGTAAGTCTCAATTAACATGTTTAAAATCCACAATTCATGTAAAAAAAAAAAGATTAAAAAATTACATACAGCGCAAACTTTGTCCTATAACTCAACCGTGGTATTTACTGAACACCGAAGCAGCTCTTTTTCACAGAAAATACTATGCTAGTAGCTACTAATATTAATAACCAGTATTTTGTGGTTAGAATGAAAATATGCATTATGCTAAAATCTGATGACAGAAATAATGTATCAGCAGGGTTGCCAACTTTGATTTTCGCGACAAGTCTGCACACTCGCACACAAATTTCCATGTTTGATTACCATGTAAAGAGTTTGTAGGGTTTGCAACATACCCCAATGATGTAGCCAGTTTTAGGTTGATAATAGAATATTATAGATTCCCGTAAGACTTTTTAAGATGCGTGAGATTGGCAACCTTGTCGTAGCCTGTTACATAGGTAGCCTTATATTTTGATGCTGGTTTGCAGATGTCAAGTAAGTATGGCTCGCGGGGGGAACAAGTAAACTGCTTCATGCAGACATTGCGGCGCCAGTGCTTCTTCAGCATGTGAGAACACATACAACTGTTGCATAATAAAGCTCAATGGGTTAACGGTCTTGTAGTTATCTCTTCTTTGATGCAATTTTTCACATGCAAATGAGCGACAATAGGGGGTGTTACGCGGGGGCTCCGCCGGGTGTCGTCTAATGGGCTCCATCTCTAACTGTAGATCTGAAGGTAAGTCTATAAACAGAGATACGTAAACCCAAAAAGCAAGAAGAGAAATTGTCAGTACCGGTTTATTCTTGGTAATTTACAGTTTAAGGTATTGCTGTCTACGTGAGATCAACATTTATAGTTGCACACCTTTTTTTAAAGAACGATACACCAGCTTCCCTTTCATAACAAAGCCGTTTTAAAATTCTGCTTGATGATTTCGAATTACTACACTGCCCACGGTGCTTAATAATACACAATAGGCTGTGTTTATGCGTGAGCAAAATAAAAGACTCGTATAGATAAATATAAAAATAAATATATAGATAGACACAATGCAAATTCACTCACATTTTATTTGTGTACGGTACGTCGTAATAAAACAAAAGGTGGACATACATAAATTATTTTATATCTTACTATAAACAGATAATTAAAGTTAATTTAAGCAAAAAAATGTCAGTGCTTTTATATGCATCATCATTGGACAATAAAACACATTGTAAGTACCACATTAATAGCATTTATACCTAACTGCCGTAAGTATTTAATGCCATAATCAGTAGATCATTGCACGAATCCCCGAAAGTCCAGTTCGAGTACTTTGTACTGCATTTCCATTCTCAGTAATACTGTGGAGCAAGCATCAGCGGATGGATTTGTTGAGGGATCATCTGTTGAATCGAGAGCTGTTTCACCAGCGGGGAGTACAGGGCGTGAGGGGCTGCAGTCAGCTGGGGCTGCTGTCCAGCGCAGCCGTGTTGTTGAAATGGTACAACAGGCGTAAACATCACGGGTGGGATCGTGGGGCAGAAATATTCTGCGCGCAAGTCCTGTACTTCTCTTTTCAGCTTCATCCTTCTGTTCTGAAACCACGTCTTCACCTGCCACAAAAAATATAGAGCATGTTATTGCACATTGCCTCCAAACACATTTCGTCACGAGTCGTCCTGTCATTTAGTTACTACAGTGTTACAAGAGTATAAAAGTCTCTTACCTGTGTTTCAGTAAGATGCAACTTCTCCGCCAAATTTCTTCTTTGCGTCGCTCCAAGGTATTTGTGCTTATTGAACATTTTTTCCAGTCTGTACAGTTGGTCGGATGTGAACTTCGTTCTCAGCCTGCGCTGTAGGCCAGTCTCTCCTTCACTATCCTCTCCCACCTCACTCTCGGAGCCCGTGGTGTACCCAGAACTGTCTGAAAGTTGAAAGGGCACAATAAGTATACTACAAACTGTATCCGGGCATTCAAGCTACAAAAAATATAGGAAACGGCAGTCTCGACATACAGTCATCGTGAACAGATACTTACTTGTTGGAGACGATGGATTGTAGGTTTGAGAAGCTCCATTACAGTCTGATTCTTTTTCTGTAGAAAGTGAGATTTTCGGCTCAGCTGAAATTTCCACGTAGGACGACGCTTCAGCCACCGGAGGCAAATGAGGCTTTAAAAATGCAGGACTGGCATCTTGCGCTTTCTCTCGGTCCGTCTCAGCTGCAGCACTGTAAATACTCTGCGACATCCATTCCACAGAGAAGACTTTTGCCATGTTTCCTGGAGGTTTACGGTCCGTGCAGGAGCTTGCTGGAGGTGTTATGCGACCTGTGGGATCTGACCTCTCCCTATATAACCATTCCCCTGACGCTATTTGCATATGTAAAGCGATCGCAGGGGAACGATAAGTGTTTAATGGCTCTATTAATTGAAGTTAATAGATGTTGCAACTGTAGTTTTAGCACATTCAGTAAACCTGTTAAATCCAGGCGCCACATTGTCTCCGAGATACCACCGTCTGGGTCATTCCCGTCTCCCTGCCCCTCTTATGACTTTGACAATTAAAGGTTAAGGGATGTTAATTGTTAATATTCATGTACAAAAAAGTGACCGTAGTTCAGGCCATGTTGTGTGGCTCATAATAGGCCAACACTGATAAAACTTTATGGATATTTTCTAGGGAATCGATTTAGAAAATAGATGCATAATCTCATAATGTCGCTTTTTAAATTATTATAATTTGACTGCAGTAACTTAGGCCTGGTATCCCGAAAACTACGATTGCATATTAAAAACGGTGTTAGTAAAAAAAAATGGCAGCATAATATTGAACTCCTAATTTAAAACAATGTTTTGTATGTGTGCCCGTGCATATGTATTGTGTGCTGGTGTTAAGCAAACCCTTGGTTTCGCAAATCCCCTGCGAAGACTTGTAATACTACTGATTGTGTCCCGGTGCCTGCATAAGCACCGACTGTCTCGCCGCTGCCAGCCGTGAGCTGATTTACTCGTGATGAATTGTTGACCAATTGTCTTTTTGTAAAAAAAAAATGGAGGTGACCGACTTGAGCGAACATCAGTGTGAAAGTGAAGGATTGATGTTTGATCTTTGTTGACAGTGAATGGAGATTGACATGTGCCAGACCACCGGCGCCAGCTCTGAGGATCGCAGCAACCTCGGCGCCCATTGCAGATTCCCAGATAACAGTGAACTCAATGAATGCAGAATATTACTTAGAATATCCAGTAAATCAAAGTCAAATTAAATAAGGTTAGCAAAGAAATCTCAGCGACGATCATTACATTAACAACAAAATTCGTAAAGAGGACAACAGGCAATTCACATACTATGCGGCCTGCATAGTTCAAATCTGTTAGAATGTAAATTAACACTCACGGAAGATAAAAAAGAGTTGTCTAGTCGTTGTCACATTCCTTCATCCATCGCAATATTATATTAACATTTAGAAAACGAGATTGAACAACGGCAGAAACTGCCCAGAATTTAATTTTATTGACTCATTACAATACATACAAATCACTGTAAAACGTTTAGTACAATAATCGGTTACAATAAACATTAATCTATAGACATTTACCAGGTTGAAGACAAACGTTAGTGCGGAATAATGTCAATTCTTGGCCATCCTGAATGAACTTCACGTCCATATGGGGTCGTTAGTCCGTAAACAGGGAGCAGACATCGTGGAGCCAGCGACGGCGGCCTGTGTGGTAAAGTGTAAATGCATCAGTAGAAGGAGTAATTAGTACTAATTGTCGACCATGATCTCGTCGTTAGCCAGCGTTTGAAGTACCACAATGAAAACAAACAGAATTATTTGGCGCGCATATGAAAGCACAGCAAGGGACCTTTTCGTACTTAGACAAGTAATCCCCTGAAGGAGCCATGGTACTATCTAACACACGTCTCGTTAAGGTAGACGACTACTTCATTTGCTATTTTTTTGTTTGAAGGAACAAATTCTCCGGGGTATTTTGTAAACAAATAAATTAATTGATTCAGGGAATGTCTTATGCTTGGTTATTAGGAATTAATCAATGTGATACCGGTTAAGCCCAATATTTATATTTTTCGGTGTCGATTTCCTAAGTAGGCAGCACGTCGCAGTTTAATTGTGTTTATGCAAAGATTCGATCAACTGCCAACAGCTTACAGTAACACCAACGGAGTAGGCTAATACCATACGTTGCTCGTAGTCAAATAACACACATTGATGTATCAATACCTAACTCTTTCTCTCTCTCTCTCTCTCTCTCTCTCTCTCTCTCTCTCTATATATATATATATATATATATATATATATATATATATATATATTGTGTGTGTGTGTGTAATAAACCATACATGAACGCTTTCTAGCTGATTACCTTTCATGAAGAAAAAGAACAAATCAATTAGCACGTAGTATTTCCAGGTAGGCCTATAGTAGCTCGTAAGAAAGCAATGCGTAGCTCTCATTTCAGGTTTTAGGAATTAAATATATTTATATGCCCATGTACATTGGGCCACTACAATTAATGCCACATATCTAAAGCGCCGTGCTGCAGAGTACTGCAGGGTGGACGTCAAAGGAAACTTCATCAATATAGTCAACAAGTTGCCCCCCCCCCCTCCCCCCCAGTTTGATATTTTGATATAATCATGTACCTCTCCAGATTTTCCTTTATTGGAGCGGCTCAGCTATCGCTGTAAATTAATGTAGAGACCACTGGGCTATAGATGGAATAGAGCTGATGCTAATCGCTAACGTAACAACGTGCCGATATTACTATACAGGGACTTTATAGTAAGTATATATTTACTTTATAGTGAATATTTACTTTATACCTGCCTATAGGACTGTATTGTATAGGCCTACCTGTCTAAATTTATATATTTAGCAATATTACTTAGCGTATTCCAGGTCAAGCTGACAAAAAATCCTAAACAAGCGTAGAATATTTTTAAAGAAATTAATTAGATCTGAAATCAAGGTCCCCACAAGTTATAGTGTTTCTGGGCAAAAACGCAAATGAAGCGAGTTCAGAAGTACACAGAATTTATTGTGTTAAATATATCAATTTTCCATTTACATTATTTTACATGAAATTATACATTTTACACGACGAAATACTTAAGAATGAACGTTTTTTCTCTTTATTTCCCGGTGCTGTATTTTACACGACATGGTCGGGGTACACATCTGTCATAAATAAATGGAAGGCAGCATGGTGGGGTTTGTAGACTTCCTATTCACCACGGGATTCATGAGAACTTGTGGCACCATGGGACCTGGAAGACCGTATACTGAAGGGTTCAAAAGGAGATGCTGTCCAGCATTTCGGTGCTGAACAACATGGGGCGGATTTAATAACGCTGCACAAAAACTGGGGGCTAAATATTCCGCTGCCAAGTCGTGCACGTCGCGCTTCAGTTTCATCCTCCGGTTCTGAAACCAAGTTCTCACCTGAATAAAGCACATCAAGAATTATTAGCAAGGCTGCATTCAAAAGACGTTAAATTTGGTCATTCTATTTGGCTGGATTATGACAGCGGCATGCTTACCTGAGTCTCAGAAAGGTTGAGTTTCGCAGCTAATTTCATTCTTTCGGCTGCATCCAGGTATTTGTGTTTGCCGAAAGTCTTCTCTAGCCTGAAGACCTGTTGAGATGTGAACTTTGTGCGCACTCTGCGCTGAGCACCGTCCGCCATTCCATCACTGTCCTCCTTGCTGGTGGCACGTTCTGAAAACGCGACTTCGCTCTCGTAGCCCGACGAGTAGTCTCTCTGTTCTGAAACTGAAATGAACAGTTATAAATAATTATATACTATATAGTTGTCCGGGATTATTCGTGAAGATTACATTGGTATCTTTATAATGTCAAAACCTAATACTAAAATAATGTGTAAATTGAAGATTGAACTTGTATAGTCTACTTACAGTTTGGGGACGAGCAACGAATGGATGAGGCAGCTGATGGATTGTCTTCTTGGTTGTCGATGTTCTTGGTAGTTTCTGGCATCGTGTGCTTCTTGATGTTGTGTTTAGGTTTGTCGTAAGATGTCGGGGGTGGAGGCTGAACCACACACGCAAAATGTTGTGGTACATTTCCCGTATCTAGCGATTCCACTGCAGGGTCGTAATGGCTGCGGGCCAGCCATTCAATGGAGAAATCTTTAACCATATTTCCACTTTGGGTCAAATTGCCAAGAACTCGTATATTCCACGAGAAGTCAAATGGTCTCTGGCAATAAGACACAAGACCACTTTTATACTGTAACAGTTCCCATGATATTATCATATGCAAAGGGACGTTAGCGCCCGATCGTCTCAATGATGGCAGCTAATGGGATAGTTGTTGTTGAGGTTTTCACATATCCCGAAAAGGTGTAAATCTTTGGCGCCGCCAAGTCTGTGAGAACCATTTCAGCTCGTATTTACATTAACCTGCCATCGTCTGGAAATCAAAATCACATATGATTTTCTGTTTTTATTGCCTTTATATTTTAAAAAAATAATACATGTATGGCTGATTTGGCTGTATCCAGACTGCAGTACCTGCAGACATCCTACAATTCACTACAGCCCCAACACCAATTAGGCCTACGGTATAGGCCTAATGATACATAAATAGTAGGTTCACTCTCCAACACGATAAAATTCAACCAAATGCCAGAATTTGAACAACTTTAGCCTTATAATACGCTTAAAAGATATTTCAACGTATTGGGACTGTTTGGATTAATTAGCAACTATACCCATTATATTTGCTATAACAGACCCCTCTTAACTTAAAAGGTAAAAAAAACAACGGCGCAGTCGCACTTTCAGCAGGTTCAACATCGCTGGGTAGTAACATACTGCGCAGAGCGCTGCCGCCGCCTTGCCTGCAGCAGACGCTTGTTCAGGCCCGGCTTCTTTAGGTATTACAGAGATCAAAGGCATTACAGTAGCAGCACAATTACATTTTGTGTTTTCCGCCAAACTTCAGGCAAAATATGTTGTGAAGAGAATAGCTGTGTTGCATTTAACTTCAGTTTTATGAATGAACTTCAGAAATAAGAGTACGCGAAGCAAAAACAAAAATAATGAGAAATGATACAACTAGATAATTGAAATTGGTCAGGGAATGCAATCGTTTTTTTAACTGTGCATTTTAGACTAATCTTATTTTCTCACAAAATAAGTAGATTTTGGTAACTTTGCGAAAGGGAAACTTTATTATTGTGAACCTTAAATATCTCAGTCTGTAGCACTGTTTCGGCCAGCAACCAAAAATGCCAATAAAAGATCGTTTAAGCTAAACAATGCATATAATGATTGTTGAATATTTATTTTATCAATGACATATTGATTTAAAAGTCTTGAGTTTTTTGCCTTACAATTATTTCCTTTATCTACTGCACTTTGAAGATTTAAAGACGATCCTATTATCCCCCCCGGAAAAACAATAGGGAAAGTGGGGGCACTGGCAGGAGACTTCGGAGGGCGCCTCTTCCAGGGGCGCTTATTTCCTCGCGACTATGTTGCATAAGCTTTTTCAGAGACTGAATTAGGAGCCTCCGCCCTGTCGCTGTGAAGCTTTGCAATTCTTTGGCAATGACCTAAGCGACCGAACACAAAAGCATATGTTCCATGCGAACCCGCGAAAAAACAAGCCCGCGTCTTCTAAACATATTGGGATACAACTATAAAAAGTTAAATAAACAATAACGAGTAATGTAGCCAACCTTCCACAAAATGTATTTTATGATTACAAGTAGAAACCTCTAATGTCGTCCAGTTCTTTTTGAAGTCTGCCGTGGGAAAATGAAACATCAAAGTACCATTTGCAGGCCCAGTAGAAGAATTATACATAGTCTTAAAAATGGACATTATATGAAAAGATTAAAACAATTATGGTACTAGTATGTATAAAGTACTGTAATGCTTTTTTTCCAATAAGAAATTCCTATAACATTTATGTTATGTTACATTTGTTACATTTAACCAAAATAACCCATAAACCAACTGATGGGATGATAAAGAGATGCCAATTAAGATGTAAAATAGACATCTTAATAAAAAGCTTCATGTGGTTTCAATCTTCAAAAAACAAACTAAATCCAAAAGAAACAATTCGACTAAACCATTTCCTACAAACAGAAAATTAAGCACATAAAATTACATTCTGTTTCCTTCAAACTGAATTGCAATTTTAAGACGGCTATAGTCGCAATAGATAGGACCATTAGTTCAATTATAAATCAAATACATATGGTAAATTAATACCAAATATTTTAGTGATTTTTAGTGACAAAAACAGAACTTTTACATTGTGCAGAAATGTAACCCTTTTTAAACTATAAAGAATTATGAAACATAATTTATTTCCTCCTTTTATTCTTCTTCTTCTTATTGTTTTGATTGAGACCATGGATTTGGAAATATAATCATATCTACACACTAATGAATGTGTTATAATTCACTTTAATCCGATTTCCCTTTCAGCACTATCTTGCATTCAGATTTCATCTGATAAGGTGATGTTAAAGGTGAGAGAAGAGTCCAATAAAAATCAGGGAGACATTTTCTTTGAGCGCTGTTATGCATAATATCGATATAAGAATCCAAAATTACTTAAATGAAGAGACTTGGCATGTGGTTTTGGTTTCCTAAAATTCCTGGTCTTTTATAACATATATGAACATGCTAAAAGCATACTATTAAATGGCCCCTTCCCCCAACACCTGGAATTCCTCTAGGCTGGTGACCTTTGGTGTAAACTATGCATCTCAATACAGTTTTCCAGTGTTTTACAATATGGTACATCTCTTAACATGAGCTTAAGGAAATATGTCAATATTAGCCACTGCGTTTGCCATGTATGTATACCTGCAGTCACAATAAGACATGGTATGTGGTGCCTTTGAGGGAATGTCACTGGAAAGTGGCCTTCACTTTACGCAGCGTGTCTTGTATCTTCTTAGAGTGACGTTCGGCAAGGATTTGCTGGAAATTGGTGTCATTCTCGGCAGCCAGGAGCCCAATGTCACAGTCACTCAGGTAGGCGATGCGCTGGCGCAGGTAGGTCTGCAGCTCTCGGTCAGGGACATACGTGAACTTGTTCTCCTGGAAGGCATGGATCTGGCTCACAACCTTTGCTATGTTCCTTCAACAAATACAGAAAAAGATATATCACCCAATGCACATTTTGCCACCACTTTCATGAAAAATAAATTTTTGGAAATCAGAAGTATTAATTCATTTTGGAAATTATTTACAGAATATATTCATAAACTCAATTGAGATGAAAATCCTGTCAACTCTGGTACACTGTGGGTAATACCACACATAAATAGTCCAGCACTACTTTTTCTAAATTACTCTATTATTACTAGGACATGGTAACAACCTTTACTCACAGAACAATTATTCAGATAGATAGATAGACAGACAGACAAATTTTCTTAATCAGGAAGATAATTTAGGAGATAAGCAGCTGTTTACAGGACAATATAGCAAAAACTTTTCTACTCCACCATTATCTATTATCAATGCACTAGTAAAATGAGAGATATAAGCCTGTCTTATCTACATTCAACAGTGCACTTCTTGTATGGTCTTGTATGGTTTGGGAGTTGTGGTGGCTGCAGGAAATGCAGCTTATGTTCTGCAACTGCTTTTCAATTACGACAATATATAACCTCAAACTCTGTAAAATCATTTGCAAATATACCCATGTATCCAAATTGCAAATATATCCATATCTCCATTGTATTTTGTTCTTTCACAGTGCTTTGATGAAAAGGATACTTATAAGACTACAATGTTTTTTGAAATACAGACTGTTAGTCAAAAGTACATTTACCAGATGTAGATCTCCTGAATTCCCGGTTATTTAGACAGCTGTACATATATCAGTTATAGTGTGTGGAATCTAAGCTATTTATTGAATTACCAGTTGGAACACGAATTTAAACATTAATGGAACATTTATAATCAAGAAAGAGAAATAAGTATAGCCGCAGATGTTCAGATTTAAGGAACTGAATGATTATTCCCCTTAAAACATCAAGTTTCTCCTTTTAGTGAATAATGTTACAAAAATGTACACCTTAATTATTTCTGTATTTACAGAGCTTGTAATATGCGTAGTAGAAGGGCTGAGATACTTTGCACTGGGATCTACCTTAGCTTTGGCCACTTGTAGGCTCCACTGGCGAGTGTGAAGGCCCCAATCTCCAGCTGCTGGACATGCATGGCCAGTATCAGAGCTGCTGGGAGGGTGGGCTGCCTCTTGAACTGCTCCCCCTCCATAAGACACAGGTTATCGCTCTTTAGAAAAACCTGCAGAAGTAATGTGATAAAATAAAGTTTGCTTTAATCAGCTTGATACATAGATATTTCCTAATAGGTATAAAATCTACGCACATATACACAACACTAAAGACAACCTGCAAATAGGTACATAGTGCTTTAACATGCAATTATGCTATAGAAATTATCTGTATACTAGTTCACATCAATCAGGATTTTTGAAGCATATTTTAAGTAACACAAGTGAATATCCCTTCATGAAACTTTAGATTCAAAGAAGCATTAAGTGTATGTAAATGTTTACTTATCTGTAGCGTAACGTAATATGTACTTCATAATTTTATGACTGGTAATTAAAAAAAATCTGTAATGTTATACATCACAAGATACATTTAGAAAAAAAAACACTTGCATTACCAAAGAATACTATTTTAATTTGTATTGTAAACCTATTTAATAACACAGGTATCTTCTGCCAATAAGTACAGAAATTTAAATTAATGTCAATATAAGGATACTTAAACTGATGGAAGGCATTTGTAACTGTAATTTGTTTCCTATGACTTAATTATAAGTTGTGTATCTGTAGATGATAATAAAATGATTGCAAGGAATTTTCAGGTTCTGCCAAGGATGTGGACAACAGGAAATTGAACAGCTGTTAGCAATGTGAATGTGTGTTTTAAAGGGAAACCTGTTTACAAAATGTATTAAGTTTTTCAAGAAGCAAATTTTTAGAAAATCTCACATTTTTTTCTGTATTTTGCTTGAAAACAAAAATAAAGTTCAGAATTTGCACATCACAGTCCTTTTGACAGCTGCCTAAGAACCACCAGATGAGCTGCACAGTACCTGCACCGCTTTCAGCTCCTCCAGGACCTCACATACTTTAGCAGAGAGATGTTTCCATGCCTGGTAGGAATAGGAAAACAATCGGTGAGTGACTGGGTAGGGAGGGTCACTTTGGGTCAGCTGGGACCAGTGCGCCCCCCTATACACCTCTGCTAATTAGACATTTGTACTAGTACAAAGAACACATGCCTTCTGAAGATTACATTTAAGTGGACTTACTGGTAATTGTCTCACAATGACATTCTCTAGTCCTCCAAGAATCTGTATGGCTGTGGCAAAATTTCTTGATTCGTAACAATACTTGGCCATCATAAGAAATTTTGAAAGCAAACCAGCTTGTGCCTAAAACATATAAACAAAACACAGTCTTTATACAATCTAAAAAGTTCCCAACAATGATTTGCCTCCATGACACAGTAGCCATACCTTAATGGAGTCACAGATGACAATTTCAGCTGACACCCAGTTGCTGACGTTCTCATCGTGCTTCAGTAGCTGAATCAAGTGTTTATCTTGCGCTGTTGCTTCTTGAACAAAGAGGCTGCTGCCCTCTACTGGCGGTGAGTCAGGTGATAGTGGTCTGTTGAAACACAACAGCAGCATGCAACATTTTTATAGTGCTGAGAGGATGTTATTTATATATATATATATATATATATATATATATATATAGTGTGTGTGTGTGTGTGTGTGTGTGTGTGTGTGTGTGTGTGTGTGTGCGTGCAACATTATGAATTTCAGTAAAGAAGTTACACAGAAAAGTCTTGTTTTAATGTTCCATAACTGCATTCTGACACTTCCACTGGAGAAAGTTCAAGTCTACATGCAAATGCATGTCATTTGGTTCAGGGCATGAACTCACTTTGTGATACATATGGCTTTGTCCCGGACCCCCTGTGCTCTGGAGTTGAGGAAGTGAACAGGGTGACAACCTTGAAATATTTCCTGCAAGGCAAATCCAAATCACAACAATAACCTAAAGACATTAATCATGTCAATGCAGTCGACACGATTATGATCAATGTATTGAAAACAAATAGTCTAACCTTGCTGTTAAGTTGAGGTTCAGTTTTAGAGAATACAGATACTTTCTAGTGAAAAACTGAAGAATGATTTTCTAGAACACGCTTAGGTGACATGGAGTG
The DNA here is from genome assembly GCF_023856365.1 of Brienomyrus brachyistius. Taxonomy (NCBI): domain Eukaryota; kingdom Metazoa; phylum Chordata; class Actinopteri; order Osteoglossiformes; family Mormyridae; genus Brienomyrus; species Brienomyrus brachyistius. The sequence goes on along the minus strand of NC_064535.1, from coordinate 11,552,203 downwards.
GGCTGCATATTTAAAATACACGATGGTGCAGAAGGTATATATATTTTCTCTTGAAGCAGTGTACACATAGTATCTGCTGTGGCAGTATAGTATAAAATGCATACTATAGTAAGTATATGTATAGTACAGTACAGTAACTATGACACATTAGCACTCTCTAAAGTACGCATACTAAACCTGTTGGAGCAGAGTGAGCTGTTGAGCACAGCACTGGGTACTGTGCTCATTCTGAAAGAAGGGGTGTCGCTCTTCAGTCTTCAGGCAGGAGCTGGACAGATTATCCACAAGGGAACTGTAGCAGGGACGAGGCAAGGCTGCTGCGATACAATAGAGCTTTTCTCTTGGTTGGATGGCTTGGGGTTCCAGCACTCTGGTGATCCTCCACTGAAAACTCTTCACAGAAATGCACATATAACATATGTATACCAAGCACATCTATAATTTTTTACACACACACACACACACAAACACACACACACACACACACACACACACACACACACACACATAATTTGTATATTTCAATATCAATAATGGTACTAGATGCACTCTAAGCTATATTTGTTTTGGATGACCTCCTAAATTCATCAGATGTATAACTGAGTTCATGCTCATACTCCAACTGGAATGCAGGAGTACATGTCTAGAACAACCTAAAACTAAAAAAAAGGAACGTAAAGAGTGAAATACATAATGCATACTCTTTTCCCAGAATCCTCTGATAACTGTTTGCAAAGAGTGCGGACTGAGTGGGCGTCATCTTCCTCTTGAAGTCTGGTGTGATTACAGCACTGAGATGAAAAGGCACGGCCATTCCTCTTCTTGGGGGAGCTCTGAAGTGCTGCCAGTAAGCTCTCTGCCCCACCGTCAACTGGAATCACCTGAATAACAGTATTGGCCTTTGAACGTCCTCTAAATGCTGAAAACTGCAAAATACACTTGCAAACCATCACAAATGCTAGTGGCATTTATCACTCTGTGTGGACTATTAAAACCAAAAAAATAAAATAAAAATTTGCACATTTCAATGGAAGGTCTAGAACCTTTTGTGAAAAAATAAAGAGGCATGCCAGTCATTAGGAATATTATGTGGAATCTTTGCAAAAATGTTTTTAGTCATAAGCATATTAAGGCATTTATAATAATAATAATAATAATAAAATAATAGTAATAAATAATAACAAACAACAACGGCAATAATAATAATGAGTAAAAATAATAATAATAATAATTATAATTATAAGAATAACACCAAAAATAATAATAAACACAATCTTCCGCTACATTAAAGTGATTTATTTAATGCTTTGTGTTGCGTGGGTCACAGTACCCTTCTCTTAAATAAGTGTTAATAAAAATGGATGGAAGCTCCGGAAGGATTTACACCCACCTCCCTAGTGAGAAAGTCCTCCAAAGCCTGCATAAGGCTAGACTTTGGGGGAAAGTCCAGCTGACTGCAGTTTTCGATCCAGCTCTGCAGTAGGTCTCGACTCCGGTGGTACACCTTCATTTGATCAGTGGAGGCTTCCTGGCTGGGTGAAAACTCACGATCAAAAGTGCAGTCCATAACACCAAAATATGAAAATAAATTTTTATCAAACTTAATCTTACCCAACTGTACTTTTCAGTTTATTCATCAGAAACTGCAGAAATTCTTTTGGGGTGTAGAAGTAACGATAGGTATACAGGAATTGTTGGACATAGCCTTCAAGGTATGCATTTCTATGAGAGACGAGATTATAAAACACTCATAACATTTATGATGCTGATATTTGTTAACCAGCATTTCATAGCTAAAATTCATGTCATCTGAATACTAAAATAAACGTAATATTTTATAGCGTGCAGGTGAGAAGAAATGTGGGAAGGATGTCTGGTGCTTTTTGGTCCCAAGATGTATATTTGCTGTTCGAAGAAGAAGAAGACTCAAGTTGGGCAGTAGAAGATAAGCACAATTGCCTCTCTCACCAGGGAAGGCAATTAGTCACGCAGCTACTCCATGCAGATTCATAGTCATTATCTCCATCCTAAAGAATTTCACAAAGGCCATGCTTTAAATATATATTTTTTTCCACCAAAAGTTGTTTCTTGTTACTATTTTTTTCTCGTAGTTTTTTTGTTGTTGTTATGGTCCCAGGAGTAATGTGTAATGTGTGTGTAAGACACACAGCATTGCATGCCCAGCACCCTGTCAGTGGATCGTGGTTATTCTCTCGAAGGACTACTCAGTGGGTACTCACCATGAACCATGACCACGAGCAGCCCACAAACCTTGCCGTTTTGGAGATGCTTTGACTAAATTATCTAACCATAATGATTTGACTCTTGTCAAAGTATATATATTCATTTTCACCTTTGTCTTGCTGTTGCACTCGATGAATTTTTTGCCTTTATATGTGGTCATATCTGCTGCTTAAACTTCTAAATGGATGTATTTTGCTTTTGATTCATCTCTTGTTAGTAATGGATGCTTGTAAGATTAAATGAGATTAGTAGATGAGTTGGTACAATACTGATCCTCAGAGAGAAATAAGGGAATATTTCAGCAGATGGACTGAGGTTATATCAGCTGTACAGTAATTCACAGAAGCCTAATAAAAATACATCTGATGCAAAAAAAGCATTTTATTAGTAGGAGAAATGCAGCTTTGACAGTCAAAATAAATTTTATATAAAATTCAGATGCCTCATTTCTAACATCACTAGGTGCTTTCAGAATCTCTACAAGTAACAACTCATGACTATAATCCAGTGTACAAGTGAATTTCTTTCTGCAAAACTCTCAAAATTAAAAACCATTTGAAACACAATTTGCCTTCATTTGGCTTGTTTAGCAACCCATTAGAATATAGATCCCTTTTAATGACTTCATCACAAAAGCATTTGATTTGTTTCTGTGATTTGTCAAACTTTCACCCAGGATGTTCAAGACCATCACAGGACACAAACACACTAAGGGAAATTTAGAGTTCAGTTAACCACATACTTTTGGGCAAGTATTAAGGATTCAAACCTACAACCTTGGAGGCGTGAGGCTAAAGTGCTACTCACAGAACCATTGTGCCACCATATAATTCTACTTACCGCATATTAAAATTCAGTGTTAGATGATAAGTGCAACAATAAATGTAACTCTTAAACTGAGACAGCTGGCTTACTGAACATTCTGAATCAACAATATATGTAGTTAAATCCAAAGAGCAGCACATGGAAGGCCTCCCTATAACACACACTTACCTGCTGTACAGATACGACACGAGGCCCAGGGGGGTTCCTGCCAGCAGAGGGCTAATTCCAGTCTGGGTGCTTCTTCCTCGACCCACTGCGGACTGCAGGCAAAGTACAGAGGGATCTTCAGAGGGAATCAGCACTAGGGGGGCATCTTCATGAGCTGCCAGTGAGGGCAAGAGGGGCGTCTCCACACACCAGTTCTCCATACACAAAACCTGTGAAGTTCCAATATGAATTAGCTTATTCATATTGCTCAAAAAAGTATACCATTCCAGACAGAGAGGCAGATAGACAAGCAGACAATCAGATACTTTATTAATCCCCTGGAAATTTAGGTATTACAGTAGCAAATAGAAAGACATTTAAAAATTGATGGATGGATGGAAATTAATTATTCAGTCAATTAACCAATCTTTCTAATGGTAGATTACATTTGGTCACCCCTCACCTCAAGGTATTTCTTCACAGAGTCCAGAAACTCTACTTTGGATTGCATCTCCTCAAGCTGAACTTGGAGTTTAGACAGCATGGTTTTGGCATCTGAACCTTTGTGAAGAAAACATAGTTGAGCTTGGTGTTGCCATGGGAACATGGCCTGCTCACTGCATGCCATTTTCCTTTCCACTCAGTTCGTTTACCTTTATTTTTCCTCTCTTGATGCATCAGCTTTTGGTAGAAATTTCTTGTCTTTTTCAGATTCCTCGTCTCTATCATAAGCTGCTGATGAAGTTCCTGTATACAATAATACACATAATTCAAATCTTTAAAATACTTGTTTACAGTGCAATCTTAGTAAGCAAAAAAATGCAATAAGCAAAATAAAATGTTACAAGTAAATGAAATGGTATGGTAACAGTTGTAACCAGGCTATCCTTTACTGTGGCATTTCAGCCATTGCGTCCATCACCATGGTTACAGAAATCAATACCTCCTTTGAAGTAAAGCTAGGCAATACCTAAAGGAGGCCTGGTCTGACCATGTAAGTGAAGGAGGTGAAGGCAAACTTCAACATCATCAAAACGATCACAAACGGACCCATCTATCCATCCATCCATCCGTCCTCCAAATGCATATAGGAGACAGGGATGCAGGGGCTCTTTTCCAGACAGTACAGTGCAGAAGGCGGGGCGAGGATGGAATATCAATTAGTCTAACTGGATGTCTGTGGATTGCATGAGGAAAGTGGGGTAACCTCAGCAAACCCTGTTATCATATATAGCATTAGCAGCTACGGAATATGGATACGCAATATAGATGGATATGAGAATAGAATCATTCATGTCACCCATAGATAAGTGGTGGGATTCAAAAACCGAAAACCAGAAGGTGAGAAGCAATATTAATGCTAACCACCATATAACCCAGAACTACTGCTTTACTAAATAGATTTTTTTGGGGAAAAAGTTTAATTAAAAATGTAGGTGTCTGCAGAAGAAAAAAATATATATTACATATAGTAATACCATACTGCTAATATTGATGAGATAACCTGAAATCCAAATCTTACATATACATAAACTTTCAACACTACAACAAAACTGATGCCAAATGGAGTTTTTATTTGATTATCAGGAATTTTGCAAAAAAAGGTAGAATCAGACAGGACATTTACTTGATGTAAGCATTTTGTAGATGACTGAACCAGTTTATAAGTAAAAACGTGAATATTTTACTTAAACATACCTGTTTAAAATCTTGTTCTAAGAAAGGCTGGTCCTTTTAATTTAGTTAGCATAAAATGAATTTTGAAAATTATGATTAGGAGAAAAACCAACAGCCATGAAATATGAAATAATAATAATAATAATCAGAAGAAGAATAACAGCTATTATTATTAATATTGTTCTTTAATTATTACTATAAATAATAATAATAATAAGTGAAGCATTTCACAACATGTCAACTGACAATATTTCACTCAAAAAGTATGTGTGCAAGTATGTGATTGAAAGAGCAGAGTAATAACTTCCATGTCATTTATACATTTGTTAGATACAGAATATACTTGCACCAAAAACCCACCTGTTGTTTGGTCTCTATACACGGTTCCTCGCTGTGTTGGCCGAGCTTCTTCACATAATTTAGCACATCCTGTCTGAAGTAGTCGCCCCCATAGAAAGCTAAAGCCCAGCCAGGACTGCAGCCATGTCCATCAAGCTCCCCAACAGCAGACAGAGAGCACCCATCCCACGTCAGGGAGTCTGTATCCTCCATGTCCTCTGAGAAGTCCAGACTCCGCTGGTCATGACAGCCCCTCCCAAGGTCTCCCTCTGCCCCTCCCACCCACCATGAGGGCTCAGTGTTGGGGGGAATTTCATCAGCGACACCCACAGAATTTTCATTGAAGTCTGTGTCTCCTGTGGCCACCTCTCCACCTTTTATTCCTTCCACAGGAGCAGATAGAGAAGTATTGCCTATAGCTGAATGAAGAAAAACAATTTCAGATATAAAAACTCGCTGCTGGCCTTCAATAGCTCTATGTGTGTGCAAAGCAGGACAGGAACTTTTCTGTCTCTGCTATCTGTTTCTATGGCAACTATCTCCTGTTGAGGGAAGCATCATGACCTCAGTTTGCTTCTGACTGTCCTCAAAGCATAGTGCCTGTCATAACTAGGTCCTTCACCATTTAAATTTGGACTCTTATATACAGCACATGTACAAAATCTTGATTTAGATTTAAATATTACAACAAAAAACATTTAGACATAACTAATAAACAACACATCAAATGCAATATTCATGCAATATTCTATAATTTAAAGTGAGGTTGTACAACAGACCTTTAGAATTATCAGGCCCAAAATTAAAAGAAAAAAAAATCTGTTAAATGTCACTGATATTTTGTAGCTATTCAGTGAAAGTATGAAATTCTCAGATTGAAATTAGCCTGGAAACAGCCTTTAAATGCTTATTTAAAAGGAACACTAAACTGTATTTCTGCTGCCAGAGGCATAAGGACAGAAGTCTCTAACCTATGTTGAGATCTTTATGAAGTTCCTCTGGTTTTTCTACAGTTGCACAGGTAGATGGGGGCTCAGGTGCACTGAGCGACCTTCTCAGAATCTTTCCTGTGTTTGCATGGCTGTCTCTGTCTGAGCTCACGTCATTCGGCTCCCATGCTTGCACTACGTAGTTGTGCTCTCCACCCTGGGGTGAGGTGGCTGCCCTTTCTGCTTCCTTTGATGAGGGCTGAACATTAGAGATAGGTCGCATTGTAGAGCTCCAAGCAGACCTGTGTAGCACCATAGAAAAACAGTTCATTCAGTCACAACAAATTCACTGTATTTCAGAAATGTGTTGCCGCAAAACGTTCCTGCAGAAATATAAGCCTGAAATAAAAGGATATGTGGTGAGGAAACAGAAATACAAAGCTAAGAAATCATAAAATAATAACGAATAAGAAAAGTACTTACTGCTTATTTATTACTATTGCAATAATTATTTTTAAGTTTTTTTTTTTTCTTTCAAACATTTTGACATTTCACCTGATGGCATTTTGTTATCAAAGTCCTAAATGGAAGATGAATCTACAGCAATTTTAAATAAAATAAATCTCCCTATACTGCAGCATGCAGGCCACATTACAGATATGTATAATTCAGTATGAAAAGGTAGGAATCCTGCTGTTAAAAATAAAAATAACCTTTTGGTGAAATCTGTCAGTAATCTGATTTTTGCTGATTTTTATGACACATAGACAACCACCCCCACCCCCACCCCCACCCCCCTCCAACAACCTAGCAAAAACAATCAATGAGTTGTCATAAATTTTGGTGACAGCTGAATAAATCTTGGAATAAACATCCTGAACTGGGATAAGCTTTAAAAGAAGAAAAGTAACAAACACACATCAAAATGTATTATTACTTGTAGAATTAAAATACTGTTTACATTTTATATTTACAGTGAACACTTATGAGACTAGAATGTTGTTCTTTTAGGTGGTGGTTTTTGCTTGCAGTCATTTAACGATGTTTTTCTGTACCAAATCTGACCTACAATTAGAAGCAAAACTAAGGTTAATTTGACAAACCCATAACTGTCCTTTATCCTTGGCCCAAGGTTCTGGTTTTTACTGAGTTCAATGAATTAATTAGTCAATGTAGTACATATGCAGCTCTAGAACCAATCAACCGCATAGGCAAAGGAAGTTAAGAAAAAGGCAAAACACATTTTCGGCTAAACCTATGTAAATTCCAAGGTAATACACTACAAAACAATGCCAATGCATATGAAATTGAAGGAAATTCTTGAAGGGACAACACTGTTACTGATGTAATAAATCCTGGTGAAAATGCATACGTACATAGAGGTCTGCTTTCCGTTCACCACGTTGTAAAGTGCTTCTAGTAATTTCTCATTCCAGCAGAAATCCAAGAATTTTTCAGAAACAGCACTGCAAAACGTATCATACTGGAGATCTCTTAGAGAGAATATATACTCCCCTTGTAATAGACAAAAAAAAGGAAATTAAATCACTGAAAAAGTTACAGTGCAAACAAATCTGGGACTCTCTTTTTTGTAACTGGAGTTACACTGAGATTATTTTTATCCTTCCAGGTTATGAAAACAGAATGGAAATAACATCCAAATGTAATGAAAATAAGCTTGATTAACAACTTCTTACTAGCCCCATTCTGACTGCACTTTATCTACAAGAAACAACTACAGAAGGGTGATATAATCATTCTGGTATTTATGACTTCATAATGTTAGCAGAATACAAAAACGTTCCAGATGACATGACATTAACCCATTTTGAGGTCCTCTGTTCCATTTTCCAGATAGCTGTCGAAGCCAAACTCTGCTCTAATGAGGTTCAAGACCGCCTGTAGAGAGGGATGGACCTGGGTTGAAAGAGGCTGTTCTGCAGGAGACTGAGTCAAACTTCTTAGGGACTGTCCTCTGCCACCTTCTCCCCCAGAGTCTCTGTGCTTTGGAGCCCTGTCCATCTGTGGTGGCGCCAGTGAGGTGAGAGATGCTTCAGCAGGTGATCTCCAGCTTCCCGCTGACGTCTTAGGGGCCCCATGATCCACAGAGCTCAAGGCGAGCTCACTAGGTACGGCTGATAGTGGGGGGATGTTGATGTTCAGGCCAGGAATGGGCTCTGGAGCAGCAATGTGTACAGGGAACAATGTCAGCTGTCCCGTTTTGGGGTCTTGCCTCAGGAGGTAGCTGTTGTACATGCTGCCAGTGATCTGATTGGTGGAGAAGGCAGATGTACTGCTGCAGTGATGAGGAAGAGTCTGGCCCTCCCATTCAGTATGTTGCGCTGTTGTCAGTGATGGGCTGTTGACTAACATCTTTCCACTGGTGGAAGTGGATGATTCTGGTAAACAAACACTCTCCTGGGAGCCAAGATAAATGGCATCTTCCTTTGGACCCTGTGGCACACACTCCATGGGTGCATTGTCTTTGTCTTCTGGTTTGGCTTTCAGATGATTGTTACTGCCATACTCACTATTCCTGTAAAAAATGCAGATTGATAAATTGCAAGTGCAGATTACAAATGAAGACTGCAAAGTGTTGAAATGTTCAGATTTTTAGATTACATCACAAGTTAAAATCTGTATTCAGTTTACACCAGTACCTATCAAAGCCCAATTTAATGCTCATTAATGTTTGAAAATATTTGTATGCCTAAGCACATTGTTAATCTCTTTGCACATGTCTTTATGAATCCGTATCTATTCATGCCTAAAAAAACATTCTAGCTTTGATTATATACATATTCTGAATTTTCTCATCCTCATTGTCTTAATTTACTACCCATTGCAGTACAATATTTCAGGCATGGTGCCCATGCCAGTAGCAGAAAGAATAAAAAAACTATGTTGAATGAGTTAACATCATAGCACTACGCATTCTGCTTTGATTAATACTGCAATTGAGAAATGTTTACCCCCCAGTTCCTTGCTGGGTCAGGGTCTCCCTTGTAGTAGTTCCATCTTGGGCAAGTACAATGGGTTTGAAATGCGTGGCAGAAGATGTGAAGGCATCGGGGAGAGAGGAGGCTGTGGTGGCACAGCACTGCTTTGGGACAGGTCCCTGGACAGGAGACAGCTTATCCCTTCCAGTCATGGGTGCAAACCCTGCGAGTAAAGTCAAGTAAACAACAACCAAAAATACAATGACACCATTCATTCAGCAAAATCAATTATTATGAATCATTAACCACATTTATCAACTTAAAGTGAGCATACATTTAAAAACACAATTCGCTATGTAAACTTACTCATCAGTTCTTAAATTAGTCTTCAGAAAGTGATGCAGTCATACCAGAAGGGTATAATGACCTGGGGCCTGCACTACGAAGCGGGGTTATCAGGGCAACTTGTTGGATTTAAGGTAGTCTGAACAAAATGTAAGTGAATGAATATGAAGTCCATTTAAACTGTGGTACCTTAAATCCGACAAGTTACCCCGATAAGCCAGTAACCCCGCTTCATAGTACAGGCCACTGGTGAAATTTTAATCAAAGAAACATACCCATCTTGCTGCTTGAAGACACTTTTATATCAGACCTTTTCTTAGTGTCCAAAATTCTTGGAGAACCTATATTCTTATTCCAGTGGTCTGACTGTGTTTGCAAAATACAAGAAGAACATCATTCAGTCTGTACATTATTTCCTTATTTTAGAAACATTTCCCTCATCACACAAAAGAGGGCAGTGCATCACTATACTGGGAGGACAGCTGGTCTTGTCTCTAGTTACTCCAGAGACAAAATTATTTGAGGGAAATTGGCAGATAAAAATGAAATCCTACACAAAACTGGCTTTAACACAGATTTCAATAATGTTTCCCATTGTAAAAGTGTTTCAATATGGTCGTGCCTTCCTTCAATGACACATTTTCTCAACTATTTCAACTGTACATTGCATTCTGATATACTTGTCTTAATTTAATCCAGATATCAACACTGAAAAGAAAATATTCTGGCATACAAGTGAGTCAGTATAGCTGAAATGTGCTGCTGAAAAGTATTATAGGCTAAATGGCATAAAATAACACACAAAGCCAACCTTGCAAAGCCTGTTGATTAATTTTGCCCAAACTTCCTCAGGAGTGGTACGCTGGCGTAGCAGGTAATCCCGACAACTCTGTAAAGGAGTGACCCATGTAACTAATCAGAAGAGCTCTATGAAGGACCTGAGCAAACAGGCTGTGATTCATGGTTAATGCAAACAGAGCCATGACGGAGTAAGACACAAGAAATCAAAATGGTTAATAGTGAGAGACGTATAATCTCAACACTTTCGTGAAGAAAATAAAGCACATCATTCACACATAACTGATTAAATTCCATTAAAAAACATTAATGGAAGGAGGATTTACAAACTATGACTTACACATTATCCTTTCAATAACTTTCATTTTCATTATTTTCAAAGAGGATTATACTAACATACTGACTACTTACAAATGACTAAACATGTATGCTGATTCTGCCTTCAGGAATGAATAATTGTGGGGTCAGGTACTCATACCTTTTTTGCTGCCACAATTGACGGCCTCTCAATAGGAGTTCTCTTTGCCATTTCCAGTAGCAGTCTTTTCAGTTTTCTTGGCATTGCTAATTTTTGGTTGGGGGATAAATTGAACTTGGCTGTGGACCAAAGGATAGCTGCAACCCCATAAACGCAGGCCTATTCAAAAACAAAAAATATTCACCAAGCAATGTATTGGTAATACAATGTAAAGTAAAGGCTAAGGAAAATAAACTGTAACACATTCATGCAGGATTAACCTTTTCTGTAACAATTCCATGTTCTTGGAATTCTGGTGCCAGATAAAAGGCATCGCAGGATCCTAAACAGGCAAATGAAAGACAGATGGGGCTCTAAAAACCGTAACGTCACGCTTCTCAAAACAACCCTCACCAAAAAAGTAATAAGCATGTAAAAGTTAGGTGAAAAAAATAACATAACTTCTTCTTACATAACTAAACAAGGTTTTTTTGGGAGACAACTGCAAATTACTGTATTGAGGCACATCCCAGCTCTATTACACAATAAATGCTACAGCAGAAATGTTACACAATAATGACTGAAGCCTGGAGACAGCAATTGCACCTGTGTTTTTAGTTTTCAGGAACAGCATCTCCCCTTCACAGCTGATGTAAACAGATTCCAGGCATAAATAGGCTGTGCACACAGAACAAAAAATAGCACATATTTGCATCCAGAACACAAAGAATTATTTACAAATTACATATTTAAGGTATTATCTCTTATTTAAGCAGAAAGCCCCCTGTGGGGTGTCAACATCTAATCAGAATCTGTGGGGTGTGATAAGAACATCTAAGGTGTCTGAACAGTAACCATACTACTTTGATGCCAGGACTTTCATGCCAGCTAAAATGACATTTCTACATTAGTCATGATATTCATTAAAGACAAAAATAAAGGAGAAAGAACATGTTTAATTAGCTAACATGCAATGGCAACAGTATATTACGCACAATGTTTTTGCGGTTGCATTTTGTGATGCAGTTAAATAAGCAAAAGAAGCAAGGCTGGCCTTGGGGAATGTTTAAATAGCTTTCTTATGAGCCAGGAGAAAGACCCCACCTGGGTAGTCAATGTAAGTCTGTAGTGTAGACAGACATATGTAACACAGGCCCCAGAGCTCGTTCACTGACAAAGGCTGATAGCTATGAGAGAGCAGCTCCTTCAGGGAGATCCACTGGAAGACACCCACGCACAGACACACATGAAAACATACAACTCGTAATTCACTCCAGATCCACCACCACTGACTGAGAAATTCCTTTTAGAAAAGCATAGTCCGAGTCTCAGCTTTCAAACAAAACATCCTATTGATGCGAAGGAGTTATTTTAATTATATTAGCCTAAATACAATTTTTTTTAAATGTATTACTATATCAGTATGATACAACAGTAATATAGTACTATATTAATTATTATATCACTACATTACTGCTGATGATAAATAGTTAATATTATACTTGGATACTTACTTCATCCTGAGTTTCTTCATTGAGGCACAGCATGCTTTTGGTCATGCGATTGCTGGTATAGAGTATGCTCTTTACTGAGGTCTCATTATACACAGAGTCAGTAGGGGCATTCCCGTTGAAAATTCTGCTCAAGAGGGCACTCTCTGGATCCTGTGCACAGCCATGGAATGATTGAGGAATGTTGTGGTTTTTATCAGGAGAAAATCCCAGCAATCCCCTGGTCTCACCACACCCATCTTTCGCTGAACAATCATATTCATCATGGTCTGACTGATGGCTGCGTCTGCTCTTGCGAGCCATCATACTCTTGATGATTACATTGACAGGAAATTCCTCTGAGCCTATTTCCGTAAGGTCAGTTACAGTTGCATTCAGGTCAACCAGTTGAGGCTGGATTGGCGGCGGATTGTTGGAATCAGGGACGGAACTGGAGCGGTTGAGCACTCCTCTGGTCCTCCCACCCCTTTCCTGTATGCGCCTCCTGACGGGGGAACTGTTCTGGGACCTGCTGTCCAAGCGCAAGTCAAAGATATGCTCCTCTCTCTGTGACTGGACGATGTGTTCAGTGTTGCTAAGATCAGGACTGAGGTTCTCCATGCTGGACAAACCAGTAACCGGATTCTGTTCGTGAAACTGCCTCTTGGCTTTCAGCTGTTGTTCATGAATTCCACATGATGTTTCCAAGCCATCTGCAAATTAACATTATGTCGTTTTGATTTTTGAACAGGTTATGACTTTCCACAAGTAAAAACTCAACTGTCACTTCAATATGGGTTTTTAGATTTTTTTACTTTCATGGTCACAAGATCACTTCTGTAACATCTTTTTTTACGTGTTTTTTTTTTTTAACAAATGAGAAAAGAACAGACATACCTTGAAATGTTCCTACAGATTCGATTGACAGGACACGCCGGCCAATGGCAGACAACTTCCGACAGATGCTCAAAGAGGACACATTCCTTAACTTTACCTTCGCCAGCACGATGATGTTCTGTGGAAAGATTGCACTGGATTTCAATTGATGGTGTCACTACAAAAAGGCAAAGGCAACCATATAAAATGACTTTTCTATAATCTTACATTAATAATTAACTTCTTGTTTATGTTGGAAATATACACTTACAATTGTCTTATAAATGATTTGGTTTATAAGAAAGACAAGTTCAATACCTGAAATAATGAAAAAAACTATTGTATAATATTGTAATAATGATTACATTACTAAACGATCCATCCATCCATTTTCCAAACCGCTTATCCTACTGGGTCGTGGGGGGTCCGGAGCCTATCCTGGAAGCAATGGGCACGAGGCAGGGAACAACCCTGGGTAGGGGGCCAGCCCATCGCAGGGCACACTCACACCTATGGGCAATTTAGCAACTCCAATTAGCCTCCGCATGTTTTTGGACTGTGGGGGGAAACCAGAGTACCCGGAGGAAACCCCACAACGACATGGGGAGAACATGCAAACTCCACACACATGTGACCCAGGCAGAGACTCGAACCCGGGTCCCAGAGGTGTGAGGCAACAGTGCTAACCAATGCACCACCATGCCGCCCCCTAAACGACCCACATTATACAAAATACTTGTAGTTTTCAGCCTTACATCATATTCAATGGAAATTTACATGCTTTATTAGGTAAATATTAATGTTGTATGGGGCAAGTAAGGGATTCACTACATCTGTAATTGCATCTGCTGTTCTAACTTGTCACTCTAGCTTGATAAACTTGTAAAACAGCTATGTTCAAACTCACAAAGAAAAAGACGGAGTCAGTATTAGAGCTAGGTTTAATAATAACAGCCACAAAAATGGTTAAGAAACCGGACTGTCTCCCTATTATTATTTACGTTGGCAATTCGCTTGCATATTTATTTTGACATTTTGATAATAGGGCTGTCACAATTGGTTATGTTAATAATTGAATAATCTACCGAATAATCTACCGATTCATCGAGTAATTGTTTAAATAGCATAATATAATATAATATAGTATAATTAAATATAATATAATATAATATATGTACATTACAATTGGCGCAAGGAAGGAACCAACCACACATTACAGGGTGCACACTCAGTCATATGGTCAATTTAGGCACTCCAGTTCACTTCAAGTTCAATGTTTTTGACAGTATAAGGAAGTCGGCGGATGCGCCGAAGAGGCACCCCACACACAAAGAGGAACTACCCAGTACGCTACTGTACCACTAGACTGGCATGATGTGTGATCATGTGTTAATATCAACAAGGCATTTCATGCGCATATAATCGTCATATAGACTGCGATAATCTGCAGGATTCAAACCATTAATTAATTCCGCTTAAACACTTTTCTTTGTTACAGGAACCAAACTTAATAAGGTTTGCAATTTTATTGGTGGTTCCTTTTCGTCATTAACTAGTATGAGTATTAAAAAATTAGTCTAAAGTTTGCTGTCGCTGCATGAGCACTGCATGCGATCTCCAACGCAACCACATCATTTTTATCCTTTCTGTTAGACTGATTCTTAGGCTGTGTGGCGCGTTTGTGAAAAATTAAGCAAAAAATGACTGAGGAGGAACTGATCATGAAAAGCCATTTGTATGGAAATATTATGTATTTTATCGTGACAATGAGCAAAAGCAAGTGATTTGTCGGCACTACTTTGCGTCTGTTGGTACAACTCTCGGGAACACCATTTGACAGACTTGAACGGTAGATAAGTTGTACATTTCACTATGTAGTTAATTTTCAACTCCTAAATATCGCAATGTGGTCTTTTTCTAGTCTTGTTCAGTCCTACACACAATACACAAAACGTTAACAAAAATAATTGCTTATTATGTACCGTATTATGTAAAACGACATGGCTAAGCGACGGGATAACCTTCGTTTTAGTAGCGAATATTTTGATATACAAGATCACAATAAGCAAAACGAATTAAGCGCAAGTGATGACAAAGACTACTAGGCTACTTCGAGAGGCTAAATGGGGCATATCTATGGCTAACCTCGCATAATGGCTCCGTCAAACCTTAATTCTTATAAGATATATTTACTTTGCAGTCATGCTTTGAAATACTGACAGACAACTGCATTCTCATTCTCTTTTAATATTAAGTGCTTCCACACAAGTGATGCTTTCGCTCTTTATTTTGACCCTCATACTGCATGTGCGGTCTACCATCCGCCATATCGCAGAGTAATCGAGAAGGAAATTTTTCATCGATGGTTTTTAATAATCAAGTAAATGACTTTAATCGAGTAATTGTGACAGCTCTAGTTAAGAATAACTCAAATGTTCTTAATACTTTGTTACTGACTTGGGGTGAGTTTCCTGAAGCCTTTCGTTCTATGTCAAAAGATAGAATTTAAAAATGACGTAGTGTTAAGAAGGCTTCGGGAAACTCACCCCTGTTAATTATAGTGAAAATAAGAAGGCATAATATGTCTAATAAATTAGTGAATTTCCATAATCATACAGTTACTCTCATTTCTTAAATGCCTTTATTAAAGTATAATCCAGCACTGGCCATCTTTGCAACAGCCCTTGGCAAACACTACTTATTGCAGTCTACGGTGGTGAGCTCCTCACCTGGACGCTTGGTCTATCTTCTGGTCTCTCCTGCTGCATCCGATCCAGTAGCCTTTTAACCTCTGGGCCAAGCTCCGGCTGTAATTCTGGCTCAATGACAAAATCAAGGGAGACAGCCAGAGTGGTCCCCAGGGAGAATATGTGTCCCTGGAGAAAGCCAAAGACACAGCCAAAGCTGACTTATTGGAAGGACCTCAGTACATTTAGCTGACCATCATATGACATCCAGCAAAAAGGTCACCAAATGCTGATCACCAAAGGATACTCAACATTCTCAGTACAATACAGCCTAAACGTATTATGATCTGAAACTGAGAGCCTTATCATAAATTGACACTCACTCCAGTGTTCTGCTGCATACACTGAACCATTGGATAACTAGAGCTAGATATCGCCACTGATATCCTGAATCAATTCAATTCCAATTCACAAGGTCCAGATCTGATTCGATTTCTGATTTTGATTCACTATTGAATTGATTAGAGATATTTCAGTTTCAGTTACAAATGTGCTTGGCTAGGAAACATATTCTCTGAGAACTAATGCTGTAAATTGTACAAGGAACCTTCTAACCTCATGCATTGTTAACAATATTAATATGTGCATTAAGAATTGACCCCAAAGCAGTTGCATTAATGAACTTTTTATTTAATATGACCAAAAATTTTGGATCAGATGTTTTTTGCAGATTGCACATCTGGATGATATCTTGTTAATGGTTTTGTAGGATTTGTCATGCTTCCACAATATTTCATCTCCATTTTGCACATCTTACAGACACAACATTGCTTTTTTCCAACTCTTTACTGTCTTCATATTTCTGAAATCTGACATGCCTCCAGATATCGGCCTTTTGGCTTGACAGTACCTTCAGTGGAGCAACTTCTGGCCTGTTTTTATATGTTTTTGTCTACCAGATCATGTCGCGTGATGATGGGTCCGCGAGACTAACGGGGATAAAGCTGTACACATCCTCGGGAAAAGGTCATAGACTGTAAAATTGAATTTTTGAAACCTAGCCCTATGGCTAACAGGTGACGTTCTTGGTACTGAGTTCATACATAGCTAGAATCCACCTCTTCTTCTTCCATAGCCACTTACCTATTACAAGGTCACAGTGAGCCGGACACATATTACAGGAAGGCAGGACACATACTCAGATACAAAACACCAATGAGACACAACAACAGGCTGTGGAAGGAAACGAGGAGGAAGCCCAAACACACATCAAAGGAACCTCAAAACACAGAAACACGGGAGGGGAAGCAAATCCACAAACCCTGAGGCCTGAATGGTATCGACTGAGCCACCATCTAGAGATACAGAGCAGAGCAAATACGAGGACAAAACACTTCTGAAGGGTGTTTGTTAGTGATACTTAACCAAAACAGTATATGGACTAGCCCATTCAAAGCACGACACTTCTTCAATGTCTCTGTAACAGAGCAGCAACGTTTCACAGCTTCAGTATTAATTCTACGATTACAGTTTCAAATGTTCAAGGAGTACTGCATCTTCAAGGAACCATATGACAATATATAAGAAGAAAAAAATGACTACACTATTTTGAACAGCACAGGTACCAAACTGGGGCATCAAGCTTCTGGGGAGCCAGGACCCAATGAAAATGTCTCTGGTGAGATGTGTGCAAGATGCACAGAACAGTGTTTTTTAGCTGTTGTCTTGGCAAGGTTCAGGTTCCTAGGATAGGCTCCAGGTTCACTGTGACCCTGTACTGAATAAGCTGTCTGAAGATGGATAATAATAATTTGACAAAGAATACATTAAAATGCAGATGACTGTTTACCTGCAATTTATTTTAATATATAATTCAGATAACTGGAGCACTTGTTTTGTTATTATTATTTTTAAATTTCACTTGCAGGACACTATAATAAGGTTTTGAGATGTGCTGGGGGATGTTTGGAGGGTTATGGCCACATTAAGAAAAGCTTATTTCCTTAAAATATGTTGTAAGATGCCCAGAACAAAAGTTCAGTGTTTTCTCCCAGCTAAAGTGAATGTATTTCTTTGTATTTATTGTAATCTGTAAATGTTGTGTTAAGAAAGTCAATGGAACTAGTCCATGCTTGGATTCACATAGTTTGGTAAAGATGTCCTGTGCCAAGGAACAATAAAACCATAACTGTATCACCCGTCTATCTGTGTTTCCTATCCTCCTGACTCTGCCAATGACTGCAAACACGCCAGGGCGTTTTATGGCAGTGAAACATGGCACAGATCTTTTCCAACACTGAACAACCTATGCCAAAAATATTCTGATACTTTAGATAATACCAGCGAGATCCCAAAAATGCACTCACTGCATGTAATTTCATTACAATGCATTCTAAACAAAATGTTCTATCTGGCAAGCTAGCTGGGCTTCTCAGCAAAGATGTATGGCAGCATTAATTGAACAAGCTTCAAAATCTGCTTGAGCATCTCGGCTTTTACGATGAAACATACACAAGAAGTGAAAAGCTTAAATGGGAAAGTATATTTAACTTTATTCCATAATTGAACTCAACCATAGCATGTTTGGTCAATATGAAATCAACAGTATCCCACATCACTGCTCCATGATGGAACATATGGAAGGAATAACCTTAAGTCTTAAGAGTAATCTGCATGCCTCAACTTTCATAATGTACAAAGTAATTGATTGTTTCCCCTGACATTTATCACTACTTTGTTCTGCAACAGTTCCGCAGTTTATTTACTGCTCTGAACCAGAAATGATCCCTCACTTAATGGAAAAAATATATAATTGCCTAACAAATGAAAGAGAGCATTAAAAACTCCATAAGTGGTTCAGAAAACAGAATGATGACTTTTATGCTGAGTTCATGGCTAAAACCAAAGTTTAAGTTCATCTTTTCATATAAGTCACCAAACATACAGTCTTACTCAGAAGTCTAGACAGACCTACTGAAAGCCAACCTGTGCCCTGAACTTCTGGAAACTCCTTCAGGACTGTTGGAGAAGCATTCAAGGTGGCTACATCTGGAAGCTGACTGAAAGAATGGCAAGAGTCTGCAATGCTGTCATTGAAGCAAAAGGGGGCTATTTTAAGGTCTGAGAAATTTTTATTATGTTGAATACTTTTCTTTGTCATTGCAGTATTTGATATGCATTACTTGAATGCCTCGTGACCTAAACACAGATAAAATATAGAAAAAATGAGTTAAAAGCAGGTGTGTCCAGACTGTAGACTGGTTATGTAAAAAGTACCACAATTCTGCAGCTGATAGGACAGTTTTTTTTAAATATCTTGGGTAGCCAATGCAAAATCACCTCATTAGTGAGATTATGGGTTATGGGTACTGTATCCCCCTGACACACACATGCCCACACACACACACACACATTTTATTCTGAAGAGGAAAGTTATAGAATTTGCATCTTTAGAAAGATGTGGGCATTTGCTTGTTGTTTCAGCAAAAACCGCATCCGACACGGGTTCTGTCTCTGTGATGTATAACAAATGTAAATAAACTTTACAGCAGAAAGAATTTCCCTTGGTCTTTACTAAATGTGAATTACACACACATTGAGTCACATTCAAACCCTAGACTGAACTGCAGCATTCATAATAATCCAGGGCTAGTAGTGGTAAGGCACAATGCAGGCAGTGCAGCTTTTCAGTAGGGCCGGGCAATTAATTGAAAAAATTTACCAAAACTGACATTCAAAACCTCTAATCGACATAATTTTGCCCATATCCATTACGTTTTTTTTTTTTTTTTTAATTCTGTTGACACTTTAAAAAAAATTCAGTTAAAATTTTTTTATCACAATAATTCTTTTTTTTTGTCGTGACAACTACACACAGAAAACATGAACTGTATTATAGAATAACTTGTATATTATTTTATACATATAAAACATTAAATTCCATTTAATAATGAATAATAAAAATATACTTTACAGGAGTAATACTATGGCTACTGACATATATATGCTTTGTAGGTTTAGGTGAATTCTTGCTCATTATAACACCTTTCAAAATAAATACTATTTATCAAGCCATTAAGTAGTCAATAAACCAATACCAGGACAAGCCAATAGAGAAGCAGTGATCCCTTTCAACCATGAGACCTAAATTCATCAGCTCTGACATGCAATCCATTCTAGGCACCATCTAACAAATGAATAATTATTCTTATATCTATTGGTATCGTCTAGCAGTTGGTGTTATTTTATTCAAGTCACCATGATAACAATAATCAATGGAGACAGAATAGCAATGCCTTCAAAAAGCATTCAGGAGAGTGTTAATACCCACGTTCTCAGTATTCTGATTGTGATACAAAGCACTGAAGGCAATAAATATGAAAACACAAAGATCACAAGATTCTGTTTCAAGATTCTTCATTGCTATAAACAGAATCAGTGAGACAGTTATAAAGATCTATAATTATCTCATTCTGGGCAGTATTTCTCTATGCCTAATTTCTTGAAGTTTATTACAGCCACTTTCATGTGTCATATTTTGCACTAGGTAGCAGGTACGTAATGTACATATTAATAATGAGTCTCCCTTTTATTTAAGCAGTTAAACAGAAAATTGCTAACCAAAATAACTATTTTTGATGTGATGTTACACTACTGTGATGAGTCCCACTCTGAAAAGATAAACAAATAAGAATGTTTACAACATTTTTCATGTACAAACCACCGCAACTCACTTTCACTATTAATAAAACTATTTCACAATTTACAGTGGGAGTCCTGATCCAAAAATGAAATGACACCTACAGATTTTTTCATTAATATGAGACACAGTGTTGCACAATTATCACCTCTTCTCAGCTCCCACATTTTTGATAACCTAGAAAATATTGCTTTAATGAAGAGAAATGTAGGACACGAAGTTTGTAAGTAGGTGCGCATTCAAAAAGGCTGTAAATTGTTTGATAAGATTACAAGCCAATATTTAAAAGCAGATTTCCTTTTCAAAAATATTTTAGCAGAATATTATGCTTCATGATAACCCTTATAATAACCATCTTGAATTCTGAGGTCGTAGAGTTCGCACCGACATTCTGAGTTAGAACTTTGATTTCAGGGTGTGTTCCAGTTCAACTGTCTGACTAGGAATTCGGAAATTCCAACTTCAAATGGAACACACCATCTGCAGCTCAGAATACAAGATGGTTGCACCCTTCATCAATAGAAGGGAAAGCTGTAGTTATAGACTGTTAATTGGCACTTATTTTTGTCTCATTAAATCTGTCATACACACAGTACTGTCCAACCGCTATCTGTGGACTTGTTGCTACAATGTTTGCATGCGCCAAATACTGTGTAATGCAAACTGGTATTGCCACCAAAGTCAGAGGTAGTTACAGTATGGCTCCATGTACAAGTGACCCAGTAATTCCAGCGGATCTGAGATGGAGCTGGGAGTGGTGAACCATCGGTGTCATGAGGCCTAGTAAGCAATGCAGATGGATTGTGAAGTTTTACATGCTTGATAACCCAGAACATATTGTATATATTGATGCTGTGTTACAAAAATGAAAATCTAAAAATCAAAGGATGTGCACAGTCCCCCATAGTGAACTATGCAAAGCATGCTGTGCTAGATGCCTGTCTCATTTAGTGTTGAAGTTATTAGTCAATTTTTTCTTCCCACTGCACAGCGAATGGACAAAATATAAATATTCATAAAAATATGTATGGAATTACATAATCTGAAAATCAAGGGGTGTGCATAGTTTATTGCTCAAAGCACACTTTACTAGATGTGTCTGTCTGTTTTAGTTTTAGAATTATTAGACCTTTTATTTATGTACTCCATTGCACATTAATAATTGTTGTGTAAAAAATAATAATCATGTATTGACATAAATGCATAGACCATTTATTCTACAATTTGAGCTATGAATGGATACTTGGGGTACTAGTGACTGCAAGTAAGCATGAAAAGCATATGAAAACATTCAAATATTACTTGAAATTTGCCCGTATAGAAATCTAGAAACTATGCGGTGTGCAAGAGTTGCCATCAACTCAAAATGCTGACCCAACAGCCTCAACACAGCTGAAATTGCCTACTTTCCTAGCTGCTAATAAGATTTAGCACAGATAGTGAAAGGGCTTGTACTGCAAAAATGACTGTGCATCGCTGCCTGTTTACTGGACAAGTCTGATTATAAACCACCTGGATTACTTTTGTTAAAAGATATTACAGTTGGAAAACTGCATATCGAATATGAGGCTTACTTTACCATGATGTGAGCTGTGTTTAAGAAGGAATGTGATTGGTTTGGGTTCTCTGCTAATTTCAACTTGCTATCTCACAATTATGACACGGTGTCTCATAATTTCAACTTAATATCTCAACTATTTTTTTATGTGGTAGAAACGGACTTTCATAGCCAAGTCTTCCAGAAGATCTACAAAAATTTGTCCCAGAAGAAACAGGAACATATACAGAGTTTAATTTGACAACAGCAAATGCACAAATACAGTAGTTCACTGGTACAAAAACAGAACTTTAACTCTGAATGCATGTTCATAGTAAACTGTGTATTATTTGTAGTAAACTAGGAAATCAATCTTTTAATCCCTCTTGCTATACATCTGGCAAAACTGGTAAATAGAGAAAAGGGATACAGAAGGAAATCGACCGGGGGGGGGGGGGGGGGGGGGGGGGGGTTGGGTGGGAGTCCTTCCTTCAGAAGCTCATCTTACTGACTCTGTCACTGTCCTGCCCTAAAGAGGATTTAGACTATTGATTTTTTACCATGTTTTGAAATGAAGGTCATTTGTTACTGATTTCTGCAAAATTAAATACAAACTAATTTGATGTGGTAGGCGGTATGTTCATAATACAAAAAGTCAATAACTTCAGATGTCACGCATATTCTGACAAATTCTGCTTGCAATGACCTGAAAGGTTTGAGCGATTTTACAGTAATCAATTGCTTCAAGCTGAGTTCAAACATAATATTTTCTGTGTCTATGGAAGGAATCATCAACAGCAATTTTCCAATAGATACATTTAAAAAGGAATTTGTAATTTACACTTATTGTCTTTCCTAGTTACTGCAGCATTGATTAATCAAGGCTGATTGCAAATACATTTAGAAAATCTAGAAAAGACTTTTGATTGTGTGAACTGGTGGTTAAAGTTATTAATGCAGAATTGCTTTAATATGGTAACTTGGCAGAAAGGTATGAATGTTTTGTCCTAATATATATGTCACGACAATACTAAATATGCTGTTTCATGTTGTTGTGCGCTATTGTCCTTCATAACTTACCTCAAAGGTGTTACCAGTCCTATCAAACTCTGGTGGTGTGAATGAGCCCTCAGGATCATCTATAAAACAGAACAGTCAGAACATTAGCTTGATGCAAATAAATAGACATAATAAAACACAGCCAGAATTATATATTTTCAAACCCAGACACTAAGAAAGTGAATGCAGTTAAAACTGAAGTACAAGAAAAATGATTTTCAGTTGGGAATTTGACAAAAAAAAGTGTATCAAAACTGATATTTTCCTTTTAAGTAATCATCCATTCAGGTTAATTTTACATAGTACAGCTCAGTTAAGTCATCATCTGTTTTTCATTTTTTTAAAATAATATTAATATAAATAATCTGATAGATAGGATAGGATAACAGCAGATGGGAAATGAACCATTATTTTGATGATTTTAATATTACACTGAGGAAATTTCTTTTTTTAATTAACATTTAATTAGTACAGGTCAAAATGCCAGTTTTTCTACATATTTTGTTACAGAATTTATCTATACATTTTGCTATAAAAATTCATTTAAGGACATATACAACATAAGATAACATAACATAACATAGAGCCAATAAAATAACAAGTTTGAACTCTCCCCTTAAGTTTGCTGGAGCCCCCCAGCCTGAAACACGGGCCAGTCTAGGTACATCATATTAATTATGTCCACAACAATCAAGATAAGGTAAGAAAAAAAAACCTAAGACAAACAAAGGCGCCTAATCTGATTGTATAATTAACCCTCCATAAAACTACAGTTCCAGAGAACTATACAAATTAAAATCTCATGCTGCAGTGCTGGTCTTTATTTAGGCCATCCCTCCTTCTTGATGCACTGTTAACAAAATATTTTCTAAATAAAACAGGTCAGGCTAGAGTCTGATCTGTCTGTGCAGGATTTATTGTGTCCTCTCTGTTCAGGCTGGCAAAACTTCTGAAGGTTATTATGGGCAAGAATAAAAGTGTTATCAGCAGAGACATTGACATCTACAGTAAGAGCAGGAAGAGACATGGTTTTCTGAGATAGCATTCATCTAGCAATTTCATGAAAATACCTGGATATTACAATAACAACAACTAACAGGTTTTAAAAGTTGAGAGGTAGTTATAAAAGCAGCAATTACACAGAATTAAAAGGAAGATAATGTTCTGTGTTGTGATGATTTACTTGTTTTGTCTCATTAAATTACTCACTTCAGCAAATTACTCATTAATACGCCCTGGTGATGAATTTTTAATGGGGACATAGTCTTTTCATATGAAAACAGTGAAAGGAACAAAATACAGAGTGTCCAGATGATTGCATGTATAAACTTAGTTAGGGTTTTCAATCTAATGAGGCTGAACGAGATAAAGTGATGGCATTTATATGCAATAAAATCTCATTTACTATACGATTATACAGATGTGCCATTAACAAATACACAATGCTCGTAAACAAAAGGTAAAAGCATTCAATTAATGCTATCTTCTTTTATCTTTATTACAAATATAATATCTTGACACTTAGTGTACAGATTATCAAAAAGCAATATTCTTTAGTGTCAATGTTAACGTGACAAGACTAAATAACAATTTGACAATGCAAGGTCACTTCCATCTATACATAACGCTGGCAGGAGAGTGAAAATGGCAGCGGGTTGTGAATCTCCATTGCTTCAAATACTATTTGGCTGCCTAAGTAACAAAAAGGACTGATGTCTTGGAAAAAATATGCTCAAGAAACATGCAGTCAGCACAAAATATATGAGCATTTGACATTATGCTTATATATTCAATAAAAAAAATCTGGTTAGTAAATCATGCTTAAATTATTACTATTTTATACAACAGTTAGTTCCAGCCAAGAAATCTGATTGGATAACAGGCATTCTATGAGTATT
The DNA here is from genome assembly GCF_023856365.1 of Brienomyrus brachyistius. NCBI lineage: Eukaryota > Metazoa > Chordata > Actinopteri > Osteoglossiformes > Mormyridae > Brienomyrus > Brienomyrus brachyistius. The sequence goes on along the minus strand of NC_064535.1, from coordinate 11,527,257 downwards.
GTTATCAGAGTGTAACTGCACTCGGACATTTCATATCAGCTGTATCACTCCGTTTTACAGGTGTATTCATTTCCCCCAGCACGGAGCTGGTGCTGGGTTGATTCTCGCTTGGTGCCTTTTGAGAACCTGCCCGCGTTTCCACATGTTCCACGGGAGGTTAGTAACACACACTGATACAGCGCATTGCTGTATCCACTAGGCAATAAACCATCTCAGGGATGAGAACCCTAGTGCAGCCAGGCACAAGGTGATACCTCAGCACCACACTAGTTTGAGTAGAATGGAACAGTGTGAAGGTTTTTTCTGGTGGCCGGAGTGCCAAACCTGCCACCAACTCCCAAATTTTCCATGTAAGTTGGAGGACCTGCTTGCAGGGGCAGATGTAGGTTAACGTCGTACCCAGGCTGAAATGATTGCAGATTAACAGCCATGCTAAATGGCTCAACGGAGTACAATCACTCCTGGCATAAATGGGATCTGAACCAGCAAACTTCTGACTGCTACCACAGATCCCTAGCCTCAAAGCCACCACTCCACCCAAGGTGAACAGCATTTACAAGAAGAAATATTGACTTGTTGATGAAGAAATCGGGTGGGGGCAAAAGAATGGTTTCTGGCTGGTAAAAAAGCACAGTAATGCACTGGGAGGAAATTCAGTGGTGATTCACCAAAGGGTCGAGTGGGAGAATAGGGCTCCTTCATGAGTCAGAGAGAAAAGAGAATGACGGTACATTGATCGATGCAACATAGACACGAGGAAGAGGATTGTATGTCACTGACAAATCAACAGCAAGGTGAGAGTGAGAACAGAGAAAGGAGAAAAGACATTGCTTGAAAGAGAGACTGATAACTCACCGCTAAGATGTTCCATGAAGCAGACGTTGCCGTGGGCATTGAAGGCCAGAGTGTCTGGGGTGATACAGAGGGTGTGGAAGAGTGGTGAATGGGCAATGCTACGCAAGGAGAGGACACACTCCAAGCACACTGCCCACACCTCCTGTTCCGATAGGCAGCTGTCCCGCAAAGAGAGGATGTCCGCGAGAGAGACATTCTCCTGTCAACACACATACACACAAATTATCACGGTTAAATACACTGTCTCTGCATTATGCATTGCATTAAAACACACAATGTCATTGCAATTAAAAACCAACATTCAGAGGTACCTGTTGTGCAGAAAAACATATTGTAGTATCCATACACACAGCATTATGCCCCATCAATCCCAGAATAGTGTAATGGTTTTTCAGGTTTGCCATGCAGTGCATACAGTAACATCCCACGGGTAATGTAAATGAATCTGTACTGCGTAGGGGCTTATCTGGGATAGAGTGTGGTGAGGTGATCGATGATCCAACGTGTGTCTGAATGAAACCCTCAGCTACACACTTAACCTAAACTGCTGCAGTGAATATCAGACCTTTAAATGTACAACCCAACTGTTTCAAAGTGGTTTCAGATAATAGCGTCAACCTAAGGAATAAAACGCAGCATGTTCTTCAAAGCAAGCCTGCTCAGATGAGGCAAGATCAATGGGTCATTGTGCATTCGGATGAAAAATGACTTCTCATACATTTAAAAAAATAAAAATAATTACATTTTTATATAATCACTGTTAGGTGACCAAAGATACATGAAGGAACAGCATATTCCTCATGCAGTCAGGCTAGTTTAAAGTAGTGTTTCCCAATCCAGTACTTGAGGACCCACAGACAGTCCAAGTTTTTGTTCCCTCCCAGTTCCTGGTAGGGAGTGAGGGAGGGAGCTTGAAGGAAGCAAAAACGTGAACTGGCTGTGGGTCCCTGAGAACTGGATGGGGAAACACTGGTTTAAAGCACCCTTATATGCTGCATGAATGCTTCAACATGGCAGCCATCAGAAAATAAAAAAATAAAATACTTGATTATGGATAGGGCTGAGCTCATTTATGAATAGTCAGTCTAAGTGAGGGTCTTTGTATTCAATATTTAAATACATACAGCACCAAGTCTTGCTGCTTAGCATCTCAACTTCTGGCATTTGATGACATAGAGAATCATAGTTACTCCTTTGTTCTGACAGAGTCAACAGACAGGAATTTGATTCCAAATGCCAGCTTTTCCCACAACAAGTGTCCACCTCCAAGTAAATAAATGAACTGAAAAATGTAAGCACTTCAGCCACAAAACAGTTAACACAACTGTGACATTTTCTTTACATCTTTTATGCATTTCAGTGATAACTTAGAGACAGACATGAAGCCGTGGCAGATGGTGATTTTTTTTTTTAAATCAGGGAAGCATGTGCAACAGGTGGCAGTATAACCAAAAATGGTCTTTTTTCTTGTTTTACTCAGCTACTTACATGTAAATTCTCCTCTCCTTTATTTTTGTAAGAAATTATCTATTATCTTCCCATACTGGCACTGTTCCTTCTCAAGCGAGTTGACCACTTTGAACATTCAGACAACTTAATTAGTGAACTTACTACAAACTTAGTCTACTATAAATCACTGAACTTTCATTGAGAAAAATCATCAAATGAACAAATTTGAAAACTCAATGATAACAACTTTTTTACAATATTTACAAATGGCGATGGCGAAAAAGGACATACAAAATGGTATACTGTCACAATGGGTTGCTATGAAACGCTAAGGTGCCCCTGCATGCAAACCTTTGTGTTGCAAACATGAACTTCATTTGCTTTTATGTTTGGAAATCAACGTATTGTTCCGAAGCTCACACACTACATTCTTTCATATGTCTTTTGAAATTTTGTCAAACATGCTGCACTGTTGCCTAGTTCACATCCACAATGGCTGCCTTTTACTCGGCTGTAAATGTTTGTTCTCTGCTCCAGAGTGAACTCATTTTTTAATACTATAAACTCACTACAGCTTTAAATATAGTAAGGGAAGCTATCCCATGACCATGCATTACCTGTTAGTTTTTACATTTTGGTTTTACTGAGGTCATACTTGACCTACAAAGTTGTTTGAACTGATCTCGAGCCTCTCTGGTTGAAAGACCATAATTTCTGACATGAAGTACAACTGCAGTGCATATTTCATTGGGAACTTTTGTTCCTTTGTTTGCTCCACTAGCTCCTCTGACACACACTCAAACCCCATTTTCTCTTGTATACTTTTCTATCCCATTGCCTTTGCATTTCAACACCCTCTGCGGCCAACTTTATCTATCTCCTCATTAGTCCATTGACGATCTGGTCTCTTCCTATACATGAATAAGTACTGATTGATGACTGAAAAATCATGCAAAGACATTTTGCATATCACAATCGCAAGTGACTCGGGCTGAACTGTAACCTATCCAAAACACACCAATAAAATTTGGTTCGGTTTACTCCAAGGCATCACAGATTCCTCAGAGACTTCAGTCTGGCCATGGATGCTCTTCATGACCCCCACACGAGTCAATTGTGCCTTGTTTGAAAGTGCTGCTGGTCTCTTGGTCAGTGGGTGTGTCTAAACAGAGGCACACTGTTCCCTGAACAGAAAAGGCCAGTAACACTTGTCCAGAACACTTGCAATCCGCCTGTCACTTCCTGTTTGTGGGCTTTGCTTTTGCACCCAACACAGGCCACAGTCCTGGGGCACACAAAGCAGCATTGCACTTATACAATCCAATCCCCAGATCAAGCATACTTACTTAAAGCAGCTGTGCTGATCCACAAATAGGCTGACATATTCCCCTGAGAGCCAAAAACAAAAAAGCAGGGAGCCTCTCTCTCTCTCTGAAAGAAATTGTTGGCCTATATAACATTGCTTTTGCTTCCATGGCCCCTAATAAGTGCAATTTCTCAAAAAAAAAATTAAATAAAAACCTAAGCAGAGACAGTGAGAGCCACTGAACCAGTGATTGACTACATGAAAGAGTGGGCAAGGTAAAGTGTAAATGAGTGAAAGAAAACAGTATGAGTAGGAGTGAAGGAGATTTTAGTGAAAGATTAAGAGGGAAAGTAAGAGAGCAAATGAGTGAAAGTGACATGGTTAATACTGTTAATGTCATGTGAATGTACGTTAAAAAGAAAAAAGAGACCCCAGCTGCATTTTGAAGACAACAGTATTCACAGCAAACAAAAACAACTCACAACACACACAGAAGGTAATATGCCAACTGAGAACTTTAACAAGAGTTTTGTCATATACCAGGAGAGAGCCTGCTGGCATTCTGACATATTTGTTTACACAATTAAGAATAAACTCTCAGGATACGTGCTATCATTTATTCTTTTAATACATGTATTTCATTTTAATACAATGTAACTTGTCTTTTGTCCCTATGTATATCGTGCTGTATTTTATATTTAAGTGGGGCAAATGAGGATGGATTAAATGGTATCACAGTGGGAAACCAGAGAGTTTACCTCCTAAGTTCTAGCGTTGTTGCCCCCCAGTGATTTAAGTGTTTGTTGCCCATAAATTTCCTTTGAATGAATACTTACATTATATTACAGCTGGTGGTATATTTAAACAAACCACAGAGGAAGAAAAGTAAAAAATAAAAAAAGACAGATAATAAAAATATCTCTAAGCAATCATGCCAAAAACAATTCCCAGCAGGCAAATCTATGGTCAGCTTTGGTTGATTTCCATAACATTCCGTGACCCAATAAACAAGAACATATGTCCTACAATCAATCACAATGGAGTCAACAGAGGGCACTCTCACATAAGCCCTTACCCACCCACCCATCATTATACACACACACCCATCAACATGCACATTTAATTACAACGCTTGGATAGCACAACTTTCCCAGTTTCTACAAGACGAACGTGTTACTGTGTGCCTCGCTTAGCAATGAATATATTGTATAAGTTATTATGTAAGTTCATGAACTGCACAGAAAAATTGGTCAGCTGTGTTTAGAACGAGCAGTCTTACGACAATTTAAGATTCAAAGTTTGTGATAGTACAATAAAACTGATACAGTAATAATAATAATTATTATTATTTAACCTTATTTACATGAATAATACTCGGTAACGGTTGTCGGCTCTTACCTCGTCTTCTAAGAGCGTGGGAAGAGGTTCGAATTCCAAACACTGGTCGTCCTCCTCTTCCCCGTCTTCATAATACGCGGCCACAGCAGTTTCAAACGTACCCATGGCATCCACATTCATGCACTATTTTCTCGCCTTCACCAATATCCCGATAACGGTGCCATGGCGCCGCGTCGCCGTCTCTGCGCAAACGAAGGAGACACTTTAGCCCCCTCGCCGTTTTCCCGACCGACGCAAGAAATGTGGCACAGAACCGAAAAGCGACACCCGACACAGAGTACTTTTTTTCAGAACATTCTCCCTACTTCTTCGTTTCATTATGCGACATTAGTAACCCTGCAGTAGTTCTCACATATAAAAAACCCGTTATATTCGAATTCATAATGCAGAACTGAACGATATGAAACAAACTGCCGTCAGTCTAACGTACCTTTTATAAGACAGAAGGAGAGTTTGCTAACTGTATGTTGTCATGGCAACACTGGCCGCGCCTCCACAGACAGCGGAGTCGTGATACATAACTGCAGTTAGCAACTCCTCCCCACAGCCGACAAACTTAGACAACAAAAAAACTAGCATTTGTTCTCTGCTAAGATTTGTCTTTGGTTTTAAAATTATTTGCGCATTTTTTTTAGCAGTCCAATGAAAATCCCTTTGCTCATGTTGCATAGAGAGATGCAGAAATCTAGCAGAATCCTGCCTGTTGGCAAATATAAAATGTTTCTCTTTTTCATTGTGGCCGAAAATAGCGCCTACCTCTGGTGATCAGGATGTATGTGTCGTTGTGTACAGCTATGCGAGCCATCATCCACGGTACAAAATGTATTGCCCAAGATCCGACACACTGTACATGCCATCAGCTTGTAGTCAGTCTTTTTCTTTTTGCTAAAGATTAACACTGTCGTGGAAGTGCAATCACTTTATTTCTGCAGTGAATTTTGCTTTCCCTTTTCCCCTTTGGACACAAAAAAATGATACAAACCATTTAGTAAATTGAATCATGTAATATATACCATTGCTGTCTGATATTTTAAGAGGATGCAACAGTTTACATCCCATCAATTAACTAATTTCTCTCCTCCGCTGTCTTCTGGCATTCTTTCTTTCCCTCTTTTTCCTGTTTCATGCACCATTTTTTTTTACATAAATGATCTTATTAGGGCTTTCCACCCAGGGAACAACCCAGGATGACCAACATATTGCAGCACTTGTTAAATCCATTTCACATGATACAAGTTATAGTTAAGCTTATTCTATGTATCTGGAGAGTGTTCTACCTATTGCAAAAAATCCTAGTTAACCTGGGGTTTGACTTTCTTTTTTTTTTTTAAGGAAGATTGACATTGGGGTGAAGTACTCAGGGCTAATGACATGCATAGTCATAAGCAGTTTTAACTGAGTATTTTGTATAAAAAAATCTGCAGTGGACATGAAACCCATAAGTGAACTGAACATGTGCCCATATTGTGTGTGTCTGGCAACAATGACTAATTATTTTGTTTTACTCAATTAATGCATTTTTCTTTCTCTTTTCATTTTTTTTGCCAGCTGATTTTCTTCAATGCACTAAAATTTGTTTCTCATGCACAATACATAAATATATTAAAGCTGTTCTAAAATTATGCTTGAACTGGGTCATAGATTTGACTTTGATTTCATGTGAGAGGCCCAGCCAGCCTCAGTTTATGGCCAGGGAAACAAGGCACGAGGAATCTGTTAAAGGTGTAGAATTACGAGATTCACAGGGAACCAGGAGTGACACAATATATTCAGGAACTATGTGAAAGGTGACTTTACACTCAATTCAATCTTATTGAAACTCTGAGCAGTGTTTAATTCAATTTAGCTTAAAATTCTATTCTAACTGGGAAAAATTAACAAGAACATGCAGTAGCGTTGAAAGTACTTTTATTAGTTACTGATAATTTCTACACAGTTAAATAATACATTATAAGTAGTTTTGATTTAATAGATCTTTCTGCTGAATCTGTCTGATTATTTATTTAAAGTACTTAGCTATGCTCTGAGTAGCTCTGGGATATAGTAAAATTACTGGACTTTTTACATCCATTGACTTTAATTAATTCATGGGTTTACATGATGAAAATCAGTGCCATCAGAATATACTATAGCTGCCAAGGTTTTTTTCCCCTTAAGGTATAGGATGTCTTTGAATGCATACAATACCACCTGTTTATTGTTCAGTTGTTACATTTCAGATGATACAGTATATAGTTCAGCAGGTTAAATAATGTATGGTATATTTTTCATTAGCCAGTTTGGCGCTAACTTTGACAGAAGGGCATTTTGTACTTTAACTTGTTTAAACTGTACGGGTGTTTCACGGCTTCACAGGGAACATGATGCACTAGACTGGAAGACAGCCATATGCTTAGCCAGTAATTACTCCAGCATATAAAGCAGTCATATTTATACAGTGTTCATTACATAGTCTTACAGTGATCGAGTCCAGTGTGGTATAAGAAGGAAGTGACAAAGGTGCAGTGGAGTTCTGTGAGAATGTCGGTGAGCAGTATGTACAGTCGAAGAATAGATATGTCTAGTGTTCTGATTATTTGACATGCAGTCTTCCATTAGGCCTAAATAAATTAGATGTCCTTGTTAAATTTTAGCTCTGGAATAGCAAATAGGCAACCCCCCCCCCCTGTTTATATGACTGAATAATGTACAGGTAGCAGCATCCAATTCAGAGTGTTCCTAGCTTTGTGCCCCCTGGATATGCTCCACCCCCTCCCACCCCCTCCCCTTGACCCTGAGCAGAATAAGCAGTTATAAAATGGATAGGTGGGTGAGAGATGGATGGATGCAATATTTTACAGGTGCAATTCAGGTTAAATATCTTGTTCAAGGCTACTATAGCAAGGACCTTTTAAGAACCAATAACCGATAAATTATGACCCATCTTCTTAGCTATTAGGCCACTTGCTGTCCTATGCTGCCTGTTACACGTTCAGAAAGGAAGAGTATGGGGTCATTCATGCAGAAAAGCATATATGCTACTTGTGTTATCTGATGTCAGCTGAAGACTGCTGTTGAAGAAATGACTAATGGCACAATGCACCCTTAATTGTGCTCCCGACAGGAATAACATCTGAGATACACATAGCAGATCATTTCTATGGGTGTTATTATTACTAGTGAAGTAATCAGTATCTTTATTTCAGTTTTGACTCACTGAAGCACCAAAGAAATTAAGCACATTTTATATTGATTTGATTTTATTTTTACATTGGTTTTTGTCCCTGAGATAAATAACCCATCATACATCTATCCTTGCATTTGAAATTATGTTGACATAATTTGAATTAATTGACATTCATTGGGAGTCAGAAACAAAAATCACCAAAATAATACTTATAATATCATATACGATTATCCAAGCTTTATGTAGCAAGGCATATGCCCACTGATGTTGCTGGCAAAAACAAATTTTAAGTATTACATTGCATTCGCCCATTATAATAAAAATCCCTTTCATAGCTGATTCATTGCATGACACAATGAATGCCATCTATCAGAGCAACAGATTAGATTAGCCATGGTATATTGGACACCATTACATCATTGAAGGGATTAATGTGATGCAGAATATAGTCAGGCCTTCCCTGGTATTGGTTTTAATGCTCAGCGTGGGGGTTATGTAGGAAGGGGCGGGGTTTTTGGGCGACACAATGATGAAACAGAAACCGATTAATTAACAGACTATCAGAATGATTTCTGTTACTGCTGAGATGTACTGAATTAGTGTTTTTTCTGCATCCTTGCAGAAAAATTCTGCAAAAGGAAAGAGGCTGAGGATTACTAATAGCCACCCTGCAGTCTTTATCGACAGAGAATTGGCCTCCCTCAGCCGGCTTGAGCTAATGTTATGCGCCTCTTCATTTGCTTCTTCCTTCCAGTTTAAATCTGCAAGGAGTTATTCTGGGTTATTCTGTGGGAAATGACAGGATGTTATTCTCCACGTACCGAAGGAAATCTTTTAAAAACAAAATGCAAAAACAGCGGCACACATTAAAATGCACAAATGTGCACACATGCAGAGTTACAGACATGGATGTACCTGTGCAGTTGTCATTGGAAGTGATTAGAGGTGAAGCTGATTGACAATCAATAGTCCAATAAGGTCCTCTGGAGGATTGTACTGTACGACACTGAAGCCAGACAGCCTGAAAACAATCAACATCTAGGGCGACAGGAACCAGATGTGCTGCGATCACAGCCCAGAGGTGAGAACGTTCCCAGAGTATGAGGCAGCGGGTGGACCAGAGTCAGCCCTTTGACTCCCGACTCTCTGGATTTTCATGTCACTGATCCAAACCCGCTTTCCCAAACCCTGGATGACTCATACAGCCCTTGTTTGTCTATGAGTTCCCTGGTGTCCGCTCTAGAATTTTATGTCTGCTGTATCGCACCAGAAAGTCTCCATTAATCACTGTGCGATTCTATTTTGTGTTTCCTGATACTCTGACTTGCTCTTGACATGCTTGTCCTTCTACCCTCACTCAGTATCTCTCTACCAAGATTGTTGCACATATCTTTAGATGAAACCAGAATCTGCCAGATTTGTATGTACCGCGACAGTCATTTAATGTGTGAATGTATGCAGGAGAGTGTAAAAATGCTTTACTTTGCACTAGAGCCACGTACTGTCGCTGGTGTAGGAGGAATCGTGACAGAAATGCATTCTCACATCTTTACATGATTTCACACTCTTAATCTCACCAGAAGTCTCCCAGCTCCCATGGTAACAGTCTTGGCTTCCCTTTGGTTCCTTAAAGAGAACAGCTGCTTCGGAAGTACATTACTGTACTTGGGTCCTTTTTGGGAGGTTCAGCAAAGTTTGCCTTCCATGAGGCCTCACAAAGAAATCATATTTGCCGGCTCTTCACACCCCAAATAACAGCTTTATATACAGTTGTCCTCCTATGTGTGGGGATTGGTTTCAGGACCCTGTGCGGATACCAAAATCCACAGATGCTCAAGTACCTTAAATTAAATTGGCATAGTTTTTGCAAATAACCTATGCACATCCTCCCTTATAGTAAATCATTTCTGAATTACTTATGATACCCAATATGATGTAAATGGTACCGTATATCAATAGTTGTTGTATTGTATACTAATTACGTAGTACATGTCAGCAACAACATAACATTTTCTTTCTTTCAAAACTGAGATTGCTTTTGTTTAATGGCAGACTATGAGTACACATCACATCATTCATTTGGATTTAACATCGTGCTCAGCATCTGACAAAGTCAGGTTTTAGTTTTTGGAACTTTGTGATTTTTTTTTTTTTGATCGGTGGTTGGTTGAATCTACGGATGTGGAATCCATGTGGAGGGTCGACTGCACTTATACTGAAATACCACATCACTTATAAGTGAAACTTAGAAGTGGACAGTGTGCCTGTGAGCGGAAGGTCACTGGTTCAGGTCCCAGGGTTGGCAGTGATTTCACTTGGACCACAAGCAAATCCAGACCCCACTTTTGGAGGCTTCTGCTCTTGTTTATTATTTTTCTAACCCTCCCTGGCAAATTTTATCATCAAGCCTAAAGTGGCAGCCCCCCTAAGGGTCAAATCCTAGAATCTCCCCTGCCCTTAACCTCCATTTCCACCAGGGATTGTCTGACCTGGTTTTACAAAAAAATTAAATAAAATGTACATCGGTTTGGATATCAGCATCTGCTAAATAAAATGTAATGCAAGAGGCGGGGGCAAGCAAAAACACCTGTCCAGTATAATGAGACTGTATATAGGGATAATGATCTGGATCGAGGATGACCCAGTACAGCCCTTGGGGCCTGGAAGGTGTACTGCTGGGCATTTAATCCCAGTACTCAGCAATTATTTGGAAAGTAAGTCATCACACCTTGTGTTTCAGGTGTAAACCAGGCGTTAATGAATTGACAACTCTTAAACCTCCAGTACTGCTTCCCTTAAGGGGTTCATGTAAATAGAGATTCAAATGACCTTTGAAAGCAACAACACTGAAGTTTAAGGGCTCAGTTGGCGATTATTCAGAGTAATATTGTACCCTTCCCAGTAGAAACTGTTGCTCCATTAGCGTAGCCACTAATGTAGTTATTTTGATTCATCAGCACTGCTGTCAGGGAAAGCACTGGCAGAGTGAGTGCATGAGTCCAGTGATGCAGATGAACGCAGAATCACACTCTCTCAGATGTACACTCTTTGTCCACTTCTCAGTGTCTGAATCAGAGCACAAGCAGTTTCACAAATAGTTTATTTGGACTTACGGAGTGTCTTGAGGCTTAATTATGTAGCAGTACAATCTTAAATATCATTTTAATGAAGATGTCTCTAAACATTATATTCTATTCTGTATGTGGTTTTTTTGTTTGCAAAGAAATGTTGCCATGTGAAACTGGAAGTTAAGGGCCTTGCTCAGGGGCCCACTGGTGAAATCACTTTGCTGACCTTGGGATTTAAACCAGCAACCTTCCAAACACAACCGCAGCATCGTAACACACTACATCACACCCACAGGGGTCGAAAGCATTTACACATCCCCTACATGTCCCTATTGTGAGGATTAAGACCGTGTGCTAGTAGCTGGGATATTCCTTCAATATTACTTTTAAACTGTAAACCAATATCTGTGCCCCCCTATCAAGTAGACAATGACTCAGTTCCTGTACTCATTGGTTAAGCATTGTTACGTCAGTCTCTGAACCGAAAATCCATCATGGCCCTTGACACTATATCAGTCGATCGCTCACATTTGTACACCAAAGACAGTTAAAACTCATCTCACTTGAGACACAGACGGCAGGTAGCCAGAACACCGAAAAGAAACCAGTACGAGCACCAGGAAAACTTCAAATAGCAATCATCTTTACCCACTGAGCCATAGTGCCACCATTTATTAAAAATACTGCTGTTGCAAGCTTTTTAGTCCACCTACATAATCCATCTCCTAAGATCCATACTTTAAGGGAAATGCCAGATACGTATATCTCTATGCTAAGTGGTTCTAACATTTAATTTCACTTATGAAATTAAGTACTGAATTTTGACTGAGTGCAATGTTCATTATGGGACTTAAATGAAAATGGCTGTGCGTATACAGCGGCATCAATACATTAGCGGGCTTCTGCAATGCTACGTGCTGCTTTTTCTTCAGAAGACTACTTGTGTCAGAGGAGAATCCTAATCAAGTATGCAGGCTAAACACGCAGCCAGAATGCCTGAGCAGTCGGTGAGGTCTCCAAACCACATTTTAGACAGAGTAACATAATAAGTAAAGCAAAACAGCTTAGTAAGGAGAATTCTTTCTGGAGGATCGTTCAAATAAACAGCATTCCGTAAAGTGCCTGCAGAGAGAGAGCAAGGTCATTTACAAGCCCTAGGGCAGTAGGAAGATCTGCATGGTTGACGACACTCGTTTTCATGAGACCACAATTTTAGTGTAGAGGTAATATTTGAATTAAAACTGAAATATAAAATTCAAGGGAGACTCAATGAGTGATTTAAAGAGCCAATATAAGCTGACTAACCCTGCAATCTGGATGCCTCACCTCAGAATGTTTATCTTGAAGAACATTAAATTTCTGCATTAAATCTGGGATTTGTTGGGCAAAGTAGAATTGCATTTATGCAACGACGCCACCAGATGGCAGTGTCTTGCATTGAACTGCTAGTCCAGATGGAGAATTTCATTAATTTGCTTCCTGCTGTGGTTGTCTTCCATCATTATGCTTGCTGAAGTTAGGACGAGTGCATTTATTTTTGTTTTTTGGCATCCATATTGCCTACTAATTTCTCGATTAGCAATTTACTACTGACTAGGCTCCAGCTATGTGCTGCTATTCTTGGGTTAATTTATAAATGTGGTATCTCTTGAGTGACCTCTTCTGTTTGAAATCTGTCATACACTTAAGATCTCAATTTTTCAGGTTTAGTGCACCTCCTGTGTGCACTACTTAAATTCTTTATTGATTTATGTATTGTTATTATCGCTCCTTGACAAATTCCTTGACCTTTCCCATCAGAATGATCAATGTAAAGAAGGATCCAGAATTTTAATGTGGATTTAAACATAGGGCATCTGAAACTGAATCCACAGTCAACGACAGCTCTGGCAAGGACAGGAGCGTTTCCATGCCTCTTTTATGGCGATGTAAAATACATACCATCTTCCCCTTTTTTTCCATACTACTCACATAGCATCAACCTTGAAATATAAATAAATGCCGATGTTAAGTGAAGGATATCTCCATATGTGTACGTTTGGTGAAAATGGCAGTAACACTTGACATAAAGCAGTTATCATAAGGCATTGTGGATACCTCCATAATGCTTTAGAATGCATTCATAAAGCATTATAAGCATGGCTAAAAATATTGATAGACAAGCATAACACATTATGTTCATGTTTATTATGCATTATGAATGCTCTATTAAGCTCTCATCTATAATGCACTATAGATGCCTTCATAATGCATTATAATAGTCAGTATAAGCCACCATAATGCATTTGAAGATATTTATAGTCCATTATAGATGAGAGCTTCAGAGAGCATTCTTTTTCTCATAAGCAACTAATCAACCAATTTAATTGCTGGACATATATGAGAAAGGGAGCTAACGCTTAATACAACTGAATCAAGTGCCACTTGAATGACTGGCAATCATGCTACCGAAATCACATTTAGACAGATGTTCATTTGTTGCTTTTGTTTTCCAGTAAATAACAATAAAATAATAATAATACAACACAAAAAACACACATTGTTTTATGGGTAACCTAGTTGTTGCCCCCCCTCCCCCACCCCCCGGGTGCACAAGGCTGCCAATACATTGTCCTTCAAATCAATATCATGAAAAATGGCACAGTAGCAGACTGATAAGACACAGTATGGCACAGGGTGTGAGACGTCCTTAAAAGCCCTGCAGTGATCCTCTCTTTTACTGTTGCATTATTCGGTAATAAAACTTACCTACATTTTCTGGCTGTCATTTAGGGTGGCTGGTAATAATAATCATGAAAGCGCTGTGGTTCTGGGTTTGTGTCTCTGTCACACTATTTGTGAAGGTAGCTCTGGACTCCTACACACTCCCCTTCCTTTCCCCTCGTGCCACCGGTCAGCATGTGCCATTCAGAATCGCGTAACAGCGCTGGCATGCAGGGGAGCTGGAACGTCCCTGGAGAGACCAGGCTCATTTGTTTTAGGATGAATGACTTTATTAAAAAAAATTAAATCAAAATAAATAAAAGATTGTGTCCTTGATGGGTGGCGTTTGGGTGGCATTATGGCTCATTTGGGAAAGCATGACCCCACGATGCCGAACCGATCATGTGACAATGACAGATGCCTGCTTTTCACTTTTGGCATCCATGTTTGATGGGGGCACCATATTTCACATATTGTTCTCATACCATTCAAAACTCACTTATTCATAATTGTGCAATCACACAAATCATTATAAAAATAATGAAATTAATGTGGTACCATCACCATCCCATTCAAACCATCCTTGGTTGGTAATATTTGCTTTATCAGACAACAACTTTCTTCTAGAAGGATCTCAGATTCTTTGAAGTTACTGGGCCTTTTTATCATGTTCTAACGCCACTCTTTACAAATTCGAAGGACTGATTTCACTGACCTAAGATGAGCTGCTGAATCAGATCCTGGCAATTGCTACAGCGGAGTGAAACAAGTACTGGAGCCAAAATTGTACTGTAAAAAGCTGAGGTGCCTTAGTTATACTTTTCATGAAACAGCGACAGCACAGTTACACTAAAAACATGGTATGTGTGGTTTTTCAGGTAGATCAGCTTGGTAACTGGTCACCTTGGGAATCATTCTTTCTGGGAGCAGCAGGAGGAAATACTATCCAAACACTTCGCCACTACATTTTGGTAACAAACCATCAGCCTGCCCATTCTGTGATAATTCACCTCCACGGTACATTGTACTGCCCTAATCAAGTAAAAGTCAATTACACACACATCAAGATTCCCCAGTCACAAGGTCACAATGCTAAGCTTAAACCACTCTTTAAATTTCTTTTAAAATAAAACCCGAAATCTATTTTTTTTCTGCTTATAGAATAATCACAAAGGAGAAAATAAAAAAGCATTAACTGAAAGGCAGAGTAGAGCAGAAAGCAGAGATGAATAAAGTACGCAATCTAGCGAAATGGATTATTGCATTATTGCCTGCCGACTTCAGAACATTTTATAAAGTCACACGAACATGCACACATACACACAAGCAAACAAAAAGCCCAAAGTATTCTTATGGTGAAAAAATACATTTATTGGAATCTGTGGTGATGTAGAAAAGGTGAAAACTGGCTTTGGGTTCAGATAAAGTACCACTGACATAGGCTGACAGAGATTTGACAAGCTAATTCAGCAGTCTGAAATCAGCAGTAACTGCACTGATGACATGTGGAATGGTACCAAACACCGAAACGGACAAATACGGAATTCTCATTTTTCTTCAAGGACAGAGTCAAATGTACAATAGAAGAAAGCAAACGACTCTTGCAAGAGTCTCTCTTAAGCAAGCTGTTTTGTTCTGTGTTCTTATGTGGCAACATCCTCTGTGATGCCTTCGCTACCAGAAATGACCAGATTTCTCACTATTTATGGCATGTTCACATACCTAGAGCAAGGAAGAAATGGCAGAACGAAAACGGAAACACATTTTAACTCAGATACTGAGCAGTAATATTTGTAGGTTTCAGGCCTATTTAATTTGTTATTTTTAATCTATATATATTTTTTTTCTTAAATATCTTGGTCACTGTTATACAAAATAAAATTATTAGAACTGATTCTATATACACGTGTTAAAGAATGTAGAGTTGGAATATCATGCGTGTCCCGATTTTATGCGAGAGTTGATGCTCCTTTCTGTATTCTCTGCATCCCATTTCCATGCAGTATAGTATAAATCCCTGACTAAATGTTTGTTACCAAGTTATATCCATAATCCTAATGTGACTCTACCACAAAATTCTCTAAGCAGTCAAGATTCTTCAGGTTTTGAGTGCAATTCCATCCTTTGTTTATATAAGAATCGTCGTATGTAAGAAATTGGTTTTCGTGGTCTCTCTCTGTCATTCATTGGGAAGCAATTACCCTCAGTGCAAGCACATACCCGACAGCGGACTGTAATCTTCCCCTTTCCCTTTGTGCAACTCTGTCACCTCTCATCGCACACTTTTATGTTCCGGCTTTCTGGTGACGTCGCTGTGATGTTAAAGAAATTCTGAGGGAAAATGCCCGGTGGGGAAGAAGCTAGCTCCTGCTCGTATCTTTCTGCCCGAAACGTTTCTTCATAAATAAGGCTTCAAAAATACTGCAATGGCAAAAAATAATGAATTAAATAAAAATCAAACCCGAATGTGGTTTTGAGGAAAATGAGTTTAGGCATCTTTATTGGTTTTTTTTATTATTATTTTTTTATTTTTTTTGAAAATTTGCTTTGCTCCAAAGACGTAACTGACGCAGCTAGCGTGGTGCTTGTGTTTAACTGGCCGCAACTGCGAGACACACTGCACAGATTCACAGACAACAAGCACTGCATGCGCTGGTATAGAAAAATAAACAGACAGCGGAGGGCGCCCTGGCTTCCTGCAGAGCTCCTCTGCCGCTCGTTGGAATTGTTTACACAGTGGTGCCGTGTCACTCAGCCGTGGAAGGGAGTTAGGGTGCTACTTGATATTCTCCGCCAGCGTGTGTCCCCCCCCCCCCCCCCCCCAACGCTGCAGTTCATGCAAGATGCAGGACCTGACCGCCGCGAGGTGCCGTGGAAGGACATTTGCCATGCAGACGACCGCCATCCAAACACCCGGCTTTAAGGTGATTCTAATAAACACGTGTCTCTCTGATGAAAGGATATGAAGACATCTTATCGACAGGAAAATTCAATATTAACCTGCAATAGAAAAAGCAGTGTGGCAGCTTTTTAAACAGGCAGCTTCTCTGTGTAGTTTTGCACATCATATTGGCCACCATAACACTTCCATGGAAGCAGATTCATTTGATATAATTACTAAGACATATCTAGTTACTGTTCACAGTATATTGTATGCTCGTTTGAATAGTGAAATACGTACATCGCTAATTTGCTGGTGTGTTTGTCGTATACGGATCCCGATGTTTTCTCCGAGTGCTGCAGTTACAGTTGGGAACTGACGCCAGCCGTAAGCTCACGTAATATACTCTCAGGAGAAAATGAAAACTTTAAGTAGCTCCTTCTATGTGGAATAATTTAAACACACGGCCATGAATGCATCCACTTTCATGCATCGGCACACGCACAACACACGTAACACAACACACGTTTGCTCCTTAAGTGTTATAAAAATACTTTAAAGAAAAGATTTTGGCTCCTTCCTGTGTCTTCTTTCACTCATTAATCAATTTTAACAGAAAAACAACACCCCCCCCCGACCTTTCTCAAATATTGTGAAACGAAGAGACATGGAAATACCTGTGAAGTAAAAAATATTTCAACAGAGAGAAATGTAATATAAAAAGGAAAAGCATTATAATGCAATTTTGTCCTAAAGGGCCCAAGGACTGATAGTCCGTCAACTACACGGTAGTTTCATTTCTCCAAGGCCCAGTGCGTATATTACCTGTACTGTCAGAGGCGTACAGGAAGCCCTCATGCAAGCTGCTTTTGAGAATCCCGTTCTGATTGGGTGGGTTCTGTGGGTATGATTGTCTGCGCGAGTGCATCTCCATATGGGCGTGGTGCACGAGGTCGTCGTCGGCCATCTTGCCGCAGGCATAAATCCCTGGGGTTCCGGCATCGCCGCCCTCTGGCTGGCACAAGGTGGGGAAGAGGTCCGCCTTGGCACAGCACATGTGCCGGTGACAGGTGTGGCAGCGGGGCCGCTCATGACTGCTGCGTGGGCTGTCCGAGTGTGAGCTGTGCACGCTGCCGCCGTCCACGCTGGACGAGATGTGGTAGGCGTACTCACGCTCGCCGGCGCCGCCCCGGTGGCGGGAGAAGTGGCGCGGCTTAGTCCTGCCCCTTAGGCAGCGATGCAGGTGGACGTGTGGCTCGTCCTCGAGGAGCTGCTGGCTGTGCAGGACGGAGCAGCAGGGCGCCGCCGGCGACAGACAAGCCACGGGGCTCTGTAGGTTGGTCAGTTTGCAGTGTGAGGAGGCTGCGTGGCCGTGGGCATGACCCAGACAGGGAGGGTCTAGGTGGCAGTGAGCCTGGGCCTGGGCGTCCCCGTTGATGTTGACCTTGGGCCGGCCGCGGCCCAGACTTCCGCAGGTGTTGGCGTTTCGTCTGGACGGGCAGCAGGAACACCAGCAGTGCCACACGTCATCACGCTTGGCACAGTGGTGGATGAGCACGAAGAGCCCCAAGGTGACGGAGAAGGCCCCATACAGGCAGCTGAATACTAAGTCCAGGATATAGCCCTGGGAGACCGCCAACGCACCAAAGGTCCAAGTGGCGAGGAAGAGGAAGAGCGTGAACGCAGCGGCCCGCAGCTGGGCCTTGAAAGAGTGCTCGTTGGCCAGCATGGAGGCGTTGGGGCAGGTGTGGTGGTGGCCTGCGGGGCACGTGGTCCCCGGTTCCCCGCCATGGCAGTGACCCACCTCAGCCGTGGCCAGCCGCTGCTGCTCCACTGTCATGAGCCGCAGTTCATACTTGCGTTCCGGGTGCCGTTTTAGCTGAAGGAAGGTGCACAGGAAGTAGATGCAGGTCACCAAAACAATGAAGGCCGCAGGTCCGTAGAAAGCTCCCAGGCTGGGTTCCCACGCCATCCAGCAGCTGCACAGACGAAGGTACTCTGGTCAATCACAGTCATATTCTGAGGTGCACATGGCATGACTGAGTCCCACACGTATACCAACGGCCAAAATTGTGGAAACACCCAGCATTTTTGACATTACCTTTTAAAAATTACTATACGAATACTGACAGTAATCATTATAAACAATGGAAGAACGTTACAAATATCACACACTGGATGATTAAATAAGTAACTGGAGCAACAGTTGAATAAAGTTTCGCTGTCTCTAAAAATTGGAAGTATTTCCACAATTGTGGCCACTAGTGTAGAATCACATACCTACATATCCTCATGCCACAGATGTCACAGTATGAAATCATTTACTTTTGCTAATTTTCAGTTTTTGCTTATGAGCTTTAAGGTAATTGAAAAATTTCTGTGAAAATGACTGGACATAATGGATGGTAACAGCAGTATTCAGAGAGAGTTAGGACTGAGGATTGAACGAAACGGAACAGTACACAGAAGTCCCTTCTGCTACTAAACGTTAATGCTACTCAAAAAACGTCAATTTTCATAGACAGAGACTACAAATGTCACTTAAGAGTCAAAAAGATGAATTAAAGTGTGGTATTTATTGTGAACGATAACGAAATGACCTCAAATTATGTGTCTGAGCAAAGACTTACTAAAGCGCTTCCTCTCCGCTGCCATAGTTGTCGATATTCGTGGCCGCTGTGATTCCGCAGATGATGAAGGGCACTCCCCCACTGACCAAATAAAATCTACAGGAAGGAAAAAGAACGGAGAGACAAAGAGACAGTGGTTGGGAATTAAGTGGCTTGTACATGTAATTAATAACATGATGGGGACCTAATAGGGATTAGATAGTGCTACATCTTATTGGCTATTAATGCTGCACAGTGATAAGACAGAATGGCCTTTTTATTATACAAAACCCTAGTTCACAATCCCATAACCACATAATCGAGTAACTGCTACCAGGGACAGCACATTAAATCTGCTTGCTGTGTATGTGAGCTTGTTTAGTTGAAATTAATTTGATAATTTGCCTACGTCTATCTGTGCCTCGGTTTGTGTGCGTACTCTGGATCCCCACTGTCCAGAGAAACATCTCACTGGCTGTGTGCCATCACCCATCTTTGACCGCCATTTATGATAAGTAACCCCCACACCACCACAAGAAGCATCATACAAACCACCGCTTGGTGAATCGCTCTTTACAGACAAGTGGTTCAATCAGCTGAGCAGCGGCATTGTCAGCATCTCCCAGCATGCCCTGCGAAAGCTGCATTGCCAGCATCTCCCAGCATGCCCTGCGAAAGCTGCATTGTCAGCACCTCCCAGCATGCCCTGCGAAAGCTGCATTGTCAGCACCTCCCAGCATGCCCTGCGAAAGCTGCATTGGCACATCTCTCACTCCATGTTGCAAAATTCAATTACTATTAAGATGTTCTTCTAGGTGAGAAAACAGCTATTAACAACGTTGTCGCTTGTGGGGAGATTCTCCTCTAGTGTCAACAGGAAAGCCGTAAATAAGGCACCTTAGGATGACTTAGGATAAGTACAATAACTCAGGTTTCAACAGCAGTATATGATGTCTTACACAATGTCTTTCTTCAACATTGAAATGCATAAACAAAGTATTAAAGAGAACTGAAACAAAGAACAGTAAAATTAGGTTCCTTTTAAATTCGGACAATAACATTAAATGAACTGGCACAGGCTCATTCCAAAAAAAGGCTTCTGTTAGTGTGTCAAATTCAAGCTGAGTGATCACATTGTCAATGGTCAATCATATAGCATCTTATCCTCACTATATTCAGTTAAATAAATTGCTGCCGTTTGGCTGCGTATACCAACCTTACTAATTTAATTTTCCTATTATTCACTGCATACAGTACTAACTACAAGCAAATGTAGCTGCACAAATGTATAAAAAACACAAACATTCGAATGTGGGGAGGTCACTCAGACCAAAATGAAGACCCACAGCCTCATCTCTGGAATTTCTTTTCAGCATCTCCAGGAAAACAAAATGACTACAGCCCCAGGGACATTCTGCTTTTGTCTCGTATTTGCCATTTTTTTTGTAAGAAATCCTTCAGAATCTCACAGGTGGATATATAACAAAATAGGCCTTTGCTGAGCCTTAGCAAAAGATCAGTTTTTTCCTACTTTTAACTTTAGATTATTGAA
Organism: Brienomyrus brachyistius; assembly: GCF_023856365.1. Classification (NCBI taxonomy): domain Eukaryota; kingdom Metazoa; phylum Chordata; class Actinopteri; order Osteoglossiformes; family Mormyridae; genus Brienomyrus; species Brienomyrus brachyistius. Next base: position 11,506,270 of record NC_064535.1, on the reverse strand, counting down.
AGACCTCAAGTGGATTACCTGACCTTTACTGATTATGTGGCTCAGGATAAACCCTTGATGATTTTCCATATCATCTCTTAATCAGATGCCTTTTTAAGCTGTTTATGTCTATGACATTTCAAAAGAGTTAAAAAAAAAATAACAAAATCATTCATAAACAGCACAGATGCTCCATGAATAGCGACTAAATCGGTTTTTTCCCTCCTGCAAAATAAAAAGCTGAGTAAAAAAAAAAAAAGCTGACTGAATACAAAAAATTCCAATGGCCAAAAAGGAACAAATAACTACAGAATGGAACCTTAATTTCTTTCAGTTTGTGAGTATTCAGCCACTATTACACCAAAAGTAACTAGTTAACAGCGTTAAATTAAATAAGGTCCGTTGGGAAGATCAATTAAAAACCCTCCTTTCTTTATTGCCTCAACTATAAGACTCAAGTCCTGCCTGCATGTCTGTATATAATACAAGGAAAATCGCAGACTAATAAGTATATTCTAATGCAGACACGCATCATGTACGTTTTATAAAACCATTAGCTTGTCTGTTCGGAGGTTCATGTACTAATATAGCAGATCTGAAAGCCTCCAGCTAAGCTTTCAAAATGTTTGACAGAACAACCCCGCCATTCATCTTGAATAGTTTAACTCTGAGTAACAGCGCAGCATAAACTGAAGGTCTGTAGAGTCTGCAGAACTCTGGGCCGTAATCAAACAAGTGCCAAGGGCGGGGCTGGCCGAGCTGGCCAATGACAGTGCATCACACAGCGACTGAAATTGATTTGCCACTAACAGCTAAGCCCAGGCCAGGGTCCCTCAGCTACAAGCATTAGAGTCTATCACAGCATATCAGTGCTCTGTCAGGTGCCGCGTTACCTCATTTTAAAAAGTGTAGTGTGCAGATAATGAGATGGGCCTGTGGCACTTCCCTGCAGAGGACCCCACAGGGTAGACCAGAATATGCCTGTAAGCCATCGCTCCTTCGGGCACTTACTGTATCACATGTACAGGGAAGAATCACCGCTACCATCAACAGTTAAATGGAGGAAAATGATGCTGAGTCACTCAGTGTGTAAAAAAATAAAAGAAAGCCACTGACAGGCGTAGACATTAAGAAATTAAATGTGCCTCACACTGTGTCTCTGTAGCGTTAGCGCTGTGCTTGCCACGTCGCTTTTGACAAGCTTCCACAAATGGTTTTTCAAAATCAAATTACTTAAATTGGCAATAAACCAAAAAGCACCTGCACAGTACCTTCCTCTAGCGCGGAAAATTGTGTCTAGCAATGATCTTCTCAGATAAGCACATCACATACAATAAACAAAGTAAATTCATACTTAAATAAAAGGTACAGTGAAGTAAACCTACCAACAAGTAGAACATCGTATTACGGTTAGTGACACGGCATGCATGAAGTATGGTACCGCGTGTGTTATAAATGTTACGCTAATAGGAAACATTGCGAAAGGGGAATGATTCAGAAGAGTGTAAATGCTGAAATCTGATTCTGCAGCCATATGATTTCACACTGAAAGTGTTTTTGAATAAACCTGAAAATTCAAAAACAGAAGAAATTCAATATAGTGAAGGATATGGCTCCTTGAATCAATTAATTATTTAAAGCTAGTACACTATGTCAAATAGTGCAAGAGTTCTTTCAACTGAAACGTTATAGTTTTAATGTTAGTATTACTATAGAGCTCCACATTTTGATTAACAGGCACTTTTTAGTATAGGGACTTTCTTCTCAAATCCCAGATTTTGTACAGATCAGTTGAACAGTCTTCAAACAGACATGATGAGAGTCTTTTTCAGAACATAATGTGCAAAAAAAGTTCAGTACATAAAATATGAATCTTTAGTGTGAAGGTCATTTTTTGTCAAATTTTGCCTCTGAGAGGAGTAATACAGACAAACGTCTACAGAAAAAGACATGTTCTACATATTTTGAATATCAACATCAATTATAGATGGTTTTTAATTAAATAAATACGCAGAAAAACAATGTTTTCTCTCTGAAAGTACAGTACCTCAGAGTCTCTTGGTTTAGAAACAGGTTTCTATGACTCAAAAAGACCAACTTTCCTTTCTATCTTGCTTAAATTTTGTCTTTTAAACTTATCATACTACTGCACCAATACTGCCACACCTATGTATTGCTGTCACAATCTGCAAAGCCCCCAGACACAGGAGCACTATTTGTGTCAGGCTTACCTAGTGTGTACCTTAGTGCATCTGGTACCTGTCAGTTATGTTGCCCTGACGTGCCGCACCTGTGTCTCACCCTTTATATGTAAGGTCTTAGGCCTGGCCAGCCAGGTTCTGCATTTGTCCTGTGTTGCTCCGCGAGTCGCTGCTGTCATGTCTGTGGGCCCCTCATGTGTACTTGTACTTGTATCCCCCAAGAAACCATTAATACTGCATATGCATCCAGTTTCCCCTTCACCTGTACCTGCCCGGCCACGCTGTGACAATCTGATTTTATGAACCATCGTCCTGATCTTGTACTACGCCTTCATAACACCCTGACCTGTTCTGTAATACAGCAAAACACCCCAATTAGTACAATAACTCAAATAAAACCTCATAATATATTCTAATACTAATAAGATCTAGATAATAAGAATAATAACACATTATCAATAAATCATTGCACGCACCTACAAGTTGAACAGTAGGCAGGAGTGATTAATGAGCAAATACGTGCACAAGCAGCTATTTCCACCGGAATATCAGTGTTGCTCTCTAGGGCAGTGTTTTCTGAAAGCGGTCCTCCGAGACCCCCATACAGTCCACATTTTGCACCTTCCCTGTACTATACAGTACACAGCTTTACTGCACCCCTTCACACGGTTCTGAATGAGAATCCGGACACCAGTGCTCCTACCTATGTCTTTGGACAGCAAAAAGAAACCAATAAAAATAGTGGAGAACATACAGATTCCACATACAGAGTAAAGTTGGGATTTGAACCCCCCAGTCATCTGTGACAAGGTGTGAGGCAGTGCTCTCTCTCTCTCTCGCTCTCTCTCTCTCTATGTGTGTGTGTGTGTGTATATATATATATATATATATATATATATATATACACATACACACACACAAACACACACACCATGTGTAATATGGCTGATTAAACCATTGTGGAATTCTCAAAAATGAACTCACAGTTATAATCTGATGCAAATGGAATGATAAATAAGAAACTTAATTGAATTCCTATTCAAATCAAGGAGGAACATTCACGGTTTTTCAATCATGTGGAAGACAAGACTAAACAATCCTCCATAACAGGAAAAAAAACATGTGGCACCAATATCATTCTTTAGGTGGGTGATCAAAATGTATTTAATCTGCAAATAGAGAACATATAAAAAAATTGCTTCCAAATTCCTTTTAAGTATTAAACATGTTAAGATAGCCGTCAAATAGATCTTTCCAGGAAATGCATTTAAAGCCTTTCAGTTATCCTTTTAACTGGATTAAATTAATCATCATGCAAGATCCATGAAAGAGCACATAGTTTTGCCAGCATTACATATCTAATAACATTTATTCCTTAATAAGGTTTGCAAGTCTACGGCAAAAAAAGCTATGAAATATTCTGCCGCAGTGCTGAAATAGCTCTCGGATTCAAGAACTTCATTCCCATTTCACTACAGTTCGGTAAAAGATCCCCACTGAACAATCGTTGGTTTTTTAAATTAGAAAACCGCGCAGCCAGGTAGAGGATGTCATTATCATAGCTGAATCTTTGCATTGCTAAAATTTACATGCATACATAGTGTAATGAATAGCCTAGTGAATCGATAAACACTGCATAGCTCATCAGGTTTGATTCAGCAAGGTAAGGAAAATGGTAATTATATATCGGGGAAAGTGGTTTGGGTAGTCAGACAAATTTTCATCCTAGGCTAGTACTTGAATGCAAACTTATCCCACTGGCTGCTCAATAAATTCCGTCTTAGGAGAAATCACTCAGCGAATGCTACCGTTAATAATGCCGCATTCACAGACTTAATAATCACCAGTGTTGAGGATGCTACTTTTAAACAGAAGCTTCAAGCTACTTATGATTAAAAGTAGCTAAGCTACAGCCAAGCTACTGTTTTAAAATAGTAGTTAGCTACACGACAAGCCACAGGCTATTTCATCGGGTAATACTTAATATCTGTGCTGCAGGACAAAGCAAATTAATTTTAAAAAATGTGAAACATGGTGTTAAAAGTAATATGATGTCATGCCAGGCTCGTCCGCTCCTCCTGTGTGCCACGCCCCCTGATTACCCACGTGGTTTCTCCCGATTGTACCCAGCTGTATCTAGTTTATTTGCTCAGTCCTGTGTATTTCAGTCCGTGTCTTACCCGAGTCCTTGGTCCGTCATTGATGTTAGTTCGTGTGAGATGTTTCCTGTTCCCGTCTGCCTAAATAAATCCCCGTTTGCACTGCTTTCGCCTGTCTGCCTGCTTCCTGTTGGCTCGCCTGCCTGTTCGCCTTACCGGCTTCCAGCGTCCCGTGACAGAATGACGGACCCTAAAGAAAGGACAGCTTCCGTAGCTGAAGAGGACTACTGCAGTTACGTAGAACAGCTGCTATTTTGGATTGCCCAGCCCGGTATTCGGGAAGATCCCCCGGCATGGGACCTCGTCGACCGGAGCTGGGATATCCTAGACCGGATGTCCCTGGAGGAGGACGCGCACCTCGCGGAGGAGGTGTGCGAGAACTTTCAGCGGCTGGACGAGCTCCGGAAGGAGCGGTACGTCAAGCCGCGCGAGCCGGGGACTATTCTCCCGCCGTCCGCCTTTGCTGGCAGCGCGCAGCCTCCCGCCGTCATCAGGAACCGGCGGAAGAAAAGGAAGAGCAAGCCGGCGATCGCTTCGGCGATTGTCCTGGGCGCGTGCGCCCTTGTCCCCGCTTGTCTCCCTGCCGATGATCTGGAGGACTCTCCGGGCAGTTCTGGGATCATCGCCGCCGCTAAACTGCCCAACAGATGGGCCAGCTCGGTTAGGGACGCTATACCACGGGTTCCCCGGATCCTTAAAGGGGCCACGCCCGTCTCGTCTGCGCAGGACCTGCCTGTCCCGCTAGCGGACGACCCGTCAGCAATTACACCCGAGGCGTTGTCTCCACCTCAGGCGCTGCCTCCGGCACCTGCTACAGCCAGTACGCTCCCCGCTCCTACTCAGTCCACAGCCATGATCCTGGCCAAGAGGTTTTTTGCCCTCCAGGATCTGTTCTGGCACGTGAGGGGGGAACCAGCCTTCAGAGACTCCCCAGAGGCGGCTGAGCTCCTGGAACAGCTGCAGAAGGAGTTCGCCGCCGTTACCCCAGAGTCTCCACTCCAGCAGCTGACTGTAGCAGAGGAGACTTTGAGGAGACTGCTCCTGTGGAGGAAGGAGCAGGTTTCCCCAGTAGCAGGGGCGGTGTTCCCCGTGGTACCTCCTTCCGCACTGGCCATGCTGGAACTCTCCGCTATGCCCGTGCAGCCACCGCAGCCACCTGCGCAGCCAGCGCAGCTTCTGCCCCCACTGCAGCAACCTGCTGCAGCTCCCGGGCAGGCGCCCCCACTGCAGCAACCTGCTGCAGCTCCCGGGCAGGCGCCCCCACTGCAGCCGCCTGCTGCAGCTCCCGGGCAGGCGCCCCCACTGCAGCCGCCTGCAGCTCCTGTCCCTGACTGCGCTCCTGTCCCTGACCGCCCTGCTGCAGCAGCTCCAGAGGCGCCCCCTCCGCCTGCAGCAGCTCCAGTCCCTGTCCTAGTCCCCGAGGTGGTCCCGGACAACTCCATCTTGGTTCCTCCCTCTTCGGAGGTGGAGGAGCTGGAATGGGACCCCTCGGGGACAGAACTCGTAACGCCTTGTCCCTCGCCCCGGCGACATCGACCCCGAACTAGGGTCGGCCTGTCTGTGTCCCGCAGGGGAAGGGGACACAGACGCAGGGCTGGGGTCCCGCCCGCCCTGCCCCCTGGCTCGCCCTCCCTCGCCTGCGCTCTGGCTCGGTTGGTGCCCGTGGGTCCTGGCCCTCCGGGTCGGCTGTCGCCTGTGGGTCCCCCTCCGAGGCCTCGTCGCCCCGCCTCGCTCCCCTCTCCAGAGCCTGGTCGGCCGCCTGCGGACTCCCCGTCGGCGGCTCCTCGGTTGCCTGCGGGGCCCCTACCTCCGGCCCTCCACCGGACGTCGCCGCCTGCTGCGGCTCCCCCCTCCTCCGGGCCTTCGCCGTGGGCCCCTCCTGCTCCCTCGTCCCCTTCCCCGGTGCTCCCTCCTGCTTCCTCCCTGGCCCCTCCGCGGGTCCCTCGCCCTGCCTCCTCGGCCCCTCCGGGGTCCCCTCCGGCTCCGGCCTCCCGGCCGCCTGCGGCCCCTCCGGCTGCCTCCCGTCGCCCGCTTAGGCTCCCTCGGGCTCCCCTTGGTACCCCCTCCTTCTCGCCCTGTGCCCCTGCCTTTCTCCCTCCTTTCTTTGTCCTGCCGTCCTCTGTTCCTGGTCCCTTTGTTCTGCCCCTCTCCATTCCTGGTTTCCCGTCGTTCCCTCCCGTCACTCCCGCTCCTTTTGTCCCGCCTGTTCCCTCTGTGTCCCCGTTTCTGGTCTGTCTCTCCGCTTTCCCGACCCTCTGTCAGGTTTTGTCTTGTCTTGTCCCTCGCTGTGTTTTGTGCTTCGGTCCTGTTCCCTGTCCTGCGTTGATTCTGTTCTTGTTTTTCAGGTCTTGTTTTGCCTAGTCCCGTCCGTCGCCCCCTTCCTTGGCGCGCCCGGAGAAGCGCGCCTTTGTGGGGGGGGTTCTGTCATGCCCGGCTCGTCCGCTCCTCCTGTGTGCCACGCCCCCTGATTACCCACGTGGTTTCTCTCGATTGTACCCAGCTGTATCTAGTTTATTTGCTCAGTCCTGTGTATTTCAGTCCGTGTCTTACCCGAGTCCTTGGTCCGTCATTGATGTTAGTTCGTGTGAGATGTTTCCTGTTCCCGTCTGCCTAAATAAATCCCCGTTTGCACTGCTTTCGCCTGTCTGCCTGCTTCCTGTTGGCTCGCCTGCCTGTTCGCCTTACCGGCTTCCAGCGTCCCGTGACATATGATTACTTAATATATATTTTTTAACAATGTAATGTCAAACCATTATAAGGTTTCAAAAAAGCTTCTTTGGTGTAATTTTATAAACAATCATATGTACAGTGTACTGTATATTAAAATCCATCTTGAATAATCTTTAAGTCAATAGTTTGGTGCTTTTAACTTTTTTATCGCAATTTTCTTAGTTGATTATTGTTATAACCTTTTTATCACCATTTAAGCTGCTAACACAGAAACAGATACGATGGATCCTGGACTGTGAGCGCTGCAAACAATAGCTTGAGCACGAGATGAATGAATGAGCGTCTCGTGGGGACGCGTGTGCTGCCAGCAGTTGGGGCGGAAGCTATCATACATTCACGCGGGGCAGCACTCGCGCTGCCAGTTGCGGAACGGCGGTAAAATCGATCAGTAAAAAGTTGCTATACAGGTCAACGATGACCTGTAGTATTTTTAACGATGTAGCAATGTTAGCGATGTACAACGGTATCTGTAAAAAATATATTTAAAAAGTTACTGGAAAACTCCAGTGTTTTAAAATTGTTAAGCTGAAAAAAGTTGGTAGTGTCGTTAATTTTAGTTAGTTACGCCCCAACACTGTTAATCACACGCTTAAGAGGCACATACTGTAAGCACACATGTCCTCCAGCTTGCACAGATGTGTGCAATCATGTGATTGAGTAACATGTGATATGCTGCCTGTCAGGAACTCCGGCTCAGGAAGACCTCAAGCTCTTTGCTTACCTCAGCATGGGCTGCTTGGGGTTCGGGGGGGGGTCTCCTCCGTCCTGTGTCTGGTGGGGCGTCTTGGTCACCTGTTTGTAAATATTCCGTGCGGTGACACCAAGCCACAGCATGGTGGACAGTGTGGAGTAGTGGAGCACGATGCCGACCTGCACCGGGGAGAGTCACATGCTCAGGTGATATACAGGTGCGTGTACACCCAGAGTAACACGCCGTATCTCACTGTATAAAACAAAGACAGGACCAATGTAACTGACAGAGCCCTAGCATGGTCTGATTGTCCATTTCTCCTGCTGCAAAAGTTTTTGACCAGTCAAAAAAAATATGTATAGTAAAGCCTGGGTGCATGGAGGACAATTCAAATACATCAGCTATTCCTAAAAAGACACTTGACACTGTAAAAGATTTTATTTATTTAATTATGCTATTGTTAGGGCACTTAATTGAGTATGAGGTAGTGCTCGGACAGTGGGATCAGAATGAGGTACAATATAGTGGTTTAAATGAACACAGACAAGGTCTGTATGTCAGGGAGAAGTGTTACTGGATAGAATGAGGAAGGCAGTGAATAGTAATGTAGCTGCAGTAATTTGGGTCAGTGCTGAATAGTGGGGCTAGTGTGGGTCAGAACAGGGCAGGACAGCTGTTAACCCTGTGCTCTTACATTGCAGCCGTGACAGACAAGTTTCAGAGACAAGGCAGGTTTTTAGACAGAACTTTTTGTTAAAATCAAATCTACCATTTATAATGAACAAGAAGGCTCTGGATCTGGAGACAGGTCTTTTTGACATGAGCTTTTATGATGAATTATGTAATAAAACAAAATAACCTCATAAAAATGTCTCCAGCATCTGCAAATGGTTAAAATATTACTGTAATCCATCCATCCATCCATCCATCCATCCAACTGAACATGAGCCTGGACCCAATATAACAAGTAGCCTAAAAATATTTTTTTATACTGTGGGATTAATATAGTGCACCTCTGATCTTAGTCTATTAAACTAGCATGTGCAAACTACAGAAATTTCTTAAAAGACATACATATTTCATTCTCTCGCATAATAAGATTAGAGTAAGGTTAGAGATCCACAGCAGGAGGAATCAACAAGCAGCTCGACAGAAATGAAAATGTTTTTGTACTGCTTAATGGTTTAAATTGAATGCTGGCACAAAGCAGGCGGCTTAAGAAAGGCAGGGTCCATATTTACGTCATTCAATAGTGAAAGGACAACATCAGTTTACAGATTTTCTTGCAGTTAGTGGACAGGTTTGGCATTTGGGTTGATAGTGGTTTTTGTCACACGCTCAGAGCTGATGGGAGATTTCTATACACACAGTGATACACAAGGACTGCCGAGGCTGTGCGAGTTGCAGTGAGGGGGGAGAGGCATTCGATGAAAGCCCCCTTTTCCCGCAGATAGTCTGGAAGTCCTTGAAGTTTCCCTGGCAGGTGGTGCACTGCAGTTCTGCAGAACCTGTGCTCTGCATCCCTGATTCGAGAATGGGGGTGTCGTGGTGGGGATAGAATCCCCCTAAAGAAGGTTTGAAAAATGATGCCATCATTATGTGAGGCACCATAGCCGGTGTTATTCAAATGTAACAAATGCAACAGGACGCAATGCAGACCGAACAAATCCTGGATTTTTTTCTGTTGCCTTTTCCTTCTCTTTCACTATTCATGTTGATTGCTACCATCCAGTAAAACTTTAACTGAAAAAAAAGCTAATCACTGGCCAACAAATTTTTACTGTCGTTTTATTACACAAATCAAAGGTGAATCTTACCGTATTGTTTGTGCGGAATTCAAATATTTAATCAGAATGTACCCATCACGTAAAGATTTTGAGTTGTATACAATTAAACCTTACGCTATAAGACGTACCTTTATTTACAGTATATGTTTAAGGTGGCAGTGACTCATCTAAATGGTAATAGTGAAAATTTCTCTGCCATACTTGGCCTCAGGAACATCCTTCTTAAGGGTCCAGTAAAAGCTAGCAATCATACTGGGATTCCATCTGCCTCGACATCGCTTTTCCATATCAGAGAGAGAACAGGATCCTGTCTCAACCTGTCCAAACATGTTACAGCCTGTAAACTCTGGCAAGACAGACTTACCCTCCTTCTGTAAAGTCCCTTTAATGCTCAGAAATAGAAATAAAATATTTTTTTCTAAATTACTCTTAAATATGCCCATACATTCCAAATAAGGATATACTGCCAAAATTATATATAAATTATATATAACCTAAAATGACTTCACTGTCGACAAACTATTGGTTAGAGAAACATTCTGAGCACATTTCTTAAATCAGCATTAAAACGTATGTAAGACATCCCTCAAAAGGACGAAGAGTAAGAATGTCAGAATACCGTCCTTGTTAATATTCTTTATGCTTTGGGCCTGTATATGTTTGTGTGTAGCACAATTACTATTCTAATACTTATACACTGATCAGCCATAACATCAAAACCACCTGCCTAATATTGTGTCGGCCCCCCTTGTGCCACCAAAACAGCTCTGACCACTCAAGGCATGGACTCCATAAGACCTCTGGTATCTGGCACCAAGAAATTAGCAGCAAATCCTATAAGTCCTATAAATTGTGAGGTGGGGCCCTCGTGGATTTGACTTGCTTGTCCAAGTCAACACCTCGAACTCTTTTTCATGTCCCTCAAACCATTACTGAACAATTTTTGTAGTGTGGCAGGACACATGGTCCTGCTGAAAGAGGCCACTGCCATTGGGGAACACCATTGCCTTGACGGGGTGTACTTGGTCTGCAGCAGTGATTAGGTAAGTGGCATGCAGCGAGGTAACATTGAAATGAGTGCCAAGACCCAAGGTTTGCTAGCAGAACATTGCCCAGAGCATCACGCTGCCTCCGCCAACTTGCTGTCTTCCCATTAGTGCATCCTGGTGCCATCTCTTCCCCAGGTAAATGACACACACACACGCAGCCGTCCACATGATGTAGCAGAAAATGTGACTCATCAGACCTGGCCATCTTCCTCCATTGCTCCATTGGTCCAGTTCTGACTCTCACATTCCCATCATAGGTGCTTTTGCCGGTGGACAGGGGTCAGCATGGGCACTCTGACCGGTCTGCGAGTATGCGGCCCCAAATGCAGTAAGCTGCGATGCACTGTGTGTTCTGATACCTTTCTATCATAGCCAGCATTAACTTTTTTATCAATTTGTGCTACAGTAGCTCGCTTGTGCTCCTGGACCAGACAAGTTAGCCGTTGCTTCCCACGTGCATCAATGAGCCTCGGGCGAGCATGACCCCATCGCCGGTTCACTGGCTGGCCTTCCTTGGGCCACTTTTGGTAGGTACTGACCACTGCATACCAGGAACACTCCACTAGTCCTGCTGTTTTGGAGAAGCTCTGACACAGTCTCCTAGCCATCACAATTTAGTCCTTGTCAAAGCCGCTCCGATCCTTCCAGTTGCCCATTATTCCTGCTTCCAACACATCAACTTCAGGAACTGACTGTTCACTTGCATAATATATAATGGCACCCTTGACAGGCGTCATTGTAATGAGATAATCAGTGTTATCCACTTCACCTACCAGTGGATGTAATGTTATGGCTGGTTGGTGTATAGCTTCTGAGAAACCCAATATTACAGCTCTAGGCAATTCTGAGGGTGACCACCAGAGGGCTGCAGTGAGAACACCTTGATTTCTGTAGAAGGTTCACAAGCTTTCCGGAATGTTCTAAACAGTCACATCAGATCAGCTCCTGCTTCTGTTCTGTTTCCTGCCCCTCATGGTGTCACTGATTTCATCTGTATCTTGTGCTTCTGTAGAAGCTCCCCTCGCTCTTCAATCTGTTCTGAGTCTTGAACCAGCTTGGTTTGACACAAGCGAGTCTCCCAGCCTTAATGATTATATACACTTTGTAACATTTCTTGTCACTGCTTATTCTTTGGTCTCTCCAGTCGAGGTGTGTTTTGTTTGAACTTTTTCCAAGTAAAGTGTCTCATGATGAACTTGCTTTTCTGTGTTGCCCGTCTGTAAGTGTTCCCAAGCCATAGGACTACCATACCTAATAAACCTAACCCTAACCCTAACTCCTGGGGTACAGTCATAGCTGCATAACAGGGTGGAAGCACATAGCAAGAGATCGTCCTGAGCAGAGAAGAGGTCTGAGAATCCTTCTCATGCAACAGGTCACAGGTTACGCAGTGATGCAATATGCAATATGCGTTAAGTTTCAGGAACAGTTCACTGCCAGTTCTGTTCAGCTCAAATGCTTACAGTGGAGACTATCAAAATCAGATGCTTATCAAAATCGACAATGGTATCCTGAAAGACCCCTGTCCATTTTACAAGATGCGAACCAGAGCCTTCGTGACTGGATACTCCGCTACAATGTATCACTAACCCCTAAAAAAAGCTGCTTAATCCCATTTGTTCACTTGTTTAAGCACATTGTCACCTCTGGAGCCGCATGGTGTGAAGCAGACATTAGTGTTTAAGAAGTCATATGTTAGGGACTTTGATGAAGCCCCTCTAGGCTCAGTGACATTACTTCAAACCAGCAGCTACTGATGTGATTACACACACTGAGGCGCAGATGCCCTGCTGCTGGCATCTGAGCGCAGTGCTGCAGCATTTATACCACGTACATAAAGGCACGAGCCTCGCACCAAATGTTTTTTATACCACATATGGGTACATATATCATGGGCAGTGAACTTACCGCTTGACAAATGATGGGATATTTGACTCGATTGATGCCACCAGCAAACACAGCGAAGGTCAGTGCCGTATGGAAACTGAAGTTGAGGAGCATGTGCCATCCCTTCCTACTGATGCGGATTGTGCTACCAAAAAGAAATGAAAAAATTAATAGAATAAATGCAAATCTGTCAAATGAAAGACCACAAAGATGACATGCAAACCCATAGCTTGTTTTATTACTACAAACTACAGATGGCACAGTGAGTACGGTAAACATTAATTAGCCATAACTTTAAACAGATTCCTTCATACTGACTGCTTCCTTAGTTTCACTTAATTATTAGCAGCTAAAGGGCAAGGTGTATTACTTGAAAATAAATTTGCGACCATGTGTTTATGGGTTTAAATCCCAGGTGGGGTAATCATTTGTTCGGTTGAACGGGGTAATTAACTCGAATTGCACCGGAGAACATCCATTTTCATAAATCATCGTATGAGCAAGTTGCCCTAGGATAAAGAAGTCAGTAAATAAAGGAAAAGATAAAGATCCATAGTGCTCCCAATATTCAGTCATTCATGAAGGACAAGGATTTCCTGTCCCTTTATAAATGAGACCGTTCTAAAGACACCCAGGCATGGAGCAGTAGAATTCCATTTCTGTTGAAGCATGGCAAGGGAAGCTGTAAATCACCTAAAAGCCAACTGGTGGCCGCTTGGGTGGAGAACTGGTTTGGGATGGACTGGTTCAGGTGCATTAACCTGCACCTGACAGGCATGGTCAAACCCGAGATGAGCTCTGCCAGCTCAGAGGGTCACCGCCTCCAGTGGCTTTCCAGCCCAGAAACTATGACTCACGGTCGATCTGCTAATATCCTGAAAATGTCCTACCCCTAAATTGACGCAGGTCTCCTTTTCCTAATTGTCCTTGGCAGATGGAAACTGTTATGAGAGAGACAATATGCGGCATAACCGAAAATGCCTGCTGGTAGACCTACTGGCTAACCTCCAAAAGCGAAACAGGCATTTTCACAGACATATTATTGTGTGGCACCACGGTTTATTTGGCTGAAGCATATGATTGGTGGGGAACACAGATTCCTTCCAGTTTCCTGTTCTATACTGTCAACAGTGGCTCCCAAATGGACACAATGAAAACACAGAACTAATTTTTAGGCTTCAAATCTGGTTTAAAGGGAAAGGGGAGACAAATGGGTGGGGCCAAAATGCAACTGATCTCAACCTGTGTGTGATCTGAGAGCGGAGTGTGTGCAGCTCAGCGGGTTAGGGATCCATGCCCAGGATCTAAAGGCAGATGGATCAAATCCGTAAGTGATGTCACCACTGGGCGCTTGGTACAAGGCCCTCAACCCCAGTTTCCCAACAGACACTGTCTGACCCTGTCTTCTGATCCTCAGTTTTGCTTTGGACAAAAGCAGCCACTAAATATGCAAATGTGTTCTTTTGCTGTGACGGCTGTTTATCCTTTGTGGGGATCTGTGACAGCAGGACTAATGATCAAATAACCAAGACATTTAAACTCTGAATGTTGTTACAGTAATCGTGCACTTTTAATATCTTCATGCTGACAGCCTGCATACATGCAGAGCAGAATGTAACATATTGGACAGGGGCTCCCAACTTGAATGTCGAATGTTGCAGTTTCAAATTCCAGGAAGGACATTCCTCTAGTACCCTTTAGCTGGGCCCTTAAGTGGAATCACTCTAGTAAAACAGAAAGGGTCATATGTATTGGAAAAGCATTTTAAAAAATTTGGAGTTTACTTAACATATTATTAATACATAAAATGGTAACATATTACCATAACAGGTGACATAAGTATCATTATAAATGTATTAAATTTTAAATCAATAGCTTCATTTTAATTTGTTTTCAGGTAATTCAGTACTTTCAAACAGCACTTTATTTTCCATGATAGCTTTGTAAAATGAATGGGGTTGAAGAAACTTATCACAAAAAGACCTATTATTTCCACATTAACAGTTTTTTTTCTCTGTTTAATAATGCCTTCATAATTTTTGTAGTACTTTGTAAAATATATCATAATATTTCAATGGCGAATTTAACAAAAATGTAATATAACTATTTGAAAATGCCACAAAATAGTGAATAATTTACTGTTCAAAATAGCTGAAAAATAGCTGTTCATTGATTATCCCTCTACACATTTTGGGAGAAACTCTATAGATTTTTACCACCATTCTTCTGAAAAAGAATTCAATACCTGCTCTTAACATTCCTGGCAATTCTACAATACCTCTGGTGCCAAAGTACACCATAAATATAACATTTCATAAAATTTAATAGCGTTTATTACTTTTGCTCTCTTTATGCCTCATGGTGTATACACTGATGTGATGGATAGCATCATATGACATCTACTCACAACCGGCACCAATAGAAAAACATTCACAAAGCTCCGTGAGAATTCTGCCATGCTGCTGAGCTCAGAACCACTTGTTACAGGTTTTAATCATCTATATTCGTACATAGCAGCTTTCCTAACATTATTCCAGGCCTCGTATATTATGACGACTTTAATAAAGAATCGATAAAAATGAATGACAAGATAAAGTAGTAATTGGACAGACTTTTCAGTCAAATTTATTGCTAACAATGTATCAATCAGAACGTTACTCTTTGGAAAGCAAAGCTCTTGAATTGTCAAAACTAGTCAATCACCGATCACCCATCAAGGCTCCACTAAATAAATGAGGCCCTGCTCAGTCATCTGTGCACTACAGAGACATTTACAGTGTAAAAGAAACGACACGCTCTCTTCAGGCAGAGAGGCAAGCACACAAACAGATTCGATATCTATATCTCTGTGGGGACTCTCCATTCATCTCTGTGGGCATAACCCTAATCCTGACGATGACAACCTTAACCCCTACCCTTTGATTGCAGGCAAAAATTTTTATATAACTGAGTGTCCTCCATGGGACGACTGAAAATAACAGGTTTTATTGACCACACACACACACACACACACACACACAAGTTTGTAATTATACCTTTGTGGGGACTCTCCATTCATTTCTATGAGAAAAATAGCAATCCCAACATGGCCATCTTGACCCCTACCAGGCCTAACATTATCTATAAGTAACGAAACGAAATACAAGACTATTGGCATTTTTAGTTTTTTGACTGCATTCACAGATCTTTGTGGGGACCTAAAAATGGTTCCCACAATGTGAAAATAACGGGTTTTTAATTACATTGTGGGGAACATTTGGTCCCCACAATGCAACATAAACATAATCCACACACACACACACAGACAGAGAAAAGTGTATCAATGGCTGGAGCTTTACCTGTGGTGCACGATGTAGGTAATGATGGAAGCAAACAGGCAGAGCAGCATGACAGCCGTGCACGCGTACACAACCGGATGCAGGAACTCGCTGGGGTAAGGGGGGAAAGACAGCACCTTCTTCAGATCCTGAGGGAGAGAGAAGGACAGAGAGCCCCTTTAGACATGGGGCAGCGGGACGGGCAGGCGCTGGCTGCATCCATTTGGGATTGATCGGGCTTTTTCTGCAGACATGGAGAGACAAGCCAAAGCTATGGTAACGTCTTCTTGTGGGACACACATGCACACACGTGCACCAGGACACACGCGATGACAAACGCACACAGGCACGATGCAGTTATTGTTTCAGAACTAAGTACAGCAGCCTATCCTGTATCAATAACTGTCACATGAGGGTGAGTGTATTAAGGGAACGCCACTAAAAATCAAGCTTATTAATCACCCAATAATATTGCGTGTATCCAAATAAAACTGCATTACTGCACTATAAAAAGACATTTTCAGGTTACACTGTTAATATCTTTATTGCTACAAAACAGTAAAGCACAGGAGTCGAGACAATAATAAAACGCTTCCTAGGAATTACCTTGGGAACAAGTGTGATCCCCAAACCTGAAGCCAAAGCAGAAAAGGCATACTTGCTTTACTAAACTAAACAAACGCTATAGATTCTGAATTCATCTGTACTAAACAGCCTAAGATTATACAATTTGTTGGAAATCCTCTTTAAAGTTACATAAATAAGTGAAACACAGCTACTCCGTTCTACCAATAACATACAATATAAATGCTTGTGGTGTCATGGAGGTGTTGAGCCACTTACAAAACAAATTTCAAAGCACTGAACAGGTATGCAATACAAGAATACTGACAGATAGGGACCGTTTAATATACAGGAGACCTTCCTCTTTTGAACCTGTGATAAAAAAAAAAACAAAAAAACAAACTGTGTTTCCCCCAACAATCGACCCAAAGCTGCCTATATTTGGTGCCTGTCCTGACCCAGTTATCAGTGAAAGGACCTGAGGGTGTAACACTGTGAATCTAAACTGCTCTTGCACTTGGAGACCTGAGCCGAAACCTCCTGTCTGCGGGAACCGCGTGTCCCTGGCATGATGAAGCTCCATGTTTAGCAAGGACTTTCCCCCAGCACACTTCCGGAGCACAGCCACTGGACTGCCGTACATAGAGCTGTCCACCTTTATCTTGCCACTGGGACCCAATGGACTGGAACTCTCTTCGGGGTCATACAGACCCATGCGTGGGCATAGTAACCGAAAGCCTAAAAATAATTTATATTTGTAAAAATGATCCTACCTCCCTCGCCAAAAAAAAAAAAAAAAGAGATAATTCAAGTGGAAATTCTACTGGTCACAAGCCTTCCATCCTGCAGATGCAGAACTGTCCATTTTCTATACCTCTACATCTAGTAAATAGTCTAACCACCGACTCTAATTAATCCAAATTTTAAGTGACCCTGGAGCGATTATGAAATGCCACACAGCAATTAGGGCAAATGATTTTGTTGAAACACAGAGCAGCATTACAGAAATTATAATATATCCAGTTGCATAGAAAGAAGTGTAACCATAATGCACAACACAATGGCTGCAGAGAAATTGCATAGTACCTAACAGGGTGAGGGTGGAGTAATTATGAGACCGGAGTACTGAACAATGACTCAGACAGGACTGCTGCTATACCCAGAGGTGGAGATTTCAAGTCCAGAGAGTACAAATCCAGACCAAGATTTAGTTTCAACCAACCAGTTGAGTACTCTGTCACTGTGACTCTTTATACTCAACTGCTTGGTTGAAACAAAATCTTGGTCTGGATTTATACTCTCTGGACCTGAAATCTCCACCTCTGGCTATACCTGTGTTCAAGACCGATAACGATCGGTATTTACAGTATCTGATATGGAGCTACATTAAACAGACTGCATTTACTATCTGCTTGTACGGCAAATGTATGCCTGATTTTGGATGCTCTTGTAATACTGTTAATATGATCCAAATGCTCTTCAGTCAGGATTACAGGCACGGCAGCGCAAGAGGTCAGCTGATCTTCCTGAAAGTAACATAGCACTGCATCTGGTGCAACAAGTTCAATCTATACCTTTAAAAAGCAGAGTTCTCATGTAAGAGTACAGATCCCACGTAACCAGTACCAGGTTAATGGGGAGGGGGGGGGGGGGTATCCCAGCCAACAAAGGAACAACCTTCAGGATGCCAGTCTACTGCAGGGCAAGCATACATACTATAGTCATGCACCACGGGCAATACAAGTACCTTTGGACTGCAGGAAGGGTATCTGTAGGTAATCGGCTTAAAATGGGGCAAATATGCACACTCCACATTGGCTGTGGTAGCGTATTAACAGTACAGATTAATATTAGTATTGGTTGTAGGTGTTGACTTCAAAAATGTAAATACTCGCCCATAATATTATGTACAGTATATATGAATCATCTTGTACGGCACTTTCATGCAGATGCATTTATGTAGAATATTGTAATGACTGTCTAATGTGGACATTCTGTATATTAGCAAGAAAACTAAGAAGCCATTGCTCCTAACTATAAAATATACCAGTCTAAAGTGTGACAGTACATGTTACTTAAGAGAAAAACCTGTTTAATTAGAGCTGTTTCACACAGCCTTGCAGCATTGGATCAAAATATTGTACTTATTATTATTATTATTATTATTATTATTATTATAGTATTAGGTAGCATAGCACCTACTCCTCTCCAAGCTATTGTCCCATCTAACAGCAGAATCCATTACAGCAGTTTCTCTGTATAAAAGTATAAAAAGCCTGAATTATCATCAGACCATTCTCTCTGAGCGTACGTTATTGTTCTCTGTCAGCTACGTTTAAAGTGGAATTTTATATCCATCCTTTTCACTCTTCGTCTGCTGTCGTGCAAATTAAATGCAACCCAGTTACCCCTCCTTTCTGGATGTAAAAAGGTGATGTTAATTGGACGAGATCATTTTACAAAGCGCAGACACGCCACGTTGATATTGTTACTGCACATCTCACCTAAAAGCCAGGGAATTAAATGAAGTTAATATACTTTTGCATACAGGCTCAGATTACTCCTAAATGATGATACATGCGGAAGCCCAGAAGTGAAAGGCGACTGGCAAGACTTCAATAATGTGGATGTAAAGATTTCTTGACCACAATGACAGCACTGTCACGCATCCCTGATCTGGACTTTAAAAGGTTGGAACTAGTATCCACTGCTATAGAAGCCGTTATATACAGCACAATATACACATAAACAGGCACAAGCATCCGCAGTGCTTATTCACAGCCGCTGTGGCACGGCAGGCCTGCCTAAAGCCTCTCCTGTGCTCTGCAATCTCCACAGCGAGAGACTGTCAGCACACTGTTATCCATTTACCCAAAAAGGAAGAACCATCCTGTCTGCTTCACCACCGCATGCAGACACCCAAATACACAAAAACACACAAAAGAGCTTAGAAGACTAGCAATTTGATTTACGTAATGTTCCAAAATAGAACAGGAGCAGCTGCGTAACGCTGGGGTTATTCATATTGTGAATTTTGTTTGGAAATTGAATTTTCGCTATAATGTAATTTGTGCTAAATGTATACATTTCACATAAATATACCCCTGTACCTCCAGAACCGAGGGTCTGAATCCCACTTCTGTTCTATATGGCAGAATTTGTGCACGTTTCCTTGTGGCACTCTTAACATGCCCGTAGTACCTGAGTGTGTCCATCGGTCCTACAATCCGGCTGAGGCTGCACCTCTGCATTTTGCCTTGTGCTGCCTGGGTCAGGTGTCGAAGACCCTGTACTAAATGGATGGCCGGAAGATGGATGGGCAATAGGAAACAAACTCTTCCTGCTTAGGAACTTCTCAAAATTCCCAAAATGCTTGTAGAGCTTTAAACCACACTGTTTTATTCGGAAACGCAGTGAAGTAGGCCAGATCATGGAACGATTTAACAGTGACTTCAGTGCAACAGAATTATTTTATATGCAAATCTGGTATTTACAATTTTCTGTAGAATAAATATTGCACAAACATTCACTCAGTATGACTGTTCTGTGTAACCCTGCCAATTAAATCCCTAATGGAAACCTCACATCAAGCACTTAAAATATTTAAATTTTCAACTGAAGTGCTGATATGTTATCTTTACCTAGGAAAAACAAACAAATCCCTTTGTCTTCTGTTCAGAGTTTGTAAACAGGTTTGTTTTGAGCAAATTGTATGCCTCATGGTCCTTGACAAGGTTAAGCAGCTGCATTTGTTGTTGCAGTGCCCCCAGACAACGAAATCAGATTTCTAGCACCAATCCCAATAATAACATCACCCATTGGCCTAAAAATGTTACAATCAATGTCAGATTATAACTTTCATCCATCATGGGCACTGAGTGATTTAAACTGAAAAAATGAATCATTCCAGAAATAACACATGCCCACCCCCTACCCCCCCCCATGATAAACTACACCTGCATACCTGCCATCATTCTGCATTTCTTTTTAATTCAGGTGGTCCCTAAAACAGGTGGTAATGTTTTAGACAGGTATCATTTTTTTCCTGCCTTTTCTGTAGCACGCAAGACGTGCAAGACACTGCACACTGCACTCCGGATCCACATTACTCCGTCTTCTTTGAGATCTGAGAAAAGGGAAGGTGAATTGCTGGTATTATACTCCGATTAATGAGGTCGCCATTCTCCTTACATGCATGTTTAGTGCTTTGTGGATGTGCATGTGGGCCTTTTCTCCTGACTGCAGTCAGCCTTGAAAAGGGGAACGCTGTCATTGAACTTTGCAAACTCCAAAGCTGTCATGTGCTTCAGAGCCGCGAGCATCTGGATGCCCTTATCTGGCAGGCCCATTGTTTAAATGCTTTTCTGGGTCAACCTGAATCTTCAGCATGGCATGGTGGTGTACCCTTAAGCCAAACCTCTACCTAAAAACACTGCAGCATAAGACAGCATTTACAGAATTTATTTCCTGCTTGTTTTTTATCAACCACTTATGTATAAGGTCGACTTATTTATAAAGATGTACCACTTAGATAATACTATCAGTACAAAAAGCAACACATTATTTTGCTAAAACACGACCAAGTCCAACTTGTTTTACTCCAGTCATGTATTTCCCTTAAACTTAAACACCATGATCAATGCTGAAAGAAATGTTTGTCAAAATGCAATCTATACCACGTACTAGGTATTTAAAAATGTAGCAATGGATATAAACAACATTTACCGTGGACACATTTGTATCCCTGCTTGTACGAGGTATGTGTGTTTGTTTTTATGTGTTTTCATATGTCAGAGGGTATTTAAATGATGCCTGGGTTTTTGATATTGGATCTTCTTCTCTGATGGGCTTCCAGGTTTCTTCTGCTGTCTCCAACCTTCTGCAGAAGAGTGATAATTCTACTCCTTCGGCTGGGGATTTCATTACGCGACTCGATTCCCATTTTGCATACACCGATGCTTAGTCCATCTGCCCCCTTTAAATGGAATTGGCCTACCTATTCATTCGTGTATAGCTGACTTGTTTATCTCTTACCATAAAGGCTGCCTTACAGTCCTGACAGCAAGGGGAGTCTCTGATAAGGTCTGACCAGTTAAATTGTGTGGAATCACACATTATTTGAAATCAAACCACAAAACAATTAAGAAATTTTTCACAGATGTGCTCCAACATTATAAAACCTATGTCCTCTGGATTCACTTACGTAATTTAAACAGGGAAGGACAATATTGTTACAATTTCTGAAATGCACTGGCATTGACTTTCCATATAAATCAGTTGAATTTTATATTAGATTAACTATCAACAATGGGTGCCAGCATGGTCTCCTCTACTGCACAACACATACCTGAGAAAAATCTATCAATAAGAAGCCAAATAAATAAATTCCTTCTATATTTTTTCCTTCTACATTAATCTTGAGTCCAGCGCTGGTATTAGATCATCTAATAGCCATTGCTGCCGCAGATCTTGGTTTACCTACAGGCAGTCAATTACAATCTTATCAAGTTGTTTTGTCCACTCATTTTTTATAAAGACATCCCACAATGCAGAAGTAGCTTTGGGAATACATGCAATGCAAATATGAAGAACATACGTTGTGTCATCACAAACCAAACATTCGCCTTCCTGTTTTGGGAAATACATCCAGTCCGCACCTAAAGGACCACAAATATCATACTGACACAAACAAAAAAATTATTTTGCCTTCACGCCAATTCCGAACAAAAGCATCATTGCAGCATTGTATTAAAAGGGGGGGGGGGGAATGCATTTTCTGGGCTCCACACCGTCAGGTGGATAATAAAGATGTATAGGAGCTGTTATAATAAAGGCAAGAGTTCAAAGGTCAACAAATGAATTTATGCATCTTTCGTACACTGCATGCAGTGCATGAACCAGAAAGAGAGTCCCGAATTCCCAGATATCAATGAAAATAAGAATAATATATTATTAGGCACAATAGCTGCATTGACCTTCCGGCTTTTGCCACTTTTTCTCTCAAAATACACAGCCAATTACAACACAATTACTTTGAATTACCTAAGGAGTGTTATTCCTCCAAATTAAAACAAAACCACAGTTACAAAATAAACCATAACCGATTTCGTACACTGGGATGACTGTGAATGAGCAGTGCAGCAAATGGAACCAACTATACAACAGATCATAACAGCAGTATTTTGTCAAATGATTCAATTGGCTGCACCATGATTATGCTACATTACGGCAGAATTCTGAAATACGCATTTCTGTAATGTTTCATTTTAATGCTGTGGCATAGGCTCATACATATACTTAAAACAAAACCAATTAATATTTAAATAAATGTTTAATATATCAGTTAGTAAAATGCACTAAAAGTAAAGGCAACAATAAAAGTTCGTAACTGAGTCCTGACTAAATACAGTCCTGAGTAAATACAGTAGTAACCCTGTGTGCTCTAACTCTTTAATCAAAACAATTTGTCAGTTTCTTACTATTGTCACTACAAAATCATTTATATTGTCAGTGGAGCAATAATGGAAGGAGATATTTATGGTTTGAGGTTTGAGGAAGAAGAAAAAAAGGCATTTAAAAGTGCAGGACTAATTTAACACAGAGTCTGCTAATTACTAAAGGACTCCAATTAACTCACAATAATAAACAAATGCCCAAACATTAGCACTTCTGCTGTTATTGGAAATGCAAAATGTTCAAAGGTGTAAAAGATAAAAAATATGAAACCCACATAAAACACCAAAAAGATATTTATGAACTTTTTGGGTGATTACCTTTCTAACAATATCTGCCCTGGTATAAAATCATATCTTGATCCAGCGATAGTACGAGTCTTTCAGGCAGCTGCATCAGTCGCTGTGTATCACCAGAATAATTATGTGAAGATGAATTCATCCAAATGAGTTCAAATAAGTCTCATTCAAGTAAGTCTAATAATGTATTATTCGGTTAAAAAAGTAATAAAAGGGAAATAAAAGGAGAACCAGTCAAAATGTAATTATGCAAATATATTCTGGCAGCATAATTTAAACTTTGCAACAAAGAGCCATTTTATTATATCGCAAAGTGTTTACCATGCGCATCCAGCATCAACAATAACTTAAATTCCTCTGCTTACTCAACGTGTGGTAAATGCAGGCAATTAATAAATTATTCTGAAAAGCAGTGTTCATTTAAATGTATTCTTTACATCGCATAGGATGATCAGGCAGCCAATTTTTCTGCCACTTATGCATTGCAGGATTGCAGTGAGCCTATAAGCACTGGGAGCCCAGAAAGCACTGGGACCACAGTAAGGGACACCCTGAACTAGATCAGTCCACCGCAAGGGAGATGTGAGGCCACAGTGTTATGCACTGAGCCACCATGCAGCCCTATTGGAACATCTGAAATTTAAATAACTGCAACGTCACAACACATTTTTTTTAACACTGAGAGGAACTGAAATACTAGACAGTGAGCACTGCCCTGTTCATCAATTAAAAACAAAACAAGTATGCAGGTAAATACAGTGCAATACTGGTAAATAACAAATGTATTATTAGTAGGTAGTATCCAACACGTTTATCGAGTTATTGTCATGGCAACCCAGTGGTACACATTAGATGCCACACCAGTACATGACAATCAATGGTACAATGAAACTGGCTGACGAGCAAAAATTAATGGGGGATGAAGATGAAATATAAATGTATACAAAAAAAAAATCAATTACTATGGGATTCAGAATTCAGAAGCTGGTGCTGACTATTATCACATTACTCCGCACATACATTACGTCTACAAAAATGTCACATTTATGCTCGATAATTTCAGCACAGCCAAGAAATCATTATTATGACTCATGCTATCAGTATTACATCATGAAAATATGATCCATCCATCCATCCGTCCATCCATCTATTCATCATGGACAGGGTCAGGGGCTGAGCAACACAACCAAGATTATTTAGTCATTATGGGCACACATCAATCACATAAAATTTAATTAATAAAAGTTTCAATCATGTTGTAGTGCTAGTTGCAGTGTCTTTTGCTCAGTATGTTTTAATTTAAGCTGCAAAAAATATTTTTTACCTATCTGAAACCTTGGTATCATTTGCTTCTGTTCCAAGTCGGCAGATTCGGTGATTTCTATTACTTGGCCAAGGGAAGGTACGTAAAATTGAACTATCTATTGTATAGAGTTGAAATGGAACAGTTAAATTAAAATTTATGACAGGAAAAAATACTTAAACAATAGACACACTCTGTGAAACAAAGAACCACATTGATGAAAACTCCAGAGTTACCGGGTTTGTAAAGTTTTTGCTGTAGTACTTCAACTGTTCATGCAAGCACACTTTTAAATCTATTCAAATAAGAGGAATCAAGCTCTCAAGGATTAGGGTAAGCAGTAATGACAGGTGTGTTATTCGGCTTTTCGGGTTTGGACTCTGTGATCATTACGGGAAGGTTCAAATCCTGTGACTAGAAGAGTGATGTCTCCATTGGCCCCCTGAAAAAGGCCCTTAACCCTAAATGCTATTATTATTGTTATTAATAATAATAATAATAATAATAATAATAATAATAATAAATGCAATCTGCTTAATTTTCTCCAGCAAATGAAAATCCTCACACAAATTGTTCTATATAGTCTTCTTACACATATGTAGATCTAAGCAAACATGCACCCAATTTACAGGTTTGGGATCCTTTACTGGTTTTACCATAAACTGGACGGTATCTGACCAAAAATGGGCGTATTTGTCATCAGGAATTGAGCTTTTTTCTGAGGAAGCTGACGAACTCAATCACAGTATATTTAGCTCAGCAGAACCATCATGGATTTTCCTTTTGTGAGATCTACATTCTGAAAGGTCCATGATGATGGGTGAGTTATCCTACTGGATCTGTCCATGGTGCTGATACAACAACATGCATCCTTCTGACAACGATGAGCCAGCTTCTCAATGTTTGCTTTTCTTTTGAATCAAATTTATTAGACCAAAGAACTTCTTTAAATCTAACGCTGATGTTATGCTTGGTAGCAAGATGACACGTTATACTCACCCTTTCACATTCGCAAGGGTTAGGGGGCAGAAGATTCCCGCAAATGTGAAAATTGGCAGATAATACTTGGGTCCATTAATAAAAATGTCAAATTAATGGCACTGGAAAGTCGCTGCGAGAAATTGCAAGATTCCACAGTCAGAGAGTCAAACTAACACGGGAGTCAGGCTGGTTATGGAGACAAAGGTGCGCGGCATGTTCAAGGCGAGATGCGAAGATCCCACGGCTCCATTTAATCATTCAAGGGCAACTCGCACATAACCAAAACCCTGAATGTCAAATCTGTGAATCCAGAGGGGCGACTGTACACTCATATACAGCTTTGGATAAATACTGGTATAGTTAAACATGAAAAGAAATGAAACTCTGCGAAACCACAACAAAAAAAGAAAATAATTACTGATAACATCCATGCATTGAAATGTTCTATATAAAAATAAACTGAGACAAAATCTATTCAGTATTCATGCCCAACGTGATGCTGTTTGCAAGGGAAATGCATGTAAATCTTAATCTGCAGTAACAAAGCCATACTACAGAACTTTACATATATGACACAACTAGTGTAAAATGACGTTTAAACTTAAATGTAAATTTCCCCCAAAGGAAAGTGCTTGCACTGGAGTTTGACTTTAGAAATGACCATGGAGAATAAAAACACTGATGCATGAAAGAAAAACAGTTTACCCTGTCTTAATGAGTTTAGCAATATGAACCTGTGAGACACTTAAAAAATGATGAACATAGACTATAATTTCATGGATGGTTCAGGTCTGATTGACCTTAATTATACAGTGACAAGCACAATGTAACTCTAATGGATGGAGTTTCATACAATTACTTTTAATGAAATGCAAAGGTCTTATATTAGCAAAGTGCATGACATTCATATCCCTGATGCAAAGTGTGGGAACTTTTGTCTACGTTATTCTTTTTTAAAGATCTGGAACAACCGATCACTAAAACCACAGAACGTAATTATTCCCACTCAGTTTCTAGGAGTCACAACAAAAGACAACTAAACTAAATGCCCAACTAGAGACCGATAGCTACCTTGCCAGCCACACAAAGTAAAGACCATTATTAATCCTTTAGGATGACAGACAATATGAAGCTGTACTTTAATCTGTAATTGGATTTTTAAATACAATATGCAAGCATGTTCATTATATGAATTATTTCGCCACTGCTCAGTAAAGTGACATGGTAAACAGATGACTGTGATGAAGAGCTGTTTGAGAAGAAATTACGCTAACTCTGAGCTAAAGCTAGCTCTTTAGCAGTACTAGCTTTGTCGTCATCAAACGACAAATATCACCAATCCCATCTCTTACACTGATACTCATTCAGATCTCAGCTACAGTCTCAAAAACCTTGCCACATGGACATACTCCATAAACAACTCCACACAAATCTATCGGCACAAGCCTACTGGTCGGTAGTTCTATTTGCAGACCAATTATCCATCCATCCAGCCAGGGCTTAGGTTTAGAGGGCTTTAGCCCCAAATGTTCCTAACGAAGTGCCAGTTCTTGTTCTTTTTACAATCACTTTTAAATCACTGTCATCATGTTCCGATACACAGACTAAGCCCTGGAGATCCTCTGCCCCCAGAACCACCTGTGCATCCAACCACTTATCCTAGAAAGGGCTCCGGAAGGCCTGAGATCTACCCCAGACAGCACGGGGCTCATGGCATGGGCATTCCCTGAGCTGAGCTGGATGCCATCTCATGGTAAGGCACATGCAGACCAAACCTTAATCATTACGAGGGATGGCGACAACAGGCCTTGACGACTTTCTTCATGGTACCGTACCTTACGAATCGAAGCTCTGTAGCTCGATTCAAAGCTGTAACATTATTAAATGATACTTTGCACATTTCTCATCCAGACAGGATCACTGCTCAGCTTCAGAGACCGTCAATAAAGGCATATCACAATGCTATACTGTACGCGAGAATTAACGTTCCTTATTACCATATATTTAATATAACTGTAGTTGCTCAGTGCTACATCAGAATGAAGCTATCTAAAAGCAGGCAAAGCCTAATCTTGTTCTCTGAAGGAAAAAAAAATAACCAATGTACTGTTTAAATGTTAATACTTACTGGGATTAAAAATACATCAGTAGCAGATTAGGGAAGCTATAATTCATTCACACACTTTTAAAATACTCTCTGTATCTAAACTGTATCTTCTTAGACAAATTTTGAGTGACACCTAAAATGAATTATTACAACAAAGTAATACTACTACTACTACTACTACTAATAATAATAATAATAATAATAATAATAATAAGAAGAAGAAGAAGAAGAAGAAGAAGAAGAAGAAGAAGAAGAAAAAGAAGAATTTATATCTTCCCATCACGTTATATAAAGTATTATGACAATATGACCAACTAAGTACATCAATAAAACTGATTAAACTCAGTCAGAATATCACGCAACAGGTACAGAAGGGACACGGCGAGTTAATATCACAGGCCTCCTAGACACTGTCCAGGGAAATATGATGTCACGAATAAGTAAATGACGACTCTTAGTATCGGGCGCTGCAGTGGAAACTGCGGGTGTGTGGTGACTGCATAAATAAACGTAAAATAATATCAATATCATTCGCTATACTCTACTAAAGAACCGAAAGGTATGGCTTCTAAGCTGATCTGAAGTCACTTCCATTCACTAACACCATCCGGCAACCTTACTTTTTCTCATTTTCCGACAGTCAGACAATCAGCCTCCTGTCCCACACTTGGTGTTTTGTTGTGTATTTAATAGGCATATTACTAGAACCTCACGCTATGATTGTGCGACATCTGCGCCCCATCGGACAGCACCTGATCGGTATTCCGTGCACGCCTTGCTCCCACTTCAACAGCTGCCTGTATCTGTGTCCTTCCCTCGCAAATCCCTTATTCTGATAGTTTAAATTGCACTGTACTTTGACAATGGAACGCCGAAATGTTTCAAAGAACAAAAAAAGTGCAACAGAAGAGATCAACCAATGCGACTACGACGCCAAATAATTTGCAATCCTAACACGCCCCCCAGTTTTGCATAACATGCAGCGCATTTCTGCTCGCTAAGTCCTGCTATGGAAACAGGGAAAGATGCTCATCTTCGATTAGTTTCTTCCTACAGTTTTGATGAGGCACGTCGGCAGCAAACATACAAACAACAGTCCCATGCTATGCAATATTAATACACATCTTGCTTTAAACAATAAACAGTGCATCGCTCTTGTTGAGCATATTGCGGTATAATGGCACATTAGTACACCACGGACGCTGCACTCGAAAGTGGACGCTGAATAGGCGATCACTGCTTGCACTAAATAGCTTAAACAGCATCACTGTAATAAACGAGCAAGAGACCGATTAAGAAACCACCGATACGCATATAGCCAAAACAACAGGCGGCACAAGTGATCAGCAGTCCTTCACATTTTTTTCAGTTACAAAAAAAAATCTGATTTTCGTAAACTTTATGTACAATTAATTAGCATTTAAGAAAACGCAAATGGCAGTGAGGTTCTTTGTGTAGTCCGGGGCTATAAGCCACATGAAAAAAAAAGAATAGGCATGAGGGAAGGGACAGAAGTGCTATACTTTCAGAGGCATGACTCTCCAGGTACTCACCATTAGCACTGCGAAGTTATTGTGGCGTGTACAATGAATGACGGTGGTGTTTCCAACAGAGCCCGTTATGTGGCAGCCCTCTGCCCTCCAGCCCCCGTGTCCATCTAGAAGGTCAAAATCCCAGTAGGCTGCAGTTGGGTCTACACCCAGCGCGAAGTGCCTCAGAGCGATGGTGATGGACTGGGAGAGGCTCCCGAGGCGGCACCCATCTGCAGGAGCAACAAACGGAATCAGAGAAACCAAGTGGAAAATCCCAGCGCGAAATACTCAACGCCAAACTGCATGGTGTATGTATGCTTGTATCTATGCAAGTATGTATGTGTGTGTTTATGTATATGAGTGTGTGTACACACACACACACACACACACACACACACACACACACACACACACACACACACACACACACACACACCTTTGTGCGCAGTCTATGTTCACACACGCGTGTGTATTACAGTGTGTTTACACACATCCTTGTGTATCGTATTGCAGTTAAAGAGCAAGTAATGATAACTGATAGAGTG
Source organism: Brienomyrus brachyistius (assembly GCF_023856365.1). Lineage (NCBI taxonomy): Eukaryota > Metazoa > Chordata > Actinopteri > Osteoglossiformes > Mormyridae > Brienomyrus > Brienomyrus brachyistius. Next base: position 11,476,686 of record NC_064535.1, on the reverse strand, counting down.
CTGGAGAGTGCATATGCTTAAACCATTTACTTCATTCAATCGTGTCATACAAATGCCATATGATTCCTTGTTTGTAAAGGTGTTTTTTTTCTTGGTGGGATACAGTTCTAGTACAACCTACCTGTATACAACGCTAAATATTACACGCACAGTAACCTTGACTACCACATTTATCCAACTAACAGCACAATGACGTCCTTTGTAAACGCTAAAACCCGAATGAACAACCAACACCGGAAAGATAGAAAAGCACAGTCACGTCAAAGGCAAAAAAATTACATTTATATGCGTTAGACGTTGGATGATCCGTGGATATTCTTTATATAAAATTCTATTTCCATGACCTTACTATAATTGCAATATTCCTGTGTAAAATTACATGTACTAACATTAAAAAATAACATTTCCTACAAAAACGGTGGCTCCAAGTACTTTACTAAAAGATAAAAAACATTCCGAATAATTACATTTTACAGGCATATATTTATATCATGTTGTTCACCGGAGACAATTGGCAAGTTAAATGCAACTCGTTATCCAGTCAAGACTGGAAAAAGGGGGTCCTTCTCTTACCTAATTTTGTGAAAGCAACTGGTGTTGAAACACTCCTGCGTTTTCCATCATCTGCAAGATTTGATGAATTCCCTGTGCAAGGAAAGAGTTTCCCATTTCGAAAGACAATAAAGTGCAGCTTGCAAGTCGAGTTATCAACAGATTGCAACGCAGGGGATCTAGGAGTACCAGCCAGGGGTAATTGGATAGAGACGACTGCCACTGTGTTCTGTGGACAGAATGAAAAAGGGGGAAAGAGGGATTAAGAAACTGTGCACAAACTGCTAACTCACACAAAATAAGGATTTAAAAGTTAACTCACTCTCCACTCGCTAGCAGCTACCGAAACAGTATATGAGTAGCAATGAAAACGTGTTTAATTCGGCTCTGTGACTCGCTCCCCGGTGTATTCGCTCAGGCTCCCTGCTGCAGAGGTTGAAATGGTTCTTACCATTTCTGCTCGAAGGCACATCAGCACTGCAGCGGTGATTTAAAGAGACACCCTACCAGCTACCATGCTTCTGTATAGTGCAATAAACCACCGCGTATTAGCGACATATCCCACAAAACATTTCCAAATAAACCATCAAAACTACAAAAGAAATAAAATCAGTAATAGTAAGACAATCTAAGTTATTATGAAAGAATTCAAAGTCTGTCTGATCATTTTAAATGCAGGTTAAACACACGAATCGTTTTACTGGAATATGAAACATCATATTGATTTAATAACTGCAACATTATGTCGCTTTTTTGTAATGTCATCCGCAACATGCATGAACACAATGCTATTCTGTAATGTCCTAAATTTAACGGTGAAGGTTTCGTTTTAACATTGGCCAGGAGAAAATCAGCCCCAAACTCCCCGCCCCCCATAAACCACGGTACTCCCACAATATTGGTACGGACGTCTCCCTACCGTCCACACGCAAATCTACACCCTTGACTAAATTCAATTAAGATCAAAAAGTTATATCTAAAGAGAACCACAGTAAGTTTGCTAATCCATATTACTTTCGTAACACCAGTTACAGATAATCAGAGTCATGCATTATACATTTATATTCGGGCTTACAACATCAACTATTTCATTGATACACACGCCTATGTCGTAATTCAGCCTTTTAAAGCCGCAGGACATGTTAAGCTTTGTAATTCTTAATATATTTGTTGTTTAACAACGTCTTATGGTTCAGGAAGTTAGCTGGATTACTTGAACTAGTTCAGGCACGTCATGTTCAAAGGAGCAGCAAAATACGCCTTTTGTGTGGGATTATGACAGACTTGAATAAGATGGATAAACCAGTTATGGTATGCTTTTACACCCTGGAGATAGTCTACCAAAGGCCCTTTCATGCATATTTGACACAGAAGAATTTTATACATTTCTTGCTAAATGAGATTAAAAACTATAAACTTGACGATGTTTCAGATACTAATTTAAAGCAATTGGATCATTTGTCATTAAAGAGACTACCGAAAAGGGGATTTATACTGTGGATTACATACACATACCCACTTTTTTTCTCTGTTAATAACCTTAAAATATTCATTAGGCAACATCCTTGTTGTCTTGAAGTCAAGTAAATTGTTGGGAGAAACTTTGAGCTACTTACCATGGTGTGAACCATCATGCACAGAGACAATGGGAAGTAATTCTACCGGCATCTGCCTTTCACGTGCATTGTTCCTTTCCACAGCTAAGTACCAAACTGCTCAGAGGACATTTCTGCTTTGAGAATTAAACTGGAGGCTCTGGCTTTCGCGACAGCACAATACCGGAGCCAAAGCGGGAAGAAGATTCAAAGGGCACTTCAAGAAGGAAAAATGAAGGTTTCTACTGACTTCTTCAATCTAATCACGCATTATATACGAAACAGCATATTTACTTCACTCAAATAATTATAATGTCTTGTTATGTTAAACACATAAAAAATATAGTAAAATATATTTACACATGGAGGAGGGGGGGGGGGCACTGTGGAGCAGTGCTTAGCACATCTCTTTGTCCCGTTTGTCCACTGAGGTCTCCGGTACCCCCCGCCCCCAGTCCAAAAATATGCTAAGGTGAATTGGAATTATCATCCTGGGCTGTTCCCTGCTTTGTGCCCATAGGCTCCAAGCCACCCCACCCCCCATGAGCCTGAAGAGGACACACAGTTACAGAAAAAGGATGAATGGATGTTCTTCTAATTTCAGAAAAGTTTGTTATACACTCTAATTTTCTTATATTTCTCCGATGCACTTTGCATGCTTTTCTTAATATGCAAACAGCACAATGGTAAGAACATGAAAGCTATTGTATTCTGGATTTTCCATGTCAGCCACTATTGTATCTTAATGAACTCCTCTATTCCGAAGGCACTTGGAATCGTGTCTTGTTTTTTAAAAAAACGTTTTTTTTTTTCCACAGAAGTGTCACCATCATTTTACAAAGCTTACTTCACTTTAAGTCTTAGTTGAAAGTGATTTTTCCTTTGACTTGTTTTAAATTTATACAATGCCAAATGAACGAAAAGATTCTTCAACCATAAACCTACATAAACTACAAATTTACATTAACCATCATACTGTCCAATTAATACTTATTGCCAAATTTATGAAAACAGTATCGCCACAGTTTTTGTAAAAGTGATTAACTGATTATGTTATATTAAGGACACAATTGACCAAATTCCTTATTTTTCGTTATCCGTTTCCTAAATACTATATAATAAATATGAGACACTGTATATAACAAAAACTATTCATATTTTTCAATATGTATTCATGTCACAAGTTATCTTTAAATTACAGAAATAAAAAGAAAAACAAAAATGTATATTCAAGAGCACACTGAATTGTAACTGGCAGTAAAGGTGATGCAAAAAAAATGCTAAAAGTGTTGTTTACGACAGATCACCACCTAGGTCACATGTCACATCTCATTCAGAATCCGTGTTGTTGTCACGGTAATTCCTGCCCCATTCCTCAAAAACACTGAAAGTTTGGCATGCTGTAGCCTTAGTAACAATAATCTCCTCTTCTTTCTGAATTACTCCAGTAAGCCGTTACTTGTGTCGAAAACAGCAGGCTGAATATATAGCTGTCTGAATTCTCATCAGACTCCAGGCCCCTCTGTCTAGTGAGGAGATGGCCGTATTGATGCCTGCTGCGTATACAGTCCATCATCCTGTCCATGTATACCGTATACTTCTCTGATAGTTCACAGAATTTTTGTTTGATCTTAGCTGCCATGTGTAGGTAGAGGTAAAGAACGCAGCACCTTCTGCCTTCAGTCTATGGCCCAAAACCGCAAAGATAAACACTGTGAAAGCACCCTGGGGAAAAAAAAACACAACGCTCACCGAATCTGAAGTAGTGCAAGTATAACTGTCAACTTCGCAACTACCAAGAAGCGCAACGCACATGACCATACCTGCGTAACTAAAAGGAGCTCACGATAAAACTTAACATGTGTAAAAACATCATAACGTAGGCGCATAAGGATGGGAAAAATGTCTGAACTTACTTCAACACAATATTAAAAAAATCTTACGCGCCTTGTCATATTGTGGTGTAGCTAGGTAGCACAGTGCAAGACAAATACTGGCGTTCAGTTTAATAGTTTTCAATTTTCTGTACAAAAATGAGTAATCCAACAACATTAAACCCTTTGATCTCTACAACAAAGAAACAGAGAAAAACGTTATGACAGCACAATATGAGTTTCCTTTTTAATATATAAATAATCATTTAATATTACCATTAAAATCCTAGAGGTACTGAGCACTTCTGTTACATGATTACACATTGAGTGGAATACAGTTACCATGCCAACCTCAGCATCCAGTATGTTTATGTATAACAGTTACAAAGCATATTTTACCAAAAAAATACAAAATTTCCTAATACAACACATTTTATTAAATTCAAAAGTGTAGAAAAAAAAATCAGCGTAAGACTTTATACTTCAATTTAACATTTTTTTTGTCTGGGCATATAATTAACATAATAGGGGAATGCAAATCAATGTTTAAGACGGAGCAGCCATTACGTTGTTCAGCCTCTAAATTGCTTGTACTGTGTGCGATAGCCTCACCTGCAACCCTGATCAGGATTAGTCGTTACAGTAAAATAAGTCATGTTCATTGTTCCACATAGGCCTCCTTAAAAAGCATCCGATTTGCCATTGTATTGTTTCAGATATGAAATGTGTCTTAGCTGCCAAACGTAATTGATGGGAATTAAATATTTTTCAGCTACAGCTTGTGTTTCTTTTGAACTTGCTGTCAGAAATAATAACAATGCATTGAAAAACCAGCTACAATAAGGAACACACCCAAAAAACCAACCAAAAACAAGATGCAGACTGCAACTGGCAGCTAAACTGCATTAAAGCTTGTAGTACGAAGTCTGAGTTGCCATATTCCACTTCTATTGGTTCAAGTAACGAAAAAAAATAAAAAAATAAAGCAGGTGTCAGATGTAGATAGCTGAAAGGGAAATTTTGCAACAAGGGCTAATTTTCTTATTGTAGTACTTTTTCAAATAAACCATAAACAGTAGAAGTTATTTCTGCTCCCTGTGGACAATCTGCTATTCCATGTTTTATTTTTGTTGAACTATAAAATTCATTTCATTCAAAATTCAGTAGTTGTATTTTGACTCAACATTTTTAAATTGTCCTTAGTCTCCTTAGTGTGGTAAGAATTAAGGATAATCCTTTGAACTCAATCTAATAATTTTATGTCAAGTATGTCTGATGGGGTTTTCCATTGTAAAAAAAGCGAAGGGCCTTCCCCAAATGGTTCTCACAAAGTTGGAAGCATAGAATTGTCCAAAATGTCTTGCTATGCTGAAGCATTAAGAGTTCCCTTCACTGGATCTAAGGGGCCTAGCGCAACCCCTGAAAAACAACCCCATACCTTTGTCTTTCCACCACCAAACTTTACAGTTAACACAATGCAGCCAGGCAGGTAATATTCTTCTGGCTTCTGTCAAACCCAGGCTCATCCATCAGATTGCCAGACAGAGAAGGGCGATTTGTCACTCCACGAAACACATTTCCACTGCTCCAGAGTTCAGTGGTGGCGTACTTTACACCACTCCATCCACTGCTTTACACTGCGCAAGCTTGGTGCTGTGAGGCTTGCACGCAGCTGCTCAACCATGGAAGCCCATTCCATGAAGCTCCCAGTGCACAGTTTGTCTACTGGGGTTAATGCCAGAGGAAGCTTGCAGCTTTGCAGTTATTGAATCAACAGAGCGTTGCATGGCAACTTTTACGCACTATGCACCTCAGCACTTGGTGACCTCGCTCTGTTACCCTTGATCAATGGACTTTCCCTGCCAGCCCCAGTAGGATGGGATCCTGTGAGTCTGGTTCCTCCTAAGGTGTCTTCCTTCTTGGGAGTTTTTCTTTGCCACTGTCGTCTCTGGCTTGCTCACTGGGGGCTTTGGGCAGGGATGCTGTAAAGCGCTTTGAGGCAATGTAATACTGTGAAAAAGTGCTATACAGTACAAATAAAATTGAACTGAATTGAATACGTGGTCTGCCACTTGGTGGCTGAATTTCGGTTGTTGCTAAACACTTCCACTTCGCAATAATACCACTTATAGTTGACCGTGGAATATCTAGCATGGAAGAAATTTCACAAACTGACTGAAAAATCATACCTATAGTATTATTGTTAAAGCCACTCTTGGTAATGTGTAATTTTTACTTGTTTTTGACTTATCAAACCAGAGCACGTGACAAAAATTGTGCCCACAGAGGACCTCCAGTAAGATTCCAGCATTGCTGTCAAGGATATAAAAGGCTTGTAATGCTTCTCACCAAAAAGAGAAATTCTAACCCACCCTTGTCACCGTATACGCAGTTCCAATCAGGCTGCCCAAGAATATCCTTTCATTTCAATTGTGTAGTCAGCCCTGGGTCTAGTTATTTAAATATTCTCTACTTGTGTTAGTGGCAAATTCAGCATTCTGTAAAACGCGAGGTTCCTGTAACATAGTATTACATTCATCAAAATGAAATGCAGTTGCAGAGAAGGTCTTACATTAGTATCCATCAGATGAATATATTTGCAGTAACATTTGATGTATATTGAAGGCACCAGGCAGCTTTACCTCAGGCAAGGGGAATATATTCTGCAATTAATGTTTCTTTAGTATCATGAGAAACGGTAAATCATGTTTTCATTTAATTTAATAATCAAAAATATGTTTAAATGGTCCAGAAGTGTTATGAAATGCAATGAAATGGATATGCTATAACAATAATTTATACACACACACACACACACCCACACAACTGCGTATCCTGAGCAGGGTCACGGCCCCCCTGGAGTCTATCACAGACAGCAGAAAGCACAAGGCTGAGATGCACCCTGGATGTGACTTCCTGTCCACTGCAGGGCACATACACACAACCATACGTGAAAAGCAACTTAGAGATTACAGTCAGCCTAACTGCATGTCTGCAGGAGGGAACCCACACAATATGGAGAGAACATGCCACCACTAAGTACACAACCCCACCCACTGGGCCTCCATTTCACCCAATAGTATTGGAAATAAGTAGCGATGGAGACCTGATGTTATTTTCCACTAAGACACTGAATGCTGAAGCACAATGTAAGAAATAAGCATGTTCAAGCGACAGAAACTGTCATTTTGCTATATTTGCCATTCCCAAGTAATGATAATCACACAACTGTCTTTACTAATTAACTAATCTTTTCATTAGTTGTGTTTATCGGCTTTAGTTCATTCCACAACCGCATTTTCATGCACATCTTAGGAAATCTGCCCAAGTTCTTTAAGAGGATAAAGGTCACATTCACTACAACTGTAATTAATGATTGTAGCACATTTATAATTATAATTTATAATTGCCCTCCAACCTAAGAAGTTTATTAATGGCAGAAAAAAATAGGCTAGAATAATTTTGTCCATCAAAAATAACATTGGAGATTCAGCTTAAGGAACCGTAACGGCAGCTGAGCTCGGCCTCACATGCTTGTTTATCTTATTTATAGACTATAATGTAGAACTCAAGGGTGGCAGGGTGGTGCAGTGGTTAGTACTGTTCCCTTAAACCTATGGGACTTGGGTTCAAGTCTTTGCCATTGCTCTACATGCACGGAGTCTGCATGTTCTCCATGAGTTGTTGTGGGGTCTCCCTGTGGTGCTCTGGTGATTGACTGGAGTTGCCAAACTGCCCATAGGTGTGGGTGAACCCTACAATGGGATGATGCCCCATCCTGGGTTATTCCCTTGAACCTCAGGACTCCCCACAACCTGGAATAGGACATGCAGTCACAGAAAATGCATGCATCTCCATATTCCACATACTAGTCAGTAGGACACACAGCACAACTCCAGCTCTCAGAAACACAGACAGCTACTCTTTTATTCAGTCTCTAAATGACATGCAATCAGCCCACTGCAGACTTAAAACACTACACTTTAAAGACATCATTAAATGCACGAAGGAAAAGTAGTATTATAATTCAGAAAAGCTCAAAGTAGTTTGGAACCAAAGTAGCAAAAGAAAGAACATTCACAGCATCACTGTGTAATATTTTTGAAAAAGCGAAAAAAACAGTAAATAGCTATTTCTACATACCATAATAATATTATTTTAAAACATAGTGTGAAGTGCCCATTTGATCTCTGGTAATCCCCTGTTTTTTCCATGTATAATCTGAATTTCATTAGAGAAATAACCACTGTTCTTTGTTGGCTCACATTTCACAATTTATGAGGCATTTGCAAATGGCCATATTGTTTCCATGGTAACACGGTTATGAAAGTTAACATTTTCAAGACAAACCCTGCATTTTCACTTTTACATCATTAAGTGAATATAATGGCAGTAGTGCTGCCATTTTAGGGGCATAATTTACCTATAAGCAACAACAACAGCAATAATAATAATAATAATAATAATAATAATAATAATAATAATAATAATAAAAACTGTTTGGAAATTAAATTATTCTGGTTTGGACTGGCATCCCATCCAGGTTCTCCACAGCCTCGTTCCTTGTGCTTGTGAAATAGACATCAGGCTTTCTACAACTGCATAATGAATAAGTGGTTGGTAGACAGATAGATAAATGGGTTTATTTTAGCCTTTTCAGAATTGGCTATTAAATAACACTTATGAAATAAGTGTTAGAGAAGCAATATTGTGTTCATATGAGTTACATATGAAGGTGCCTTAATGGAACCGAGATTTTTTAAGTTCTGTACATTGAAGAGCCTTCAACACAGCAATAAAGTACCAAATAATAGCCAAATAAATAAATAATCAATCTCTTACAAGTGATTACAGCTATTACGCTGAATTAGATATTCGTATGAGTAGACTTTAACCTCTGACCAAAAACTTAGAGTTTAAATGTTTTTGTGTTAAAACGTTCAGTGTTGTTTGAATTTAACTGCCGGATGGTCTTAATACTAGCATCGCTGAGTTTGCATACTTTTATGATATGATGCTTGATCTCCTAGAAACCAGCCAAACTATGATCCAATAAAGACCTCCATGAAAGGTAGCGAAAAAAAGTATAGGGTTACTGGGGCATGCCTCTGGAGCCAGGCTGAAGGATAGCGTTTGCTGGCAAGCACCTGGTGGTAGGGCCACCCAAGTAACCTGACCAGATTCAGTTCAAAATGGCTATAAGGAGGCATCTTGTGGGCTCACCACCTACAATGTGATGGTTGGGGGTGAGATGCAGTGCTCTTTGTGCAGCATGCATTAGCAGGAGGGACCCACACGTAGGCAACGGGCATATGAATGTTATCTCTGACGAGACAGGAGCTTGAGATAGTGTAGGATTTGGAAAGGTTTTTGGTAGATACTATCAGCCTTGCCTCCACACATAGTGCAGGCTCTGGAACCAAACTTCTCAATCGAGGATGAGTGTTTTCTAAGCTGCAGTTCCCCATGGTGAAAGACTTCAGGTGGGTCTAGGGTTGCTCACAAATTCCAGGCTGTGCAGCTGGACGTTTTTCCAATGTACAAGAGAGTTGCCTTTATGCAACTACAAGCTGCAGAGAGAAACTGACAATTTTTTTTTGTGTGAATGCACTGAACAGCAGGTCAGACTACAAAGCCTTCTTGGAGAAGTGGATGAGGTACTTGAAACTCAAGTCCCCCTCTGTAGACTCCATGGTTCTTTTCCTAGACTTTAGTGTACCCATAGAGTTATGATCGAGAAGAATGGCCCTCCAGATCAAAAATCTAGTGGTGAATGGCTATTGGACTTCTCTCCAAGGCATGGATTTTCCATAACAAATACCATGTTGTCATAACTTGAACATGGCACCAGAGCACCTCAGGCCAATGAGCTGACTTGAGGCCAGGTAATTTGGACACCTAAGTGAGAGAGGGGAACAACCCTCAGGTGAGTTGGAGTCAGTGTATAAAGAGGACGCCAGATGGCCCAGGGTGACCCAGAAGAAAAGTCCGGGTTTGCTGAGAACATCTAGCTGAAGATGAAGATGAATTCAAGTCACACCTGCAGAGTGCCAGAGTACCAAGTAATGTCGGCACATGGAGTCTGAAAGAGCCACGTTCAAGGCCTCAATCACTATGGCCAGAAGGCAGCTGGGTCATGATAGTAACCCTAGGATGCAGTGATGAGCTCCAGAATTGGAAGCTGTCAATCTGAAGAAGGAGGCCTTTAGTGCTTGCTTGGCGGTTCCCAGAGATCGCTGACAGGTACCACCAGGCTATGTCTTGTGGATCTGGGGAGTTTGGAGAGGCCATGGAATGAGACGGCCGAAGAATGTTTTGGCAAACTGTTTGATGTCTGTGCAAGTGTGAGGTGGAATCCCACACAGGCTCGGTTTAGCAGAAGTGGGGACATGCTGACCAATTCTGGGAATATTGTCAAGCTGTGGAAGAGACTATACCTCCCATTTGGCTTTGGAACACCTGCAGATCCCACAGAACAAGCTAGAGCCAGTGGCCTTGGTAAAGGAGGTCTGGTCAAACCTGCGTGGTGAGCTGCCACCTCAATAGGAAAAACAGTATGATTCAGATAAAGTCTGAATTTAAATTATGAATTTTAATATTTGTTGCAAAATAATCATTTCAGGAAATAATCTTCAAAACTGAAAATGATAAAGACCTCAGACTAAACCTCAAGGCTTCAATCAACACAATTATAGCAAATGATTCAGATTACTTTCAATATTATACAAGCTCATGGGACTCCCAATGATTATTAATTAAATTTTTCAAACTTTAACTTTCAAATTTAAATAATAAACCATTATGAACATCCAAATACTTGTGATATCAGGTATTATACTTAAACATCGCATCAAACGTCATGGATAGACAGATCAAATCTGTTACCAGCCCAGTCATTGCCTGTAGTTGAACACCTAATATTTCATGAGTGACAGAGAATGCATAAGCTCTGCCTTGTGTAGGTATCTGCGAGGAACAGGGTGGCAAACTTCTGTTCTATGGTGCCTACAGACAATTGTATGGAAAGGGATAGTAAATCTCTAGAGCAAAATCAAATTTAAGGAAAGTTTCATTGAAGGGATATTCCCACTGGCTTGGCTGAATGCTAATCAAATAAACTCTCAGCAATCTGCATAGAACTGGTTCAATTTCAAGGGTCATAAGGGACTGAGAAAGCAGTCCAAAGACTTGTACATTCATGAATTGCATGTAAACTGATATTATTGAGATGAATATTTGTTGTACAGGCCCAAAGCTGCTGAGATAATTATGTTGTTTCAAAATGCAGAAGATACAATAATAACATAATAATGCCACAGTAATAAGAAACAATTCTGCTCTGGAAATTGCTGCGTTTTGCATGTATCCCTAAAGCTTGCTGTATAATTCACAATACGTAATTCTTAATAAGTAAACCAACGTTGTGTCTGAGTCGCCCTTGTCGAGTCCAAGTGAAGACCAACTATTTAACAAATCAAGACCAAGTCCAACAGGGACGCAGTTCTGAGTCCAACATCAGAGAGAGTCCGAGATGAGACCAAGTCCATTACCGGAGCTGGGCAACCAAGTTCGATTCCATGCCCAGAAAAACACAAGTTTAGTTCTAGACTATACATCTGAATACCTGCTGAATGCGTTTGAAATAGTTTCTGGAGCCAGAGAACATGTATAAAACCAAGCATCTCGAATTAGGGGCAGAGCAGAGTGCGAGCCAACTTACTCGGAGGTCGAAGCCACACCCAAACGCGTGACCATGCAAGTTATGTTATCCTAAGAGAGAATTTTAATTAAGTGTATTACCAATGTATATGTATTTAACCAAAATAACATATTCAGATGAAATGTGGATGCATACAATCAATGAAAAAATAAAATAATTTAATAAATTAATATTAGATAAAATTTTACATTAACTGCACCTCCATAATGCCTTTATAATGCATTTATAGAACATTCATAAGCAAAAATCAGTGGCAGAAGGATGCTGACGCAGCAACAGCACTCAACTGGCTGCCACCACATCCTGCTGTCACAGATGCTGGCCATACAGTCCTGTGCATGGGAACACATTACCAATGACAGGTGTTGTCACCTCAATTCAATTTCAGGAACAGTTCTCTGCATGTTTTGTTTAGTGTCCCCTTGACTTAATTTTGACCTGAATGGAATATGCTGTTCTTGTTTAAACTGTCACTGCACATCATTAAACCAATTTTCTACACAAGGTCAGATTATAAAGTAAGCAAACCTAATCATTTAAGTCCAAACACCTGACCCAAGCTTTTATTCAATTTCAGATTAATAATAATAATAATAATAATAATAATAATAATAATAATAATAATAATAATAATAATAATAATGATAGCCTAAATTGAAAAGGTTGGAAAGTACTAGTAGTGTAGTTAAAAATTCACAAGAGGGTCTTTATACAAAAAAGCAATATATATAATTTTTTTAAAAAAACCCTATTTACTGTTGTTCAGCAATGTTTAGGATTTAAAAGCAGGATCCAAATTCTTATGAACCTTAAATCTGAGATTGGGGTTGACATTGTTTACACGGTTCCTGAATAAAATGGGAAAATGGGAAGCAGGTTTGTCATTAGCATATTAGGTTGATCTCTTGCAGCCCTGTCATATCATGATCCACTCAGATGAGACATTTCCCTAGTGAATATTTTAATAGATAAGTGAATTATGAGAAGGCAGTTCATGCGACACATACCTCCTACTATGCAGGTTAGTGCTGGTAAAACAAATGAGATGCTTCAGGATTGTGCTAATGTTTAATAAGAATAACCCTTATATGCTCTGATAAGCATAGCTCTGCTTTTCATTGATTTCTATTACAAGCTGAACTGATCACCCAACTTAGAGGAAAGTTAGAAAGGAAAGCAGTTTGGGAAAATACATGCAAATATATTTATATGCATATTTTTCCATATTTTAATGGAGTTGTGTTTTTTTTCTTCTGTTGGAAATAAATGTATAACATTTAATTATTTTCAGACTCAACAGCTCTGCATCTATTAAACATAATTCCTTGGCATATACAAATCTTAACGTCATTTAATACAAGGCAACGTCTGCTTACTGGAATAGACTCTAGGCTCACAGCTACACTGCACTGAATTAAAAGATGGTTTGATGGATGGATGGACAGATGAATGGATGGATGGGATATATTTAAATAAATGCAGCATACAGTACTAAGTTGCTAAAAACAGAAACCATTTGATGCCCACAGGAATCAAGGTAGAGAACAAAAAATACAAAATAGTTCATTATGATGGTAGAAGACTGCAACACACATTTACATACAGATGAGACCAAGTCTGAGGGTTGCAGTGCAGAATCAGCCAGTGTGCAATGCAAGTCTGAGGGATGGAGTGCAGAAACAGCCAGTGTGCAGTACAAGTCTGAGGGATGGAGTGCAGAATCGGCCAGTGTGCAATGCAAGTCTGAGGGATGGAGTGCAGAAACAGCCAGTGTGCAGTACAAGTCTGAGGGTTGCAGTGCAGAATCAGCCAGTGTGCAATGCAAGTCTGAGGGATGGAGTGCAGAAACAGCCAGTGTGCAGTACAAGTCTGAGGGTTGCAGTGCAGAATCAGCCAGTGTGCAATGCAAGTCTGAGGGATGGAGTGCAGAAACAGCCAGTGTGCAGTACAAGTCTGAGGGATGGAGTGCAGAATCAGCCAGTGTGCAGTACAAGTCTGAGGGATGGAATTCAGAATCAGCCAGTGTGCAATGCAAGTCTGAGGGATGGAGTGCAGAATCAGCCAGTGTGCAGTACAAGTCTGAGGGATGGAATTCAGAATCAGCCAGTGTGCAATGCAAGTCTGAGGGATGGAGTGCAGAAACAGCCAGTGTGCAGTACAGGTCTGAGGGATGGAATGCAGAAACAGCCAGTGTACAGTACAAGTCTGAGGGATGGAGTGCAGAAACAGCCAGTGTGCAGTACAAGTCTGAGGGATGGAGTGCAGAATCAGTCAGTGTGTAATGCACGTCTGAGGGTTGGAGTGCAGAATCAGCCAGTGTGCAGTGCACGTCTGAGGGTTGGAGTTCTGAATCAGCCAGTGTGCAGTACAGGTCTGAAGGTTGGAGTGCAAAATCAGCCAGTGTACAGTGCTCCTAGCAGCGGTTAGGGATAAAGGCTTGAGAGCATGGGATTTGAACAAAAAACCTTAACCCACTGAGCTACACACCAAAACCAAAAAAGGCAATGAACACACAGGCTTCACTGGTAGGGCACTCAAACTCATGACAAAATCTGAGAAGACTGAACCACCGCCAGTTTATAGACGGCATAGAAAATATATACAGTAAGCAGATATGAAAACTAAAGCACTTAACATTATAACCAATATCACATGTGCTTATACGTGACATAATAGGATATACTGTACATAGTAAGCTATACTGGATTATATAAAAGCAACCATCTTCATTAAATAAACACAAGCCAGTCAGGTACAGCAAGAAGAATCTTGCTGGTGCTGGGCTGTTTTATAGATTAGATTACAGTCTTAATGACAGACATCCATTGTCTACATAGATATAAACTGTACTTCCTGAAAGAATGGATTTACATCAGCAAACATTTTTAGTGCTACCTTTGTAAATGGAGCAGACTGTCTCCCCACAACACTGAACACTATTTGAGCTTATCTCCATGACATCCCAGCTGCTGACCTCTAAATTCGCTCTCTCACTACAGCTTGGCGATGATGGAAAGGTGGATACTTTGACATCTCCTCTAGTCTCCCAATAATATCTCTTGTATTGCCTTTCTATTTTATTCTCTAAATCTCACTCTATATCCCCGGCCTCTAGATCGCTTTCCATTGTCCTGCTTATACTTCCATCATTTTAATCCACCAAAGTATATGCTCCACTCCATTTCTCCTCTGGGTTCCCATATGTCCCTCTGCAAACCACATGTAAATGCTGCTTTCTAATATATAAATAGGTTACAACAATAAATTTACCAGAGGAGCTTCATCAAATTGCAATAAAAGGCCCAAGTCCAACCTTATGAACTGTTTAGCACAGTTTCCAGCTAATACACAATCCCTATATACACCCTGTGTCTAATAATAATGTTGTACACATTATAAAAAGTAACATTAAATGCTAAATAAACTGGAATGGTAAGCACCTCAGAAATGTTCTGTTATTCTATGCCTCTGATTCATAGGAGCCTTTATTTGTGCAACAAACCTTTAATGACTATCACCAATGTTGCTATAAAAAATCTGTTAATCACTTAACAGGTTTCCACAGACAGGCCAAAAGACTGGCAACACAGAGATGCTAAAGGGCAAATTACGAGCTTGTTCTGTGACTAACAGTTCATGTGTATGTTTTTTATAAATCATCACTTGGCCATTGTGCCATGCGTGTGACTGACGCTGCCTTTACCAGCTGTAATGCACACCCCGGGCGTCAAGTAAATGCCTGTTTCTATGCCAAAAGAAACTAACTTGATGCAAGAGAGGGTTCTGCAAAGCGACCGCTCTCATGCTCGGCAGTTAGGGTGAGGCGAGACACAGGAATTACAGAAAACTACCTGGAGGGTTAGGGTATGTGAGTCCGTTGGGGGTACGGCTAACCCGTATGTGGGGACTGCTGTCAAAGGGAGGATACATAGGATAGCCCAGCAACTAAACAAAATACGGTCAATGAAAAAAGCTGATATATAATCAGCGATTGATGCCATGAAGTCTTTACAACTGTAATACTTAATTATTGTTTCAAAGCCCTGCAGCAGGTAAGGAAATAACTGCATACAGAAATAAAGGTGAAAGGAGACTCGGACACAGCAGAAAACAAATTAAGGAAAGATTTTCAAATGGTAAGTGGCCTGGGGGCATGAGTAAGAGGGCTGTAAGGCACTGTGAGTAAGATGCTACTCTGGATTTACACTACTGTACATCCATTAGCTTACATCAGTTTAATGTAAGATATTCTTCAGATGGAGTCTGCATGTTGCTTAGTGCCGTAGCTTCTGTTTAGATCTTATAGAAGTATTTGCTAACATTTCAGCTAATGCACATCAGCGGTAACAGTGTTTTGTTTACGTGTCAATGCAATATTGCACTCAGAACAGTACAATAACTACAAACCCAAAGGTTAATTTACTCTGTTTATGGTCCTTTGTGTCTGTTTCAAATTGAATTGTAACAAGGAACAAGATTATGCATTAATCAGGCCAATTACGGCTTCAAAATCATTTTAATGGAAACCACATGGTAAGGAAGAGCAGAAGAAAATAAAGAAATGAATGGATGACTGAATGAATGAATGAATGAATGAATTCAGGATACCAGGAGACTTTTGGTTGTGATACATACTCTGAGCCATTGATAATCCAGCATAGGATCATAATGTGCCTAGGGCCTATCCCAGGAACCACAGTGAAAACGACAGAGGAACCCATGGACAGGATACCAGCCCATCATGTGTAAAACACATGTACACACACATGCCATGGACCACCAAAGGACACTACTGCTTAACGGCAACATACCACCAAACTCTGAAAATAAATCAGTCAAAAAAACTCCTGTATAATGGAATTTAGAACCGACCAGAAACCTGGAGAACCTTCTTTCTCTGTGTATTAACATACTTTTTCAAAGAATAACCTCAAGAGCAATCTGACTTGCTATGCGAAACGCTTTCCAAACATGTCATAAAAACAAAAATGGTAATGTACTCCCAATGCTTAAATGAATAAACCTTTTAGGGAAGGTTAACAGCCAAGCACAACAATTATGGAAGAATGGGTCCTTTATCTTTCAGCTCTTTCAGCCTTTGAGACAAGCAAAGAAACGGTGCTCTCTCAGCTTCAACAAATGGCCAATAATCCAGGCCTCTGAGACGTGCCTCATAGCCACAAGCGAGTCTGTTTGCTCAGGTCTGTCTTCAGCAAAGGACAAAAGGTTACTGTTGAGCAATTCTTCACAGATCATAGTCCTGCAAGCCAGGAAGTGTGCTAGCATGTCCCAGTCCCTGCTGACCCAAAGCTATAGCTCTCCTGAGGCGGCATACCTCATGAATGACTTCATATTAATTAGTTTATTTGTTAATGTGCTGTATTGACAGAATGTGGCGTGCTATAGGGTGATAAATAATTCACAGCCAGAGCAGCAGTAGCTCCCTTTTGCACGGCTTGTGATTCCGCTGCGCTATGAAACAGAAGCCATATTACTTTTTACAATTAAAAAAGAAACAAATACTGATTTACAACAATGCAATTTCCCTTAAACTGTATACATATAGAAAACATACAAACTCCACACACACACACACACACACACACACACACACACACACACACAGAGGTTTGTGATTATATCTTTGTGGAGACTTCCCATTCATTTCTATGGATACATCACTTCTATGTCTAAACCCAACATGAACCCTTAACCCCTACCCGGCCTTAACCTTAATCATCAGTAACCAAACAAAATAGAGGCCTTTTGGCATTCTAAGTTTTTTGATTGCATTCATAGACCTTTGTGGAGACCTGAAAATTGTCCCAAAATCATCAAAATAACTGGTCATTATTACATCATGGGGAACATTTGGTCCCCACAGTGTAATATAAACATAATCTACACACACACACACATACACGCACACACACACACAGAGAAAGAGAGAGAGCCAGAACTCCAAACCGTGGCAATAGTCCTTCATTTGCATGCCTCATAGTAGCATATACTGAAAATATTATAGCCTAAAAGGCCAGCCCAATGGCTCACTGTGTAGCAGTTGTTTGAATCCCACCACTGCTTTGTGATTTTGTGGAGCATATTCTTCACACATCATACAGGTTTCATCTCAAAGACATACAGTCAGGGTAAATGGCACCTCTAAATTGCACACAGTATGTGGGTTTGCCCTACGATAAACTGGAATGCCATCCAAGGTGTATCTCTGCCTTGAATTCTGTTCGATTCCAGGCACCTCTGACCAGGGTAAACGTTTGGAAAATGGATAATTTATAACCACAAGGTATATCTGTCACGCCCGGGATGTGTCGATGGGCGATCAGGTGGTCGGACAGTGGGAGAGCGAGCAGAAAGCAGGCAAAACAGGCGGGAGAACGGGTAAACGGGGTTTAATGGGGAAATACGGGACACGGACCATTAGACACCGACTAACATCAATGACAGACAAGGGGTAGAGGCAAGACTTAGACTTAAATACACCAGACGAAGCAAAATAACAAGACACAGCTGGGTACGATCAGGGAACCACACGTGGATAATTAGGGGGGCGTGGCACACACGAGGATCGTACAAGCCGGGCATCACAATATCTCCTTTCCCAGGGCCATACTGGGAGGCCAGGAATCCTACCTCTAAACCAAGCCATCATAGAATTCCAGGGGGACGACGACGATACAATGTAGGTTCAAAACGGGACACAGCTTTTTATTTTTCTATAGTTCGAGATTATCCCATAAGACACAGAATCAAAAATAAGAATGTTACAAAGCTGAGATTAATTCAAGGTGTTTATAAACCAATAAATACGGTAAATTAAGACTCACGCAATCATTCCAGCTAGTGATACCTGAACCCTTTCCATTGCTGCTTATGTCCACATCACATTGGTAAAGTGTGCAAAAGGCAGGGCATCCATCTTTCCTATTTTTTTAAATGAACATGTGTTCTTTGGACCACCTGATTTGTTTTTCATTTAGCATCCACTGCAAATAAAGTAATCTGGGTGGGAGGGTAAACCATTAAGCTGGGATTATGAGAGACAGATCATACCACAGGCTGAGAGGCATGGGGCGTACCATACTGCATGTGCATTCTGCACTAAAACATCTAGTTTGTTTCGCTACCTGATTATTTAAGGTCTGCTCTGAATGGAGGGCCGGGCCACTGGGAAACCTCCCAGGTATAAGTAATTTAGAGATGCCAGTTAGCATAACTGCACATCTCTGGTCTGCAGGAGCAAATCTATGTGAGAGAGGAGCACATGCAAACTCAACACACACTAGAGCAGAGGCAAGGATTTCAATCCTAGCCATGGAGGTAAGAGATGTTAGTGCTACCCACTATTCAAAAGTAAATTGACTCTAGCTGATTATATTACAGTGTTCAGGTATCTGTGTTGACAATAAAAACATTCACATGGAAACTGAGCTACTTACAGTACACACAGACAATTTAGAGCTAAATGATGAATATGAAAACTGCTTTGATAATTTATGGATGTATGTATAAAAGTATACTGTGGGCATAGCTTCAAAAAATCCATTGGTGGAAAGTGTGTGATTTTAATGACTGTTTAATAATTGAACAGTGAAACAACCACACAGGAAGACAAAATTTCCACCTTTGGTTAACAGTAACATTTAACTTATTCATTATACCATTAATGGAATGATATACTGTATAACTGTGATTCACTTTTGCTGACTGATACAAAGCATTTGCACTAGTTACCAAAAATCATATTCTTGGATGACGAGTAACAATGCAAACATTTACAATGTGTCACTCATGAGCCAATTAAATCTGAATATACTTTAATGCTGACATGAGGGCTGTCACAATGTGTGCACAGATCTTCCGGAAGAAAGTCAAAAGAAGGGTGCATTACACTACAGCACTCATTCATACACAGTCATGGCTGCCTATTTTCTACTTCTTATTATTATTATTAGCATTACATTTTGTTCTTATGAAGATGGAACAAATGCACGATGCAGGGTTGACCAACAGATGGTCCACATTTTTTGCTTTCTCCCAGATCCCTGCCAAACAGTCCATATTTCCTGCTGCAAAAACATGGACTGTCTGTTGGTCCCCAAGGGCGGGATTGAGAAAATACTGCCCTGGTCGGTCGCCTATGTCACCTACAGATTGGACCAACCCTGGTATGACTTATCAGTTAACATATCGGAATCAGTCGACATTACTGGTCAACAATTTTTACTTTCTTTTTGTCACATGAATGAAAACAGGCAAATCATACAGTATTTGGTACCAAATTCAAATATGTAATTGGAATTTCTCTATCATGCAAGGATTTTGAGTGACACAGTTAAACTTCATATTATGCATATATTCACAGCATATGTGCTTGGTGACTTATCTAAAAGTGTGTAATTTTCTGCTGTACTTGGCTTCTGGAACATCCCTTTTTGGTCCAGGAGAAGCTAGCAAGCATACTGGGACTCCACTTGGCTTGATATCGCTTTTCCATATCAGAGATAGAGTAGGATCCTGTCTCAACATGTTCATGTTGCATCCTGTAAACATCAAAAATGTTCATAGCGAGAAATAAAATAATTCTCCTACATTAAACTTGAATATACCCACATATTCTTTAGTAAGGAATTATACTATCAATGTATCTTAAAAGAGACATCAATAAAGAATTGAGTGATTGCAAAATTCTGAGCACATTGCTGAAATCAGCATTGAACTTAGCAGTTCTGTGACTAAGTCTTTGTTGACCTCTGTATTAATTAAAAATCATGGCCGATCTTGCTGGCCAATATTGATTAAGCTTTTTCAATATTCATAGCTAAAAGAATCAGAGTTAAAGACACAACTAATAATAATGAAGATGATTGCATTGGACGATTTTCCGTAGTATGTGGGATTTCATCAGCTCATTCACCATTTATGAACTCTCAAAGTACTGGCCTGTAACATGTTTATAATTCATTATTAAATCTGGCTTGCAGTTTGATCTTTTGTTTCCCATAGAATATGAAAATGATGTAATATCATTTCTCTAATTTGCACCAGCAAGCTCAGCAAATTTCACCGCCGGTACCATCAGTGTCATGTAAGAATGAGATCAGGGAATGAATCAAGATTGTGATTTAAAGATGATTAATCATGCAGCCCTACCGCTGTAGCATATAAAAATACAACAGGCAAAAGCAAACAAACAATCAAATACATAAATACAAAACTACACAGATCTGTGTTAAATTTAATGCTAAATATCATGACTATACTATTTCAATGTACTCTTACACTTCCATTTTTAGTACAATTACTCACTATTTGAAAATAATGACCATGTTTCAGTGTATACTTAGTAACTATGCACTAACCATCAACCAAGCCCTCTTTGCCTTCCCTTCTTTATAATACCACAGTTTGTAGCGATTCTAGACTCACAGTAAATGCATGCATTGAAACAGGCAGCATCATAATAGGACATATTGCAGCAACATTTTTGTGCATAAACTATAAAGACACTGGAATATTTAGATTGAGTGCATTCTTGTACTACTATCAAGCTATAACAAACAGTGAAACAGAAATAAATAAAAGGTACTGTAATAACAGCCTAGTTTGTTGTCCAATCTCACAATAGGCTAATGGCCAGGAGACTGTAGTTGTCCAAAATTCTAACCATGCATATTAAGTTTTGCGTGTTTAAAAATATCTCTAATGTCGCAGGTATTCAAGCTCTTAAAAATGCATGAATGGCTGCTTTTACTACCTCTGCTTGCCGGACTCCTGAGTGCCTGAACACGACATTGTGCCCATTCCTTCCATTATGGCTTGTGTAAATGTCTTCTTCCTTCAGTTCAGTGAAGTTTAGTTTGTGGGTGTTATCCTTTTAGTGCACACCTACAGCTTCCCTACCATGTGCCTTTTAAGGGCAGTGGTCTTCATGAATAATCAATTTACTCGATATACACTCATGCTTAAAATGACAGTCAAGGGGCATAATTGCATTTCCGAGCTACTGTGTGAGCAAAGCCTTTCCTTATTCAGAGGGAAAATCTAGTGCAGTGACTTTTGGCGGGTAACTGCACGGCAAGGTTTATTGAATGTTCCACTGTTTTTTGACTGGAAAATTGAAAAATCCAGCATGCCTTTTCCCTGAACCGTCTGAGCACTGTTCCCCCTGAATGCTGCTCTAAATACCTTTACCTTTTGGCTTTTCCTTCACCCAAACCTTTGGTAACTCATGCATCCTGGCATGGCATGATTCATCATTCATGGTTTCAAATGCTTCACTGCCTTCAGTACTTTGGTCTTTGTCACCTTGTTTGGTATAGCGGTTGTATATTTTTTGGCCTCGAAACTGAAAAGAGATGGCCGCTACAACTGGGAAACGAGAAACTCAAGGATGAGGAAGGATCCATACGAGATTTGACTTTCACATTAAAGTTTGGTAACATAAGACTGCATTCAAATTCTTCTGCAAAAAAAAAAAACAAAGGACAAATTCTTCCACTACAGTAAAATAACTAATGCAAATTTGTAATTTGCAAGACGATATTTCACCAGCATACTTTTTGGCACTCTAATCCTGTCACCTACAGCTGCTACAGATAAACAGGTTTTCACACATAATAAACAACAGACTGCTTATATTCATCATCACCTCAACAGATGGTTATTGTCATCAAATCTGATATTTCTTATCAGACACATCAGTTAGAACAACAAATTAAGGGGACAATAGTATCTGACAATTTTATAATTTTATTAAATGTTAAAATGTTTTACCAACATTATTTCTGCATGCAGTGTCTATCCAGCATTTAATGGATAATTGGCAGCCAAACAAAATATATGCCAGCTAACTGTAAATACACTGCTTTGCTACATTTAACAGACAACTGCAATATAACTTTACATATGTGTCAGGAAAATTAAATCATACATACCTCTACTCACAAACTGACTCACAAATCAGAAATTAATATTAACAAGAAAATAAAAAGTTTGTACAACACAGGGACAGGGTTAGACTGCTCAAACCGGGCATTTCCCCAGAGGACCAAATGGCATGTGACCCCAAGAACCCACCCAGTCAGCAAAGCGTATAGCGGGGGGGGGGGGGCATGGGAAACCCCAAAGTCCAGAGCTGAATTGTAATCCCAGTCCGGCCTCGCAGAGGAACAATTCACTTAAGAATAACTCCATTTTTCCAAAGAGCTAATAAAGCCTGCATGTTTATTTACGCTGTCAATATGGGCGCCAGCTTGCAGGATGCTGTTGGGAACACAACTGTCCGCGAGCTGATAACATTAACATTACGATCCAGCATAAAAACTGCCAAAATTATATAATTACTGCAAAGCGCTGGTAAAAAAATAACTATAGAACAAAAAACAAACATTCAATTCCTGTTGCTATTTATTTTCAATCATACAATTTCTGCTGCTTCAAGGCATCTGTAGATGTCCAGTTTTGTACATATATGAAATTCAGATGTGTATTTTTATATTCTTTGTTGATTGTGCAGTTTTTTTGTAAGACTGTATAGTCATGCTACATTTACTCCTCCTGTACTGTCCTTGGCTGCTGTTAACGATGCAAATTTTCCAACAGTTTGATTACTAAATGTTGTATATATATATATATATATATATATATATATATATGTCTGTCTAAAATCAATTGCTCGGCATAGCAAACACCCTATGTTTCAAAATTTATGAGCAATTAAATTTCTCCAGTGTTTTTCTCTCCAAGGAACAGATTCTAATTAGACTGGGTTACTATTTGGGTTAAAATACGATTACAGAGAACTTGAAATATCAGGATAAAGAGAAATTTGGGCAATTAATAGGTAAAAAAAAAGTAAATAAATCATTAAGCATTACTGCGGAACACAGAACTTCATTATTGCAAAGAACAAAACATAAACGATTAAGTAAAGAAGAAGCCTAAAGTACAATAAACAGACAAGCAAAAGACAAGTTTTTGTCATCAAGGAGAAAACCATAAAAAGTTCCTAAGGGACATTACTGCAGAGCCAAATGATCACTGAGTAGGAAGAAGCAGAAAGTCCTGCTCTCCATCATCCTTAGGCATCTGCCAGCTACTGCCAAGCTTGGCATGATGCTTCCGCATGGCCAGTATTACAGAAGTTATTTATTAGACAATTTCATCCAATGCAGGCAACAAAGCTTTTGATATTTATTGGAACAGGTCCTCTCAAGTGTGCAGCACAGATATATTTGCTGGAGCCTTAACCTACACACTTTCAGTAAGCTTTCAGCTTTAAGTACTAATTCTATATTTTACTGCATGATATGGAGGCAGATTGTGTTTGAAAGCGCAATGACCACAATGACTGCTATTACTTAGGTTACACTGTTTGGCTTTACAGGCCTTGTGTTTCCATGAATGCTAGGACAAATTTTAGGAAAACCGTAGAAAGTGAGAGAGAGAGAGAGAGAGAGAGAGAGGGCGAAAGAGAGAGGGAGAGATAGAGATACAAACAAGTAGCACTAACAATTCAGAGAAATAGTAACAATCACCCACTCTGAGTGAGCCATTCGAAAGGTAAAATGCTGTTCCTGAGATTATCACCTCTATAACAAATACCAGCAGTAGCTATAGAGATCACAGTGTAACATACGTCTCTGACTAATGACTAATTAGATTCTGACTAATCTACGAATTTTTATTGGGGGAGCCACAGACTCCACAGACGGTGCACACGCACTATATGCATGACACATACCACACACTATGCATAATAATTAAAGCATTTCCTTTTTCACACTCCTCTGAATATAGAAGCCACTTTTTTCTTAATAGGTCATATATATAAATGCCTCTTGTAGACAGGAGCAATTGATTTTATATGCACGTTTGCCTGCACATGAGCAAATATGTGTTTCAATAACCTTCAGTGGGTTATTCTTCATCTTAATGTCCTGTTAATTTGCCTTGAAGGAACTGCTCCTGCTTACTGCGTGAATAAGGAGAAGAAAGCATGCTAGAAGGAAATGGATGAGAGATGCAGAGAGACAGAGATAAAATGAAGAGCAGGCAGACTCAGGCGGGCGCCTGTGTTTGTGTGTGTGTGTGTGTGTGTGTGTGTGTGTGTGTGTGTGTGTGTGTGTGTGTGTGTGTGTGTGTGTGTGTGTGCGGGGAGAGAGCCTGGAGGAGGAAGCCTGGCAGGTCAATGGAACAGTGATTTGTAGGCCAGAAGCAAAAAGGAGGCAGATAAAACTGGACGGAGCAGATTAACTAGTGCAGCGGCAGCCACGGTGAGACGAGGTGTTTTTAGTGAGCTGAGACAGAATGAAGGACGATAGGAAAATGAGAACAATACAAAGGAAAAAGAAAAAAAGAGACCAAAAGAGCCAAGGTGAAGTAGGTGAAAAGAGAAATGGACAAAGAAAGAGAGAAGCAGATGGCAAAACAGCGGTAAGTACTTTTGTTTTTGGTAAAGCACAGTAGCAGGTCCCTAGTATGGCCACTGCTGATCAGTATGATCGAACCCTCTTTTTCCTACATATGTGACAGAAGACATTGTGGAAGAGTGAAAGTCCATCACAGGGAACATGTACTCACACATTCACAAACCATGGGCAAGCCAGGGATGCCAGTCAGCCTGGTTGCACTCCTGCACTGCAGGAGGACACTGGCATACCTGGAGGAGAACCAGACAACACAGGCTGAAAATGCAAACTCCACAGAGAAACATAGCAGAGGTGAGATTCAATCCCCATCTCCGATGGCGTAATGTAGCAGTGCGACCCACTGGAACACTGTATCTGCGCACTGCTCACTGTAACACTGTCTAGAGCAGTGTTTCCCAACACGGTCCTCAGGGGCCCTCAGACAGCCCACGTCTTTGACCCTCCCAACTGGGAAAACTGACCAAGAGCATCAAAGTGTTTTTTATTCAACTTGTTTAATCAAATTCCAAGAAGCAATTGATTCAAGACCTGACATTATTTCAGAGGAATATGCATAAAATGACTTTGTAAAGGACGTGATAGAATATTACTCTCTGTCTCACATTCATTGACTGATGTCATACATTTCAGTAAAATCATATAACTGTCCATCTGGAAAACTCCCACGTGAAATCATAACACCAGTAAATTAACGACGGTCTAAATGGTTCCGACATAAACTGCACAGTGAGTTATTGTACTTACTGAGGTTGCAATGACAATCATGCAGAAGTATCAAAACACACCCACACACACATACACACACACAGACTGTGGTGGGCTTTGCTTTTTTGAAGGGTAGAATGACCCACTCAGGAGCATCCAAAGAACAAAAAAGTAAAAAATACCGTGGTTGAAACCTTACCCATTTAGGCTAAGCTGACTGCCTGGCTGCAAAAGGCCCCAATCTCCCCAAGTTGAAAAGGCTCCCCCAGGGCTCCCACTGTCTCAAAAACACTCCCCCATCCTTATCAAACATAGAAGAGGAGCCGCATTTTGCACCGTGCTTAGCATTCAGCGGACGGCCGCTGCCTCCATAAGGGCAGACTGCAGGGATTCGGTCATGCTCACTTCAAAGAGAGCTACTTGAGGTAACTGACTTGTAAAAAAATTATTTTTAAAAACGTCTCTCTTCGTATTATCTTTAAATACATTCATCCACTTTACGAGAACTCCATGTAAATAATGTATGTAAAACAGTATCATAACCCACAAATGAATGTTAAAATTCCTTTTCAACAGTAAAGTTCCCATAAATACCATGAAAGTTCCCTTAAAATTTTAAGTCAACTTGGGGAAGTGATTTTCGGTATACCCACGATACTCCTTTCTAGCTCAAAGCTTACATGCAATATTGGATTAAGGTGTCAGTGACTCACTCTGGAGCAGTTTGACTGTAATTGTTTTGGGCTTCAGGTGTTCAGTACTTTTTTCTTACTTTGCAGTCAGAAGCAGTGGCTTCAAGCTCTGGCAATAGCCTGAAGGGAGACAGTTATGTCCCATTTCTTATAGCTGTCATAATTTAGAATGATGCTACATGTTGGGCTACATTACATCAGCTTGCACTTAGATTTCTTTAATCCCCCTGAGTAGCGAAAACACACCCTACTATAAGTCCCCAAAGACTAACCCTGCTGGTAAGGCATTACTAAGCCGAGAACACCGTATAGCTCAAGGACATTCCTCCTACTGCTGGCTACCACATGGGAAATCTTATATACTTGCTATAACACAAGATACCGCACCTACTTCTGGCAACATGATAGAAACAAGCTTTTCCCCTGACTACCGCAGAGTATTCAATGGCTACAGCATAAAGCCCATTCCTTCGAGTGGATACAACATGGACACAATAGCCCCCCCGCCTACAACCCAGTACATGGTCTGTCCCATTAAAAAAAAATAAACACACACACGTGTCCCTAAAGAGCAGTACTGTGTCAGAAGCCAAGGGAAGGACAAATGAAAGCGATTCACAAGTCTGTCACTTTGAGCCATGGCATAAGCAGATGCTTGAACACGTCCTGAGATCTGCAGTGAGGACTCTGGGAATTGTATCAGATTTACTTGCCTTTCCAAATTAGCTTCTCAGTACCTTGATGTGCAGACACGCACACTCTCCAGTCCTCTGCGGCACAACGACAAAAGAACACTTCTCGTTTGTCGTACATTGTTAGAGTTGTCGCACATGCACATCTCAGATGCTATCTCACATGTTTGGAAGCTGGTGATTTGAAAGTCAGTGTTAACACTATGCAAAATTATAAAGTGACAGTGTGACCTTGAAGCAAGAGTAATGCGGTAAATCTTTGCTTCCTGTGCAAATAATGTCAACCTAACTTTGCCTTTGTTCAAGATATTGTGTAAGACATTCAGCTTAGTGGGCACTAGTGGTAGGTTGAAAAGTGCTAAAATCCTACATTATGTGCAGTACCAAGTGAAAAAGTTTAATATATTAATGCGACACATATCCAGATCCTGTACTTTTCATCTTTAGGAACTGGGCATCTTGTCAAAACTTAAAGGAGAATGGATGGAGCAAAATTAGGGGGCGGTTTTACAAGAAAGCCATTCAGCATGACAATGATCCTAAGCACAAGGTCAATGCAACCCAGGAGCGATTAAAGCATGTTTTACAGTGGTCAGGTCAGAGTGCAGATTTGAACCCCAAAGGGAATCTGCGGCTTTCTTTGAAAATTGCAGTCAACAAGCAATCAACAAAAAAGACCAGGAGCAAGTCCACCATGAAAAATGGGCAAAAATCACCCCTGAGGACTGTGACAAGCTGGTAGCTACTTACCCCAAAATACATAGAGCTGTTATTGCAATAATGGGTAGCTCCTCCGAATATCAATGTGTAGGAAGCGAACAGCTATGCGGGCAGCATATTTTAGTTTTTGATTGTTTTTTAATAATTTGCAGACAATTTTCATTTTACTGTGAGAGACTACGAGTTGGCAAATACCATCAGGAAGAATATATGTACTGTATGTATCATTTATAATTCTGGCAAATCTGATCCTTTTAAGGTGGTTCAATACTTTTGCAAGACACTGCATTCTCCTTGTGTGTGTCCAGCAGAAGAGATTAAGTGTCGGCAAAGTTATTTCCATAAGAATGTAAAAAATACATTATTTTTTTGCGGACAATGTAACTGTAAGATAAGCTGGGTTTCTTGGCTGTGTAAAACCAAGCCGCTACATCCAGCTTGTTAGCCGACTCTGAGCTGGAGGTCGCGAGTGGGAGGACCACAATGCTTCGCTGCACCAGAGGTCTGCAGCATTAATGCCATTTAATTTGCGGAGTGTAAAGAGAGCGGCATGCTGCAAGGCCATGAATCAAAGGGAAATACATTCATTTTCCCTATCAGATACTATGTAGCATTAAGGTAAGTTATGGATGACATGGAGTTTAGGAGCTAAAAACACAGATGACGACGTGTACAGAAAATGAAACGGCCCACCTCGTGAACCTCGGTTGATTCACTCAGTAAGACAAAGCAGAAGCCGAGGATACCTATTAAATTTAAACTTAGAGGGAGACCATAACAGTTTGACCTTTTTACTGTCTTGGGGTAAAACACATTAAGTGAGTTTATCTGCTTGATGGCCTCAGTCTCACTGTTTTAGAGCATTAAATCTGCTCCTTGTGAGCACCATCCGCGCAGATGACTATAACCTCACGTTCTCCAGTCCGTGGTGGTTCGTTGTTGTTTTAACTGCATCCTCAGCTGAAGCCAGACTCTTACTGCTGAGCAGGCTGTTATATACCCATTTAAGTTTCACCTGGCAGGGCTGCCTGCAAGCGTCAGCGAGAGCTAAAGAGACGGAGGGAGGAGGAATAGATGGCAGGACCTGTAACACTGAGTAGGCAGAGGGATAATAAAGCATAATTTTATGTTTGAGATGTAAGCAGAGTGCATTTGCTAAAACTACAAAGTGAAAGTCATATGCGGTACATCTTGATTTTCTCCACTACCTAGAGGGAAAATACATTCTGCTCACCCATCCCCACTTTTGTGAAACATTTGCAAGAAAATGTGACTGAAAGCCTCTCTGCTTTTCTGAAGCCTGTTCACAGCTGTTAGCTTCCAGTCAGGCGAAGGAACCAACAATGGCATCAGAGAGAGTGTTTTGAAAATGGGTCAGTCTGCTACACGAATTATCAGTGGTGTGAGAGGAGGTACATTTGCATATTTAATTGTTTCATTCCTTCAGACTCAAGACAGTTACAGTACCACGCCTGGGTCAGTGGCACAAATGCACTTTCTCTGTTACAGATCCAAGGGTCGGATTGTGTCTCGTGACTAATGCACAGTGTCCATTCTAAACTGTTTAGACGTGGCAGCAATAGTATTGCCTGCATGACAGACCATAGAATATATTTCAATGGGGGACTTATGCATAAGCTGGGAGCCATTCTGCAAAACATGATACCTCACAGAACAACAAAAGCCCATCGCAGGACCTGTAGTATGTGCTTCTTATAGCAGGGATGCCCAATCTTATCCGCAAAGGGCCGGTGTGTGTGCAGGTTTTTCGGATAACCTTTAGGTCAGCGGTTCAAACCCAGGTGAGAGGACTCTTCAGCCAAACAGTCTTCTAATTAGTGACCTAATTAAGGAGTTGTAGCGAAAACCCACATACCTCACGATCCTTTCTACACAAGACTGCCCACCGGACTAGTAAAACTAAAACCAAAATCTCTTTATACAACCAGAAAATTTTCAACTCAAAACCAAGAACAA
This sequence comes from Brienomyrus brachyistius, assembly GCF_023856365.1. Lineage (NCBI taxonomy): Eukaryota > Metazoa > Chordata > Actinopteri > Osteoglossiformes > Mormyridae > Brienomyrus > Brienomyrus brachyistius. Next base: position 11,446,708 of record NC_064535.1, on the reverse strand, counting down.
CATGGGGCTTCTTATTATGCGCTTGTATACTAAAGCAAAAGTAGAAAAAATAAATTAACATAGTCATATACAAAACAAAAACCCAGAGGCGTAAAAAAGAGAATGGCAATTTAAGTTGATTAGTGGAGCAGAAAGTGTTTGAACAAGGAAATATATACTACATAAACAGTAATTGCAATGCCTGTTCAAAATGTTTACCCATAACATTTTATTCTCACCACTCCCAAAATAAGAACACATAGAAAGAGGACTAGTTAGAGTACAGTAAAACCAACACTGGCTGTTTGATCTACAGCTCCCACTGCTGTAGAAAGTGGTGGACTGTAGCTTGTCCTGCGCACTGGCAAATTTCACTCGTCACATGCAGGGACATTAATGCTTCTGTGTTCTCCAGCCGGGTCAGTAGAGCACAGAAGGGCGAACGGCAGCATTTTCAGCCGGCCGGGCCGAGCACCAAGCAGAGCATCAGCACATTGTCCACAGAGGGATATAAGGCCAGTGAATGTTACAGCACACTACAATGCTGCCAGAGGGCTGAGGACCTGCACACCTTTTCTCATTATGCAATTACAATGTGCTTTTCATTCAGTTCAGGGAATCTAAAGGAGCAGCATGAGGACTTATGATTTATTGTGGAAGGGATGCAAGGCCATTGCACCAATCAGATCCTTATAAACAGTTACTTATTACCCCCCACCATTCCCCCACCACTACCACCCACACAGCTTCCTTACTGAGATTTCTGCACCACTGTGACATCATTAAGACATATAATAGGGAATAATATGAAAAGTACCCACTTTCTGTTAAAAATAGTCAATGATGATAATTAAATAGGCATTTCTTACTTGGGGAATCCTTCGGAATGCTTTACAGAAAAAAAGGAAGGGAAAATGAAAGAAATGACTTCTAGGGTCATAGTTCATACCTAAAACGAGCATAGATGCAAATAGGGGTTTTCTTGTGTTACTTATTAGTAATCATTCAATGTCGTAAAATAAACTGCTCATTTCAGGAGCAGTGTTACATCAGCAGCTGCTTTGCATTTAAATTGACTTTGAAAACTTTTAAGGGTAAAATGTAAAACACGAATCTATGATAGCAAAGAATGCTTTATAAATGGGGTACATTTTTTTTTGTAATCTGAGTCAGTGGAAATAAAGGACAGTAGAATGTTTTGGGGGGGAGAAAAAATGTTAATATAATGTCTCCCTGTCATAAATGACAAATTATAGTTATAGCAGTTTTTTTTTTATTATGTCAGCGCTTTATAATCAGAGAAGGCATGGAGCAGAAGCCTTCATGGACTAACTGCAGTTGCCCTTCTGCCCGTTCGGAAGCAATTTTTTTTCTGGAGTCACATTTCTGGTTGCTGGTGCCAGTTAACCCTTACCTTGCCGAGAAGTCCGTCCAGGGGGCTACTGAGGTTGGCGCTGTTGCACGTGAAATTGAGAAGTGACTCCCCAGGGATTCCAGGGGGCCCATCACCTCCTCCGTGGCTCAGGCTCCCCCAGTCGGGGGCCAGCGGAGCTTGCTGAAGTGCTGCGCAGGACAGTCCCATGAAGTTTGATGGCTTAATCATGAAGGCCTTCAGGGCGATATTGGGAGAAGCCTGACAGAAAACAGCACCAGGAAACACTTGACCCACTGAGAGGAAAAAAAAACGTAGAGCTTTGTTTTTCGATCCAATGAGATGGCTGACCCACCAATGACCCACTGTGTCAGAACTAAGTGAAATGACCCAGTTTGTTTTGTTAGTAATTACTGTGTGCAAACATTCCTTGTTGTGATTGAGAAAAACAGAAAACCAAAAGTGCACCAATTTGTTATAACGTTATTATAAGCATATAGATTTTTTTATGAAGTACTGATGCAGTAATAATAAAAACAAACAGCATAAGTCACTTATTTTAAATTAAAGTTCTACAAATGCTGCTGAAATGTCAAGTATGTATTCAGTCAGTTACCTGTGAACACAGAATTATCTTTCACCCGTGCACTTTTTTATAAATATTGATATATACAAATAGTACATTTTGAACAGTAAATCTTATTACATGGAGTTTTCCCATATGATTTAGTGCATTATCAAATGCATGATTGTCTTAAATTGATGATGGTGGCAAATGATTAAACCTTATCTTCCCTGATTCATAATGACTTTCTTTTTTATTTTTTACACGTAACTGCCTATGAAAATTCCAGGTGCCGCTTATTTTAGCGAATGCATCTTTCGGTCCAATAATGTGCATAGTTGTATAGGCAAAAGTGACAATATGAAATCCTAATAACAGGTGAACAACACACCCAGTGGCTCACTCAGGCTGTCAGATGGACAAACAGTCTGCTAATTCTGCTACCAATTAAATCTTTACTTATCTTTTCAGTACAGTGTTACAGTGTGATGCACAGGGAGAGACAGACAGAAGGACCAAGGGACATGAGGCACGGATAGAAAGAGAAGGCTTAGCAGAAAGGCAGAAAGAAATGAAGAAGGAGAAAGGAGAGAAATGGAGATGGTACCTTTGATACGGCCTGCGTGCGGCTGGAAAGGAGCGTGTCAGCGATGCGCTCCACGCACTGGACGATGCGGGTGCAGGCCCCACCTTTATTCTGCGCCATCCACAGCACGTGCTCCTCCGCCTGCATCATGTTGCTGGCTACGTCCGCGATGTAGTCGGCAAGCTGAGAGAGGAAAGATGTCTGTGACTCATATCTCAGCTTCTTCGGGAATCTTTTCTGCCGACTTAAAAACAACAATGCAGTAGGCAATCGTTTTTTTTTAATACAAAATTTAGACATGCTCTTTAGATCAGACCATTATTTTCTGAAGGAGATTATTAAAATATTTACATAAGTGTCAGTGTAAAAATGCTCTCCTTCTGAGGAATGTGAACGAGATTGCCAGTAATAACAGCCCAAGCACTGATCCAAACTTCTTAACACTACAGCAGAGCATCATAATTTGCATAAGACGTTTGCTAGACACCAAATGAACAAAAAGAAGAGTGTGTTCTGTTCTCTTTTGTCCTGTCTTATGCAAAATGAATCATATGTTATGAAGATTACCTTTCTCTTTTCTGTTTTATGCGGTGTGCCTTGCAAAGTGGTATTCATTATTTAGTTCAGGATAAATGCAGTTATGACACTAACAAGGACAGAAGACAATGACACTCAATTTTGAGCGAAAAAGAGCAAGGTAAGAATTTATGATCTCACTGAAAAATACTGCGTTTCTTTACTAGGATAATGAGATTTGCCGTATTATGTATAAGATCTTGTTTTATTTTTTAATTTTTTAAATATGTTGACTTTTTAAAAAAGATCCTACAGGAAGCAGGAATATCTCTAGTGGCTAAATTATTTTTTGAAATTTTCTGCCTTCCATTCTGCCAATATAGAATTTCCAGTCTAAAAATGTCTAATGAATTCAGGAACAAACGAGGCCAGACCAAAAAACACCACCTAACAATATGTACAGTCTCCTTAAATTGCATGTTACCCTGTTACTGCACTGATGCCAGGTCTAAAACTCAGTCCCAAAAGCCTGGCAATTAAAGCAGTTAGTCCGCTATCCACCAGTGCTGAGATCACAGCAGCTGCCCATGGAGGCTATTCCCTGGGGGGCCCGCTAGGGGGCACCAGAGGAAACAGGAGAGAACATTATCTATGTGGCTTCCTTCACCTGTCCGGGGACGCCAAGGGAAAGTATTACCATCAGCCATTTGGCACATTTGTATCAAATGTAGTACAACACTAAAGAAGGATGACCAGGCATTAGTGCAGCCAGCAGCATTAGCCTTACAACACACAATAAAATGCTGTACATCTTGGATTTGATCCATGTAGTGCATGAGACTCTCCACGATGCGAGTCACGTAGATGACATCCATCATATCGTTGAAGTGCGCCGCTCTGCTGGTGAAGGCTGAGAGCTGCCGAGCCAGGGTCTGTGCATTGGTGACGTTGACAGCCATCTAGAATGGAACAGAGCAATCTTATTTGAAGTTTGCAAACAAAATAAAAAAATAACACAACAACATAGTTTCTGAGAAGCTCTAAGCTTCATGTCTAAATCTTCTATTCTACCACGGCTTTCATAAAAAAAAAAAAAAATTGCCATAGAAGTAGATCTTCGCTGTAGAACAAGCGCTATACCTGTTAATGGGGAGGAATGGTGTGAGGAGGTTGGAATACCTGGCTGAGCTCATGCAGAACACGAGTCACTTCACTGGTGTATGTGCACTGGCTGTAGTCCTCTTCTGCCCAGTTGCCCGCCCGGTCACACTTTCTCCAAGCCTTCTTCCCCCGAGAAGTGGGGTTTTGTTGGTAAGATTTGCAGGGTTGAAAGGCCAACACACCCGCCAAAGTCTTCAGCCACCTGCTATGACACAGCGATTATCATGTTTTGATTGACCAAACCAGCACACTCCTCTGCTTGAATATCTTAATCTCATCTTTCTGCTAATGTTTATGAGTAACATTTCTATTAACACAACCTAGTACCGTAGCTCAATTCAAAACAGTTCCCTCAAAACAGAAGGCAGAAGGAATGAGTGTTTCAAAAAGGAAATGAAGGCAGTACACCTGACGAGGAGGGAAGTCATTAAGGCTTATCTGCTGTACTTCACTGCCTTCCATTTCTATCTAGGCAGCATTCTCCACTGCCAGCTTCAGCACTGGCTACTTAGTAATAAATGGCATTAATTCTGTTGAACAAAAAGGTCTCATTTTCCACACCATTACTGCTCTGCGAAAACAAAGTAGTTCAGCAATGCACTATAAAAAAACACCCTGGGTGAAAAGCATATGAGCTCATGCATCCTCACACACCAGGGCAATGAAAATTATTGCCACATGCATCACTAATAACTCCAAGAGCCAATCAGATGCAGTTTCCTTCAAGCTCCCACCTGAATTCACCCTTGTTGTTGGTGACCCTCTCTGCAGGGCAGTAGAGTGTGGAGGTCTCCAGCACCACTATCTCCATTCTTCTAGAGCTGTTTCCCCGGGAACTGGTCACCAGGCACTCCCAGTCACCCGATGCACCCATATCAATGTTGGCAAGGATGAGCTCACTGATTGAAGCAGAAAAAAAAGTATAATTTAGGAAGTAGAATGTAGAACAAAGAGAGAATTTGACAATGACCTTTAATTTAAAGAAATGATAAAGAAACTTAAAAAAAATGCAAAGCAACACATACACTTATGCAATTTCAGTGGTAATATTTTTCTGGATAAAGATGTTACAGAAACATAATTTCTAAGAAGGAATCTACTGCATACATTTCAGCTAGCAGCAGTGGCTTGCAGCGGCTTCAAACACATTTGATTCTTCAAATCCTGAATGTTCATGTTTGCATAGCTTACTTGACATTTGAATTACAAGTGACGCTGAATTGATAGCACTCAAATCTCTCCCAGCAAAACGATGGCTTTCAATGTACTGTACAGTCCAAAGTATTGCTCTGTGCTTTGCCACTTCACATAACGAGAAATGGTAAGGACGTCTCTGTCCTCCATTATTTGGAGAGATGAAAAGCACTCCCTTTTCAACTTTTTAACATTTCGGTGATCTCCAAACACCCAGTGCCAGACATTTCTCCTCAATATGAACATTTTGTGATTTCTCATAAATAATAAAGCATTAATTTGCATACCTGCCTTGTGCAGAACCTCACACTAAACATTTCTTTTTTAACTTTCAGGAAGTAATGCATTAGAGGTATTCACGACAACAATGTTTATTAAAATATTCCCAAATTCCTGAATTTTCTAAAGCAGAGGATGTACGTAAAAACAGGAAATGTGAGCGACTCATTTAAACGACATTTTGCCCTGAGATTTTCCAACACAAACTCAGGTGAATGGCTTTGGGATAGAATGCAGCGTCTAATAAGAGATGACAGAAAGGACGGAAATATGCTGTAGATCATATTCTCATATACTACAGCCTAAAACATTTACATGCAGGCAGGATTTCAAAAGGAGAAAAAAAAATGTGAACAACAGCTGCACAAGCTCTATTTGTCCCGCTGCTAATTACATTCAGTTAACCTTTCAGTTACGAGAATCAACTTACCCTTAAATCAGTCATCTTCCGCTGTATTACACTCATAATTTCAGTGGTTCCTAATTAGTTGTGGACCCACTTATGACATTTTAAGTTTAGGGTAAATCCTCTGATATCTCTTGCCAGGGTTCAGAGCTCAGCAGACACACTACTCCCAGTTCTCCCACAAAGCCACAGTCCAGAAATAACGCAGCCGCTTCTGCTCAAGGCCTTCCCTCAAATAAATGAAACCACAAAATGCCATATCAACTCTCCAACAGGTCCGAAATAGCAACATTTTGAGCATAAACCAGCGTCAAGCTTTGTGATGTTCATACACTGAAATATGTGATACTGTACATATACGTGAAATGACAGCAGAACCTCTGCTTTTACATCACTAATATAGTGATCATCAAGATATCTGCTATCAAACATTTCCTTGGTCCTTACTCCATGCACTAAACCGCTAAAGGACAAATGAAAGACAACTAAACAGCTAACAGTTGAAAAGCTACATCTCTTTGCTCTGAAAAATGCCTCTTCTGCTGCCTGATATGTGCCCTTGACCAGCCAAAGACTTTCATAACGTTCTATGTTTGAAGAAATTCTAAGATGCACTGAGCGTAACAGCGGATCAGATGGACATCTCTGTAAGCCCTCAACCCAAAGAAAATCATCAAACAAGATAGGATTAAACAAGCTGTCAAGATGTCAAGAAAACACGAGTTTATTGGACAGCAATACCCCCACCTCATCCCACAAACTTTATCGCTCAGCACAAGACATCCGTTAAAGTGCCACTGTAACAGTGAGAGGCCACTGGGGGACAAATACAGAGCGGCAAGCACAAAGTGTTGACCTAAATTCATATAAACACTCGACTATTGTAAAGCCGTCTGCCCGCAATTCTTCCCAATGGACTCATTAGGGGCGTTTATAGTCCTCTGATGATATTTAATGATTTGTTTGTGTAATGTTACTTATGAGGCTGTAAAGCTCAGAACACGGCACTTCCAGATCACATTCCAGACATAAACCATGGTACCAGCCCTTCCCCAATTATTTGGTTTTCCTACACATAAGGAAGGATCCTTATGCCTGTGTATATGAGTGTGGGTGTGAATGATAAAAACTACACATGCATGTGTATGCTTGCCCCTTTCTTTAGAGGGTAACAGGCAGTTGGTGGCAGACCTTTGTGGCTGTTAGACAATGATAAGCAATAATAAGTCTTGCATAAAAGGACTTGAACTGCCTTAGCTTGAAAGCTTTGTAGAGTGAATTTAGTATAAATATCTTCCTCTCACTACACCCCTATTATTCTCTCACATATTTAGGTTCATGCTGAAACCTTTGCTCTCCAGAAACCGCCTTCCATTTCATTAGGGACAGTATCTCAGGTGATGTATCTGACTCTTTTCCAATTAGCCGTGACCATTTTCCTTTAATCCACTGCGTACCACCAGATGTCTTCTTCACAGTCGCCTCGCTGCTTCACTGCTGACACCCTTCTGGGATTGTCTGAAGCTATGTACAGTCTTCTCTGTGACAGGACCATTGATTAGGGCTGGCCCTATCACAAGGAGGGAGCATTAGGATGCACGTTTATCAAGGTTCAAGGAATAGCTCACAATTTCTCTTCCCGTCTTCTCCAAAGCCATCCCCGTGTCATGTGACTGTGATCAGATGAAAAAAGTAATAGGCCAATTAAATCCGTTTCCATGGTGACTGAAGTCTGCCAAGAGCAGCGTAAGAAGAAAAGCGGTAAAGCCAATCAGCTGGCTGTCTATGTGTGTGTGAGAGTGTTCAAGAGGATGATGAAGAAGGGAGAACTTTTTCTTTTCTCTTTTAATTTATTCTGCTGTTTTTTTTTCCTGAAACAGATCAGATTGATTAAAAATGGAGAGGATTAAGAAAGATACCTGAAGTAGAGGACAGCTGCAGGCATTAAAGAATTTGATTAATGGTGCATGACTCACGTTCCAACTTTCTCTTAACATCATTTATTGTGTCTTTACCTGAGCACCTCTACTCAGCAGGGATGAGGCCTCAAAGCATATCATAATTAGTCCTTCTCTTCAATTATCTTTGGGCTAATTCCATATAAGATTTGGTGTTGAAATACATAAGAGGGAGGTAGTCACATATTTTGTATGTAACGTACTATGCAGATTTTATTAAATTAGCTAGAATTGCCCTACATCAGACACACTGTATAACAGTTAAAAGTACTCATTAAATGGAATTTAATTGTTGTCTTAAAAAAACAGGATGAATTCCATGTTCTACCCTCTGAATACTGTTGATGTACTAAGGTTTCTTATTGTGAAAAAGAATCATTTATTTGTTTATTTGTTTGTTTTTGAAAATCCAAAACCCAAACTACTCAGAAGAGTAGTTACTCAAGCACAGGTCATTTGGCGTTTCTGATGCTCTTCTACATTTAGAAAGGTGCAGAACCTAAGCAGACATTACTAAACGGCATCAAGGCAAACACGCCAAACTAGAACATTCCAGTAAGACCAGAAATTCTGTGCAGGGAAGAGACCTTCAAGAGTTAATTCTAAAATTGGAAAACAGCAAATTGTCCATAACAAGTAATGTTCTGTATGTTGGCAGGCATGTAAAGAGGTGAACATCCCAATTCTTGGTATTACTTTAAAATCCATGGCGAGGAAGCTGTACTTGAGGAAGATTTTCGCCATTGCTATTCTTTCAACACCTGCGCTTATGATATGAAAAGGTAAAAGGCGGAGTTGGTCTGGATACAAAGGAACTGTTTTTCTTGGCTGAAGGATTTATAGGTTGGGTTGTTTTCCATGTAAATGAGCACAGTGCCTCCCTCTGCGGGTGCGGAAATACTGCCAAAGTAAACATTACTGTATATGATTTTTATTGCAAGAACACACATAATTAGTATATGTAGCGGAAGCAGGTGCTAATTGCATGACTCAAAACTGGAATTATGCTAAGTGCTAAATCTCCCTCTACAGGGAGGTGCTGTTGGCCTGCTAGCAGGTAGTCTGCACCATAATGTGATGCAAATGAACTGTACAATGTGGAGCTTGTGCAGTGACAACTAACCTACATAAACTATCTAAACCCAGTCTGATATAAACTTAGGTTTAACGGATGGAAAGAATTGAAAAAGGAAACATTGCTAGACTTCAGAGCTGGTGCGTCCAACCTTAAAGACATCCAAAATACCGATGGAACAAGCAAAGACATTGATATATTTACGGTTTGGTTTTCCCATTTTTTGAAATGGTATTTGTATACAAATATGGCTTATTTTCATATGACGAATCACGTCGTTATAGACAGTGAAAATTCTGTAAATATTGTTCGTCAGAGCTCTGTGATTTCACCTAGGCAATACAGTAGATAAAAACATCATTAACAGCCAATGTCTACATCATAAAAAAACATTATGCACTCATAAAGCACCATAGGAAGGCCCACATCCTTTTATGTAGCAGGAGAACAGATGAAACCGACATACCTCATACTAAATAAATTGCCCATAACGCCCACAGGACTGTTGACTTAGGGAAACATATTTCTGTTAGTAGTTAGACAATATTTACAAAGGTCTCAAAGCAAAAGGTCATACAGAATATCAGTACTAGTGTTTGCTTCCATCTGAAGCCAAGGCCAAGTCAGAAGGTACAGAGGAATGAAATAAAAGATGGAAAAAGATACAGGACAGCCTGAGTAGTGGCAACAAAATGTCTCCTTTCACATTATCGCTGTAATTAAATGGTAGCATCTGCTCTGGCGACCATGTGACCACTTAGCCTCAGCCATTTTTTTGAGGCACTCATCAAATTCCCAGAATGGGTCACTGCATCTCTGGCAGTCCGCCAATAGAAGTGTGTAAAGTATTTCAAGATTCCAGTATGAGAGACCAAATTGCTGGGTTCATTTTTGATGAGAAAAACAAGTAATCATAAGTGTGGCTCTGGACCAAACTAACATGAATGAGGGATCTGTATGAATGCAGGTGCTTATGCATTTATGTGTGCAGCTACAAAAGAGCTTATGTCTTTTGTGTGCTTTGTGAAGGATTGCATGTGTGGTATGGTTCCCACCTGGTAATCAGGCAGCAGTCATGAATGATGCTTTCCTCTATGAAAATGCCATTCTCCTCTTGCGTGTGCACGGGCTGACTATTTTGGCTCCACTGCAGTGTCACAGAGGAGTCCAGGTAGGATGCCGTGCACTGCAAGGGCAGCCGGTCACCTGGGAACACCACCTGCCTCTGGGATGGGATGAGCTGGAACAGTGGTAGCTCTAGGGGTCCATCTGAAAGACACCAGTTACCTGGTCAACAACACAGCAATTAATATCAAGGTCAGAACAGTTGTAGAGCTGTCTGGTGTCCGTTGAGTCAAGAGCGAGGCGTAGAGCATATCAATTATTTTTTTTTTTTTCTATTCGGGTGTCATCCAATGTCTTTGCACCTTGTATGTTTGACACTTTATGTACGTTCATCCATGCATTATGTTCTTGGTGCTGTATACCCCAGAATTTTCCCCCAGGATCAAGTCCATCTTAATTATAATCCTAATGTTAAATATGGTGATGTTCTGCTTTCAACTGAAATATGCTGCATTAAAAAAAAAGAAAAAAAAGGAAAATTGGAGTACAAATTTTCGGTCAGAAGATCGGTGGCCTAACTGAAAGTTCTAAACAGAGTCGACCAATGTGGTCGAGCCAGTTTGTTAAATGGGAGGAATACTGAAGGAGAATAAAAATGAAGACAGGGACAAACCAACTCTTTTGGTATCATAATTGTGTAGTTGGTTTATAATAACGGAGCTGTATCCAAAGGATGCACTTGTCTTGATTTTCTTGGAGATGAACACCTTGTATTAGCATGTGGTTTTGGAACCATGAGATGTGGAGATAACATCACATCCTGTTTTGACGTGACGCAAATTGATCTTTGGTTTCCAGGTCGCAAGACTAAGTACAGAGAAAGATGCCAGAGCCAGATTTAAAAAATGAAAACAGCAGAATATAAGAACTGCAACACACATAGTAGGTCCTGACAGACACCATTCAATCCTTACATCACTCAAAAGAAGTTTCTACAATAGTTACTCACCATAACCTACCGCACACCAATTGAACTGCTGAATTGCAACGATGACATACATAGCGATGTATAAATAAATGTGAGGACTTGTGAGGAATTGATTGCTAAAATATGGATATGTAGATTCTTTTTTAAAATGAGTTGTATGACCTCAAAGTCACTTTTCGAGTATACAAAGGAAAAGGGCAGAGTAGCGTGTTATTTCAGTTCCCCTTTTATCTTTGTTTTCCTTGTCTGTGGAATTGAAGCCACTGTAGAGGTTAAAAAGAGTGATAAGTCAGGAGTTAATGAGGACGCACTGGTGGGCAGCCTCCCTGCAGGCCGCGTGCTGTCACTGTGTGCACTGGCCTTGGCCCTCCTTTTATTACCGCTCCACATTTGCTAAACGTTTTATGAGCCAAAGCTGGTGATGTTTATGTTTCCACCCTGACTCTGTACAGTGAGGCAATTGTTTGACCCCCAACCATCCCCCACTACCCTGACCCCTCACTGCATATCCCCACTAGCTAGAGCCTCCACGTCTAAGACCGAAAGTCCAGGCACTGCTTATGAATCAGCCCCAATACGCATAATGTTCTCACACAGATGTATATATATATAAAGTCCAATTATCAGCTTTATAAAAACGCAATTTAGAAAATACTTCCCATTGCCTACAGGAGAATTCAACATAATAATTAGGCTTCACATTTAAACCAAACTGACTGGCTCAGGACTGCGTATTTACAGTAAAAGACAAAACTAATTTCACAAACTTGTTTATGAGCATCTATAGCTTTTATTATAGTGCACAAATTGTGTCATATTTACTGTGTAATATGTGTGTTTTATTAGCGATGACATGAACGTGGTCGTCACAAATGTCGCGTTAATTGGTGGTATGCATGGCTGTGCTTCCACTAGTCTAACCAGTGGTGGCTATGAGAAAAGAGAAAAAGAAACACTTTTAAAAGAGCTATTTTCTCATTTATTTAAATGTCTCACACACTGGCCACACTGGTGTCAGGAGTGGGATACCGACAACATAATCGGAAAACTTCACAACTCAAAGCTTTGGGATGGTGCAGGGAGACAGCAGTGGCGAACCAGAGGGGGACCCCGAGAACCCAGCATCGTGCCTCGCTGGGGTGACCCAACGCAGGCAGCGCGCTGCAGCCCAGCTTCAGACGGCGGAAGGAGCTGGCATCATGGCAAGATGCACCACCAAATGTGAGAGCAGCACGGAGCAGGACAAAGACCGCGGTGCAATTTTCCTGCTAGAGCAGAGAGGGGCTTCTGGGGTCCTTTCTCCCCCAAATGCATATGGCACAATCGCTGGGATCCACCTGGCACTGCAAAAGGAGACACTTCAGGTCCTCCTCAGCCGTACCCCAGAGGATCTGCGAGACTACTCCACTCTGGTCCTCATGCTGGTGTAGTGTTTCCACCAGAGGCCGTCAGAAGAGACTATGAGGGGGAAGCAGGTGAGTCAGTGGAGATTGAGAAAGAGAGTGAGACTGTGGGGCATTTGCTGCCAATCTCTGCAGCCGTGCATGGTGGGGTTACCCACATCTTCCCCATGATGTGTAGGAAGAGCTGGCCCTCCATGCTGTTGTCAAGGCATTGACACCAATGAGGCTCCAGCAACACCTTCAGCTGGGAGTACCAGCCATGCTGGCTGATGCATCGTTGGAAGCAGAGAGAGCAGAAGGGATCCTGTCTCCACCAGCAACACCCTGTCGTCCGCCAGCCACATCATACCGCCCACTGTGAGACTGCGCGTCCAACCCCGAGTGTCCTGAGAGGAACAGCAGAGCGAGGCGCACCAGGAAAGCCTCCTCTACTTTGACTAATTGTACATTTTATTTCCCCTACTCCTCCTGGGGGGTGATGCCTGGAGACCTCAATCTATCAAGATGTCCAGCATACCCTACTACATGTGACGTCGCCACCACCAGTGACGTCCCTGCATCCAGCTCGCCCATCTGCCTGTGTCATCTTTCATGTCTGACACCACTGCCTTACCTTTAGTTGCCTGGTGATTGGAAGAAGACTCGGCATTGGCTTGTCATCTTCCCTGCTTTCCAGTTATTTCCCAAATCTTATGATTGGGACAATGTGACTTGACTCTTATTTGACTATCCCTGCCGGTCCCTGGAGGATGGGCTCCCCCTTTGAGTCTGGTCCCTCCCAAGGTTTCTTCCTTTTTGGGAGTTTTTCCTTGCCACTGTCGCCTTTGGCTTACTCACTGGGGGCTTTGGGTGCGGATGCTGTAAAGCGCTTTGAGACAATGTAATGTTGTGATAATGCGCTATACAAAAATAAATTTGTTGTTGTTGTTGTTGTTGTTGAAAGAGTTCGCACTTACCATAGAGCCCTCACATCTGTTTAATTAAAAGGACTGGCTGGGCCTTTACATGGAGTGGCTTGTGGAGGGCACCCGATGCCAAGCCTTAGTGGTCCATAGTCACCCTCATCCGCAAAGGCACCAATCAGCTGGCACAGCTGGGGTGGGAAGTGACGGAAGTCTGGTTCACTTCCATCACTATCACATGTGAGGCGATGTGAGGCTCAGCATCATGCTGGCAGAACAGTCTAAGGAGCACGAGGTGTGGCTGGTCAACAACCGTGATCCCTGCATGGTATGGATATGCTGTGCCATACTGGGGCTCACACAGCTGTGCCCATGGTCACACACCATCTCAGTACAGACTCAGGGGCCTCCAAATAGAAATCAGCTGCATGTGGAGATGATGGACACAGCAGCAGGCTGTGGCGACAGGGACACCTCACCCCCAACTGTTTCGGTACCCCCCCCCAACATGCATCCAACCTCCCCAGTGCAGCAAAAGCCGTTTTTACTGATGAACCCCTCGGTGTTGCTTGACTCGGTGCTCCCAGCAACAAGGGGCTTGGCGCCATGTTATCCCAGGCAGGATCTGAGGGCAAGAGGGCGGCAGTCTAACTCAGTCACATGCTGATCCGCCACAAAAGGAATTACTGCATCCCCTGCCACAAGCTCCTAGTCGTCATCCAAGCCTGCCATCATTTTCGATTCCCCCCCCCCCGCGGACAATGCTTCCAGGTGTGCACCATCCATGCATCCCTCACCTGGTCGCTCAGCTTTAGCAACTATAGCCACGAGGGACAGCTGGCGCTCTGGCTGCAGGTGCTGCAGGAGTATGATTTTGTGGGCCAGAACTGGCTGGACGGGTACAGGTTCCTCGGAAATGCACATGCACTTTCTCACTGTCCCTGCAAGACAGATAACGGCCTTCACTGCCACATCGCCAATGAGTGCAGCCAGGGGCACTGGTCACAAGCAGGAAGGCATCTGGATTGGAGAGAGTCCACAATCGACCTGGGGACCAAGGCCCTATACTCTCACTGGGGGGGTCCTTGTGGAGCATGATGGTCTGCGGTACTGTCGCTGGTAGTCTCTGGATGGAGAGCCGCCTGTTGCAGCTGTTGGTGCCCCAGAGGCTCCATATCATGGTGGTGCATGACAGAAGCCAGACACTTTGGAGTAGCGAACATGCTGGGGAGGCTGCGGAGCCGTTTCCTTTGGGCCAGCTGCAGCCATGACACAGCACTGTTCCTCACCAGACAGGCCCACGCTGCCAGTTCCTAGTGCCCAAGTAGCAGTACAACGTAGGGGCACCCATGAAGAGAGTCAGGGTGGACATTTGGGCCCTTTCTCTCAGTGATGCTGCTACATGCTCCTGGCCATGAATTATTTTACCAAGTTGCCAAAGGATTTACAGGTCCCAACCAGAGTGCACCGACTACAGCCAAAAAGCTCATGGAGGAGTTCATCTGCTGCTTTGGGGTGCTGGGGGAGCTGCACCACTACCAGGGCTGGAACTCCAACTTGAAGGTATATGGAGAGGTCTGCAAGTGACCATCCTTGTCACCAAACAGCAGTGTGACTGGGACCGCCACCTGCCCCAGGTCCAGTGGACATACCGAGTGGCAGTGCACAAAGCATCCAGTGCATGCCGGCCCGGCTGATGTTCTGGGAGGGAGCTGTGCACCCTAGTGGACCTGGTGATTGGAACTAAGAAGCCGGGTATGGAGTACCTGTATTGCCCCCAGGAGCATCTGAGAGGTGAGCATGAACTGTTCCAGCAACACCAAGCATGACCATATGTTGTATAGGGGATAGACAATATTAGGTAAAAGTTCATATTGCAATATTTGAAATTTTTGCAATACATTTGATATTTATAAAACAAAAAATAAGTTGATAATTCACTCAAAATAAACTACCCAAATAGAACATTTTGTCAAGTGTCATTTTTTTTTTAGTAAATAGCAATAATGTGTACTTACGATATAAACCCGATTTCTATAAGTTCTACAGTAGCAATAGATACAAAGTTGCTTTTGCTCAATATCATCTCTGTGGAATCCAAAATATTTCCATACAGCAAGGATGATTATGATTGGCTCAGACAGCGCATGCAGAGCTCATGCAAAAGTGGCATCCGTTTTTGCTAACATATACTAAGTAATCCTGAAAAGGAGCCGTCTTTGAAATTGCAGCGTTTGCTAAGTTTTATTTCCTGTATGATCCAGTAAAAATGTTTTAGCGTAACTTATTATCTTAACCAAGCTGGCTATCCTGGTTCTTCTGATAAGACAATGCATGATGCTAATGTTGATATTAACATTGTGGCGCAGTGGCGCAGTGGGTACCACTTGGTGTGTGTGTGGATTTTGCATGGTCACCCGATGTGTATGTGGGTTTAAATCGGATCGTCTCAGTCAAAAAACATTCAGCTTAAGTGAATTGGAGTGCCTAAATTGACCATGTCGCATAAATTGTTACATATACTTTATAAATGATTACTTAATTTATCATCTTACTAATCGATAGACTACTCAAATATTAATATAATCAGTAATAATAGTGATAGCCTAATTGACAATATCCATAGTTAACATCAATCTAGAAGCATGACAGTGGCGGGATTCATATATGGATGGAAGGAAATACAAAAAAATATAAGCATTTCCTCCAGTATCAGTGAGATTCTTGCCAGCCTGAAGGGGTTTTCTGTTTAATTTAAGTGGTATAGTTGTTAAAACATCCACCCTGCAAGCATGTTGTGGTTTCAATCCACAGCTCGATCAAAATGTACCACATACTCATTAAAACCTTATTAATTCCCTCCTTCTGCATTACTAATATCAGCTGATAGTGCCCTGAGGTACACAAAATGCACATATCAAGCTGCTTTACCCCATCGTTTCTTATTATCATGAGACCTTTGTGCTGAAATGGGTAGATTTTGATATACTGCTAGTGCTGATATATAATAACAGGCATTATCAGCTTGCGGGGTGTCTCAAATAGTGCTAATTTATAACAATGAATAACAAGAGGTGTTAACAGCCATGCCAACTTCGTTAATTACTTTTAAAGGGAGAACTACATCAAATGTAATTGTATGTGTTACACTGTAGCTTTCCTATTAACTAATGCATATATTATATCTCATTCTCCAGATATATTGCGATCACTCTGGACCAAGCCGCCTTTCTCGATGCTTCTGAGCATGTCTCAATCCACTGTGTCTTGTAGAAGCAGGTGTGCTTCTCGGTTGTGCCCAGGTAATTAGATGCACAGTCTGTGTCCTGGCCTACTTTGGCACAGCGGGCCCCTCACATGTCACTCCCACTGCCAGGGTAAGATTAAGCGAGCGGAGAGTTCCCTCCAGCAGACCGCCGAGTGCTGCACTGCGCCAGTAAAAACGTGGCGATCTCACACTGCGGCAGTTAGCAAATTAACCAAACTGGCCCTGTGGTCTGGCACGGGAAACCCTAAGCATCTGCCACTGCATGCCGAGCCTAATTTTACTGATGACACATGTCCTTTCGTGGAGGGAACCACTGAATAGCCAGGGAAATTATTCAACATTAAAGCCACTGCATGATCTCATTTACACTAGAGATTCATATAATATATTGCAGGAACATTACAGAGATGATACTCTGATATGACTAATATTTTAAAAGACAACATTATTTATTAATATTGTTTAGACACCACAACGATTCATTCATTTTCAGAAGACTGCTTTTCCAATAATGGATCACAGAGAACCTTTTTGGCTGGGAAGTATGATGCACCATGGAGAGGCTGCCAATTTATCCCATGACACACAGACACACACACAGGTTTGTAATTATATAATTGTGGGGACTCCATTCTTTTCTATGGGGAAAACTCTAATCCCAACATGACGACTTTAACCCCCACCAAGCCCTAACCTTAACCATAAGTAACCAAACAAAATATGATACTTTTGTCATTTTTAGTTATTTGATTGCATTCATAAGATCTTCGTGGGGACCTTAAAAATGAAACATTTGGTCCCCACAATGTAATATAAACATAATCCACACACACACACACACACACATACACATTGGGCAATATAGAAACACTAGTACCACCTAAACTGTATGTTTGCACTCTGTGTACAGATTAGCATCGACACAGTAAGACTTCAAGCAAGCCTCTTTACACGACCTACAGAATCAATCCATAGAAAAACAGTGAAACAGATACCATCATTTTACTTTCATCTTCACATGCTGAAAATATAATCCTGGACTGTTGCTGCATGTACAGCTCCTTTAAAAATATGATTTGTATGCTGCCCGTGAGAGTACCTTCTACTGCTTAGAAATATAAAGCAACCCACAAACACTAGAAAGGTGAGAACAGGTGGACTCAGCAGAATTTCCCCTAATCTGAGACACCCACCTGACTTCTGCAGGAAATGGTTGCCTGTTTCCCTTTTTTTGCCAATATTGAGGAAAGGAAAACAATTTAAATATTCTGAAGAGTCCAACTGAATGTCAGCCATCCTGGGGCAAATTATGTTAGAGCACTGTAAGGGTAATTGCTTAAAGATGTGTATTGGGCCGTCTGTTTCTCATCAATGCCTTATAAAAAAGAGGAATTCCCCTTTTGCAAGTGTTCAATTAAAATAACCTGCATTTCACTGTTTCCGTATTTGGCAGTCCATAAGCATAATGTCATTAACATCTGTTGTTTCAGAAGGCTATAAATAAATAGAATCTAAACTGCAGAGAAACAGTAAAATAACATTATACAATTTCCTATAAAAACAAAAAGAATCACTGTCTATTATTTAGTTAGCTATTACAAAAGTATGTGCAAATGGTAGTCAAGGATATGCTGTAAGGCAGTACAAAGGTTAGACGTGATGAAGTTAACTTGTTCTGATGTTCAGAGAAGTCCATCCTATTCATTATAAACTGAAATATCACTGGTGATTCAACTAAAATGTCTCTTTAAAACACACTTCCCCAGATACAGGCTATATGTTAATTGCAAAACACACTCACCATTCACTTCATCGCTTTATTAGGATCACCACTGGTTTTCTCCACCCTCATTTGCTCTCAACAGCCTGAATTCTTACTGGCATCCACCCAACAAGGTGCTGGAAACGCTCCTCAGTGATTCTGCTCCATGTTCACATGTAATTGCTGCAAATTTGTCAGCTGCACATTCAAGCTGCAAATCTCTCCTTCTACTACAATCCAAAATTTCTCCACTGGATTCAGGTCTAGTGACTGAGGAGGCCAATGAAGAACACTGAACACATTGTCATATTTATGAAACCGGTTTGAAATTACTTGTGGCTTGCGACATGGTGTATTATTGTGCTGGATGTAGCCATTAACAGATGGGTAAACCGAGGCTATAAAAGCACGCACGTGGTCATTAACATACTTAGATAGACTATGACATATAAATGATACTTGATAGGTATCATGGGGCCCAATGTGTGCGAAGACAACATTCTCTGCATCATTACGCCACCAGCACCAAACTGACCTTTTGACACAAGACAGGTTGGGGATGTGGATTCATGCTGTTTATGCCAAAGTCTGGCTCAACCATCTGCATGTCTCAGCAGAAACAGAGATAATTAGAAAAGGCAACATTTTTTTCATCTTAAACAGTCCAGTTTCACTGAGCCTGTGCCCACTGTAGCCTCAGTTTCCCGTTCTTAGCTGACAGGGGAGGAAACCAGTGTGATCTTCTGCTGTTGCAGCCCATCCATCTCAAGGTGAATTCAGAGATGCTTTTCTGCTCACCGCTGTTTCAACCACTGCAGCCTTCCTGTCAGCTCAATCCAGTCTGTCCATTCGCCTCTGACCTCTGCCATCAACAAGGTGTTTATAAACTTTGCTTCTGAAGTACAAAATCCATCCCCACCAGCAAAAACCACCACATCTGGCACCAACTAGTGGTGAAAGTACCTTAGTGAAGTTTCTGGGGTTTAATCTGACAATTAACTATGTCGGCATGATATTATGCAATGTGGGTGCTGCCACAGGATCGGTTGATTGGATCAGTGTATTTTGCACCGCGACCCAATTTTTACCATGTCAGCTCAGTTGAAACCCTATGTCAAGTATAGGTTTAAATTAACAATATGTTCAAGCATGCAGTGAACTTTGCAATTTGCGCCAATCAATGTCTATCGCACAAATCTGATTGGACGTGCCAGTGAATTGTAAATTAAGCATCTGTGGTTGGACTTTGTGGATTGGTTGAGTGTTCACTAGGGATTACACTAAGCATTTGCAGACCCAATACCCATTTATATTGATTAATTCTAGGACTGGGGTTGGGAAATATGATCGTGGATCAGCACAGGAACTTGCTGCTTTTAAAATGCTTACATTTCCAACTCTGCTTTGTGACCCTTATCGAACTTGCCGCGACCCAAATGTGGGTTAGCTTACATAAATGAGCAGTAATACAGGAATATTTCATAAATAATATGATTTGAATACAGGTATTTAAGGTTTTATACAGTAAAATCTGGTTTATATCATAGATACACGATTAGTATTTACTAAAAAAAAAAACACTTGACAAAATCTTAAGCTATTTATACACAACCATGGGCCATATTATTAGGAACATATAACTAAACATGAAAATAGAACAACTTGAGCTTGCAGAACGTGTGAATGTTGAGAGACTCTCAAACACTTATAGCTGGATTAAGGTAACTATCTTCCATCGCAGAATATTGAGAACTTAACCAAAGTAGCTCACCTATAAAGGTGATCTAGTTAGTAAGCCATCCATTCATCCATCCATCCATCCATCCATCCATCCATTTTCTCTAACTGCTTGTTCTGTTAAGGGTCTATGAGAGTAAGGCAGGGAGGAACCCAGGATGGGGCGCCAACTCACACGCCATTCACCCCCAGGTCCACCCCTACAGGAAACTCCAATTAACCTCAGTATGTTTTGGGCTGCTGGAGCACCAAGAGGAAACCCCATGATGACATGGGGAAAACATGCATTCAACACACACGTGGAGTCATGGCAGACGCTCCAATCTTGGTCCCAGAGGTGTGAGACAACAGTGTTAACCACTGCAGAACCATGCAGTCCGATTTAGTTAATAATAGTTTAATAATAATTTACTAAATAAATGGTGTTATTTAACTGCACGGGCAATCTTTGACTTTTGTCCTTTAAATTTCGAAAAAAAAAAAACATCCAAAAACCTCAAAAATTCAGGTATTTATATATAAAGCATGAGAACAAAATTCACAATGCTGTCATTTCCGACAGGAAAACATAACTGCAAACAAAAACGCGTGAATAAACGCACCTGTGGATGCAATAAAGAAATGACGGCTCACAATATAGACAGCGGAGAGTTTCAATAACCTACCACATTTCAGCTGGCTCTCCTTCAGCTGGCGAAAGTCCAGGCCATGGAGATGAGTGGGGTACATGCAGCGTGTGCCATTGCCTACGTGGACTGAATTTGCCCGTGTCCAGAGGAGAAGCCAGCCCAGGTGACAGTCACAGAAAAGAGTCTCTGAGCCGAAGTGCCTGTCAGGACACACCAAAGGTTTCAGATGTAAATACCTATCATGTGGTATAATGATCTGTGGTCAGTGTCTGAAGACGTATCTGCATTTATGCATTATTTAATAACATTGTCTGTTAGTGGCTGTTCGTGTGCAGGGGTGCAGCTAAAGTTTCCGGGCCCCATGAGAATATATCCCAACAAATACCAATCCAATTGTGTTCCAAATCCGTTGGCACTTAGGGGCCAACGGAATCATTCTAAATGCCGCACCCCCCCCCCCCTCCACTTACAGCACCCCTGTGCATGTCCACACATGTATTTCGTAAATCAAAAAACAGCAATCCAGGATTCTCACAATATTTTCAGAGACATCAGGTGAGTAAACAATCCCTCGGGAAGAGAGGAGAAAATATTCCCTGAAATATTTCTAAAAAAAAAAAAGGGGGAGGGGGAGAGGACAGCAGTTTTAATATTTTACAGAACAGTAAGAAATCTATTAAAATACAAAATAGCTTATCAATTTATAAACATTCTTGCAGAAAATTTTGACTCATTATTATTCTAAAAATATATACATATACTCACAACTTTAGAAGATTTCCAAGGTCAGTGAAAATTGCGGGAGAGAAGCAACCAATTCTGTTGTTGGACAGATCCCTAAAAGAAAACAAGATTGATTACATTTTTTCATCTAACAGACTGAATTTAATTTAATGCAAAAGATCTATGAGGAACAGAAGTAGGGCGGCAGATGTGTTTCTATATGTGGACATGCTGTGTGGGTTATCTCGCTACACTTAGAGAAATTAAAATTTGAAAACATAAATACCATGACGTGAACCCCTCCCTGCCCCCCAAGATCTTTCTTGATACCTTCCTTGCCTACGCTTTATGTTAATCACTTTTAATTTCTTTTTGAATTTCGGTGGTTAAAACTCATTATTGTATTTTAATAGTTAAATGTTTTTTTAAATGTTTGTGTTGTCTTTTTAACCTTTTTTGATCTCAGTGATTGAGTCTTTCATGCATCCATGAATCCATACCTTCATCCAGCCATCCAAACATACATACATCCATCTTCTGATAGCTTTTCCTGGACATAGTTGCAGTGCCTATTTCTTCAGTAGCTTATTTATTTATGTTGTTTTGGGATGTTAAAAGGCTGCTGAGAGCACCAATAAAACGTGAGTTTAACAGGAAGTCTCCACAAACAGTGGTATACGCACTTCTGCACAACCTCCTTCTAACCTTCTAACAGCATGAGTGTTCTGAAGTTCAGAGTGCCGGAAAGCTAAGCCCACATACAATGGTTCAGTCATCAACACTCAAGAGCACTTGACCTCTTTCACTTAGTAAATTTCCATAAATCCTGACAGGTCAAGGTGGTAAGACTTGGCTCTTTCTCTTAATTTCCCTCTACTCTTAACAAGCTTCTTGTGTCAGAAATGTGGCTCGTCTCCCTTCGCCAGATTTTAATTAGCATCTTGCTTTTCTAGAGCAGCTGTGCAGGGGTAGGAAAAACGTGTGCATAATCACCAGTCAGGGAGTACTTCAATTAACATGGCACCCCTCTAAGACCCGGGCACATATTCAGCAAGTCAACTGCGGATATGACATTCAAGTCAGGACAAAAAATTCCTCTCTGTCTGGCAACACTGACATCATTTCCACAGCATATGCCCATCTGTGCGTGCATGTCGGCCTACGTGTTGTAATAGCAGTTTTAGTGCTAATATTAATAGTACCAGCCGTCTATGTGTTTCTTGTCAAGTGGCCAGTGGATGCTGTAATAGGTTTTTCCCACGTCTCAGAATGCCCACATGCCCTGTACGTCCCATCTCCTTTTCTGCTAAAGGGAAACCAGAGATGACACCGTTCAGCATGGTACTACACGCACAGGTGCTGACGACAGAAAAAAAAAAAATGATATGTGACTTCAGGCTTTAACTAGTAGCCACCAATCGATCTCATTTACACTGGTGTGAGGTTATTGGCAACAGTGTTTAAGAGACCAATACTGTAATAACAATTAAATTAGTTTAAAAATCTTTATCCTGCAGTTCTATAGGTTCACAGGGATTTAGCTAGATTTCTTGACTAGGGTAATGTTTTAAACTAGTAAGCCTAGATGCAACAAAAAAAAACTTGGTTAAAGACATAATTTAAAAGGCAACTGTATACACATGGCACACAGGTTTGGGAATGAATGCCCTGGTACAGTATATACAATTGTAATACTGACAAATACAATATATTGTCTGGGTTATTTATATTGTGTACTAATTACACATACTAATGGCTTACTGTAATTCAAATAAGTATCTTTAAGAAAAAAAAAAACAAATTTTTACATTTAATATATTGACCAGAACACATCAACATTGCAATACAACATGCACTTAAGTTAATGCTATGCAATAATATAAGAAAGTTATTCATAGATAATTTATCTCTTTAGCAATAATAATAGTAATTAACATTTTAATGTCTTTATAAACAAATGTTTAATATATGTGGATGACTAAATCTTAAGCTGGAAAACTAATATTCCAGAGCAATGTTTAAAATACGTATTTCCTGCCATACTAAACTGCTAATTTTGCTTCAGATTCATTCCATTTCTTAATGTAATAGCTCTCAGCATCATTTGAGATTTAATAAAGAAAAAATGTTTAAAAAAATTTTTTTAATTTTAATGCTGGGCACATAAAAAAACTAATACACTAAAATAATACTACAATACTGAAAAATAACTAATTCAGTTGTGGTTGGATCACTTAGCAGGATTTATATAATAAAAAAAAATACACATAAAAAATCATGATTGGTCAGTTCTACTTCTCATGCCATGTGATGGCAGTTTATGTAATAATAGAACAAAAAAATGATCAAATAATTAAGGCAAAAGTGATATTATAGTGACAATTATGTTAAATTTGTCTCCATCAGTCTTGTGATCTGAAGATTAGCTACGGCTCACACAAGACGGTAGCTGACTGACCAGGATTAACCCCAAACAACATTTGCTTGCAGTATGCGTGCTCTTCTTAGATGAGAGTGATATGCTTACGTCGACACGGCAGTACATTTATACAGGAATCATAAATACAGAGGTGAATAAAAGGAAATTGAAAGGAACCAGTTTCTGACTGAATGCATGGATTCCCTTAATTAGTCAACCTGATTAGCATTTTACATCCAAGAAGCAATCAACATAATTCAAGAACCTGGAAGCATCTGTTGCTGCCTGCAAACCCATCTCCCACTGATTATATTTCAGGGAACATATGGGTTGGTCACTGTAAATCCCGAAAGCCTCAGTCACGCATGATTCCAGCTTCCCTCCCCCAGGCCCAAGGCTCTATAGGGAGTGACCCCCCCCCACCTCCCACCATGCTGTGTACTCTTTCATACTCACAGTCTCCGTAGTGAAGTAAGTCCATGAAATGCCCCAGGCTCTATAGTGCTAATTAAATTATTCTTCAAATCTCTGTAATACAAAGGTAAGGAGAAAGTTAGTTACATATCATGTCATAATGCCTTCATTAAATGCATCATTAGCACTAAGAAAGGAAGACTTTGTAAAAAAAAAAAAAACTTTACCTAATTTACTGTCTCCAAAGGATATATCAGATCAGATCAGAGCTTATGACAATTATGAAATGAGCTCCGCAAATGAACTAATTCATTTTACTAATACAGTAGACATATATCCAATTTATTTAAAAAGACATTTGAATGTTTCTAGTGAATTTAAATGTCAAAAGTAGGCCTGAGAGCTTCAGCAAATAATATAATAGGTATGGGCGTAATGTGAATTCAATAATGGTGCATATTCTTTGGAATTGTACCCATAACTGAGTTATTAAAGAAAGTAAATTGAGCAACACTAAAGTATTTCCAATAAATAAATTGCTTTAGAGAAACGTAATAGCATAACCATTTTTGTACTTTTTGACCTTTTCAGATGTCTACCTCACATTCGCTAAGCCAAAAGGTCAATGATAGGTAACCCGAATAACGTCTTGCACGCGTCATGATACGCAGTTATGTCACACGTGTGTTTTCTCTAACTCAGCACCGAGCCCAACAGACTTACGACAGCACAGACAGTCCATAGAGTACAAGGGCTGCAGGCCAGATTCAAGACCAGCTGTTGTAACATTTTATACACACACACACACACACATATATATATATATATATATATATATATATATATATATATATATATATATATATATATATATATATATATATTATTTATTTATTTATTTATTTATTTATTTATTTTAGAGTAATTAACTGCTTGTCACAGGTGTTGATCTGGAGACTTTATCTGAGCAAGACCATATTCACACACAAGTTCCCTCCGGGTAACTAATCTTATGAGGTATTTTCATCGTAATGTATTTTGTTAGAAGCCTTCATTTCCTCCTAACAAAGAATACCTCTATAGTCTAAAGTCATTCACATTGTAACAATAAGCATGCGGCCATGTTTTCAGAATGTTTCACTTTTGCATAGTGACTATATGGCCCCACGCTATACGGTTCTCCGTTCAATGCTGGCTTGAGCATGAACAGACTTATTGATACAGACACTCCCCCCCCCTTCCTTTCAGATTCCAACTTACTAAAAATGAATTTCATTCAAAAGCATTCCCTCTTCTTCCCAGCCAATGCAAACTTCCTGAAATTGTATCCCCATTTCCCCTTGCTCCCATCCGCTGCAAGCGATGGGAATCAGATTTACTGGGCAGTTCTGTGGCCTACAGATGCAATATGAGGGAATTTTTTTTTCACACAGCACGAAAACATTTAACATCTGCTGTTATTCCCAGTCTATTCCAAAATTAGGAAAAGCCACTATAGATTCTAAACATATATGTGTATGTAATACAGGATTTTAAGTTTTTTTCCCTCAAAGATCCTTTATGGTCCCACACAATGGCATTCTGGCACAGTTATTTTATTGCTGGTGGCAAAATGCACTATAACTTTTGTGTGTATGACCCATGACCTCAAAAGAGTTAGAGCAATTATTAAAGGTCTCCCAACTCCAAGAGACATCATTATGAAACAATGACTGATGATTCCTGATTTACAATGGTCTGTAATTCATGTACAACTGTACGAAATCATTTACAATTTCATATTGCACTTCTACTACATTACCTCAGCCGTAAGGAGGAATGAGATTTCCTTATAAGGACTACTGTATGTACGTGAACTTTTTTCCAAACAAAGACATACACATCCACAAATGATGTACAGCTATATGGCTTGGCTAATCAGACATACAGTACAGCGGTAATAACTCACAGTAACCATTCTATTTTCACCCTGCCCTTAGTTCAGTTTGCTCATATTTCCCTCTAAGAACAACACAGGTAAGCTGTCTGGATTTGTTGCTTTATCTGTCACGCGGTTACTGCCAGGCTTCCATTTCATACTGTGTCTCCGCCATAGTGATTAAACTCATAGTCTAGATTTACGCAGTTGAAAGTCTCTGATGTGTTTCACTTGTCTCATAGGTTATCATTCATCCTTTCCCTCGCAAACTCGACAATCACTCACAAAAAAAAAAGTGAGTGAAAAAGAGAATGTGGTAACTGGGTATAAAAGCCGTACTGATTGCCAAAATCGCTCACAAGATCCTTCATGTATAAAGGCAGCAATAACATCCACTGGACAAATGTGTCGCCTATTTAATCATACAAATTTGAATTTGATTGCCTTATATTAAATTTTAAGCATAACGCTAGAATGACACGGTACACATATTAGTCAATATTCTGTTAAAATGAAGATTTCTCTGTATTACTGTGAAGTGACTGACAGGAAGAAAAATAGGGTGTTTTGACAGAATGGAAGCAAAGTAAAATAAATAATTGTCCCTGTTTCCTGAAAGTACAGCCAGTGTGTTGCTCAGGTCGAACAGGCCATTGGAAAAAACCGCCAATCACACACTTAAAACGTACAAAAGGGGAATAATTGCCAAGGGTGAAAACGTCCAGCTGCATAAACTCAAGGAGATGACTGTTTAAAAAACAAGCATTGCCCCCCTCCCCCAATCCCAAATGCTTAATGTGAAGGGCTACACTACTGCTCCCACTTTCTGCAAAGTCTTGACATAAATTCAAAAGCTTTCAGTTAATATTTCTGTGCTACTGAGGCAACTTGTAATTCTGCCCTGTATGTCCTCCTACAACTGCTGCCTGAATTCCATCTGTATTTAACATTTTTAGTCGACATCACTAATAGAACGACATAAATAAGAATAACAAACATTTCTTAGTTGGAATGAATAGGATGAATATGGAGAGATGCCGTTCTCTTCTGCCTGTTTTTCGTGCACCATCTGGTTCCTCGTGCCTTGCCTTTTCACAAGCCGCTAAGACCATAAAACGGATTTCAAAATCAGTGAATGATCCAGCATGTTGGACAAGCCGGTAATGAAAAGATGATGATGAAAAGAGACGCACTGCCAGCTAAGATCTGGGCAGGTCCATACAAGGGCCGCCGCACTCAGCTCCGAAACCAAAGTGTTGCTTTGAGCTGGAAGCCCGAAGAAAAAAAAAAAAAAAAAAACATATGGTTTGCATTAAAATTTAATGGGGAAAACGTAATGTCATTCTGACACAGAAGTTAACTTTTTGGATAGTGATTTTCAGCACATCAGTGTTGATAACTAAAGAAATAGCTACAATCACATCAATTGTAAGTGCAGTGGGGAACTGTAATTGGCTTTTTTTGAGAACAAAAGAGAAACAGAGAATCCCATTAATCACTACCCACCAGAACAAAATCTGAATATATCAGTAGACGCTCTGACATCCACTTGCAATGGGGGGGGGGGGGTGTTCTGGGAGCTGTAACAGTATAACATTGGTCTGCACATGACAGTATTTTGTCTATGAAAATAAGGGGCTACTGCTGGTTGAGCTTCAGACACTACACCGCCATCAAGAGCATGAGACAGACAATTTGGTGCCACTCCAAAAGGCTAAGGCCCTGGATCCGATAGCAGAGCATGAATTCAGCAAAGAACAGAGTCAAATAGATACAGAATGAAAGGTGAAAACAAAGACAGGGCTATTAGTCAATGTAGCAACAACAACAACAACAAATTTATTTTTATATAGCGCATTATCACAACATTACATTGTCTCAAAGCGCTTTACAGTATCCTCACCCAAAGCCCCCAGTGAGTAAGCCATAGGCGACAGTGGCAAGGAAAAACTCCCTAGAAGGAAGAAACCTTGAGAGGGACCAGACTCAAAGGGGAAGCCCATCCTCCAGGGGCCGGCAGGGATAGTCAAATAGAGAGAGGAGAGCAAGGAAGATAAGCCAATGCCGAAGCCGAGTCTTCATCCAATTGCCAGGCAACCAGAGGTAAGGCAGCGGGTCATACATGGAAGATCAGAACGGCGAGCTGGATGCAGGGACGTCACTGGTGGTGGTCGGGTGTGCTGGATATCTTGATAGATTGAGGTCTCCAGGCATCACCCCCAGGAGGAGTAGGGGAAATAAAATGTACAATTAGGCATAGTAGAGGAGGCTATTGGCAGTGCTAAAAGCTAGGTGAGTACAATATGAAGTGCAATCTGCAAGCTCCGGCAGATATGGCTATGGCAGCATCAGTAGGAGGGAGAGGCAAGTGGGAATGCCGGCATGGGGAGTCCCTGAAATGTCAGCACTCCAGTTCCACAAGAGATTGCAAAGCTAGAGTGACAGCACTGACAATCCAGTTCATCCAAAGCCAATGGCACCGATCCCCACCCAGCTCTACACCTCACACTACAGGTCTGCCTGGGAGTGAAGAGTTAGCTAGGGCTAGAACTAGTGTCCCTATACGCTAAACTAAACAGGTGTGTTTTTAGTCTGGACTTGAATATTGAGAGTGAACCTGAAACCCGCACATCCGGTGGAAGACCATTCCACAGCAGAGGAGCTTTGTAGGAGAAAGCTCTGCAGCCTGCCGTAGCTCTTTCTACCCTAGGCACTAACAGATATCCCATGGCTTGAGAGCGAAGCAAGCGTGGAGGGTTGTATGTGGTCAGCAGTTCACTAAGGTATTCTGGTGCAAGGCCATTTAGTGCTTTATAAGTTAATAGCAGTATTTTATAGTCAATTCGAGACTTAACTGGCAGCCAATGAAGAGAGGATAAGACCGGTGTAATATGATCAAATTTTTTAGTGTTTGTTAGAACTCTGGCTGCAGCATTCTGTACCATCTGAAGTTTATGCAAGGATCCAGACGGGCAACCCGATAGGAGGGCATTACAGTAATCCAGTCTGGAACTTACGAAGGCATGTATTAGTTTTTCTGCATCATTAAGTGAGAGCATCTTACGAAGCTTGGCTATGTTCCGTAGATGATAAAATGCAGTTCTAGTAATACTTCTTATGTGAGCATCAAAGCATAGATCTGAATCGACAAGAACGCCAAGATTTCTAACTACCATGTTAGGTTGTGTAGGAAGGTTACCAACGTTGAGGTGGTGGAACTTATTTCTAGCAGCCTTGGGACCAATTACCAGAACTTCTGTTTTTTCTGTGTTTAACATAAGGAAATTTTTTGCCATCCAGCACTGGATATCTAATAGACAGTCTTCTAACCGAGATAGCAGTGATATATCATCAGGGTTAACAGATATGTACAACTGTGTATCATCTGCATAACAATGAAACCCAATACCATGATTTCTAATAATGTTACCAAGAGGTAGCATGTATAGGGTAAACAGTAGCGGGCCCAGGACTGATCCCTGTGGGACACCATATTCAACTTTAGTGGCCTTGGATGATTCATTGTTCACATGGGCATACTGATAGCGATCAGACAAATATGAGCGGAACCAAGAGAGCGCTGTCCCTGTAATGCCAACTACACCTTCTAACCGGTCCAAGAGGATATTATGGTCCACAGTATCGAACGCTGCAGTTAAATCTAGCAATACCAACAGAGATACACAGCCACGGTCAGAAGCCACAAGTAGATCATTCATTACTTTGACTAGAGCAGTTTCTGTGCTATGGTTTGGTCTAAAGCCAGACTGATATAATTCATTGGCATTAGTTTTTTGTAGGAAAGAGGACAACTGACGAACTACAACCTTTTCCATGATCTTTGAAATGAAAGGAAGATTTGAGATAGGTCTATAGTTTCCTAAAACACTGGGTTCAAGATTTGGTTTCTTTAGGATGGGTCTGATAACAGCCATTTTAAAAGGTTTTGGAACATATCCAAGCCGAAGAGAAGAGTTTAACACATTTAACACGGTAGTGCCAATCTGTGGTGCAATTTCCTTGAAGAATTTTGTAGGAATTGGGTCTACAAGGCAAGTAGAGGATTTACAGGAGAAAATTAAGCTCAAAAGTTCTGAGTGTGTAATAGGAATGAATGATTCAAAGGTCTCATTATTGGTAGGCATAAGACTAGCAGGAGGCAGGCAGCCGTAAGTAGGTAAAGGTGTGCACTGTATGGTCTGTCTAATTGTAGTTATCTTACCATTAAAAAATGTAAGAAAGTCATCACTCTTAAGAGCTTGTGGGATTTGCAAGTTTAATGAGGAATTCTGTGTTATCCTAGCCACGGATTCAAATAGGAATTTAGGATTGGTTTTGTTCATGTCTATTAATCTGGAGAGATACACAGACCGAGCAGTTACTAGTGCTTGTCTGTATTTAGAGAGGCTCTCTTTCCAGGCAGATTTGAAAACTTCCAGTTTAGTTGAGCGCCATTTTCGCTCTAGCTTGCGTGATGCCTGTTTGAGTTCACGTGTATTATCAGAGTACCAGGGGGCAGGTTTGTTATTGCTATGCTTTATACTCCTAAGTGGAGCCACAAGATCTAGAGTGCTGCGAAGGGATTTTTCCATGTTTGAAGTTGCCTGTTCAAGTTCATTTACACACGATGCTTCAGATGTAAGGCTAAAGGACTGTGGAAGTTGTTTCATAAATGTTGTTGTAGTTAGTGCCTTAATAGAACGTCTGATTCTATACTTTGGAGTGGTGGTCAACAGGAGGCTATACTGGATTTCAAATGTTAACAAGTAATGATCTGAGCCTGCAGCTAAAGTGCCAAATGCAAAATAAAACTAAAGAAATGAATTCACATACCAAAAAATTCACAGGGGAGAACTGCAGAGAGGTTCTCACCTCTGTTGGACAGGTTGATTTCATATATATGTAATGCATCAATATCATCATCAGCTATAGCCCCATCCAGGGCTAGACCCATGAATTTACAGCAAGCTCTCTGACATATGATTTTTATTTTTTTTACAAAATAAAGGTCAAGAAGGACTACTCCCAAAGCTGTAAATGTTTAAATGAAGTAGGTATTCATATTCATATATATCTGGATTTATCATCCATCCACTGGGAAGAGCACAAACAGTTACAAACAATTATTACATAACTGCCTGATCACAATTATTTGAACTGACGACAATTATTTTGCATAAAAGCTTATGATTTCCATTCATCAATATAAAAATATCTGAACGAAACATTCAGCTATCCATTTTCTGACACTGCTTGTCCTATTCAGAGTGGGGGGGGGGGGGGGGGGGGTGGTTCCAGAGACTCTTCCGAAGGCTACGGGCGCAAGGAAGGGAACAACTCAGGATGGGGTGCCAACCCATCACAGTTGAATGAATCAGAAATGTCATATTTCTATTGATGTTCCCACGTCATTTTCTAGCATGTAATGTTTGACTGGCCCTCATTCAATTGTGATAATCTTCTCAATGATCATCATTCTCATCATCATCTTCTGCATCTGAACCAAATTCAACTGCCCTATTTGCACCTCACGACATATTTTATAATGGTGCCCAATTTGTACCACTTTGTTTCACAACATTCTCCACCAGCCCAGAATGGGATATTCAGCCAGAGATTTTGGATTCTCTATGTTGTCTGTCCATTCCATAAAGGTTTTGCGTAACACCTGCATTTGAGTCTCTTTAGATACCCCAGTCATCATGCACAGATGTACAAATTGGTCAGGTAGTACAGATCGGGTAGTAACAACATCAAATGTCTATCTTGAGGCGTTTAACTTCTGATTTGTTATTTATGTCATATCTGCCAAGAGCATTTTTTGTTTATAAAGCTTAAAAGGCAAATTGAGATGCAATGTTTATTTATATGTTCAAATAGTCAATGTTTAATTAATATGTTTTCTTCTTCATAAGGTGTATGTGAATTATTAAACTACTGTATGATTAGGCTTACTCTATATTAGTGCTATAAAATGAACAGAAAGAGACAATTAAATGATTAATAGCAATTATTTGTCTGACAATTAATCATCAGTTAAAATTTCATGATCGTGACACCCCTAGGTGGGTATACACACTGTATAGGATGGCAGTCCATTGCGGGTCAATCTGGTGTTGGCTGTTATTGTATATGTATCATATAAAGGAGGGGTGGCCAATCTTGTCCGCAAAGGGCCGCTGTGTGTGCAGGTTTTCGCTGTGACTCCCTAATTAGAGGAGTCCTGAAGATTGGCTGAAGAGTCCTCACACCTGGGTTTGAATAGCTGACCTAGCTACAGGTTATCCCAAAAACCTGCATACACACCGGTCCTTTGTGGATAAGATTGGCCACCCCTGATATAAAGCTACTTATTGATACCAGGGGTGGGGTTCTGTAATGACCTGAAATGAAAGCCGGAGCCTGGCCCACAGCAAAGACACTCAGAGCGAACTCGACCCAGGCCAAGGAGTACTAGAAATCTACTGTAAAACCCAAATCTGACCTGAACGTGAAATTGTGGAAATATTAGTTGTATGCGTATAAAGACATTTGGGAGCTTTTGTAATATTTCTTCCATTGCTGCTTGGATGCCCACTAGGTAGCTTTTTATATATCGTTTTACTTTTCTATATGCATAAAAAAGTAAACCAATCACCCCCCCTCCCCCCGCCCCCAAATGGCAAAAAAAAAAAAAACTGCAAGAATTTCTTCCGTTTTTCAAAAAGTTACTAATATCTTGTTGGATGGTTAGAACTCTGCCTGAAGGCCCAAACCCCTCATCAAAGATCATGCCGGCCCTTTCACACATTTGTTACATTTCACCACCAGCTAACTTAGTCAAGTTTATGAGTAAAATAATTTGAAGGCATTGATTAGACGAACGTGGTAAGCTAAGGACTGATTTCCATGGGAGCAGAGAGAGCTATGGTAAAGCTGTATCATTTTAATATGTTTCACGTACATTTTCTGCACAGTACCCCAAATTGTTGAAATATAGCAGTGTTTAAGAAATAAGTAAAATAAAAGCTTACCAAAAATGTGAAAACATGTCAGATAGGTAGATAACTAAATCACTAGTTACAAAAAAAATTACCCAGTTTTAAAAAAAAATCTTTGCTTTATTTTTACTATTCTTGAAGTCACATAACATGCATCAAGAATGTTGTATCGCTAAAGCTGCGATGCTTTTCCTGGGCTCCTCTCCAACTGTGGATGACTGTTAGCCTTTGTGGAGGTAATAGAGATTATATGGGGACCATAACAGTTCCCCTTGCCCCCCTCAATGGTGTTGCTCACATGTAAATAACTCATCTAACCTTTTGGCTCCATTTGCCTTTCGTAAAACCGACGTTTCATATTCAGCGTTTCATGTTGCCTCCACAAGCCACTGATGCTCCAGTCAGAGGAAGCGGAGCAGTAGAAGCAGCAATGAAATGGGCAGTGCGGGCCGCCCTAACTGAGGCCACATTTTAATGCTGACTGAGTCATGCTTCTCCTGGGATAAAGGGGAAAGAACACTAACTGGCTTTGTGAGTCACCGGAGGGAGTGACGACGGCGCGAAAGCCACCCAAAAGGCAGTGGCTGCAGCCAGCTTGGCCTACAAATTTGTAGCAACCTATAGGTCAGATATAGAAACTGTATTATTCAAATAAAGCTATTATTCAAAATGATTCAAATGTAATCATTATATTAAGCATTTTCTGCAATCAGCCAGGTAAGAATACTATTGACTACAACAGTTGTATCTCAAAAAAGCATGTTTGTGCTAATTTCATTATGATTATTATATTAAGTCTTTTAGCACATTTTCAGTACTTTGATTAAAATTAGAACCATGATTTAATTTAATTAGTTTTAATGAGATCCAAAATTTATTATCCAAACACTATTACTACTACGCTAACATTAGCTTTGTTTTAAATATTCCACACTGTTACGTGATTAAAGCGTGAAAATATATGAGCACAGAACTTTTAATGGCAGAAACACCATAAAACAGATCGTTCTGTCAACGGCTCAAAAACATAGAGATACTACATAAAGTAGTCATGATGTACAATTCTCCATAGTTTTGGTTGACTGTTTCAGGCTGAGTCTATTGTAAGTTCACAATGAATATATCAATTCAAAAATTATTTCTCATTCAACATTATATTGTAATATAATCATGCATGAATACATTCCAAACTTAGAGGTCATCCAAGCTGAAAACCTCAATCGCAGAATGTTAAACCCAATAACTATCTTGTATGAAATATTATGGTTTCCTTGGAAGAATAATGATATTACATTCCCAAAACACTCAGCAATGGTTTTACATGACTCTTTCCAACAGATCCTTAAAGTATGTTTTCGGTGTGGTCAGGTGGTTGGAATAAAAACTGAATTTACTTCAAGGGAACAGCTGTCAGTTTTTCATCATTTAATTGTTTTTAAATTTTCATAATCTAATAAAGGTCTTGAGCTGACCAAGAACTACATGGAAATAGTGGCACAGTAAATTCATGAAGCTATAGTGCTGCAGTAATATAACCATGGATAACCAGTGGTATTCCATGATATTATGCATCTATAGGCGAGAATCCCTTAGTATCAACCCTACTATGCTGCTGATGCAAAGTTTCCAACACAATTCTGAAACTGAGGTAAGTCAAAACCATCACCACGGCAACAGACTACACTGGAGTTTAATCGAGAATATTTACGCATCAGAAAAAAATGTACACCGCGACCAGCAGTCATATTTGAATAACAGCCACTTGACAAGAAATATGACTTACTGATTAATACCCTCATTGCCGGCACAATAATGGGTATGAAAGAGAAGAACTTTTATTCCCTTCTATGTTTTAAATTAAACGCATCCACATGAACTTGACGGCATCCTTTTATTTTTTGTTCAAGGACCACAGCAAGATAAATTAGAATGGGCTTTTCAACAGATGCTCATTATACTTAAACGAGCAGCTGTTGATTAAACATGATTGTACATTTTCTAAAGTAATTGACCCAATAAAACTCCCACCTGATTTTCAGAAACCTCTAAAAAAACTAAAGGAAAAGGACTCAAGAAAAAACGTGTAACGTGTCATTTTAACAACCAATCTTTAAAATGGACTGATTGCACTGAAAATCTATCAAAAATATGTTGCATCATTGTTGGAGTGAAAATAATACATTTATAAAATGTATGGCTTCAGTGTATGCTTGATATAAAATACCCCAAATGCAACTCTGGTTACTACGTACTAAACATCCCACAGATACTAAATTTCCCACAGATCGTTATTTTGCTTACTGTTCCTCTCATACAGTATAAGGAATGTAAAGAATTTAAAGAATAAGAGTAATAACTCATTTATTATCTGATATACAGTACTTCCAGAAATTCTCCAAGGTGTATGCATTGCAAAAACTGAAGTTTTTAAAGAATGGGGCAAAGTTTTTCACCAGATCATGCTAACTTTGCCCCATTTTCATAATTAATTTTAAAATAAAAAAATTTGCATTAAATATTTGCACATTCATTTGCATTGACTCCCAGCTTCCAGTAATCATCTGATCGACTCTTTGCTGAATTTAAGTCGCCCCACTGTTTCCTTCATGGCCATCTTTGAGATAGGGGTGAGTAAGAGCTCTGTAAAATTGTCATATACTTGTTTGCTTGTGAAATACCAAAATGTTATTGATTCCACTGAATAAAACACATGGCACTATACAATTTTAAACGAACACTTTAACGCTTTGATTTATACTTCATGGTGCCAGACATAGTAGATCCAGCATCTAAGATATAGCCGCCATTGAAGGATTTTCACAAAGTACAGTTTCTACATACGATAGTACAATAAACAAAAAAGACCCATACAGTGGCAATTTTGACAGCAAAAACAACTTGTTATTGACAGTGGTCAGAGGGGAATGGCTAGACTTGTTAAAGCCAACAGGAAGGGCAAACATATCACAGACCAAACTCCGTAAGGACAGCTTCCAGCATCTTGAATCACTGCTTTGAAGAATTCAGGCTGTTCTGTATTCAGAAGGGGGTCATAGGCAGGTGTACCTGACAACATGGCTACTGTGCATGTGTTTATATATGTGTGGTGTCATTTAGTAATTGCTTTTGACATTTAGCAGTTAGCGCTGTACCCAAATGTTAGGGAATTTTGATCCACTCTTCTATGAAAGCCCTTTAAATTCAAGCTTATAAGCATGAGCTCTTTATTTGAGGTTTTACAACAAAATCCAAACTATTAGCTTTCCTGTTTCCTCAATTAGGCTGGTGTAGGTTTGCTAGCTGTTTGAGATCTTTGTCTTGCTGAGCATGTCAATAGTGTTTCAGCTTAAAATGGCATAACATTCCATTGTAAAATTGGTACAGAATTTTTGATTTATGGTCCCTTCAATGGCAAGTGATCCTGGTCCTGCTGCTGCAAAGCATACTTAACCCATGACAGTGCCACCAGGGTTGACTGATGGTATGATTTTCTTGGTGTGGAATGCAATGTAGTACTTGGCCAGACATAACAAAGCCTTTGATAGCTAAAAAAGTTCCACATTTCGCTTATCTGGTCATAGAGCACTGTTCTAAAACTCATCATACATCATCAGAGGATCATAGAAGTGGTTTTTGGCTAACAAGCAGTGGGCATTTGTGTTCTTCTTAGTGGGAGTAATGGTTGGCTCTTTCATACTCTGTCAGGTGTCCTGGAGGAAATTCTTATAATTGTGGTGTTATGAACACTGACAACAGCAGGGGCAAGAGAGGTGTAGATGCTACTATCTGCGGTTCCCTGTGTAATTTCACACCTTGTTTTGAAAATATTTTGGAAGGACAGACATTCATGGGCAGATTAAATACTTTCCAAAACTTTCTCCATTTGCTCTGGCTGTAGATTTATGGAGCCACCACGTTTCTCAAATGACTTTGTATCCCTTAACTCTTTCTAGCAGCTTTTTCCCACAAGTCTTCAGGATTTCATTTTGATAATCACAAGTTCTGAGTGTAGAACATGTGACAGCTTCATTCCAATGTAATTGGCAAAGTTAATTACTTGAAAATTGGACAGCAGTTGGCTTTTTTTTTTTAACTAGGTTTCAAACATCTGTCCCTAATTATCTTTTTTGGGTTAAGTTAATTAGGGGGTTCAATAACTTTCTCACACCTGTTTAGTAAAAATAAAACACCAAATGCATTTTTTATATATTGCTACAAGCCTTGTGTTTGTGGGTAATTGTGTGTGCCTTGCATTGCACTAGCTGTCCGTCCTGAGTATAACCTAGCCCTATGCTAACTTGGATAGGCTACAGCCCCCCTGTCATGTTGATCAGTGATTGGAAGATACTGTATGTAGATTGCTAAGACTGACTTGACTATAGTAAGAGTGAAAATTAAGAAAATATGCTAAATGTCAGAAAGGGCTTAATATTAATTTGATGTAAATTATCTGCAACTAACTTTTTGCACTCTATTAAGAAGGCCAAGTAAAATTATATTTTTTACATAAACCACCAACGGAAAACATGGACAGGTTAGGTGGAAGTTCAACACTGACAAGTTGACAAATCATCTCCGTAATCTGATGTGTATTCATAAATGTTGCATAATCGAGATGCTTAGGTGACTCTTTGTACATAACCTCTCCTCTATTCCTGTTTCATCGACACACTACCCTGAGATCCTGTGATTATACCATTTTCTTTTTATCCACAAATATTCATGCACAAACATTAACAGAAGCATAGAGGAACTGCAGATTCATCAGTTGCTTCTGGATAAAGTTGTCACTGTACAAAAAACAAAACAAAGCAAAGCAAAGCAATGTAGATTTCAAAGCTAGTTCTTTCTTTGGTTTTTGAAGGTGTGTGGCTGTGGCTGTGATCAGGTTCAAATCTTGTGGTCGACAGAGTGATTTTACCTTAGGGCCCTCGGGAAAGGCCCTTAACCCCCAATTACCCCGGGGAATGTCTAGTCCTGTTTTCTGAATTGTACGCTGCTTTGGATAAAAGCATCTGCTAAATGTATAAATGTAAATGTATTCATGATGGGACTCTCTATTTCACTGAAGTCCATTACCATGGGACAAGATCTGAAGACTTTCCATACGTTTTTCATATAGTTTTTCAGGTAATCAGAAAGATTTTCCTTAAACAGCAACTGCAAAAATTAGGCTTGAGCACATGGTTTGTGTGCAATCACACACATAATATATGGAGTAAGAGGTCATACTCAGGCCTGGCCCCTCAAAAGAGTTTATGTCATTAAGTGGTGGCTAAAAGCCCATCCTCTATCAGTTCTGCTTCTGAAGGGAGCTGGCATGACCCATAAATGCCAGCCCCAATGAGCAGCAGGTTGATCGTGTGATTAAGACCGCCAGCCCGCCCCAGTGTTTTCAGTTCATTAGTTGAATAGGACAGTGTTTCCCAATCCCATCCTCAGGAATCCGCAGTCTAGGAAGGAGCAAAATGTGGACATTCTGGCGGGGAGCTCAGAGGGAGCAAAAATGTGGACTGTCTGTGGGTCCCCAAGGTCCGAGGTGGGAAACGCTACAATAAGAGAACTAGCAGGTTTTACACATGAGCAGTTGGCACAAAGCACAAGCAACGAGATGAGGGTTAGGTAAAAGTGACATTTATTAGTTGATGAATAAATTATAATACAAACTGACAAGAGACTGGGAATCATGTGGAGAGTGCTGAGGATGGGTCGAGGTTTGTAGCCAAGCCCTTCGACTCAAAGTGTAATAAGTGTGTAAAGCAAGTGTGCTGGGTGTTAGAGAAAGAGTGAGACCAGCAGCACTGGCGTGTTTCTGCGGCTTCACAAGTTGGCTCATTTACAGTGTAAGTTAGACTCAAACAGCATTTTGCAAGTTGCTCAGTTCGCCTGACTGTGTCGTCCCAAGGGTGCCAATAAAGTCGCCCGATTCTGTCCCCCTTGTGAATCCGTTCACCACCGTGAAGAACCGGGTTTTCCACAAATTTTCATTTTGATATACAAACCCCTTGATACGTGATAGAAAAGGCATAAACATGCTTCTTTCATTCATCTGTACTAGCCTAGACAAACCGCAAGCCTTCTCTAAAGCATGTCTCCTTTGTTACAGAAGAGTTTATATGACATAGTATTTCACATATAGTCATGAATATGCTAACCGAGGTACTCATGTGGTACACGAGCAGAGGTCCTGAAATGTCAGCAGAGGTTGAAGTCATTGTGTTACAAGAATGAGCATCTGCTTTATAGTTTGTTTCCAATAGTTGCATCTTTTGCAATGAAAACTATAGACTGTATAACAGTACCATTTTTTGTGAAATATTGTTTTTATACACTTTAAAATATGCAGGGCAGAATATGTAGCCTTTAAAAGTCATCCATCCTTCTATCCTTCTTCTAACTGATTATCCTGGTCAGGATCACCGGGAAAGGGTGTAAGGGGATGGAGCAGCACAGGGCACAAGGCTGTGGTACAGTATACCCCAGCTGGGATGCCAGTCCATCACAAGGCACAAGGCTGTGGTACAGTATAGCCCAGCTGGGATGCCAGTCCATCGCAAGGCACAAGGCTGTGGTACAGTATACCCCAGCTGGGATGCCAGTCCATCACAAGGCACAAGGCTGTGGTACAGTGTACCCCAGCTGGGATGTCAGTCCATCACAAGGCACAAGGCTGGGGTACAGTATACCCCAGCTGGGATGCCAGTCCATCGCAAGGCACAAGGCTGGGGTACAGTATACCCCAGCTGGGATGCCAGTCCATTACAAGGCACAAGGCTGTGGTACAGTATACCCCAGCTGGGATGCCAGTCCATCACAAGGCAAAAGGCTGGGGAACAGTATACCCCAGCTGGGATGCCAGTCCATTACAAGGCAGAAGGCTGGGGTACAGTATACCCCAGCTGGGATGCCAGTCCATCACAAGGCACAAGGCTGTGGTACAGTGTAAACCAGCTGGGATGTCAGTCCTTCACAAAGCACAAGGCTGGGGTACAGTATACCCCAGATGGGATGCCAGTCCATCGCAAGACACAAGGCTGGGGTACAGTATACCCCAGCTGGGATGCCAGTCCATTACAAGGCACAAGGCTGGGGTACAGTATACCCCAGCTGGGATGCCAGTCCATCACAAGGCAAAAGGCTGGGGTACAGTATACCCCAGCTGGGATGCCAGTCCATTACAAGGCAGAAGGCTGGGGTACAGTATACCCCAGCTGGGATGCCAGTCCATTACAAGGCACAAGGCTGTGGTACAGTATACCCCAGCTGGGATACCAGTCCATCGCAAGGCAGAAGGCTGGGGTACAGTATACCCCAGCTGGGATGCCAGTCCATCGCAAGGCACAAGGCTGTGGTACAGTATACCCCAGCTGGGATGCCAGTCCATCACAAGGCACAAGGCTGTGGTACAGTATACCCCAGCTGGGATGCCAGTCCATCACAAGGCACAAGGCTGTGGTACAGTATACCCCAGCTGGGATGCCAGTCCATCACAAGGCACAAGGCTGTGGTACAGTGTACCCCAGCTGGGATGTCAGTCCATCACAAGGCACAAGGCTGGGGTACAGTATACCCCAGCTGGGATGCCAGTCCATCGCAAGGCACAAGGCTGGGGTACAGTATACCCCAGCTGGGATGCCAGTCCATTACAAGGCACAAGGCTGTGGTACAGTATACCCCAGCTGGGATGCCAGTCCATCACAAGGCAAAAGGCTGGGGAACAGTATACCCCAGCTGGGATGCCAGTCCATTACAAGGCAGAAGGCTGGGGTACAGTATACCCCAGCTGGGATGCCAGTCCATTACAAGGCACAAGGCTGTGGTACAGTATACCCCAGCTGGGATACCAGTCCATCGCAAGGCAGAAGGCTGGGGTACAGTATACCCCAGCTGGGATGCCAGTTCATCACAAGGCACAAGGCTATGCACTCAAACACAATCATACTCTATGACCAATTTACAGACATCTTAAAACTTAAAATTTTACAATAAAATTTACTGTGAAGATTTTGCTATCCTCAAAAGAATCTGGGGAGAAAAAAATAGCCGAAAATAGCTGAAAATGATGGTACACCATGACCCACAAACACGAAGCACTGACTCATGTAGTTATACAATTTTAACATTTTTAAAGGTATATTTTCTTACATGTTGCACTATATAAATGTCACATATGGGTTACCACCCTTTATATGTGAAATTGCTTCAGGTCATGTGACATAATACAAATTTTTATGGAGAAGTTTTTAACAGGAGATCCAAAATGCTAAAAGAAGACCCCCTGCCTTGGACCCTGTGACGCTCCAGACTCCCCTGAAGCTTTTCCCAGGATAAGTGATTATAAGGTGGATGGATGGATGGATGGATGGATGGATAAGGGCTTTGAATCAGTGAATGTGACTAAAATAAAAGGAATGACTAGCTTTTTTTAAATGCGGGACAAAATGTAATATGTTTTTGAATTAAGGCAGGCTATCACAGCATCATGTTCAGCAGATCTGAAGTTATATGTAAGAGTTGGAATTACTTTTTTTCTTCAGAGAAATACAAGAGGTGGACAGTGTGCAACACAATTAAGAAGAAAGGATCAATTACTCACAGTCTCTCAAGATGTGAAAGACCAAAGAAAGAGTCATTTTTCAATATGGAGATCTTGTTATTGCTGAGGATCCTGTGGAGAGAGAAAGCAGAGAAAGATACTGAGCAACAAACAAAAATACATTTTAAAGATTACACAAATATAGAAAAAAAGTTATTTGTCTGAAGACCCATTAATACATGATTTAATTCCTTCTCCTTCAATCACGCAAATGCCTTTCCCAGATGTACAAGCTCACAGTTTGTTTATTGCAGTCTAAGTAGTTATATATTTCTACAGTATGAATTTCACACACAAATATAATACTTCAGGAAAAATCTTCACTGTTCCAGACAAGTCCAACCTGGACCATCCAATACCAATGCTGGAAAAGACCATATTCAGACTGTAGTAAAATATTATTCATTTCATGTATGGATTCTAAACAGGATATTGCAGGACCCTCCACTTTCAATCAAATGGGACATATTTGGCACAAGCTTAACAGTGGGTGAGGCTTTGAATGTGAAAAACTCAGCCATTGATTCCATAAGTGATTGAATAACCAATTATTATAGTTATTTATTTATTTTAGCTGAAAAGGAAGTGCTGTCTTTCCTACACCACAGAACTGTGAGTTAAAAGGTACAAACTGCCAGTGATTAATAAGGCATTTATTCTTGGCAAGCTCTGCATTATTTCAAATGCTTTTCAAAATGACATTTCTGGATTTCATATTTGTTGAAATATCGATCTCTCATATGAGACATTATATCATTCTGTCTGCAGAAGGGCAACAGTCTCAAGAGCAGCTGCGGCAGGTGAATCAGTGTGGAAACCTGCTTTACATGCAGGGGCCTACACACCCCCTCTTCTGCTGCGCTATTCCCAAGGTGCAGAAGGTCAGATTCCTCTTTGTGCCATTTTTATCTTAACAAGATCAAAACTTTCACTTGTAGGACTGATCTCAAGTTGTGAGAAAACCTATGACATGCTCTGTAACGCAAGGAAGGTTTTGCTGAGTTGGCACACTGCCATCATTGTAATATCTTGCAAAATCACAATTTAATTTAAATGCAAGAAGAAAGAATGCAAATTTAGAACAACTAGCCGGAAGATAGAATAAAATAAAATAAAAACTGCATTAAAATGTGGACCAGGGAGTGTCAATTCTCTAAGCCCGTTTATGATTTTCATAGACAGGACATTAAAGGGCAGCCGTAGCTGAAAGATCGTCCAATATGGGGATTCTGGAAATACCCAATATCTGCAGATGATGTCATGCCTTATAGCCAATCAGCACCTCCAGCTTGTAGAGTGCACCTCCAAGCAGCAGCTCCAAATCCAAGGCTATGGTACTTGCTCAGAAAGGAGTGGATTGCTCCTTTCAGTTGTAGGGTGGGGAGAGTTTCCCCTTAATAATGGAGTTCAAGTACCTTGGGATCTTGTGCACAAGTGATGGTCGGAGAGAATATGATGTTGACTGGGAGACCAGTTCAGACACTGCAGTTTTGCAAGCATTGTGGAGATACGCAGTGGTGAAGCAGGAGTTAAATCATCATACCAGCCAATTTACATCCCTATTGTCACCTATGGACATAAACTGTGGTTAACATGAGGAGTATGTTGATACGAAATGACCTAGTAAGAAAGCTGCTGCTCCATCAGATTTAGGAAAGTTAGCTGAGGTAGCTCAGGCATCTTATAATAATGCCACCTGGTCAGTCCCCAAGGGTCACTGGCCATGTAAGCATTATGGTAAGCAAATGCATATTGCATTGTAACTGTCATGTTTTGAACACCAAGCAATAATTAGCAAACATATGCTACTATGCTGTGTAATCTGGGCATAAATGAGATACACATGCTTTGACTCAATGTAAATAAATTTATTTTTAAACTAGATTTGGTGCTGTGGGAAAGAGCAGTATTGTATTCCGAGGAGTGCCCTGTCATTTGTTCCGGCTATCTAAGCCATACTAGTCCCACACTCATCAGCTTGTACAATTTGTAGGAGTATTGGATGGATCGGGTCCAAATGTGAAAGTGAAGTGCAATGTCTAGAATAACTGGATGGATCACCTGGGAATGTAAAAATAAATAAACGTGTTTTACCAGAATGCTGTGAGTCCTTGTTACGTTACACAGCTCTGAAAACATATTTATTCATGCATCACACATTCTACTATGATAATTTACAGATTATTTCCCCACCAATTACGTGGTTACTTGTATTGCTTTGTTTATATTTTAATGCCCAGGTTTGGAAATGCCATTTATTATGTTATTTATATGTTTTATATCTTTAAATGGGGGTGGCATGAGCAGTGTTGCCCCTGGGATCTGGTTTTGCGTCTCAGCCAGGGTTGGAGTTTGCATGTTCTCCCCATGTTGTTGTGGAATTTCCTCCAGGTATTCCCATTTCTCCCTCATACATATAGGCATATTTCAATCTACGTTTGCAAAAACAGGTCAAAGATCTACACAAACAAGCTCCACACATTTTTGCGTTGCTTACGTTCTATTGCAGTTATCACTTCCGATTTGCTTGCATTTGCAGTGAATGTCAGTGTAATCTGGCCCCTGGAAACTGAACACATATGTGCCTGAAGTGCCAGACATATGCCCAGTGTTAGCAGTTTGATAGCACTTTATTGCATTTGTCACAACGAGCAAATGGCAAGTGGTCCACATTGTTGGCCACTTACTATAAAAAGGACTGCCAGACACCAGATTTCCCTTTACTTAGTTTGACATTAAGTACTTATATAGTTTTACGGTCGCCTTTCTTGAAGCTGGCACATCCTCGGGCATTAAAGATTTTCATG
Source organism: Brienomyrus brachyistius (assembly GCF_023856365.1). Lineage (NCBI taxonomy): Eukaryota > Metazoa > Chordata > Actinopteri > Osteoglossiformes > Mormyridae > Brienomyrus > Brienomyrus brachyistius. The sequence continues at coordinate 11,402,006 of NC_064535.1, read as the reverse complement.
CTGCTCTGCCACCATTAGCCAGGCTCTCACGAGGGACTTTTAAATTGCTATCGTCCTTCCGAAAGTCCAGGACAGGCTGGCTGTGTAAAAGCCAAATGAGGCATATTAGTCTATTATTCTTCTATTCAGTGAAATTTTAAGGTAGCTTTCTATCTACTCACAAATATAAACAAAAGTTTGATGAAATAAGAAATAAAGTATATTTGAGCAGTGCTTTAAATAATTTTTTCCCACTCCCACATTCAAAAATTTGTCTCTCTACTCCCACGGGTCCCAAAGAAATACAGATTTCAACTTTCATTATCTTAACAGGATGAAGTGTCAGAAGTTTTTTTGTTATCACTATGTGGCGCTGCTTCAGTTTGAGGTTGATCCTCACCGTAATTCCTGTGCAAAGTTTTTAAAAAAATCTGGCAAACCTTTTTTAAGTTTTTGTTCTCATACCAAAGTGTCTGTGGCAGCGGTGGAGACAACGGCAATGATGGATCAGCGTTAGAACCATATGTACTCCCCGAAGGCTGTGGAATACAAAGAACTGCCTTTTTCTTTACCATTTTATGAACATGCATGTTTCGATATACATGCATCTTTCCTAACAGCTTATCCAGAACAAGTTCAAGGTGAGTCTAGACACAAGAAGCATAAGGCACAACTTTAGACAGGATGCTAGTCAGTCGCAGAACATATATCACACATTCAAAGGGCTACTAAGAGGCCCTATTCACCAAAGCATATGTATCTCTACCGTAATAGGACTTCTGCACAAACACAAGCAGCACATGCAAATTCAGGAGTGACAATTAAATCTAAAACTGCTGTTGATGTTACAATGAAATAAAATTAATTGCAACAAAGCAATATTCCCAATAATAAGTCACTGGCGCACTCATCAGTAATGTTGCTGAAAACAACCAAGATCCTACTAATGGATCATCAAAGTCTGAGTCTGAGCCACATCTGTCAAATGTCTCTTTGGCTGGGAAGGTATCTGTACATCATTCAAGCCGTCATGCTCTGCCCATCAACAACAACAGCGGGATCATGGGTGAAAGAGTGGCACAGTTTACATGTGATGGATCTTCCTTGAATGCAGGTTTAGGGCTATTACCATCCCACTGAATATTTCTTTACATGCATGCACATACATACTTTTAAATGTATGTATTTTAGACAATTTTATCAAAAGTGATGTACAATTGAAAAAGCAGTTAGTCAGTCTCTAGGGCACCTGGGGTTTGGGGCCTTGCCCAAGGGCAAGCAGTGACATCCTCAGGACTTTCTGATCATGAGCACCGAGTCCTAACCCTGAGAGCCAGGCACCACCCCAAACAAATGTTTCCACATAATCCCACTTATGGGCTGTTTTTCTGTAGACCCCAACAACTGAATTGCATGGGTTTCCCACTAATGTCATCATTCAAAAACATGCAATTTATTTCATACGTGAAACGAACTTGAAAAGTAAAAAAAAGTAAGAAACATTCTTTATATACACCAAGGTGCTATGACAGAAAATATGTGAACATGAAAAAAGTTAAGGTAGTTCAATTGCGATGTGCGTGCATGTGTGTGTGTCAGGGAAAAGAAAGCCAGACGGCAGTAATGAAGTCAGACCCAGTGGACTTAACACTTGGGAGCAAATACTTTCCATGGCTGAAACAAAGATTTGTGTTAGACAGGTCTACACAGGAGACCTGATTTGTTCACTTTTCACTGTCATTTGTCATTATGAAAGTAGTAAGCAGCCAGTTCTTGCATAATGCACATCTTTAAATGCACAACATGTTCCAGTAGTGCTCAAAAATGCAGTAAGATTAAACTATAAATATACAAAACCAAACCATATGTTTATATACGTATCTTTATATACAATGAGGTGTATACACAAACATGGTATTCAGCTATATACTGTCTATAAAAGAAAGAAAACCATTACAGTATATCTAAAGGATCAGTTATAACTATACAAGGGCAAAACAAGAAAAAAAAAATCAGTATAACAGTTAAAAAGTATATTATTTCATTAGTGTGAATTGTTTGGCTGAGCATGATTGGCTAATGCTCTGCTGAGAGTTATTATCATATGTAGAAATCAGCTGCATGTAACAATCTGTAGCGGATAAAACATATCTGCTATGAAAGGAATAACCTTCATTTAAAACAGCTGTTGCTATGCTACCATCACCACAAAAGGGTCACTTTAGTAACAACAACATTGCCTGAATTAGAAAACACACAAACAAAAATACTTAACCAATGTTTTCCTTTTAAATATTTTACAGTGTGTTCTGGAGAGTAGTTTTACACAGCGCAGATGATTGTATAAACATGTTTTGTGCCCCACTACTGCATTAATTGTCCTGCTCGAACAGAAATTGGTTGTATTTTTGCTACATTACCAGAATATTACATGTGCTGCATTAGCGTGGTTCATCTGGTCTAGATGCCCAGCCCCCACAAGCCCCCAAAATTTCTCTTGGTGGACTATTTCTCCCGGAGCACAAGTGACCTCTGAAAGAAAGGCAGCCTCTGTTTGTACAAACTCAGCCGTGCCCGTGCTGTTTATGTAACAGAGAGCAGTTGCTTCACAACCCGGGCGTGTTTTTTCAGCCCACTTCATGCTTCTGCGCAACCTCCAGGAAGTCTGAAGCCAAACATAATTGTACATTATGTAAACAACGCATAGCTAAATTCTAGACTGTCCTTCCAACTTTCTATTTACAATATCAATTATGTTCTCCAAGGATAAGCGGCTCCCAGTAAAAATGAACAAATTAAATACCGTCTCGTGGGGGACCAGCAAATGTTCCATATTACTGCATTGTGTTCAACTGATTAATCCAAAGTGGGAGGGGTGAGATGAAAGAAGTAGATGTATATACAGTTATGGGCAAATATACACAGAAGCTTCAAAAAACAGTGTAATAAACCAATTATACGAAGGAAAACTTTGGGGGAACAGGATGAAAACTTAAATCAGAACTACAACAAAATTTCCTAGTTAGCATCAGCTACTGGTATAATGTTATGATTACTGTTTTTCTCTGAACTGGACTGAAGACAAATGACATAAGCTCAAAATGTCAGACAACATCAACAACTCTGTCCTCATTCTTCTCTTTCTTTCATTTTGCTCTCAGCACAGCTGGGTTTCCTCTGTGAGGTCCACATTCAGAAAAGCAATTTTTATTACTGCTTTCAGCATTATTATTATAAAATAGCAGGAACAGAAATAACTTCACCAGCCATATGCAAAGACACCCGTGTCTGAGACCAAATAGGGTAAAGATTACAATTTTAACTATTGCAAACATCCAAGTAGTTTCTAGCCACGTTCCCTTCACATGTCCAAACTCTGTTATTCTATAATATCAGGTTGCTAGGCTCAGCTAACCAAAATAACATATTTCATATCGACTAACATTGACCTTGGACACAAAACAGAAGGAACTCTGGAGTGCAGGTTGGTATTAGAAGGGCTTCAATTAGGCCTCAGCAATGAGTGGGACAGCTGTGCATATCCCACTACCTGACTGGACAAGGCAGGAGTGCAAGTTAACCATGGACAAGCACTTGGTTTCTCCGGCACGGTGCACTTTATAAATGTGAACGAGTTTTCAGTTCAGTTCATTTATAAACAGCATTGATACGCAAAGAAGTTGAAGTCAACATGGTATGTATTGCTCTCTATAGTATGTTTATATAGATAAGACACACAAGACACATCTAGGCTACTCATGCAATGAGTCTCAAATCTGACAGGGAATAACAGGGTAAGAGTAAGATATATATTCCAAATATATACAAAAGCTGAGCAAAAATCATAAAGCACATATGTGTCATTTATGTGAAAATTATCATAATCAATTCAAAAACATACAAGTCTAACTGCTGATATCCTTTGGCATCCAGGAGCTTTAGCAGCACACAGAATGAAGTCTGCCATTCACATTAATACCCGTAAGGAGAAAAAACGTGGCGTGTTTTTATTATCCTGTATTATAATAGTTTAGAAAAAGAAAACACGAACGCTTCTGGTACAACACCAGACTTATGACAGCTTAAATAACCCCTGTATTTGTTCAGGAGGGGGAGGCAGGAACGACAGACCGGAAAAGGATCCTTGGTTCTCATCATGTTTGTCTTTCTTAATATTTTTAGATGGCAGATGTTGGATGCATTCTTGGGTTTTGTAACTCATCATAAATTAATAGATGGTTTCACTGAGAGACAATAAAAATACTTCAAAATATGAAAACAAACCTCAGATATGAATACAGGCTGTTATCTAATCTGTCATTGACTGGACTGCTGTCCTGTATACTTATTATTCAGTTTCCTAATAGAGCTGATAAAGATGTTTTAAAAATGTTGTTTCATTAGCTTGCATGCATTCAGTAAATAGATGTGTTCTTCTTAGTTTTGAAGGTAATAAATCAAAATACTGTACTTAAATTCTACAACTGACACATTTCTTTTAAAAGACAGCAAGAGGTAATAATACTGCAATGGATTAATACATCTACATTACCAGGTTGGAGTAAATGATTAATCAATACAATGGTCTGATCCAGTCAATATTTGATTCTATTGATAGTCATTAACAAGTGATTATACTGAAAGCAAGATCAGATCACTTTTGAAATAATCCTTCCATTTTTTAAATCTTCTTTAAATCCAACATTTTCTTGTATATTAGTAAAAAACTGACAGATATGGTGGGAAAATGATACATGTTGCATGAACAAGGCAGACCATGATTTTCAGAGATAACGTACACGATTTCAGGGTTAATTCTGAGATGCACATGAGATTAATTAGTATTGTTTATTTTGATTGTCGCTTTACTCTTTACTGAACATGCCAATAAATTACAAGATTAGTTGATTTGTTTTTGTTTATTTCAGACGGCAAAGGCACCAGTGCTGGTGACCTAAGCAGAGTCCGTTTCTCACAGCAAGCCATCCCTCTCCTTCACACATCCTTCAGTGTGATAATGCAAAGAGCCACCAGTCACGTGAATATGGCCCTGAAAGATTCATGTGCTGCTGCAGCGCTGGAACAGCAAGCAGTGAAAGACACTGGAGACAGTGTCAATGACAAGAAAGGCAGTGCAATGACATCTTTTATTATCATTATTATTAATATATCACAAAATGCAAAAGCAGCATTTAAGCTGTTATGATTTATACCAGCTGGAGCGCAAAGTTCCATGGAATGAAAAGTCTGATATTTCCTAAAGTGACATTAGAAAATTTGTGATAACATTTAGATTAGTGCTATTTTTATGAGCTACAACGGCTTCTTTTATAAAATTTGAAAGAGCATCCATCCATTATTTGGCCACTTTCCCTGGTCAGGATCATCCTGGGGCCAGGAGCTTATCCCAGGCAGCACAGGGAAGAAGGCTGGGGCAAGGCTGGCCCTCCGTCACGGGGTACATGTGCAATCATATCGTACCGGCAATACAGAGTTTCCCTAACTGCATGCTTGTAGACTGTAGGAAGAAAGCTTATTGCCTGGGGAAAACCTGCAGAACCCAGGGAGAACGTGCAGACAGACTGGCCTACCCCCATGTCTTTGGAAACCAGAGTACCAGCAGGAAACCCTGGGCAGCGCACTGAGAACATGCAAGCTCCACACTCACACATACTTAGACCTGGAGGTGTAAGGTGACAGTGCAACCACCTCCCCTGCCCATGAGAAAACATAAATCTGAGATTAAATACAGCCTTCCATCTATCTTCCATAACTGTTTGTACAATACAGCAAAAACAAGGTTGGAGGTAGCCTGGACAGGATGCCACTGTCTGGTAAGCTTTTAATAAAAAATTTTTTTTTTAAATGAAACCCGTTTACACTAGTTTTATGAAGATATTATGCTGTGGTACAAAGTCCAAGCTATGAAGGATACCAGTCCCACTTTTTTATTTCATGATGCATTCAATGTTTTATTGGCATCTTTTTAATAATTGCTTTATTAATTTTAGGGCCATATTAGTATTCACTGCACCTCATGCTATATTCTTTTCACTAAAATATATAATTAATAATTATATTTACAGTATTTTAACACCCTGAGAAGCGCTGCACTTAGTATTCACATTCCATTATGTGAAGAGCATGGTTCCTGTTGCAAGAAAAGTAAGCAAAAAGTTCCTTTTCTCCTATTGTAAGTCGTTTAAACTATACTGACAGAAGGCCAGCTCATTCTTGGACACAATACCATGGGGTCCCTCCAACCTCACTGAATTACGATCGCCCCTTAACACCGACCGCCACAGGTGTCAGGTACAATCATCACTGCTGCTGCTCATCGCAAAAAAGAAAGCATACAAAAACACCAATAAGGCACCCCAGGACAGCACCAGGGCAAACTGAAGCAAACAAAATCTATGGGAAGGTCATTGTCTAGTGGGTTGCTGATGTATCGGAAAAGCTAAATAAATCAGTCTTGACAAAGGCCGCCTTGATAACTACTCAAAAAAACTTTCTCGAAAAATCACTTGCTTTTCACCTTCACATATGTGATTTTTATCTCTATTAAAAACACACTGCACTAGATTTGAATCAAAATCTGCTTCCAACTAAAATATCATAAAGAGAAGTCGCACAATATATAGCTGAATATATTAATGAAAACACACAGACACACAAGTGCACACACACACATAGTCCAAGGGGAAATGTTAAGCAAATCCTCTTGAAACACACTTTGTATAATTACACACTAATATGCTTTCTTCTAATCAGTTTATTTTCATTGCATATGAAAACAAAAGTGAGAAGAGGAAAGACACTTCAGGCTGCTAAAGGTCACATTTCCTAATGCAGGAAAGGCTCGTTGCCAAATTAGACTTTCAGCAACAAAGCAAAATTCAGAACTTTTGAATGGCCGGGGAAAGAGATTGTGGACACAGTTACTGCTGGAGTCTAAAACAAAACAGTGTATTCTGAAGCAATAACTGAGCTGTATAAATTTAAAAATGACAAACATTTTAACAGCAAGGCATGTCACTCGTTGGGCATTCTTTTGGGTAAAGCTCACGTTTCCTTCGCAGTTCTGGAGGCTGAAGTAGTAAGATGAAAGAATTCAATTAATTTCGTAACACAGCCACAAAAGATGCACAAAATCTTAAAGTGCTGCTCCCATAAAAGAATATTAAATTCAGGCAAATTACAAGAAACACAATGCTCGACACAGAAGTCACAGAACAATAGCATGACTTATTAAATGCATTAATGATAAACTTCTAATCCAGGTTAACTTCACTAAAAAGGTAGGGATATTACTATGCCTCAGTAGTTCATATTTAATTTCTATATTTGAATACAATGTTATCTTGATGCTTTGTTATCCCATTCACTATGTATTACCACTTATCTAAATGTGTATCAGCTATGTAACATTCTGAATGACATGAATAACATCTTGACAGCCCCGAAGGTGATGAACACATAGTATTTTTATCACATATTTGACACATAGTTTTCTGTATACCTGTAACTGTAATGCATTTATTGTATATTAGCTTAACACTGAATAGTTTGCATAAAACCTCAAAGTCCTTTATTGGAGTGAAATAAACACATATTATGTTTATGGTCAGTTTGTTAAAAGGTTGAAACATAATGCAATACTGTTCCTTGTTTCAATAATAAGATCAATTTTCTTGCACATATATTATACTGTATTATAGATATATATCTGAGTGAACTATGAACAGTGGATAAACTTTTATTTAAATATTACCCTTATTGTTACTGTAATTTAAAAATCAAATTCATGTAATGTAATTAATTTAAAAGTCAAAAAGAGTAATTTTGAAAAGGACAATTACATTTTACATTTAGGACCACCCTCCCCCCCTCCCCGCCACCCAGAAAACTGAATATTTTCTTAATGGAGCAGTTCATGTACCATGTCCAAGTGCACAATTGCATGACTGTGTAAATATTTCACATTTATAAGATTATAAGGCTACATACAGTATCATGCAGGTTAAAATTTGGCTATGTGGGTCCAGGTTCATCTAGATTTATGCTGCATTTCTGATTCAATTCAGGTGAATTTAGTATATACCTGTTAGTACATTGTCACGTCTCTACCCGCTTCACCTGTTTGACCTTCTGGTTTCCCCTGGGGCGTGGTCTCAAACAAGCCCCACCCAAAGCTTGTGAACCTCATTCCAACCCCCATGTGTATTGCTCCCAGCTGTGTGTTGTTAGCTTATCAGTGATAGTATTTAAGTTCCTTGTAGCTGTGTAGTCCTTTGTTCTGTCATTGTTTTGCTGTTCTCGGTTCTGCTTGTGTCTAAACTGCTCAATAAATGCCCCAACTATGGGGTTTCCCAGAATCAGCCTGCATTCTGGGTCGTGTTTCTCTCTGCTGTCGTGATAGTATATACACCTGTATCTGGGGCAGCCATGGTACACGCTTACAACCTGTAGCCCTAACTACAGGAGCAGCTGTTAAAACTGAATATATGATATAAGCCAGTGGTTCGCGACCCAATTTTTACTATGCCAGCTCAGTTGCGACCGTATACAGTATCAAATGTAGGTTTAAATTAACGCTATGATCAAGCACGCAGTGAACTGTGCCATTTATGGCAATCAATGCCTATCGCACAAATCCGATTTGATGTGCCAGTGAATTTTAAATAAAGCATCTGTGGTTTGGCCAATGTGTTCACTAGTTTTGCACTTAGCATCTACAGAACCAAGAACTGTTTATACAGTATAGGCTAATTCTAGGATTGGGGCTGGGAAATCTGATCGTGGATCAGCACATGAGCTTGCTAGTTTTAAAATGCTTACATTTCCAACCCTACCTCGCAACCCTTTCAGAACTTACTGTGACCCAGATTTGGGTTGTGACCCATGAGAATCAAGAGAATGGTTGAGAATTACTGATATAAGGTATACATGACCTTCTTGAAACAATGTGACATGTATACACTATTTTAGGATAATATCAATACATATTGTATTAATTGCATAAGTCATCCCTAATGTGAATATTTAAATAATAAATGCAGTGAATCACAAATAACACCTTTAAAGTTCTGCTGGTCAAACCTAGTTGCCAGTGCAATGCCAGACCACACAAAACCTTGTCATATTAATCAATACCCTGTCATACTAATGAATACATCACGACATTATTAAATCTTAAGCATGTTTTTTTTCCACATCAATACGCATTGCAAATTTTGTCAGATTTTAGGAAATGATTTTACTTTACTGCCTACAGAAACTAGGCAGTTACCCGAAGGGACACAATTAAGAACGAAAATGTAATAAACTAATATAGTTTATTACCTGAAAATAACACACAGCCAAAATATAATATATTGATACGTAAAGTGTACACTAAAAGCACTTTTTCAGTACTAGAAATACTTCTAACTCTGCAGCGACTTTACAAATGGGAAAGTGAAAATTCTGCATAAATTCAGCATGCTTTAATAATGTTTTTATTTTGCGATCAGCAGCTCCAGAAATGCCACCTGTCACTTGGCGTACGGATGCATTACTCACAGCGACACGGTCCGGTTTGGAAGGAAGCTCGGCTGCAGGGTCTCCAGCAGCTCCACGCCGTTGCACGCCACCTTGACACGGACGTGCTGCCAACTCAGCTCTTTAGATCTCTCCGACGTGCAGCGACAGCTGTCAATGATAAGGTCCGGACAGCTCCTGTTCGCTAAAAGCATCCTCCACAATCCGGCCACGCACAGCAAAACTGGCAGCCTCATCATGAAACGACTTTTGCCTAAGTGATCCCTTCCCAACACGAAAAACAGGAAAATACCATCTCACATATGTATGTTACGTAGGTTACCAAAGGTGCTCTCCTCAGGCAAAGTTACAGTAGATGTGGAGGACAGGGACCTCCCCGCCAGTTAACTCTGTCGTCGGACTTTTATTTTATCGTACTTTTAGTAGCGCCATGTACTTAGTATTAAACGACAAAAAAATAAATATGTATATCAACGCAAGGTATCAAACGCGTACACTCTCCAAAGCATTCTGTCGCTATCTCTATGCTTTGAATAGAGTTTTCAAACGGCAAAACACTTTTGTTCTCCAGTGTCTCTAAATATACTAATTTAAAGAGTCCTCTCAGTCGTTTTTTGTTTCTTCGCACTTCTCAGAGGAGAGAAGTGTATTTTCTCTGTAATCTGTAACCAAGTGTTCAATATGTACGGATAGGAATTCAACAGGTTACGGGTGATGCGGCGCGGGCACCTACGCGCACTCAAGTTCAAGCTGTGTCAGGTCGAGCAGATGCGGCTTTCTCCGCCACGCCCCTCCAAGCACGCTGCTCGTTTTGATTGGTTTAAATCTACCCACGTGTCTTGTGAATTATTATCGTAAAATTGGGCAGATAAGCCAAATCTGACGTACGTGGTGTACTGTAAGGGTAGGTTAACTGTAAGGGGAAGTTATATGTGTATAGATTATACTATAAAAAAATATTTGACTCTTGCACCGGTCAATTCACGACGAAATAAACTGAGTTGATTTTTAAAATTAGTTTAGAACGCTACTGTTCCTCATATATGCTGTCCAGGCAAAGTCACATTTTTTCCAGATTTGCATTATGTAACATTGAAACTATATGAAAATGTCTGGATAATGTGCACAAGGTACGGAATATTGTACGGGCAATTCCAGCGTTATGGATTTGACATTTTAAGACTCAATAATAAACAAAATGCCTCAGAGCATGGACGAGTTTAATATCAATAAGTCAATTTGCATGTCTTTTATGTAACCTCTTGGGATGAATACAGACGAATCCTCACAAGTCATGCATAAATTTACATGTTAGGAATACAAGGCATTTTAACAACGTTGACGTGACATCAAACGGACCTTTGCATGGAATTACGCAAAAAGAGAAAATGTGTATTTGGGCGAGAAAGACGAGAGAGTGTCATGGAGTTAAATTTGTAGAATGCTTTAGTCAAGCTATTGATGAGTATTGATTTTTAGTTGCATTACAAACTAATTAGAGCATGTTAATAAGCATGATATTGATAAAAAAAACTTATCTCTCATGCAGAATCAGAATATTGTGCTTTTTGCTTTTTATATAAAGTGTTTTAAGAGTCATAACAGCAGTACTGTATTTGGTGTGAAGTATACCTGGTAGAAACTATTGTCAAATGTGGAAATGAATCTTGATTTCACTGCTGTGGCCGGCCTCTTCTTGAGCTATTATACTGCGTGATCAAGGCTTATACAAATATTATTAGTGGCAACTTTACGAAACAAGTGTCTAGCTTGTAGTGATCTCATGGTTAACCTGAAAAGTTATAAAGTGGCAAATACTTTTTTTTGACGTTTCAGACCTAATCACCAGCATACAGAATGTTTCAATCTGCCAGCACTTTTTCTTTCTTTTCCTGCTTTCTTTGTGTCACCCTGGATTTATTAATGTACTGCTGCCATTAGCCTCTAATTTATTTTGTATTCATAGACATTTTAAAGATTACAGAGCATACAACTCTTTAAATAAATAACTCCTGAAACGTACCTTTTTTATGTAATTTTCTGCACATTTTATTAGCGTCATTATTTTGGAGCAACACAGTGACTCATCGGGGAAAACTGTTGCTTCAAACTTCCAGGTTTGAAAGTGGATTAAAATGCATGCAATTAAAGATCTAAAGCAGTCAGAGAGAAAAAAAAACATACCATATACATGAGACTGCTTAGGTTGAGGTTTTCCGAAATGAGGTGTTAACACTCTTGTTTTATATAATGTACTTTACCTGGGGTGGGAACTAGGGGATTTTGTGCTGTTATAGCAAAGCCAGCCATGTGCGGACTTTGCCTTATTGAACTTGGATCAGATGAGCCTAATGGGATCGAAACATCTATCAGGGGGAAATACGGCCAGCTGGTAGGAAAAAGAGAGAGACTATGACTCAAAGCATTTGTAAGGCAATCAAATGGGAACTTGGGTCCTTGGACACATATATGAATGTACAGGTGTAGTGTACATATGTATGATATTTTCTGTGCATGTGTAAGACAAATACAGGCCATGTGGTTGTAACAGCAGATTCAGCCGCACAAGCAATGGGCAGGCAGCTCTGGAAAAAGGCCCGGGCCCCTTTTCACCGTGCTTCCCATGCTGAATTCCATTCTTATTAACTGCTCCCTGTCTCAGAAGGGAGCCGTAGCGCAAAAGTGAATTTAACACTGCTTCTCGAACCTGCCAGATCTGCAGTGTTTATCATTCGTAACTGTTGCAGGCAAACCTGGCAAACACTGGACCATATGGCCAAATGCATGTTTTCATTTTTCTTTAAGAAGAGCTAAAGAAACATACCCAGACACCATGTTGTCATACATGTAATCCTTTTTTTTTTTGGGTTTACACAGATGTACAGTACTTGACATTTACTAAAAAAAAAAAAAAAAGGTTATCGTTCTGGGAACCGACCCCTTAGCCACTTAATAAATAAGCTTGGTTAGTTGACTTCATCATCAGAAACGATGAATCTTCAATTAGGCCAGAGGCAGGGATGTTTTTGGATCCTGGCTGTGGACGCTTACTTGGCTACTTGCATCACCCTAATGGAAAACAGAGCTCTCGCAGACTCCATATTTAGTCTTTTTTTTTTTGTGGCAAAGAACCAGATTTTCACATTTAGACATAGTGAGATGCAATAAAACATGTTTAACATGGTTTAATTTTAGTAGTAACTCCTGCAGCCGCCATTTACACAGATAGCTGCCCTACATCACACCCTTTTTTACATACCGCATGTAGAATATGCATTTGAAATAAACACACATGCATGTCTGACTTTAAATTAAACTGGTTTGTTGTATTTATGCGCGAACAAACGCATTGTGAAAAGCAGTTATTTGTCTAAAAGATTTTGTATCTAATTCAGTTAAAGTACAAACTGTTTTGTAAGTCTCTCCAGTCACTTGCAAGTCAGCCCCATGATCATATAAAGTGCATAACAGCACAATTCTTTCATAATACAGATTAATATACCATAGCTGCAGGGAGACCATTATTTCTGAAAAATATTTATGTGTGCACACTGAGAAGGGCAGAGAGCAACAATTCCTTTGAGGTTTTCCTTTTTTAAAGCCGATAAATAAATTACCCAGCGAGGTGTGCGCCCTTATTATGATGTATCAGCAGTAACTAGTGTCTCAATACGTCTTTCTCTCACTGATTCCTTTCCCATTTGCATCCATATATACAGTCTTTATAAAATAAAGAAAACTTTTTTATTGCATAAAAATTGTGTAATTAAAGACTGTTATTCCCGCAGTTTAAAAGGATTTTTCCTATATTTACTTATGCTATATTCTGCACCTCACAGAATGGGCTGTCAGTACAGGCTTACGGTGCTGGACTATGTAAAACGTATTCCGATAAATAATATTTAAGGCTTTACAGACTACAGTTTCATCTCTAAGCCAGCAGTATGGACTTTAAAGACAAAATAGAAACATGGAATTTTTAACCAACCGTGTGTCTCATTGAATCCAAAGCTGATTTCTGTGGTGTGAAATGGTTTAATTTGAAGTAAAAAAGAAGCTGTTCATTGCCATGCCATCTCCTTAATCCATGTTGGTTAGTGCCAAAGGGAGGTAAATGGGTACTGCTTTTAAAGTCTATGGTTTTACTTGGCCTGAAATTGAACCCACAGCTTTCTGGTGTCAGGGTGGACCCTTTAACCACAAGGCCACTGAACTACAGCTTATTGGAACATAATGTCTTAGAAAGGGTTTTGCATGAGACACAAAATAGCCATCATACCCAAAAAAATAAATAACTGTAAAGGCCCTATTTTGGAAAAAATTTGTTACTGACTTTGGAACCCTTTGCTAGTCAGGTTGGCTCTTGTTTTCTAATTCATGCTGAGTTGATTTCTGAACTAAAATGTATGACATTTTTTTAGAGCATCATCCAGAGGGTGACCATAGTGGTTATAGGTGGGTCTAGCATGAAGAAACACCAGGTTATTTGTCATGTTATACCTTGTCACACACAGGAACACAGCCATTGTATTGATGATTGTACCCATCCATCCATTTTCCAAACTTGCATTTTCCAAACTGCTTGTACCCATCCATCCATTTTCCAAACTGCTTATCCTACTGGGTCACAGGGGGGCCAGAGCCTATCCCAAGCAATGGGCACGAGGCAGGGAACAACCCAGGATGGGGGGCCAGCCCATCGCAGGGCACACTCACACACCATTCACTCACACATGCACACCTATGGGCAATTTAGCAACTCCAATTAGCCTCAGCATGTTTTTGGACTGTGGGGGGAAACCGGAGTACCCGGAGGAAACCCCACGATGACATGGGGAGAACATGCAAACTCCACACACATGTGACCCAGGCGGAGACTCAAACCCGGGTCCCAGAGGTGTGAGGCAACAGTGCTAACCACTGCACCACCATGCCACCCCTGATGATTGTATCATCCCTGGGAATATTATTGCAATGAAAACCTAATAGTCCTTTCTGGTAATGGTCCAAACAGTTACTGATGTTAGAAGAGCAATTGCCCAGTAAGGAATCATTTAGACCTGTAAGGCTGCGATGTTCACGTTAAGTGCGACTGCAGTCTGGCCATTAACAGTCCCCTTGTGATCCGCACTATGTTAAGGCCCTATATTGAAACACAGATCTGTTTGCCATCAGTCAGCATCCGGAAACCCACTGATTGGCATTTCGAACTTTGACCATATTATATACAGTTAAGGCAAGGTCATTATTAGAATTTTAAACAGGCTAAACATAAGAAGTAGTTATTAACCAAAAGAGACTTTTTATAGAGTTTAAAGGATACCCATAATGTAGACCCATCAGTGCAAATCTTTCACATGATACACATACATATATATATATATATATATATATATATATATATATATATATATATATATATATATATATATATATATATATGTTTCTTCAAAAAAGATTAACGCACCATCCAATTTATCATTATACATCTAGGTCAAGATGAATTGCTTTTTCATATTATTTATTCTATTCATATATCTTGGGGAATATTTATGTTTCATTGCATTATTTAGGATTTATGGGAAATTCTGTGAAAAAAAATGATATTAACTATATTGTTATTGCTATTACTGTATAACAACATTCTTTCCTTACTAACCTGAGATGTAAGATTTGTGCAGATTCTAGTGTTTTTCAGTTTCAGCTTGCAAAAATTTATCTCCTTTTTAGCTTGACAATAGTTATTAAGTTCAGCATTGTAATCATTCACAATTCAGGCCATTCATGTCTCATGGACTGAATCCAGATTGCAAGAGAATTTCCAATTGAAGGGAGTACAGGCGCCCGTGGGAAGGTTTGTTTTCCATGGCAGGAGAGCATTTTCCTGCTGTCCTATATCTGTCCTATGTGTTGTCATTTGAGCCCCCTCCCAGCCAGCCTGCGGCCTCCTACCCCCAGCTCCTCACTCACTCCTGCTGCTGAGAAGGGCTGGGAAAGGGCAGGACCCAGACAAAGGCCCCCCATGACTGGTTTCAGCCATGGATACACGCACCACATTCTCTCACAGGTCAATAAAGCATCCAACTGCCCCCAGACTGTGACCGCCAGAACATGAACAAAGATGCATTACTGTATGCTCTTTTTTTCAGCAAGCATATTTTCATAGTATCTCACTGCTGGGATTCCAGGCCAGAAATAAAGCCTCATACAAAAACGTCACTTAGCTAATCTGATATTTACAACAAGGTAAATGAGTTGAGAACATGAACATTTAGAATGAATGATTTAGAATTCTTTTCGCTTCCTATTTCTGAGAAATACATCTGGAATTATTTTGGATTTTACACATAGAGTCAAACAAGTTTATGACCTAAAGTTCAAATAAAATTGTGCAGTTGCTTTTCTCACATACAGCTAACTTGCCAACACTTAACCTTTGTACGGAACGCATTGTGTACTTTTTTTGTTTCCAGATTGGAGCATGTACTTTGGGTTCTATGCATGGTTGTTTTTACTAGCACTCTTTTCTATAATTACAGGACATTGCTGTGCAATGCTCTTTTTTCCCATTAAACAACTGAAAAAAATTCATAATGTTTTAAGATAATTGAAACTTCAGAAATATTTTGTATCTGATGTAGGTTTTCCTGCTGTACAAAGTGGACAACAAATGTTGGACACGCTGGGGGGGGCATGAAGTAGCGTGTGAGGCTTGGAAGGAGCCTCGTCCTGCACCACTTTCTTCCGTAATGAGGTCCTTGCGGTCCTCAACAACCTGGAAGAGTTCAGCTCGTACAGATGCAAAAAAATGCCGGGCTTAGTACAGGAGTCTGGGCAAAAAAAAAATACAATAGGTTCTTTTCACACAATCCTTCCTCAACTACCCCGGCATAATGAGAAAGAGGACATTTTAACAGCATACTTAATGTCCTAATACTTTATCTGCCCCTCTTGATCCCAACATGTCTGCATGTGGAGCTTCTGTTTCCAGTTAACACCCTCCAAATACATTTGCACATTTCGTTTTAATGCCCGGAGTGACTGGACTCCTTAACCATAAATCAGCCTCTAGGCAAGCCTCCCAGGGCCTAACTCTGCAACACTCAGTGTCATTCAGGCAGAATGTGTGTTTTCTGTTTCAACCGATTTCCTGGCTTTATTGAGTCATGATTATAACCCTGCAGTTACTGACAGAGGCTGTCAATTGCCTGTCAGGGCTGTGTGGACTCCAGCTGAATCAACACCAGCGGCACAGAGCACTGAACCACACAATTCCTCCCAGCAGCTCCAGTCAAATTTATATGCCTCCGTCAGGCACAACTAATAAAGACATGATAATGATAGTGATAATAGAATAAAAATGAAATATTTGTCTTGTATATCATTTGAAATTCAGTGTCATGATCTTGACAACTGCATTTTACTTCAAAAGCTCTTTGGGGACCTCAGACAGACATTTGATTTTCCTTACTTTCTGAGCTTCAAACAAAGAATGAAAAGGGACGAAATACAATTCATAAAAGCAAAATGGATCCTGCACTGTCTGGATAATGTGCACAAGACCCCTAATAAATAACTTCAATTGTTAATCATGTCGACACTTTCTTTTGTATAAGGCTCCAGTTAGAAATACTGCCATCTTCCTGTTTTTTCCTTCTTCCCTTGGCTCTCTTCCAGCTTCTTGAGTTGGAAACTTCCCAAGTAAAGTGTTGACCTCAATTACACAGCATAGCCAGCTACATAGTTCTGGGTAGAACACATCCATGGTCGTTGTGCTGTCTCGTAGTTGTTTAGAGTGTCTGTTAAATGTTTGTGAAAGCCAGTGCATGGAGACCAGAAAAATGGCTGCTACTACTCAGCTAAACAAGTGGTGGACAAGGCGAGCTCCAATGGGATCATGACTGTGAAACAAGCAATCAATCAGTGTATCCCTTTATTTAAAGAAAAGCCGTAAATGTTTCATAGTTTCCTATGTCCTTTGAACAAGGCTCTAAACATTGTAGCTGCAATGTTAAATAAGATGGAGGGTTTGTGCTGGCTTGGTTCTAATGGTTAATGACTTCAAATTATCATCCATCTGGTAATGCTTCTGTACCTTTTCATTAGCTAGAATCGCTGTATCACAGAAGGTTCCAGCACCAACCTCTGAAATAATGGCTGCCTGTTGCCCGGACACATACTGAGAACAGTTCCTGTTCCCATAGTTGCACTGCATCTGCTGAAGTTTAGTATATCAAGAGCTAAATAATAAGGATAGTAACTTAAGTTGCTTGTTCTTTAGTGTGTTGATTGTTCCTTGATGTTCTGAAAATCATCATACAAATTGAAGAAGATAACTATAAACGCTGCGTAAAAATGTTGAGGAAAAGTTTGTTTGTACCTCGTTTATGTATTTTATGAATGTTGGATACCATCATGGTACATAGGAAGGTCACTAAGCCTCCTTAACCCAAGAGGTCTGGAAAGCAGGCCTGTGTAAAGGTTGGAAAAAAATGCAATTAACATTGCATTGTGCACGCTTTAAATATTACAAATTTTCCACACATTCCTGAAGATATAATCCCATAAAATAGTACAATACACTGGTTTAGTTGAGCTTAAGGTATTCAGGTGACAATATGGTTTTCCTTAAGTTATTCAAGCAGCCAAAACTCGATTGTTCAGTTATAATTTTCTAACCTCTGTTGGAAATTTTTAATTTGTTCCCTGGAAATGTATGTGATGAATATTCATGAAGTCCCCCAGGCTTAAATGACTCTGCATCTTAATGAGTCTGCAAAGCCAGTTAACTATAGCCTATACTCAGCCTGAACCCTACAATAATAGTGCGTCCAAAACTGCATACTTACTGTACAAAGTAGGTACTAAATTTTGTCAGGAACCCACTATTCAACTGTTATAATTATGCAGGACAGTATGCATGCATTCAGACTCACTACAGTCACCATCTTGCATATAACCTGACCCGGATGCTTACCAATGATGTAGCCTAACCTCTGCAAAAGTTAAGACTGTTAAAAACTATCAGTGAAAAAATTCTTATTTGAATTGACTTGTATAATCATTGTTTTCTACTTAATTGTGTACAGCAATGTCACTTCCTCTGTCATCTTGCCAAAAATGAGTGAGCAACATTGTTTTGTCTCTGGTTGCAGATCCTGGGCAGCGCAGCGTTCCTAGGTTGTACACTTTCGAATTTTGTGTAATGTAGTATGCAACCATAAATAGGACAAGCAAGTACAGAAAATGGATGTATGGAACTATTCTTCACCTGTATTCTATAACCAAAATATTATCTATTGTCAATGTTTTTTTGCATGGAAAAGCCAGACATTCCCCGTTAATGATTCACCGTGTATAGATAGACTTGCGCTTTACATGAAATCTTTTAATAATAGCATGTTTAACAAAGGACGTTTTAGAAAATGATCAGTCTGAAAGTGCCGCATGACCAATAATAGGGTCTTAAATTTAGACATTGCTTACTCATCTCTTTCTGCAATAGACAGCAGATGCAGGACTTTCTCCTCGCACTCTAATGGATAAGCTCTCCACATATAAACTGATTTTGTTGGAGCTTGTTTTCTTCTGCCCCTCAGCTCATGGTCTTAGATAAAGGCTCTGAGTAACAAGAAGCAGATCTGGATGTGAGTCATGCCTGAGTGGTTTCCCTGGCTTTCTGATCGTTTATGGGATGAAAGTGGAGCTGTAGTGAGGTGATGTGTAAAACATATATATTTAGATTAATAGGGCAATACATAATTAGTCTGATGTGCATTGCTTTTGTTGCTTAGCATCACTTTTAACCTTTAAAAAGATTCATTTTTTTGTTGTTGTATGGACATGTCATACATTTATTTACTTTGTGTATTGAACACAAAGCACAAATAATAAGTAGTAATTTTAATGTTCAACTGTTGTCAAACCATCATGTTTTATCATTTGTGCTTATTTTACTGTAATTGTAGATATAGATATAGAAAAGTTGAATTTACTTTGGGAAGCCTCCCATGCCTATATTACGTGGTTTTCTTTGTAGTCCTGCCTGGAGAAAGTCTTGGATTTTTAATATACATAGATATATTTTTCTGGGGAATCTGCCATAAGCATAATGTAGCTATTAAGGTATAACTGGCACCTCCCAAAGAAATAACGTATGAGGTTTAGACAGCAACAAGTCATCAGTGAAGGTTATCAATAAGGGGGCTACAGTCGGTTTTATTCCACACTGCAACAGTCAGACAGGATGAGCACTTTTTAAGTGTTAAAGGCTCACCTCAATATCGCTAAACAAAGCAGGTTTCAGAATCGTTTTGCTAGAATGGGGACTTCATTTAATAAATGGATGGAGAGAAATGAAAATAAGAGTCAGTCATTTCAGCTAAAGCTCAAGGGAAACTTACAGGAAAAACAGAAAGATCATTGTGTTATGGAAAGGTCTACAACTGAGTATCGGATCAGGCACCAAGATCTGGACAAGAATGCAACTGTTTGTGTTTGATAATAAGGTATGGGTATAGTGAAAGAACTTCCTTGTAGCTAGACCTCACCTGACCAGGTATAAAGTAAAATGGTTATGAATAATATTTTAAGTTACGACTTTCATGAATGAAAAAAAGGTGTTTATGTATGTTTTCTGTTACTCAGAAATGTATTCAAAGTCACATTTTCTAAATTTCAGTTTTAATGAAAAGATATGGAACTGTCCACATATTCGGACAAATAAGTAAAAATGGGTAAAAAAAAGGACAACTACTAAAAAATCAACTTGTCTAAGTCTTTTTAATAATTTTAATATATTAACATTTTCCTTTGGCAAAAAAATCATATTGATCTTTCAGCGTTCCTAGCGACATCATGTCTTAAGTGTTGTTTTCCTAAGTCATACAGGCTTTTATAGGCAGTATTCACTTGGCTTATGTACATGGGTGCATACTGTACTGTAGGTGATGCTCGACTGTCCTTTTCCAGAAAACCAAGGCTCAAAAATATCATACATTTACCAAAACTTGGTTTGTCCACCTAGGTGGCACCATGCATGAAAGCAAGACTGCAGCCATGGAGTCGAAACTGGGGGGAGACCAAAGTCGTAATTATAATATATATTGGGGGGATATTGTGAGCACATCTGAATACTGGGGAGAAGGTGCCCGAAGAATATATATTGTAATTGTAGCCTTGCTTGAATGGTTACACTGCAACTTTCTTTAAACTCCATATATATATACTGTTAAATTACAAATATTTGTGAGGATTTTTTCGACTGCAACAAAATGGTGTAACATCCAACTAGAAGTATTTATACTTCGAAAACAATCAGTATCGAGTTAAGAGTATGTGAGAAACAGAACATACTGTTTTAAGACATGAAAGATGTTAATTGTTGTTATTTAAATTAATTTGTACATGATTAAGGCAATTCACCTGATATGAAAAAGAGAGTGTCTTTGTTATAAAGGGTGTCCATGGTAATGTTCCGCTTAAACAATTCCATAGACAAAAGACCTGAACATTGTCAAATAGAGGTTCACCATGCAGGCAAATGCTGTTGGATAGCGTTTTTAATCCTCCTCTATAAACATCCAAAGTGACTGTGTTAAATCAGAATGTTTGCCTAAATATTAATAACAAGAACCTATTTCAAGTTAAGGACTGGCTTTTGAATAAGCAAGTCCATAATGTACCTGTTAGCTACCAGGTATATCAGACCGATTATCAGGGAGGTAAAAGGTTGAAATTATTTGCACCCACTGACTAAAACCTAAAAACTATTAAACCCCCTCCCGGGGGTGTCAGACGGGCATGCATTCCCTGGCACAGTCAGGGGTCACAACACTTTATATGAATATGAAAATTTATAATGTATCTGCTCAGGAAACTTTATACCACTGCTCTGCAAATTTTACTGTGGGTGTGGGACCTCAGCAAATTCTATCTACCTTGGGGGACCCGTATTTCTTCATATTTCAAGTAGTAACCCAGTTGGGAGGCCCAAGGTGACATTCTTACAGGGGTTCCAGAATTTCTAGCTACACCCCTGCCCCCTCTTTTAGACCAGGGTATCATGTACAGATGCAGAGGTGGAAAGTTCAGGTTCAGGAAGTACAAATGCAGAGGTGGAAAGTTCAGGTTCAGGAAGTACAAATGCAGACCAAGATTTTGTTTCAATTAACTAGTTCAGCATAAAGAGTCACAGTCACAGAGTACACGACTAGTTAGTTGAACCAAAATCTTGGTCTAGATTTGTACTTTCTGAATCTGAACTTTTCACCTCTGTCCTCATGTCCTCACAAACCAAGCAATCAGATTTGCTTACAACTTAGTCCCTTAAATAGATCTTGAAGAAAACATGATCTTTATAATCTTTTTTATTTTCATTTTTGTCAAGGACCTACAAAACATACATAATAACCAAGCCAACGCTTCAATGATTCCTTTTTCCTGTGATTTAACAAGTAATTAATGGATGTTTATTACTGTGCTTTGGGCATTGGGTTGTAATGTAAGCAGTAAATTTGGAATTGTTTTAAAGAAACAAAACATAATGGTCCTATGGGAAGCTGTCATCCATAACATAAACAGCACAGTTTTCAGGTGATTCCCATGGCTGTGTGAAACTGGTGTCTTTATCAGGGGAGGGTTCTGCCATTTACCTGAGATGGGCAGCTAATTAAATACTGGTCCTTGAAACAGACAACCAATTCCTTGGAATATCTGTCAGCACATTGCCATTTGTGTTTTTAATTCATTATGTATTTTTCTTGCCAGTTAATAGAACAGCACAACTTAATTTCTTTGCATAATGCTTCTCTGCACACTGTTAATGATAACCCAGCCCTGTTTAAACTCTAATGTATTTAATCTGTAATGTATTCCTGACTCAAAAGGGCAACTGCCGTCTTCCTCTTGGTGGATGAGTTATTAGGGTCTTCTGGGGAGAGGTGGCGGTCAGGGCCTGTTGAGTATCTTACGAGTCAGTCACAGGATTCAGCATAATCTGCCATGCATGCATTTTGGATGCAATAAACAAACTGTATAATTTAGATCCAAGTTCTAGGCTAGCAGGTTAGGGTTAACTGAACACCTGTTAATTTCATGCATCACAAACCTGTAATGAAACAGTAACACCATGCCCTGGAGTCAGTGGTAAGAACTATTTCAGATTCCAAGTCCAAGACTGAGCTCTTTTGGAAGAGCAAAGCAGATGCTGATTTTTCATGCTATATGGGATTTCTGAGTTTTTTTTTTTTTTTTTTGCCTTTTTACCTGCTGTGGATTCAGTCCCTTTCGGCACTTTGAAATTCTTCAGCAAGTCTTGTGGCAAAACTGCAGTGCATTTTCTACTGGGGCAACAGTCAGTTTCTTTAATATTACCCATCATAAACGAAGAATTGCTACATAAATTGAAGCATGTTCCTTCACACAGAGGTAATTGCTAAGGTGAAGCGTTGCTTCCTAAACACTACATCACCAGCAGACAGCACAGTACAGGACTGCTGTTTCTGTGCCCAATCATCTCAAAAGGGGATAGTTGTGCTGTCATGGCTCCAAAATACAGTTACATAAACAGAAATATGCCTGTTTCTCATTCCAGTCCAATTATATGCCTATTTAGAAGGCATAGAACAACACAGATTTCAGGGGAGATTAAGAATCACTTCAGCAGTTCCAGCAAGAGCCTTTCAATTGGATTTAAATGAGAGCTGGACTGAGCCCAAATGTACAGAGGGGAAGAGAGAGACCAATCACTGCAAACTGCAGGTCATTTAAGACACAAAATGTCTTTCACAAAGGGCAAACGCTCTAGCTGCAAATGAAGCAGGAGTTGCAGTATGGGCGAACTCATCCTCTGATCTTTTCTGGAATGCTGCCCATCACACATGCTGGCGTATCTGACAGAGAGGAGAGAATTGGGTCGTCACCAGTTGTGGTTCAGAGAGACCTGAAAGAAAAGCTTCCATAAGCCGGGGAATAAACACCTGTATGCTCCACAACATCACCAAGCCCTGCAGTCATGGGAATACTATCTGTCATGAAGAATAAACAGGGACAGATAAAGTGATGGCAATCTGTCACTCACGTAATGATATCAGCAAAGACTTTCTAATCAAAAGAAAAAGCTACAGTGGGAAAAGAAATCAAATAATTATACCAAGGGAAAATATTTCTGCAGTTCCTAAAGGGTAATTGATGTATTTTGGTGTATTATTTTTTGTATTTGGTAGTTCGGCTTCATTCATTAATTATAAAACTGTCTTCCAATGTAGTATTGTTTTTTTCAAAGACGCATTACACTGAGGAAGACACTAGGAGGAGTTCTGTCTGGATGTCTCCCCCCCACCCCCCCAGCTCAGTTCCTGTGTTTCTCCATAGCCTCTGATTGCACGGGGAATGTTTCTCTTGTGCATCGCAGTCTTGTTCCCAGAAGTACCTTTTCCCTTCATTCCTTTTCTTATAGGGCAGGCCTCGTGGATTGAAGTTATCAAAATAGTAGTAGTTTTTAAGGGTGATATATTTAGCAATGGTGGCAAACAGAGTATCTAGGCATTGCACTCAGTAGGGTGTCTCTTCGTTGCTTCTGACAAACCAGAAAAGTGGCATCAGAAAAAAAGAAAATGAAGATAACTTGCTGTTTTGTCGTGCAGAAATAATATCAGCCCTAGGACAATTAAGTATCATCATGGTAACAATAAGGAATGAAGCCAGTCAATTGTCTTCATCAGGTTGGAAAGCACTTGCAGATCTCGTCATGGTATTGAAGGCATTACCTTGAACAGAAGTGTAGGCTCAGACTCTTGCTCCATTTTTTTTTCCTGTTGTGAATTGGGAGTCATTTGAGTGCATTTATGATATTTGATTTTGGAATGTGGCTAAAGGCTGTGTTAGTTTTACCTTGCTGAAGAGTTTGAATATATGGCCCCAGAGAGAATCTTGCTCAGAGGTCACTGAGAAAAATATGATTTGAGAACATATACGTGTCTGACGTGCTCCACTGGAGAATATGGCGTTGATGAAACGGAATAGATAATATGCAGTACATTTATAATTCTTCGTATATCCCAGACATGTTTCTCATATCTCAACCATATGAACATAATCATCTGCTGTGTTTTGTCTGTGGCGGCATTCATTGACCAGAAAAATCCATAATTTTGACATCAGTTGCGTAACATTTTTGGAAGGATGACCTCCAACTACTTAAATATCGGCTGTATTTTATGTGCATTCATTTACGTATGCTTTTCTTTTAAAATACTTTTATGCCGAAGTGTTTAGGCACTGTATCATTTACGCATTATTACACAGTGCCCCCTTCTGGTATAATTCAACACATTCTTAATATTTCATAAACAAGCATTAAGCATGTTTGCAGTAATATGATTTGCACAGCCAGCCTCTTATCTGATATAGGAGACATGGTATTGATAAATAGGTCAGAAAATAGTGTATGTGTTTGGGTCGTGCTATCGTCTGCCTTGCTGTGTGTGACCCTTCCGCTAACTAGTCCTCAGTCATCCTCAGTCATCTACTAACCAGTAGCTCTACCTGTGATCTTCTATTTCCATGGAATGAACTTGGACAGGGTAGTGAAACAGTGGGTCGGTTGCTGATATGTGAGCGACAAAGCAACGACAAAGATGAAATGATGCCGTGTGCCAGCAGCCATATTTATGACTGGTTAAGCCAAAGTGAAAGGTCTTCAGTCTGGACTGAAATTCTGAGCTCAAGGGGACATCCCTCACACATGCTGGCAGATTGTTCCATATTCTCGGGGCTCTTTGGCTGAAGGCTGTTCAAACAGAAGTCTTTTTATTTATATGAAGAATTGTTAGCAAGCCTGCATTCCATGACCTTATGTAACCTCTGGATAATAACTTTTGATTGGTTCAGTTAAATAAGCACTGGCTGAACGTTCAGTCAGGAAAGTGAGTGGAGGGATATTTGCAGAGGTGTAATATGCCCATATTTACTCCTACAATAATTCCAGCTTCATTTTTGACATGGCTTAACAATAGTCCATTGTGATACATATAAATGTGTGTATTAATTTTACATCTTGAAAGGTTTATGGTTGTGTGACGCACGTCCTAAATCTGGAGTAAATATGAAAAGCAGATGACAAAAATTGCACCTAGGATAAGAGCTGATTCAATGAAAATTAATCATAAGACCTCAGAATAAATTACTTTCTTCCATTTCAAGTTTTATCTGTATTTAGAGACAGATAATTATCCTTCATCAATCTCTTTACTTTCTGAACACAGTTTAGTGGGAAGATCAGGGATGCGTGGCCATGTGGTGCAATTCAGAGGTATATTTATGTGTCATCAGCATATGAATGAAAGTTAGTTTTAAGGTTTTATATTATCCCTCCTAGGCACAGCGTTTAAAGTAAGAACAATAAATTCAGCAGTGATCCCAGCAACGATGTTTCACCCAAGATACCGATTATGCAGTGCAGCTGTTAGCTATCTGAACATATTGGTGATGATAGTTTAAAGAGTTGATGGAACACCTAAGGATGCTTCTGGATGGACCAACCATCCAATAATTACATTTTTACAGAATACCTGCTAGTGGAACTACTGACATTTAATACAGGTGGTACTCAGCTATAGTACAATCAAAATGATTGTGAGAATTGTAGCATGGTCTTTTCTAAAGATCGCAGGTTATTGATAGCTAGAGGTGATTCAGATCACAATTTATTTTTGCTTTGCTGAGGCACGAGGCAGTGCTCTGGGTAATCAAGCAGACAGTGTGATTGATCTCTGTGAATTAGGTGTGAATTCTCTTGTAAATCTTGTAAATACCAAGTCTCTTGTCCTCTTGTAAATACCAAGCCAAAAAGCATTCCTGATAATAGTGATAGGCCTTAATAAAGCCTACACTTTTTCCTGAAAACCATGCCTCTAACTAGGGGTTTATTGAATACAGCCTACTTTAGGGTACACGCCCTCCACAGAAAAGTCCTAAAGGACCAGAAAAGTTCTAACATTTTATGTGAGCAGTTTTGCGCATTGACATGAATCTCCATTTTAAAACCATTTGTTGTGAGCACTTTATATCATTGGTTGCCAGCAAGGACAACCACGGTTGGAAAAATGTTGCTGGAAAATTAATATCAGCAACAGTGTTTACTTCTCAAATAAAGTAGTTTACAGACTCCACTGACTTACGTCACTTAGGAATTTTATCCGAAATATGCGGCTTATAGTATTATTTGGTGACCATTGTGCAGAAGGTTCATTCTTTGGTGACCATTCTTGCTGTCATTTAGATTATTATAAATGCAATTTCTAGAAATTCTGTCTTCATAGGGCCCCTAGTTTTGGTCTCATGCAGCAAGCTAACCAAAGTTGGTAACCCGGGTCAGTGAACATTACAGTAACTTTACGGTACGAGTAACTTAGCATCTCAGTTTCTACTCAAGTACATGAACAAATATAGTATCTGCATGCAATACATGATGGTTAAAATCTGCAAAATCTAACTATTTATAGCTTCTACAACTAGCTTCTGCTGCATTCAACATGGGTTTTTTTTCTGTTATTTTTCCTCTTAATTTGAAAACACCATATTCATTCTAATCTAGCATTCGGGCAGTATTCCATGGTATCAAAAGCCTTTCCATTCCCCCCAGAGCACTTGATACAATCCTTGTAACAACACAGCTTCATACCATCTCAAAAATGATCCACACAGAGACACAAAAACACTTACCATTCCAACATTTTCATTACTAAATCCAAAATTCCTTCGCAATCATACCCATATATATCCATTTACATTTTTTTCCACACCTTACTCACTCTTGTTCACTGCAAACCTCTCAATTTACATTAATCACCACAGCACAGATAGAAAAAAATGATAAAAATCCATTTATGCCTATAGACCTTTCCCTATTATTTTGTAATTATTACATGATCAAAAAAAACTTTTATGCAACAATACGCATTTGAACCAGTTATTGCTACAATGAAATGAACAATGTCTTAAAAATTACAAAGGAAATTTGATGTCTATTGAGAATGAAATTATGCAGTCTTTCCCCATGAGATATGTAATATTTGATTAAACTAGTATTCATAATCCATAATCTGCGGAGATAATTATACATTATTCTTGGTTTCATCATATTTCGGCCATATGATTAATCTTTGCACTAACATACTTCTTAAGAATTAAGCATGTGTTCGTCAGTAAATGTGCACTATGCTAACCTGCCAAAATCATCCTCAGTTTTACTGCCACCCCTACAGAATTTCTTGCAGAGGTGTAATAAAAGCCATTTAACACAGTAACAGTTCCTCTGCTACTGTGGCCTATCGCATTATTCATGCCAGCTCAAATCACACCACTGTGTATTTAGCTTCTAGAATCTGTACTGGGGATTTTCAGGTCTTTCATCATGGAGGCAGACCGTGAGTGGGAATCACTGCTCATTGTAAGTTCCTGTTGCATAGTTTGTAATGAGTCGACCTACAGTATGCCAGGTTGTGCATTGCTGTACCTGTTCATCTGCAAGCAGCATGCTGTGATAAAGTAGTGAACTTATTTGCTTATTTAACTCTTGGATTTTTAAATGAAATAAATCTGGGCCAATGATTACAGCTCTCCTGGAATGTAATATAATGTAGGGCACTAAAGAATTAGAAAATCACGTGATGTATTTTACATTTTTAGTTAGTAAAGAAACCAAGTACTTTACTTGTCATTCCAAATGAACCATCTCGGACTTTGGTGGAGGAAGACGTCATACAGGTGCACATATGGGCAATTTAGCAAGTTCAGTTAACCTCAGCATGCCTTCGCACTGTTGGGGGAAATCAGTACCCAGAGGACACCCTACAGTGACGTGGGGAAAACCTGCAAATTCCACACACACATGGCATGGTAGAGACTTGAACACAGGTCCCAGATGTGTGAGGCAACACTGTAGTTTTCTTTAACTAAAGCTACACATGAGCATGCTGCCCTACAGTATTGACAATGCATTACCAACAACAACCAGAAGGGGAGCTGAACCACTTCCAGCCCAGCTGATCTTGTACAGTATGCATCTTATAGGTGGGATCTGTGACATCTGACCTCTGACCTTCAAATGAAAAGATTATGCTCCCTAACTTGTTTTGTTATTGACCTCATTAAACAAAACTTAAGGCTCAATAATATAGTTTTATCCAATACATCGCTATACCTGTTATTTTTTTAATTGTATAAGTGATATATGCTGTAATTAGTTTCCATTAAATGTAATTTGTCTGTTCCTTTTCCCACACAATTACCCAGACATATGTTCATATTTTTTTATTATATTTAACAGTTAAACAGCAAATTAACATGCAAAATTTATCAATGTATTTTAAAGGAATTTTAAACAAAATACATATTATATTACAGTACAGATATATCTCAAAGAACATGACTGAGGATCTGTCATAAGGCTCTAAAACTACTTAAAATGTCGTGGCACCTACCACTGGAAGCTCGCAATAATTTGATACACCCAGCAATGGAAGTACATAGTTTATTCTTTTAAAATGTTAACCTGAAAAATGCCAGTTCTGTTCAATTAGTGTTGTCTTAGTTTTAGTCTAAACTGAGAAACAGTGGTCACCAGGATCACCTTCAAGATACACTGTGAGACAGTTATACCGCTGTGTTTCCGTAAACCTTTGTATTATAGAGAAAATGTAGTTTTGGAAGAACAGTAATGAATGATTGGGTAATTCAAAAGCTTAGAAACTCCCATATCCTTTATTTTTATTTCAATATCTTATTTTATAGCTTAAAATTACATAAATTAATGAAATCTCTGTTTTCATAAGGTCATTTTTTATATGTTAACCCTTTATTCAATAAACATTACCCAATTTATAACGAATTTATTAAAATCAATGACTTAATGTGATTTGTTCATTTTACCAATGAAAAACTTACATGTAGTATATTCTAGCATTATTTCACCTTAAAACATAATTTGAAGCTAAAGCATAAATACAGATCTTAACTGTCCATGTAGCGAGAAAATATCTTTGCTGCAGGACCTATAAAACTTATGCAAGATGCAGCTGTTGTATAAATACAGATTTTAAAACACGTTATATTATTGTGTATAGGCGAGATTATCATAAATTATTTTACATTTTTATAATTATGAGAAGTTTATTTCACAGGTTCAAAATATCATACCTGAAAACAAACAAATGAATGAGAAAATAACTTTCACCATTGAGAGTTTGTTTTACATACAATTTTTTTAAATGAATTTTAAACAAGAATAAATAATAAGAAGCATTATGTATGTGGTAATTCAGAATAATAAGGATGTTTCACTAAGTAGAAAACGCTACCTGCAGAACAAATATATAGAAATGACAAAGAAGCATGCGTAACAGAGTTAAGCAACTTAGAACACTAAGGAGTTCCATATTCTCATTAAAGCGAGTCTAGAACCCAAAGGTGCATTGATATCTGCTATACTTCTACTAAGAGTGGCAGATGAAAAATATATCTATAATGTGCAACAAAACAGAAATTTTTATTAATCATGCATAGAGTAAACAGCAATGCAGCATTATACTCACAATGTTTTGGATAAACTGTGTTCCTCTTAGTGCTTCCTTCTCATAATTAAATTGAAGGTGTCAGATCAGTAGTGTAACAAATTTGCATTTTAAAAAAATGCAGACATTTATGTCTTTGGTCCTCTCATTTTCTGGGTAACATGTACATATTTATATGTATATCTCTCAGATAGTTTTGTACTATAATCTATTCTACTGAAACCCATGAAGGAAAAGAGATAAGTAGTGATTTCAATATGTATTTTTTATGAAGAACTACTTTCAATAATTGAAAAAATACACTTGTGCTTTTCATTCATCAACCAAATCCAGACTGGTTCTAGCAGTCCTCAGTAATGTTTGCTTGTCAGCATCACAGCATGCATTTTGATGATCCACTGAGGGTCCTGACACTCACCGCGCACTGGCCGTCACAGCAGTGATGCTAATGTTGGGGGGGGGGGGGGGGGGGCGTGGCTTTTTTAAAAAAAACAAAGTCCCTATCCATAAACAGTTACTGGACTCACAAACACGTACATCCAGATGTTAGAAGTACAGGTAGTAAGTCCAGTAGAGCAGATTGACGAGGACGAAGGACAAAGGGAAGGAAATGCGGGAATAGTTATCTATGTAGTGCGGATTCTCAACACGACAGCAGCTAATGAGGTGTGCGGCCCCCTTGAGGAGAGACAGGGATTTCCCACAGCAGCCCTGCACCTCATCCTTGTTCTCAGATCCGGATGGACTTCTCTTGGTGTGATGAGATTCGCTGGAGATGGTCCTGACTGTGCCGTTCATGTCATGATCACAGTCCAGCACACCGTGTCTACACTGCTGCAAAGGTGGGAAGAAAACATCAGAAACCCTGACTATATGTCCAATATAGAGCCTGTTAGCTTTGATTAAGGTCTTATAAAAATGCAAAAGATAGAATAAAAATGTCTTCACTGACAGCTTGCCTGGGCTGAACTTCCAAAGTCTTCCTGATATGTGGCCTGGCCCTTTCATTGTGTTAGTAATCTAAGTAACAGCAGCAGACGTGTTATGTTGTGTTGTCCACCCATTGTCTATTCCAGATGCTACAGGTGCAATGCAGGATGAGATACCAACCCATTGCAGGACACACACATCATTCACATCTACTAACAACTTGGCAACTTTAGTTCACCATAGCATGTATTTGGATTATAGTGAACGCTGGAGAATCCAGATTAAATCTCAGGATGAAAACAGGGAGAAGATGCAAACTCCACACAGGTAGAGCCTGAGCAGAGATGCAAACCCCAGTGCCACAGGTGTGAGGTAACAGTGCTAACCACTGTGCCATTTATTGTATTATTTACAATAATAAAGTAGATTGAAATATTCCAGTATATTTCATGGCAGTTCATATTCAGAATGAAAAGACATTAAGACAAATTATGCAGAGATGGAGCACAAGATATGCAGCAATTATGCTTTACATTAGCGACTGATAATAATGGTCATGCAGTAAGAATGAGTTTCATCATTGTGTTTGTACTGGGGATACATACTATGTAGACAAGGATGATGATGCTGATGATGGAAATGACCCTCCATGATGGTGGTGGCAAGGTCTCACCATGACTGTATTCTGGGCACCGGAGTGCTGCAGGGTACAGAAGTGGGCAACAGCATACTCTATCAACGCTCCGAAGATGAAGCTGAAGCAGATTCCCAAGTAGACATCAATGGCTTTGATGAAGCAGTTGGCATTGGGCAGGGAGGTTCGAGCTCCCATCATCAGCGTGGTCATGGTCAACACTGTGGTCACCCCTATAGAAGACAGCACCTCTCATATGATATGCTGCGTAAGAAGTTCACAAGATTTATCTTACGCCATATGTTAGTGCTGTAACATGGTAGGGTACGACACCAAATAAAAGTTTAAAAAGGCCAAAAGCGCATATACTCTTGATATATATATATATGGTACAGTACTGTGCAAAAGCTTCAGGCTGTCATAGAAAATGCTCTCAGCTTTCCTTCCCACCTGTCCGGATGGTGCCCGGGGAAATGCTGCTCCAGTTCCATGGAAGGGTGACATCGTGGATGTGACAGATGAACTGTAACATCGTGGGTGCAGACCTCAATCCACACCCTGCACAGGCCGGCATAAAGGATCGACTCATTGATGGACTTTGGCATGACTTGATTACAGTCTACACCTTGCTTTTGGCTAGCATTTTTCCTATAATGCTAGCATGTCTGGGGGGGGGGGGGGCATCCAGTTGACCTTGGACCCCGAGAGGTTTTCGGTTCCTCTCCTCCATTGTCATCTGGCTTTCATTTATTTCTTTGCCGTTCCATTTTCCTGTTTTTGCATCGTTCTCTCTTTATGACATTGTGCTGTTTCACAACAAACCCACATAAAGCACCTTAGGGCAATTCTGTTGTGAAAGGTGCTCTATGAAAGTAAATTGAACTGAATTGAATTGAATGTTTCAATGATTCATATTGGTGTAACGCTATGATATTATGCATAGTAAAGAGTTAGTTTAACCATTTAAAATCCAGCAACAATCATCCAGGATGCCCATGTACTTTTTGACTTGACCACTACCCCATCTTCAATAGTTAATCAATGCCTCAATTACATTTTAAATGAATTTAATTATTTAATTAAGTCAGTGTTTCTCAAACCAGTCCGCAGGAGCCCCCAGACTGTCCATGTTTTTATTCCCTCCCAACTCCCAGGGAACTGGGAGACAACAAAGCATGGACTGTCTGGGGATGCCCACAAACTGGTCTGAGAAACACTGAATTAAGTGAGCTGATCCTGGAATGTAATGAAAACGTGGAATGGCTGAGGTGCCCCTGAGAAGAGGTTTGGCAACTGATGTAGTATTCATCTATCCATCTAATATGTAAGTAGTTTTTTTGGAGAACAAAGGACATTTTTATTACTTTTTTATTATGCTACTCATAATTTGAATCTGTTCTAATGTTCAGTGGTGCTTTTTGTTTTGAGCACATATAGACTGCCCAGGTAAATATCTTCATTTCCTTTGACTGCCTAAGACTTTTGAACAGTACTGTGTTTTGAAGCACATCTTGAACTATTCTAAGTGTAGTTCAAAAAGATGGAGCACTTGTCCAGGTGCAGAATAAGGCATAATATGACGGGGTACCTATACAAATGCGAGCAGGAACAGAAGATTGACTGATCCAGAAAGACACCCATGACAAGACCACCAGCAGGCTGGAAGGAACATAAGTCTCCAATATAAAGTAGAGAATGCTCCTCTTCAGTTCAAAGTGGAAGATCAGTTTGGGATAACGGCCTGCAGTACGTAACGTAACATAAAAAAAACACCAATCCAGTTACAAGCTTTAATTTTCTATATTTTACTATTTTTTCACTTGCACACATTTTGAAGACAAAATTGACAATAAGAATAAGACGATAAGAACAGCAAAGGAGGTGTGACGCCCCTTAAGTAAGGAGAGACATGTGTGTCCTGCTACACCTCGGCACCAGGTCCTCCTTCTCAGATCTTCATGGACTACAGAGTGCAGAGTGGATTTCAAGACTGAAACGCTAAGCGTTGGACCGGAGCAGTACCTGTTTCATAAATAGCCTCTGACACAGAGGTGTAGTGATCTTCCACGGTATACTGGGCCAGGCGAAGAGAGTCTATCCCGCTAACAGAATCATTTCCTCTGGTCCAATAGAACATCACATCATTGATATTATAGCCCCCTGTAAAAACAAACAAACAAACAACCACATATATATCACATTATATATGTATATATATATATATATCATATATAACATTAAATACACATTAATAATTGTAATAATTGTATCCATATTTCTAAACACACATTTCATAAAACCACTTGATTGCACAGCATATTCATGGTTTTGACTATGTAAAGATCTACGCAGTATTTTTGAATATTAAAATACCGTAGAATGTTATGGTATAGCAACCCGACAGCAGAAAAAATAATTTTTAGAAAAGTTATCCAGCTATCAAGTAGTAACAAGGGCCAGAAAATGAAGGATATCTTAATAATAAAAGACTTGTATCTAATTTTCATAAACAGCATGTAATAAGCCACTGTAACTGTACGGATATAGAATATGGAAGGATGTTCTGCATAAAGAGCATCTACAGTGAAAAATGTGACATATGTGACTTCTGTCCTCTAGAGGGTGCTACAGATTTACTATATTTTCTTTTACGTCATGGTGGATCAGAGCAATTGACAATGCTTTTTCTCCAACAATGACTTTCATCATTAGGTGAACCCATCTAAATCTCTCATAAACACTTTCATTTTTTGAAAAGGATTGGATTACATTATGAAGGGATTTTGATTTATGCTTTGACTACAAATGTACGTCACTCTGTCCTATACCATTCCAATAATCCAAATTTGTTAGTATTACTGTAACTGATTTGTGGTTAGGCTTATACGTAGTGTAGAGTTAAAAAAAACTTGATGAAAGACCAAAGAACTTCATAGAGCTGGATAAATACCTTTAAACGATGCTGTAACACATAAAGGCACCACTGTAATAACAAGTAAAGCGTGCAGCAGAAAATAATTCTAGAGTTTGCTACGAAGTGGACAATGTGAAGACACATCGTTGGGAGTCCAGCAATGCTGTGTAATCTCAAAGTCATTCCATATTTTCCATGAAGCACAAGTTCCAAAAACCATATCTGTCACTTTAAATCATGGAAACCAGAATATGCCCCAGCTTTGCACATGATGTAACCTGTCCTTACAGCTTTCCAGCTGCAGCGTGCAGGTCTGCTTGTCCATGGGATATTTGGTTAGATCCATATTGCAGGCCACAGTTGTGGTAATCCTAACATAAAAAGCAGATATGGCAAATTCATTGGCGAGGAACAGATTTCATCTAAGGATCAACAAATGCTATTCTTCACCATATCTATACATTCAATTTTCGATGCAAAAAAATTACAGCAATATATCTATTTTCATATTGCTTAACACTAAATGTAGCTCGTTTTGATATAGATGTTCACCCAGCCTTGCTTATTTGATATCTTGCATGCATGCATATACTGTACATATCCTGACTCTTTGTATTCTGTTTTTCCCATTAATGTCTGCTAATGTTGATATCACATGTATTTATTGCTGTTCAGTATGATTTGGTTTTAGTGCTAAAGATTTTTACCTCCAATTGCCGAACTGTCAACATAAAGCATCAGGAGTAAGTTTACTTACACTATTTAATGTTAGGGTTAATTCAGAAAGAGATTTGTTCTAACATTCACTCAGTGTGTAAAATATTCAGTTGAATGTTTTCAATTACCAGATTTACTGATGGTAAAGTTTTTGTTAGTTCTATCATAAATATTTATTTTGTAATTAAAATGAAAAAACCACTACATTAATCAAAAGTCGGGAATTTTGTACATCATGCCAAGTAGTAACTGTGCTTTGTGTGATATCATACAACAATCTGTCAATAAGAACTGGCATACCTTAGTGCATAAAGAACCGTCCCATTGGGAAATATCCTGATGAGTCTGTTCTCCACTGTGATGTCATGGAGGAAGGATTTCTTTGAGTCGACGATGAAAGTGTCCGGCACCCACAGAAGCTCTACCAATCGTCCATCTAAGCTTAGGCTCTTGTTCCCGTCAAAACACAAGCGTTCATCTGTCCACCGCTGTCTCAGGAATATAGTGGCAGTATAATCCTATAGAAACACAGGGGGAGTATGTTATATAACAATATATTCATGGGTTATAGTATAGTTCAAGTAGTGTAAATTATATATAACAGTGTATTCCAGAAAACAAACAGATGTTCTACTTTAACAAGATTTACTAGAAGGTACCAGTTATGCTAATATTCAAAGGACACCTTAGTCAGAATTAGTTACAGAATGCTAGAAATTTGTACTTATTAGCATTTATGGATTCTATGATGACAACATGGGTGAAGTGTGAGGTATCTCACCATGTTTATTTCTGATATAGTATCAATACTTGCAATATCCAAACTCATGCCCACTGTCACAGGCCCATCTGAGGACAAAACAGGAAGTGACATTGTTGCATTTTAACAAAGATGAAGGGAAATGATACAGCAGGCATTAAGCAGGATAGGATGTCTGCCAGAAATCTGTTTTCTTTTTTTTTTTCTTTTTTTTAACAAATTAGAGATACTAATCCATCCATCCATTTTCCAAACTGCTTATCCCACTGGGTCGCGGGGGGTCCGGAGCCTATCCCGGAAGCAATGGGCACGAGGCAGGGAACAACCCAGGATGGGGGGCCAGCCCATCGCAGGGCACACTCACACACCATTCACTCACACATGCACACCTACGGGCAATTTAGCAACTCCAATTAGCCTCAGCATGTTTTTGGACTGTGGGGGGAAACCGGAGTTTAGAGATACTATTGCCAAAGGGAATTAACACAGTTATTTTCTGAAGAAAAAAAAACGATTTCAAAGATAAAGTTAATTAAAATATCCAAGCATGAAAGGAAGGTAGAAGTGGCCAAAACAACATCTTTAAATAGTTCATTTACCTTCTTGCAATAGTCTTTTCTAAGTCACTGTACAAATGACAAGTAAGAGATGTGTGGAATGTTTCCACATCACGTGAAAAACACCCCTTCATACATTTCCAGTTTCATTTTATACCTCTTTAGTGACTTTATAATGGAACAGCAAACAGTGAATGATGTCTTACAAGGCATAATCAGCTTTAGACAGACATGCGAAAACAAGAGGAACAGTACAATAATTTTCTAGGATTTATGATGAAATTGACTTCAAAGGCTTCACGAGGATAAGGTTCTATGCGCAATAAAACAAATTATATTTCATATTAAAGAAGTATTAAGCTCATTTTATTATTATTATTATTACAAAGTTATTTGGCAATGTATGTAATCTAACAAAAATATTTAAGTGTAGTTTTTATACACTTTGTAAATAAAAAAGTAAATTATTTATTCACTGAATTTCTGGAAATGCAGACAAGAGATATAGCAGAGTTGACCGATTTTCTAATGACATGCATCTCCTTACTATCAAAGAAAGGACGAAGGTATTTGTTGTATCCTCTCATCAGCTTCTGAATGGTGGGTGGAAGGATCTCTCCCTCTTTTACTTCTGCGCTGAGTAATGAGTTCTCCATGATCCTGCAAGAGACGGGAATCACGTGCATAATGAGCGTTTTCCACACTAAGTTGTTTCTGACCCCAGTTGTACTGACACGCCCCGCAGGGCGGGGCAAACCAATTAACATTATCGCACTTCCACCTGTGCAGCTTCACATAAACTGGCTGTACCAAGTGCGTAAATCTCTTAGTCTTCTGTCTCCTGCATTCTGCTTCTTCCTCACCTGCTTTACCTACCCTGTCTCTCCTGCCAACTCTGACCGTCCTGCTTCCCCTGCCGGCCTCATCTGCTTTCCCTGCCCAGTCTATCCTTCCTGTCCTGCCTACCTCACTTGCCCTGCCTGCCTTGCTCATCCTGCCTGCTCCTGACCGCTTGGATTTCCCTGCGTTCCTGCTCGGCATCCAGCACGTCTTCACAGGGCTGACCTCTCCTGTCCTCATTCCATCCCCACCCACATCCCCTGCCTGCCGACCTAAGCTCTGTTCAATAATCAAACTTGTGATGGGATGCTGTCACTCTGTTGAGTTCCTTGGAAGTAGTAATAGTAGCATAAAAATAACAAAATGTTGCTATATACTGCATTCAGGACCCTATGAAGGACAGCAAAGAATTTTAGGTTTATTCAGCATTGTAGAGTAAATGAAAAGGAATACTATGTAATAAATGCTTCACTTTAACTTCCAGTTTGCCATAGACTTCCAGTGACTTACATTTCTCTCTTCTAGAGTTAAATGTATGTCTTTTATCTTCCATTGAGGTTTGTATTGAGCTGAATGTCTTTAAATGCCGTTACAGTACGTCCATCTACGATTCTGTTCTTGATGCTAAATATTTTTAAGCACTTTGAGCAACTATGCTGGAATTTGTGCAGATGTATCCCTGTCCTGCCTTGAACCTGGTACTTCCCTAGACAGATTTCAGGCTAACCATTAACCACATCACAGGTATTGTGGAAGCAGTTATAGAAAATGGATGGATGGTTGGATGGATGATCGAAATGTGGTAGTGATTTGCTAACGTGCTTTTAGCCTGAGTCTTGCACAGAGACGCCTATTTCTACAAAGACGCGTGTTGACACACTTTCTGCATGCTTGGCTGCTGTGCTGCATGCATGTATTGCTTTACTGGATCTCAAAACTGACTAAAGAGATTGTTTCTGTTTAACAGGTGTAACGTCATCCCAAGCCTACATCTCCGCAAATGACACATTATGCCAAGCAACAGTAATTAATCCACTAATGTCTTAGTGCCCCAATTGCCAGGCTGGGATCAAGAAAGTTGTCATATCCCTTGACACCTCAGTCTCACCCACACACCATCACCCCCTCTTACCAGAAAGTATCGAATTTACTGCCCATTGTTCACACCCACCACTGACGACACTCATACTGTATACAGAATAGGGAATTTGGCAACTTCAATTAACCTCAGTATGTTTTTGGGCTGGGGGGAGAAGAGTACCTGAGGAAAGCCTCATGATAACAGGGGGAGAACCTACAAACATTCCACCCACAGAAACCTGGTGGAACCCGAGTTCCAGAGCTATGGGGCAAGAGTGAAAGCTGCCGCCACACCTGCCCACTTTGGTTTGCCCTTCGTTGCAACGACCTGAGTCTGACTCAAGCATCTGCAACAACTTTAATTATTTGATTACAGGAATTATAATTTGACCAATAAATTCCTTGCCCGGATTCCCATTACTTGACCTCCCCCCCCCCCCCCCCCATGTGTCTAGTTTAAGAAGCAAAAACTTTTGACGTGTTTCAACATCATCAAGTTTAATAGCACAGCAACATGCGCTCAGTTAGCTTTACTATGATAATGCACAACGAGGAACAGGCAGTGGTGTCTTATTCTCCTTAAAGCCAGAGTGAATAAACTTCCAGCAACAGTATATCAATCAACACAGCTGTGAATGTAACTCTGATTAAATGGTCTTCTTATGCAATGATGCTGACAGTAGCCGGGAACAGAAATGCAATTCTACTGGCTAGGGGAAGAAAAACTACCTTGAAGTTCAGATGACACAAAACCTTTCATAAAAAAAGTGCAATAGACTTGAATCCTCTGGTGAAACAGAGAAAAAGATCAAAGAGAAAACTGTCGAGGAAAAGATGCCTTGTTGACCAATGCATTAAGGGAATGAAGTTGTTCCTCTATAAATAGCACCTGTGACTGTTATTAATTGGCCTGTTTTAGGAGAGTGGTTGCTATGCACCCAGCTGATGCATAAAGGCTGCAGTTCTTATAGAGACTTCCTTTGCACGGGGACCTGTGTTTATTAATACTACGCCTGCCCGGAGCTGTCTGCTTCACCCTCTGAAGACAAGGTGTCAGCAACACCACATCACAACAGATTATTCTGCCCCGCAGCCAGCCCCCTCGCCACCATCCTTCACGGTACCTTCAAATCATCTTCACGCTCCCGTCTTAGTACCACTCTTCGTGGATCCGCAAAGGGGATGCAAGACCACCCCCCCCCCAGGGCAAAGAGACAGATGTACTCTATGAATGTGTGCGGGAGGATGCAGGCAGATTTAACGATACGTATGTGCGAATGTGAGAATGCTGATGACGCCCCTGTAAAACAGGATTATAATACAGAAGAGCGTATCTGTTTCCACACTGCTGATATCTATACTAGCTCACCAGGAAATTTCCAGAGCCAATATCATGTCAACACTAT
Organism: Brienomyrus brachyistius; assembly: GCF_023856365.1. Classification (NCBI taxonomy): domain Eukaryota; kingdom Metazoa; phylum Chordata; class Actinopteri; order Osteoglossiformes; family Mormyridae; genus Brienomyrus; species Brienomyrus brachyistius. The sequence goes on along the minus strand of NC_064535.1, from coordinate 11,362,073 downwards.
AATAATCTTCAATAATTTGCAATTTCTAGACACAAAACAGGGGCACAGCCTGGGTGGGATGCCAGTACATTACAGGGTTTGCAGGGACACATATGCAAAACATGGCCAATTTGGAGGCTTTGCTTACATAGCGGAAACCTAAGTGTCATGAGGATTAAATTCATACATTCATTTGCATAATTTAGTTCTTTATTTAAATACCCATAACATTCTTTAGACATCGTTTCAAGAAGCCTTGCCTGTATCCATTGGTGCGGTTTTACACAGGTAAGTTTAAAATAAGTACGGGCATAGTTAGCGATGAATGGATAGGGGGGCTGAGTCTTTAAAGGGGGGGGGGGGGGCTGATGGCAAACTATTCATGACTTAAGCCAATAAATACACATTTATTTTGGGGGGCTAAAACAGGCCTAACAACTCCCCTGAAAATTATTACATTTTCATGACACATCCTCGCTTTCAGCTGATTAGTATTGATTCAAATGTTAATGTTAATCACTATTAGATCAGGAAAAGAATGTAAACTAATGCTGAAATGACACCTCTGGTTATTTTTGTGTGTATTACTTGAAAGGCTGTCAGGGAATGCAGGGTTTTCCAATGACATTTTCCATTAATGATGACACAAAACAGGAGTAGCATTTGTTTTCTTTTGCAACAATGATGACATTGAATAAGGGTGCTGGAAATAAGGCTGGGTGGGCCGACATATAATTCAGTTATGCAGAGAACTTTGTGTTGTTTTTGCAAATGTTCCAGGGAGCTGCTGCAGTTTGGTTCAGAAAGACAGTGGAGGAGAGAGGCTTAGTAATAAGTGGGCAAACAGGATGGCAGTACCAGCTGCTCTAAGCTCTACCGCCTCTGTTAATAATTTTAGCCTAAGCATATTTATTCTGTTAGCTGCAAAACAAATTTGAATTACGTAGTGCACCAGCCACCTAAATCTTCATCTGCATCGAACCATCCATCCATTTTCCAAACCGCTTATCCTATTGGGTCGCGGGGGGTCCGGAGCCTATCCTGGAAGCAATGGGCACGAGGCAGGGAACAACCCAGGATAGGGGGCCAGCCCATCACAGGGCACACTCACACACCATTCACTCACACATGCACACCTATGGGCAATTTAGCGACTCCAATTAGCCTTAGCATGTTTTTGGACTGTGGGGGGAAACCGGAGTACCCGGAGGAAACCCCACGACGACATGGGGAGAACATGCAAACTCCACACACATGTGACCCAGGCTGAGATTCGAACCCAGGTCTCAGATGTGTGAGGCAACAGTGCTAACCACTGCACCACCATGCCGCCCCCATACCGAACCATTCTTAATATTTAATTAAAATGAACTTTTAAGTCTAGGGAAGTGCATCAATGAACAAAACATTCTCCTGTGCTTGACCTTCCTGTCATACTGGTTTTCATGCAAACCTAGAATTACCAGGGAGGTCTAGAACGTGAAAAAAGTTCAGTTTCCATGGTTTTGTTGCGTCACAGAGAGCGAGCTTCCGAAATATGAAACGGAGAAAGAACAAAGACCTGTCAAAACATACTTCATATTCTCAAAAAGAATAGGGCTTATAAGAAAGGTCTGCAATGATTTTAAAAACAACAAGGGTCTGAGAATTCGACAGAAGGAAAATCCCACAGCAAGGCATTTCTGAACATAAATATCCTGGCGCGGTTTGAGATTTTCAGCCCATTTGGGTAAAACCTTTTGTCATTCACCAGTCATCCCCCTGATGATGATCAGATCAGGCCTGTGGTGAAAATGCAGTTAAACCTCAGTAAGTACAGGAAACTAGAACACTCTTAGAATTACTTTTCCCAGCTAAAATTTGTACCTGCGTTACTCTCATAACTGTCATTCGATCACCCTTCAGATTCAGAATTAAGTGCACAGATTCCAGATAATTGAGGGGTATTTCACAAAGCAGGATTTCTTGTTTAGCTGGAGACTTTTTAGATTTAAGATAATCTGGGCCAAATGGACTATATCTTCATCCACTTAAATGTAGCTCAGTGCACCTTAAACTTGACAAGTTATCTTGACAAGCAAGAAATCTGGCTTGGTTAAATACCCCCCTGGTTCATTAACATCACTTGTTTACTATATCCTAAATACTGCCATTGTTCAATGAAATATGTAAGCAATGAACCACAACGAGGTATGAAGTTATATGAAAATAATCAAGGACAACCTGGTGTATGTAGCCCACTAAGCAAACTGGAGTTGATTATTTTCCAATAACCTCAAAACCACAAAGTGTTGTTCCATGCTTAAACACGGTTAACATAAAATAAAAATAGAATAAACTAGTCATGGTTACTTTTTCAGGAGAAAATTATTTCAATTAGCATTTAATAATGTTCCAATGTGCTGTTAAAAATATAGTCCCTATAAGGACAGAACATCTGGTCGGGCTGTTCACTGAAAGCGACAAGTTACCATAGAAACAGTCAACAGACACTTGCGTTTTGAAAACGAAAGAAAATGATGCTGATAATAATGGTTAAAAGTCACACAGGTTTATATATTAACATGTTTAATAAAACATTAAAAACCCATTAATTCAGTACTATTATTAGCCTGCTGGAAGTATCTGTGCAATCACATGAAAATAATCAACATCCATGAGACATTTAGGAACCAGTAAAAAATTTTTTTGCATTTTCTCACTTCCTCCGTGTTAATGACTTCTTGCCTGTGTTATCGTGACTGTGACGTACATTCAGCGATTTGAGTTTGGTTCTCCCTCGGCTTCTGCTACAACCCTTATGTTTTTATGGTTGTTCATATATATCACTTTTGGATTATGCTTTGGCTTTGTTTATCTGAAGGAAAAGATATGGATCCTGCGCTTGAACCCAAACCCAGCCCATTACTGTTATTATTTATATTTAATTTTTATTTTTACATAAGTTTCTTATTTTTATCTTCTTTAAAAGATATCCTATAATTCAAACGTGTAACAGGTAGTGCAAAACACTGAAAGATTACGAAGGCGTACTGTATGCACTGTATTGTTTAGAATACCCAAATAATTTGATAATGGTGACATTTTAAATTGTTTTTAACAGACACTGAATAAATTAAGTATCGCATTGCTTTTGATTGATTTGACAGTGACACATAATTAATAATGTAATGTGATAACTGAATTGTTTGCATCTATTGTAATATCATGATATTATTAATCTTTTAAGATTTGTGCATATTAAAATAATTGTTAAAAAAAGAAAAGGCATAAAGTTAAGGTAAAAATAAAAATAAGTGTTAAATAAATAATGGGTTTGCGTAGTAACTGTATTGCAATCCTATAGGTGATTTATATCCTACTGATTAATGAAAGATATAAAAAAAATTGTGTACACAATATATTTATGCATTACGATCTAACAATAGAAATGCAGATACAGGGATACTATATCTTTTGATACTTCAGTTATTTTTCTGTATGCTGCGGTGGATGCCTGCCATTTGACAACAATCAACAATGATGGATAGGTCAGGTCCAGAAAGTAAAAAGTGAAAAGTGAGTTACACTCACATAGTACTCAACTGGTTGGCTGAAATAAAACAAACACAAAATCCATTTTGAATTGCTGTTCATCCTTCTTTGACGGTGATTCAGATGTTATTCCTCACAGTAACAGTACAACTCGCTCAACATTTATTCATCCAGTTAGGATTTTCTGTGATGCTTCAGATCTAAATGTTATGTTTACAGGGCATATTAGCCTAAGATGGTCTTTTATCTCTTGAGGACAATGGTGTGATGCCACATGTTCCTCACAGATGGCGGGATGCAGATATGAGTCCTAAGCCTCATGATCTTTTCATCTCAGGAAGCAAATAAGGGTGCAATGTTGTGTGATATTAGAACTGAATTTGATGCCAATACAAAAAAGTGAAGGAACTAAGCCTCCAAAATTTGTTAAATAAAATTAGAAAAATTAAACTCTAAGTAACATACAATGATTTTCAAAGGTGGTAGAAGGGCAAACAACTGACTAATTATCAGATAAGAGGTTAAAATAACTAAAAAGGTTATGCACCATAAATTCCGATCATATGATGAATGCTGCAAACAATGCTACAGTGTATGAAAATTTACTTCATTCAAAAATACCTTTTAAGTCAAAATATTTATCGTCCAGTCAAGAAAAGATTGCAATTAATGCTCATCGTACAGAGAAATTATCATTAAAGAACCACATAAACCACCTCTGTATACTGGAAATGTCTCTAAAGCTATTAATAACCCATGACTCAAGTTTGTACCAGCTAAAAAAAAATCAGTTTTATCAGGGCTGCCATTGTGAATATTTCAGGCAATAACCAAAACATGAATTGATCTGTTGGTTTTCAAAAAAATCCCTGTATTTTCTCTCCATGACTTGACATACCTGCTGATCATGAAGACAAAGGTGAAGATGATCCCTCCAGATTTGAAGAAAGACATTGTCATGGAAGGATTTTAACAGGCCGATGTTGTTTATCTGAAACAGAAACACAAGTGTATTTTCTTTGTTAAATGGCTCAAATTGTTATAAAAATGTTGCAATAAAAATGTTGCTTGTAATACTTGGAAAACTCCTGATACACATACACTAGACAAATGATACATTAATACTGTCATGCCCGGCTCGTCCGCTCCTCCTGTGTGCCACGCCCCCTGCCTACCCACGTGTGTTTACCGGATTGTACCCAGCTGTGTCTGATTATTTTCAATCAGTCCTGTGTATTTCAGTCCGTGTCTTACCCGAATCCTTTGTCCGTCATTGATGTTCATGGATGTTTGTTTGCGTGAGATCCCGTATTCCCGATTAAACCCTGTTCGTCCCGTAACCTGCCTGCCTGCTTCCTCCTTCCGCACCTTCGCCGCTCTCCGCCGCGCTCGCGCACCACGTCCCGTGACAGAATGACGGACCTTAAAAAGAAAAGTAAGCGGCGAAGAAGGAGGATCCCGGAGGAGCCGATCCGCCTGGGAGCCTGCTCGCTCTCCAGGATTTGGATCGCTCCGGAGGAAGAGGTACCCGTCCGGTCTCCAGCCCGGGGGCCGCTCCAGCGAGGTACCTGCCCAGTCTCTATGTTCTGGCCCTCGAGTGAGGACGAGGAGGAAGAGCCCTTCCTCTTCCCTTACCTAGAGCGGGAGCCGGTGTTTTCGCCGTCTGTCTTAGCAGACATCGCGCCACCTCCCGCTGCCACCAGGCGCCAGAAGAGCAAGGAGGAGTCCATCAACTACCCGGACCCACTGCTCTTCCCCCCTGCAGCAGCCACCCCGGAGGCGCCGTCCGCGCCTCAACCAGGGAAGACGGCCGACTGCATCTCCCAGTTCTTCGCCCTCCAGGGGCTATTCTGGAGGATCTGGGAGGGACTGGGCACTCCAGTGAGTCCGGAGGCAGAGGACATAATAACGCGGCTCCAGAAAGACTTTGCCGCGTTTACTCCCGCCTCCGACCGGGGGGATCTGGAGAAAATGGCAGAGGGAGTTCGGCAGCTCCTCCAGCTCCAGAGGGCTGCGGACCCCGCTCCCGTGCAGCCGCCATTGCCGGCGGACCCCGCTCCCGTGCAGCCGCCATTGCCGGCGGACCCCGCTCCCGTGCAGCCGCCATTGCCGGCGGACCCCGCTCCCGTGCAGCCGCCATTGCCGGCGGACCCCGCTCCCGTGCAGCCGCCATTGCCGCCTTCGCCGCTGCCCGCCGCCTGCGCAGCCGCCTTCGCTGCCTGCTGCAGCTCCCGGGCCGGCGCCCCCTCTGCAGCACCCTGCAGCTCCCGGGCCGGCGCCCCCTCTGCAGCACCCTGCAGCTCCCGGGCAGGCGCCCCCTCTGCAGCACCCTGCAGCTCCCGGGCCGGCGCCCCCTCTGCAGCCGCCTCCTGTTCCTGACCCCTCTGCAGCCGCCTGCTGCAGCTCCCGGGCAGGCGCCCCCTCTGCAGCCGCCTGCTGCAGCTCCCGGGCAGGCGCCCCCTCTGCAGCCGCCTGCTGCAGCTCCCGGGCAGGCGCCCCCACTGCAGCCAGCTCCTGTTCCTGACCGCGCTCCTGTTCCTGACCGCGCTCCTGTTCCGGACCGCGCTCCTGTTCCTGTCCAGGCGCCCCCACTGCAGCCACCTGCAGCTCCCGGGCCGGCGCCCCCACTGCAGCCACCTGCAGCTCCTGACCGCGCTCCTGTCCCTTCTCCCCCTGTGACAGTTTCTCCCTCGCCCCGGCGAACTCGACCCCGACCTGGGGTAATGTCTGTGTCCCGTAAAGGGAGGGGACACAGACGCAGGGCTGGGATCCCGCCCGCCCTGCCCCCTGGCTCGCCCTGCCTCGCCTGCGCTGGGGCTCGGTTGGCGCCTGCGGGTCCTGGCCCTCCGGGTCGGCTGTCGCCTGCGGGTCCCTCTCCGGTGCCTCGTCGCCCTGCCTCGCTCCCCTCTCCGGGTCCTGGTCGGTCGCCTGGGGGTTCCCCGACGGCGGCTCCTCGGTCGCCTGCGGGGCCCCTACCTCCGGCCCTCCCCCGGACATCGCCGCCTGCTGCGGCTCCCCCCTCCTCCGTGCCTTCGCCGTGGCCCCTTCCAGCTCCCTCGTCCCCTTCCCTGGTGCTCCCTCCTGCTCCCTCCCTGGCCCCTCCGCGGGTCCCTCGCCCTGTCTCCTCTGCCCCTCCGTGGTCCCCTCCGGCTCCGGCCTCCCGGCCGCCTGCGGCCCCTCCGGCTGCCTCCCGTCGCCCGCTGGGGCTCCCACGGGCTCCCCTTTGTTCCCCCGCCTTCTCTCCCTTCTTTCCTGTCTCTGTCCCGCCTGTCTGTGTTCCTCCTCCTGCCTTTGTCCCGCCGTCCTCTGTTCCTGGTCCCTTTGTTCTGCCCCGCTCTGTTCCTGGTTTCCCGTCGTTCCCTCCCGTCACTCCCGCTCCTTTTGTTCCGCCTGTTCCCTCTGTTTCTCCTTTCCTGATCTGTCTCTCTGCCTTCCCATCCCTTTGTCAGCTCCTGTCGCACGTCTTGTCCCTGGCTTTGTTCTGTGCCTCTGTCTTGTTCCCGGTCCCGCGTTGATTTCTGGTTTTGTTTTTCAGGTCCTGTTTTGCCTCGTCCCGTCCGTCGCCCCCTTCCTTGGCGCGCCCGGAGTAGCGCGCCTTTGGGGGGGGGTTCTGTCATGCCCGGCTCGTCCGCTCCTCCTGTGTGCCACGCCCCCTGCCTACCCACGTGTGTTTCCCGGATTGTACCCAGCTGTGTCTGATTATTTTCAATCAGTCCTGTGTATTTCAGTCCGTGTCTTACCCGAATCCTTTGTCCGTCATTGATGTTCATGGATGTTTGTTTGCGTGAGATCCCGTATTCCCGATTAAACCCCGTTCGTCCCGTAACCTGCCTGCCTGCTTCCTCCTTCCGCACCTTCGCCGCTCTCCGCCGCGCTCGCGCACCACGTCCCGTGACAAATACATTAATTGGACACATTAATGATGCATTCATTGATGAGTGGGTTCAGTCTGTAAGCCTGTGACATGCAAATCATGTTTTACAATATAAAAATTGTAAAGTTTTTTTATGTACAGACAAGGTTTATTCTGCTGTCTATATACTGTATAAATATTATTTCAAAATGTAATATTACATATTACACTTTGAAATTTATCAAACAATTTATGTGACACCAGAACGTCATCGAAGCTCAAAAAGCATTACAAAATCATGATTTTTCTGAAACTGTGCCCAACCACTAACCTCTGGACTAAATATTCCTGCCTTTAAATAACACACAATTTGTGAGTGATCATTAGAGATTATCTGTCTCTAGGCACATTCTACATTTGTCTGATTAACCTCTTTCCCTGTATTTGACAGATAGTTACCATAATTATGTTCCCAACACACAGGCACAAAACAATAACATTAAATCTTGACAAATTCCTGGATAATGAGGTCACAGCATGCAAAAGAGTTCCGTAAGTGAAGCACAAAAAAGGGGGAAAGGAAGGTAAAATATCGCGATGCAAATGGAGAGATACAAAAACCGTTCATTTTTCATCTCTGGCCAAATTTCATCATTTTTCCAGCTTGTGAATTAGTCCTCTTGTCAGTCTTTATTAGCAACTTCATTATTAATCTTCTGGAAGATTTCAGAATCAGCATGACTTGGGATAGTATGAATAATTTTTTTAAATTTTATATACACACACTGAGCACTTCATTAGGGACCCTGTACTAATACTGGGTAGGACTGCCCTCTCAGAACCGCTTCAGATCTTCCACAAGAAGCTGGTAACATCCCTTTGAGATTCTGGTCCATGATGACATGATTGCATTATTCAATATCTCTGCAAATGTGTCAGCTGCACATCCATGCTGTGAATCTCCCACTCTACCACATCCCAAAGGTGCTCTATTGGATCCAAATACGACGATTAGGAAGGTCAATGAAGAACACTGAAGTCACTTTCATGTTCATGAAAACAATGCGAGATGATGCCTGCTTCGTGACATGGTGCATTGTCATGCTGGAAGTAGCCATTAAAAGACTGGTAAATTGGCCATGAAGGGATACACGTGGTCAGCAACAAATACTCAGATAGGCTGTGACATTCGAGTGATGATCAACTGGTATTATCTGACCCAAAGTGTTCCAAGGAAACATTTCTTACATCACCACCACATCGACTGTTAACACAATGCAGGTTGGGTCCATAGATTCATGCTGTTGATGCCAAATTCTGACCCTACCATCTGTGTCCCTCAGCAGAAATCAGGATTCATCAGACCAGGCAATGTTCTGTCAAATTTTGGTGCACCTGTGCCCACTGTAGCCTCATTTTCCTGATCTTAGCCTACAGGAGTGGAACCCGGTGTGGTCTTCCGCTGTTCAATCCCATATGCCTCGAGGTTCAACGTGTTGTGCATTCTGAGATGCACTTCTGCTCAGCACAGTTGTACAGAGTAGTTACCTGAGTTACTTTCTGCCTTTCTGTCAGCTCGAACCGGTCTAACCAATCCCCCCTCGACCTCTGTCAACAACATGGCATTTCCATCTGCAGAACTGCCACTCATCGGATGCTTTTTGTTTTTTGCACAATTCTAAGTAAAAACAGAGACTGTTGTACGTGAAAATCCCAGGAGATCTGGTGTAGGAACATTGACAGAGGCTCCTGACTTGCGTGGTTTCATGCACTGTGTCACTCCCACATGACTGGCTGATTAGATAACAGCCTGATCAAGCAGGTGTACAGGTGTTCTGAATAAAATGCTCATCGAATGTAAGTAACTTCATTGTATGATAGCTCTTTGAACAGGGTGCATAAATGTGTATTATGTAGTAAATCAACTCTATACTCTTCAGATAGATCTGCTCAACAAAGAACTTTATGGGCTGATTAACTCTTAAAAAAACTCCTTAAAAGTAGTCAAGATATGAGGGACTAAGCCTGGGAGTTAAATTTCCCTTGTTTACTACAAGGATTTATTATTACTATAAGGATTATATCTTTTGGGGCGGCATGGGGCGGTTAGCACTGTTGCCTTACACCTCTGGGACCCGGGTTCGAGTCTCCGCCTGGGTCACACGTATGTGGAGTTTGCATGTTCTCCCCATTTCGTCGTGGGGTTTCCTCCGGGTACTCTGGTTTCCCCCCACAGTCCAAAAACATGCTGAGGCTAATTGGAGTTGCTAAATTGCCTGTAGGTGTGAATGTGTGCATGAATGGTGTGTGAGCGTGCCCTGCGATGGGCTGGCCCCCCATCCTGGGTTGTTCCCTGCCTCGTGCCCATTGCTTCCGGGATAGGCTCCGGACCCCCCGCAACCCAGTAGGATAAGCGGTTTGGAAAATGGATGGATGGATGGATTATATCTTCACCTCGACTTATTGTCTTTCTGGATTTTCTTGAAGCATGTTCAATAATTATATATTCACAGATGCTGCAGTCAGGAGGCAGGGTCTGTGTGTGTAATATGACAATGTGTTATCTTTCACAGTTGACGGAACACAATCAGACACAGAAATGCAAAAGTAGAGCACACCATTTTGAACTGCCACATTTTTATCAAATTTCACCCGGACCCTACTTCCCCCATCCAGTTTACCGAGGTGTATTTATCAGCTTCAGCTGTCCGCACCCCCACTCCCTAAGGATACCATATGTAATAAAAACATACCATACATTTAGACCTTTGAGGGTACAAGTACTTGTCACTGGGGCTGTACCCTTACTGCTCTGCCAGTTGTACCCTAGCTGTAGGTAAGTTTACCTTTTAAGGTATAGGAATATTTTTTGTACCTTGGGGAACAAAACTGTACCTGAGTTGGCTTCATTTTTTCTAGAAAGGTAAGCAGGTGATGTGATAATGCAAGTTTCTTCCTCATAAATTTATAGACTTTCCATTCAAAGTGCAAGAGGTCCTTGCTGATAAAAGGGATCCAGGTTCCACAAACCTGCATTGCAAGAGCTTGTGTTATACAATTTTGCCGGAGTCACCCATGATCAAGTTGCATGATGTCATACATCAGCTCAGTGATTCAGCTCCCATTGCACAAGCCATTCCATCACATATCATACTATCACCTAAACAAGATGCAACTCAGCTAGGGACATCCCCATTTAAGTATTGCAATCTGCTTGTGCTACAGTACATCCCTTTGGTAATAAAGCCTTATGTCCAGTCACTCATCTAGATATTTCTGCTTATTAGCAAAGTAAATTCATGCTAACAGTCAGGAATATGTTTAAATGAAAATCTACCCACTTTTTTTCTAAATAAATTTCCCTAATGTAATAGTCCTAATGCACATGAATATTAAATACAATTAAACTGCATGAGGCATTTTCATAATTAGCGGTCATTTGCCCAGCAAAAATGTAAGTACAAATGTCTCTTTCATTTAGCAGGGGATGGAAGAAAACACACAAGCGGTTTTGATACTAAAAGAAGACAGCAAATGCCATTGACAAGAAACCAGCTGTCAAGACCTGCATGTCCAGTCCTCCTGTTGCCACGGTCCCTCATTAACCCCATTTTGTAACCAGCTGTTATCCGTCAGTTTGATATGTCCTATAAATTTAAGTTTGCGTCTGAGTCCGTATCCCCAGGTCTGTCATTGACACTCGTCCAGTATCTTTCCCCGTTTGCCCCAAATAAATCCCTTTTGGTTATGCAAAACCGTTTACCTGCCCTTGATTCCCTGCTCCCTGCCCGCTCGCCCGACACAATTCATCACACCAACAGGAAACCAGGCAAAATCAACAAACAGACATCATAGCATCGATCCAATCAGATGCAAAGTATACAGCAGTGGCAAAATTTAACTTTATGTGGACACCTCATTCAGCTCATAAACGGTGTCTCAGTCAATAACCCTAACTCCCTTCGTGTGGCCTGCACCTCTCATGAGACATGAGTTATGACACTTTTTGTTCCTAAGATCAAAAAGCTTACAACCACATTAGCCTAATCACTTAGTCATTAAACTAATCATCTCAGAAAGTAAAGTGGAATTTAAATAAAGAAATATATAATTGCATCACACATTTCCAGGCATTAGTTTAAAGTAACTGCTGATCCAATCAATTGAGCTCCAAGACTACCTCATAGAAACACAATGTGCCAGAATTTCCACAAAATGTAAGTCTGAATTAACAAAGCAAACTTCAGTGCCAAGTTTTCATTGCTGAAACTAATTGAACCGAGTAAAAGTAAACTTCTTTTATTTTAAAAGATTAATTTTGTTCGTTCATATCATTATCCGGGCGGCATGGTGGTGCAGTGGTTAGCACTGTCGCCTCACACCTCTGGGACCCGGGTTCGAGTCTCCGCCTGGGTCACATGTGTGCGGAGTTTGCATGTTCTCCCCGTGTCGTCGTGGGGTTTCCTCCGGGTACTCCGGTTTCCCCCCACAGTCCAAAAACATGCTGAGGCTAATTGGAGTTGCTGAATTGCCCATAGGTGTGCATGTGTGAGTGAATGGTGTGTGAGTGTGCCCTGCGATGGGCTGGCCCCCCATCCTGGGTTGTTCCCTGCCTCGTGCCCATTGATTCCGGGATAGGCTCCGGACCCCCCGCGACCCAATAGGATAAGCGGTTTGGAAAATGGATGGATGGATATCATTATCCATAATGTGATTGTTTTTGATGCTCAGATCATTCACATTTATTCAAACACTGTTCATGAGATTGATCTGGAAACTTTTATTAGACCCATAATTATAAATATCAGCTGACCAGGTATTTACTTATTGTTCCATTTGCCTGAACCAATTTGATCAATCAAACATACATGCGCACACACACACACACATACTGTATATACACACATATGTGTTTGTGCTGTAGGACAAATGGTACATTTTTGTGGTGAAAGATATATATTTTCATACCAATATTCCATTTTCCACAATACACTACATTAGCACAAGAAGCACTTCCAAAATTTAGCTAAAATACTTGACAATGGTACAGCACAGCACTCAGTAATCTTGCAAGAAGTAAATAAAATCATCTACGACAACTGAATAATTTATCAAGCGCAGCAAAAAAGCACAGAATTAAGGGGTTCACTTGCTAAAAGAATCTAAAAGGACAATCATGCAAAATGACCTCAGAGCAGTACAGATACTTGTATTCCTGTTTATGCTGATTGATTTTCTTTAATGAATCAATCTGTTATCTTCATCCTTCTCTGCCTGACCTGGAGTCTCAGGTAGTATATTTCTTATGCTGTTTACTACACCCAGATCCTCTGATGTAACGGTAATGTCCATTACCCATCACAGCCCATCTAATCAGCCGCAGTAAAAATATCTCATTGCTCATTGAAGGCTATTCAGCAGAAAAGCAATGTCACCTTCTGAGTTAAAAGCAACACTGCCTAAATCTATATTCTATGCTCTGGCCTTTAAGAAGTAGCAGCAGTGACACTAATAATAATAATAATAATAATAATAATTTGCTTTTTTCTTTTAAAAAACAAAAAATCTGACTGTAGGGGTTGGTTTTGATTGTGTAAAATCTAAAACACTCAGTGGTTCATCACATAACTATATGTATTTTAATTCTATTTATTTATTTATTTATTTTATTTTTTTTGGGGGGGTGGTTACAGTTCGGTAGTTTTCCCTCAGTGTTCAGTGGTCCAAGAAAGTCCTGTTCGCAATTTCTTATATTACTCTTCACGCATGGTAGAAACGCTCAAATTCAAGTACGGGATACGTACTCACTGAAATACAGGATAGCGTATCTACTGTCTATTAGTTTGTAGTGGTCCTCGTACTGTATATTTCATCCAAGTAAATCTGCCATCCATAAAACAAATACATACATTCATTTAAATACGTACATACATTAATTTAAAATTAAAAATACATTAGACAATACAAAGAAGACGTATCTCATCCTTTTAATATTTAAAATAATTTAAATATACAAATGTTGAACTCGATCAGAATAACTCAGAACAGAAATGTTGCAAAGTTCAGAACAAATAACACAAAAGTCAAGTGTCCCTTCTAAATTTATTATATATCTTATGTAAAAAAAAAAAAAAAAAAAAAAAAAAAAACTACGATTTAACACCTGGCCAGAATAATACCTAAATTGAATGACAGCAATGGAATAACATCATTGTAAAGATAAAGGTAACGATTCGGCAACATAATTGCATTTTTATTTTTTCATGAATTACCGATTAATCTTCTGGCAAATTAAAATGAAGACAGCGCACATATTAACTTACCTGTAGAGATGTAAAGTAGAGAGCATTTCACAAAAATTTGAAAAATAGCTAATCGAGATGAAATGACACGTTCATTAAGTTTCCCATAGCAACAAAATGTGAGTTAAAACTGCGAGCATTTAAAATTAATCTTTCCAAGTCGCTGCTGTGCGTAAGTCTGCCTGCAAACCAACTGAATTTCTAAGGCATTCCCGTCTGCGCCCCCCCCCCCCCCCCAAACACTACAGAGGAGGGGTGATGTTGGTGTTCTTACTCTATGCATGTCGATAATCTTTGTTACACGGATCATATAACATTTAGTGAATTCAGTCGAATCAATGAATGTTTTATGTATTCGATTTGTTCCCATGGCAATACCATAACGAAGAGATAAACCTAACTGTACCCCGCTAACCGCGGTGGACAAAATTACGTTCATTATGCAAGGAAAGTTAAATACGGAAATATACTTTCTAAAAAAAAGAAAAATAAGGTGAACTTCACAGGGCATGAATGTATCAATACAATAAACTGTGTGTTAGTTTGCCATTTCAGACATATTAAATCGGCGGTGTCAATTTACCTTAAATTAAGGTTTTTAGCTTTCCAGTAATTGTGTAAATATAAAATTTATTTGCGACTTTCAATATTCTGTATTTATTAATACCTTATTTATAAATGCCCCTGTTTACTTTGGAAACTAAGCCATTAATTAGTCTCAGAGGTTAAATTTTCTTAAAGATTCTGTTTTAAATGAGAATTAAGCTTCCCCTATAACAGAATGATATAATTTCCTTTGCTGTATTTTCCTTCCTTTATACAATGAATTTTACCCCTGCAATTATGAGAGGTAAAAAGACAAAGACAAAGAACATTTTCTGATCTATATGTGAAATTGTAGTTCTGCTTTATTGTTGGCTGGTCTAGGCTCATATTCAGAGCAAAGGTTGGAGCCAAATCTTCTCATTGTCCTCTGAGTCGTTTGAACCTTGAAAACCACGTGCCTGTGTCCTGTGTCTCTCTTACCCTGAATGAGACCAGCATTTAAATCACAGCTGGGAGGGACTGACTAGCCTTCAGCCTTGCCTATAGGGTGACAAGATAATTTATGTCACAGAAGACACTTTGGTCACTTTGGACACTCTGTTCAATCCTACAGGTATGGGGCTTTTCACGTAACTGTTTGTTCCCCTTGATAGTGCAGGTGGTTGCTGTCCGGCAGCATGCTGTTAAACGTTTCGGAAATGCTTTACATTAAGTGCACCTTCATAATGCATTTGTCATGCATTCATGAAACATTCAGTGCACCTTCATAATGAATTCATCATGCATACATAAAACATTCAGTGCACCTTCATAATGCTTTCATCATGCATTCATAAAACATTCAGTGCACCTTCATAATGCATTCATCATGCATTCATAGAACATTCAGTGCATCTTCATAATGCATTTGTCATGAATTCATAGAGCATTGAGTGCACCTTCATACGGCATTCATCATGCATTCATACATTCATAGAACATTCAGTGCACCTTCATAATGCATTCATCATGTATTCATAAAACATTGAGTGCACCTTCATAATGCATTCATAAGACATTCATAGAACATTCATAAGCAGCATGCAAGTACATCTTAACATCCTAACATCTCTTAGCAGCTTCAATATACATTTATAACAAACCTTACATGATTATAAAACTAGAATGTTTGTTATTATTGTGTAATGTTTGTTATTCATATATATTACAGCTGTTAAGGGATGTTAGGATGTTACGGTATACATACATGCTGTTTATGAATGTTTTATGAATACTTAATGAATACTGTATATTATGAAGGTGTACTGAACGTTTTATGAATGCAATATAAAAGCATTATGAAGGTGCAGGTAATGTAAAGTATTAGCAACATTTCAGGGACGTTTGGGGTCTCTGTGAGACCCGAGAAAAAGGAACCAGGGAGCCCAAGAAGGTGAGAGTGAGCAGCTAGAGGAAATGGCTTCACAGAACATGAAGGGCCTGCCTATAGAATTTACTTTATTTATTGCCGGGCCCATGAGTTCGGAGTTAGATGTCTCCCCATCCCCTGCTGAGAAGTCAGACGTGTCGTCCTGTAGGGCTGGGCAATATGGCTGTAAAACAATATCTCAATATTTTAGGTCACTGTATTGATATTCAATATATATCGATATTATTACATTTTATTAACAGTGAGGACAGTCAGGAGAGTATGTCAGAAAGATTTATGGTTTTATTTATTCATCATGTTTCCCAACTAGAAAAAATACAAAGTGCATCTCTGCTGAACATAACAATATCACATAAGACATAAAAAAAAACACTGAATTCTTAGAAAAAATGCTAATTGAATAAAAATGTCTTAGTGCCTGAAATGTAAATGAATAATTCAAGCATTTAACAATTAGATTCTTCAGTCAAATACTTATTTGTAAAATAAGATATTAAATAACATTTTTGTGCAGTTTTGTTCCTCTGCTGAAGTGTTTCATATGAACCAAAAAAAGAATTACAAACTGACTGTCTACAAGTGCCTGAAATGTTTTTTTTTTTAAGTATTTCAAGAATTTAGCAACTATAGGTTGTTCAAAAGTTGTATAGATTGTATAGAGACTAATTGCTGTCACATAGCACTGGAAACAAATGTGTGTACCGTAGACAAAAGCATGAATAAATTGCAAACAATATTGATGTATTAAAAGATTTTTTGTTTGCCAACATTTTTGAACAAATGTCATAGGTTTGGTACTCATTTGTCTTTAGAGTAGTTGTGCTGTACTTTGCAACACTTCTTTCCTGTTGTGGCGTGTTTTTCTTTGCCTTTTCTTTGCACTATCTCGCCTCTTTTTGATACAGCGTGGGTGGATAGGGCCAGTCTCAAGGGACTGAAAGGCTACAAGACAGAGAGTGGGGAAGCAGGATGACCGGCGACACTTGCTGGTCAAACGGGGACAAGACATACAGCACAGGCTCAGACAGCACTGTCACCACCCTATTCCAGAATAGATGGTTCTTCTGTGACTCAGTGCTCAATATAACAAAATAGCAAGACTGATAGAATGCAGATAAAACTGACTGATAAAAAGAAAGTAAAAAAAATGACGTAAGCAATTTGTTTTTAACATTTCACATGGACTCCATATTTTCTGTGTGGCTGTACAGGTAATTTGGCTAAATTACAATACCGTAATTATGGCTTATGTCTCAGCTATATGACAACTGTTCATTACTTAATAATAATAATAAAAAATACACCAAAACCAATGATTATATTTAATTTTGCACCTCCTGGGTCAGAGTTTCGATATATGGCAGCCTGTCATAGCCCACGATGATTAAATATTCGACTCACCACCAAGAAGCCAGATACAGAGATTCCAATTCTGCCATTTTAGCTGTCTGTGGCAAAGGCCCAGAGAGCGCCTACAGCACAGAGACCCATAGCTAACTTTTTCTCCCTCCCATTGCTCTTCGGTGATATCTGCTGTCAGGTGGGTGCCTGTATGCTGGTGTGAACGGTGGTCTTTTCCAGGTGAGGTACATCAAATCAGTAAAGCATTACAAAGCAGATGGCTGACAGAAAACACAACAAAGCAGGTATTTTTTAGTCTCTGCCCACTTGAGCTGACATTGGTATTGTGCATCGAGGCTCACAATGGAGTTAATTTGGCATTCTAAGATTGTGAAAAAAAATCAACTATGACTGCATAGTTAAAAAAAGAAAAGCAGAAATACAATAAACTCATAAATCTGCATATAGCCCTGTTCTTTCTTGTTACATTGTTACATCAAAATATAATCACCCATCTTCAGTGCATGGAGGTGCACAATGAAATTTACATCACCGCATTTTTCAAGCATTCTTAGCTTCCAAGACCTTTTGAAAACTATATCTAAATTTTATTTAACCAATAATGGCCTTTAGCTACTGTGATGAAAGAAGATAGGCAATCACTTCAGAGAAATGAAAATGGAAATTTTATTCACCAAATACATTCCACTATTTCTTTGCGAACCGAAAATGATGAAATGCCCATTAATCTGTAAGAAAACCACTTTATGGACAAAAACATGCATGGCTACATTTGCAATTCCAAACATATGTAGAACTTTTCAAATAATGAACATGTAGCTTATTTGATGCTTTCACCAAAATCAATATTAATTTTCTACCCATTTATATAGCTTTTTTTTCTTTTCAATAGACTTTATACCTAACCATTGTACTACTCTCAGAAAATTTGTCATAGTATATATTATCAAGATCTATAAGCGGATCCCTGCACTCTTAATACCTTGATGGACAACAATTTCCATGGTATTTTGTTCTAGCAAAACATATTCTGAGTAGCACAGTATCAAATTACATTGAATAATATTGAATCTTCTAAAACATAAGAACATTTTAAAGTTGAATATTTTAGAATTTGTGAATACAGTATATATACAGTATCAAGAGTAAAACACTACACAGGTATTTACTTGCATTTAAGTATATTACTGTATGTACTTAATTTTAACTCATTATTCTCATAAACTGTTTTTTTTTTTTAGAAACTACATTATGTCTGGTTTAATCATGCTCTTTGTCTATTTTGTTTAAGCTACAATATACCTCTGTTTGAATACCAGTTACAAATGGATATAATAAACTCTCCAAAGTAAAAGGGTGGTGAATCACTCACAGAGGGAGGCATCTATGCTGTGCGATTTCTATGGTAAGTTCATACACATTCACTTGGTAATATTTTACGTGTCTTTCCCTTAAGAGCAATACTGAGTATTGTATAAGCTTAATGACATAATGGAAACTTCCACAGAAATAAGCATCTGAGGTATCAACGGTAGAGGCCTTCGGCCTGCATTTCCTTACCATGTGGGTTTCCACCCGTAATACGAAATCATGTGTCCCATGGGTCTTACTGGGTGTGCGTCCTGTAATTGGCTGGTTCCCATTCCAGGATACATTGTGCCTTATGTTTTCTGGAATATGCTCCATGTCCAATGTGACCTTGCACTGGGTATATAGTTATAGATGAGTGTTTTGTGTTAAACTCATTGAAATGCATTCAGATTTCAAAGTTTTGTATTGTAGAACAAAATGTGAAAGAATATTCAGTGGTGTAGAGGATAAAAATGCAGTTTAGAGATGCAGGAAGATTTTGAATTTGATATTTTTTTGGCAGCTCATTTTGCATGATGATTGGCGATGGGTTGGGGGTCATTCATGAATGCAGAAGGAAGAAACTTTATATAGTTTGGGCAAAAGGCAGGTGCCCCCCTCCAGCCCACCCTAATTCCCTGCATTGGAATTATTTTTTTAATTACTTTTATGCAATATTTATTTAAGTACTCATAAAAAGAGTAGCTGAAATCTAAAAGTTCATAATTATCATTTGAACATGAACCTTTTTGCAGTGCATCTTTACAATGCTGTCTTTTCCAGCATGCAGCTTTTGTGTTTCACTTCCTCCTGTTCTGTTTGACTAGATAGAGGCTGTTCCCTCTCTTTGCATGTTGCCAATTAGTTCCCACTGCAGCCCTCATTCTCCAAGCCATTGCAGGGTGTTTGCAGTCAGCTGCCGTACATTAAACTGGCAGAAACCTGGATCTGTATGGTTAAGATACCCCAAGGAATCAGAGTGCTCCATACAGGCTGCTTTTCAACACATGAGTGATGATCTGAAAACACACTGTAGAGAGTCCAAAATTTTGGCGGGTGGAGTCAAATTGGTTAGAATAGGTCTTTCCACGTTGGAAGATTCGGTTTATTGCTTGTGGGTGAGAAGCATAGGACTGGAGACAATGCTTCGGAAACTGAAGAAGGGTTATACATGCATAGCATGCATAACCATTATAATTGCACAAAAATCAGGTGTTAAACCACGAAAATAAGCAGCATGGACAAGGGAAAAGAAACCACTTTATTTTACTTTTATTATAAGCGACATGGTATCTTTGGGTGCAACACAAAACTTCAAGCTAAATAATGTGCATGTGCTAATGGAGCTCTTTCCTCGGGATCCAATTTAAAAGCCACCCTGTTTTATTGGTTTGGTGGGAGGTATGCAAATGAAAAAACCCTCAGCCTCTGAGGATTGAGTTGGAATGTGAGTTGGAATGTGATTATATGCTTGCTGGGCAAAGTGTGTTCAGCAATAAGCTTTAAATGTTTTCATAGCATTGATGCCCCTCCTTGTGCCCCTTGTTGCACTGGATAAGTCCCAGTACCCAGCCACCACCCACCATGATCGACTGGTAGATGGATGGATGTTTTCTTGTTTACGAGTTAATAAATAATAAATTAGAATTTATAAAACAGGTAAACACCAAAGCAACCCCTGCTATTTAAGACCCAAGACAGCAGCTACAGTCTTAAATGGCAGTGTTTCCCAACCTGGTCCATGGGGACCCACAAAGGGTAGACATTTTTGCTCCCTTCCAGCTCCCTGCTAGACTGTCCATATTTTTGCTCCCTGAGTTGGGAGGGAGCAAAAATGTGAACTGACTGTGGGTCCCCGAGGACCAGATTGGGAAACACTGCAGTATGCTGTATGCTAAAGCTTCCTCAGCTGGAGGTGTCATCAGTGGGAATCACTCTCATAACGTCTCAGTGCTGGAGTCCCAGTGGTCGAGGCATGTATGGCCAAGAGCATCTTGGGAAGTTACTTGCTGTACCTGGAGGACTTGCATGTGATCAAAGCATAAAAGATCCTGGGGGACAGCGTATGCAGCAAAATGCAATATATGAAAGACTACCCACGGTATAACTATTAACAGTTTAAAAAGAGGGAAGATAAGTTCAGGGTATTAATACTGTGATAAGGGATGTCTGTCTTAGGACTTTTCACTTTTCATTTATTATGAAGGTAATAGTGCATTATAGATGAGCGTTTTATAAAGATTTTACTGGAGATTATGAAGTATTATAAAAAAACACAAAAAATTCCTTGTGACTGTCAATAGCAGATTGTGTAATGCTTTAATAATTCAATATTTTGACCAATATAATGCATTATGATGGTATCTATAATACATTATACATGACAGGTTAAAGTGAAGTGTTGCTTATGGAAAAAAAAAT
The DNA here is from genome assembly GCF_023856365.1 of Brienomyrus brachyistius. Taxonomy (NCBI): domain Eukaryota; kingdom Metazoa; phylum Chordata; class Actinopteri; order Osteoglossiformes; family Mormyridae; genus Brienomyrus; species Brienomyrus brachyistius. The sequence goes on along the minus strand of NC_064535.1, from coordinate 11,341,297 downwards.
CTTATTGTAGTGGTAGGTATTTTCAAAATGATCATTAATTCATTAAAATTACTTTTAATTATTTATAATGCATAACCTTAGGCATTACATAAATCAAAACAAAATTTTCCCGAGATGCTTCCAAAGCTGTCAGTTCAGTGCTCAGGTTTTCTACACTTTGTGTATTTTTGGCAACATTATTCACGCGGCATTTCCAGCAGTCGTTTCTCTGAACCCTCTTAATAACAGGCGATGACTTATGTAACAAGTGACATTTCAAAGGCATTTGATGTTCAGTCAGAATGGGAAAAGCATTACACTCATATTACTTCTGATGTGCTTTTAGGTCACAGCACACAGAATGCACTATTTAAAAGTCAGTATGCTATATTGTTTCTAAAAATTGCAGTGAGTGGACAGGCACATGGATGTAGGAGGTGTATTTAAGGAGACAGGAGAGAGATGAATAGACACTGTGAGCTGCATGGGATCTTCAGCATCAATGGTCTCCTCAGGAAAAAACTCATATAGTAGGTGGTCACAGACAATTGTTATAAGTTATATTTATTTGGTGTAAACCTATGATTTTACGTCTGTAAAATGTCAGATTACCATTTCGAAACCTGTCAAAACATGTCAAAACTGTATTTTCTGTTACCATCCAGAACTGTACAACAGAAGAGTAACAAAATTTAATTCACTTAACCAATTAATAAAGCTGGTGGTGAAATTTAATTCCCCATGGTAGGCTGGGGAAGTACATCTGTGTCCCCGTAGGCTTTTTGAATGTCATTTGGAGCTGGTACTGTATACTGTAGGTATTGAGCTAGATTGTTTTATGACTCTGGCTGTGACTCTTACATTACGATTTGGTGCCTGTCATTCCTTGCTTGGAATCATTATCCCTGGATGCTCTGCAGCTGGAAATTACAATTAAGTATGATTTTCCAGCTGCTGAACTTGCACAGGGTAACAGGGACTAAATATAAATAATATATTTAAAAAATATTAACAAACCTGTAACAGCAACCTGCACTAAAATAGTAAGACACATTTGCTCCAGTCCACAATATTTATTGAAGAAAACATAGTTATCTTACTTTTAACTGCAACATGAAGCATTTAAATTATAATTATTGCATTTACACACATTTTTCATAGTTATTTCATGTAATAATATTGTTATATTTAGCTTTTTGTCACTTATTGACATCAACGTATAAATTTAAAAGGATAGCCAGGAGTACCAATTATTTTTCTGAAAAATCCCCAGAAACTTACAGCATGCAGTCATGCAAAAAAATGCACTGTACAGTACCTGAGAGCAAAACTGGACAGGAGGCATCGCAGTAGAGCACAAGACCTGTGTTATCTTTTATTGTACATATGTAAAAGTCAATATATTTTGTTCCAATAGCAAAAAATGCACATCACAGCACTTAAGCCAGTGTTTTGTCCAAATCACGTGGTTCTGAAAAATGCCTCCAGAAAACACTTCCAGGTATTAAATCCAAGTTTAAAGCCGTTTTTATTGCATTAATACTGGGTGACTTATATCACAAAGCAGGTCCAGCAGGACACAGCTATAATTAAACCTGGATCAAGACTGCTACACTATGTTTTCCTTAATGATCATAATCCCCAAGTTTCAGTAAAGGGGAAGATTCTACACCCTAAACTGGAGAGAGCTGCTGGTCTGCACTATAACAGGACAGGCTTGATGTCTATAGGTGTCCAATATAATTTTGACTAACCATCACCAAAAGCAATGGTGAGGGTGTGTCAACAAAAGAATTTCATTGATTTCCCTCACTGGTAATGAATGAATGCATGAATGAATGAATGAAGTACTTTGACATTACACTAGTGTTTCTAGCATTTTATAATCAACACCGAAACAGAACCCTGGCCTAACAGGTAAACTTACACACAACTTTTCATAATAAAGATACATTATTTGGAAAGTACATTTTCTAAGCTAATTTGTAAAGTGAATTTCCATTGGCTTGTTTTCCATGTAAAGCAGTGTAATTCTAGTAGAATCATGTGCCTATATCACGGATACATACTGCTCTCTCCTCTCTCTTACCATTCTGGAAGACAGTGGAATGATGCAAAATTATTTCAAATTTGGATTTGATGGAATATAGAAAAAAAATATGCACAAATAACACCTAAAATGTTAGGTATGTGACTCAGCAGACTAGGATTGCCAATGCCTGTAATCAGAGGAGCACCGGCTTAAGGCCCAGGTGACTCCAGGGACTGCATGACCCTGTTTTTTCAACCATGCACATTGCCTTTGATAAAAGCGTCTGAAAAATATATAAAATATAAATGTAATGTTAAAGGCCATTACTGTAAGCCAACAGGACTAAGCTTAAACTTCAAACTGAAGTTGTATCACTAACCAACAATTTAATGTTTTAGTTTTACGCGAATATATATATATATTTTTTTTATGTTATATTCTGTATATAGTATATTTCTGCAAAATGCTGATATAGATTGAGGTTGGTTTACATCTTCTCTAAAAGCAGAATTAGTTGGTTAGGGGCTGAATCCAGCCGCATGCTGAAATTTTCAACCGGTGAACATCATCTTCTGTGCAATAATCACAAGCTAGGCTGCCCTTAATGGAATTCATAAATGGAGTATTTCACCGCAAGAGCTGAAATGCACAAGAGGAGACACTGAGGGAAAAGGTAAAGGTAGGTGTCTGCAGTAAAAGGTCAAAGCTACAACAATAGGTAGTTTTTGTTCAGATTTTTTTTGCCTCAACATCATTCTGCATTACAGTATGTCTGTCTTTATTCAGTACAGGGCCATGGTAAATCATTCCATCATAGGACACACACTCATACACACACTACTGGCAATTTAGGGGCCTATTTTACATCTGGCGCAAAGCGGTGCCAGGCATGATGCAAGTATGTTTGCTTGCATGTGTCAAACGCACATCCACACCCTAGACAAAACCTTGTGCCATGCGCTCAAGATCGTACACTTTAGATCACTAACACAGGGTCTCGAGAGACCAGTTCACCTAACTGCAGGCCTTTTTAGTGGCATAAAATGGCCAGTACCAAATTTAATGCCAATTTACTGTTACGCAGCATGGATTTGCGATCCTTTCCAGAACAGGCATTTTGCATTACTTTTTGAATCATAATGACTCAGGTTTTATAACTTCTGTGTAACCTAGGGCAGCCCTACATGGCCTTGAGGCATGATGGCACAAACAAACAAGCAGAGGAAGCGTGAGCAGACTGTTATACAGCATCCCCATCTCATGCTAAGGCAGAGTAAAGCTGACATATATAATGGATAAACAAGGTAAATTTACAAACTTAATTTATGCATGATGTCTGCAATATCTCTTTAACAGCCTTCAAAGATAAACTAAGAGTATTGTATTTTAGAAGCTAGTTAAAATAATACATTTTGTTAGAAGGAGTAGGGGAAATTTTTAAAAATACAGAAACTTTATTGTTTTTTAAATAATTTAGGTGTCATTTAACTTATATTGTCCAAAAGCAAAATAAGTTTAAGACAAAATGAGGAATAATTTGAATATTTTAATTATTTTCGTCTTTATGGAGCCCGTTTGTAAAGTGTCACATGATAATAAAAGGATGAAAAGTAAACATGAACCAATTTTAAGGTCTATCAATGTTCTTCAGGGTTTTACTTGTATTGCGAGATATTCAGAGCTGGGTAAATAATGAATAAACTAGGGAAACAGAAAGAGAGGATTAAATAAGGTCTGTTTTAATCCAGCACTATCTATTGTTTCTGGTGGAAAAAAAACTTCAAAGGAAAAACACAGGCTATTGCATCTTCAGGTTTATTCTGCTGGATTACTGTAAATGTACAATCATTAACCCAAAATAGATCTTTACATCAATTTATAATTTCTCTTTGAGCATCTGCAGGAATAAAATAATCAAACTCTTCATAGCTAACACCTCTGTTCGTTTTTACTGGTGATCAGTTACTAGTAAAACCTAAAATTTCATATTTATTTAATTTCACACCTTGGTACCAAGGTTTAGTTTATTACTGCATACAAATCAGTGTTCAAATTGAGGAGGGTAATCATCTTACAAGATTTAGGACCACTACCACATCCCCCCCCCCCCCCCCACACACACCCCCACCCAATGTAACCTTCTACTCACTTAGGTGAAGACAAGAAACAGTCTCGTGAGGGCTGGTATCCATAGCGTATTATAGATGAGACCTTCATAGAGCATTCATAATGCATAATAAACATGACCATAAAGTGTTCCTTTTTATAAATAGTTATACCCACGTTTATAATACTTTATGAATGCATTATAATGCATTATGAAGCTATCTATAATGCATTATAATAACTGTTTTAAGTGAAGTGTTACCCCACTTCCTATTTGTTACGTGATGTACTTCCATCCGTTAGGCCAACAGAGGCCAGGTTTGGATGGTGGTGGTTGTGTATGTCTTCTGAACCCTATGACCCATCTTCACGGAAGAGCTGCCAGAAAGTCTTTTCATCTAGGTGAATGTTTCTTGGCTCTTGATCCCTGGCTTCCCAGACCTCACTTTATTTTAGTTTCTGTGTCCTGGTTTGATCCTCCTCCATCACCCCTTATGGTTTACATAACCTTGATTTGCTCCACACCTGGGTCCAGCTTTAATTGCATGCCGGCTGAGTCTCTGCAGGGGTGTTTGACTGAGCTTGGGTGCCTATCCAGAACTTTGACGCTCGAGCAGGGAGAGTGTGCCATCCTTGGGGTAGCTCTCCCAGCAGCAGGGGCCTGCACTTTCCAAATGTTCTCAGTAAGCTGTATGACAGCCTCTGAGAAACTGCAGCTACTGCTTGGTGCTGATACAAACCTCCTGCTTCACTGCGGCTGCATTGAACTGCTTGGAATCTGCTGGGTCCATCATTATGGCCCAATCTACAGAAACAAATATTAATCTTAACCTAACTCACCCATTTCAGTTAGCAACCTCAAATAATATTCAATTTCATTTGTCGGTCAACCAATTTATTATGTAGGACTAATTTAATTAAGCAATGTATTTAATAGTGATTAGCAATTAATGTATTGATCATTACATATTACATTTCTTTTAGAATGTTTGAATGTTATGGGGCAAACATGAGACGTTGTTCCTGCTAAAAACACCTTAAAAGTCCATATTTTATATCATACATTCTGTTTACTGTGCCAAGTACGTGGTGGTATGCATTTCGACCTGTATTTAAAATATTTTTTCTTGTGCAGTAAATAATTGTATTAAATCTTTCAAAGTGTCATACTTTGGTTACTTTTTCTTGTCACCTACATTTAGATATACTATGCTGCTTATTTACATTTTCATAATGTCTGTTTATTTAGCAGTCACTTTTGAACAAGCAAACTGGATTTGTTTTTTGTACCAAGGCTGCAATTTTACTGCTAGTCTTAAATGAACAAAAATCTGTTAAAACAGGCTAACTGTGTGTTCATTTGGTGCTCACTAGATTTAATATCAGTTAATGCTTTCCTTACTGTTGCTGTAGGTTGTTGGCAAGAGCATAACCAGCTGCTTAGCATAGCCACAAGGCTAATGGGCACCATTAGCAGGGCTAAGCTGAAGAGCACCGAAACGGATTTACCATGCAAATGGATTATCTGCATTGGTTGATTACACTGTTTTCTCTACCCTAAATTACTTTCCTAAAGATTGTTCTCATTAAAGACCTGCAGCCTGTTTTCTTTTTTTTTTTTTGCACTGTAAACTGTTGTATTTTGTATTGAGGTTATAAAGACTCACAAGAGAGCAAATGGCTTATTAGACATGTATCAGAAAAAAGTCAAATCATTAAAATTGCATATACTGGCATTTCATGTGAAGGTAGTTTTCAAGAAGAGAATGTTAACAAGTCATTGTTCTATTAAGGTCCTGAGCTTGGTGATTAAATTTTAAAAACGTTCTAATGTTCCATGATACTCCCATACTTCTGTATAATGCAAATCCTGTGTACTCCACGGGATACATTTTCACACATTTTCATCTGTCACCGATCCTAATACGATTAATAAACCTACTTTTTTCCCACCCTACTTTTGTAGAAAATTATTAGGCATATGAGTGACATGAAAAACTTTGTGCAATTTCTCATAGGCGTGATGGGTGGTTAAATAAAATAATATATATATAATTCTAAGCTTTAAATCCTTTAAGCATTTGAGACTGAACAGTATGCAAGCATCTAAACCCACCCTTCCTAAGGCCTTCAAAATCATTTCATGTATATCTGCAAAACTATGAAGAAATCCAGTGAAGCTGCAGATTAACACTGTACCATCAAAGCAGCAACATGATAAAGAACACAATAAATATTAAATTGTTGCATAATCTCTACAACTCAATGGAGGTCAGACCTTCAAGCTATGAAGGTCAGAAACTGCTTTATCAGTGCTGATATGCGTACAGGTCCATCACTGGGAACACCCATACCTATAATGGGTAGCTACAAGGCTGGGTACACCATGAGCAGTGTACAGGTCCATCACCGGGAACACCCATACCCACAATGGGTAGCTACAAGGTTGGGTACACTATGAGCAGCGTACAGGTCCATCACTGGGAACACCCATACCCACAATGGGTAGCTACAAGGTTGGGTACACTATGAGCAGCGTACAGGTCCATCACTGGGAACACCCATACCCACAATGGGTAGCTACAAGGTTGGGTACACTATGAGCAGCGTACAGGTCCATCACTGGGAACACCCATACCCACAATGGGTAGCTACAAGGTTGGGTACACTATGAGCAGCGTACAGGTCCATCACTGGGAACACCCATACCCACAATGGGTAGCTACAAGGTTGGGTACACTATGAGCAGCGTACAGGTCCATCACTGGGAACACCCATACCCACAATGGGTAGCTACAAGGTTGGGTACACTATGAGCAGCGTACAGGTCCATCACTGGGAACACCCATACCCACAATGGGTAGCTACAAGGTTGGGTACACTATGAGCAGCGTACAGGTCCATCACTGGGAACACCCATACCCACAATGGGTAGCTACAAGGTTGGGTACACTATGAGCAGCGTACAGGTCCATCACTGGGAACACCCATACCTACAATGGGTAGCTACAAGGTTGGGTACACTATGAGCAGCGTACAGGTCCATCACTGGGAACACCCATACCTACAATGGGTAGCTACAAGGTTGGGTACACTATGAGCAGCGTACAGGTCCATCACCGGGAACACCCATACCCACAATGGGTAGCTACAAGGTTGGGTACACTATGAGCAGCGTACAGGTCCATCACTGGGAACACCCATACCCACAATGGGTAGCTCAGATACACTAACTCACCCAGGTGCATATAGACTGCTGATGGAAACCCATGGAAAACAGAGAGAACAAGGTCAAGCTCACAAACGGAACAGGAAGGGGCTTCAAATCTCTGGGGTGGGAGTCAATAGTGCAACCCACTGAGCCCCTACCCACCCCAACATCACTGCTTCTACTGTATCTCATTAATATCCTTCCTGTTATAATTATGGCTCAAAACAGCGTGATTTATAACACAAAGACTAAGAAAATTTAGAAACAAAAATGTAGTTCACTTTGAGGTCACAAAATATGCCGAATACAGAAAGCAAGGAAAATATATATAATTTATGTATAGAAAACCAAGGTTGTGTGTGTGTTTGGGGCAATGTTCTTTTCTAGCAGCCACTGTTTTATTTCTGACTCTGGGGCTCACAGAAAAGCATCCAAGAACTTATGAATAATCATTTCTTCAGAAGCCTGGTCACCTTTGAGTGGGAATCAGCACATACTTGGCCTTCAGTGGCTTACAGCGCTGCCCGGCGTCAAGGCCTGAGATGGCACAGACAGCAATCAGGACTCAAAATCATTTTTTTTTCATAATTCAGACAATGGAATTACAATGTCAAAAAATATCTTAAATGAATACAACTACAACTAAAAGACAGATAAAAATGGACTTTCAGGTTCTGTTACAAATTGCACTAAATATTAAGCATCTGGCAGGGGTATAGAGAGGCATTCATTCCTTGTAATATCATGCAACTCAATTTTGCGAGGTTAGGACCATTCTTAACGAAAAGGGCAAAGTAACAACATATTGGGTGTAAATTAGAAATAAATAATAAAAGGTGCAATAAAGTAATATATTTGACATGGACATGGGCTCCATTCAGGGTATCCCTGGATATAACGCAAAGGCACTTGTGTTTAGATTCTCCATACATAATCTCTTCCCTGACCTTCTTTTTGCGAAACACTCTACAATTATTATAATACTTAGGCTGTCCTCAGTGATGCAACCAAACTGTGTTTGTTCATTTCCCAGGGGAAAGTAGTGGGAAGTCAGAAAGTAGTCGAACCAAAACATGTGCAGTTGACCCTTCCTCATTGTGGGTGTTAGGGATGCAGACCCCCGCTGATCTAGAAACCGAGTAAAATTTGTTGGTCTCCATGGTGAACGAAGTAAGCATGCGAGTAAATCGAAGTGGTTCATTTTTAAGTAGAGATTAGGGCAGTAAAATGGCACACGAAGATATGAGAAACAGGATAGAAAGATCACTGCACAATATCAGGTGAGAGGCTACAGTAAATGTGCTCTGTGTCCTTTAAATCATCCATGGTAAATATATTTTATGCATTTATGAGTTACTTAAGTTTTTGTGTGTCGTCCGCTGGCTTTTACGTGTCATTTGCGGCTTTTGAAAAACTCACAAGAAATTCCCATTTAATTTCTAAATGGATTGGTCTGGACTGGGAGACCCAATATGATATGCTTTCATGGGGGCCGAAAATCTTCAGCAACGCTGAATGTTTGATGTATGTTTTTGTGTCAGTGTTATTATCGGCTTGATTTCTTTAAATTTAGTTTCTATATTGCCTTTTATTTCCATTTGAAATCTAGCTTAGTTTAAGGTATGGTTTCATTAGTTTTTATTTTCATTTTATTTCTAGAATAGAAGGAAAGTTCTAGGACTTTGGCTAAAATGTTGCAATATGGTACCATTGGCTGTTTCTGTGGTTCACATGCATTGTACAGGTCAGGTCAGCACGTTGTGCAGTGCTATTGGCTAATGATTTTGCATTCTATTGGTTTATTGGTTTATCTAGGAGCAGCATTTGTTTCCCATGCAACCTAAAGGAAAAAAGAAGTCCCAAGACTGTATTCATTTCATTCCATTGTGTCCAGAAAAATAAAGAACCGTATTTCCTCAAATGGCATAATAAATATGGCAATAATGGCTGTAAAATGGGAGGAAGGGGGGCACCTGGGGGGCCAATCAGATTTTGGAGCGGGGGTGTAAAACCCCTTCCCTTCACCATTGGCTAAACATCTGTCTCTACAATAGAGGAAGAAGTCCAGTTTCCTCAAGCTTTTCACAGATAACTGACTGGATTAATTGACATCTCCAAATTGGCCATAGTGTGTGTGAGTGTGTGCCCTGTGATAGACTGGCACCCTGCCTAAAGTGTATCCCTGCCTTGTGTTCTGTGCTCCCTGGGGTAAGCTTCAGTCTGCCTGGGGTGTGCTCAGTCCCCATGATTTTAACCATACGAAATTCTGGAGGATAGGATGTTCCCTCTAATGGGAGACAATTCTTTGTTTAAATAAAGAAAAATAGTATGGCAGTTTCCTCATTTCCAAACTCTCCTTAAACCCCTGAAAAGGGAATTAATCTACTTTGAAGTGAGATGCCGGTATAGTGCAATTTTACTCATCATGCCACCTAGGCTTTTTTGCACAGTAGTTGGTAAATTAATGAAGATGAGAAACATTAAGGAAACCGATGTGGTCTAGTTTCAGTCATCAATGGCACCCTGTTATTTCGTCAGATTAAGGAAGTATGCTTCGTAAAAATCAAGACAGAATGCGATGGAGAGATGGAAAAAGTGCTGTGTGTGATGTAAGACAGTTACTGGACACAGTGTCCGACTGTGAGCGAGTACAGCCATGTTCAATAACTACAATAACTAAGGAAACAAGCAGAGCAGACTCACCTTTTTGTTTAGCAGCAGATGGGAAGGTATATAGCAGCCAGCTAGTCACCACGATGCAATATATTTTACTACAATAATTCATTGATAATTATATACTGGCCAGTACACTTTTGTTCAGCAATATCTAGTAAAACATATGGTGTAATTATCCTGTTAATATTATAGATGGTTGCACAAACAACAGCATTAACTTAACGGTTTATAGATAAAATGTATACTGTGGTTGTTATTTACTGGATTAGGTGTCAGTCTCGTGGCCCTTGCACTTCCGGTGGCGTTGCTAACGCGTTGCTAAGGCACAAACCCAGCCTCGGCGCGTAAAGTGTAAGTAAATGTACGGCACGGTAAGGCAGCCGTTTTAAAATTAAAGATAATTACATTTCTGGGTTTGCCAGAACCGAGGTCCCTTACACATTTTCGACTATCGATTAGCTGGCATGACACAGTTAACGCAGTTAATTCACCAATCGCCTTTTATAACTTTTCTTTACTTGAATTTTTTATACTTGCTTGCTTAGCTTAGTTTATAATATATATTGCCATTTTACAGGAAAGTAAACAGCATGGACATAGAAATTCGACAATATTTGACTAAGGCGGAGACACTTAAAGGTAAATCGTTTGCAACAATATGCGTTTTGTATGAGTTACCTACTTAAACGATATATATATACTAATTTTGCAGCTTAAATGGCTTTCTTTCCCGTTTTTTGTGGTGGCTGAATTCTCGCAGACACCGATTCTCTGAAGACAGCGTACACTTTAATCAAAGATGTCACTAAAGGGAAAAGTGCAGCCGATGGAAGGTGCCTTTGCCCCGGACTGTATGTTGTTTGCGCCGAACAAGCGCTGCAGGTGAGATGGGAGCACAGCGCTTGGTTCGCTGTTTGTGGTGATGCAGTGCTGCACTCAGCTGGCTCTTCACTTGAATATTTTCTGGATTTATTATTTTACCTTAAATAGAACGCCATATTCTGCGACAAAGCAGCGTACATTAAATATCATAGTACAATATTTCTCCGTAAAGACATCTACGATATAAACTTTTCTGCTGATAGGTCAAAGGCAGTCAATATTTCAGAGAATTACACCTGTTGTATCACTAATTCAGCCATTAGACAGAAAGAATGGGTAATGTAGCTTATAACTTGGGTAGGAATGGTGGTTTTCTCTGGTATTCCAGTTCAAGCCTAGTGCAAAAGATTTCTGTTCAGTGGGTGATGCTTATACCTTGAGAAAACATTATGCATGATAAAGGCTGTGGATTTAATGTGTCATTCCCACATTGGTGACATTGTCAGCTCTACTTCCTTCCGCCTACCTAAAGTATTGATCTCACTTTCACATAACCATCATAGACTACATATGCTTGCGTGTCCCAGAATTTGTTTGTGAAGTCTTGTGTGCTTTGTATGATTCTGAGTTACTGTTGGTGAGGTCTTGTTGTGTTGTTTTCTGACTATTGATCTGTTTTTGTGTTGTGTTTTTCTCCGTCGGGTTTCCCCAGTAGAAAATCCAGTAGACATCAAACCTTCATGTCCAATCTCTGTCTCTGCAAGTTTATCAGTTTTTATGAGAGGATGTGCTGTTGAATTATTTGGATATCTTGTTTTTAAATTATGAAAATTGGATATCTCAATGGTGTGTGTGTGTGTGTGTGTGTGTGCATGTGTGTGTGTGTGTGTGTGTGTGGATACTTGAGTGGTGCTTGACGTGTAAGTCCTACATTTCTCCCGAAATTACTGTACATTTTATTTCAAATATGGCACCTTTGTGATTTGGGCCATGCCTTCATTATTCTTATCTTTTTATTATTTTCTGAAGGGACAGTAACTTTATCTGCACACCTATATATGTTGTCACATACAAAAGTTTATTAATAATGGTGATTCAAGTGATTTACACACAAATGCTTTAGTTGTACAGTTGAACTGAAGTGTTAAACATACACTAAATGTAGTGCAGTCTTGGTCTATACATTCAGAATTTATATTTATATATATATATATATGTGTGCGTGTGTGTGTGTGTGTGTGTGTGTGTGTGTGTGTGTGCGTCCTTATTTGTGTTTCAGCTTGGATGCCCAGAGGTTGGAAAAGACTGCCTAATGATGTACTTCGAATCAGGTCCAGCTGCTAATCAGTTTCTGAGCAGGGCATACCTCTGCCAAGGTCAGCTGACCTCTCCACAGACTTTTGGAAGTGTGGTAAGCACACTGTACATTTTAAAACTTTGCAATGATGGTAAATGATGCTCAGTTTCTTTCATGCTTGTTTATATCCAGTATGACATAATGCCATAAGTTGCTTTAGCATTAGATGTGGCAAATTTTCAAATCCATAAACCACCCCCTGTGGAGTCTATGAAGAGAAACTTTTTTAAAACATTGTTTTTTCTCCAAAGCAAACATTTCAAAATTTCACATGCAAGTTTGAATCTCTAGGCAGATGTAACCGGGTAGCATCCTGGTACTTAAGGGAGATCATCATATCATTGATCTCTACAAAACAACAAAGCATCCATCATCCACAACCATATTGTATTAGACCCTTGAATAACAGAATGACCCCACACAGGACTGCTGCACAATCTCTTCAAACGCATGTATTGACCTTGTTATACTTCATGGATGTCACATGCTTTTCCTTGTAGTGTAGCAATTAACATTTATAACTGTAGAATTTGAAACTCGATTACACCAAGATTTTACTAAACTGTTCAGTTTTGAAATTATAACCTTCATGGACTATTTTGTTGTTCACCATTTTGTTCAGTGTACATTCTCCTCTCTTGAAACTGAATTTGAAACTTGCTCCAGAATTCTGAAAACGTATTACAGCCGAGTTCATGCCTAGTAGTATTTTCAACAGTTTACATACTGTAATTTTTTATACTTGGTCTGTGTGGATCAACAGCTGTCAGTCTCTTTTCTGTTGAGGTCTTTGGTTCCCCCAAATGGTGATGAATGACAAAGGAGTTTTACATACATGCAGCCTCTTATTTATACCCCAGGGACACAGAAACCGGGGAGAGGCAGCGATATGGTTCCTGTAGACTGAGAGGAGCTAAAAACTATAGATAATCACTGAGGCCACTTTGTTTGATGTTATTTCAAATCATTTTAGGAACTCTAATGATTTTGAATCCTATATTTTTTAACTATAAAAAGTTTTTTAGAGTTCATTATGTTTATGAAGATCTTTCCTTAAATATTGCTTTGCTGTATTTCGTTTTTTAAATACATAATATAATGATGGTAATGAAGGATAAGGTTTTTAATTTGTTCTTTTTTATTTTTCATTTCTTTTCAGGTAGATGTTGAAAAAGCCATGTTTTACTTTTTGAAGGCTATAGAGATTTCAAAGGCACAACCCAGGTATGTTATTTCATATATGAATATTTCTTTGCACTGCATTCATTGTTGCAAGAGAAAAGATGAATAATCTGGAAAAAAAATCACTTCTGCTGATTATTGTAACATGAAGCGAAAGCTTTGGGTGTTGTGAAATAAATTTTAGCTGAAAAGAGAATGCATTTATTTTCTGTTCAAGGGGGAAAAAAGGTGCACTTATGCATACATCAAAAATGTTTTGATAATAATGAGTTTTATGACACAGAGCATTGCATACATGCAGCATTGCCACTAAAATGAGATGAACCTTGTATGTGCTGCCTTGTTTTAAAATTCTCTTTATGCTTAGTTTAGTACAAGAAAGCCACCACGGGTATTTGCAAGCAAGCCATAAACCTGTCACAAAACGCGTTACGATCCTGTAGGTCGCATTACGATCAATAGGTGGAGTAGAATCTGTAAACAGTCTACTCTGAAACCATTAGATGTCAACACCATTTCAAGAATGTCATCAACGTATCAACAAATCTCAATTAATGCATATAATCTTAGCATTAAAAAAAATGTCAATTAACACCAAAGAGAACTTATATTCAGCGTTAATTGTGTTTGGTATTCCACCCTAGTATACTGTAGGTAGAACGTTTGTTATTTTTTTTCCTTTGGTTGTGCACTTAAAGACTAATAGTTGCTGTTTTTGACTGCAGAAGTAAAGTACTGGCCTGCTCTCTAATTGCGAGATGCATTATCTTTAATTTGAGATTTGCAAAACGAATTTCCAAGAAGTAACACTGCACACATAATAAATGTGACTCTGTGTTTTTCCGATCTCTTTCTTTGGGTAGATACCACTTTTTGGTATTCAATGCCTCCGTGCTCTACTTCCAAATGATCCAGCCGTTGCTGAGACCTGGCTTTCGCCAGCACCTTGTCTCAAGTCTGGCACAGGTTGTGAAGGCCCTGGAGGAGATTGGAGAGGCCGACCACAGATGGAGGGCCCAGCTCATGTTGTTAGTACCCCATAGCTGCAGCTAGCAGAGCTGTTTTGATCCTGTTATGTTTCTCCATGCATGCAATAAATAAAAGGCAGGGAGTGATGCAGAATGTTTTCCATAAGTCTGAATTATATTGTGCATTTGATCAAACTCAAAATGTACTTGCTCTTCTATATTCTATTTCACTGACCATTTTGCTACAATAGTTTTTTGTTCCTTGCTCAGAGAGAACTGTCCTTTAATAAGTGGATCTCGTGCTTATATCTTATTCCTTTACATATACTGTAAAAAGCATATTTTTAAGCAATTTTTTCCAATACACATTCTTGAAAATGAGTCGCGTATTGTCAGAATGGCCTGTGAGACATTCTGCAAGTATTGCATTTGAAGTATTTCACTGTAAATATTAATATATTTACCTGTTTTCTGCAGACACTTGGTAGAGTGCCTGGTGGAAGCTGGAAAATCAAAAGAAGCTGCCAACTTTGCTAAACATACTTCAGACTTTATTGAAACAAATGCACCTGATCTCTATCCAAAGATTTTCTCATTACAGGTGAAATGTCATTTGTTTGGTGAACAGTCCATTTTTCTTAATTTGGAATTTGAAATGATTACATGTTTAATCCAGTTTAAACATAGAAATGCGTACTCATTTACTTCCCACAAAAGTACAAGTTTATATCAACGGCTGTTAAACAGGCTTTCTGCTTATGCACAAACTTCACCCCACAAAAATAAACCTTTGTTCAGTAGTATGTAGGTCTGTGTATGCAGTAGGTCTGTGTACGGTGTAAAATATAAATAGATTTGAAGATTGATGGGTGGATACAATTTTCAAAGTATTCGATTCTCCATTTCGTACCCCTTATAGGTACGACACAAACTTTTAGAAATGTCCAAAGCCTTCAAGAAAACTGAGACAAGCTTGACATTAGCAATTATTTATAAAATTCAGAAACTCAAATGGTAAGTGATTTATTTTTACATATTACCCAGGATCCTGTGAAATCCCGTCTCTGTCTCTGAATAGTGAATTGAATTCTTGGGGTTCTCAACTTGAAAAAATGGACGATGGGTGCTTCTCGTATTTCATGATAAAAATGTATGCCGTTGCAGTGGTGGTGTGGTGACTTATATTTGTGGCCGTTTGGCATGTAAGAAAAAGCACATGGCTGACAGTCTTTGCTGCGTGCTGCAGATGTGTATTAGTTGCTGAATATTGTTTAAGTTTAAGACACTAAATTAGTGGCTAGATTATTAAATACGGATGCTTGTTTTTGCACGCAGATTTTTTTGTTCAAACAGTAGACCATGTGCCTGCACCAAATACATCAAACGCACAGGCATGGTATAGAGGTGGTAAAGAGGTTAATTTACTGTTCAACTACACATGATTATGTAAGATTGCTGATCTAAGTGATTTTGAACATGGTGTGATTGTTCTTGACATACAGTATATGCTGGTTCCAGCATCTCAGAAACTAATTTTCACGCATTACAGTAGCCATGGTTTACTGACAATGGTGTGATGAACAGAAACATAAAGCATCCAGTTCATGACATATCTGCAGTTTAAAACACTGTGCAAAACAGTGTTTTTTTTGTGGTTTTTCTCTGTCAATGACTTGTTTACATGACTTGAAGCATGCAGTTCTGCGTTCTACCCTATAACAACGCATTATGTAAGAATACCACAGTATGTAATAACTTGACAAGATGTAACAAGTATTCACTTCGTTATGTAATAGCACCCACATTTTGTATTAATCTGTTACATATTGTAATTGATAGCTTGAAAGCAATATGTAATAAATGTCCCTGCATTTTGTAATAAATTTGTACATAATGTGGTGTCTATTACATAATGTATACTCTGCATTTTGTAATAAGCAACCTAAGTAGATGTCTTCATTGATATTTTATCAAGTTATTACACAATGCGGTGTTATTAAACAATGTGTTGTTACATAACCGGTACAAGCTGTGCCCACCTGATAAAATGGCAATTTAGTGTATGTTTGTTAATGTTTTTTATGCGTAACTACAGTGAAGCAGATGGCACAGGAATCCGTAAAGATTATCCTGCAAAGCTGAAAGAAATCTTCTTGCTTCTAATGCCCTCAACAACGGTTCATTCAAAGGGAATGACCAAAGATTCAGATTTGAGCCTTACGGGGAGCATCTCAGCTATCACTCCAGAAGAGAGGTATGTATGAGGCTGAAAATCACAAAGATATGAGATACAATGGAAGGAAGGAACCATGTAAGGAACCGCCATATTTATGCTTGTTCCTTGGTGTTTCCCTACTGTGCTGATAATGCAAAGTATCAAGTAAGTAAAACATTCTTTTTAAAGTATTCTATTGGTTTTGATATTTCCTATAGTGATTGAGTGTGTGTGTTTTAATAAGTTGGCGGTAAGGGAAAGCTTTTTTGGAGATTTTACTATTATTATTTTGGTGGAAATCCGAAGATGTCATGATTGTACTTTCCATTAACCGTGTTTGCAAAATCAGCCTTTGATTCTTTTATTGCTCACACATTTCTTGTTTGTGAACATGAGATTATAAAAACGAGTTAATGTTCCTTTGGGTGGAAAATATTACAGCACCATTTCTCCACACTCTACCATCATCGGTCTCTGGTAGGTAGACAGTATACAAATGGAGCAAATTTAAACCATTTTTTCTTTTAGGATAAGAGCAAGATATATGCTTCTAAGGAGATAATAAAATAATGTGTACCAGTGTCAGTATTGATAATAATGCCGATAATATTGAATATTTAGAGTTTGCAGGTCTTTTCTGCATTGGCTAACAGTGGTCCAAAAACAACGATAGCAGGATGAGTAGTATGCGCTGGAGGATACTATGGAGTGAGCTGCCAAACTCAAAAAAGAACATCGCTGCCTCTCTCAAATTTACCAGTGACCATCTGGATGACTCTGATAGCTATTGCAGCATGAAGCATAGCTTCAGGGCTGCATGCAGTGATTTGGGAGCAATTAATATAAGATTTCTTGCAAATCCTTTAGGAGAATGTCAGAGTTTCTCTCGATGGCATTAAGCTCGTAGCGCAGCACTGATAAATAAATGAAAATAAACGAAATAGCTGAAAAGAAATTTCACAAGTGGGAACGGGCAATTCGAAGTCGACCATAACCGAGAGAAAATGTTGCTGCATTATGTGAACAAGACGATCCAGAACATGCCCATGTGTTGAAGCCAAAGAGGCCAAAATACCTCAAAGGTTAATAATGACAACAATATTAACAACAACTGCAACAATAATAATGAACTTTATTTATATGGCACTTGTAATTCATGAAATGCAGGTCAAAGTGCCAAAGTGTATAGGATAAAAATCAAGAAAGAAAGAAAAAACAAAGCAGCTATACAAAATAAGCAGTTAGCGGTACGGTAAAAAGATATTGCAAAAAAGTAATATAAAATGACAATATAATAATGGGCAAGACCGGTTAAAGCCTGAGGTTCCTTTTTTTAAATAAAGACTAAATGCTAGGTCAGTGTTTTCAATCTTTTTTGTCAAATTTTCTTCACAATCTGATAACCAGCATCATTTTTACGGTAATTGTAGGAATATAACGTAAATAATTTGGATTTGTTTTGTATTTCAGGTTAAAATAGACTAGTATTTTTGTATTTCAACTTGAAATTTCATTTGTTTCAGAAGTGTATTTTTACTGGAGTTGGCGTATCTGTCCCTGCAATTGAAATATCCTGATTTTGCTTCTGACTGTCTGAGACAGCTTGAAATGGGTGATGTTTCTGTAAGTACATGTATATGGACATGCTGTACTCTTCCAGGATCTGGTTTATCTGTCAGTTAGCAGGCAATTCTTATATTTAAATTAAAAAAAAATCTGACATAATTATTATGTGATCTGAAAGTAAAATGAATGGAAGTCATTATTTTCAACCAAAATAGTTAAACCCGTTATTTCTGTGTCTTTTGATGCAAGGACACTAAGTGGCTCATTAAGCTGGAATGCTTGAGAAGCGAACTGGATGTTCACAGAAGGAGAGCAAAAATAGAAGAGTACTCCAAAAATGATGTGGAGGTGAGCAGGACCATATTTCTGGAATTGATAGGCTTTAAATGGCAAATGGAAAAACACAAATTAATTGTAATGTTTGTAATAGAATTTTCATAATTATTGATGGTGATCAGAGTTTTGTGATGATGCAATGATATGTCTTATTCCACACTGTGCACATCATCCGGTTATGATGCTCAGGGGAAAGATGAGGGGAGGGAGAAGAGCACCTCTGATGATGCTAATATCCATACTTTAGGACCATTTGAGGATAATAAGGAGACTGGATCAGTGCCTGCAGAATGCGGTGGGAGAGGGTGACGGTCCTGTCATACAGGCAGTGTGTGTTACACTATGGAACGTTTGCCTGCCTCTCCTTCAGCCCAATCTCAGGAAGAGGATAAGAGGCCAACTCGCTCGATTGGCCCAAACGCTGGAGGACATCCACAGGTGATTAATATCCTTGGGAAAATGTTTTCATAATGTCAAATCATTTTTTAAATATGCGTGTTTAGCCTCTAATGCTTAAAAATCTTCAAGAAATTCTTTTACTAATCTAATAAATATGTATGCAGTTATATTTAAACTGAACGACTGACCTCATATGAGTAGTGCTTCAATATTTCAGGTTGATTTGAGCAGATTTAAGCACATGTGGCTATGGTCACACAGTGGAAAACTGGAAAAAAGACTCCTTAGTTAAGCTGAAAAATAACCACTATACACAACTTTTACAATACAGCGACAATAACTCAGCTGGCTTCTGGGTCAATATAAAATATACAATATGTATATGTATATGCTTTTTAATATACAATATAATAAAAACTGCAATGTACAGACACTTCTCTGCTTACGAACTTTCATCTTACGAACTTTCAGACATAAGAACGAATTGGACTGTAAGTTCAAATTGTGTTCATTGGGCTCCCGTTTCCTGTCCACAACATCACATTTTTTTTTCTGTGTGCCAATTCCGCCTAGCATGACTTCTGACCGCTACTCCCACCGTGCAGCAGCGTAGCGTGCATCCATACTCCCAGCATCCTAGTTCTTTGTAATTGCGTATACCCTTAAAATCATGTTGAATAACGACTTACGAACATTTCAAGTTACAAACGACCGTTCGGAATGTATCTTGTTCACAAGTAGAGGAGTGTCTGTCTCTAGATTTCTAGATTTCTAGAAATGTCTAGCTGCTAGAAATTTTAAAAGAAAATGTGATGGCAAAGCAACACCATCAATACTGTATATGAGCCCTAGGGAGGGGCTGTCAAAAAAGTTTTAGTACCATATAGACAGAGAGCAGGAGGGGCACAATGTAAATGTAACTCATTATTATTCAACTGGGGCTTTTATCCGAGCTCTTGGTTCCTCACACAATGCTGAAAAACTCTCGAAAAAGTACTAAATCATCCTTTAGCATGTACTTTTATATATTGGGTGATTGCACAATATAAAAATGTGAAAAACTGAACAAAAATATTAATGTTCTTATTTAAATATTAATGTTCTTATACAAGGGACTACAGCTGTAATCAACAAGGGCAGCAATTGCAATTCAAAGTATTTTTAACTGTTGGACTTCCACATAGAAAGAACTCACTTTTAGAATGGTTAAACATGTATCATAGCTCTTGTTTTTAACACCGGCTACTGCACTGCTACAGACAGAATAATAAGATTTGTAAGTAGAAATATTCATCAAATAATTTTTGATTTATCACGTCCACAAAGTCAAATGTCATCTGCTTAAAACCTTCCTTTTGCTACCACTAAGTAGTGTTGCTTCAGTTTTGGGGCAGTCTGTCTCAAAATATAATCAGTTCTACTTTGGCACCCATGCAATGCCTCTGCAAAATTGTGAACTTTTTTGAGTTATCATCTTAATGGGATCAAGTCTCAAAACTGCCATATTTTTTGCTATCTACTATGTGACACTGCTTCAATTTTGGGGCGATCTGTCTCAAAATGTAATCAGTTCCATTCTGCCCCCCCCCCCCCCAAACAATGCCTCTGCAAAGTTTGAAAAAAAATCCATCAAACAGTTATTGAGTTATTGTCTTAATGTGCTCAAGTGTCAAAACTGCCCTTTTGGCTATCACTATGGATCACTGCTTCGGTTTTGTTGCGATCTGTCTCAAAATAGTAATAATAATGATGATCATAATTGATACTTTATTGATCCCCATGGGGAAATTCTCTTTAGGTCTCCTCCAACTTGCTCTCTGTAGGTGAGACCAAGCTGGCTGCAAAAGGGCAGCCATCCATAGCAGCACCCAGGGAGCTGGCAGTTAAGGGCCTCGCTCAAGGACCCACAGATGTGCTGGGGCCGGGCTTGAACCAGCGACCTTCCAATCACATGCAAAATTTAATACAGTTTAGTAGCTTACAATTAAAATGCCTATGCATACTGTAGTTTGAAAAATATCTGCAAGTTATTGTCTTGCATAACAAAATGTCTTATGGATTCCCCATAGTCGGGGAATTCAATTATAATTATTTTGGGATAAAAGTCTGTAAACAGAGCATGGTTAGAACAAAGCAAAATCTTATATTATAACAAGAACTAGAAATTAATCTTTTAAATTATTTTTTTAAATGAAAATCAGCACAGAATGAAAAGTTGCAAAGTAAAATATCTTAAACAACCAAAGAAAATAATTCGGGAAATAGGAAAGCAGCAGGTAACACTGTTATGAAAGGTTGCCCCTGGCTTCCCTCAATTCATTTTTGTTCATTTTTGGTCCCAGCTGGTCCTGCTTGAAGAATGTGTTCCAGTGAGAACCAGCTGGACTTCATTACCTTGGAATGTCTTCTGGCATTAGTGCAGTGATCAATCACCAGGGCAAAGAAAAACCATTGAAACCGAGCCCAACACTGTAACTCTCCTGGTTTTGAATAACAATTGCTAGATTGCTCCCATATTCAGTAAAATGTATTGAATCACCAGGAAATATATATTTTTTTTATTTTATTGGAAAAGCACTGGTGTGTAGCCTGTGTGCTTTAACATGCCAAACACATACAAATTTAGGAACACCAATAATTCCTGTGAGAGGAAACCAGGGAACATGCAAACATGTTTAGGTGTGAGCCCACACTGCTTGCCGTTGGATCACTGTTCCCTGTTAGTGGGAGCTGAGCGGCATTTAATAATATAATGTTATTTTACTGACAATCATTGTTAGATTACATTATATTTCCTGACAGGAAAATCCCTATTTAAAATCAGTTTACTGAAGTTTAGAATTGTAATGGAGAGACTGCCTTCTGCCTTTTTTATTTTTAAATTGTGCAAGCAATATGAATTATTTGACTTGTTTTTGTGACCTATGCAATTTTGTTAACTAATTATTTATATACTGTAGCACGGTATATATAGATAATGTTGCAGCGCGACAGTAACATTTTACAGTATGTGTATTTGTCTTTGTGTGCATCCTACAGTCCACTGTTGGAGTTGCGCTGTCAGATTCACAGTGAAGTTGGTGAAGCAGAAGCAGAAGAAGATCGTTTGGAATCTGCGCTAGAACACCTGCAGAAGGCCTTGCATTTGGATGAGAGAGGCCTGTACCAAGAGCGCCTATCCACAGTCCTGCATCAGCTGCAGATACAAAGCATGATATACAAGACCCCGGAAAAGGAGGAAGATCAGGCCGCTTTGCTTATTGACCAGGTGTGTAGACATGTGCATTAATATAACCTTACTAGTGTGACTGATTAACATGAACTTTGTTTGATTTAAATGTAAAATGTCCATTGTTATTTTGTTCTCTGCGACACATTGAAGACCTCACAAAGTAGAAGCTATTTTTCGACTTTTTATTTTTTGGTATTATCTTTTCAACAGTTTTGTGCAAAATACAACTATATGAATTATTTTAAAGAGACATGCCATCTTCGAAAAATAACATTTGATAGATTGTCCATCTGCTGCAATCTTTACTTGAATGAATGGGATTTTCACAAAGATTTTCAGTGATGCCCCTCAGCTCTTAACAGGTAGTTCAAGTTGGCTGGAGGGCACTTGTGTACAATTTTCATATAGGGCCACAAATTTTCAGTGTGACTCAAATGACGATTTCAGCTGAGCCACTAGAGAATATATACAGCTGGAATGAGACTCAGTAGCTAGTAATGTTACTTCAGACCTTCAAAGTTGAGGGATCAAATCCCACCTCTGCCCACTGGTCTTAGTTTACATGTTCTCTCTGTATTTCCCCAAAATCGGTGAAGCTGAATTGTCTGTAGTGTATGAGTGTGCCCTGTAATGGGCCTGCATCTCATCCAGGATCTACCCCAGCCTTATGTCATTTTCCACTCAGGATAGACTGTAGGTAGGCCCAGATAGTGCCCCCTGCAGGACTAGATTGGGATTGAAATTAGGCCATGGACTTTGTGGTCCCCCACGGTAATTTTTGCACAATAAATTTTGCTGGTCCACATACCTATCATCCAATAACCGGTATGCCAGATGGTCAGTCTGACCCTGCCGCCCCCAGTGTCTCAGACCAAAATAAGCGGTTTGAAGATGGATGGATGAGTTCACTGGAGGATATTGACTTTTTTATTCTTGGGTTAGTCTTTTGTTTCTTTAAACACATGCTTGAGATCATTGACTAAATCTAAACTTATTTACAAGCTTGTTTTTCAGAAGACCTAAAAAAAAACAGCTGCATTTTTCTGTATTCCTAATACATATTTTTCAGGTCTCACAATATTTTCTTTCCTTGTTGACAAAACACATACTGACATTAACAAGGTTCTCATCACACATCCCCCTCTCACTCTCTCATAAAGGCCCATCTTATCCAGAGCTGTTGACATTGTTGACTGATGCACGTTATCCCTGCTCTCAGCCACTGAATTCTGTAGCTCTCCTAATATCACGGGCATCTCCTTGGCTTCCACCTTGTGATGTAACTTACACTATTGATCTAGTTGGAATGTACACAGAGTTTGTTGCCATTTTACTATCGTATGTCTTTGCGTTACATTACCTCTGAATTCCGTGAAATGCTCTTAATTCTTCTTTTAAAAACATTTTCTTACCAATTCAACGTGTGATCACTCTAATCCGGTCAACTCAAAAATTGTGTGAAAATTCACTTTCGAGCTTCCCTGACAGAGGTATTTAGACAAATAACATGACATCATTATTTTCAAACTTTAATAATCTATTTGCTTGTTCCCTCATACTTGTTTGGATATGAATAAGGTAGATAGATGCACAAACATTATAAAAAGTGTCATAGAAGTATCACAAAATAAAAAAGCGAAAGTAGTGCATGTCTGAATATTTTTGGCATGATCTAATTTAACATTTTTTACTTTTAAAAACACTGTGTGCTCCTTTATTAAAGGCAAAAGGAGCAGGGTCAAAGAATGCCATGAAAAAGAATCGGGCTTTGCTGGTGAAGGCTGCTATAACTTTGGCCCCCGGCACCTTTCCGGTGGTCCTTGATGCAGACACCGGAGTGGAAGGTAAACTCAGATTCTTCTGAAGTATCACCAGTGTCACTGCTAGATCAGAGCCACTTAACACAATAACTCATCTCCATACTGTTACCAGGGTAACAGATACACCCTGGCGGGGGCTGGGGGATGGGTGGGACCCTTTTGGGACTGCTGCAACATGCCTTGTGAAATCTCCATGACAACTCTGGTTGCAGGGATAACTAAGCAGAGAAATTCAGCTGACATATTGTGACTGTGTTGCTGTGAATCCTACAGAATGGGATAGTGGATGTTGGCTAACTCCCATTTTCTTTCAGCCGCAGGGTCATATATGTTCTATAGATGTAGTAGATTATAAATTCTATAGTATTATATGCCTAGAAAAACGGGCACATTTTGAATACTGCTACACACTGTGAAGTTGATTGCCTGCGTGGTAGATGTGTTATGGCAGCAGGTGCCTCCAAACTTTTCAGCAGGGTCAGAAAAGGTCAGCTGAGAAAGAATAGTGTGCATTTTTGTTTGATCTAATGATATTGTGGTGCTTTAGTGGGTGGTGTGACGGCCCCCGCGCTGTAGCCTCACGCCTTCAGGACTGCTGGTTTAAATCGTACCCTTTCCTCTGTATTTGTACAGTTTGCCTGTCTCTAAGTTGGCCATAATCCATCTATGTTTTATTAGTTTCATTGTTTTATTTACACATCCACTGTCTTCAGACAAAGAAGGACAAAACCAGACTGATCAGCTCTCTGCCAAAGCAAAACATCACACCGCATGTGTTCATGAGGCAAGTGGGCACCTAAAGAAGCAAGGAAACAAAAACGACAGACAGAGGTGTGTGTTTGTGTGCAGACATTCTTGCTAACTCTGTGTGCTTTCCCAGTCCTACAATACTGGCAGATAGTTTGTACAATACAAACCTGTTGTATTGTAAATTTGTGTCCAGTATTTTAGTATATTATATGCTTACCTGAATTATAGAAGACGGTTTTAGCAGGGGAAGAAACACTGGTAACACTTTACCTAAAGCTGTCGCGTATAATGCATCATAGATTCCTTTGTAATGCAGTATAGTGCATTCATAAAATATTATTCATAAGGCCAAAACTATTTATAAAAAGGCGTTAAACATTACAGCCATGTTTATTATGCATTATGAATGCTGTATGAAGCTCTCATCTATAATGCTCTATAAATACCTTCATAACACAGTACAAAGCATCCTTCATTCTTATACTGACCATTATAATGCATTATGATAAAGTGTTACTGAACCGTTTTACAGTACATATATCTGTTAGACCGTTTAATCGTCAATCACAGTAGCACAATTGTAATGCACTTATGAATTGTCGATCACAAAGGAATTCTTTTATTTTTGGGATATTGCTTGAGTGTGGGTATTGCACAAGGGAAAAGGATCATTGAGGGACTGTTTTCCCAGAGTGAGACTCTGGGCAGCACTGGCTAAAACGGCTAGGAAGCAGGAGGTCTGGGATGTTTGCCGGGCAGCCTGCAGGTTCTGTCTGCTCTACGATGATGGACGCTGGAAGTCGGCCCGATATGACAGTAAGTAAACTAAACCACAGGAGCTGTATGTTTACACAAAACATGACAGTTGTGGTACTTGGCTTGTGTTGTATGACATAAGTATTTAATGCAAGCATATTTGTATATATGCACATTGCTCATAGACAGTATATGGATTATTGGCTTGTTGACATTGCATAAATGATTATAAAATGGTTACTTTTCATCAGGTCTATGACAGTTTTGAATGAAATTTTTTAAGTATTTGATACAGATCATAAAGTATTTGGCTCCCTGGAAATGTAAAAATATCAGGAAGTCAGTATATTTCCAGTGCTTCTGTCTCCATAAATCTTCAGCTGTTATCAAACGCTTCCTCTGGGGGGAACAGGTTGTTCCACTAAATTAGCTGTGACAAACATATTTTTGAAGAAATCCAATTACTTGTCTCAGAGTTATTTGCTTGCATTTATGGCCGCTTTCTCCTACGATGTAGGCATTCTTTTACTGGTACGTGTGCCTCTGATTCTCAGGTGAATGTATAAAAGATGAAAGCCCAGGATTCCGTGAAGAAGGGCAATTTTCTCTCTCTGCAGAGAGAGACTTGCTTCGACTGCTTGCCGAGGTTCACTTCATTAATGGAGAGGTCAGTCTCTTCCATATTTTACCTTCTAATTTCCTGTAAATCACACGATTGGGCAGTTGGTGTCATAGAGGACATGGATCCAGGCTTCTGAGCCACACAGTTCCTTGAACTGGCCTTATTGATGCACTGTAAGAAGTGCAAGCTGTTCAGGTACAGTATCAGTAAAAGTAATTAATTAAATTTAAAATCTCTTTGCTGCTTTTAATTTGTAGCCTCATGCTGACCTGTCCATCCGCTGCGTGTTGACTGCACATCTTCCTTCCTTTTTCCTTCTTTTTAGGTCCCGTACAGATAATTCTTTGCTTTCAGTCGCCACCGCTGCCCTCTGTCAGTCTTTACCATTTACTTCCCTTTATTTCACTTGTTCTTTTATAGCTGCCCACTTTTTTTAGCCAGTCACATTTATTAAAGCTATCTCTGCTTGCCCTTTCTCATTCTTCTATCCCTTTTCTGATTCCAGTCGCGGACAATAGCTCTAAATTCTAGATCCTCCCACTAAATCCATCTCCTTTCAGCGCTCATTATGTAAGCCGCAGGCATAGGACTGCTGATTGCTGCTCTGCGGACACATGGCTGGCTGTGCTATGGTTGAGAAACTGGAAATTCATTCGAATCTCTTAAAGAAAGTACCGGAATCTCTTTTAAAATGGATTTTGGGAAAACAGTATTTGTGGCACGCAGTCTCATTCTATCCGAAATGGTCCTTTCACCTTTTTTGCAGAGAGAGTGGTTTTAGCTGGCAGTTTTGTGGCTAGAGTTACAGCCTCCTTTCATCTTCCCTGCCGCATATCCCCTTCTGCAGCATCAATGTTGCTCTAGCAGAATGTTTAAATTAATCAATATGGAAAGGCTCTACTGTTCCAGAACAGAGCCTTGCAGGGTTCAAGCTGTCATCAGCAAAACTCTGAAGCTGCATTTCAAATGAAACACACAACGGGATAGAGTTGTACAATTGTGACTATGTGATTCGTTGTGATTTTATTGTTACTGCTGTGTCAGGCATTTGCTTTTGCTGAAAGGAAAACCGCAAATTGCTAAAGCTCAGAAAAAAAGAAATATGATTGGTAGAAATAAATTTTACACATGCAAATGAAGAGGAAGTTTTTAAATACAAAATAAATTTATGCTCTGCAGTGGAACGGTGCTCCCCCACCTTTCAGGGATAAGTTCCAGACTAACACTGTAACTCTCTACTGGATAAGCAGTTTATTTTATTAAAGCGTTTATCCCATTCATTCATTCATATTCGTCTCTTTGGATTATTCATTAGGCCATTATACAAAAACTGCATTCAGAGGGTGTGGATTTCAACCAGGAGCCATTACCACGAAAGGGCACATGGAGAGAGTCAACAGGAGACATTTGTAAAGGATTAGAGGAAAATCCACAATGGACAGCATATTGGTAAAGAAACACACTCCAATTGTAGACATATACTTTTGCAGGTGGTGAGATATGAAGCAGCAATTTTAAACAGAATTGAGACAGCAGATATTTCTATTACTCATGATCTTACTTCCCTAACTTTCTATGTGCTGAGCATGTAATTCCAAAATCTCCCAATTGGTATTTACAAGTATGTGCATGGAGACTGGTGTTGACACGCGAAAACCCTGTGAACTTAGGGAATGGCTTGGCGAGCTGTCTGCATGTGCCACGGCCAGCTTCCTGCGGGCTGCAGAGCTGGGGGATGCCCTCGGGGAGGCGTGGATTGTCTCAAATGCAGCTGTTTATCTGTGGAACCACAATACCCATGTCCTGGCTTCAGGAGGCCACTGCCAGCTACAAGCCACTTTTCGCAAACTAATAAACGTGATGAAACTGATGGGAGAAACCAAGTAGGCCATAGTTTTTTCCTGTACTTCATACATTATACAGTATATTAGAATTAGAAGTATTAGAAATATACACTGCCCAGGAAAAAAAGTGTCGTTTGAATTTAAATCTTAAAAGCCAATGACTTGATTATTACGACAGCTCAGCTATGTTATGCAGCAGTACAGTGAGGTTAGCTGAGTATGTGAATCTACTGAATGGTGCGGTTGTCCCATCAATGGATTTTTCTTTGCTAAGGACATGGTGGTTCAGGAGCATGAGGTATCTTACTCACAGAAGATCTGGCCACCACAGAGTCTTGCCTTTCACCTCATTATGAGTCTTGGGGGTGTGCTGAAGAGGACATTACAGAGGGGTTCATCTCACTTGTCAATGCAACATTTCAGTGAGAATTGAAACGTGGATAAAAATAAATGTTGAGATGTTGCGTAAGTTTATGGAAACGATGCATTGACAAAGTGTGCTGTATACTCAATGCTAAGGGTGGTCCAATGAAATAATAAAATATTTTTTCTTTTGGCTGGGCAGTGTATATTGGCGTTAGAACCATGTTATTTTGGTTGTTCTGGAAAAAAATGAATACTTTGAATTTGTACTGTTAGCCATACAAATCTACATTAAATGTGAAAAGAACAAATATGCATTATGGCACTAACATAGAATGGTAAATGCTTTACAGGGAGACAGTGTTGCTGGTTTTGCTGTGCAGTGTGGCAGCCAAAGGCTTGATTGAGTCTCTGAGTCTGCATGTCAGTACAGCTCAGGAAAAGCGGGACGATGGAAAGGGCCAGGAAGCTAACAGGGCTAAAAAAGGGGCGGCGAAATCCACCGCAAAGTCTGGCAGCATTCACAGCACCCTCCTGGACCCCACTGCACTCCAGGACATGAAGATAGCTTTGGAGGTACAGTTCAACTGGCTGGACTGCTTGTTGCTCCGTCATTAATAAGTAATCAAAAGACATTCAACACCGCATCTTCTGAAAGACAGAAGAGAACTATGGAAGTTATAGAAGCTGCGTAATAACATTGGAAGCCATCTTATGGAAGCTGTTTGGTTGGGTGATTACTTGTTCATATATATGTGTAAATGGTGAGGAATTTGAAACCGTTTCACAGTACCAGGTGCGCACTATGGTGCAAACACTGTTTCTTCCTATGAGCTGTTTCACTTAATAACATGCCTGAGAATAAGATTTTAAATACAGATTCTTAAATGGATTACAACTTTAAATGAATTGCCCTTCACTGAAAATATGAGTTAGGCACGTTTAGAAATGTCATTTTAAAAAATGACTTAATACTGAATGATTGGAGATAATGTATTTGAATGGGAAGATCAAATAGTGTTGTGTGTTTCAGTCTGACGCTACTCTGACCCAAATTTGTTGTAGTTATAATCCATTTGCATAATTTTTACTTGGAGCACTAAAAAATATCCAACAGCAGCTTCTGCTTCTGGTAATAAGTGAGATAGTGCTGGACGATGCTGTTACAGTACATTGTGAACCGGTGATAAAAAGTGTGGCCCCTTGGATCTGCTCCCATTGTGAACATAACCCTGCTCTAGACCTCCGACTCTATAATAGCCCCTGTCCACTGGAAGCAGAGTAAATTTTAGCTAATGGGGATTTTTTGTCTCCAATTGCCAGCCTGATGTTTTAGAGTCGTCTTGAAGTCTGCAGAGTTTTTTTGGGGCTTGTCTCAAGAGTTTTACTTGTGTTGCTTTGGTGCACAGATGCACACATAAGCATATCTGCATATACAGGTTTTTTCAGATCTCTTTGAAGCCAAATTGCCGGTGGCAGACTACAGCATATTCCTAGAGGGCTTCAGCCATACAAGTCGGCCTATTTTTCAGTCAGTTCCTCTTGGTGACATTGTCTGTTTTACAATGTCGAAATAGTGGTATGAGGTGTGTTATATAATTAGCAATTTTTTTTGTGTGTGAATGCTTTAATATTAAGAATTTTATTAGTGATTTTACAATGTTAAATTATAGTATTATTTAACTGGTAGTTAATGTTATCACAATGTATCATAAAATATATAGGCTAATATTTTTGTCTTTTCAAGCTTGGAATTACAATTAATGTGCTATTACAGGGACGAGTACCACTGTTCTACATAAATGTCACTGCTCCTCAGTGTAAAGTGTGAAAAATTATCCCCATGCAGTTATGCGACTATGCCTTGCACCTGACCAATGGCAATGTCCCTGGAGAAACTCTACTTATTGCTGCAAGGAAAGAGGTTATTGCCACATGGGTGCGGATCAAGCAGATGCTCCAGCAACAGATTGAGCCAAAGCTGGACGTTGAAGATGAGGTGAACCCCTCTTACTGCTACATTTCTGATACTGGCACCTCCACCCCCCCGCACTGTAGAGCATTCTTCATTCATTGTTCAACTCTTATTTTGGTTAATTATTGCCGTTTCATTTATTCAGTGGTTCTATTAGCTTAATTATCCAGTTGACCTGTAGTCTATTTTTTTCCTACCAAATATTATGCAGCATATCCAATAATCAATTTGCCTATGCTAGACTTTAAAGTAGGGTGGCATGGTGGTGCAGTGGTTAGCACTGTTGCCTCACGCCTTTGGGACGCGGGTTCGAATCTCCACCTGGCTCACATGTGTGCGGAGTTTGCATGTTCTCCCCATGTCGTCGTGGGGTTTCCTCCGGGTACTCTGGTTTCCCCCTACCGTCCAAAAACATGCTGAGGCTATGCTGGTATTTGATTCTCTGTATCCTGTAAATATGTAGAGAATAAAGACATATTGTTTAAGTTGTCATGGCATTTGTGTGGTGACTCTTCAGAATTTATTTATTTATGTTTTCAGAGTAATAATGAAACCGTGATTAATATGACACGTGTGCTGGTTGGAATTGAAATGCTACTTTGTAATACTAACTCAACAATGATGGAATTTTCAGTTCCCAGTCTGTCTGTGGTAAGTTATAAATATGTGTTTTAAATGCTTAGCCCATTTCCTTTACTAAAATAATTTTTAAGAATTAATATTGTTTTATATTCATAGCAGTTTCTATCTTAATTACCTGTATTTCTTACTGGAATGGTTGAAAAATGTAGTGATTAAAATGTAATCTTGGTAAAAAATTATTATTTCTGATCTCAGGTGACCTTGGCTCAACTTTCCTCTTTGCCTTTCAGCTTGTAAAGATGGTATCAGACTGCAGGTGGACAGACCCTACGGTTGAGCTGCAGGTGTGGACCCACCTGTTGCATTTTTCTCACCTGGCCCAGGATCACGAGTTGATCATGAGCTGCTCTCACAATGCACTGCAGCTGGAAGCTGATGCTGTAAAGTGGGTGAAAACCTCAGCATGCGTCCTGTGAGTTTGTTTCCATGGAGACACATGCAGCA
The DNA here is from genome assembly GCF_023856365.1 of Brienomyrus brachyistius. Taxonomy (NCBI): domain Eukaryota; kingdom Metazoa; phylum Chordata; class Actinopteri; order Osteoglossiformes; family Mormyridae; genus Brienomyrus; species Brienomyrus brachyistius. The sequence goes on along the minus strand of NC_064535.1, from coordinate 11,310,000 downwards.
TGGTTTCACTCAAATAGGAACTATATTAAATTGCTTATACCATACCACACCATACCATATCCTGCCATACCACACCATACCATACCCTGCCATACCATACCATATCCTGCCATACCATGCCATACCATACCATACCCTGCCATACCGTACCGTACCATACCATACCGTGCCATACAATACCGTACTGTATCGTACCGTACCATACTATATCATACCCTGCTATACCATACCGTACCGTACCATGCCATGCCATACCATACCATACCATACCCTGCTATATCATACCATACCATTCCACACCATACTCTGCCATACCATACCATACCATACTCTGCCATACCATACCATACCATACTGCTTTCTTGGAATTTAATCAATACATAACCCTGGAATCATAGGACAAATACCATTTATATAAATATTTTTCAAAATCCAACTGTTCATTTTACAAGACAGCACAAAATACCACAATAAAATCGAACAGCGACAGCCAAATAAATTGATTCTAGTTTCACTCAACTGTTCTGCTTCTTGACTTCATATTTACACTCTGCTTTAAATTACGTAAGTTCAGAAAATCCCTTGAAATTCCAAAGAAACACTGCACATTGAATCCTTTTTTTGGTGAATTATGCAATATACTGATCAATTATTTAAAAGCTTTCGAAAATATTGCACCACTTTTCTTACACTCTCCTGTGTGCATCGTTTTATTAATAAGAAATTGGGCTTACAGCTTTTGATGTTACATTTAGTACAGAGAGTACAAATGCCATCTAGTGTTGATACAAGGTAAATACATTGATTTAAAAAAATGTTAAAATGTATGCTGTTCAGTAGTCGTCCGAGCCGATGTGGCATCTTAGGCGAGCTTCACCGCCGGCGAGCTCCCTCATCCAAGGCAAAGTGAAATTCCCTGACGAGTCAGAAGTTGGCACTCTAGGTGGTCGCCTGTGCCGTCTATGGTTAACCAACACGGATGCTGTTGTTCTAGATGATGTAATGATCGTAGGGGGAAATCGCAACACATGGAGCTCTGATTTAATTGATATTTTATGTTTTTAAAGGTGTAGCAGTAGTGCAATCCAGGACATGCTAAGCAATGTGGCATGTATAAGGGGCCTGAGTGCTATACAGAAATCAAATGGAGATCCTCTCAAACACAGGGATGCCTTGAAGACTCTGCAGGTCGCTGTCAGGTGAGCCTTGTCAAACATTAGCGCCAAGCTCCAAATTTAATTAAATAAATAATGTGATATATATTTGCTTGGTTTGGATAAAAATTAGCGAATTATACCTGTATAATCAAATATATAAACTTTCAAAAATGTCACCTGTGCCCATGGTGAGACTCGGTGAATTGCACAATTCATTAATAGTCATGCCTTCATCATGGTAAAGGTGGGATTCAAACCCCCAGGACTAGAGGTGTAAGGAAATGGCACTAATCACTGAGGCACCTATTAATAATCACAAATCCCTCTATACAGATTGCTTGCTAATTTACTGTATTATACAATTGATTTTGGTTTGAAATCGAAGTTTTGCAGAACAAGCTGGAAACTACACCATGTGTGTGGTAGCTGCAAAGCACTACTGGAATGCATGTCTACGGTTGATGGACACACCTCTGCAGAGACAAGAGCTTAAAGCTCCTGTGGAAGAAATCCTCAGAGCCATGGCCAGCACCAGTACTGGGGGGAAAAAGGTTTGGCTACCACTATGGTTAATGCAGTTCAGCTCAGTCCAGCCCAGTCCAATTAAGCCTGGGTGATAACAGTATCATTTAAAAAGATGTGATTTCCCTCTTTTCTCCTTCAGGAAGAAAGAAAGATATTAGCCAGACAGACAAAATTATTCCATGAGCGGCCATCGGGATTCATAAGAAACTCGCAGAGTGAGTCTAGATGGATCACAGCACAAATAAGAACCTTCTACAGCTTGCTTGTAGTTTAACGTTGCTTCTTAATATTATGGAGTAATTGTGAAAGTGTCCTTGTCAAACTTGCTGTTCGTTTTCAGGCATCTGCTGTAACATTCTTGCATTTTGCAGCCCTTGAAATGGCAGATGATGACGTGGCCCTGAGAGTAGGCATGTACAGCCTCCTCTTCCGTATCCATGCCGACCGAGCCGAATGGAAGGCAGGGCTGCTGATCCTGGACCAGGCTGTACAGGAGCTGCCACACACACAGCACATGCGGTGGGATAATGGGCCACAGTCTGTCTATTTTAATGTCCGTTATTGAAGTTAAAGTAAAATTTCTGGATATTTTGTAGGAGATATTCAGATTGGATCATTTCTTCCAGGGACCATCTGGTTATAAATGTATATTAGAATACTTATTTTTTTACATATCCCACCCATCTTTCCCTCCTTCGGGTTTGGAGTCCGAGCAAAGGGTCAGCTGTTTACCAAGCATCCCTGGATCATTTCAGGGGGTTAAGGGCCTTTCTGGAGGGTCCAGTGGATAGGCGGCTGGGATTTGAATCAGCAAGCTTCCAATCGCAGGCATAGAGAGCTAACCCACTGAGTCACACGACACCTGCTAGGTATATTTTGTCCCTGACTGGCAGGATCATCTTTGAACACCGTGTTTTGGCGAAAGCGAAGCTGGGTCAGAGCGTAGCGATGGACATGCAGAGGTTCTGCGACGAGGGTGAGGAGCACATGTCCTGCATGTGGCACCGCATGGCCCGATGCTCTGGAGACGCCCCCCAGAAGCTGGTCTGCTATCAGAATGCCATTAAGTCCTTGCAGGTGGGTGTGTGTCCTAGAACTGTCACTAATGCATAATTGTTGCAAATGTCTTGGCAGAAGCATCCAAAATCATACAGAATCGTCATCCAGTGTCTCATTAAGTCATCAAGACCCCTTGATTAATGTTAAGTATGAGATGAGCACAGTTTTAGATTTAAGTTTGATAAGATGCCTTTTAATCTTACTTTATAAATAAAACATATGAAATCTGTACCACGGACCCTGAAAATGTTTCATTAATTTCACCATAAATTTCCTTGAAGAATTTGAGTCTACCAATGATAGAAAAGTTTAATTGTTATTTTTTTGCACACGGGATAGATCTGCTTCTTCCAATTTGGAACTACTTCCAACTTATCAAGTTGCCCTTGTACAGAACTTTTTGACATTTTAATTTCCCCTCAACCTGTCTTGAATGGAACAAAAAAGAAGAAAAGAAAATGTAGGAAACCAACTACAGCACATAAATGAATCAATTAATACTAAGAGACATTTTCACAGGCACATTCTCACAAATTTATAATTGTTACATTTTTGCTGCATAGAATAGAGGTCTTTTGTACGTCATCTCATGAACTTTATAGATACCTAACCCTATTTTTATTCCTTTGGGGTTCTCTTATTTAAGGAATGCTGCTGTTGTATGTGTATAAATTCTGACAGGGAGACAGGGAGGTACACCCTTGACAGGATGCCAGTCCAGTAGTTAAAGATCTGTGCTGGGTGACTCATCACGTAGCTGTTACCTCACACATCCAGGGTTGTGGGTTTGAATCCCACTCTGGGTATTCAGTTGGCCTATTTTCCATCTGTCATGTGCAGTGGCGGACTGGGACAATAATTCAGGCCGGGAATTTGACTCCACTCCCAGGCCACCTCTGCTGCTGCAGTCACATTTACCAATAACTTTCACTACATCAATCACTGCCTAAAGGTTTTGCAAATGCAAGACATACTGAGCAGAATAGGGAGTGATTACTTTCATTGTATGTCAGCCATTTTCTGTTTGTGCCATCTTTTGAATGTAATACATCAGGAATGGCTCTTTCAGATGTTTGAATTGGGTGATACTTAAAAAAAAATCTAAATCCTTAGACTGTGGACGGGCAAAATAATCAAAAGAGATATCAAGGCTTTCACTGTCTCCTTCACCTTTCCCTGAATCATTCTCTCTCTCACTCTGCACATCTAGTTGCTCTGCAATATGAAATAAGCGGGTTCAATAATCTGTATTTATAATTGTGCAGCCATCAGTTGTATGTCCCCAAAATCACAGTCCTACTACTGATCTTATAAATCATAAAAAGCACATGTTGTTTAAAAAGTATAGCCTGCTGCCTGCATGTTTAGTTTTGCTTATCTTAAACTTTACCTGAAGGTTCCTGCTCTGACTCAAACGCTGAACTGTCCACCACCTCTAGCTCAACAGCAGGAGCATTTGCAGCACTAGTGCTACTGACGCTTCCTTCGTCACCTTTTCAAAATAAATAAATAAACAAACAAACATTGTAGGCTATATATTGTAGACTAGAAATTAAAAATCAAAATAACTAATACTGTATTCTTTTCCATACCATCTACTTGATTTATTTATTATTTAAAACAATTTGACCCACTAACACTATTCTGTCTACTTTTTATTCATTTTTATTTATTATATAAAAAATATGCTACATGTAGACGAAACGAAACTTGACACAGCACAGCAGCACTTACATATTGTTGCTCGTTTGTTGGTTTAATTTTATCTATTGTGATTATCTAAGTGATTTGGATGAAAGTGTTCGTCTGCCAAATTATTATAAATATAATGTAAATGTAATCTTGACCAACTTGTTCCCTTACTGGCGAACATGGCTGGGATTTTGCAGCTTGCTGCGTCTGCGGCCAGGGCTTTTTTCCTTTTTATACGCTCCCTCTCTGCTCCTCCTCTGCGTTTACGCTCCATTTCTTGAACGATTTAGTCAGATTTACCCTGTCTCTGGATATAGCCAGATATTAGGCAGTGCGCTGACGTTGGGTCATGTGGGAGTGTAATTTTCCCTCCGCCATTGCCTGATTCGTAGATTGAGAGATCCGTCAATTAATTCGTAGTTGCCCACCAGCCTATCACATGCCAGGCTGATCGTCTGCACAGCGGCAGCCGGCAGGCCAGAACTACCGTCAGGCCACCGGGAAATGTCCCGGTGCTCCCGATGGCCAGTCCGCCCCTGGTCATGTGTAGCCGGGGCCCCAGACCACCATAGCATTAGCACATATCTTTGAGGAGGTGTTTTTCTTTATAAATAATTTAGAAATTGCTTCCTTTTGTATTACATATATGAACTATTTAAATGAAATTGTAACAAGTGGTGATGTATGTAATGATGTATGTGATGTGTGGAGATCAATGGCCCAAAAATTTGGGCATTTGTGAGTAAGTAAGTTTAAATTTTGTGCAGTATCTGTGTCCAATATATACAGTTTGTCCTGATATCAGCTTAGTATTGATTGAAGAATTTCTTCTCTGTTGCAACATGTTCCTTCTAAAAAGGTAACACCAGGTCAGTAAAGAATTTCAGTCTGCTTTGATTTTACATTATGGGGCAAAGACACTGAACATGGCACTTTGGGCACTTTAGTCACATGGTATTTTAAAGTTTAATGGAACCTGCGCTTTGCTCCACATGCTCACAGAGTGCTGACTCTCGCTGGCTGAAGACTGAGTACCTGTTGGAGTTCGGCGAATGGCTATACTGCAGTCATTTCCCCCTCAATGATGCCGTGAACCAGATACAACTGGCCATCGACCTCCTCTTAAATCTTAAAGCTGATAAAGAGACCAGTCATGGTAAAGGGGCCAAGCAGTAATGTGTGTTTTTCTTAGTTTTCTTAGCCGTATTTTGTAGTTTTTTTTTTTTTTTTTTGGAAATAGAAACATGGGGATCAAGTATCACTATGTTGTGAACAAATAAAAAAAAATAAAGATAAATTTTAATTTTCATAAGTTTTAAAAAAATCTGTAGCACAACCTTTTTTTACTGCCTGTGAGTTAAAATAACACTTGTATACAGTATATGCACAGTGATTTATCTGGTAGTATCATTGCTTTGAGTAACGTATGCTGAATGAAGGCCTTTGTGTGTAAAAATGTGTTTTATTCTCTTACAAATGATCAGTATTATAATATAAAACTCCTGCAGAATGTTTGTATCTGTGATGGTTGAACCACGTACATGCGTTTCCACGCTCCACACTGCTGCTGAGAGCTCTGAGAGTTCCATTCCCGTTGACAGATGTAAACGAAGGCGCAGGGCCAGATTCTGTGAGCCGTCAGTCTCAGATGGGAGCGGAGGGGCCATTTTCCAGTCCAGCGTTGTGTGACCTGAGGGATGTGAAGCAGTTGGCTGGGCTGGTCAGAGCACACACGCTGCTGTCCGCCATGCTGGGCAGAGCTTCTCACCAGCATCTGCAGCATTGTCTCCTGGCCTGTTCCTATGTTCTGCGTATCTGGCAGGTACACACCTGGGCACATCCGAATCCATGAGCGAGCACAGCCTAGCTTTATAACTAATTATTCCACAGTCATTTTGATGGGTGCATGTTCTACGTAATTTTAAGTCACCAAAGTATTTGATAGACATTTTTGGGATCTTCATTGTAATTTATTTTTTTACATTCCTCTGATGACAGTTATCTTTGGCAACTGCTAGCGAAGTTACTGGAGAAACGGCCAAGAATCCCATTCTTCCCTCAAAGTCATCACCATCACCCACAGTGAAGAAAGACAAGGGAAAAAAGTCCAAAGAGGTCTTTAGTGCTTAACTTTATACATCAGTAATCCCAGCCAGGGTGCAGTCATCTAGTGCTCACTCAAAGAAATGTAGGCTGTTACAAATAATAAACAGGCCACTAGTTCATTGTGGGGTGGTTATACACCTAAGCATGCAGTTACTCACTGCAACAAGTATTCATGTAAACCACAAGACAGACAAAACTATTTGTAATGGTACGCCTCTGTAATACAGTATGAGCTGTTTTGATCCTTTTTTATTTCTGGAATTATTACTTATTCTTCAGTCTTATTTCTTTAAATCATTCAATATTTTCATTCGATCCACCACAGCCCCCACTGCTGCTTGCTGCTGAGGATAAGCCCAAACAGAATGTAGCTTTGGTGTTTGTGCCTTCTACCTCAGAGGAGTGGGCTCAGTACGATTGTCCTAAGGAAGTAAGACTGGCCATTAGCATTGACACAAGCATGCATTCTGTCAACCGGGAGAGCATCAGCAAGCAGGTGAGTCAACTTGATGCAGTATTCCTGTTAACTTGTGTATTTCGGGCACTGAAGACCCTGAAATGTGATCAGATTCTATCTGTGTTGTTGCTTTGTCTGGTCATTAGACCCAAACCCTGTACTTTCTGGATCTGCTGGCAAAGGAATTGCATTCTGCAGCTTTGACACACCTTACTCTGCCAGCTCTTCACCTTGCGGAGCTCATTGCACATAACCTAATGGACAACAAAAGTCTCTCTGATCTGTACCGCCTCAGGTGACTGGCTGTGTTTCGTGTACTGTCAGTTCATTAAGCATTACTTAATAACGTTAAATACACAGGTTCAGATACCTTTCCACTAATGACCTTGATTATTTATACCATTTGTTTAATAAAGATATAGCAATGTAAAATGTGTGTAATGTTTAACATAACAGTATTATTATTATTATTATTTAAATGAAGATAATATGACATTTTTGGAGCTATTCATAGAGAAATTCAAACAATTACTACTTCATCTCCTTCACTTCACATTCATGTTTCTTCAGAATCGCAAAGATCTGCTCAGCTTTAGGTCTAACCGCTTCAGCAGCATACCAGGAAAAGTGTGTTGGCTCAAAGTTCATATATGAAGAGGAACAAATCGCGTATGTGTATCCATCTGTAGTCTTTTATGAGGTGTTCATTGGTATTTTTACGCGAGATGGAATCTTACTCATGGAAAGAAAGAATTATTTTGAACTTCCATAAAGTGTTATAAAATGTAATCCTAAAATATCAAAATTGCAAGATTAAGTCTGTTGATATTTTATAACCATAAAGACATGACAGTATAATAACAGATGATTTGTATCACCTTATGATGTCTCATTTGTTAGTCTTTTAATTCATCCTGTGTGTTGCCCAGCAGTTCAGATTTACCTTGTCTCTTTTGTGATATTTTATGCCCATATGGTGCAACAAAATTCAAGTTGCCGGAAAGCTGTTTATCAGTGGAAGAATTATGGGCTTCAGACACTTTCTGACACTGACGTCAGTAAGGTTAGATGTTTATTTTCTGCAACAACTTCAGGCTTATTGGGTATTATTTGATATTTGCTTACTTTCATTCAATGGAAACCATACAAACAGATTTTCACTGATTCATTTATGGTATTTATTTTTATTAATTTTAAATTCAATTGTAATTATTTTTTAATAATTAATTTATTGCTAATAAATTAGACCATGGGGAGTCTCCAAAAACATTCACCGGAAATCAACCCCTGACATGTGATTGGTGTGTTTCAAGCATTATATTTACTTATATTGAACGCTGTGCTTCTCTGTAAGTAAAATGATGCTGATAAGCTTTATCTGAACAGGTCACCTTCAGTTGGGGAAGATCAAGTGGACCTTCTGCTCACCATATTTGGATTGACAAAGCTGAATTATGTCTCGGTGTGGGTTTATATCAGCCAGCCAGACTTCTTCTAGGAGAGGCTAACATTGTTGCAAAGGTTAGTAAAACAGGAGACACCTCTTATATACATTTGTCTATATAGTTATTATCTGTTGACAAGCATTTATCAGTAACTGTTCAGACATTTCGAAAGTACCGGTACCACTTTTGCTTTTTTGCCTGTTGCTTTGATGAAATGCACGAGTGGAGTGAAGGACATGCTTTGTTTCTGTGATGTGAATTGATGGGTTTTCCTTTTCATGAGCCAGCAACTCAATGATAGGGCTGCGGAAGCAAAGAGCTTACTCTCCCTCGCTAACCTGGCCCGACTTGAGCAAAACTACAGTCAGGCTCTGGCCCTGTTGCAAGCAGCCCAAACAATTGGTGGCGATGAGGACTTCTGGTACAGTCTGACCATGAGCCTTGCAGAAACTCTGGCAGAGGGGGAAGGTCATGAGAGAAAATTACAGGTGAACCCCAAAAGTACTGTTTAATATGAATAGGAAATGTCGACCTTGTATAATTACAAATTAATAACATTCACTTTAAATTATATTTTATTACTGTTAATCTCAAGCAGGCATGTTTGATACTAGAGCGTGCTATCAGTGTCCTCAAATCTGTTTTGGACAAGAGGCCCAACAGAAATCCTGTTTTAAAGTTCCAGATTGCATCGATGGAAGCTAGGTGAGTTTATTGTGTATTTAGTGATCAGAATCTCGCCTCCTGTTAAATCAGACTTCGATGCATCACTCTTGTACTTTACAGTAGGTTCTGCAATTCAGATTCCTTACTGCGAATAGTTATCATCATCTTTGGAGGTCATCATCTCCGGGATGAAAAGTGAAGGTTAGGTACAGTGCCACTGGGGAGGCAGGCATGGTCGGGAAGGACTCAGGTGGATTAGGTGTTGGCAGTGGACACTGGCTTGAGGTGCCTGAGCTTGTGCTGAAGGTTAGATGTTATCAGCTAGATATAGGCAACTTTACCTCCAGGCAAGGTATGGGCTGTGGAAGCAGACCTGTCATTCAAGAGTGGAGACGCTCCTACTCTGAGATTCCCCTTGATGAACAATGTTGGGTGGGTGCAGGGATACTGAGTTCCAGGCAGAGCACTGTACATCTGACCTTTTTCCGCATGGAAAAGAGAGTTGTCCCTATGTGGCTGTGAGCCACAGAGAAGAAGATCCCAACCGTTGCCTCTGCACCTTCTAAGTGAAAGCAGGTGTACAGTGAAGTACTGACCCACTGGGAAGCATCAGTGCTCACATGGAGATACCTTAATGGGTGTTATTGAGATGAAAAGCCTCACAGATCTAAACTGAAAGAAGAATTGTTATTCTATGCAAGCCATGGATTGTTCATAAGAAAGATTTGTGCTTGAAAACAAGGATCTTTGCAAGTGCAACATATCAAGGCACCCTAGGCCAAAAGTTCAGTGACCAACTTTGTGGTTATATCGTCTGACTAGAGTCCACATGTATTGAATACTGAGGTGAAGAGAGGAGCATAGCTATCAAATAATCGATGCTTGGTGGTGAGTTGGATTGGGTACATAGAGCGGAGGCCCAGTGGACCAGGACAACACAGATGTGCACTCAGCATTTACTGGGGATGTCTAGCTAAAGCTTCTGTGTGAGATGAATTCAACTCACACCTCCATAAAACCTGTGAGGTTGGGGATATTATGTCTGATTGTTCCCGACCTCAGTTACTACAGTGGCTGCAAAAAAAACTGCAGGTTGAAGAGAGAGATGAATGCGCTGGATGGATTATATCACCCAGCTGGCTTGAAAACATCTAGGAGTCCCCTAGAATGTCCAAGAATCTGCTGCCAAGGGAAAAGATGTCTGGTCTGACCTGCTGCCACTACAACCCTCACCAGGAAAAGTGATGGGAAAATGCTGACGATGATGATGAGGATGACAATGATGATGATATAAAAATCATTACTTTTCTTGTAGGAAAGCACTTTTTCAAATTCAGTCTCACCCTGAGGTCGGTTTCCATCCCGACTCTGTGAAGACATTAATGACAAGCTGTGATGCACTGAGAGACACCACTAATGAATTTCTTATGCTGGGACACCGAGAACAAGGGGCAGAGACTGCTTTGCAGCATGCAGAAACCCTGAGGTAAGCATTTTTTTTTACATTCTGGGATCCAGGTCATTTTTATATCCAGGGATTTCTGGTCATGTACTTCAGAACCCACTGTCTATGCTCGCTTTTGTTCCTGATAACATCTGAAGGCTGCATTATGCAAATGTTATGTTGCTTGTGGCAGCAAAGTAAATTACAACAGCAGTTTGCCTAAATAAGCATTCTTCATTAATTCACCATTTTCAGCCATTGTTTCTACATAAAATGGGTTAAAATGCCCATCCTGTTCTTTTTGTAATTTTGACGGCATATTGTTCTGAAAATGAGTGGAAGTGATAGGTTTGTTTGGTACTGTAGCAGCTTCACACCTCCAGGAAAGTGTTTGATCCCTGCTCTGTATCTTTGCATGGGGTTTGCATTTTCTTTGCATAGCTATGCAGGATTCCTCTGGGTTTTCTCCTGAAGTCATGCACTTATTTGAATTGCTATCACTATATTACCCACAGTGTATGATTGTATGTGTTTGACTATATGTCCTGCAGTGGATCTAAGGTATTCTCTGCCTTGTCCCCTGTACCGGAGTATAAGCTCCAACCCCCCCCCCCCATGGTATTATAAGATGGATTGATTAACTATATCGTTCACTGCACTATGACCAAGATTTTGTGATGAAAAAAAGTTCTTAATGACAAATATGTTTCTGTTAAACACCAAACTATCAGATATTTTGCTATTTCATTTTCTTTGAATTTTTCTTTTACTATATTCTGAGGTCATTGTAAAAATAGTTCAATGCCATGCTTTACTCAATGTTTAATGAAAGGTTCTTGTTTAAAATAACTCTTGCCAATTTTTATTTTTGAATGAAGTAACCTATTTGAACTCACCATTTCTGTTAACATTTCAAATACTCTTTCATGCACGTTGTGAATTTGTGAAAATTAACTTCTGCATAATTCAAACTGCACATGACCGTTACTCACTTGTGTGAAAAATGCCAGGGCTGTTTAGACCATCGACGGCTGGCTTGATATTCTTGCCTTCTCTCTGCCATTTTTTCTCTCTGTTTTAATCGAAATGCTGCTAAATGTCGTGTGTGTTAAGAATACAAACTGAAAATGCAAAGTTCTGTAATTCACTCCATTTGCAGAAGTATCCTTAGTCAACCATTATAGATTATTTGATTGCATGTTTTTTCAAACATTTATTTAGTGGACACGTTTGTCCTGAGGAGTGTACCAGTGAGGAGGGACAGAGAGTGTCCCTAGAGCCAATGTTGTTAAGGGTCTTGTTTAAGGGTTCAATGATGGCTCTGCCAGTCATGGGCCTTAAGCCAACAACCATCTGGTAATTGAAATATTTCTTGCAGCCCTACAGTACTTTCATTTATTCATTTAAATGTGGCAGGTTTAATTTTTTCATTAAATACTAACAAAAGCTAAAATATTTTGTCAAGGCCTAATCAAAATTCAGTAAAAAAGTAGATTTTTGGTACAACCATCTGGTATAACCATCTGATAATTGAAATATTTCTTGCAGCCCTACAGTACTTTAATTTATTCATTTAAATGTGGCAGGTTTAATTTTTTCATTAAATACTAACAAAAGCTAAAATATTTTTTCAAGGCATAATCAACTTCAGTAAAAAGTAGATTTTTGGTTAAAAACCAGCATATGCAGTAGATACCGAGAATGATGATGAAGGAAATCTTATTTGTCTTATCCGTCTAAATGTTTCTGGTTAAGCATTATTTATACATTCCCACGTACTCTGTATGTTCTTGATTGTGTGTGTTTATGTTTTAAATGTTTCTAAAGAATCCTTGCCAAAGACACTGAGGACATGGAGCTGAAACAGGGACGGCTATTGGACTCCTACTTTTCGATGCAAAAAGCCATTAGAGTTCAGCTCGATGTGCTCTTGGATGTTCAGCATATTCTTGTACCTGAAGAGGTGTAGTGCATTCTTTTATTAAGATTGATACACAGATACACCCTAAACGGTCACCATGGAGCACATGAATTGCATTTTCTATGTTTACAATTGTTCATATTAGTTTTAAACTAAATGTATTGTTTGTGTGTAGGAAAATAATTTTAGGAACCTTTAACCTTACAGATTTTATTGTGTATCGTGTCAATGACCGTTGTTAATCTAAGTAGGCATAAATCTGTATAAAATGAGAGAACATAAATGGAACCTTTACGTAACTGAGAAACATATTACCTGAAGCACTGAGTCTTGAACCCGCAAATAACCATATTAATGTTTAAATTTTGTTATGAACAACTAGTTTTATATGCAAGATATTAACAAATATTTTTACAAATAATATAATTTCACAATTCATTATTAAGCATTGATACTAGCAGAGTTTTTCTGATTCAGAATTCTTTCTTTGTCCATGTATTACGGAAACTTATTTTTTCTCAGAATAAAAAATATACCTGCTTCAAATGTAATAGCCTAGATGTGCCAACAGGTGGCACTCATGTCACATTATATTGCTTTTAATCTGAACAGTTAAACATGGTTTGAGAAATAAGTGTAATACTGAGAATGGACTTTACAGTTCAAATTAAGAGTCTCCATTGTATTATATTATATTGAGGTTATATTAAGGCTTTAATTTATGAAACGATTGTGTATTTTTTTTCTCTGTTATTCTCAAAGACAGCAAGTCTACACCATTTAAACAAAAACAGCATTATCACTAATACAGGCCTTGTATAAATACCATATATTCCTGGTTAATTTCATTGACTCTTCATTAAACAAAAATAATTAATAGATAATTATAGAATGAAATTATGGCAATTGGGTTTAAAAATCCATTAAAATATCAGTTTAGCTTAAGAAGGACTCATTAATGTACTGTAAGTAGATATAGGAAGAAGCAATGCTTTCTGTTCTGTATTTCTTGTCAGACTCAAGCCGTCAGCCTACCTGTCACGAGAAGACTGACACGCTACAGACTGGCGCTGGCAGACTTGGCTCTGGAAATGCTGGAACTGGTCTGCACAGAAGAGATGAAACAAGCCCATTTTTGGGAAAGGAAAGGCTCCATTGAGAGGACAGTTGAGGAATTTGTACGGATGACGCCAGACTTAACAGCTGTGCAACAGGTGAACTTTTATGCAGGGTTTAAAGCACAACATGTGGTGGTGTTGGTGCATAAACAGAACCTTTTTACCAAATGGAAAAAACCTAAAATGGTTTGTTTTATTTGTTAATTAAGCATATTAATTTTACAATAAATAAAGTAAGCTCTGCTATATGTGACAATTGCAATATCTGTGACATTTGCAAGTGATTGATCTGTATTCTCCTTCCTGTAGGAATGGCTCAACACAAGCAAGAGTCTAGGACAGGTGGCCCTGATGCAGCTAGAAGCTGTAACAAGCAGTTGTACAGAGAGTGTGGAATCCAGAGCCAGGGCCCTGTGCATGCTGGGAAGGTGTCTGAGGTTGCTGGCTGTCCAGAGGGACCCCCTGTACCTTGCTACCCAGTGGAACATCGAATTGGTGGTAAAAAACCATTGGCTAATTTAAATGGAAGCATAATGATAAGGATTTGTAGCTTCTTAAATTGAGAGGAGCCAATACTTCAAGTAATATTGAATATGTTAAGTTTATTGATTATCTTTTGTCATAAATAGTTAATTCGGTATGTGTCAAGTTGGATACAGGCAGTCCCTAGAGTTCAAACAACATCTGTTCCCTGAGTCTGTCTTTAAGTTGAATTTGTGGGTGAGTCAGCAACAATAAAAGTAACATATATATGGCACTATTGTACCTTTAGCTGATGAATCGCTGGAGCCATGCAATGTTTTCATGAGCATCACAAAATGTGTGAGTTCATTATTACAAATCAATGTACTTGCCCTGAATCTTATATATAAGAGGCTTTATGGTATTCATTCGTAAGTACAATGTGTTGTACGTATGTTGGAATTTCTTAAGCCACAGACTGCCTGTAGTATATATGAGAATTATATGAAAATTATGTATGTGACTACAGAGTACTTCCTTTTTTGTTATTGAAGGAAATATTACCTGCCAAAGTTTGAGACAGTACTAAAGACATTGCAACTTTAAATCTAATCAGGTCTCAGTCAGTCCGATATTCTAGTTAACCTACAAACATTTGAAATTAGCCTCCTGCATTTCATTTGATGTTTCGTGACTATAATTACATTTGAAACAGGCCAACCTTTAAGACTTTGATGTAACGAACTGGAAGAGCAGAAATTGAATTTCCTTTTCATAACGCTTTGAAATATCACCTATCGAAACACTTCTTACAAATGTCTATCTTCTGATTTATTGGGCTTATCTTCAGAACATGCCATTAAGTTTCTAAAAGTCATTATGCAGTATTAGCTAAATATTTTTGCAAGAATTTTTGAAAATCAATAGAAACTGCTACTGTAAAAAGGAAGGGAAAGCCAGTGCAGTAAATGAAAGGGTAAATTAAATGAAAAGCTAGCTATATGGTTATATGGTTAGAGTTATATGGCTATATACAAAACATATATAGGGAATGGACAAATAACATGAGATATGAAAACATGAAAAGGGACTTTGAAATAAATCCGAATTACAAACACTACTGCAAAGGTGAGTCATATCTGGTTTAATACCAGTTAGCAGTATGTGACAGCTATGAAAGAGGTCTGACAGTCAGCACTTTGATATGTGAGTTTTCAAAGCAGTATGAGGCAACGAACAATTTCAAAGAGGCCAAAGAGTCAACGCTCAAATTGCAGGTGCATCAGTCACAAAAGATGCAACATTACTTAGTATGTATATGGAATCTCAAAAATGATGCCAACTTACGCCAAAAAACAAATTGCATTGCCAAAGAGCAGCAGTGGCACAAATTGGTTCACAAATTGAACCTCATTGACACAGATGACCACTTAACTGGATAATTGCTGAACACCACAAAACTTCGGCCTCAACATTTACCATTGGCATGGCCTACACACACGCACGGAGCCCCTGAAGGGACCTTGGTAAAAAATGTAAATGATCTTGCTTTCAAATGATGGTAAATGATGGTAAGTCTTGCGCACGAGATACTTTCACGTACGCTCGCAGAAGTATTTAATTTTTTTGCACAGGTCCCTTCGCTGCTCCGTACATATATGTATGCTTATGCCTTATATTTTATGTTTTATTTTTAATGTGGACTTTTGCATTAAACAATATGTCCATTATATACAACTGAATACCGAAATTCTCCACGGCCATCCAATGTTCAATTGTGAGTAGGAGAAAAACAGAATGGAGATGAAACAAGAAGATGGTGAAGAAGAAGAAATGGAAGATCTGCAAGGAAGTGCCGTGAGGCCAGTTAATATGAAGCGGAGACAGTACTCATCCAAGACTGCAAAGCTGCAGGTTTTTAATACCACATATTTATAATGCCTTTCTCCTATTTAATGTTATTTAATGTCTTTCTCAATATTGCGTATGTAAACAAAATACTTGAAATTTTTATTTGAAAAAAAGAGAATAGTAAATATATGGAATTTGTTGTGAAGTGTGAAACAGTTATCAGTGAGTTCCTCTATGCCCAAGTGAGATGATCACTGTAAGGATTTATTGTGTCTTTCAGCAAAGGCACAATGCGGCCCAGAAACTGTTGGCCCAAGCGAATGAAACTCTTGCCCAGGCCATCGGTTTGTCACTCCAGCATAAGTTTACCCACATCCTGACAGATGCCAGCCTTAATATGCTCGAATGTTATGGACAGTTCGACTCAAACTTAGCTGGTCAATACCTGGCTCTATATCAGGTAAGGTGATATGTATACTAGTCATGGGTGAGTGTGGATGTGTTTTCCAAGTGGATGTATGTCTGTTCTTCTAGATCTATGTCTTGAATGAGTATGGATGTGTTTCTTATGAATGTGTGTTCTTCTAGATCCATGTCTTGAATGAGTATGGATGTGTTTCCTATGAATGTGTGTTCTTCTAGATCCATGTCTTGAATGAGTATGGATGTGTTTCCTATGTATGTCTGTTCTTCTAGATCAGAGTTTCTCAAACGAGTGCTCGCAGATCCAAAGATGGTCCACGTTTTTGCTGCCTCCCAGTTCCCTGCAAGACAGACCACATTTTTGCTTCTGCTAGGTCCAAAGCCATTTGGGAGTCACGGAGGAATGGGTTGAGAAATACGGTTATAGATTCATGTATTTGTATCTTCAGCAGCTCTTTACCTACTTTTCCTCAGAGTTGCCGCTCTTCATCTATGATGAATGATGCGCTGAGAGCAGCCTGTGCCGATGTAGACGCCTCCCAGCTTGCTGCCTTGCTTAACGTGCAGCGTAACCTGCTAGCAACAAAGGAAGAAGGGCCGAGTACCTTGCTGAGAAGTACTGAAGAGATCTTACAAGAACTGTCAAAGGTAGCGCATTGGGACCTCATCCGAAGTTCCAGATTTTAAACATCAACTCATTAACCAGCATTAAACAAACACGTTTGTTGTACAGGTTTACAGAGACCTGAGTATCAGCCCTGAATTTTTTTCTATCTTGAAAGAGCTGCCATCTAATTGTAAGATCCTGCTGCTCCAGCACACAGATGATAGGTGGGCCTAAGCTGTTTTTATTTATAATTATTGTAAGCAAGCCAGTTAGTTCTAAATAAAATGCAGGAATTATATGCATTTGGTGCTTAAAGTAATGTTACTGTAGTATAATCAGTTTTCATACATTATCAGCATTTCTTTCAGTTTCATAGGGTAGATTAATGTATCAAGATATAGGTGGATGCTTTGTGGTATTGTGTATAGCATTGTACCCAAAATGTTAACATTTATCTGTTTGAAATGGAATATAATTCAAGTATTTTATAGAAAAGTATTATTGTTTTTGATGTATTCACCAGTTCTGCCGTACTAATCTGATTTCATAACTATTTGCAACCTGCCATCCTTCAATGATTTTGCTTTTCTTAGATTTGTTTGCTAGTGTGGTGTTGACCTAATGGTGTACAGTGATAAATCTGAAATGATGTTAACTGTCACCACAGATCAGTGCTTTATGGAGCTTTTTTTGATAAAGCAATGGCAACAAGCCAGAGACAAAAGGGGGCTCATCTCTCCGGTAAGTAATTGGTAGGATTTTTATTCATTGTAAACAGAATGAGTGTTGTAATACATATAAACATTAGTATGAGTTGTGTTAGTTTTAATTCTCATTTACATTGACATTTTTATTTGACCAGATTTTCAAATTAGCGCGTTGCTGTCTATCGACAAAAAGGCGTCAATAAGTAATATTGGATTAAATGATAAACTAAAGACATCCTAACTGCACAGCGAAATCCCTTAAGGAATTCTTAAAATACATAACTAAAATAGCTATTAAAGGAAATGTAGTCAAACTGTCGCAAGGAAGAAGAATAAAAGTTTAACGCATAGAGTGTTTTTGATGACTCAGAAAGTTTTCAGGACTTGTATTTGTCCTTTAAAGAGTTTTCCCTGGGACTCACAAATTCACTCATCATTTTGGCTCAACAGATCAGGCCAAATGAAGTGAGCTTTTTTATGAGAATGAATGATGAAATGGACAAAGAGAATATGCAGTGGGAGAAGGGGCTTTAGGGTCTCTCACAGCTGTTTACACTCATTACAGGTACACTGGTATGCACAAAGGTGGCAAAGGCCAACGTTGCTCCAGAGGACTTCTCCAGGATCTTGGAAAATGCCAGCTCCTTCAAACAGGAGAATATGAAGAATCTGCTGAAGGACAAAAATCTGCACACGGTGCCCAAAAACTCTGTAGTTATCCTTAATGTTTTATTTATCTATTTGCCTTGGCTTAGCGAATGATTAATCGTGTTTCGAACTCAAGATGTACTAATTGCTCAGATTTTTACACAGCCGTTAAATGTCTTGAATTGAGTTCTCTTTATTCTTATCAATATTTTGTACTGGAAAAATCAATGGGAGTTACTAACTAGAGGTCTAAGGTATCCAAAGCAGTAATGAAAATGAAACACAAATGGAATAACCATTGATTGGAGCAAAAGTACATAATTAGAATGGCTGAAATTGTGAAAAGAAGCTTTTCAATGGGCCTCATTTTTCTCCATGCTGCTTTTCGCATATGGTGTATATACAATTAAGTAAATATTGAAGGTGAAGAAAGAGAAATAGAGATGGAAAAGTCATATTGCAAGTTAGGAAGCCAGTGTTATGTTTGCTCCACGAAAAAGTTCATTCCAAACCAATTATAGGTTTTCAGATTAAGTCCATCTAAAAGGCTTATGTGTTATTAAATGCTATGTCAATACTTCTAATGTTTTCTTTTTCGTTCTTTTTGTCTGTGCAAAGATCAATATGGAAAAAAATGCTTTTAATTTCAATTCTATTGTGCAAGCGATGGAGAATTACTTGCATCCCATTGTCTCTCAGTTTGATTCATGTTTTGGGTAAGTCAATGACAAATGATTTACGACTTGCTATTAATTACATTTTTGAGGTGATGTCTTTCAGTGTTAGTAAACATACCTTACGTTTTTTCCATCACAGTTTGTAAGTTTCATTTCATTGTCAATTAATGGATTAGAAACATTACGTATAAGACTATAGTGACAATTCGCGAGTCACTGGACTTTGTCCTGGTGTGTAGTTAATAATGCTGACTGAATAGTGTTTTGAGGGGAGAAACTCTTCCATACTTTAACTGGTGCGACTTTTCATGCGTTGTCAATGTGAGGACATGGTCTGTTTTTGGGTATATTTGTGAGGAATCTTAAACCAAGACTGTCACTTTCATGACATTAATCATACAGTAGACAAAGCTAAGGTGCCACTAAGACTTGTGCATCCATTTTGTTCTCTCATTGTTTTTTAATTTTCTGCAATTGACACATTCACAATTTCCAATAATTTACTTTAGAAAGCTGACAGATGTCTGCTGATTCTATTCTTTCTCTCTTAGAACAAGGCATGGCACTGTTCATACTTCCATTGTGGATTCTGCCAAGACCAAAGCCAAGGAGGAGAAATCACTATCAAATAAAGACCCTCCTGGTTTGTACCATTCAGGTCATCCTGTGTTTTCTGGTTTTATTGGGCAAGAAGTGATCAATGTGCTGATCAGAAAGGATTGATATTTTTATAAATGTTTCTTTCATACTCTTTACGTTCTATTTTCATTTTTTGGGTTATGCATGGGTTAGGCTTTAAGGGTCGAAAGTTGCATTTTTCAGAATTTGCTAGTGGAATGAAACAATTTTCAGAATTTCCTAGTGAGATTGAACTATTTTAAAACGTCTTGCCTAGTGCTTCTGGGAATAGTATTCAATGGGCAACTGTATTAGAACCCATGCGTTTATGGTGGGGACTGTGTGTATGTAAGGTACCTGTGTAAATGGATAAAGCATCAATTAAGCAACTGAATGTAAATGTCTAGTGTTATCGCTGAGTGTTTCTATGCATCAGGCTCTCCAGCAGAATGTGGGGAGTGTGTGATTCTGCTGGCAGACAGGAACCTGATGGAGCTTCCCTTAGAGGCGCTCAGTGTCCTGCAGAGGCGTGGGATCCGCTCCGTTAGCCGGGATTTCTCCCTGCAGCTGTTCCATAGCCGTCTGCAGAATCATCAGACTGGTAAATAGGAGTCAGTTTATAAAATAAGGCTGTATCTTATATACATATATACACCGTGCTCACAGAAAGTCTTGGGATGATTGCTTGGTTCAGTAAAAATATTGCAAATTGATTGGGTTTATAAATGTGTTCACATTAAAAACAAACTGTACTTTTAAGTAAAACATTAATTTCAAGTAGTAATAAACTGAAAGCCAAATTATAGCTCTAAAAGTGTTGTTCAGCAATCTCTCTGGGTGCTTTTTAATTCGTATCACCTTTGCAATACTAGTAAAGACCAGACATTTGTGTTTAGTATCCCTTTGGGAGCCAAAGACTACAATTGCAATTAATAGCACAATGGCAAGAACAGACCTGAATGAGTCGGCCAAAACAAATATGACAATAAAAAGAAAATGTCTGGTTGGAAGATATGTGCAGATATGTTTAACATTTTTTGTCAATGGACTTTTGTTATGAAATCAATATATTTGCAACATTTTTACAGACAAGCGTCCCAACATTTTGTGCACTCAGTGGGATGAATACTTTTTATAGGCACTGCACGTTCGCCCTTTCTTTGGTTTTAAGCCCTCATGTGGAAAATTAGATGGGCACATTCAGCCAAGCTTCAGACACAGGTGAGACCAAGTATTTAGGAGGTTAAGGGGCCTTTTTAAGCAAAATGTATGGCAGAGCCTTGAAGTCCCAGCAATGAGATGATTCACTACCCACCATGCAAGTTGACAGCATACTGCGGCTACCCTTAAGGGCATATAGTTGCTAACATTGTCATAATACCTGACAGCCTCAGGCCTGTAGCTGGAATCACCTAAAGGAGGGAAATAAGCTTTTGGCTGGACACAAAGCAGCTGGTATATGGAGCTCAGGGTTGTATGAGTGTGAGTCATGAACTGCTATCTGGTGTTTCTCACCCTTCTGACAAGGTGATCACTGTAATTGAAATTAATTCTTTCCTTTTGTTCTTGCTGTCCTTGTGCCTTGTGGATTGATTGCACTGGCCTGGTTTTCTATCAATGCTGTGATGGACTGCCTCATAGCCACATTTAATACACATTTTGTAAAATGTTGCACTTATATGATAGTTTTGTTAATTATTTTAAGATATTTTGACTGAATAGTATTGTCAATGTTTCTGCCAACTAGACTAAGACCCTTTATTAGATAAAATATTGCCCAGAGCATAAGAATTTCAACTTTAGAACCTATATTTTAACTTGTGCCTGGTTGCCTCGGTCATCATGTCACATTTTAATAGAGATTAAAAGCTGGTAAGAAGGATTTTGTTCTGTGGTTGTCGATACATGTTTCCCTCTAGTAAAATTACAGTTACACTTGTTTAAAGTTGAATATTTGTGGTTTTATATTTACGCCATGAAATTAAGAGGCTTTATTTATTTATTTTGGTTAAACCTCCTCTTTAAAATTCAAACAGCCAGACTACCTTTTTATAAAACGAATGCCTCTTAAATAAATTTAATTTATTGTAATTTGCTTCTTTCTGGAAATAATATCCAGGTCTAATTCTGTTCATAATTTGCTTAAATCTAGTTTGCGCCCCCGTTGTAACCACTGACAGCATTAATTTAAATGAAATATAAGTATTAAGAATAAAAATATAACATCACATATTTTTCCTTTTTTGTTCCATATTTAACTATTTTAAAAAAATCATAAACTGCAGAGAAAAGTAAAAATATTCTTATGCTTATCCTGGTCAGAACAGTGCGAGTGACCTTGGGGTACAAAGTTGGTAAACCCCAGACAGGAGCACACAGACACATTAGCATGCACAGTAATATTCAATGGGCAATTTAGAGACACCAGTTAGCCTACAGTAACTGCATGTCTTTGGACTGCAGGTGGAAACTGAATTACCTGGAGAAAAACCATACAGAACAAGGAGAATATGCAGACTCCACACACTGAGAACAGAGATTCCAACCCCTAATGTTAAACGTATAAGGTTACCGTGCTGCCCCTTTAAATATCGTATAGTTGTTTTTAGCAGTATGGTACTGGTCATTAATGCATTCATTTTATTTTGTCTTTATGGGGGAGATTTCTCCATTACTATTGGCTGAGGTGGCTACATTCTATATTCATTCTGTTCAACATTCTATATTTGACTGTCATTGAAATGCCTAACCTTCAGTTACGCTAATAATTCTGCATCTGTTACAGTTGAAAGTGCTGGCAAAAAGGAAGTCAAAGGTGGGAAGGCAGTGAAAGGGACAGGGGAACAAGGCAAACCCATCAAAGCGGTGAGCAGAATAAAGGACCCTGGCAGTAATAGATAGTTGATGTATATTGATGTTTATGCCTTTTAAACTGAGTTTGTAATTTACCTCCTATTCTCATTGTTTCAAAGTTCTACTGACGAATATGTTATTTATAATAATAGGGACCCTTTGTATTTCAAGTTATATTCCTTTTGTCTGTCACTATCACTTTTTTTGTAGTTAAATGTCTGTATTTTATTATGTAATGCATTATTTATCAACTATTTTCCTTTATTATATTACAAAGGTGCCTGTAAATCGCGTTTTACCACCAGACGCCATTCCTGTAGACACTCACAACATTAAATGTATCCTTTTGTCTCAAATTAATTAAAAAATATATTTTGAAGCTTCAAAACAGAAGGAAAAGTGTTTAATTTAGGTACTTTATTATAATATAAAAATTCTTAAACCTCTGACCATGCTTAGAAAATTGAAGTAATTTATTAAACAAACGGTCTGTGTTTGACGTTACCAACATGTGTGTGGTAATATTCAGCTGTGGGTCATTCATTATGTTTTGTTTCATTCCAAATAAAGAATGTTTAAGTTGAACTGGATTCAGAAGAAAAGGTTACATTTGCAGGATGTTAAACCTGTGCTGCTTTATTGCAGAGATTGTGGGCAGTTCCTGTTGCCACCTCCTGCATAGCTATAATAAGACATAATCCCTTGTGTTGCATGTCATGTTTTCTGACGGTCTCCTTTTTGACCATGGAAACCAATGGTATTACAATCCTGCAATGATGACATTTCCCTTGACACCCTTGTGTAGATGTTGTGGATCCATACAATGAAGCTGGATATTTGGGTGAACTTTTATTTTGTATTTATGTTTTTTTTTATCCCAGTGAGGCTTTAGGAGCCAAATTATCTGTAAATTATATAAGTCTGGGAGAGCCTAACCAAACTGTGCTGTTACCTGACTCAGACAAACAGTACAACAGAAATGAAAAGTGATATGACAGTAAGATATTTTAGAATTTATTGATTCTCCTCTGTTGGTGTTGGTATATCTGTCAGTTAGTGGCAGATCTAACTGGTCGCTTTTGTTTGATTTCAGATTTCAGTTTCCTGCGGATATGTTTCAGAGTGAATTTCTCTGGTAAAGTTTCTGCGTGTCCTTGTCCTCATTTTGCCTCCTCAGACTCTAACATTGTTAGTGCTTCTTTGTTTTCTTCTTAGGGTGTAGTAGCCCAGTGGAAAGAATGAGGCAGATACTGGAGAAGCACAACCACCAGTATACCTCCCTCTGGCAGGGGTTCACTGGTTTACATCACACACCAAGGTCAGAGTGATGCAAACTGCGGGAAGACTTTTTTTTTTTTACAGAATACTAGTCACAGTTTGTAGATGTGCAGTACTTCAGAAGAAAATGTACAGCAGAAGGGATTTGATTGTTTGCCTGCACTGCATCCGTTGTTGGACTGGTCATGTGGGTATTCACAGATTTGCTGAGCTACACTGCAATGTAACAAATGTGTCACATTTCATTGTTTTGGCAGTCTTGCTGAATTTGAGCAGTGTCTGATTAACTGCAGTGCTTTCATCTTCAATGGAACGGAGAATTTTCTATCCTATATTCCACCTTCCAAGCTTGTTGCCCTCAATATTTCAGGTATGTTAAAACATAATTTTATGGCTCTTTTTGATGTGATATGGCTGAACTTATTCGTGTAATACTGTATATTCATGTATTCCGTGTTACTAATACTGTATATACATTTTATAAGCATAAAAATCCGTCCATCCTCCAGCCATCTATTCCGGTCAGTATAGTTTGGGGGCCTGGATCGTATCCCAGACTGCACAGGGCCTAAGGTCCATTGTGGGGTACATCTGCAGGAGGGAATGCATGCAACACTGCATAAACAGGAATCTGTCTGTCCTTGATATGATAATTCTCCAGTTGCTGCCTGAATTGACAAGGTCAAAAATATTCATCATAATTCATAATTCAAAAGCAGACAACAACTCAAAGTGTCAGTGTCTTTTGCATTATTGAAGGAAGCCATATAACCATGCATTTCTGTGTTAGGGACACAAGAAGAATCTCATACTTTTGAAAGTTGAAGTACATACAAAAAAACCTTTATATCACCAGATCAAAATGTGTGTGGTTAGAGCACTGTAGGAGGGCAAAGCTTAAAAAGTACATACATAAAAGCTGTAAATGTGAACTAACAACAATTTTCAGCTGTGTAATGTTATTTCATATTGTCCTATTGAATTGCATAAAGTCACTGACAGAATGGATATTGCTTAATTGAATGAAGATGAAACACAATCCGAAATGGATGATATTGTGTATAATAACTATTTTGGCACATTGTAGTGTGAAGATCTGCTACATTGGTAGGAAAAGCAGTATTTGTAATGAGAAAATGAGGGCTTGTGTATGCTGTTACACACAAGTACCATATTTCTTCCAGAGTGCAAGATGGCCGTCCTCCTTGATCTAGCGCACAGCTCAGTGAGTAAACTCAGACAGTCCAAGATAGATTCTCAAAAGAGGTAAATGCACTTTTTAATGTACTACATTTGTTTGTAAATCCAGAAATCTATCAGAAATCTATGCAAAAGAAGCTAATCAAATTTATATGTATGAGTATAATGTGTATGCATTACTATGCACCTTATGGCAGTGTGTATAGTGCTTGGTGTTTTGGACAAAATTATCCATGATGTATTTGTTTTTAGTTTTTGTGGCAGATAAATTGTTGTCCATTATGAAATTTGACGTCATACTGTTTTCTGCACATAATACCGCTTGTGATTTTTTTTTTTTTTTACAGTGCGAGGCAGCTGACACTGGAAAGCCCCGTAGAGACAGCAGTACTCCTCAGTCTCAGTGGGGTTCACTGCATTATGCTCAATCAGTGGCACACCACCATTCAGAGGAATGTGCACAACATGGATATTATTCTGGAGAGTAAGTATTCAAAACATTCATTGACTGTGTAGTCTTCGTGTAAAACTGTCTAATAAAACTGATGAATACCACACAACAGTACCAAGCAAAGATTGTGTAATGGACCCCACAAAGATGCAATCATAAAAGTAAAAATGCCAAAAGTCTTGTAGTTTGGTTCCTTATGGTTAAGGTTGCGGCTGGATAGGGGTCAAGGTCTCCATGTTGCGATTTTAATTTTCCCATACAAATGAATGGAGAATCCCCACAAAGATATAATTACAAACCTGTGTGTGTGTGTGTGTGTGTGTGTGTGTGTGTGTGTGTGTGTGTATGCATGTTCTACTTTTGCTGTAGACCTTTTGAAGACTGGAATGACTTCAGGCCAGACAGTCCATGATCTTAGAAGACCTGAAGCCCAAAATTTTTCCACTGATGGAAGTACGGTACCTACAGATCACAGAGGTAGAGAACATGAACAGAATGTTCTTTTGTTCAAACTGAATCTCTCGATTCCGCATGGACACATTCCTTGAGAGACACAGGTTAAAATAATTCCCAGGTTTCTTATACCTTCCTGAACTTTCTGTTTCTTTCAGTATATTAGCTCTGATGATTTTTTGATTTATTTTTTTTTGCTTACATTGCGCGAATGGACATAAAAAATGTTTCCATGTTGCCCAAAGTTCGGGTTCTGTTATGAAATCTGATTGATTTGAATGAAAATAATTCTTGATTGTTTGCTTGTCTTGCAGCTGCCATGTCGTCAGAGCTTCCTGAAATGTGTAAGGAGGGTAGTGGCACCTCCAAAGTTCAGAATAATGTCTCTGTTTCTCCCTGGGCTTTCAACTATGTCGTCTACGGGCTACCAAATTTAGTGGTAACATGACACACTTTTTATCTATATCATACATTTATTACATTTACACACATAAATTGTAACTTTTTCCAATTCACTTTCTAATTACTTATTTATCATATTGAAAAATATTGTGCTTTTATGTTATTTTACAATTTCCATATCCATCTCAATGAGGTAACCTACGTTTAATTTCGATGTTTCATCATTGACCAGTTATCTGTGTTATTTAAACAAAAAATGACTAATGCTTACAGATGTCAACAGGCTGTTAGAAAGCTAAAGTCACACTCGATCCAATATCTGTTTGAAGCAGACCATTTTACAGCTCTTCTGTGAAACACCTTAATGCCACTGACTAAGCAAACTAATCCAATGGCTGTGAACATGTTTGGCAATTGAAATATAAATGTTTTGTGATTTTGTTTTGTGACTACATGTGATTTCAACATCCATCCATCCATACATGCATGCATTTTTTATACCTGCCTTGTCAGTTCATACTAGCTCCTTATACAAATGTTCTCTGATTCAGCAAGTGTAATGTAAGATTCCAAAATTATGCTAAAATTTCATAATATGACCTCCTGTGAGAATGTTTCAGATAAAAGCATAAAAAGGTGCACTTATATATATATATATAATATTATATATATGTCTCCAAGCATTTTTGGTGTGAAACTTATATGAAGGTTACGGCTCTTGTAGCATGGAAATAAACTGCAAAAAATAATCATGTGCTGTATTAATTACACATATATTATGGGCCCAATTTATTTTTTATATCTGCATGTTAACACATGCCAACTGCTGCAAGCAATGAATCATGCTTCAACTGCATAAACATTGTATTACACTAAATGTGCAGGATCAAAGAGGTAACCGGCTTTGTGCCTCATCCGTAGCTAACAAATTTAGGGAGGTTCAAACTTGTTGTTGTATGTGGCTAGGCTAATATACAGCTTGTGCAGTACACAAAAATACAATGCAGATTTATTACTCATCACTGAGATCAGAGGAGAATTGCTAAACTAATTGAAGCTTGTAAAAATATAAAGAAGTGCACAGAATGAAGTGGCTCTGGAGGCAAAACTGGGTCCTACCTGTACTACCTAGGTGTACCTAACACAGTGGGTCCTACCTGTACCATCTAGGTGTACTTAATACGGTGGGTCCTACCTGTATTACCTAGGTATACCTAATACAATGGGTCCTACCTGTACTACCTAGGTGTACCTAACACAGTGGGTCCTACCTGTACCATTTAGGTATACCTAATACAGTGGGTCCTACCTGTGGCATCTAGGTGTACTTAATATGGTCGGTCCTACCTGTATTACCTAGGTATACCTAATACAGTGGGTTCTACCTGTACTACCTAGATCTACCTAAAACAGTCAGTCCTACCTGTATTAGCTAGGTGTACCAAATACAGTGGCTATTGAATATATACACACATAAGAAACTTCTGTGCAACAATACGTTTATGTCACCTGAATATCTATGCTTGTATTTACACTGAGGTAGTAGTTCAAGTGATAATGGATTATCATTTACAATTATAACATGTCGTTTCACTTGGTATTGACAAAAACTAACTGATTTGCGTATTTAAAAATAGTGAATGACTTGCTCTAATTTTGAAATTTGAGAACATGCATAAAAATGTAATTATGCATAAGCTGTTAATCCCCCATGCTCAAATGTTTGCTGTTATATTTGCCCGACTTTTAATCAAAGGATTCCAAATTGGTAGACGATTTCCTCTTCAGAAACTTGGCTTCTGGTGATGGAATAATATGCCCACTTGCCAAGGGCTGGCTCAAACTGATTAATTTATTAATATTTGATGAAAAGTACTTACTAAAGTGTCCCAATTTGACATTTTTTTATTGAAGGCTGCAATAAGAAGCATAACCAGCTTGGGCTTGGCCCGTGTGATGATGAAGCTGACCGCGGTAATGAAGGTAAAGCCCTAAACATGATGAAGTGATGAATTCTGTGCCTGACCATGTGCAATAAATTATGATTCATAAGATATTTAAGAATTCATTACATGTGCCAGAGGCATAAAGAGTAATTCCCTGGCCAAACTTCAATTTAATAAGTGGACCTGTTGGAGAAGACAGTAGCACGATTTCACGTGCCCCATCTTGCTCTCCATTCAAGATACAGACATGTACAGTAAGTGAAATGGTCCATTATTTGCTATTTGCATAAGCACATGTTCATCGGCATGCTTCTTTTCCCACGTTACACATTGTACTCCCTTAAAGGCATATGCACGAATATATACCACGAAGAGCCAAACAATTATGATCACCCACAGATGACGCGAACGACGGTTTTCTGAACAACTGTGCTAGTCAATATCAGGGATATATTAGGCAATGAGATGGATGCAGGACAAATGGGCAAGCATACAGATCTGAGTGATGTGGACAGGCGACAAATCGTCATCGACATGGTTTGCGTGGTGCTCCTGGTTAGTGGTGGTGAGTACCTACTGAAAGTGGTCAGAGGAAGGAAAAACCACAAACTGGCAACAGACTGTAGGGCGGACTGTTACATTAATGCATGGGGGCAACAGAGGGTGTCCCATCTGGTACAGAGTGACAGAAAGGCTACTGTGACACAACGGACACAAAGATAGGGATGGTGCAGTGGTTAGCACTGCTGCCTCACACCTCTGGGACCAGGGTTTGAGCCTCTACCAAACACTCAATTTTTGCCTCTGTGTGTGCCCTGTCTCGGGCTGTTCCCTGCACCTGTAACCTCTGGGATAGGGTGTGGACCCTCCGCAACCCTGAATAGTTTCGGAAAATGTATGGACAAAATAACTGTCGCAGCACACAGTATGTCACACGCTGGTGAGGACAGGTATCAGAATCAGTCACTGTTCTCACACTGCCTAGGCTGGGGGGTTCGATTCCTCGTTCTGCCTGGGTGGAGTTTGTATGTTCTCATGGCTTTCCTTCAGGTACTCTGGTTCCTGTGGTAGAAAAACTATACCAATTGCATTTAAGTGAATTGCAGTCTTTAAATTATACAAGTGTGTGCCCTGCAATGAACTGGCATCCACAGACCCAATCCCAAGAAGCCACATACTAGACACATACTACAGGCAATTTTTTGTGACACTATTCAGCCTAACTGCATGTATTTCAACTGTTGGAGGCAGTCTGCACAACACAGGGAGAAACTCCAGACAGATGAAGCAGAGGTGGGATTCAAACCCCCAGCTGACTGGCAGAGGCATCACTAGGCTGAAGTACTCAGGCCTGAAGCACTCAGGTGTTTTAACAGCCATGCTGAGAATCGGTGCTCAGTCCCAGACGTCTTAAGATCCCTAGAAAGGGTGGGCTGAACCGCCCTAGTGAAGCTGTCAGGTAGTCTAAGTTCTCAGGAACTTTGCGGAACTGCTCAGTAGAGCCAACCTGTTATACTTATTGTTATACCTGTTATACTTAGACCCAACCTGTTATACAGGAAGCCCTATTGGAAACTTCTGGTGAATCAGACTTTCATACATCCATCCATTTTCCAAACCGCTTATCCTACTGGGTCGCGGGGGGTCCGGAGCCTATCCCGGAAGCAATGGGCACGAGGCAGGGAACAACCCAGGATGGGGGGCCAGCCCATCGCAGGGCACATTCACACACCATTCACTCACACATGCACACCTATGGGCAATTTAGCAACTCCAATTAGCCTCAGCATGTTTTTGGACTGTGGGGGGAAACTGGAGTACCCAGAGGAAACCCCACGACGACATGGGGAGAACATGCAAACTCCACACACATGTGACCCAGGCGGAGACTCGAACCCGGGTCCCAGAGGTGTGAGGCAACAGTGCTAACCACTGCACCACCATGCCGCCCCCAGACTTTCATACATCATGAGTTAATTATTTATTATTGCATTATTAATTAATGCCATTTTCTCACAAACATTTCAGAAAATGAATTCAAGATATTTTGTTATGGGTTTGTTATGTTTTGTGTTTTTCTTATTTGTCCAGTAGGTGACAGAAAGGTACTTTTGCTTTAAAAAATTAACTAAATGAATCTAATATGCTTAAATATATGTCAGGAACCTCTTCTTTTTAGAGCAGTGCTTCCCAACACAATCCTCTGGGACCCCCAGACAGTCCATGTTTTTGCTCCCTCCCAGCTCCCTGCCAGATAGTCCATGTTTTTGCTCCCTCACAGCTCTCTGCCCGACAGTCCACGTTTTTGCTCCCTCCCAGCTCTCTGCCAGACAGTCCATGTTTTTTTTCCCTCCCAGCTCCCTGCCAGACAGTCCACGTTTTTGCTCCCTCCCAGCTCTCTGCCAGACAGTCCATGTTTTTTTTCCCTCCCAGCTCCCTGCCAGACAGTCCATGTTTTTGCTCCCTCACAGCTCTCTGCCTGACAGTCCACGTTTTTGCTCCCTCCCAGCTCCCTGCCAGACAGTCCACATTTTGTCTGGTGATTCCTGACAGCTGGGTTGAGAAACACTGATTTAGAGTACTTCAATTGTGACTTTCCTTTTAATTATCCTTCATGGAACACCTAAATTGCTGTTAGACCCAACCTGTTATACATATTACCCATTATTATAGAATGCATGTTTCTGAACTATTTTAAAGCCTAATCAGTGTTCATGTCTAAATGCTCACACTTTTTTGTTGCACATTTTTTATAAAATTATCTCTTTATTGTTCATTCAGCGCAATTTTCCCAGAAGCCTCAGTCATTAAAATTCAGTTCAGCAAGCTTTACTTCTACTTATGAAACCTGAGTAAAACAAAAAACATAAATCTGTAAGCTTCCTTGCAATGTTTTATTTGTGTGGGTTTGTGCACATGTGCATGGCGATGGTCACAAAGTTACCCTCAATATACAATGCGTATGTTACTTACCGCGTGTTTTTCCTAAATGTTGAGTTATTTATTTGAATATTACAAACCAAGATGTGTAGGTTTAATTTTCTCCACATATTTAATTCATCCTACAAAGCTTACTAGGGAGAGAATTACTATTCATACTGGTATGCTAATGTTGCACGCTGCACACAGTTTACTCATGTAAAATGTCCAGGATTTAACTCCTCCATTCAGTTTGGACTAGGAACCAAAAACATTCCAATGCTGTGAAAATTAATGGTTTCTTCAAAAGGAAAAGGAGCGAGACGGAAAAAAAAAAACTTTATGCCATTTCCTATTGCTGCAGTTAAACCTCAAAGTCTTCTATCTCTCATTATTGTCCAAGATGACCATCATTGGGGCAGAGTTATATTTGGGGATTAAGCAAGAACTCCCTGTGCATTTTTTTTTCTTAAGGTAAAATAGTCATTTAATTACAGCTGCGGTTTCAGAATTAGTCATTTTAATATGCTACACAAGAAGTTTCTGGATGTTTGATGCCCCATCCTGAGCACTGCCTTTTGCTCCCTTTAGTCTGACCAGCAATTAAAGGTACTAACTTTATTTTGCCCACTTACTTCTCCTCTTTTGTAGCTGGAATGTTCAGAAATTCTGAAACTTTTAATTGGATACCCTTTGACTGGGAGAAGACATGGTGCTGTCCACACAGATGAGAGAGCTGGTTGGTGAACATGGTGGCCTGTATGGTTACTACATTGGGCAGACTTTGTTCTCAGGTACGGGAAGTTGAACAAAAGAGCCACAGTCGCTGGACTTGCTGCCCATCTGCGTGGCATCCTCTGCCGTGGGGATCCGGGCTGCGATGGCGGATATCTCTCCTGTATTGTTTTCACCAGTCCCGCCCCCTCTGTCCATGGTTTGGTTAGGGTTCGGCTCCAAGGTGTTTCCATTGCATTTAAACAGCTGAATAAGACACGTCCGGAACTGTGGAGGATACGGACCAGTGCAGGTTAGTCAACAACAATAACTGTATTGAAAGCACCAAACATTGAGAACCATAAATCATAGAGTAACATTGTAGTGCAGTATTGATAAAAGATACTGTTAGCATTGATTATGGTGTTTCCTGCAAACAGTAAATACAAATCTTCAACAAAAATATTTCACTTAAGAATTTCTACTCGTTACCAGCATACTGAATCTACAACTGAATGCAGTTAAAATAAAAAATTTAGCTCATCTGAAGTGGTCATTTTATTTAGCATGCCTCTTCGCTAATACGGTCAGTCTGCTTCTACAAACAGTGATTTGTGTAGCCGCAAATGAATGCATACAGCAGTAAACACAGGGTCAATAGGACTGGCTAAATATTTTAACAACAACCCTCCTGGGAATTAAAAGAAAGAAAAATATCCAGTCAAGGATATTCTACAGCTAAAAACACAAAAACTGGGTTGTGCCTAATAAAGTGGCCACCGAGTACAGTAATTTCAGATCTTGTATGGTTTTTGCACCAACATAATTTACACACAATTTTCTTTGGGAGCCTATGACTTTTACAGAGTAATGTACTGTATAAACAGCTACACCCCTTCTTCTGGTACGTGAACAGCATAAGATTGCAATTTTTTTAAGACTCTTGCTTTGCTCATTAGTCAGGAAAAATGACTTGGAATTGTTGAAGTCCATTTCTCTAAATGCAGTTGAATCCTGCTTGCACTCAAACGTCATTTACAGCTGAAGATAGACTACTTGCAGTATGAGCAATAATCATTGATTTTTATCATTTCCACTGAAAACTGAACCTAAAAGTTCATACTATAGCAGATAGAAGTTTTGAAAGCCTGGAAGTTCAAAGACAAGGTAATAGTTGTTGTCTTGCTAGCAGAATATTAGAGAATATTGAGAGACAATTTATAACCAGAAGAGGGAGAAAAATGAGCATTGCTTTCATGTTTCTTACTCCTCTCACTGCAAGTGTTAGAAGATTGTCCAGTTTGTGCATCAACCATTTAAGATGCGTATTCAAATTAAATGTCCACACTTTGATAATTTACCATATTACCTTCCTCTGTCATTAAAATTTGGTCTATCATGAACAGAAGATGGAAACAATGTTGATCTTTAAAACATGAATGAAACAAAACACATTTTCTCAAGTATAAAATTATTAATGAAATTATGTTCACCTGCTTTCCTTATTCTCAAATACAGATACATTAAGCCATTGTTTCTCTGCACTGGGATATAAATGTTCAGCATTGTGCACCTGGTTATGACTTTCAAGGAATGACAAGTTCCAAAATGTCATACTATTGCCCCTTGTCCTGTCATTCTGTAGTCAGAACCATCCTTCCAGAAATCGTACCTTTCATGCCATGATACAAAATTAAAAAGTGTTCCATGTACTTAACTTGCATTAATAAATAGATCAAATAGATAATTCAATGTGTACAATGTGAATTAACTCTATTTAAAATATTATTTTATTGTTCACTTATATTAATCTAATTTTTATTCATACAATAACTAGTATGTGTATTAAGAGAAATATTGATGTAGTTTAATAGCTTGTTCTTACACTACAGTTGCAAAAGTCAGTGATCATTAAATCTTTAATCCAGAAGATTAATTTTCATTCAGCAATTTAAAATCATTATAATTTTAAGTTCTTAGGAGCTGTATTTTCATCAGTCAGTGTAACTCAGCAGACCTCTGTTTCACGTGGTGGTTTAATATTGATGGATTTTACTACAACCTTGGAGAATAAATTTGTGTTCCATTATGGGCTCTGGGTAATTGCAAAGCATGTAAGACATTTACTTCTGAAATAAAGACAAATGTATAGAAAGGGGCTGGATGTCCAGAAAGACACTGTTTGGATGTCAGAGTAAAAGTACTATTTTTTTCAGAAAAAAAAACAATGCTGGCTCAGAGCAGGCAGATTTTGAAACATTAATTCTTAGAGAATTTAATTATATAAAAATACACATATATACCACACATCCTACCAAGGTCATGTACCTTTCATCAGTTACATTCTGTAAAGGATTCTTATTATTTTTAAAACTAACTTTATCAATGTTGTCCTAAGAGTATTTAAGGTGTTCATGTCCTGACGGGATAATGTATTTGTAGCCTACGCATTTAGCAAGACATACATTTTCCAGTGAAACACAGCTGTATAAATGGCTGACTCTAATTCGATGAACACTCACTAAAAAGTGTGTCCTTGTATAAAAACTGGGTGACGATGCTGGGGTATGTAAGCACCCAATGTTCACGAAGCAGGATAAAACCCTGAGGAATGACATGACAAAGGAAAGGAGGTCACCTGTTTGTTCATGAAGATGTAGATGACTGGGTTGTAGACGGCGGCTGTTTTGGCAAAGAATGCAGGGACTGCAGCAAGACGGGGGTCGAGATGGAGGGTGGGACAGGCCGTAACCACGATCGAGAAGGCGGCATAAGGTGTCCAGCCAACCATGAAGGCTACGATCATCACCACGACCATGCGTGTCACTTGTCGATCTGGCTTCCTTGCATTCCCCAGTCTGCCGTGAGCATTAGACACCTTTAAAATGAGACATGAGTTATCTGCAGAAATGGTGCCAATCAGACCTGACAGGTTATGCCATGTGGATGTCAAATGAGGCTTCTAACATCACAATTTAATCCACAACTTATCATAGACTAGGTGAGCCTGCTTTCTTTGCCACCTTAACATACACTGCCAATCTTATGGTTTACTGCTCCAATACTACATGTAAATCATTGTTGAGATTTTGCATGACCATTTTATACAACGTCTTGTTTTTTGATTTTAATTTACTGTTCTAGTTTTCATTGTATGTGTGACAACGAAGCTCGAGAACTTAACATGTCTTTATTTAGAACTTACCTTCCTCAGTTTTCTCATTAGCTTCCCGTAGGAGACAAAGATCACGCCAAGAGGCATGATGAAGCATGTTGTGAAGAAAGCGATAATGTAGGTGTGATCTGAATAATCTCCAGAATACCTAGAAGAATAAAGCAATGAGAGGAACGAAATATTTCTTACAGCATCTGACTTTTCATCTTTTTCAGTTTTTCATCTTTAAACAAAGCACCTGCCTACCAAAATGTAACTAAGGCAGACATACATTAAAATGTGAAAGAGTTCATTTTTTTCCTAAAAGTATATTGATGAATGCAGGAATGAGTCTGTGTCTTTATGGACCTAAAGTGTATCTTTATATTAAATGAATCTTCTCCCTCCCAGTTCAGCATATGTAATCAAGGTGATGGCTCCGTCAGACTGATATAATAATGAATCATGGGGAAAATCTCCTTAGAACATAAATTTGAATGGAAAGTGTTCATTTATCCATCCATCTTCCAAGCACTTATCCTGGTCAGGGCCAAGGGGACGTGTGGCTCCTATACCAGGGAACACCGGCGACCAGGCAATGCAAACACTGGATGACATGCCAGTCTGTCACAGGGCACATACATGCAATCACATTGGATGGGCACGTTCTTCCTGTGCTACAGGAGAGTGCATTTCAGCCTCTGATGTATCATTAGTATGTCTAACAGAATATTGCTCTTTAAAAAGTGAAGACACACCAATAGCCAATAATAGTGGTAATGGTGCTACACATATCTTTGAAATGAACATATTATTTAGTCAATGTATGTATAGAATAGGAATTTGCTAAAATTGACATTAGAAGGCTAGATATATCGTAGCTGTGTATATCACTGCTTATCATATCGTTTCATTCGAGTAAATTGAGGTAGCGGCGGCAGGGAAAGCTTGGAATAATTAACATAAGACTAACAGGTTCACCATTAATAGGGTCTGTAAGATGTTCTAAGTCTCACCAGTTGGGTTCACAGGTGGTACCAATTTTGCTAACAGTGTAGCTGCTCCAGCCAAGTACAGGGGGAATGGTCCAGATGAAGGAGAACATCCAGACAAATAAGAGACCCAGTGCAGCGTGTCTCCGTCTCAGGCGAACATTCCCCAGTGGACGGCAGATTACAAAGAACCGTTCAAAGGCCAGTACAGCCAGGGACCACAAAGCCACTATTCCTATTGAGGGAGAGAATGTATCAGACAGCATAGAGAGAAGACATCATTACATAGGATTGTGCCGCTGTCTTACTTTATTACCTTTACTTACCGTT
Source organism: Brienomyrus brachyistius (assembly GCF_023856365.1). Taxonomy (NCBI): domain Eukaryota; kingdom Metazoa; phylum Chordata; class Actinopteri; order Osteoglossiformes; family Mormyridae; genus Brienomyrus; species Brienomyrus brachyistius. The sequence goes on along the minus strand of NC_064535.1, from coordinate 11,273,725 downwards.
ACTAGATAAGATCATAATCATTCTTGCTGACTTGTGCAACATACAAAATTTAACAATGGGATAGTCACCATAATGGTATTTTGTGCACAAACCAGAGCATCCATCCTACATTGAAAATCTAATTATGTTATTTCCCCGCATATTTAATGTGGCAAATACACAGAAATAACTGTATTGTTCTCTCCCAATACGGTTTAGTTTCTACTCAAGTTGGGTCAACGGAGCTTTAGTTATAAATTATATAAGCTATACACTTCAATATTCAATAAATAAGTTGCCATTAATTTTTTTTTGCCATAAAGTCATTATAATGGGCAAAGATATTTTCTGACATTTGACATGATAAACAATTACCAATTAGCACAAGGGCTTTGCAAAAGTTGAGCAAAAGTTGAGTTAATAAATAAATACTTTAAATACGTTTTTAATTAATTAATTCAGTTAACAATTGCCATAACTGCATAGCCGATAACTTCACAGCGTAATACATTTTATACAAATAGGCGACGTGTTTTGAGTTATGTTGATCTAGAACTTCATGGTGTCCCACTAGTTTTTATTTCAGCTTGTATTCTTATTGTCCTGTATACTTTGTCAACTATATTAATGTAATAATTACCTCTTAATTGTATAAAGCACATTTTCGCCTGAAAATTTTTATTTATGGAGATGACACTTATGTTCCACAAAAGTTCACCAGAGAGGTATAAAAGCACGTAATGCTCATATTACACCAAGCAAAATCGCGTAAATCTGCAAACTAAAAGCCGACCTAGTCCAACTGATATCAAATGCAAAACAATTAAACGTTTCTTACCGAAAAACGTGACCGCGAATCCTTCGACAACGCAAGCAGACTTTCCCAAGAAGAAATAGCCATTCGCGTTGGTAAGAAAACTTAAGGTCCCACCGATAAGTGATACGAGAAAATCCGCGACAGAGAGATTAACAATGATGTAATTCAGAGGCTGCCTTAATTGTTTGAACTTAAAGGTAACCAGTATTACAGTGAAATTTTCAGACAAAGATAACGAGGTGACAATAAACATCAGCGCTGCCAATAATTTGAAGTTCCAAGGAGCGACGGATGTAAGCGGACCAGCAAAGGGATCATGCGGCGTTACTCTCTCCTCCGTGTGCGAAACACCGTTCACCGCAATGCCAAACGTATCCATTGTTAGAGAAGTGCTGGGATTTCGACAAAAAAGTAAAAAATTCCCTTATACTTAATAGCCGAAGTTATTACTAGTAATTGCTGTATCGAATCAATAGTAAAATTACTCTTCAGCAAATGTTATTGCTCAGATACACTTTCCGATTTTCAGATCGCGCAGGAAATTCATTTACTTGGAATATTTAATAATAATTAATTGGCGTGGTAACTTAGAAAAAAGTTAAATTAAGCATATCCATTGAATTGTGCATAAACCAATGAGGATATACACTAAAGCTGTATTTTTTCCTGTTAGGGTTAAAGCGTTTAAGAATTATCTCATGGGTGACGGAGAAACCGTGAACAAATCCTGTATTGAATATTAGTATAAGCATGAGCCAGCCGCTATTATCGACCTATAAAGATTGCTTTATATGAGAGGTGCTTTATATAGCCAGTCACCGATCATTGCGCAATAACTCAAGGTATTCCGCATCTATTTGCCATGTAGGACCAATGAACACCAGGGATTCTATGTATTCTTATTATTTATGAGAATATCTAAAACATCTGGGGACACTTTAATTGGGGGGCATAAACACTTAGTAGTAACTCGGTTTAAGTACAAGCCATGAACAAATATAGCAGCTACCTGAAATAAAAGATGCGTCATGATTCATTATTGAACAAACATGGCATCAGTATGTCACTCGTGTAATTCATTTCTTCGTCATTCCGCAGTTCCTTGGTAGTTCCTTCAGTAGATGACAAGGATTTACAAAATTAACAAATATACCATCAAATGTAGTAACTACTTGGGATAAAAGATGCGTCATGATTCATTGTAATTAATACATAAGTAATAGCTTAATACTAAGTGTTACGAATAATCTAACAAGCTGTTATTATCATCATGATTATAATAAGTGTTGTTGGTGGTGGGGGTGTTTAATGCAGAATTTTCACATGTACTACATAATGTACTGTACAATGTTGTATTTAGCTCGAAATTACAGATGCCCAGAGGTGACACTCAAGGTATTAGTCCTAAACATTTACTAGTTCATTACACCAACTTGCATGTGTATACATTTCATTTTAGCCAATATTCTATGTAAATCCCAGCTTTCTCCTGTGAACAAGTGTAATGCTGTTTACTACACAACACTGAAACTGAGCAGTTTCACTTTCACTGTTAATTTTTTTATGCATAGTGGTTGTAATAAATGGAATAAATGTTTTCGCCATGGTCTGTTAGTCCAGCTGGGTACGATATTGTGTTTATTCTTTCAGTCGTTGTCAATGATTTATGCAGCTATAGACATTTTTGTAAATCTAGAACTTCATGCTGTCCCACTGCTATCACAGTTTGTGCCAGTTAGCTTATTTTACCTTTGTAGAGTTCAACAAAAATGAAGATTCATTGCCTCTGCTTGGCCTGTGGCTGTCTGTGGCTTGTTTACAGGTGTGTGGTCTAACCTTTTAAAGTTTAAAATTGTCGATGTCACAAAGTAGCTCATTTTAAAGCACTGCTATTGCTTAGTTTTACTATATTGTACACAAATGTGAGATAAAATGCAAATATAAATTATAATATTTAATGTAACATAATGCGTAATGTATGTGGTTGGACATTTGATTTAAAAATTTCCAAATACATACCTTAATATTTCTACGGAAAACACCATGAAAAAATGTTTTGGACACAGACAGTCAATACTGAAGACACTGAAGCTTTCTCAGCAATAGTCCCTTCTATGCGATAGTTGCATTATACCGTTGCTTCTGATTATTGATTTTTCACACAATTATCTTCATCCCCAAAATGCAACAAACAAATCCAGTCATAGAGGCTTAAATGGCTTAAATGGATGAGAAGCGTATCTACTGCGGTACTGACGTACAGTAAATGAAGATAACCAGTGAAACCAATGTTGTCAGTTATTAGTACAAAGATAAGAATTAAACACCTCTCATTTCACACCATTGGTCATTTTAAAATCCGTATTTCCCCATTACATCTCATCTTGCACCATTAAGATGCACTTATAGACCGGACTTCATCGGTCTGTACAGCCTATTCCCCTGAAGCGTTTACACATGCAGTCTATGCAGGGGGTGAAGTTCTGTCCCATGTTCGTGTAACAGTGAGCTTGCAGATTTTACGGGAATAACGGGACTCGCAGTTTAGCGGCCTTCTCGTGCCAGCTTAGGGTTTGAATAACATTTCAAGGGCATTAACTAATGGCCTTAACTAATTGTAAATCGTTATTCCTTCTGAATTTTGTAATGTAAGACAGGCTGATTTTATCAGTAAAAGGATGTCATTTTTAAATGTATAATTCACACTTTTCACGTACAGCAGAAATATTATGGCCACTTACCAAACAGCACCTGCTTCTGTGTACGTAGGTTTTGAATGTCTTGCCCCTGTCTTGCACATGGTCTCTCCAAGTTCCCTGATTTCCTCCCACGATCCATAGGAATGTACAAGGCATCCACTGTGACACTGAGTGCTTTTCTTGTGCCATATTTCTAGGTCACGATATAGAGAACAGGGCACAGGGCATCATTCATTGGTTGGTGGCATGTAATCCTGGAACAATGAAAGATCGCGGTCGGTATATGCTGTCACTGGCAAGGAGCTTGATTCAGTATCAACCTCATTGATCCTTTTGTTGATCCTTATAAAACTTCTTAGAAAATGAGTAAACAGGATGAACAGTCCCAGCCTTATCCACCAAGATTAAAATAGCCTATAAGAACTATAAGACTAGCATCCATCTCTAACTTGAATGGTAACTTAAAATTAAGGTAATAAGTACCAGAGAGGAACACACAGAACTTCACAGAATCAAACACAAACTGACATTCAGGTGTCCACTCAGAAGTCTGAATCCTGAGCAAATATGTTGATCAGTGTGGAAAATTTTGACAGTAACCTGTTATACAAGGTATTACCATAGTTTGTGTGGTAGAAAAATTATAAATCAACCTCTCTGATAATTCTAGTTGAGCCGCTTAGAGTAAGACTTTGGACCTCTCAGTTGGCGAGTAAAGTAATCTCTTTTATTCAAGCAATCCAGCAAAGTGCTCCGTCACACTCTGGCACTCGGTACCAGGTCACCCACAGCACACAGAGCAACCAGTTCATAAACCATAACTCCCAATTCCACAATAAGGACTTCTAAATCCTGATTGGTCACAAAACACCAACAAACCGAGCTCAAACATATAACAAACACAATTCTCCTGCTCTATTAGTTCACCTTGGTAGGTAGAATCCACTCATTTTGCTCAATTTACCAGTATCTGTCTGGACTGCTAGACTCTACTTGAGATATGTATATAGATATTGATTATATGACACTGAATCACTGTTAATGTTTGGGTGTTCCATTGATTAATGATTAACACATTGACGTATTGTCATTGAAGCACTGCAAATACATGGTTAACATATGATTAGTATGATTAACATGATTACTTATAAATTTGCACTACCGCGTAACATATTATGTATTGCCTACTGCAACTATTTTATAACTATAACTCTTTGTGCACCAGTTGGGGCAGCTCATGTCCCTTCCGGCAGACAGTTTCCCCCCCGGCTCCACTGTCTGTCTCTCCAAGGTCCGAGCTTTCTTCAGGGTCTGCGGAACTAACCGCAGGCAGCTATTGCGAAGCGAGGTCACACAGTATTGAAAACAATCTCTTCTTGCCTAAGGCCTAAGACATAACAGACCCAACATGCCTCCCCTCTTGGGCCTACCAATGTCCAGTTTTCCTTCCACACGTGCTTTTAGTAGTAGTCACTGGGAATACAGTAATAGCCAGGGGTGCAGACAGTAGGGGGAGCCCCAATTATATATGGACCCTGATCCTTCCCCCCCTCATTTGAGATAAAAAAATAATAATAATAATAAGTTGCATCCCTAAACAGGGTTGTATATCTAAATGTTTGAACTCAAAATGTTGACCATCACAAACTATTTACAGCATGTGGCTGTTGCAGGTCCACTTTCACACACATGCATCTCTACGCCTGTACACACACGTTCCCAATGTCTTCTTTTCACTCCGTTTGTTGGCAGAAGTGCCTACACAAAGCTTTAAAAATCTTCACTCCCATGATGGTCTACCGATTTAACGAGGGATAAATACTCTAACACTGATGTCACTTTCATTTTATTTAGAATACTATTCAGCGATCTTTCAAAGAGCAAGCGCTCTATATGGTCTATACCAAGTCTATGTCGAATGCTATTGGCAATAGAATTTTTCCTATATTTAAAATAGGCCAATTTGTTACTGCCGCAAAGCTAAAGACTTCAAGTTTGACCTAATGTGAAATTATGTCTGTTAGAATAAAGCAATAAATCTATAAATGTGTCCTCACATAATGTGTAACATTACAGAATACTATGGCTCAGTAAATTTAAACTTGCAATACCTTGTACAGAAGGCTATCTGTTATGTAGACTGTTGTCCAATAGTCAGTTTGTGGATGATTGGCAACTCCATACCAGACAACAAAGCATCATTGTATCTATGTCAACCAGCGTTAATCCAAATGTTGAGTGTATTAAACCATTATCCCAAACCACGCCAAATGCCTCATCAAGTATAGCTGGGATAACCTTAAAAGTAGAGACATTTGCTCATTGCTTGCCCTCCGCCCCCCCCTTCCAAAATCTGTCCTGCACCCCAGTAATACTGGTCACTTTTGACGTCCTAGACCTTGGATAACCTGTTTTCCTAAGTGGCAGCAGCCCTCCGGAAGGCACATGCTTAAATTCAAGGATAATGGTGCTTCATCTATCTGATCAAATACCATTACCAAGGCTGATAAATGTTCTTCCCAGTCAGGAGAGTAAAACATTGTATAAATTAGCTTCACAATCACTCACTGGAGAATGCATGATTCATAAACCTTTGGAAGGCATCCGGTGCATTTCTCACTCCAAAAGGCATACCTATGTATCGCAGGAAAACGTCAAAGTTGACAAAAGCTGAAACTTCAGAATAGGTGAAATAGTTAGAATTCTTTAACAGCTCAACGTGACCTTAAGATAACTTCTGTAATCTGAAACTGAACATACTACAGACAGGGAACAAGAAGCAAAAATACACTAACTCATGATAAACCAAGAAAACACAAAATGACATATATTAAATAACAGCTTGCTTCTAGAAAGCCTCAAACCCACTACAATTAAGGTTGGTGTGTTTAAGAGCCACCCACTGAGCCCATTGATCCATATGGCGGTCCAGGAAGCAGAACATACACTATGAAGTATGGGCTATGAAGCACTTAAAGCTCGGGGAAAACACAGAATGGGATGACCAGCGACCCCAGCTGGCTAAATAGGAAACCTGACCAACTGAAGGGGGCAGGACAGGGGCTGATCCTGACAGCGTGCACATTGACAACACACTGTGGCCACCTCTACTTAAAAATTCGGAGAATCACCTCTGGCTGCCACATTTTATTTTCCTAGAAAGGCACTGCCAATAATAATGAGTGGTGTTTCAGTACAATGATGAGGAGCCTGGATCCAAGGGCAGATCAAAGCACCATTAATGATACATCTACAGTCATCGCCGAAATCTAGCATAATCCAAAATGGTTCTAAATGAAGTCTTAAATCAGAATCAACACACAGTTTGTGAACAGGCAATCAAGCAATGAAAGACAGGAAGTATAATGGCAACAAAGACACAATACCTTGCAAAAAGTTCTAAGGGAAGAAGAGGATATATGCATGTGGTGACTGATTAGGAACAGGTAACTCCAGTGTTCTGGGGAGGCAGTATTATAAATAATCATACAATGAGAGACCACTATACACTGGGGGCAGGGGAAAAACAGCGCATAATTGCCAATGAATGTTTAAATAGCAAATAACTACATGCTTCTGTGGTGTCAAATGTTTTCTAAAATGTGCTTCACACATAAGACAATTACTTGTATTTCTATATTTATATTGTAACATTTAGCTTTGTAATCTTTGTAATTGTTGCAAAAACGTTCGTTCTGAAAGGTATCAATATGCATCCACCCATTTTCTATATCCATTGGTCCTGTGCAGGGTCCTAGGGCATATCGTGGAAGTTACAGGTGTAAGGCAAGGAATAACCCAGGATGGGGCGCCAACCCATCACAGTACACACACCATTCACACTTGGCAGGAATTTGGCAAGTCCAGTTCACCTTAGCATGTTCTGGACTATGGGGGCATAGTTAGAGAAATCTCCTGAACAACCTGCGGAGAACATGCAAACTCTGCACAGAGACTTGAACCCTGCCCCCAGAGGTGTGAAGCAGTACTGCAACCAATTGCACCACTGCACCATCTCTAAGTATCAATATATCCAGAGAAATTTCTAATATGAAATGGTAACTTGACTAAACTTGAAAACAACATCGATTCTGCTTTATTCAATGCACTTCTACTGCGAAACAGTAACCAGGCAAAGTATTACATGTCATCAGATAACCTCCCCAACACTAAACTGCATAAAAAAATGAGATGGTGAGACAAAGCAGCCAACAATGCCAGTATGTTGTGAGAAGCATGACAATTATTTGTCAAATGCTGGCTACTAGGAATTGAGATTCAAATGTGGTATTTAGAATTATCTTAAGGAGGTGTTCAACTTTCATGCTTATCACAGAGATGAGTCTGACATATTACAAGGTTATATATCGGGATCATAATTTTAAAATTAGCCAATTTTGAATTTAGAGATGAGAACATAACCTGCACACAATTAACTGAAGTAAAATATAGTGAAGTACTTGATACTTGCAAGTTCCATGGAACAAATATAGAAGATGGGTGCGGTACAGGTCGGTCGAGGTCACCAAAACTCCTATAATCAATACAAAGTGTTTTCGATGAAGTTTCACTTCAGCTCCTGTGAAAAGGCAATGTAAAAAATGTTTGTTCTCTTTGGACATGCAATTACCAAAAGAAAAGCCTACATTATTTCTCCAAGAGGAATCTACAGTATCAAACACAATATGAAGTCTGAAAGATGGAAGGTTTGATGCATTGTGAGTGTGTAGCAATGACCTATTTACCACGGCAGTGTGGCTAACACAGTAGTGAGGCGGACTATGGGAAAGGACATTTACTGTAAACAAACTTTGGAGAATGAGGAACAGCCCCCCACACACACACACACGCACACACACACACACACACACACAGACACACACTTAAGTACGCTAAAGTTTTTTTTCTTTTTTCAGTTTACGGGAGAGCCACTAAAATCACCATGTTTATTTCTACATGAATCTTGAGCATCACTGCCCAAGAGCCCTAATTAGTGTACATGCTCTGCTGCCTTTAATATCAGTCTATTGGTGACATTATATAAGTGACATGATATTTGCGATAAAACACACAGATATTCAAGTAGGTCAGGACCCTCCTGCTTCTGCACACTATTCCAAGTGCATCTAATGGAGGTATAAGGAACAGCAGAAACATCTTACTTTTTTGTTATGCAAATTTGAGGTACAGGGGAATTACGTGCCATAGTGACCTCTTTGTATCCATTTATGTTTTTGTTCATTCATTTCTTTTTTCTGAAGAACTGTGCAGAGTACAAATGCATTGCTGATACTGTATGTGTGGTAATAATTGCTGTACTAGCCATTAAATGATATGCATGTTTATTACAATACATTTCCTGCTTTCTGTTATATTTTCTGTTGAATGTCAAAATCTGTTGAAATCTAAAAATAAAATTACTTATTTTTAAGACTATAATGTGTTTTACAATTTGCTTAAAATTTTGCATAAAACTGTTACTCCCAATAATATTACTGTAGTATCTGAAATTACTGAGAAAAATTAACATAAACAAACAATCACAGTGAGCTCAACAGAGTAATAGATGTTTTCTGGGTCAGATAAAGACAGATCCATCAAAAGAGTGTTTGAAAGATTCTGCGGAAAATCACCAGGTAATCGGATATTATTGCTGAAGAGAAAATGACATGTATATTGCTATATGAATATCTGTTACTGCAGTAACATTGGTGCTGGGAGAACACATGCACAACCCAAGGAGAACATGTAAATTACAGACATACACAAAGACACACATATACGCACACAGTGGGAGGAGAATTTGAACCCCAATCCCTAAAATGGTCATGTAAGTCTGCCCGCTAATCCACATCAGGGTTGCCAGCACTTTTGATGTAGCTAATTTTAGGTTTTTAATTGAATAATATAGATTTGCCCTAAGATTTCTTGTGTGAGTGTGAGAATCTGAAAGTGTGAGTCTCATGCCAAATGCGTGAGTGCTGGCAACCCTGCTTACGTTTACTTGAATATCGAAAAGTTGCTAAAATGGCATCGAGTACTTTAAAGACTATGGGCGCTATGTTAACAATTTAAAGAGCACGGCCTGAAGCGCAGAGCGTAAGGTCTTTTAGGGCGTGGCCAACACACTTCTGCTAGTGAGCCAGGCACATGATCCATTATGTCTTGTGATTAGTCATAGGTATATTTGGGATCCAACATGCTATAGATCACCACCTATAGCAACTATAGGCAAATTAGACTGTCATCTCCCATTCCTAGGGTTGCCAAATGTCACACATCTGGTGTAAAAAAATCTTACATCAAACCTATATTATTCCATTATAAATCTAAAATTAGCTACATCAAAATTGTTGGGGTAGACTGCAAACCAGACTATTCACAAGGTAATAAAACTGTTACATACATGTAAATGCATGTGCATTTAAACTGGGGTACTGTGAGCTAAGTGTTAAATAGGGCCTCAGACCAGGGTTTTGTTGGTTAATAGAGCAATCGCTTTCCGCTGCTTCGCATACAACCATCATCAGTACACACGGAAGAGTGAAGCATGAACTAGGCTAAAAAATAGCAATGCGCCAACAATGCATCTAACTCATTTTACGACCGACACAGATGGGCGCAAGTATATTTGCTATTCTAAGTAAAACATTAATTTCAAGTAGTAATAAACTGAAACCCAAATTATAATTCTAAAAGAGCAGTTCTGAGTTAAAAGGTTCATTGACAAGCAATCTCGCTGGGTGCTTTCTAATTAGTATCACCTTCGCAATAACAGAATACACCAGACATTTGTGTTTAGTATCCATTTGGAAGCCAGTGATTACAATTGCAATTAATAGCAAAATGGCAAGAACAGAACTGATAGGTCAGTCAAAAAATTTGTGCTTTATAAAAATAAAATGTCTGGCTGTAAGATATGTGCAGATATGTTAAATGCTTGTCAATGGACTCCTGTTATGAGACCAATGAATTACGAACATTTTTACAGGATTATAGTAAGTGAGCATTCCAGGACTTTCTATGAACACAGTAAATATTCGATATGTTACATGCCTGGTCCATGCCTCCTGATTGCTGTCTGTTTATTAGCTATATTCTTTTTTTTTAAATGAATATAACTGAACAATTTAGTTACTATGATTATCCATTTGTGTAGCTAATGCATATTCTCCCATTTTGATTATTTATTGTTTAAGCCTGTTGTAGCCTTACTGGCATTTGATTTCTTTGATGTGCATTATGGCTGTTTCAATTAACTCTCGCTGAGTTTATCTTAGAGAGGACAGCAGTGCATTGACCTATAGAAGTACAACGGTGCCTTCTTATGTGTCAACACAGATGCAAGAAATGCGAGTGACAGATTTCCTTACACACCTTGCATGTTACCACCGTAAAACTGCAATCGCGGGGGCAAAGAGGGACAGACGCCTGATGTCTTGTACCGATGACACATTATTCTCAGGTTGATTTATATTCACACTTCTCCCCAGTATAAAAATGCCACGATTCCCCTCTGCTACAGAAACAAATATATTCATATGTTTTGCTAATCTATAACTTTAGACATCCAGACCACCTTCTGAGCGGAAGATAATCATTTGCTCTTTTCATGAAGAACAGCAGATGCTGCTTGCCTTACCTCTCTATTATTCTGTGGGTGAAAGACGGAACGGAAATCAAACTATTGGACAGAACACAACAAACCTTTTCCCTTTGCAAACAGTGAATCTTGCATTCATATTGTTCTAACCTTTCTGAAAGCCCAGCTCAAATTTTATGTTGCTATGGGGCACAAATATACAGCTCAATTAAAAATGTCACTTCAGGAAAAAAACTAATATATTGGAATTTTCTTTGTCAAATGACATTTTAGCTGCAGTCATTAATTTTTTATAAAAGTTTGTCAAAATTATTCATGGAAATGAATAAATGCTGAATATAGACAGACTAATTCTATAAATATGCAGCTGTACAAATATGAGAAAAGATCTACAAAGATATTTTCTGTAAATAGCTCCGAATGCCTGCTTATTCTTTGTGTCTACCAATAGAGTTCTATTAACTATGTAAATATTCAATTTCCTGTAGTTTAAACAAAGTCATTCAGTTTATTTTGTGTGAATATCTGTAAGGATGAGTAATACCCATGAAGTATGTGGTTTTATTTATTTATTGCAAAAAATATATTTTTCTGGATAAACTGAGCGTTTCTAATTTATGCTTAATAACTATAGTAGGTCTGCATTAAATTTCACACAGTGTACAGTAAAGTTCAGCCAAAGTTTCCTAAGATGTCTGATCGCTCATCAGAATTATACAAAAATGTTTCGAGGGCAGAACGAGAAATGATTGGTATAGAGAGATAACCAATCAGATTGTAGAGAAGGTGGGACCAACCAATCAGATGGGTGTATTCTTCTGATTCTTAAATTTGGTTAGCAGAGGTCGCCTCATGCTACTGTTTGGCATGAATACCATGGATGTGATAAGCAAAGAAGTGCCGGTAAAGAAAGGGACAACTCAGCAGCCTCAAAGAGGAGATATTAAGCGAGGTAAACATTTACAGTAATCTGTTAGTATACAGATTACTAACTTTTGGGTGGTACAATACGCATCTCATTAATGTTTTAGGTGCACTGCTAATTGTCAAATTATGGGCATAAGTACTGTAAACATTCATATAGTACCAAACGCCCAGTGTCCAGACAAATCTTTACACCTTTTTTTCTATAGCCCTGTAATCACATAACATTTGCTGGCCCTGATGTGTGTCTTCTGACACTGTTACTACAGGATCTGAGTCAACTGTGGATTTGAGTCACACCTGCACTGCTGATCTCTGTCAACAGTGTTAAACTATTAAAGTATTCAGCTACTGACGTAATAAAGGACTTTAGACCATATGTCAAACCTGTACCTTTAACAGTTATGGAATGTTAAGGGGCTTGTTATGCATAAATTTTCACAAAATGGCGGATTATATTTAATTGTCTGTATTGACACTGGCGAAGTCCCTCACAGGAACTTGACATGCATTTTTTCCCTGCTATTTATTTTGGAACGCGTCTCTTTTTTGCATCTTTCCATGGTCGTGTTCATCTTCACTGCACATTTCCACTGCATGGGCACTGCTTCCCCACATTCGATCTTTTTAATAACCTTTCCCAGTCGCTTGGAAGCTCATACACCCAACTCATTTCAAACATACATTTCCAGGTAGTAGCTTTGGGGGGGAGGGGGGAGGTAATTACACTACAAAGAAGGCATATGGCCAAGTGGTGCAGTGGCAGAAAGTACAATACTTGACTCTGGGCACGTGGGTTCATACACCCAGTTGGTGAAAATCATATTTAAGTTTAAATAATTCAGTATGTAAATTTTGAATTTTATTTCTAGGTTCTCGACAAGGTCTAATTAATATAATGCTTTGAAGCATTCCTGCAGTGTTATATTTTATAAAGAACACCACTTTCGTAACAGTCAAGCGATCGCTGCATGGAGGGAATAATCGATTCACAAGGCATCGATGACTACCAATTGAATACCACCACAATGGACAACACCTAAGAACATCACACTTAAGAAGCTAGCCCTTAAGCAACTTCTTAAGGGATAGTTTGGGAAACATGCATAGAAAAGTAAACAACTTTAGTAAAGCTCATCTTAAGTCTTCGTAAATAGCTAAGAGACACAGTCATCAGGAAAAACACCCCTGGTCATTATTTGATTTCGGTTTAACAACACCATAAACAACAGACTGTAATTTTTCAGTTTTGTCTTCTGATCTGTCTTTATCATCAGCAAACACCTGGCATCATAGCTTTTCACAATACCCAAGACATACTCCATCCATCTTAAATGTAACAACAAAGGTCTGACAAACACCAGCTATATCATGTGGTTGGAAGGCACCAGTAGAGCTAAGGTTCCTGATATACTGTATCAAAAAATGATAAAATAAACAATAAACGCTTTTGCAAATTATGGGAAAAAAATGGGTGTAGCACAATAGTGTATATTAGTCAAATTGCAGACAGAACACGTTCACATGTTGTAGCCCTATGTTACTTGCGTTCCACCCTATGGTCTGAAAACATACAGTTATGAAAATTGCTGAACTGTCTTGTGTGTTTGTATATATCCTGTATTTCTAGGGGTTTCCCGCCTCCTGCCAGCTGCAGAGACAATTTAATGTGATTTTATGCATTTTGTTTAGTAAACTATACTCAGTTTCAATGCTACCTTTGGTTGTCCCACGTTCATTCTTTGTATTTTTCTCTATCAGCCAGCAACCTGTTTGCTTTTCACAATTATGGAAAAACCAGTGGACTAGATGGATGGAGTTTGAGAGCTTTAATGACTTTGTTAACCAAAGTAAACATTAGTGTCAACATATGTACTGTACCTTCAGAGAATCTTCTGTTTTGTCTTTAGACAACACAGTCCGGCAGTAGGCAATGATGAATGCAGTTTTTTTTTTTTTTTACAATACCTACTTTGTATTCACTGGGAGTTTAGAGAAATCCATTACCCAAATGACTCATACAATCAATGGCAACCATTTTCCAACAGCTATGGTGACAGCTGTGCTAGAACTGACCTAGGGTTTTCTATTAATTTCAGATACTGGAAATGATTTGATCGGCTGTTCTGTTTAATGATCATTCACTATAGCCATCATAGACATTTATTCTGCTTTTATTATGCATTGTGTCCCTGTTTAATTACCATCAGTGACCTTCCACGGTCATGACTTGTCACGACATGTTGATGGGATTACCACTTAAATCCAATTGGACAAATAAATTTGACCATGAAATCATGTTTATTTTATTGTTTATTGAAAAAATTGGATCATTACCCGGTATATTATTAAGCATTTGTATAGTAAAAGGTTGGAGCAGTATTTGTACGACACAATACAAGTGGGTTTTGGTGCACAGCATGTGTTTATAACCAAACTGGTTTGAGGCCCGTCAAAATAGTCACATGTCTGTGGGCACCTTGAGTACCCCCCCCCCCCCCCCCAGTTCCAGGGGCGCTACACGCTAGCTGTTCTTCCACTGCGACCCCCTGTGCTATAGTATCATAGCAATGCGTATAACGTGAAAAAAATTGTTAAGCCGCCCTCTTTTAACTGTAATCCCATTTTATTTTACTTATTCTTAAATCAACGTTTTAAATTCCTGTCAGAACGAGTTAAGCATCACGTTGCTATATACTTTGCAGAAAGAGACGAGTTGTTTGTCTATCGCCTGCAGTGTCTGTGGTGATATTCAGGCATATTAAGACGTATTTGCAATTCAGTCGTTCGGCGGTGATATTTAAGTTCCGCTTTGGATCTGTTTGAGGTGCAGTTACTTTGTTTCCTTACACGTTTCCTTTTGTGCTGATGGTAAAATTAACCTTTCTTTTGTTTTTATTCCTCCACACCACTTTAGCGTAACCTGACTCCAATCTTAGGCCTGAATAATGTTTTATCCTGACCATCAGTGTCCTACATCTCTATACCCAATGCCACATCAGTTTCTGTGGTACGCGGCTCTGTACAACACCATGTTGCTATGGATGTAAATAAGGTCTAGTAAAACTGGCAGCTGAACTAACCAGATGAAACACAGGGATCCATTTCTTGTTGCTTTTCAAGTCTAGTTTGTCTGCATTACTTAGAAAATTAATCAATGAGGCTTGCAGAAAGGTGTTCAGACAACAGGTGAAATAGTCTGAGCCCTAGAAAGCCCTCGGCATCTGCTGAAAAAAATAATTCTACCATCTTATTTAACGATGGATCAATGACCTAGTTATTGAGTTTGTCGTTCACAATAAAAGAACTGCTCTTGACATTAATTTAAATCAATAGGCCTACAAACCTTTCAGCTATGAAATGATTTGCTTAACTGTAACTACCACAGTACATTAGCATTTGTTCACTGGATAATTTTAGTTATGCCTGAGGAATGTAATTTTATCCCAAAGTATTTTTAATATTTATTGTTTTTTACACTTTACATATCAGCCCAGTCCTGTTAAATGGTCAACTCAAAAACACAGTATGCACCAGATTTTTGCCTAATGTATTTCTAAGTTGCAAGAATTTGATAAGTGATGTCATTACATGCTGCTTTGCACCTAAATATCTACAAGCATATAGTGCAAGTAAACAGAAGAATAACGCGAGTAACAAAAATAGCAGAGTATCCAAAGGACAGTAAAGCAATATACTAGAGAGCAAAGACTGTTTCCTCACAAACAGCTGTTCCAGGGTGGGGGGCTTAATAGTAAGAATCATCTTTTCTAACCAAATGGAATTTTATAAGGAAATTCTGATGTATTAGATTTTACTACACTGTGGGTGGTGTGACAGCTAGGTGATTAGCTAGGCGATAAGTGCAGCGTTTCGCAGACACGCTGGAGGCATGATACTTACCAAATGGATTAGAAGTACCAGGAGTTTGTAGACTTATGCAGAAAGCTCTGGTTTGTTTGCTGCCACCATCACCCTCACAAGGAAAAGCTGATTGAAGATGGATTGATGGACTGAGCTCATATCTACCTGAAATTCTCCAGTGCTGAATGGATACTTCGAACAGCACATAAATATTGTCCACATGTATTGATAGATATGTGGAGAAATCAATTACCATTTTCTGTTACATAAGTAACACATTCTAAGAAATAAATTGTGTAAATGTTGGTCCTATAACAGATGTTTGGGGAAATGGAACTTTAGATTTAAGTTTTGCCTCCATATCTGAATGTAGGAAGTGTCACAGAACGCAATAAGCAGCTACAGTCTGCAGTAACATTATAAAACACAAGGAAAAGATATTTAGACACAGAGACATTTCTTGGCCTCAAGAGGCCGATTTCCTCCTTTGGATTATATGATGATCAGAAAATGTGTATCACTGGTCTTCTTACACTCAGTTTGGAAACATTTAACGTTAATTGCACATAAAATGTAGCTTTTGGGTTTTATGTCATAAACAACATTTATATTCACATTTTCAAATTTCTGTCGTTTTTATATGTGCATGAACATTTTTGACCAGTCTGTAATTTGATACCATGTGTTTCAAAATCTGAGTTAATCTCAAATTTGTTACTAAATTATTTCACATTTAATATCAGGGACATGACATGTTTGAAAAGTGTCTTGCCGTTATCTCTAAAACCTGAAATACATCCTGTAATGCATGTGTCAGATAGAAATCAAATGTCCTTGAACGTGTCAGGATTGTCAATAACGTTCTAAAGAAATTATATTATTGTCTATTATTGCAATGAGGATCATGAAATAATAACTGGTTTGGTGGTCTTTTGTAGTCAGTGATGGTCATTGTATACCATGCTAAAACAGACCGATATTTCCAAATGCAACCAAAATGATTTTTCTTACTTGGACAAACAGATAAGGTCAATTTGAACTGCCCTACTAATTTATGATGCTATAATAAAAATAAGACTTCATTGTCTGTGAGGCTACTTACCTCACAATATTATCAATATCAGTTTTGTTACATAGTTACATTTATGTGCCACATACAATAATAAGCTGTTTCAAATGTCATGGAGAAATCACATTACAATGATGATTTTTTTTTTAATTGAAAATAAATCCACCCATCTTCCTCTTATCCTGGGCATGGTTGGGGGGGGGGCATATTAAATTTTGTAGGGTATATGTCCTTTCGCTCCCCCTTCGGTGTTCCTATGGTCCTGCATGTAAATATCATTATGTTGAAAAGGACCTGCTTCAGATGCTCTCCTTGGAGTGACACTTTGAGTGAAACGTAAGAATATAATAAGCATCTTGTCTTTCCCCAAGGTTTCCACAGCAGGTATTTTGCAATGTGAACTAGGTGTGGAAAAAAATATATAGATGAATGAGGGCTAAATGCTGACCTTCTGTGGAACAGATGCTACTCAACACAATATTTTACCATAAAGTACAATTACAATGTCTTGTCGTTAGTTAGTTTTGTTTCAGGTTTGCGAGGATTTTCATATTTACTTACATATCGCTTTAAAATATTGTGTTGAATAACACAATATTTTTTTTAAAAAAATTCTGTTTCAATTGAACCTTTAAACTGATGGATGGCAATGTCACAATTTTCACGATCCTACATTTGATTTAGAATACAATTTAGCGCATACTTTATTCTTGAAGAAACAGCCAACCACTTTCAATAAGGTCAGCTGATTTCATAACTTGGCTACCCTCCCATTCTCAAAATCTCACTAAAAAGATTAATTTAGATTAAATTTCTAATCTTAATATATTGATAAATGAACAAGCAGTATTTAACAAATGAAACAGAGCATTTAATGTACAAACGGTCAATGAAAGAATTGGGAAAATGCTCTCTTGAAAAGATGAAGATTTTGTACAATTCACAGCTACTACTTTTAAATATTGGGAAACTCTATATTTCTCTTGTTAACAGAGGGGTTAAAGCACACCCCCTAACCTCGTCCAGCATAAGTGGACTGGACATGAATTGATAAATGAACAAATTAAAGCATTTCAACCAAGATGATGACAAACAATATGTAAAATACCTTTGATCTTGTCTCCCATAGATCAATAGATATAAGATAGATACAGATATAAGATAACAGATAAATAGATATAAGTACCTATATTCATAGCAACATGTGGTTTTATTATACTTATTAATTTTTTTGACATTCAGCATTAAAGCTAATGTTAATGACATTCCATTAATATTTGCTGCCATCTGGTGGTCATGATGTGTTAAGAGGTTTTAAATGACTGGTCTCCACACGAATTTCCAGAGGAAGTAACGGTTTACAGTTTCAGTTTTTCTAAATATAAATGATCTATTCAGCAATTTTAAAGACAGCTTTAAATATAGAATCTGGTGGACAAGCTGAGAAAAGAAAACCATTAATATAATTACAATGTGTGAAATATTTATTTGAATTCACCGATCTTCTGAATGCATCTTTCCGTATTATGGCGCATTGTCTGTAAATATCTTTCGAATCATTCATTGATATCCACCAGAAGACTGTGTTATATGTGCTCTTAATAGAATTTTTTATTTAAATATCCAAGCACACAATTCCTCTTATAATTAGAAAACCATTCTTTTTCGAGGAAAAGTTAATTATAATATTTGAGAAAACAACTACTTTTCTTTGGGAATTAATATGTACCTATTATATTCAGTTTACCTGTTGTGTGCTTCATAATGTGGCATGACGACAGGACTATGTAACTTACTTTCTGATTATTCCATATTTAGCTGGCTCTTAAAAATGCAGTTATTACTGCCGCTATCGCTGCTGCATTTGTGACAGTTGTTAAAATGTGATGGATCTTTAACGGTCTGTATGAACAATCCATCAGGCAATGAAAGCACAAGTATTACATTTCCCAACTGGCTCCAGGGGAGCAACAATCTTGGGTAGCTAGGCTGAGATTTGAGTGCACAAACGTTCAAGGTGTCGAACTATACACAATATAGAAAAGAATTAGCAATAATTGTGTGAGAAATCTTGGATAGAAGTGGATTTCCAATAAATTCCCTGATTGAGGGTGGTCCAACATTTGCTCTGTGAATGTTAAGCAAAATAACAAGCACGTGTTTGTAACTTTAAAAAATGTGTTTAAATTAAACCCAATGTAGTGGATTGAACAACATTATAAATTTAACATGTAGACTTTCCAATAAAGACCACCCATTTATTCATCCTTCCCATCTTCCAACCACTTATCCTGATCAGCGTTGTGAGGGAGCAGTAGGGGAGCAGTCTGGACAGGATGCCAGTCCATGGAAAGTCACGCATATTCCTGCCCAATATACACTATGGGGAATTCTGCATGTCATTAGAAAAACTGGGAGGAAACCCACCCCACATGGGAAGAAGTGCGATTAAAATCCCCCCTACTGGAGGTATGAAGCAACAAATCCGCCAATTGTGCCACCATCAAGAAAAAACTGTGATTAATAAAGGTCACGTTTTCCCAGGTACTCCAGTTCTCTCACTAACAGTTCAGTTTTTCTCCCGTAGTGCCACAGCTCATTTTTTGGATTGGCGCTGAAGGAGAAATGGACGACGACGATGATGACGATGACGACGACGATGATGATGATGATGATGACGATGAAGATGGAAGTCACTGTTCAAATATCAGTCCATAAACTCCTTCCAGAAACATGAAATCCACCCCAGGTCTGTAGATGTTGCAAAATGTACGAGTAATGAAAAACGAACAGATGGACGGACTGATTAGATGATAGATATATAGACAGATAGACAGATAAAGTATTCAGTATAAATGAAAAAAAAAAAAAAGTATTCACCATATGACATTCGACAGAGTATATTTTTAATCTAAAGTTTAATGCATCGGTTCCCAACAACAAACTGTCATTGCGCAAACTGAACGGCTACATGCACGTCCAACAATGACCAGCAGATGGCGCATAAAATCCATGTCATGTGTTCCAAATATTTAATCAAATCCCTCCTCTGACTCAAATATCTTAAGGTTGTTGTTCTTAGTTTTGGTTATAATTGTCATATCTACGTTACTGAGAGGGAAACGATATTTATATAGCTAACATCTGTAATTGTGGCTGAAAACAATAAATCATATAAGTGCTTAAGTTCAATCATGTCAAATAGGCCCGCTTGGGGTGTTTTTCAAGTATGCACGTAAAAATTGCTTGCAATTTATTGAGTGGAGTAGTTTAATTGACCAAATTGAGTGTATTTCTACCAATTTTGTAATTATATCATTCCCACAAAACTGTCACAGAAATACTACATTTTTTCCTAATACATTATTAAATTTACAAATCATTACCGATCAACTTTGTTTTTCTAAGACCGTGATTTGGAAGCTTTTTGATAGCTGTTTCTGACAACTTGTGTACGGCGCAACGCACCGTTTTGACGCGAAAACATTTATACACGAATACAATATTAAAAATACTCCTGACGTACAAACGTATTTCAAAATAAAATGACTAATTTGAAATAGATGTTAAGTTCCATTATTATAACAATCGATATTATTTAAGGTTTGTAGTGTCAAAGGCCAAAATTAAAACGACCAATTATTACCAAGAACTTAAAATCAAATGTGATCAAATGATAGATTTCTTGCAGATTCTCATCCCCTCAAGTAAGTCTATATAAACAGAAGAATGGTAATTGCCAAAATGACGAAATATTTACTAAATGATTTAAGTGTAATGCATTTATAAAGTGCAGTATTATGCAAAGATTTCGCAAAGACAATGTAATTACAGGCCATGAAATGTTTGTGAAATACACATTTTTTAAACTTTACCCATATGTATCAATTTACATAGTCCTTTGTATCATCTTAAAAAGTTGCTAAGAACTATGATACAGGCGATGTCACCTGTTATTTTTGGATCGGATAACCTTCCCCATTATTAGGAACTTTATAATCCGCGAGACAAAAAAAAGTTGACTATAACTGGAATACATTGGCCTATAATAATAATAATAATAATAATGAAACGTAAAATTAATAACACAAGACATAGCACACGGTAAAATGTGTACCATTTTTCCATACTCGCTTATGTTGTTGTTTAATATAATGAATGTTGTCCTGTGATACACTCAAAATAATTATGCTTCTCGGTAATATAAAAGTTTTCTATACTTACTAAAGCTTGTGCTTCGTCATTTAATTCCTACTTGAATAGGCTATATGTCACGAAGATAAAAATCACATATCCATAAAAAATAGGCAGAGGCTAAGTGCACCACTCAGTGTGATGACGGTGAAGGGTTTGCGCTTTTTTAGCCGTACTAGACTATAAAGCAAATCGAAAGCAAAAAGACCTGTCATAATGAAAACAAAGACATTATAGGACTTATCACAAAAATGCAAGGATAGCCTAATAAAATACGTAATATTTTTTTCTTCAAATATCTCACATATTTTTAAGCAATGCTAAAGATTTTCATACAAAACTCTTACGCGAAAATTGCACGCAAATAAATTAGACTTCACAACAGGCCTAAATTAAACTTCTAGTCAGGTATAATACGTGAGAAAAATCTGTTTAATTGTTTATTTTTGCTTATCGCAGTGATTATAAATGCTTCTGTTTGTGTTTTATGGTTGCATATGCTAAAACTTTGTACATGTTATTAGTTATAAAATAATTACTATTCACATTTTTTGTTGGGTACAATAAAGTTAAACAATTTATGAATTACGGACTGATTGTCTGAAATATATTCATTTTAGCCAGTTTTATTTACATTACGCAATAAAATCAAGATTTCTTTAAAGGCTCTTTATCCATTCTGTCCTCCTGCTGAATTCCCTTGCAACACTGAAAATCATAGCACACCATACTTTTATTGAGGTTAATGTACTTACTTCGTCAGCGGTAATTGATTAAAAAGTAAATATATCTTTTTGTCAAATCTTGAAACAATGATTTCTACAGTACGATGCGTCATTAATAGCAGCACAATAAGATCTTGATAGAGTGAAGCTTTGTCAAAGTGAGGCGCATGCAAAGTACAAAAGTCCGCGTTGTCCAATCAGAGTGCAGACTCGCTTAATGTTATCCAATGGGAAAAATGCGCACGCAGGTGGCTGCGCGGTTATCAGCGCATCCCGCTGCGCTCACATCACAGCCCGAGTCAATTTAGAAAGTCTCCTTACTCCGTACTATATCCAAAGCACTAAAACACATCATCTGTTCTTTCTACTTCCGAGTGGATACCCATTGTGGACGCACACGGCAAATACACAAGAGACTGTCTGAAGTCAAGCTTTTTTTTTTTTTTTTTTTTTGAACGAACAAGTTAGAAAACTACGCTTTAGAAAAAGTAAGCTTTTTTTGCATTGAACTTTTAACTGTTGCAGCTTTGGGGATCAGCTCCATAAGGCTGGTAGTTGTGTCTGTGTATTCTGACCGTTTTCTTCTTTTTACTTTCTTTTTTTATTTGGTTTTTATTCTTACCGACGCGCATTCAGTGGTTCATGCTCACAAATGTTAGCAGTTGGGCAGATGGATACTAATCGGCAGAGTGCTTTCGTCCTAGGCAGTACACCGCTGGCAGCTTTACACAATATGACTGAGATGAAGACGTCTTTATTCCCTTACGCTCTGCAAAATCCCTCGGGCTTCAAGGCACCTTCGCTCACAAACCTGAACTCGCAGCTCTCTTTGGGCACGCCGCATGGAATAAGCGACATCTTGGGCAGACCGATCACAACAGCTGGACAACTGCTTTCGGGATTTCCCAGGATAAATGGGCTGGCCACCTCTGCGGGGATGTACTTTAATCCGGCTGCCGTTTCTCGGTACCCGAAGCCCTTGACCGAACTGCCTGGCAGAGCTCCCATATTTTGGCCTGGTGTAATGCAGAGCTCTCCATGGCGAGACCCACGGGTCCCTTGTCCCGGTAAGTGTTAAGTTTGAAATACAATACTTGGGTGCTTAAAAGCCGTACTAGAAGTCATTGACGCCTTTAAATTTAATGAACGGGCTGGAATGTTTCAGTGGACCTTATTGCTAAAATGTCCCATTATGCAACGATACTAACAGCAATAACAGTAATAATAAAATATTCATTATATTAAAGTGTTGCAGTGTTGCTTGTATAGAAAGTTTGTTTTTGTAAAAGATTTGAGAAGTATCATTTCAAAATAAAACCGTAATTATGTTTTCAGTAAAAAAATACAGAATCGGTGTAATAAAGGAAAATAAACACAGTTAGGGGTAAGTATGCTGTATGAGGATCATGTCAGTGGTGTTGAAACTGATTGCCAGAATTTTATGCATGTGTACGTTTTACTGACACTGAGATCTCTTATCTCCTTAGCCCAGGCGAACATGATGCTTGACAAGGACGGCAAGAAGAAACATTCCAGACCCACATTTTCAGGACAACAAATTTTCGCTCTGGAGAAAACTTTTGAGCAGACAAAGTACCTGGCGGGTCCCGAAAGAGCACGTCTAGCATATTCTTTGGGGATGACCGAAAGCCAAGTGAAGGTAACGATGCTGCATCCCAGTGATTAAATATGACATTGTTTCAAACCGAGAACCTATTGTTTTTGCTACTGTTAGCAGTAGAAGCGAAATACTGTTACCGATTCTTTTTTTTAGTATTTTATATTCTTCAGTTACGCCCCCGTCATATATTCTTGCCTAATAAGCATGAACGATGAACGATACTGCTTATATTAAGCATATATTGAATTTAGTTGCAGCTCATAAAATGTAGTGAATATAATTAGCCACCACCCCAAGTGATATTTTGCGTGCGTAACTCTTTCCATTTTTAAATCAACAGGTTTGGTTTCAAAACAGAAGAACCAAATGGCGGAAGCGACACGCAGCTGAAATGGCCACAGCCAAAAAGAAACACGACTCGGAAACGGAGAAAATGAAGGAGAGCTCGGACAATGAGGACGACGACGAGTACAATAAACCACTGGATCCAAATTCAGACGACGAAAAAATAACGAGACTGCTGAAGAAGCACAAAGCGACGAATATGTCCTTGATCAGCCCCTGCAGCAACAGCTCGGACGCCTTGTGATAACTTAACAGGAGCGGAGGACTTGCCGTTTCTCGATACTCCAAAAGCTAAAATAACCAGGGTATACACCGTTCAAATATTGAGGAGAGGGCGGTAATTGGAAATATGAGATATATGTTGTACAGACGATAATGTAAGTGAGATGTATATATTTTTTACTGAATAAGTTATGTGATGAAGACACCCAATACAGGGAAGCAACTTTTTTTTTCTCCCCCCCAAAACAAACATTCTTCTTGCGTTAATACTAGCTTAATTTTGTTGTCAAGTGTCACTTAACAAGCGATTCCCTGTTTTTAAAGTTTAAAAGACTGCGCAGGTACATAATGTAAAATGTTGTAAATTATGATGTAAAAAGTTTTGTTCACATTTTCCATTTAGACAGTTTTTTTTGTTACATTTTAAGGAATTTATGTTTTTATTTTACCAAAAAAACTCGATTACTGTTTATGTTGAATTAAGAGAGTATTATTACTTCCACAAAATGTAGGAAGAAAATCTTTGTATTATCAATAAATTATTTAACAAGATATTGCTTTATATATCCTGTAGTATTTGAACAGGATGCAGTATACACATTACAGATTATTGTTCCAACATTGGGACAACATGAAACGAGTCCGATTGTGCAATATTATTTACACTACAACCTGTTTATGGTAAACTAACGCGGGGCGCTTCGGATCCGCCTTTTTCGAACAGTAGCACTACTGTGCTACTAAGTTTCCGTCATATTATAGATCTGTGACGTTTACCATTTCTAAACATATGTGGTTCACAGTTTAGTATCAAATGAACTGATACTGTAATATTACCCATTTACGAAAGAGAATGCAAAAATATCACCAAAATATAGCCCACGGGTATAAACAGGTCACCATTTTATTGCTTAAACTACATGTGGGACACAAAATTAACGTACTCAGAGTTTAACATAAGATCCATGTAATTTATTCGAACAATTCATTAAATACTAAGATCAACTTAAATTAAGAACGATACGTCCCTCATTGTTCCGCTTCACACCAACCTAACCGCTACATAATACACAGTTCAATATATTGGCTCGCACACGCATCCGTAATGTTACAGGTACTTAGAAAACTACTCCTTTTACTTTTACTTGGATATAATTTTCCTTATTTCTCACAACGGAGAAACAAGTCAAAAACAGCTCATGTGATGATTTCCCTTCACGATTTTTAAAAATCTGCAGTTATCATACAACATGATTTTTATTCTTCTAAAGTTGACTCTGATCTGATTCTGAACCTGAATATTCGATAGTTTTTAACAATAGGGTATTTTTCAAAAAGAGAGAAAATACATTTAAATGATTTTGATGCAAGGTTTATGGTCTTGATATGGATGAATGTTTTGTCGGGGATTCCCGGTTGATTATAACGGTGACCTAGTAGTATATTTTAATAACGCATAATTATTGCAGCTTTGGTAGCTTATGTGAAACAAAGACTGGGTAAATTGCACATTCCTATTAAACAGACAACAGGAAAACGAAATGAAAAATTACTGGGGATTAGCTATATAGTACGGGATAAGAACATATTTTAAGTACAATCTTGAGTTACAGTACACGCATATTAAAAAGGCAAAAAAAACTTGACAATGAAGTGAAGATAAAGGCAACGATTTATGCGAAAGACAGCCAGTGATTAAATTCATTTGATGACAATAAATCACACAGTTTGAATTCTAATAATTTTATTGCTTCAGAGCCACATAACCAACTCTAAAGGCCATGTAGTTTACGGGGTAGAATCTCTATTTGCTTGAAGAAAAAAAAATGCGATTATAACGCGGCCATTTCCACGCTATCACGTGACCTGCAAAAAACGTTTACAAGCAGTTTTGTCTAGAACCAAATCACACTGTCAAGACGACACCAATTCTGAGGCAGGCACAAAATTATTTCCACTTGTAGTAATTTTGATGAAGAATCAATGACGGTTTCACACAATTTGTGAACTCTGTAGTGTACTAAATTAAATCAATAAACTAAACGTTTATGTTTCATCAATAAACTTCTTAATCGCAGTTTAATGCTGTAATGAGCTAAGAGTAATTAGTTGCAACATAGCTTTGAATGTTGCAGACGGCTACATACAGAATTAAAAAGCAATTTTTTCTGCAATTAGAATATATACAATTTATAACTGCACATCTTTAGCTACTGTTGGATTAAACTGTTTTAAGTTTGTCTTTCACAATGTTCTTATTTAAGTATACAATACTTGGCACCGAAATGCAGTAACAAAAACAGGAAAAAAAAAGTGTACAGTTTAAGATACCCAAGCCTAAAAACATCACATTCAGAGCCATAATATTATGTAGAAATAAGTTAGAATAAGAATAAAGTGAGACTACTATATGTGATAAACAGCATCTTATATACTTGAATGATCTATGGCATTGCTTAAAATACCTTTTACAGGCTATATAAATCAGGTTCGCTGAATAATCTAAAACTGCTAGATTTAAAGGTCTTAAATGCCTGATAGGGCACCTGAAACAAGATCCAACCCAACAAATTGTAAGATATCCCTATTTCAACATTGAATGTTGGTACGAATTTAAAATTATCCTTAATTTAAGTATAGAAAATGAAAAGTAGCTGATGACTGTGAGGCATGGCTGTGTGTAATATCCACCCAAATCAGCAATAACAAAATCAATGAAATGAAAATAACTATCTATTCTAGGAATGAGACCACAAAGTCGTGGTAAAAAAAAGGCAATAAAACCATCAATACATCTACATATACAATAAATGTACAAATAAATCTACCAATATAGATATACAAGTTTTTTGCATTGCACTTTACTTTTTTAACATCTTACATACTGTATGGAAGTATCTTCTATGTAGAGGCATTTCTATAAAATGTAAATATGGTATCTAAAATATGTAGTATTTTCAATTAGAGTTTTGGCAACAAACCTGTGATGTGTAAAATAATTGTCCATATTTCGGGCTCCGTTACGGGGAAGATGATGACGGGTGAGGTAAGTGAGGGATTTTCTTGAGCACAGTCCAATATTTTAAGCATTTCTCGAGCACAGTCCAATATTTTAAGCATTTCTTGAACACAGTCCAATGTTTTAAGTGATTCTTGAGCACGGTCCAGATGTCTGAAGCACTGTGAACCAACTGCAGTCTATGGATGTGGATTTAAGGACTCGGCAGCAAAGTCTGTACATGTTTTTTATATTGATATTGTTCTTAGAGGTCGGTTTCTTGAAAAATCTTCTCGACCCTTTGGCACCGCTTACCTGCAAAATTGAAAGCACGCTAACAATGAAAAGCAGTAGATGAGTAACTTTTCCAATTTTAGAGTGCAAAAATAATGAAAGTGAAATAATAATAATAATAATAATAATAATAATAGTAGTAGTAGTAGTAATAATAATAATAAAATAATATTTACCACAACATCACTGCACGACACAACACTTGTGCTTATTTGCATTAGGTTTACCTGCCCCTGCTGTTATTCGAAATGACAGGAAGACAGGCTGCAACAGAAACAGACACAAACGAGTTTGTAAATGCATCAGACTTGGTCTAACTCTCAGACACGGAAAACGTATAAGATGTTTTTCCTGGTTTTAAAACACATACTCAAAAAACACAACTCGAAGCTGAAATAAGCAAACACATCACATAAATGCCCATGTTCCTGCTGTAATGTATTTATTTACCAATAATATATTTTATCTGTGTAAAACAGTTTCTGCTAACAATTTTCACTGTGAAATTACAGATTTTCATTAATCATTGGTCTGAATGATTTTCTTTCTCTTCCACTAATAGGCTAAGTGAAAACAACAAAACTCTGAATTCATCTAACTAAGCTTATAGCTTATTTCACAACCAATTAATGTGATGATACAGTTACCGAAGACAGCAAAGAAAGTTGTGGGCAGTAACAGCTCCGAAAATTAAGAAAGCAATAGAAAAAGTAACCGAGCTTTACTCTCTTAAATAAGTGCACCGTTTGTCTACTTGCACTCACAACAACAATGTTGATTGGATGGTGTCCATATGCGAGTGATATAAAAGAAGAAGATAGAAAAACAACACAGATATAGCACTGGGGGATCAGCAAGAGTACAGTGTGATTGTGTCATGGGCTGAGTATGAAGTGTATGACAGAAAGGGCAGGACAGCAGTCATCTCTTCAACAAATAAATATGTAAACAATCCTGCAAGTATTTCCAAGCTGGTGTAAATAAGCCCGAAATAGCATCTCCTGCGAAATTACACAGTAAAAGCTCATGACAGAGTGCAAGACATCTGAGCAACCTATTACTGTTTATATTACTGATCGAAGAGAGTGAAGCAAAATGAAAGGTTCAAAATGAAAATGCAGAAGATTGGCGAAAAACTATACGGCACTCAAACGACAGACTTAATGAATTAAAAAAAAACCAGACAGCTGACAGAGAGAGATCAATAATGCTGTTACCTTATGGTCCCCCATACAGACGTTAGGCCCTATATTATCATAGTTCACAGCTTTGTCCTCATTTTCAGGCTAAAGGTTAAAACAAACAAACAAACAAACAAATAAAAAACAAACAAAAATTCAGTTAAATGCCTTCATAACTAAGAAAAATGCATTCAATAAAAACAAACCACAGATGCTTAAGAAACAAACAAGCTTAAAGAAAACTGCAGAAAATGTTAAGAGAAAAAGGAAATTATAAAACAATTAATCCACAAATAATAAAAAGATCTTTATGAAGAATATATTATTTTATTCTAAATATTTTCCTACAGAATAATATTCAAAAGATGTAGAAAAGATACGTTTTTTTTTTTTTGTACTTGAACTAAAGACTTTTTAAACACTCTTCATTTTAAAGTCTCCAAGCTGGATGCAACCAAGCATGACTAGGTGAGATGTGCTTAAGGACAAAAAAGTAAAAAATGAACCATAAACTTAAATTTGAATTAACTTCAAACCAATAACAGTGTCTAAGGTCACCACCACAGCAGCGCACCAATGGCAGGGCTAGAACACAGATATTACCTCTTCGTAAGGCATGCATCAGCACTTTCCAATATGTTTGGGGAGCATCGTGCCACTGACTCTGAGAGCCGAGATACATTCATCAAACAGGACTTGATCATTTACAAAGGCAGCATAAAATTGTGGATTTTCGGGCTGCATAATCTTTAGACAGATAAACAAATTACCAGGGCTTTCCGGCAGAAACAAGCACACACTCGGGTGAGCATTCATTACCGCGTGCTCTGCGCTGCCGACGAGCCGCCCAGGCGGCAGGCAACCTTTGGTGTGTTAGGGCTCGGAAAGCAGAAAATAACATGATGGCAAGTTAACGGACCGTGCCATGATAGATGATGCTGCATGAAGGCTGTTTACAGCCCCATGTCTCTACAATCTGTGGCGCCTTGTGTCTGCGTCGACGCTCAGTGCCCCGTAAGCTCATCTGCGGAGATTCACACATTAGGGGATTTAAAAAGAAAAAAGAACAAGGAAAGAAAAGAGAAGCTCAGGCTGGACCCTCTATTATCAACAGTTAACAGCCAAAAACAGATATTACTGATTTAAGTAACATGTGCGTGTATCTCAGTTTTTGAAATCATCCTTTTCTTTTGTTTGTTTAAAGTTGCTTGCTGACGATTTTATATTCAGGTTTTACCGGATATAGTTAGCACTAATAGGAGGATAAGGAAAATATTCAGTGAGCTGGTAATTCATTTATATATGAACAGGATCTATATATTCAAGATATTTACGCTTAGAAAATGACACGGTGTGCTACTGCTTTAAGAGTATTCCAGTTGCCACTGAGGTCAAACTATCTGCTAAATGTTTGCAATGAAAAAATTAAATGATCAGATAACAGTATATTTAGCTTCCAGTTTAGTAACATTAACACTGAGCTGTAATTTATTTTTAAATACATATCAAAATATCATAAAACAATTCTTATATTGTTAGCCTAACATCTAGCTTTAACATCCCTTAACCTTACATGGCAATTTCAAGTAATTTACCATGGTCAGCTGGTATGCTATACTGCAGAATGTTGTTATATGCAACAATTGTGTCATAATCCAAAAATAACCTAGAAAACAGATTAAAAATGCCACAATTTAAACTTCACAAAAAATACTCATAATAGTCAAAAGTAATCACTTGACAATCAAGTGTCACAGCGTTATTTCAGAAGCTCCAAATGTAATACTTATTATAGTTACTGATAACTAATCTTATTACCACATAATTTATTCTGGCTAAAGTGTACACATTGTTGCACTATGAATTCATCACTACCAAGTCTTCAACATGGTAAACAACTTATATTTCATCATTATTATATTTGTTTATTTTATGTGTATAAAAAACAAATGGTAAATTCCTAAGCAACAGATTGATCCCCTGAACCTCCTATGGTTTTCTTGGTGTGCAGAATTCATTTTTTTAAAAACTCCACAAGAATCACATTCCAAGGTCATTCTTGAGTTTGTTAAAGAAAACACTGAAATAGAGTCCAACAGAATCAAGCACGACTTTCATGTGTTTATAATACTGGGCCATTAAAGAAGGTTGCAGATCTGTATGCGTGTTGGATGGATCTAGGGTAGAAAGATTTGCCTGAGCATACAATGCTAGTTTGGATCTGTGACATTGTTGACTTTCAGTAATAGGAAACGGGGGGAGAGTAGTTTCTAGAGCTGAAGAAAGCAGAGTTCTCCTGGGCCACGGTGGTCATACACACAACTGGCACTCAATGAGAGCCTGGATATGTACTGCCTATGTGGACTCAGCTTATCTCCGCATATGAATATTCACAGATGCCGTATCTCCATCTGTGGGGCTGGCGGAGCTGAGAGAGAATAAGATGGATAGACAAAGATAGAAAAGGAGGAGGAGGGAGAGGGGAGGGACAGACGGGTATTGAGCGATCGAGAGACCCAATATCCACTACGATTTTGGAGAGCGTCACTGACAGTGTAAGAACCACATCACCTACCGAGGCAAATTCAACAAACTGTTGTGGATCAGAGGCCGGTGAAATTCATGTAAGTATGGATGGAAATTTAAGGAGACAAACTCACTGCATGCTTCACCAGGTCCAGCCACAAAAGCATTTCTCACCACTGTTGTTAAAAATATATTCCTAGAGAATTTATAATACGGAACACAAGGGCAAGAAACAAATAACCGCAAGAAGCCCAATGCAAGCACACACACACACACACACACACGCACACGCACACGCACACGCACACACACACACACACACACACACAAATAAAAAGTGCCACATGGCAGGTTGGTTTCCCAGCTCCCTGGCCATGCAAACCTTATACAAGCCAGTATCTGATATACTCTGAAGTGAAGGTAAAAAACATCAGAGATCCTGTTCGCGATTTACAGTGGTCTTCCAAACATGGGACCAACACACCCAGTGGGTGAAACTGCACAAGATGAACAACTCAAAACAAATATCTAAGAAACCTACTAGTTTGTCTACAAAGTCTAAAAACTGTTAAAACTGGTATAAGACAATAACTTCAGTTTAAAGAGATTTAAAATGAAATAACTCCACCAGACCAGAACCTCAGAAAGACAACCTTCAACTGAATCCAGCAATGAAGTCAGGTGGAAGGCTGGCAATTTATTTATTTAGTAGACTAGCTGAAGCCTATTTTTCAGAATCAAAATGCTCCCGCTCACTATAGACCATTTCCCTTCCAATTCATGCCTAAGCCAAATAAAAACACAAAAATCCATGGCAGAGGTGCAGTGATATTGTAGTAGCTCTGCACACCAGAAGTAAATTAACATTAATTATATTATTAGTCATTGTTCATTGGGAATTCTTAATTACATAAGAAACCATTAAGAACAATTAATGAAATGGACATTCAATGTTTTAAATAAAGTTACCATAAGCATTACACATGACAGACACCAAACTACGTAAACCACATATTAAGTGTTATGATGTGTCATTTTAGGGACCTGGGAGGTTAACATTAAAATCTTGTCTTTAATTAACAAATAAAAACCTAAACCAAATGCTGGTTTGTGCAATAAAAGCAACTTTTTAACATTTCTATTTCATGTGAAAATCCCAGCACATGCTGGCAGGAAAAAAAAAAAAAAAACATTTCTGCTGGCTGAAGTGGGGGTCAAACTGACATCTAAAGGAAATACCTATGCCGGATGTACAAGTATGTCTCTGGTAAGGCCAGGGGGTAACTTACCTTTAAAACCAAATCCTTGGCTGAGGCGGACATCAGGATACGGTCACACCAGGCAGGGCACCGGGTGTTCATGTACTGCTTTCCCTCACTGACATCTTCACTGTATGGGTAACTGGTTACGAAACAACAACATTTCTATACGACCAAAATATATATTTTTTAAAAACAGGCATTCGCAAAGACAGACAAGTGAAAAAAAGTATCGAATAGGACCAGAGTCTAAAAGCAAATCATGACAATTACTGAATGACGTGGAATCAAGCGTTTCAAAAACTTGAGACACTGATTTTTATTTAGAAATTCTTAGGGAAGAAACCAGTGTCAGTAAAAAACAAAAAACAATGATTAAGGAGAGAGTGTGAGGGTGTGTTGGCGCCACAACACGATGCAGAAAGCAGAGGTGGGGGGGGGGCAGCTGTGTTAAGCCAGGATTCGCTGCCATCAAAAAGAGATTAGGGCCGTGGCAAATATCCAAGAGAGGCCGTATTGGAAATGGGAGGAACAATTCAGTGATTTAAGTTCTTTCTACACCTACCGAAGCCAAAACGGATTTACATTATTGAAAATCCAATTCATAACTCTATCTCATTGAGCTAAAATAGATCTGAATGACGACAATCAAATTAACTACTCTAGTACCTCAGCACAAACTAGGGTGTTTCACACTGTCCGAATAACTGTATAAATGCTTGTTTGTTAAATGTATGTGCTAGGAGACACAGATAAGGAATGAAGTGTTCAAAAATACATCCATCTATCCATACATCCATCTTCCAACCACTTATCCTGATCAGGGTTGCAGGAGAAGCTTAACGCCGATCCCAGGCAGAGGAGGGACCAGGGATGGGGCAAACCATGGATGGGATGCCAGTCCATCACAGGGCACAAAGATACACTATGGGAAATTTAGAGACCCAAACTAGTCGAACTGCAGGAAAAAAACTGCTGTACCTGGACAAAATTAGGGGTTAGTGATTCGGTATCTGGTGATATCTGAAATGTTACTGCGATATGATATGATTAAATTCAGTAATTCATTATCAGTATTTTCAATGCCGGGAAACATAAGCTGATATTAGTGGAATCTATTTGAATTGTTCAGCAATTTTTTCGCCAGCGTTTCGGCACATTTAATGATATGAATTGATATTTGTTGAGTTAATTAAATTGTCTAGTGGCCTTAGCAATCAATATTTTAATTAGAATCGATGAATTGTTATACCCCTAGACAAACCCCACAAAATATGGGGAGCCTGCAAACTCCAAATAGAAAGCAGAGGTAGGATTCAAACCCCCAACCCAGGAGGTGTGAATCGACAGAGCCACCCAAAAGTGTCAGATCCAACAGGTTTTTAAAAAGCAGGAGCTAATTAGTTCACACATTACCACTCCTATAAAACACCTGCTATGGCCATCACCCATAATCAGGTCCTTTTGCACTCCGATATCCATGCATCAGTGATGGGGAAATAGGCTATCTAGTCTCCAATAATATAAAGGAAATCAGTGAGGTGAACTGACTGGCCATCGCTGTAGTTAAGCTTCAACTTGCTTAACAGCTGTTCCTTAGAAAATGTTACAGTTGCGCCATAGTGGCCATGATCACACAAGGGTCAAGGGTCTAAATAAGCGTAAGTGAATGGCTTCCAGGGAAGGAAGGCGGCTCCGATATACCGGCACACAACCCCCCCCCCCCCCCCCCCACCCCAGCAGGCGGGTGCACAGGGACCGTGGAGGCCGACTTACAAAACTAGCAGTTCCAATTAGCATTAACTGCACCCCCAGCATCGGGAAAAGCTGCTGATTGTAAGGAGGGGTTAAACTGATCCGCGGGATGAAAGCAAAAGAGAGGAACAGAGCAAATGGTAGAGTGGGACAGAGGCAGACGTGGGAAAAGGAAGAGAAAAGGAAGAGGCAGAGAAAATGGAAGAACATCCTCATCAAGGCACTACGTCCTTTACGAGGCTGAGCCTCCCAAAGGTTTTCGGAGACTCTAATGACATGATACTGCTACACCTCTGAAGAGAATTTCATGAACCCATGCATGATGAAAAATACTGACTGAATTTCAGACATGATGCAAAACTGGTCTGTTGTGTAACTTTAAAGACTCGTGCTTCAATTAGGCAAAGAGTCAACCAATAAGACTGAGGGACATGCGTGTAGGAAATGTGTCGCACTGATAACTGGACAACTGCAAACATCTGAATTGTTTTGAAGATATATTTTATGGAAGAATTCGACAAAATATGCAAAGATATCGATATAAACATCTAGGTTTTTGAACATTATAAACCATCTATTATCAATAGCTATTCAGAAATTCCAATCACCATGCTTTTTCAGAGGGGGGGGGGACTAAAGACAACAATAAAATTACTGTTTTCCCCACTGATCCTGTGCTGAAAATTATTCCTATGCACCATGTGTGCCTGACGTCCAACAAAACAGCACGGATGGTAACAAGGCTTCCCTGCCTGCTGAACCATAACAGGGAAAATGAACTGACCAGGCTGCACCGATACTGCACAGTAACTACAGTTTGCCAGTTTAGCTCAAAACACTTAAGAGCAAAATTACCACCTTTAAGCCAATTTGTATTTTGTATAGTGCCATTCAAAAAAAAAAACAATAATAATACCGGTGTAAAAAAAAAAAAAAAAACCTGGCAGAGTTCAACGCACAAAGTTGATTGTGAAACAATAACCTGCACAGGAAGAGAGACACAACCATCACACCAGCATTACGACAGATTCAGAAATGATTCATTAGAATGGGTGACTGATCTGCAGGCAATAACAGTGACGGACTTAATATGACAGAACTTAATGATGAAAGTTCCATCAGTTACAATAACAAAACAGTGTATGAAAACTAAGCAAATGGAATAACTAACCATGCAAATAAATTCAAGCTGTGATTTAAAATCAGCAACTGAACAGGGAAAAATTAAGGATTTAATAATGGAATCATAATGGGATTTTAAAAATCGATGCCCATGTTTTGCATTTTTTTACCAATTAAGCTAAACCAGACTTTAATAAGCAGCTTAGAACAGAAACCATTCTGGCAGTATGATGAATACAGAAAGGATTCTTTAAATAATTTTTTGATCAAGAAACATCTAGTATTATCTGTGAACCAGCTCACGCTGCCGGTGACCAGGAGAAATGTAAGAAAGACCAGCTGGAGTTGCCAAGTGCCATGAGATCCTCAGACGGAAATCCGAGGTGGGATTAGGAGACGTACTGGAACACTAACAACTAAATTCCAAAAGAGTTTTTTTTTTTTTAAAGACATGGGATGGTACCTTGCCTACAGCCACGACACTCCAGTCCCTCTTCACTTGGTGACCAGAGGGACGGAGGACAGCGCAGATGTGCAGGCAGTCGCATTTCCCCTGACGACATCACGCTAGATTACATGACAGCCTTAATGCAACGACAAACAATAGAGTGGCGCTTTCAGCAACATGATTAATGCGCCTGATTAGTGCGCCCACAAACTTATCTGAGAGCAAACTTAGAAGGTGGGTGTGAAGTCTGAAAGCCGTCAGTTCCTATCGGGCCCATATTACCTGAAGCAAGAGTAATTACAGTAATTAATGGGCAGAGCTGATAAACACAACAATTGCCCACCTGTACACCAGGGCTCTGTGATTCTGAAAATGCTGCCATGCATATATGGTGTGTTTCACCACCAAGTGCTGTCACCAGAGCAGCACAATGGGCAGCTTCTCAAACGGCTACAATGTATCATTTCATTGACGGAATGAGTTGTTTTTTGTTTTTTTTTAACCAGAACACCAGGAGCTACGAATTAACACACTTATATTTGGCAGCTATAATTAGTTTGTCTTCAATCATGCCGGCACCTTTACACAGAAGGCAAAATCATGCTACTTTGAAAGAATGTGCAACCAGCATGTTAAAAGGTAGCATACCAGTTTAAATAGTTTAACTTGTGGCTGATGGATTTCCGGTACAAGTTTAGAGTGCAATTGCTACGCCTTTGAGAAATCAGCCTAACTTGCTTGAGTATTTACACGTCCAATGATATAAATGAGTAAAGTTGACTATTGCGAGGCATGTTAGCAGAATGTCTGTAATAAAGTTGTAATAACCTTTAGTCTCAGTCATTGGATGTGCTTGTTTAAATATCTGGGCGGTTTAGCAAAAACTCCAGATACCAATGTGTGATTGTTTCCCCAGCCAACACAGGAAGTCAACCTGGCATAGCACTTTGTCCATAGCAAACTAACAGCCCGGGGGGAAAATGACTCAAGCCAAGTCCCTGGTCAACATTCATTATCTAACAGTTAAGCAGTCTTATCTTGTACTATATAATGACAAATAAGTGACAAGTCAAACAGTGTTCCATTGAGAAATACTCTATTTAATGAGGGCAATATAAACTTGTGAATACAAGGGGAAGGAGCAGAGATAGGAGTTACTGTGTGAAGGCGGCGAGGTGAGGGCTAAGGTGGGGCAGCGACGGGCTAAGCTCATGTGACTCCCAGTTGGGTGAACTGGTATGAAGTCAATCCCACTCCTTCAGCTCAAATCAATGCCCTCATGAAAGCATTTTCCCTTCTGCCAAGTCTGCCACCTGCCAGTGGCCCTTAACAGTTATAAATAAGCCAAACAGTTCATGATATACGACTTGCACGTTTTCATCACAACGTCCAATAATCAGATTTGCTGCCATTTTCAGACATTACATACATTCAGATTGTAACTAAATTTCTATTACATTATGTGTTTTATTAATCTTAATTAGACCCTAGCATTGAATATTAAGACGCGTAGAAACATCATATCCCTGAGAAAAGATCTGCACTGAATGAATTGTTTCTAAAGAGGTCCTTACTATGCATTTAAATCATCCCCTACTAGATGCTCACACAGAGGGTCCCATTCACTAAAAGTCAGGATAAGGTGACAAGACACATATGCATAGTGATCTCTCAGCCCTTGCTGCTGTCTGCATGTGACAATAATTCATCCTTCGTTATAACTTATACCAAGTGTCTGTACTGACTGATGCTCTCATAACAATGATGGCCTTAAAGAGATAACAGCTGAACTATTGTACCCTCAAGTAAACAATCAGGTATGTTTTTTGGACAGACCAAACTAAACACCTTAGAGACACAAGCCTGCCATGCTGCATATTCGTTTTCATTGTACCGCTCTAAATCCATCCATCTGTCCATCCGTCCGTCCATCAATCCAAAGAATTATTCATAAATATTCACTATAATACTTTCACTTTTAAGGTACTGGCAAGCTGCTTTTCGGTCTATGATGCAAAACATTACAAAATTATGTATTTGCTTAACAGATCAAAGGCACACTAATGCACTTAAGCTGTGGCCCACTAGAGGGCGCAGTCCTTGGGCTTGACTTTTGGAAACAAGGTTACAAACCAACCAGCCCAGAGTGGATGTTTTCTTTCCACAGTGGTATTTGGACCCTCATCATAGGCTCATGTAGTTCAGAAAATATATGTCAAAGAACCCCAGTCGGTCTCTGGCAGCTTCAACAAACGGTGAAGTGACAACTATATATCAATCCTTCTCCAGCCCCCTCTGCCTGTCCAGACTTGGCAAACAGAGAGACGCGGGAAAGGAGTCACCCATTCTACCGGACTGTCTCCCTGCTTTCACTCTTTCCTACTTCAGGTTAACTTGGTCTTGAAGATGAGAAATGCAGGCACAGGGCTTTCTGACACCCAACAGCCCACAGTCCCCTTTTACAACAAGCTCGTCAGGAGGACCGTATTAGTTCACACTAACTCCTTGCCTTCTAAGTCACCCAAGTGGCGGTTTCGTATACTCGTCAATCTTACCAAAAACAAACCGGGCACCGTATGCTCTCTCCCGGCACGCCACAGTCGATCACTGTCCTGCCGCTGTGGCGCGGCAGGCTGGCTCCAGAGACACATCTCGCACCAGAAAGCCAAATTCCACACGCTGGTGTGTAGGTGTAGAGGTGTCACGGCTCACCCTGACACACGACCTCTCTGTAGCGCACAATACGAATTTACAATCTGTAGCACGTTCTTTAAAGGCAAACGCCGTGCGCGGAAATGTCGCACCCTAACAGCCCTGCCACTGCACCGGCCCACGAGTGATGCAAAATAATTACCGCCGTCTTAATCTGGATTCAACAACGGTCATATGACTTACAGAAGCTTCCTGAGTAGGTCAGCCAGAAAAAAAAGCTTTTATTCAGTGTAGACAGAACCATATAGCTTAGAAAAGATTACGATGACAGTCAGAGATAGATAGATCTGGGATACTATAATTCTGTCTGCTTTCTCCCTTAAATCAGTTGTAATGTGGAGAAACTGACAAAACAACACATGATATTCATGTATGTACTAATGCCTTCAAGAAAAGCCAATATGGGTGACTAAATAGGTCGGGATAATGTTATAATATTCCACAAGTCGTTTGAATGCGTTACAGGACCGAGAGATGTGGAAAAGCAAGAATATTTGGTAAGACTTTTAAGTGTGGGTGTTTATTAAACATAAGAAAGGGAAGTTTTGGTCTATGAGAAATGCACAAATTATGGCTCATAGCGGAGAGGTTTCTCCTCATAAAAAGACAATTTTATGTGAACCATAATGACTACGTTTGGTCACTGACTACTCATGGAGTATACTGATTTTTCAAATTATACGTAATGTGTTCTCTACTACCTAATTAATATTTCATTAATACAGCTGCACTACGTTACTCCATGTTCTGAAAAGCTATTATTAAATAGGCTAATAGATTACTGCTTTGTGCCTGTGGGGGGGCAGATGTAAAATGAAAATGAATCCAAATGTCATTTATGTAAAGCGATGTAAATCAGTGCTGTGATTAAGACAAGAAGCTATTTAAAAACACTGCACGGCTGCCAGAACCTTGACCCCCTCCACCCGCCACATCCCACCCCCCCCACACAAACACACTTCGCCCCGACTGCAGTTTATCAAGCGATTATTGTTTGATTACAGCTTTTCATTATCTGCAGTGATTGAGTCACTACTGGCGCCAAAGGTCAACTGCCATTATCACACCAGCTCCAAAACATATTCCACGTAATCATTTGTTTGCACTCGATTTTTGAAAGGGCTAATTGCAAATTCATTTGTTTGAGGAGTAGGAGAAAGTAGAATTCTCTCCTCCGTAGGCAGCAGTGTAATTTTCCACCACGTATGAATTGTTATGTTCAGTTAGCCTCGAAGCTGCAGACAGACAATAAGTCGTGAACAACGCAGGTGGGTGGGTGGGGGGGGTAATGGCGATTAGAAAATTTGTCAGTTTTTAGAAACACATGCAAATACCACTTTCAGATTCTTATTGGAAGAATACAGCTTTTGATTAGAATTTAAAGAGGTATTTCTGTTGCTGCTTTTCTAAACTACAGAAGTGAGTTTTGGAGACGAAAACACATTTTGTTCTCATGGGCAAAAAGAGGAAAACGATACGCCAATGTGTAACCAATTCACACGTAAACAGTTACACAATATACACAAATGAAAACTATGGCAATTAAAATTTTTATAAAATTTATATACATCTATGTAATAATGATTACTAGTATGATGCACAATATGAATTACAAACACGCATGTACATTGGATTAATATCGCTGAAACATTTGTACTTGGTTCCATACCTCGGAGGAAATGAGATCTCCAGTTCGTGCAGCCTTTCCTTATACACAGACAGCTCTTTGTCAAACTCTAAAAGCTGCAAGAGAGGTAAAAAGAAGGTACAACTGTAAGCTGTCCCATAGTATGACATGGATTGTTATTTGGGTTGTGAAAGGTTATCATACATGTAAATGTCTGTTTTGCATGTGTTGTACTGGCGACGTGAAGGTCTGCTGCAGTCTCATGCCAAGTGAGGAAGTCGAGGGATGGGCCTTTCCATGACCTCATCACAAAGACCGGGACTGTTTTCCCACTTTTCATCAATCATGTCTCATCTCCCAGCTGTGTAGATTTCTGATTGCAGTGATGGCAAGTGTTCAGGTATAAGATGATGCCTCTCTCTCTCTCCCTCGCTCGCTGTCTCTCATAGCCACCCCCCCCCCCCCCCCACACACACACACAGCTTCACAAACCTCATAAATCATTAGTGAAAAGTGCAATTAGCAGCTTCTTGTACACATTAATTATCTATAAGAAGCACAGGTAAGTGAAACACCTGGATCACTGCGTTCCCACAAGACCAGCGGGCGTCAGGAGACACATGAGATGAATCTGTCCACGCTGCCCACCAGCCAGGCAGCCAAATCGTTAATAAAGCAATGCAAAGACAGAAGGACCTACCTGATGAAGACAGGGGCACAATTAACTACACACATTCTTTATCTAACCCTCTCAATGTGACTCATGACAGCATGTCAAATTAAAAACTCAAAGCGATGTACAGCTCGGAAGGGACCACAAGCTTTTCCCGGAATGAGCATTAACCAAAATCACACAATGTAACATGCATCTTTGACCGGATACTTTATTTTTCGCAAACATTTTAGATTCAATTTATGTTAATAAGATGTTACTTGCAGGGGGTGGAGCTAGAAATTCTCGGTCCCCTGGCAAAATGTCACCTTGGGGCCCCTGGCAAAATGTCACCTTGGGGCCCCTGGCAAAATGTCACCTTGGGGTCCCCTGTCCACTGTCACATATTTAAGGCCCCCTGAATCTGCCATGGCATCCATGCTCTGGTTTGTTTTACAGCATCTATCTGCGCCTTGGTTTAAAACCAATTTAACCTTTGTGTAAAATATGTTGTGTTACTTTAAGCATAAATATACTGATGTCATAGTAAATTATTTGTTTACTATGTATTATTGTTGTTTATAGAGGTATTTGAATAAAAGAGTAATTAACCTGTTCTGCGCAGACAATATACTACACAGGTTAACAACGACATCATCATCACCACTAACCAAACCCGCCATCCCCGTTAACCAAACACGAGAAGCACGACGCCCCAGCTTATGATGAACAAACTCCATCCATCAAAAGTCGCAACGTTTCCGCCGGGGGTCGAATGTGGATACGGTGCGTAACTACGCATATATCACGCGTGCCAGCAAACTAGTATTCCTGAAAGCACGTGCGTGAGCGCGTGTGCGTGGGAAGTGGGAAGCAGATCCGTAACCATGTGCCGGCGGAGGGGGCGAAGTCATGATCAGCGAGTCTGGCGGAGCTGCAGTTTACAGACAGAGGTTTGAGGTTCAAGAGGGCAGATCTACAGCATTCATCAAACTCAGGCTGCTGGGGTCATGGGAGACTCTGCAGGCCGGGAATGAGAAATGGGGTTAAGGGACGCTGCACAGCACGGGCGTGCACAGATATGTGCCCACCCCCCCAAATGTGCACGGCCACCATTTATGGCCTAGGACACAACATACGTGCATGAGTGTAAATACCGTACCCTGTACGCATCCTAAATTAACAGCCAGCTGCCAATAAAAAAGAAAGTAATACAACAGACAACAGTGCCAACACTATTTGGGTTCCTGTGATGTGTTTCCATCTTAAGTGAATGTTGAGTAATTCATTTAGGGTGACTGGAAAACCCAGGGGCTGAAATTTCACACTACATTTCATCTTGGGTCAATTAAGCATAATGATTTGCTGGTCTGATAGGTCAGCAGTAAAATCACTGCTTATATGGGTTCAAGGGCTCATTGCAGCATAAAGTGGAGGTAGTTTATCAGCTGGAAATGACCTTGAAGTTCCCTACTGGAGTGGTCGAAACTCGCGGAGAAGCACGGGCAGGGGTGAACAGGGAAAAAAAAAACACTTTTAAATGCCGTGAAAATTAGTATTTGGTCAAAATTCCCACTACACTTCAATAAACAGGGAGTCCTAAATCAAAGTGGGTTGGATTGTGGATAAAGGGAATTTGTTGAGGGTAAAAGGTATAAAAAGCATCATTGCTGACTGTCTCCCTGACCTGAACTGCCAAGCTGTCTACAGCCATAATTGTGCTTTGATTTATAACTTGTCAAATACCCTCCTGATGTCATCTGCTGGCATTAAAAGTCATCAATAAGGACAGAGTTGAAAGGTCGTTTAATTTTATTTTTGACTTCACTCTTTCCTTTCATTGCAAAGCCATATTTTCCTTCTTTTATGAGATGTTCATTATTTTGTGCAGTGGTACAGGGTAGTTTTGGCTGCAATTGGTTGAAGGGTGACAGGTTCAATCCAAACAAACAAGACTCAAAGGAGACTTTCTCCTCTGAATGGCGCTATCAGGTACTGAGTGATTTTAAAAGTTGAAACTCTCCGCTTGCAGAACGTGTTTAAATTTTTACCTACATACCAATTTCATTCCGTTATAGGGCTCAATCCATGTGCAAAAAAACAAAAAGTCACAAGCCAATGTACAGATGGATAAGATCAAAGCCCTGTCAGATACCTACTATGAGTATAGCTGTTATTTAAGATACTAATCAATACTCTTACAAGATAAACAAGATTACTGCAGCGTTACAAAGTTGTATGCCGTACCATTACACTTACTACACGATAGAGTTGTATATTTCTCAGTAAGGTCAGATTTTATTTAGATTGCCGCTGTATTTCCACTTAAGATCTTTGACAGGTAAAATATCGACGAAGCCGAGCTATTTCCCCCCTCTTCCTCTGGCCGCTTGAGTGGTCTCGGATGTACGTTGGGAGCATGACTAAGAGAAGTTACGGTGACAGGAAGGTTCATCACTTCGCGGTAGGCATGCCCGGCTTGCACCGATCCAGACACCACACAGATAAAGTTAAAATAAAGAGATACTGTAACAAAATCAATCGTGGCGAAGAAGACAGGTGGGAGGGGGGGCGGCCGCTAGGCGCCGGGGCCGCGCGCTGGCGCACCCCTGCAGGCCCCGTCGCTCGCTGCTCGTCCGCGGCCAGGGAAATTTAATCTTCCCAAATACTCATCAGGGCTCTCCATCCTCCCGGCCTGACAGCCGCGCGGATAATTAATTATACAATTTCGATGGGAATATCGACTAAACAAACCTATAAATCATAAGAAAAGTCAATAGGCATGGACACATTCAATCATGTCCCGACCAATGATTACTCCTCTCAAAGTACAATAATTATTTTCGAGAGCTAGCTGGAATTAAATTTCTGTCAAGCTGGTACCAGTCTACTACTTGATGAAGGATGCCAAGGAATCATTTTTTTCTTTTTTTGAGCTGGGTGAAGAGGGACATTTATCCTCTTAGAAAGGTAGTTTGTTTCAAAAGGATCACAACACTGTGTGTTTAACTAGACCATGACGATTAGATTATCTCTGATGCCTCATTATGTCATCTATCTTTCTGTGCACAGTCAATCTGGAAGAACACCTTCTCTTCCAGGCTGCCCGTGAAGTAAAACCATGAGGATCCTTGAGCGAGGGACCAAAGAGGCCAGAAGCTCATGGGTGCTTAGGCACATTTGCATTGTATACATAGTTAAAAATGCATACACTGCAATCGTTAGTAGTTTTTTTTTTTCTTCCACCGAGGTGGAGTCAATTTGCGACTACAGAAGTGTAGAGATAGAGCTACAATTGGGAGTATATAAAGATGTGTTTCATTACAGACAGTCCAGATAATCTAATCTGAGATTTTGCCACTGGCTATTTGGGAGCAGTGCAGAGACAGGCCACCTCTTTAATGCTTGTGACAGGTTATTGTTAGGAAAGCTCAAGTTTGCTGAA
The DNA here is from genome assembly GCF_023856365.1 of Brienomyrus brachyistius. NCBI lineage: Eukaryota > Metazoa > Chordata > Actinopteri > Osteoglossiformes > Mormyridae > Brienomyrus > Brienomyrus brachyistius. The sequence goes on along the minus strand of NC_064535.1, from coordinate 11,229,644 downwards.
CATCCCATTCACTCACAATGAAAGGTGCAAAATGTTTATGTCCCTTGGAAAAAAAAAAAATCCATACATGTCAGGTTCGTTTGTGTGGTGTGAAACATTCAAAAGACAGAAGAATATCTGTATGTTAAATGGTGAAAGCAATTTTAAAATGTTAAATTAATATATCAAATTTAAGAAGCTAGGTGATCTTACCTGTGTTCCATTGTTTTCCCGGAAAACATCTTGATTAATATAATTAAAAAGCTTCTTTTCGAGTTGAAGTACAACCTGAATAGGAAGAAGGGAAATATGGGGGGGCAGGGGGGGGGTCATCAATTACAGAATCTTTTAGCCACACAGTGTTAAATATTTCTGATCATTAACAAAGGATCTCTCTGCTGCATTTAATAAATTAGTAGTTATTTAATAAACGTTATTAGTAGTGATTTAATAAAACATTATAACTCCTTGTAAGGTTTGTTTTTTATCCCTACACTGGATTTGTGCATCTAGATTAGTTGGCATTAGTAACATATCAGAATATCCTTAGTATGGATAGTTATGTCAGGTACCCTGCAAATCTCAATTATTATTTTGGTCTAACGAGGTGGATTACGGTTAGATGAAAGTATTTTCATTCCCAGTGTAGCACACTTCTTCTGTATTTGGTCGATCAGTGACTGATATTATCCCTTATCTATATTTCAAGCATATTGGACTGGTAGTGGGCTTGTGTCAACAATCTTTAGATACTGCTTTAATGTCACATTTGCACCATTTATAACATTTTTAGTATATTTATAAATGTTTACAGGTAGCAGGTAATCATTTTTATTTATTTTTTGCTGAAATATCCTACTATGGGGTGCACAATAAAGATGAAATATGTAGTTGGAGATTGCGGATGCCAGTGTAGTGAATACTGAGTGACTGTGGCAAGGTGACAGGCTGAGAAAGGCTGATGAAAGTCGAGATGCTTGACACTAAGACGCTATGCTGCCATTTCCAAGACCAATCGTACTGCGTATAATACCGACTGGTCGGACAACTGGTCTGTGTGGTTGTTAAACAGGTAGGTCATTAAGTGACGAGTGTCTGTATATTACATTGCGCGCAAATAAATACCTAAAAATGCCAAAAGTCTTGCATTTGGTTTGGTTACTTATGGTGAAGGTTAGGGCTGGGTAGGGGTTAAGGTTGTCAGTGTTGGGATTAGGGGTTTTCCCACAGAAATGAATGGACGCCCCCCCCCAAAAAAATATGAGATCTCATGTATAATATTTGACCTTAACCCATATTATATATTTATATGCATGTGTGTGTGTGTGTGTGCGTGTGTGTTCGAGACAAAGTAAAACACATGCAGTTTACCTTTCGATCATTGTCCACCTCTCTGAATATTAACTTGTCTACTTCGTTGGTGTCAGCAGCTCTGACAGTCTGCATAGTGGCCGAGGAGCATAACCTCTGAGGGAGATCACAGTAACATATCAGCAAATTATAAGTGATTAACAGCCAAAGAGCACTAAACCATTTACATTTGCCAATTAATGACAGCCACAAATGATTAACTCTGACAAAAAGTTATGACACTGAAGTTTCGTAAAGCAAAATCTTCATCCTCATACACTTCCAAAAAAAAGGGGTTGATGGACAAACCCCCCTGTAAAACAGACACATCTGTAAAATATACACACACACACTTACACCCAACAAATACTGTTCTCTGCTGTAGAACGGTGCAACCACGTTCACATTCCGACCTTAGCCCATATAATGTCAGTCATCGAGCTTCAGACGAGGGAGGAGTTAAGGAGGGGGGTGGGGGGCATGTTTCTTCATGTTACCCATCACTCCAAACAAACATAAACACATTTGTTTCTACATTGATGCATATACATTTTAATCGTTCAGACAAACCACAAAAACATCCCTTTCGTCTCACTCCCCACATTTTGCAATACGTCTTGACCCTAAGAACCATGTGCATGGTTAAATTCCCTTTTGTAGACTCTTTTAACAATTAGTTAAACATTTGACCATCTGTGTTTGAAGACAGTTGAATGAGATAATCCGCCAGCCAGTGGTTCCCATACCACGCCGCGGGTATACCGGCTGATTTAAATTCAAAGCACAGATTAGTTAATCAGGTCAAGCCAATATAACAGGAAAAAGGTCTTTAGACTAAAATGTCACAAATCAGTGCTGCTTTCCCGAAACGGCACACCAGATTAGAACAAACACCCAGAGAAACTTAAAGTGGAACAAGCCTCCCAGTCTCTTGAGCTGGTTTCTAAAGACCTAACAAATCGCTCCATCTTTCACTCGTTTAGACCCTCCAAACGCAGGGTCAATATGGTTCCCGGGCATCCAAATGCAAATGCGCTTAAGTGCGTTTAAGCAGCTTTCTGCGATGAATAGGCCAAAGAAGGAGCTAAAAAAGGGCACGGCAGAGTTACTTTTCCTGTCAAAATGTCATTGTTGCCACCCCGGTAGAGGCAGCGATTCAGGAAATTCATTTTTCTATTGTAAAATACGTAACACTGAAGGCTAGCTAGCAGCAATAGCCATTTTGCAGTAAAGTAAAGCAGGTTACAGTCCACATCTTCGACAATGTTGCAGAGAATGGGAGAAGGCATATTATTCAAATTAATCTTTCAAATTACCAACTTTTATGGGCGTTTGTCTTTTTTATAAATTCTTTTCAGAATCTCTCCTGTCAGAATCACAAATCCAAAAATCAGCCAACCAGAAATCTCTTGCTAATTCAGACCGGGTCTGAGTGCCAAATACACAGCTTATTTAAATGAAATACTATAGTTTTAGGGTACAGAAATGGTTTCTCTATTCATGTTAAAATTATTCTTATAATCCAGTGGCTGAAACCCCTGCCAAATGCTGCTTGGTAGCTGGATGGTGGGGGTCACAGTTACTTGTCAGCGTTGATGGACACCCCCGCTCTCCGTTCCCTCTGGGACTTTTACCACTTTTACTGCTTCTCAATGCTGAAGCCCGTGAGCTCATACTTTAAGTTTACAATGCAGCAGCTGAATTTGCATTCCGGGGTTTCCCTATGATGCTTCTGAGTCTTGTATGACATCTCTCCTCTCCCCCCTCTGCCCCCCCCGACCGCCCCACACACACACAAATTTCATCTGTTTTCAATATAATACAAACTACCACTTTAAACTAAAAACATAAGTTAGCTAGGAAGAAATTTTGCATTTGTCAGGAAGAAGAAAAAAATATCAAATGTATTTCAAATTCTTGGACAAAGCTCAGTAAGTGTTCCTCTGGAGTATACTACGCTCTAACATACTTGGTTCAGTAAGTGTTCCTCTGGAGCATACTACGCTCTAACATACTTGGTTCAGCCAGTGTTCCGAGGAGTGACATCACTCATGCATGTACATTTATTGAGAAATATTTGTGCTACATTATGTCAAGACAAGTCAACGAGTGTGGACTCCCAGGTCAAACCAACTCAATGTTTTTCACAACAGCAAAGCCACGTAACTCCCCAGGCTGGGCTAACAAGTCATCAAGAAATTACAATCCTAATGCGGAACAATGAATGAAAACTCCATGCTAGTAGTTACACATCTGATCATCAGCTCAACACATGGCCATAATGCCGTGGCGGCTGGCCCATAGGGGGCGCTCGGGCACCGCCCTCCCAGAGGTGGGGGAGGAATATAAAATATATATAAAAATAACAAATATATATATATTTAGCAATGCCAATTTTACTTGATAGTGTGTGCCTACATGCAATCTGAATTATTCAAACAACATTTCCATCAAGTGACTCTCATTCAACAGTGAATTTCCACCGACAGATTTCCACCAATCATTTCTGTTCTTGGGCTCATCAAAGCGCCCCAGAAGTGCAGCGACATAGCCAATCGTGTACGGTTGCTAGGCGAATATAATAAAGATTTTGCCTATCAGCACCACCGAATTAAATGGTTTTGGGGCGCTGGAAATTTTGCCGCTGATACAGAAAATGCTGGAAAGTTTTGGATCTCTCTCAGGTCAGGCAGTCAGAGAGAAACGATGTCGACGACAGTTGAGGGGCAGCTTCCAGCAAGTTCGGTGAGATCATTATTGAATTACCCTTTTTGCGAGAAGGACAATGGTGGAAAAAACCCACGTTAAGGAGCTGGGACCAGACAAGCCTGAAATAAATATCATTCAGCTAACTAAGGAAATTAAATTATGATTGTGAAATTATCATTTACTGACTGTTCATTTGAATGCTTCTACTGGACTAGGAAGGGAAATCTATTGGTACATCAAACCCAATAAGATTTTTTTTCACCAGCCACCACTGCCACAATGTCAACCCTAGATGCTCTAAGCAAAGTAACATGCATACTTTAAGAAAAAAAATGCAGTACAAATACTGATTCTGACGCAAGCTAACCCAGAAGCTTGTCTATAGTTAATACAGAAATATTAGACAATATGTGTGTCTTGGGAAAGATGACGGTTCCTTTCACACTAGATGAGAGGCATGTCAATCAAAGCATGCAATTATAACTAAATTAGATTAAATATTAAAATATCTTGTTTATGAGTTTGATTATGAAGGATGTGGGAGGGCTGCTACATGAGATAGTAGACAAGCATGTTTCTCCCGATTCTGCGACGTTCATTCCAGTTTGGACTTCCTTCAAATTTCCTCTTCTCGGAAATCAGATGCAGAAAGGAATAGGATTGAATGACAGCTAGAGGACTGGTCAAATACAAGTTTCCCTTTACGTGGGAAATGGTTACAGCAATCTATATGTCACCTGAAGGATAATCTTTGTCACCAACAAGGAAGAAAAAAGAAATCTCCACATTGATCTATACACTTCAAGGAGAATGTATGTATTACAGGCAAAGGGTAAAGCAATCCTCGTCAATATCTTTTACTCTTCTAACATTCTAAACTGTGTGGGAATATACTGATTCCTCCAAAAACACATGAGGAGCGTCTCAAACAGCATGCAATGATAGTTAGCAGTCCTCAAAAATATATACATTAAATTAACACATATTATTGGAAAAGAACCAGAAACCCTAAATCAATTAACTATGTAATTTAATAATATTCCACTTAATATCCTACATTCATAAAGAAAGTAATAATTTAAACATTACACTTCACACAGTTCATCTTGTTTTTATGCTTCATAACAAAAAAAAGAATTTACTGATACTGCACCGTTTCACAGCCTTGAGAAATGACCGATGTTACATAATTATGGCTAATAGCCCATTATCACAAAAGTAAAACTTCTTCCTCTTAAAAGTTAACAAAGATAAAGCTTCTATCCAGTAAAATGCTAATAAACAACAAAACAATGACTAAAGCATTGCACATTACTGGTTTGAGACATGTTGCCTTTTATATTTTACACCATTTAAAAAACATATCTAACATTTTATATATTTCAAAGTACTCTCAGCATGCTTAACTCTTAAATTCAGTTCCACAGAAATTACGGGATTATTTTGTCACATTCCAGTCAAATTATTCCTTTTTTTTCACAAAAATGGAACAATGACTCATCACTACTCCTCCGGAGATGTCTGCAAATTCTACAGTCTGTCCGGTTTTATACAGAGCTAATGTGAGTTGCAAATGTAATGACTAATCTAGAATTTGAATAATTTTTGTCCATCACATCCCTGTCCTCAGAATATTATGAATTGTGCAGACTTACAACAAAGAGTGAAATTACAAGTTGAATCCAGCAAAAACAAATTCTCAAGTATGAGAATGTATGACCCGATGAAAACTATGGGTCATCTTGCTTGGTTTGAGTATTTCTGTAAGACAAACCAATAACTTAACTCTATATCAGTCGCCGCCATTGTGGGTTCCATAGTTAATATTAAGTCTGACTGTATGTAGCAGCACATCGTCAATGTTTGAGTCCTGGTGAAGACTGCAGTTGGAGCTTTATGAAACTGGCCACAAAGATAATGCAACCATTTATCTGGTGCATATAACATCTGGAAAACTTCTCTAAAACAAATGCCCCTCCTAGAAGTCCTATCCTTCCCCCACGTAACTTTTAGGTCCCAGTTAAACGCACATTTGTCCCAAGACAGATAATGGACAGGCCACAAATCATCTCAGCACAACGGAGTGGGGATGTCACCATAGGAAAGGGCCTGTGCTCCCCCCCCCCCCTAGTTTTTAACTCATCTTTTGGCCCATTCTCCTGGGCCCTGAAGAACAAATTGCCCTGCTTGGTTGTCTTTCAGAGGCAGTGCAGCGCACGGAGAATTGGGTCTGGGCTGAAACACAGGCAACAGGCCCATAAAAATTCATCACTTTGACCTTGTTGACCCCACACTGTTAGGGTTCTGCACACAATCCGCCAGCTTTTGAGCCCCGTGGAACAAATGCATGCGCGCGCACACACACACACACGCACACACACACACACACAGTTGTAAGGTAACTTTACACCCCTGCTCTTTTTCTTGCTCCTTCCACACAGAGACACACAAATAAATAGCCACACATTTGCCAGTTCAATACAAAACGGAAAAAAAAACCCTACAGGAAAAGCCTAGCAGATGCTGCATTGTGTCTATACAAGTAAGTACAGCCTGCGTTATACTGCATTCTGGGGTAACTAAAGAGGTGCTATTGTTTCAGGCCAAGTCCTTCACACATTACTGCCACCTGTACAAAGAAAGACGAACGAAGGGTTTAATCCTAAAATTCAAGACCACCTCCTCATTACCGCATTATCTCAGCAGTTTGAACCCCGGACTGTTTAACATAAATAAATTTCTTAAGTGCTCTCAATGGCAATAAAACACTTAGCTCAAGAACTGCCCCTCCTGATGAATTGATGTTAAAATGCTGCTAAACACGTGTTTAATTCAGCAGTGCAGCTCTTTGCAACCAGCCCGAAAGCCAGTTCCCAAAAAAAAAAAAACAAAAAAAAGCTTCTCCTACAAAGCAATACTTACTACTGAAAAAACAATGGGATTCCTTGATTTTCTTTCTGTTTTGCACGTAGACAACTATGTACTGTGTCTGGCTTATTCGAAACATGTATAGGTTCTTGAGTTTACCGTACTGTAGAATCTTCTAATCAAACAGCAGAGATATATTGCCTCTATGGCATTAGATGTTTCAAGCAATTTGTACACAGTGAAGAGTGACACAGAAAGACTAGTGCAGAATAAAACAAATATGGTCAGTACAGATATCTTTAACAGGCGATTAGCAAAACTGGCCAAACGGCTCGTTCATTACCATCGCGGTCAAGATAGCTGAAACGTAACCACAGTAGGTCTTTTCTTTCAAGGAAATCAAAAATAAAAACTACAAAGGCAACAATTAAAAGTGCAACTGATTAATATTGTTGATCGGGGGAAAAATAACGACATACTTCGATTGTAATGCAATAGCACCATAACAAGATGCTTCTGTTTTCAAACTAATATACTTGTTCCGCGGTCCAGATCGGACACACCCAATCTAACATGCGTAAAGATAAAGTTCTTTGTCACTCAGAAGGCCTTTCTCTCCTGCCCTCTGTACAGTTTGAAAAAGCCAGTACAATGATGTTACTGAAACAAAGAACAATGATTCATTTTAGTTCCCCTTTATTTGTTTGCCCCATTTGCTCTAAATGATGCGCCTGTCCATCAGGGTGAAAGAAAGCGCTGTGGTATAACTCAACCGGGGATAGAGGTACAGAAGGAATGCCCAGCCCTCCTAACTCTACTCTGCGCTAAGCAACCATCTTGTGGGTGGGCTTTGTCATACATTTTACCAATTTTTCATGCCCATCCCTCTAGATGTGACCCCACTCCGTAGCTTTTATGCCCCTGACAACTTCACGCAGGAAAACATGCAGCCCCTCTGATAGCATGAAATCGAGAACAAAAGCCCCCGTGGATGGGAAGGGAGCGGCGAAGCAGACTGAGGCATAGGACCCGCCTGGCTCCGGACACAAACAGATGTTAGCGCAGCCCGTCCTCTGAGCAAGCTGAAAGGAAAGCCTTGTAGGAGAAATGGGCCTGAAACACATTGTTTTGGGGCACCCCTAAAACAAAAAAAAAAGGCCCCTCAAAGAGTGAACCAATATGGCCGTCACGGATAAATCACAGAGGAAAGAGTCGAATGAAAGCCATGAATTCTCAATGTGACACTTTATGGGCCTTTTAAATATCATTTGATATTTATCCAGGGTTGTGAAAGAGAGGAGCGTTTCTTAATGTCAGCGAGCAGGGCTGTTTAAATGGCGCGGGTGAAATAGCAGGTTTTACAATGACATTTCTGCAAAAATAATACCCACGCTGATGCAGTAGCTGTCCTCAATTTTTCTGATAAAAAAATTATAGCGAAACGCAACTGCTATCAGGTATTTCCTCGCCTTGCTGAATGTAAATTCATTCAAATTACATTCCCTTGTGCTCTTTAACTCCACAATTTAGAACAGTTTTAAATAGAAAGTAAAATTGCCTGAATATAAACACTGACTACAGCTCAAAAGCTGAATATAAACAGCCCCAGGGTAGCATTGTACTTCAGGATCTGGCTGATGACGTACGTACAGAGAGATGCTCTTTGTATCACTTAACTTCAAGAAGCATTTCAGTACAGGAATCAGGCTGGTTGCCTCTTAAAGCTCAGATCAGCAGCAATTTGAATATACTGTTACATAAGTGACAGGACAACAAACAGCGTGCCCTGGATCCGCTTGGCACGCTGTACACACACAGGGGGAGGGGGAAAAAAAAACTATTATTGTGTGACTGCAAAAGCAGACTGAATAAGTCAAAAATAGACTGACATCATACAAACAAGTACTACAGAAAAACACAATGATGACCTTGTGTCCAACAGTTTATGCTACATTTCATTGAAGTGAATAAAAGGCCACTGTTGTTACTGGGGGCTTCCTTTCTGTTCAACGTAGTTCAAACTTATAATTTATACAGGGAAACTCTGACTAAACCAAGACGATGTACCTCCTTCATTAGTGAATGATGCTATTCTGAATCAGTTTGTCCAGCGTATCCAAATGCTTCGGCATTAATATACAACTTGACTGACTTCATTTATGTTTGTCTAATTAGACCATCTGTGCTTTTAGCCAATATTGCCAACCTTTACCCATTAAATGCGCAACTTCAATTAAGAACAGGGCATGTCCTTCAAGGCGTCAATCATTAGATTCGGGGGGGGGGGGGGGGGGGTTGGTTGGTTGGTTGTTTTGGTTTCCTGAAACATTTATCTTAATGATGAGTACTCTAAAACAAGGACTACTTAACCCAAAATTAAAAGGAAAATAAATAATAAAGCAATTTAAAAAGTCAGTAAAAACACATCTACTAAAAACATACGTTGCTTTAACATTTTATTTTTGTTTGCCATTTTTATATGATCTAAGGAGCGGGTGCCAATTGCCTTTTCCTACAAACAGGCACAGCGTGCGTCTGTCTCTGAGCAAAAGGACATAAAGTAACAGGACTGAGGACTGAACTCTGAGGAGATAAAACGCAGGTGCAATCGCAAGCGAGCAAACGCAGCGAGAGCTGGGCCAGTAGGCCAGGGGTGACCGGAGACGGCGGCACCAGGCAGCGCCCTGCCCCCGTGTCACGGTCGTGGTCCCAGCTTCCCCCCGGCGCCCTCTGCTGCCGGGTACCGCGACACAATGACAGAGGAACCCGTGGAGCCAGGCTTAGGTACACCGTCATTAATGAAGCCTCTGTCACCAGGAAGCACCAAGCGAAATCCCACTTATTGTGTGCGTGTCTTAATTAAAGAGGATTCGATCAAAGAAGAGACGATTTTGTTCCATCGCTGAGCAGAGTCTCTTTGTTTTTGTTGTCATTTACATCTCGAACAAACAGAAAACGGGGGTTTGTCCATTGGGAATAGTCTTCCTTTATTCCTTTCTGTGTCATCTATCAGATAATGAAGCTTTATAGTGATGTGGAGCGCAGATTAAACAGGGATTGTTTCCTCTGAGTGTATCTGCATGAAAAGTGAGCTTATCAGCCATGGGTCATACAGGGTCTGTTCAATGTGGTGGGAGGGTCACTCTACACAGGAAAAGGTACACGATGGCCGGACCCCTCACTGTCACCCACACAGAATTCTGCTTGTCTGCTTCCAGAACACTACTGGACAAGGTGTCATTGGAGCTGTGGCAGTAGGGGCTTCTTCTAAGGAGGGGGCTTAAGTTTAACTAGTTGTCACCAGATGTTTTGCTATGATTTAAGAGGCGCAGGGGAGAGCTATAGCAATACTGACAGGATGAGAGCGATATTGAGTTTATTTGTTTGTATGTGTATGGGCATGTATATGTTACATTGTAGGGAGCAAATGTCCCCATAATGTGATACAAACTTGTTATTCTGACCTTGGGGGAAACTTAATTGTATTAAATCTGTGAATGCAATGAAAAGGTATTTTGTTTAGTTACTTATGGTTAAGGTTAGGGCTGGGTAGGGGTTAAGGTGGGTTTAGGGTTATGCCCATAGAAATGAATGGGAGGTCCCCACAAAGTCTGGAATAGTAGAGTCTGTGTATGTGTGGGTGGGGTGGGGGGTTCGTAGGATGTATGCAGTAGAAAGGTTTGGGTTACAGTCAAGTGTGTAAAGGGGGAAGCATGTGATTGCATCCTGTAGGCTAATGCAAGGATAGATTGCAAAATTAATTAGCTTGACTAATGTAGTCTGCACTTAATTAGAATACAATGCTTTGATTTATACCAGAATGAAATAAGAAATGTCAGGTTTGAGGATACAAGTGTGGATACAGAGGAAGGGATCTTTTATTGTGTGAAAATGATATTTCTTGTTTTTGCTTGTTGGCCAATAAGCCTCTTGCTTTTGGTAACCTCTGCTCCACACACAAATACATCACACTGGCACGTCACTGGCACGTCACTGGCACGTCACTGGCACGTCACTGGCACCTTGTACTCTGAAACTACCCCTGCTTGCCATTAAGTCACACTTTACAGCATTCATGTTGACCACAGCCCGTATATACCAACACCTTCAATTTAATGGCACTCCAGTGAAAAAAGACGACGACAAAGGGAATCAGATCCTGCCTTCACAGGCACTACCTTTTCCCTATAGCTCTGTGCTCCACAGCTTCACAAAATGTGAGGAATACTCAGTCTGTTTTAAAACACCTCTACAGTTTGCCATGCCGATTTCCAGCCATGGAGCCGGAGAAAGGCAACTAGCACTATATGCGCATAAGGAAATCTGATGCATAGCAACTATAAACTGCAATTAAAATGGGCACAAGTCATGTCACGGGGACAGTAGATCATGTCAGCAATTAACCTCCTAGCTACCCTCTATCAATCCTTAAATTGGACCGCCCAGCACGAAGCGCGCAATTTTTCCCGAAATTAAATTTACATTCTATTAAGTTTAATTGCGAGGGATTTTAAATATACTGGAATCCAGGCACAGAGCCTCGGGGCTGTCAGGAAGCCTGATTCATTGCGCTGGTCGCCCGGGGGTTTCACACTTCCCATCATGCACTTTTCTCACTTTACTGCAGCTATCCCAGCACACAGGTGGTCATCCTTCATTCACGCCAATGACACTGAAGTCACAGAGACACGTGCATAGACTCCCTTGGCATGTATTTAACACGACTTTGAGTCCAAATGCACAAATGACTAGTAACTGGTCTACAATACAGAAAAACAATAAGAAAAGAAAAATTTATGTAACCTGAACCTTAAACCATTTCAGATTATAGAAAAAAGAAATGATGCAGAATGAGTGAAAAAATAGAGCCAACATTGGAAGACTGCTTGAAAAGATAAAATAATGTCGATAAACTACAGATGGAGAAACAAAAGGGTCAAAATGTTTATTATGTATATAGCTTGTCCTGCAATTCAACAGCATTTAGGGGCTAAGTGACTAGACCTCTTCCTGACCAAAGCTGAAAGCTGGAGATTTTCTCAATCATCTGTAAAAAGGAGGACCACCTTAGTGGAGATCAGGGCTGCCATTAGTACTCACGTGGCTTCTGTCTTTTGTCCCGCTGTGAAAAGGCCCCTTGAATGCAGGTCAATTGAAGCCAATTCCTTCTGTTTGTCACCATTAATAGTGAGCTCTGGTCTGTGGGCCGGTCACAGCCAGTGGTTACTGACCCAACGGTGAAAGCATTTTAAGAATCCGGCACCTGGGTCCAGCCAAGGACAATGTGGACCCGGGTTACATGGCAGCTGAGGAACGCAGGGAGGACACCAAGCTCCCTGGAAGGGGCTCAAAAATGAGGATGCTTCACAACACGTAATTCCCGCTTCTACTTTAAGCCATTTTCCTTGTGCTGAAGCTGCTGAAGCTTGACAAAAAAGAGAAAAAAATGGGGATGCTGCTTTATGGTGAATAATTCCCAGTCTCAATTTAGCCTTACAGTTGTGGAGATTTATGAGACAGACTCAGTAACGGCAAACGGGGCCAGTGTTTGTCCAAATCAATCTCACGTTAAGTATGCACAATCAATACACTATGGCCAATCTGAACCTGAGGACTAGGAAATGAACAATAATTGTGCAGCTGACGTTAATTGTCATTAAAGCACCGAAATATATCTTTGCTGTCAGGGACATGTCTGGGTCGGCTGCAGGCAGCCTATTCTATAATTGAACATATATCCCATTAAAAATCTGAACTTTGCACAGCCGAAGAAAGCATTCTGCTAACAATAAAACTGCCCATCAACAACTGGACAAATAATACATTTTTTTTAAAAAAAAAGCAGAAATCTGAAAATAATTTAATTCAACGATGAAGACTTGCAAATGGGGAAGAATGCACCTTTAATTCTGAGAGAGGGATGGAGGCGGGTCTTTCATGGTCCACAGCCCGGACTTCCTGAATCCCCCTCTCAAACTAAAGCCCCCCTGTGGAGAGGCCTCCTCTCTCCACGCCACAAAAATCAATCGGCAACATCTGGCCCAACAACTGGAGCCGGAATGCTACTTCTGCATGTGAAAGGAGGAAGGAGACCTGAGCTGAACACAGCCATACACATGTATAGAAAAGAGGTTGTGACCCCTGCAATTTAAACAGCACTTTCTGAGTGGTAGATACAGGGATAAGACCTCTGCTGCTGTTTACCTATCGCAGTGCAAGGCGATAACACATTTCTGTACAGCATGGGAAAATCATACTGGCACGAACAGGAACTGGAGCCAAAGCTAAATTCACCAACTCCCCATTTCTCTAACAGAAGGGAGTATAAACTCATTTTGATATAAGAATGAAAAAATATTTCGTACTTGTAATGTTTGGTATATATTAGATATTACAACACCTGCCTTACTTTGACTTACATTTTTAGATGGATGCTTGTAAAGAATTATTCGGATAATTTCTATTTTCAGAGTTCTTAAAGTATGCTACAGTAAATGTATATGTATATACCTCAGTATTATCCTATTTTTAGCACAAGTAAATCTTAATATATGATGACTTAAAAAGAATCCAGTCTGATCCCATGTCAACATCATAGCTTTAGTATACAAAGGCACATATGAATGTCCCGATGAAACAAATGAAGTTACTGCTGAAAACCAAGACTAAGTTTACTACCATTAACATCCAAGGGGTATGGTCAAGGCTGCCCCTAGAGGCAGGAACATATATAGCTTTACTTCACTGTACAGCGATTGCACCTGGGTCACCAGAGTGTTTTCTGGACCATTTACTCGAAGACTTTAATTCAGCACCCCCCCCCCCCCACACACATACACACACACACACACACACACACACATCCACCACTCTCATGAGGCTTGTTCCAAATGAACAATAGCACCTTGCAGTGAGTTACTACAGCTACAGCATTGTCTGTGAGCGCAGCAATTACCATACAAGTGATCCCACTCTTATCAGAGTGTCTTTTTTCTCTCCCATTTTACAGCTCATTATCTAGCAGCCCCTATCTCATAATGAGGAATGCTAAATGACAGCACGCCCATTCTTTCGGGGATTCATTTGCACGTAGTGAGGAGCAACTGACCGCTCTATTCTCTGCTGGGTGAGAGCACCCATAACATAACAATGCACTTGGAGGGCAAACACAGCTGGGCTGGCCTTGGAGAAGGAGATAATGAGCCATAAATCTGAACGCCCAAGGCTCCACCTCTATACTACCAACCAGGAAGAGGCCCTAGAACATGCCCCCCCCCCATTATGGCTAAACACGAAGCGTCCCCCAGATCCCAGAGTGACGCACAGTGGAGGGCCAAAGAAAACGTGCAGAATAGATGGTCTTCAGTGGAGAGCTAATGAGGTTCTGAAGCTTCACAAACGTGCTCCTCAAGGAAGGCTTAAGTGGCAGACTAAAAGGGAACTAATAACCTCATTCATTCTTATGAATAATAATAATAAATTATATTTGAATCATAATTTAAATTATGTGCTATTCTGTGCATATGTGCACACACACACACACACACACACACACACACACACACACACACACACACAAAGAATGGTTAGTCACTAAATAATACCCTAATGAAATAAAACGACCTACCTCAATAACTTGCTTTGAATCCAGCCTGAAGTTAAAATCCCCAAAGACAAAATACGGCACTCTTTCATACCGCTGGTCTGAAATCCTGAAAGAACACAAAAACCATAAAATAAAATAAACAAATAAATAAACAAACAAAATGAATTTGATTTAGAACATTCAAATAATGCTGCATATATCTTAATAAATTGAGAGCAGTGAGAGGCACCCTTGACATTAATGGCCCGTGTTTGTTTTCAGTGGTTCTTCTGAGGAGCACAGCGCCACCTGATGGCAGCAGGAAGTAGCTGCTTTCCAACTCTGACTTTTCAGATATTAGCAAATAGTAAATAACTGGATTAAAGTTGAAAGAAAAAAAAAAGCATGCATCTGGTAATTTTTTTTTCATGTAGTGGCATACGACTGAGTTTTTTGGTGGTTTAGTAAGTTCAAGTTTGAGTGAAGCTGAGTGATATTTTTCAAGTTCAGTTTCTGCGCCTGGTATACTTAGCTTATTAATCATTTGATCTGAAAAAAGACAGGAACGCACCACAGGGTTTCGCCAGCATATTTGTTCAGTTCAGTTTATTTGCAGACCTTTTTCCAGACCTTTGTTTCTGCGCTGGTGCTTTTACACAGGCAATGGGTTTTTAGATGTGTTAAACTGGAGAGAACATCAGGGCATTAATAAATGCACACAGAAGGACAGTTCTCTCAAGATTCATGAAGTCTTGATTCTGGAATCATGAAGCTCTTCCAAACCAGGGACATTCAAAGGCAAAACCAGCCAGCATTTCAGTATATTTAAAATACAGTTAAGCTGTGTATAATTGACTCCTTTACCTAATCATTTACTTGAAAGGGTCTAGTAAAGTGGAGAGATAAGACATTAAAAAGAGAAGGTACCTTTGTGTAATTAATGATTCAGGATGCTTGCCTAGCTAATCAGAGGGATAAATCTTGGTGACTTCACCCTGATAACAATATATTTATGACGCCATAAAAGGCACTCAGCTTTTGGTGCCGTCCTGGTCCTCCATCATAAAATAAAGGCTGTTTCTAGCTAGAGGGCTTCGGGCAGAGAGACCCGTGCGGCTGACGGAGGGGTCCATTCCGACAGGCCTCGTTTCACTCTTCCGCAGCTCTGGGATCAAGCATTTCCACTCAAGCCCTAACGTTCAAAACTGTCATAATGCAAAAGTAAGAAAAGCCCACTGCAATATCACAGTCGCAAGGCTGAGCTGCTTCTGTGACAGAACCAATCTGTCTGGATGCTTCCAATAACTCATTAGAGAGATTTAGAATATAGGTTTACTCAAAGCAGGAAATAATTTGACAGCTTAACGGCGCTCTGTGCATGAAAATGTACTTCTGATCCAAGGATCTCAAGTGGACTCAAGCGGTCTAGCATACAAGTCCAGGGATCAATGTAAAATATTGCGCGTTTTTAAAATACCATATAATTATATATATAATTGTATTTTTTATTATAAAGTGTAATCTGCAATTGCTAGTACACATAGTACTGGCAGAGATGACTAACAGTTCACCTTGTCTAATTTATCTTTGTGGTAGTAATATTGCATATAAGAACCTTAGTTATTATCTGGAATATTTTCTTTATTGGCTCATAAAGATGAATCAAACTGAAATGCTGTATTAAAATACTTTGTTGTTGTTGTTGTTATTGGCTATAATACCATGTGACGTAAAACTTAAGTGAATATAAACTGTTTCTGGTGCCAGTTCATGTACTTTTTCTCATCTTTTTAGGCTGCATTTGTAGCTTAGACTTAAAAACTTTAACTGTTGAATACTTCACAAAAAACACAGTGTGCTCAGCTCTATTTCCATATACTGTTAGTCTTGTAGACACTCCTGTGCTTAGACCATTTAGCAGGAAAATTTTGTGCAACTCAAGCGAGACAACTCTTGATTGAGTCATTCTAAATGACCAAATTTTAAGATAATTTGAATAACAGGGTGAGAAACAACTACCAGGGCATAAGCCAACGGAGTCAGAACTAAAATTATGTGCAGAGTGATAACCTTACAGCTGACACAGAATTATGGCAGGGAATACAGATCAGCTGAGCTAGAATTGCAACTGCTGTATTAGTCAAACGTTCTGTGTATTGTGTGTGACGCATCCCTGCAGTCTGTGAAGTAGACAGATATTAAACATATATTAATTATTAATTTATGGATGTCTAAGAATCAGTGCTATAAATCGAGCACGACTATAACTGTGACATCACATTACACTACTGTAATTCTACTATGAACAATCCACTGCAGTAATAACAGTACAAAAACACTGCTGTGAAACTGAAGGTCACTGCGGGGGGAAAAAGATGTCAACGATATTAAACGACAGAATACGAAGGACTCTGTGGTTTGTTTTCATTAGCTGGTACTAAGTACCATGAAAATCTTGAATTGCTGGAACTTAGTCAAAGTTTCACTCGAACTATGCATTATGTATTTTGCAAGGAAAGCCATTATCTATAATGCAATCATTTTTTAGAACGGTCCTTTCCCTTTCATTTAAACGCAACAGCAATATTTTCCTTGCATAAGTAGTCCAGCTACTTCCATAAATATTTAAGGGATTCACCCTTAAAGGAAATTAAACAAATTAAATCAACTAGCTTCTTGAACAGTAGATAAACAGTAAACAGCATTAGTCCATAAATTATCTGCATTTTCCATTGCCATCAAGACGAAGAGTTGTGCAAATATTTTGCCAATAGGCTTTAGTGAGGTGATATCTAGAGCTCATTAACTTCACTCCACAATCCCTAGGTCGGGACATCTTCAATCAGCCATGCTTTGATATAGTTTGTGTGATGTGCTCATATTATAATAGGCCAGCATTAACGAAAGTACAGTGCTACTCAACTAGAACAAGGCACTGGTTCATAACTGTATTTTCATATGCTTTGATGTGCATGACATGTTGTCAGTAAATATGTTTACTAAAGTAAAGCTTGTGCAAATTAAAATGTGAAAAATCACTAAAACTGGGCTATTGTCCATAAAGCTGCAGGTTCATGTCAGAAGCATGACTGCAGGGTTGCCCTTCTAAGGCACATAATATAATTTATAAACACTAACTAATTTCCCCTATATGTGCACTAACAAATAATTTAATAAATGCATTTTTTTTAAAATGCAATTTAATCAGTAACTAAATTAAGCCAAAAACAAGTCTTTTATTTTATTTATTTACTTCGTAATTAAGGCAGGTTTAATTATAATTAATATCATATCATAAATACCTTTCTGTTAATAACCTATAAAACTTCTTGGGGAATGGGGAAAATTGGCAAAGTCGACAGCCCATTCATAAACTCTTCTGCAACTCTAGCGGGCTTGATGATGACAAAGCTATTCAATGTCATGTAATGAGACAGTTGTTTCCTTCCAGGTGTAGTAATGGTTGCCAGATATAAGCAACTCTCTCTGCCACGGATGAAAGTCTTAGAAGAGGTCTAAGCCGAAAAGCTATTGGCTCAGGCAACCGAAGGGACTCTCACTGGCTTTCCTTGAGGATTTTTCCCCAGCTTCCATTGAGGAGGGAACAGCCGACTTTAGTCCCCTAATAGCCATGCCTAATGTGATAGCCCCAGCGGTTTTTGTCCACAGTCAAGGTATCAGGCGCAGGTCAGAAGGTAACATTCTGTTTACACAATTATTTCCTAAAGCACTTATGGTGACCCAGCAGTGTGAGAGTTGACTTTTCTGGCCTTTGTGAAGGCTAAAGAATTGGCAAATTAGCCACAGTGAGCTGAGCGTGAATTGACAGAGGTGGGGGGTCCAGGGGGGCCCCCTACAGGCCCCCCAGCAGGAACCCTTATTAGCCGCGTCATGACAGTTCATTCAGGCGAACTGTAACAGTGTCACCGACATTCCCACACAAAGACGCAGTTCTTTACACAGTCTATAAACATGCTTCCCCCCGGCCAATTCATCGTGCTGTGACACCCGTGAAAAGGGCTCTTCACAACGCTGTTCTCACTGAGGGGGGGCTATTCGTCAGGCCTTCCTGGGAACACACAAAGCCGGGGTCAGTTGCTAATTTATAACACAGTCCCCCTCTCTGCTCCCAGGCCCCCTACAGCAAACCACAAAGAGCTAAGAGCACATTTCTCTCACACTCACATTTCACACACACACACACACACACACACACACACACACACACACACACACACACACACACACACACACACACACACACACACACACACACACACACACAGTTTCTCTCTGTTTTGTACAAACACCTATATGCACATGTACTAACATTCTTAAACTTGCACATTTATTTTTTGACTTCCTATTAATGTTTGTAGAAAATGACAAACATTTTAAGACTTTAAGCTGTTGAATTCAAAACAAGAAACAAACATGCAAATATTGCATTTTTAAATGGCTCGTGTTCCAAAACGGCAAACACAGTCTCTGAATGTCACTTGCAGACTTGCACAGAATCAGGACCTTGTGTTCAGGGCTTGGAGAAAAACTAACAATCATAAATAATTAAGCTTATTAATGGAAACTGGCATGAAAACTAAATCATACACCAATACTTTATTGATCTGTCAGTAGCAGTTTTCTGAGGAAAAGAATAAGATAATTGTGAGAATTTACCTCCAAGTGGAGATAATCAACTGCTCCATGTATTGACCATGGAAAAGGAGCTTAGTGAACCTGTCTAATAATTAAGGAATTTCGGATAATGTTAACATTTTAAAGAATAGGGTCCCTGACAGGGAAGCAAATGGTCTTGGGGAGGCCCCTAATTTGACCTGTGCCCCCCAGAGTTACACCAGTGGGGAAGAAACGTTTTCTACTCATGACATGTCCAGGTTATGCCTGTCCCAGCGGAGTCAGGAGGTGTCCGACCTGTGGAGCGGGGGGTCAGGAGGCTGAGACTGTGCCGGTGGTGGGGGTCAGTTAGAGTTTAGTGGATTAGCCACCAAGCAGTGCAAAGACTTGCATAGAGCACAGCAGCTCACAAAATCGGAAGCTGCACAGCCTCCGTGGGCTATGTTGCTTGTTTGGGTCTGTATCACTGTTACCAGACCTAATCTAAGGCCCTTTGAGGCTTACTTAATATTTAAGATGTATAACATGAGTCCAATGTGATGATGCAGAATATATTTCCATCTAAATCACCCCTGACTTTACAGCTCTTTTCTAAACTATGTCGAAATCGAAATATTTAGAGGGATTTTCCAAAGAAAAAATTGTAAAAATGTAATGGGCAAAATGTGTGTAGCGAATCAAAAATTGGACAAATAATAACAGAATATAGATTGTAGGGCAGCTTAATAAAAACGTTTTGCATTTTTTAGTAAAATGTCTAAAATCAGTGCTTAAAAATGATTAAAAAAAGCTGAATGTAAGACGTCAGAAATGTAACAATCGCTCACACGTGGAGTCGTTTGGAATGTTTATGAAGGATATTCATTTAGATAACTTATTAAATACTTTAAGGAGCAATCGAGTAGCATGGAAGCTAATTAGCTGATGCTGACGGGAAACAACTACGGAAACGTCCATATTTCGCAGCAAGAAAACACACCGAGACAAAGACAACTTAGGAGTGAGTAAGGAGGGAAGCTGATGTGACAGAATCCTGAAGAGCTTGACCCCCGCTGGGAGACCCCCCAAGGTGAAAAGGCAGTTCACAGAGTCACCGACAGGGACATTAATACCCCCATTCAGTGGTTAGCTGGGAGACAATCCCTATCA
The DNA here is from genome assembly GCF_023856365.1 of Brienomyrus brachyistius. Taxonomy (NCBI): domain Eukaryota; kingdom Metazoa; phylum Chordata; class Actinopteri; order Osteoglossiformes; family Mormyridae; genus Brienomyrus; species Brienomyrus brachyistius. The sequence continues at coordinate 11,209,369 of NC_064535.1, read as the reverse complement.
GAGCAGCCGACAGCTCCTACACGCCACCCACAACATTTATTCTCATCTTAGGTCCCCACACACCCCCGTCTACAATGCACAATCGCATCATATACCCATACACCCATTCCCTTATCTATATAAAGATAAATACATATCTCTAGATAAATACATATCTTGCAAGGTTCCAAATACTCCTCCCATATCACCCAGTCCTAACTGAGGAGCCCCGGCACACAACCCAATTACAGCATGCACCATACCAATGATACTATATTAGCCATGCTTCTACATTCATAATTCGATTTGGCAGCCTGCCCCTCCACCCCGTAACTGATTCATTTTAAGGCTGATATACTTCAGATTTGCAGCCTGGCACTGGACCCCTGTTCTTTCCGATGTTTATAAAAATGAAAACAGCCTCTCGCGGAAGCACTCAGAATTACACCAAAAAAAATGCACCAACACTGCACACAGAAACACACACACACAAAACCTAATAGATTCCTATAGCTTTTGTGGAGGTCCTCCCTATAATTCCTCCATCCCCCTTCCCGCTGAAGATGTCTATTGCCTAGAAACTGAGTTGCCTTTCTCTCTGCTTTCAGCTGCTTGTTCTGGGAAAAGCCGAAAGGGAAACATTTAGATTGGAGGGGTCTTTGAGACACACTGACAGTTGACTGATGACCGTCCATAAAATGACAAAGAATTGTTGTGTGGTGGCCAGTGCTACCCATCGCTTCCCCTGGGAAACTAATTGCTCTGAATTGTTAATGGCAACATTATTTTTCTGCCAATCATGGCTTTTCAATGCCCGAAAATGAGCATGAAACAAGCCTTTTGACTAAACATAAAAGTTAGATGTCCCAATGTTGATCAAATTAACTTCAGCTATGTGACAATGGACTATATTTGTGAGAAAATAATGGAGAGGGACAAAGGAGGTCTTTATGCTTGAATTTCACAGTTGTAATGTAAAATTGTTTCTGCTAATCTTGACCATCCACCACAAAAAAAGAAAAAAATATATATATATTTTCCTATATATATACACTGATAATCGCTTGAATATTTTTTTGATTATTTTATCCATTTTCGTAGGCGGCATGCAGTGCTTAACAATCGGAGGAAGTCTCACATTTTGGCAGTCACTGTTAGAAAGTCCTGAATCAACAAACCAGATCATGGACGCGGTCAGAACCCCAGCCTGAGCAAATTAGGAGCCTTTTACAAACCAGAGCTCAGCTTGCTGCTGTTGGCCTCTTTTTTTCCCAACATTTCAAGGTATTTCTTCAAAACAAATATATGAACCTGGGCAACATTTAATTAAAACCATTCAGAACCTCAACTAGCAAAACAGAGAACGGCATCTCCTACATGCATTTTTAAAAAGAAACTGAACTTTATCAACATCCAAAAGGAGTAAATGTGTGATTTTATAAACCAAAAAAAAACTGTAAAAAAAATAATAATAATAATAACCATAAAACCATATTTCTCTTTGTTAGAGAAGTAATGGGAACGTGGAGAAAAATAAGACTAATGCATTTTCAGATCGACATCAATGCTGCCTAAAAACCAAGTAAAATAGACTAGAAAAAGAAAAGTGTTTTTGATGTGATTCGGTGGGAGTTCAGCCGGCTAAACGGCGTTCCTTCTCAGCATTGTTCGTGGGATCTTGAAACGTCTTGGTGATAAACAGTGTTTAGCAGTTAAAAGGCCAGGGAGGAAAAGACTTATCAGATCTGCTTTCAATAGGCTGTAAGCTGCATTATTAGCTTGAGGCAGATAAGAGAGATGGGGAGCCTGATGCAGGCACTCCCCTCCACCGTGACCATCCAGCACCAGGAGCTGCTACAGCTGAGCTGGAGGTGTCCAGGAACACCAATCCCCCCCCGGCCTCTACTGCCAGCTCCACCTCCAGAAAGAGATTAAAGTTCCGGGGGGGTGAGCAAGAAGTGTGTGTGTGTGTGTGGGGGGTTTACACACTATAGATATTCTCACTTTCCCTTTCCTGCTTTTTCTCCTGGAGGGAGTCGGGGGCCAGACAATGTGTAAAGATGGTTCCCAAAGCCTCACTGAATGGGACACTGTTGGTGGTAAGCACTTCATTTAAAGGGAGCCTCGCTGTATTGTCCTCCCAGATTGGCAGATGAGAATGGAGTTCGCTGGTGGCTGCCAAAAGGTTAGCAGCGCCTCTGAAAAGGGCTCGTCCGTTATTCACTGCTGCCACAGAGCCTGGGCCCTTTGTGTGGCCTGGCCTGCTGTATTTACGCTAGCGGTCCGGATCTGCGGCCCGCTGCACCCAGAAAGTGAGCAATTCAGCTGCGATGCGCACTTCTCGTGCGAGACCCGGGCCCTGTATTCACTTCTGTAGACGCCTCTCCCTTCATCCACCTCAAAAAGCAAAAAAAAAAAAAAATGTTGCCGCCTTTTAATTGGACACCAAAAACAGAACTAATACTTCCAAAAAACAGTAGGGAAATAAGCAGGTCATAAAAATGCAAGCATAGTATGGTTTTGGCTTTATGCATAAACTCACAATTGGGACATATTTATGGGGGAACTTTTAAAAATAAATCAGCTTCTGCAATATGATGAAAGCAGAGAAAAATATGATGAAAATCTTCAACGTAAGCAACAGGGAAGGCCCTTTTAAACTTCATTATGTCCATAAATCTATTTAACTTACAGCTTAATAAAAAAAAAAAATGTAAAGGGTGCCATATACCTAAAACACTCCAACTTCCCTGTCCATTAAATCCATTCTCTTATCAAATGAAAAATGAAGCAGGGAAAAAAAGAGAGAAGGAAAAAATATGGTCTTTGAAATTTAAAAAGCGACTCGTATTTCACGTGTGTCAAAGCCTTGAGAAATATATGCTTGCCCCTATGAACAGAGTCACTGAAAACACACTAGAATGTTGGTAAAAGTCACGCCGCATTATGAATTCAGATTCTGAATGGAGGTTGAACACACAAGTGAAAGTGCTATAACAGAATATTGGATGAACATTAAATGTTAAACTTCCCCGTGAATCTATGAGGAATGGATAACCAGGTACGCAGTGACAGATGGAATGTTCTAGCATTGCTTCTAGGAGGACTTGTGTCATTTGCAAATAAGTCGGGTACGATAGGTGTGCTCCATTCACTGCATGGCAAGGTTGAGAGTGCTTGGTGAGTCTTGGGGTTCTAATCCATCATCATCTGACTATTTTGTAAGCACTTTATTTTGTGAAACTGAATACAGTTTCATAGGTTCAGGCGTATTAACTGCTGGATGTTTACAAAATTTGGTTCAAACATACAACCTACAACCTTTCGTTGTCAGTTATATTGTTTGCCATGTGAAAAGGCACTTTTCAATTGCATACAGGGTAAATATATATATATATAAATATATTTATATTGTGTGTGTGTGTGTGTGTGTGTTTTATATATACATACACACACACAATATAAATAAATTAAATCACATCAAGGGGCTGTGAGGAAGGCTTTCGATTTCATACGACGTTTTAGAGTGATGGCCACATTAAGTAAGAGTACCACGTCTGGGAGGAAAAAAAAATTGCAGTCAATTTTAAAAAGGCATTCTATCAAGTGGCTTAACTGTATGAGACAGAAATGCAAGCTGTTTATTCATAAATACAGTGCAAGTACAAGACACAAGACTGATAAGCTATTGTAGTCTCCCTGTAGTTAATTCTTTTCAGAGGAAAGATGGTGAATATGAAAAAAAACATCCCTTTTCTACTAGATGTTCATCAACAGCCAACCATCCTATTAATTTATTTTCAATAAAATGAAAACACCAATAATGATTTTGGCATGCCATCAAACATCGTTCCAAACTGGATAAACTTATTTTTCTCAAACTTACTTTTCCCAGCCAGGAATATGTTATCAAATCATAGATTTGTCATCGTATTATTTGATCTCACTAGTAGAAAGTCAAAAGCTATAACCATAAATCAAATTCCACAACGTTCTACATTTCAGCTTCATGGAGAGACCTTTACATGGTTAATGCACCATTGGGAGCAGAGGCAAAGGTCCTCACCTGTCAAGAACATAGCCAAGGGCCTTCTGTCGTGTTCCGGAATACACAGACGGACTCTTCTCCCAAGCCACAAGGTTTGATGCATCATGGAAAAGATGAATGTTCACCAGGTCGAAAGTGCTGGTGGAAATAAAAAAAAAAAATATATATATATGTGTGTTAACCTTCCCGCTTTACTGCTTACTGTGTTCACCTCCTAATGCTGTAGCACAGGGGGTTTTCAACTGGAGGTCTGCAGAGCTCTTGCAGAAAGCTTAAAGACGAATCGTAAATTGAAAAAAATAAAAAGTCATTAATTATCATCCGAGTTTCTGAGCAAAAAACTATTCAAGACGGCCCCCCTCCAGTCTGTAGTTCTTAGTTATTTATGTGGTCATGCATTAGTGCCATTAGGCTCCCGTTTGGTTTAAGCTCTGTTATGCACCATTAATGTCCGTTCGGCTGAAAACCATAAGCAGATACGTCTGCACAAACAAACAGACGGCCAGGCATACAGAAATACAGCATTGTGCAAATGGTTCTTGGGAAAGCACGCTTGTCCCCCTCTGGGATCAATAAAGTTTTCTGATTCTGATTACACACTGTCCCTGACTTACGACTGCGTTCCGTTTCAGCGGCCAGCCCATATGTCGAAATGGATGTATGCTGAAATAAGACATTCGCACCGAAATAGACTGGGGAGATGCGTGTGAACCACGGATGCTTGCACTGCCTTATAATACAGTACTTTCCCACAACTACTTTCATACTGCGCACAGCATACACTAGGTAGCGCAGCGCTAGCGGGCAAACTGCCGCCTGAGACTTACCTTCACATTTATATAATGTATTATTTTCACATACATTTATCTAATTTACTTTCGGTTGCACATCCGAGTCGTAAGTTGCATGGGTTGTAAATCAGGGACACTTTGTATGTTTATAATAACCCAGCAGTGTAAAAGGCTATAGTGCAATAATGAAAACATGCATTAGGCTGTGACCATACACAGAGGGGAGGAGGTGTGTTTGCTGTGTATTATATAAGGCAGAAATGACTGTGCTCACTCCATACCCTTAACAAGATTCATAACCCCCCCATCCCCAGCAAAACGATGGCTGCCTTGTCTCATCTCCCCGCTTGCAATCTGGAATACCTCTACAACATTTTCATCCCTTTCATCCCATGTCATCCCTCCGTTACAATATCGTCCTTTTCTTCTCGTGTCTTCCTTCTATTAGATTACAGCCCACCCCGGAGGAGTGGATGTTGATATCCATCCAGCGCAGGTTCAATTGCATGTAATGATTTCTGTCATCTGTCATAGGCAACTCCATGATTAACGTGATTACGTCTAATCCAATTGACCAGATTCCTTGCACGGCGACAAGAGTGGACCCAACTCCCTTCATTCTCTTCGAGAGGCTCCCCATGGCAGATGAGGCCTGCAGAGGAAGGTTAGGGAGAGCGGCGGATACAGAGATGCGAACCTACCATTCAGCCAAAGTCCATCTGGTCCTGATGAAACCTTTCCTGGACCACTTGCACTGCAAGACAACAAGACTACAGTCATCATCACACTGTATTCAATTTATGTAAAAAACAAGGAAAAACACACAGTAAAAAAAGGGAATACACAATAAAAAACTAAAAAATAAACGTATGTTTATATTAAATACACACATATACATACATAAACATATCTGATACATGATACATTTATTTTCATTAAAAAGATTATTGTGTCAGCATTATTATTGTGATTATTATGTCAATGAACCCGCATGATCTAATCTCTCAGCAAAAGGTCCCGAATCACTTTCACTGTTCACATATCGCAAATTATCCATGTGTGCGGTTTAATGCTGGGAACTCGAACCCACGACTTGAACCTGTCCATGTATGACATTTGCTCCGGAGCGCACATGAAAAATGGTGCTGGTCTCATCAGTTAGATTAAACAAAATATAAAACTAAAATATTCCTAATGAGGGATAAGCTGCAATGTTGAATAAACTAATTAAGACATAGGTCACATAATTACAAACTGACTAATTTTATTTAAAAATTCATATGCGCATAAAAGCTTGAGAGGTATTTGATTACATCTCATATCGTTCAGTCTGAATTAGTACAAGATTAACTGCATCAAATTGAATCACATTAGCATACTTGAATTAATCTATACCGCCTCAATGAACATACAGTCCTAATTATAGTTCACCATAATTCTGAGACTTCAATGTGCACCATCCAACAGGAAAGAAACCACAAACCTGTATATAAAAATCATGCATGAAAATGGTCATTTCATCTATTGGTACAAAAGGTAAATACAGCTACATCAAAATGTATATGAAATTGTTAATCAAACGATAAACAGTGTTATTCTTTACTAAGATGTATATTATAAAGAAATGAAAAAAAACATTCACAATATTTCTTGATGCTCATGATTAGCTGGACACTGCATGACTAAATGCTTACCTCTGATTTTTAATTTTTTTTGTCCAACATCGGAGTGGTTTTTTAGTTTAATTTGTGACGTAACATGCAATTCTCAAGTGACAAAGTAGTTACAATCATGTTGTTCTCACAGCATGTTATTCGAGGTGCTTTTATAGGGGGAAACCGCGAAATGACAACCTTTTGAGTTTGTAATTTAACAAAGCTCTATACTTTTCACACACAATGTCAGCACTATACACAGGATCCAGGCACATACGAGTAGATTTTCTGTATGTTCAGAACAAACTGAAGTCATTCAAAATTCAGTTGTAACGTCATACATTTTAACAGTCAAGCTATTACAGTGTATATGGTAAAATCACAACACATGACATATTACACTAGGTAATATTAATACTTCATATTAATATTCATGAAATCAGAAAGAGGTTTGTCAAGTCTTACAACATAATAATCCTTCCTACCATATATTTTAATTTTTAAATTCCAGCATTTAAAGACAATTTTCAGAAATAATACCTTAGATAAGTACACTCGGGGAAAACATTATCTACATTCAATTTATAGACCCATTAACTACAACCAACAAAATTTATCACCTTCCTGACACTGAATGTAATAGATCCCCAATGACTTCACACGACAAATTGTGTTCATTGGATGTGTGATGGATTTTCTTCAAATATAATCAGCTTCCATTCAAAAATGGAAAGTACACATAGACTACTGTCATGGTGCCACCGCTGGGACTGCTGCTGATCCGCTGATCCGCTGCTCCCGTCGCCTGACAGGTGGTCCAGTCCGAGCGGCAGCACCATGGCCAGCAGCCACCTGTCAGGATTCAGTACCAAGGTGGCGGACAGCTGGATCCAGGCTCCGTCCCTAATCAAGTGCAGATGGAAGCAGGACGCCCCAGCACAGAGAGTGGGGGGCTGCGGATTAAAACGGCAACCCTCGAAAAGTGTGTTTGTCCCCTTGGGCTGGTGAAACATTTCAGCAGCTTACCTGACCCTAAAGACTGGGAAACCGGGCTGCCCTCGTTCCCCCTTTTAAACACTCCATCCATTCTTCCCCCCTACAGTGAAGCCAGGCATGAACTCGGGTGCCCCAGCCTGGCTTTCAGTACAGCCGACTTCCCCACTGCACAAACACCGACCCCAGGACAAGCCTGTGGCATCACCTCCCTGGCACCTAAACACCTGATCATCTGACTGTCACCCACCATTTCCTATCAAATGCCAAATTCCTATCAACGACATATCAGTGACCCATATGTGTTCGTTCTCACACCCGGCTACTCTATATACATTTCTAATTTCTACTAAATATCCAGTGGTATTTACAAGCCTTCAGCAATGTTCATACTTTCTACTAGAATTCAATGCAGAGCACTGAAACTCATATATCATCACTTTCTCCCTATTTTTTGAATCACAAATGCACAAATACTTTATACCAAATATATAGAAACTATTAGATGAGATTTCCAGAAATATACCTAAAATCAGAAAGCTATCACATTAAAATAGACAACAACAATTAAATGTAAAAAAAATACCATGAATTTTTTAGTTTGCAATATGCAACTGAAAAAAAGACAAATATGCGTTATACAAAATATGACCACATTCAATATATTCAACCAGAGGAACACAAAGGTCTACCTAGCATAAGGCACCCCTGTGAACTAGTGTTCACCCTCCTTGTCCCACGAGTGTTGGGTCAGGTCACTGCTAAAGGTCAGACACTGTAGGTGACATTGACTGACCTTTGACAAGGAGCACTGGGTCTCAGGCACTGACAGTGATGAACAAAAGCCTTGTAGCAGGCCTCCATCCTGTAAGCTCCAAAGTGATGGAGATGTAGATGCGGGGGTTGGGGGGGCTTCTGCCAAATAGATTTTTCATTAAAGATTGCTAGCACAGTCCATAAACCGTCCCCTTGCATCTATTGGAAGTTTTCCTTATATAAAATCTCTCAAACATTGCAAGGGTGGACATATATTTCTTTGTTTTAACTCACTGACCTTTTTCCATCTAAAAGCGAAAACCACATCTCTATAAATAACAAGGCTGGCAGGCAAGGGGACAGACGGCATTGGAAGAACAAGATGTGACACGGGTCTAGTGTCAGAAAAGCCCTGTGAGTATGAAGTTATACAGACAAACCCTGATTAATACAGTCCAATGCAGGCCCCCATTTATCTGTACAGTGTCATTCAAGAAAGGGAGGGTACGAATTAGAGAATGACTCAGGAGGCGGGGTTTAACGGTGACCAAGAGTGATTGTGTTTTTTGATTGGAGGAGCCCATCATTTCTGTTAGAGGCCAATGATGATGTAGAAGAGGACACACTTGGCTGGAGACGGGTCTGGGAGCCATCTGGGTGAATATGGTCTCTGCTCTAATCCTTCTACTGCCAGCATTTTTGATTCAGCTACCAGAAGAGATGGCATACATTCTGCCCTAATCAATAACTTCTTCACTAATCCCATTACCACCCTACACTCCAATCTGCTCCCAGAATTGGGTGTTTATAGATGTCAAAAAGTCAAGCCTTACATCTTCATAGCCAATCGCATATTTGCCCAAAATGTAATGTAATTGGCCCGAACCTGGGATTTTACAGCATGACGATAAAACACAATGAGAGTTACGGAAACGGTTAAAAACTTATTTACAGTTATGTCACCTTGATGCAATGCAGGAAATACACAGAAGAGAAGCCGCCAGCTGCTAAAGACATTACAAATCAACCAGAAATGACAGCTGACCAAATCCGTCATGCCCACCTTTCAAAGGAAACACAGCCGCTGTTCTGTCCAGTTCCTTCTTATTCAGCTTTCCAATTAAAGTCCCCCACCCAGCTTAGAGCCATAACTCTCCCAGGGGTGTGTTTACTGTCAAGTGTTATGCATATGGGGAGGGGCTGCATTTGGGCAACACATAACCTCCACCCAGGACAACCAACCAGGGATGGGGTCAAGGGAAAGCAGCAATCGCTGCTGTAAGTCTGATCCTACCTGGACCAGAATCAGACGGACACACACACACACACACACACACACACACACACACACACACACACACACACAATAAAGGACCAGCTTTACTGAACTGCAGCTTATTAACGGGGTTTACAACAGAAACAATTAATGTTCTAATACATCCATGGAAAAAGGAACCATAAATTAAAAATTTATTGGTTACATTATTGGTAGATTATTGTTTTTTTTATTATTTTATATTGAATTACTTTTATATTTCATTTCTTTAAAATCCATTGTTGTATAAAAAGGTTTCGTTAATGTACATTATATTGACAACATGTTGTTCTATCAAAAAATGGAAAGCCTTCCATAACAGGAGGGCTCAAGTCCACGGACTTTTTCTTAGTGTTTGTAGCCCCTTCGGTCTAACAGCATCTCCATGTCAGCTGCCAAGCTGAGTGTCCCATCACGGCTCTCCACGTGCCTGGCTTTGTCCTGCAACACTTTACTCTAAACACAGGGTGCAAAATCCACAGCCTTCCATCTTGTCCCAGATCCTCCGTTAATAGGGTTCCTTTAGGCTGCAGATGGATTGCAAATATAGGTGGTTTCATCTACTAAAAGACAGCATAAATCAGCATTGAGGAAGCAGAGACGGCACAGGGGTTATCGCTTGCCTGCCTGCCTCATGAGAGCTTTGCATTAAAGCATTAGTGAAATTAATTCATCTTTCATAAGAGGTTTGAGCAGTATCTGTGATCTATGATAACAACCAATTTCTCACTACAGGCTTTAAAAAAAAAAAACTCGGCCCTGATAGACTACACAAATCTGTTCCTTTTAAATGGGCCAACATTATCTAAAGTGCTCCTCCCATGAGAATCATCTGAGATTCATAACCCTGTCCAGGAGGACTCATAAATCACACGGAAACTTTTGTCATTTCCCTGTTTGCCCTTTTTTTTGTTGTTTATTTTCCTTGACAGACTTAAGTCGGGGTGGTAATTATTTTAAATTGCATCACACCTCAGTCAATGTAATTAGTTCTAGATCATCTTAAAATGGATACAGGGAAATGAGACGGGTTATAGGACAGGGGAAAAACAAACAGGGATGCTTTTAAAGGCCACGCTCATCTCTTTTGCATATATTTGTATGCTGCTTGCTGGACCGTGGGTAACGGATGAGGTGACAAATGGAGCCGACACTGGCGCAGTCACACTGGAAATGGTCTTCATTACTTTATCAGAAGCGCTTGTAAAATCATGACGATTGGATTGTGCATTGGAGGGGGGGGGGGGGGGGGGGGTGCTTTCAGCGAGGCCCCCAGGCCGGCTGGAGAAGCCACACCCACCTCAGGTCAAAATGATCACAGGAAACTGAGGTACCAGTCTATCGGGACTGTTGACGTCGATCAAAGAGTTCTGACATATTTCAGAGCTCCTGAAAGCATTTCGAGGATTTAGATCAATTTTAGAAGAATAAGTGAAAACATACCGTGGTCAAAAGTCAAACCCAAAAATGTCACCATTTATAATGTGCCATGTTCAGATTTTCGACACATTATATCAAGAAAAATAAAGCAAAGAAGCACATAACAATGAAAGAATGCTTGTTTAAGATAAGATAAAAGAAATACAAATAACATAATAAAAGAGGCTTCTTTTTAAAATGGAAATCCTGTATACAATTCACATTATGCATAGGTGGCTTTTCATTCTTTCTATTCTGCCACAAATTAAAACTAATCACTTACTTCAGTTCAGACTTTCATGATTTGATTTTCTGCCGTTTTTATGTAGATGCGTCACATAATGACATTTCTGTTAATGATGAATTGCATACAAGACTTTTGTCCCATAACTTTATAATACTTAATAATGATAATAACTATATGTTACTGGTTTATGCATGAACTATACTGAACTTTTATTATTATTTTACTATAGTTATTTTACCATTATTTTATAATAGTTTAATATAACTCTGAGACGAACTAGGACCCTTCAGGTTACGAGTCTGTGGCCTTAGTCACTTCCCCCTGTGATATTATACCATAAAATACCAAGGGGTTGGGCTGATCACCAACATCACCAGCGACATCACCAGCGACATCACAATGTGGAGCCAGCATTGTGATTCCCCCATTAACCCAGCTGGCACCTGCCTCAGTAAATAAGCGGGCAAGTACTTATTTTATAAGTCATTATGAATAACTGAGAATTAAAACTTACTTACAGAGCGAACTTTCCCATTCTCTGCCACACCTGTCCTAAACCTTAACCCTTTTCTCCATTTCTCGCCGTGCACATACAACTGAGAATATTTAATGCGTAGGAAAAATATAATTGATCAATTAATTTTGTAATCACTAGAGGAAACTCTGGTTTACTGTCACATCCTGGGTGTTATAATCCTAATTTTCCACACTGCTTTACAGCAGCCCTAGTTTAGGCTAATCACCTAGCCAGACTTCAGTGACTTCAAATGATTAATTACTTTTTCTGTTTAGTTAATAATAGCCATAAAAGACAAATTAAAATAAAAGGACAACAAAAAAAAACCAGAACAACAAACACTTTATAGGCTACGTTATCTTTTTCGGAAACCAGGTCTGTTGACACCATTAGTATCTCACAATGATTAGTAAACGTAGTCATGAATCACCAATCAAGCTTTTCACTTGTGTACTCAAAATAAAAAGTTGAAGTAGTGAAGTACGCGATTGGAGACTCGCAGCAGCCTGCACAAATGAAAAGTAAGGAAGGACCAGACGAGCAGGGGAGGGTGGGCTGCGGAAGAATGTAAGTGCGCAAAAAAAAAGAGTCAGAATGGTTATTAAAAAGTGCAAAAAAAATAAAAACTATACAAAAAATTATAGTTTACCTGTTCAGGAAAACACAACCCCACAATGTGTCATACATCAGTTAGGGTGACAATTGCCCAATCCAACTACACTGCATATTTATATTTGAAATACAAGGCAGGTAAAGCAAATTACAAATTACCATGATGTGATAACCAATTTAATAGGGATACTTATGTCACTGTACACTGGAGTGCTTTGTGTATTGCTGTACTCAAAAATGATTAAGTATACATTATAATGGCATATTAACTATCAAGTAATATTAAGGCAACAACAGAAAATCAAAAACATATAAATAAATATATTTTTTTTCATTGCAATGTATCAGCAAAAAAAAACTAAATAAGAAAAGTGGAAGCGTTTGTTTTTGTTAAATAAATAAAAGGGGAAATGGGGGGTTAGGGTTAGAGAGGATTTATGAAAAACCCCATAATAAACACAGTTAGAGTCAAAGTGCTAAAAAATATTTTTAATTAGGAAAAACTAAAATGCACACATTTAAGATATGATTTGATTTCACATCAGACAGGTGGTTATAAACAAATTCCTCTATCTTCTATTTCACAAATAAACCATTCAGCTGATATTTGCCAGACAAGGGAAAAAAATACAAAGACTGACAGCTTATATAATAAATCCAGAAAACTTACCTCGGGGAAATATTCCTGTGGGAATTTCTCTTTTTCCACCATTGAAGTACTTTCTAGTGTGTCTGAGTAGATCTCTTTCCCAATCACTTTCTTGTATTTCTTAGCTAAAAAAAAAAGGCACAAAGGTGAACAGAGATTATTGATTTGTAACACTTAAGTGTAATCACTTGTGGCATGTTAGTAGTATAAGAAACCTATTGGCCAGGTAATCGATTATGGATTTTCAGGCTACAGCTGCTTAGTAACAAGCCATTCTTGCAACTACTCCATCTACTGGCCAGTTGTATTTTACTCCTTTTGTGAGACCAGAAGAACAAGAGAGTCCGGATAATGTCTGACTGTTCCATCACGAGAAATAACCCTGCAGATACATTTAAAAATTAACTGCATCAATTAAATTACAGACATGTCCTGTTTTACTCAGCTGTTCAGCAGTCATTGATTTGTAGTTTCAGAGAACCTGTAAAATTCAATTCCTACTCTGTTTATGGGGCAGTATGAGGAGAATGACTCAGTTGGTACTATATGATCTGAAGCAGACCTGTAAATGCTTGTAGCCAACTTTCTCAATAGGCTACTACACAAATCCATGTAATTTAATAAGTCAGCCTGGGATCTGAAAGGAAGGGGGGCAGGGGGGGTGTCCATGGGGGGCCTGTCCTTCACTGGGATGACCCGTGTTAATGCTGACTCCACTGTAATGAGACATTTTCCCTCATATCTATATCCCAGCTTTAATTAGTGTGGCCTCAGGGATACTGCTCCTCTGACACCAGCCAGTGATGAGTCAAGCTTAACTGTTCAATAACTTCCAAGTTCAATTATTATGGGGGAAAATCTTGCGAATGAGACTCTAATGCTAGTATGTGTACTTTAGTGTTTTTTTTTTTTTTTTTTTTTTTTTAGAAAACTAGTACGGATTGTCCTGTGTAACATGGGTAATAGTGGAATTTATTCCTAGGAAATAAAACAAACTTTACCTTTAAAATCAAACTGCTGGACGTTTTTCAAGGTTTCGTGCATGAAATAGCAATTTCCAAGTGCCTATGGAGGAGAAAAAAAAAGAGAAACAGATTGTTATGAAAGTAAGCAAAGCTAGTAACATGTAAGACAGACTTCCTTAGGTAGGAGCGGAAAACAAAGCTGTAGCCTACACAGCACGTAAAAAAATATAGGCAAAGCAAATAATGTTTTTGCATTTTCGAGATGGATGACTCATTTTTCAAAAGTAGAATTTTTGTTGTCTTAGACTAGAAAATTACCGAGATTAGTGGGTAAACCGGAACACCAACATACAGAGCCCAAAATCTGTGTTTGTGTGTTTTAAAAAAATAAGTTAATAAGCAAACAAACAAATGTAAGAAGTGGTGAATAAACAAACAGACAGATAAGTAAGTAAAGTGGATATGTAAGACAATAATTATCATGGTGTATCCCAAAAGTTGGTATTCAACCAACAGCCCGAGGGCTAAAAGCAACTCAGTATGCACATTGATTTTCCCATAAAGAAAAGGAAAAAAAACATGTATTTTCCAAGTGTTCAAAGCAGCCTTTACATTTGTACATTAATTTGACCTTTGAACCAGTCTGGAAAGGCAGTGGTGTGGCTACCGTATGCCCCCGCCCCCCTCCCCAGTCACTACATTATCTCTCTTAGTAATGCTCATTCATCACAAGTACTTTACCAGGCAAACATAGGCAGGGAAGATAATAAACCCAATAACACAAGATGTGTAGATGAGGAAAAGTGAGAAAGAAAGTCAGAGAAAAGAGGCAGAGGCAGATTTCAGTAGGAAAGGACTTAGTCCCATTTTGTCATTTTCCTTTGTAGTGGAGAGACGGCCTCTTGGCAGTCGGAGTTTTGGCTCACCGCGCGCTGCATTATTTATGAGACGGAGCACATCTTGAGATTAAACATTTGCTGATTTGTCAAAAGTGTAAACATGAGGTCCTGCCCATCTCCTTGACATATAAGTTCATCCAACAAAAAACAATGTCACGCATTTAATTGATGAGAACAGCTCCTCACCGTCCCAACACACAGCACATCTTTGCTTATTTTCTCTCTCTTTCAAAGATGTAAAATCTGAACTACAGAAACTGCTAAGGCGCTCAAGGTTAACTTCGAAAAAAGGGCATCGCCTAGTCATGCGTAGTTCTATTCCTATTTTCATTTAATTATCACCTCCAATCCACTTTGCACCTGTACCCAATGCAGAATTTATCATCCTGCTTTATGATACCAAAATACATCCACTTCAGTTTTCACACATAGATATCCACATATAATCAACCAAATTGACAAACCCAGAAAAATACAAGGCTATAGTTAAAATCCAGCAATGCCCATTTTATACTTTATATATAATAAAATATACATAGCTAAACAAATTTATATATATTTTTTTATATACGTATAAGTTTATTTATACATAACTGAATGCCTGAATGGTTTTCAGTGTTTCAATCATTACCTGTGTTGACATGACAGCAGCTAAGCTTACATAACCCCCTGTAATTAATTCCAAATGAATGGTGAAATTAGTGTTAGTGCCTTTATGATATCCAAGTAAGTGAATAATGCTGTCACAACACACACAAATTATCCACCTACAAGCTCACAACAACTAACCTTAAATCGTTTGCACTGTGATATGAAAAAGCACTGCAAAAAGTTCGAGGCACTTAATGGACGTGACTTGTGGCTCATAGCAACAGGTGCGTTGCGGTAGCAAACAGTGGCTAACCACTTCTATGGGGACAAGGGAATAAAAGAAAATTAATAAAATATACATCTCCAATACTCTGTTCTTGGGACGTTGATGACTTATTACCCCATTACCTCAACAAATGCAATTACTGCAAATGGGATTTACATGATTACTTTAAACAAACTGCAATTAATCGAGTTTCAAATAAATGACAAACAATAGCAAAGATAGCCACTTAGACGCAATCATAAAAATCTATACTTAACCTCTAATAAATATTTAACATCAGAGTTCAAACAGACTGGCTCATTTTTTTCCTCTCCTCCCACAACCTTCAGCATGAAGAGCCTATTATATTAGCAGGGTGCAATTAATCCATTTATCATTAGACATGACAGGTTCAAAATATTAATTAGACTAGGTCTCCGATGACAGGAAGTGCTTATCTTTTACCAGCCCCCACACAATAGCCAATGTCAAGCGTATGTTTGTCACGTCTCACGTTATTGATTACTTGCCAGATTCGCTTGAAATAATTAAAAGTATATTTTACATATTTATAAACCAAACTGTCAGAAGTCCTACTTAATTTTCCATTAGTAAAATGCACTCTATTAAGTTCAGCACTCGAGCCAGGAAGATGTAAGGAATGACTAATCAGTGTAATTGTAGACAGAAAGACAATAAGCATGCCAAAAAAGGCTGGGTTTTATGGGTGATTCTGGCTAAGCCCTCCTGCCTGAGCTGTATGTACCAGACAGCAGATTCACCAAACACCTCAAAGGTTACACCGACCATCGCAGCACGCTTTTGTTAAGAATGAGAAGTAAATGCTGTTATAAAAAGAAAAGAAAAGAAAAAAAAAATTAAATTGACAAACAAATTTATAAAAGATATAACATAATAATAACATAATTGATCTCTGTACCTCAAGAAATATCTAGGATTTGACCCCCAGTAGGGTTGCGAAAATTTGTACGAAAAGCATATGAAAATATGGGAAAATAGCTAATAGCTAAACGGATCTGGATTATTTTTTTATCTCTGCCCCCTGAAAAATTGAGTCTACTTCACTATTTTGACCAATAAAGCATATTTTCTTTGACCAATTCATTTTAGATTTCAGCATAAATACCCATGGACCATGTAAAAGTAGTGAAGAGCGTGTGGGGCAAATACTTTCCACAAACATATCTAGTAGGCCTACATACTCGGAGTTCGCCTGCTCCCAGTACACTCACACTGTGAAAAGTAGCAGATACCTCTCTGACCTCTAAATGGATTTTCTGCATTTAATTTGAAAAATGAACCATAAACCAAACATAAAAGTGATCACTTTACTGCAGCCTCCTGACCTGCTCCCCTACCTTGCATTGGCCAGCACAGCAGTACAGGTCTCAGGGGCAAAACCACCAGAGATCTTCTGCCTCCGGCAACACTCACCCGTTTGAGTTGCACTTGACCCACGGTGCGTTTCAGGCAGAGGGTGCATTGCACATGCCCGTTTAAGGTACAGCTTACAGATTAGTATGTGCTTCCATTACAGAAATACTTATTCACAAGGAGGGACATGTCAGGTAGTAGCTGAGTGCTGTGCGCCATAATCCTAAACGTGCGAAAAACAAGTCAAGTGTAGTGGAACGCATCATGCACCATTTAAAAGTGAGCACTGAACGCAAAATAAGGAGGAAATTAAAAAGTCACCTGCAAGACTTCCCCCATTTCCGATTGCCGAAAGAGGCATCTAAAGACATCTCAATACTAAAGAGGGAGATAGAGGTTTTGCATGTCCATCGACATTCACCATGCTAATTGCGCTTCATACGTGCCTCGCTAAAATGCAACACAAGGCCCTTGACTGGTTTTGCTAAAACCAATGCAGCACAAACAATGGGAGGGACACTTTCTCAATTTGCGACGTGGCTTTACTTCACTCCATCGCTGGGCTGAATGAGCAGTTTGCTGTAGCAATGGATATGCATTAAAGGACCTGATGGTGACACTGAAACTATTACTATTATCTAGAACCACTGCGGCGTTAGACGACAGCACAAGAAAAGAAAATTAATCGTTTCCACAATCAAACAATTACAGCTGAGCATTAAAATGTCAGCTCAGAACTATCCATGAGCTTAACTCATCACTGAGCTCTAGGCAGCATCCATGTGCTAAGCTGAATCTCCTTATGACACCGCTTGTCCATTCATCACAGCATCTCTTGGTTAAATCACTTACAAATGCCAGAACTGTAGCTCAGCCTTTCTGATGGAAGAGGTCGATCTGCCTTGCTGCCGATGATGTCATTCCCTACAGTGGCTGCTGCCTCGATCCATATTTCATTTTACTGCTGTTTGTGTTTCACCATATTATGCAATCTACTCTTTATCACCTAATTAATGATAGCTAAAAAAGAAAGCACCAGACTGCTCTAATCTCCACTGTCTCCATCTCCATTCTATTATTTTACAGTTGTTGAATTTTACTGCTATTGAGACAAACAGCTTTGGCAAATGCAGTGGTAACGAGAATCATATTTCAAGGCCTTGAAATAAAAGTCCACCAAATAAAAAGAACTACAACTGACGTAGATCTCAATTGAGTGAATGATCAAACAAAGGCAGCCACTGGCTCAAACGGAACAAGGCGTCTACGGAGCATCACTTGTTATTCAAGGACCAAACTTACACAGAGCCTTCTGAGAAGAAAATCCCCAATACTGCACAAACAGGATGTTTGTCATTCTCTGCAATGACAACATCCAAAAAAAAGAAAAGAAAAAGGAAAAGGGGTGAAAAAAAGAGCGTCAATAGAGCCAGGGTGCATTTCAGCACTGAAATACAGATCGGGAAGCTTAGCAGCTCTGCCCGTATGTGTTTGCCAACCTTCGCTCACAGCTCAATTGATTGAGTATTCAGAGTATTGAGCTACAGTGTCTATTATTCATTGGATGGTGGAGGAGCTGACTGGACACACAAAAAAAAAACTCATTAAAAGTTATTCTGTCACTTTTCCTGTTTGCAAACAAGCTAGTTGTTAGACTACCCATCATTTCCTGAAAGAGCTGTTATCTGGGTAAAAACACCGTTCAGCAGCGTACATTCACACGCGTCCCTCTCTACTTGGCACTTCCATACCAGCATGGGGGGAGTGGAACAACAAACGACTAACTGGGTGGCTCCGTGTTAACACTAAAAACAATATTTACTTCGCTTATTGTAACGTCGACAACGAGCTCGTCTCCAAGACGCCTCAACAGCAGGCAAAAAAACGTAGGCCTGCAGTTCTATTAAACTAACAAAATTAAAAAGACCAAATGGTAAATAAAAATAAATCACATCTGACAACGTATACATCAAAAATAACCAGTTATATCCAAATCAAACATCTATAACTTAATTTAATATATCTGCCCTTTTTACATTTTTCTGTTCTGAAGTAGACGACAAAACCACAAATTAATAAGCACTTTTCCATCTGAACTTTATGACAGTACAGAATACCAGGAAGTTTGCAACTGGGAGACATGCGTTTCAAATACCTACTTCGAGAAATATCGGTATCGGCATACAAGAAAAACGAATGTTTGGACCAACGTTACTTAACATACTGTAAAACGCCACCATGGAGCAGAGTAATTCTTCTTGGGGACGATGTAGGGTGCTGAATCTCGTCCAAAGACCAACAAAAAGCAAACCAGTAACCGTTGTTGAGGGTATTCACCAACAGATTCGGACTTTTTTGTTATGTGGCAAAGGCTACGGGGTAATTCTAAATGAGGCTTTACAAACCGCTTAAACTGCAGCGACAGATGTGCATGATTGATCTACAAATCACTGATTTTATTTTTTTTTCATTAAAATATTATGGATGGGTCTAAACTAGGAGTAATTGGACAAACCAACAGAAGGGCCTGACCTGCCAACAATCTGCTGCGCTCCCAAGGTTGGCCGCTTCCATGGGAAATATTGTGCATTAATTTCATTTAGCTATCCAATGGCAGAAGTTAATTAAATTGCTTGTCCATTGTGTTCATCCACTTACAAAGTTAATGATATTGTGCCGCAGAATTAAAGAGCATTTTATAAAGCGAACAGGATAGGAGTTGGCAGGCACTACATTGCCCAGTTGAACTGTGTCAGGGCTCGAGCTTGCGGACTCTGTAATTAGCGGAGAAATGGATGCTCCCATCTGCCAATTTTCTGCCATGATCCTCATTCCTGCAGTAAAATCCTTAACCCGCAAGGTTCTGGGATCTGAAGCAATAAAAACATCACAAAAATAAGAGTGTACAAAGAATGAATCTGTTTATAAATGAAAGGGGTCAGACTTTTAAAGAACCTATTTAAGGAATATTATTGCTTTATTCTGTGCTGTAAAGGTTGTCTGTAAAGGGTGCTGAGGAGACCAGCTTCCAAAATGTAGCATTAATAATCATTGCTGTAACGAACAGAGGGTAACCTGTAGGAATCTTAGCGCGCTTCAGCAGTGGTTTTTTTTTAATATGAATACTAATGCAGAAGTGAATAAATAGCATGCATGATCCACACGGCATAAAAGAACTCCAGTGCCCAGCCTCCAGTACCAGGAAACCATCTGAAAGCAGGATTATGTCCTTTTGTGTTTTATTCAATTCAGTAATTTTACTTTAGACATTCTATCTTTTTAACTTCACCAAAAAATCCCGTCTTATACATAATCCATATAAATATGGTAAATCGTGTTTACCACCATTTCAGGACACCAACAATCTTGATCTTCTGAAACGAAGTCTTAAACCTCTGTTCGTTGCGTTAGATTTGCGTATGCTTATGTATCTTTGTAATCTGCCTATCGGTTTTTCCAGACATTTTAAGGGCATTTTGCAAGGTGGGCAAGAGGGGGTTACATTATAAAACTATAACATTTTATGATGACAAGGCACTTCGGTAGAAAAACAGAATATTCCATGAAATGCAACTTGACCGTGTGATTGATTAATCACAGGAGCACCGTGCTTTATTCTTTAATCTGACACCTCTCATCAGCAGCAAAAACATTAACTACAACTCAGAGAGAGATGACAGCCACTTTCCCAGCGCTTACACGAAGATGACGTCATCTTCTTTACTCTCTGTTTCTGCTGAGCTAACACAACATTGCACTACAGCCATCTCCATTAATACCTACTCCTCTGCTAAGAGTAACCTATAGCCACAATAGTTTTGTACTACGTGACTGAACACAGATTTTGACATTGCTTCTACCTGTTGAACACCACTGCTACAAGTTACTTAACAACACCCAGTGAAATTCAAATCCATCCCAGTAGCAAAACGCTTTTAACAGACATTTATAAACTGATATTTTGCAGCGGATTGATAGAGATTCCATCCATAGGCACAACGGCGGGAGTCATGCTGTCCCCCAGATCACAGGCCAGCGATTCCCTAAAGTCACCCAGAACCATCCAAATATCCCAACAAAAAAAATTACAGGACAAACACGATGGACCACTAGGAAAGACTCTGGGGGCGAATGCCATCACCCCTTGTAATCTTCAAATAAACCAGTGATTTAAAGGCCAGTGTGGTGAATGACCACTTTCTCTGAGTAGTTATACTGGAGAAGCTAATCAAATCATCTTTTAAAAGGATACATAGATGATGAATATCATATATTTTATTCAATTATTTTTTGAAAAATCAGATGCAGAACAACTGGAGCATCCATTAGTAATTACTGTACAATGACAGTACCTCCATTCTATCTGTTGTAGCCAGGTCATTATTTATTTAATTTTTTATTTTTTTTTTATACCATGGATAGAATGCATTTAATACACTTATGCTCATTAATGGAAATCATATTTTGCTATGGATGTCCAATAATTACAAAGAAAATTTCAACTTGTTTTCGAAGAGGAACTTCCATTAGCAAATGATATTTATGCAAATTACAAAATTAAGATCAAATTGATTTTTCATCTCAAGACATTGTTAATGTTCAATTGCATTCAATTCATTTTACATAGCGCCTTTCCTAACATAGTTGCCCCCCCCCCCAAAAGCACTTAACAAAGAACATTCATCAATCTAGATGATCATGATTTAATATCCTGTTTCAATTGCTCATTTTTTTTACTTATTTAATTGGATTTGAGTCTATAGAAAGAATTACCAACATTTATTCCCCTTAATAATCGTGATATTATATCCAGGTTGCAGGTGTTCCTTTTATTGGCACGATACGTCTTTTATATGGCTGATGAAACATTTTTGAGTGAATAGCAATTTCCTTTACGTACAGACTTTCGATGCTTCAGAACACTTACATGTACCGACAGTGCTCTGCAACTAAACTTCAATTTTAATGCAATCTTTAATGAATTAAGCAAGCATTCCTAGCCTTTGCGTGCACTGAATGTAATATAATGTGTCATTTTTATACACACACATAAAGAAACATCACGAGTGTCACTTTTAAATCGCACTTAGTTACAGGTTTGAATCCGGCACCAGCCCCTAAATGTCGTTCATATGCTTATTGCAGAGCTGTGGGTTTGTGGGTTTCACCCCGGATTAGACAGATGCTGTTCTGATAGACTGGTGCCGGTAACATTCCCCTGGCATATGTGAATGACCTCTGACCTGGTCACTGCCCTGAGACGCGCACACTCTCCCTTGTCAGCACAGACTCCAGCTCGCCTCTATTTCTGGAGAAAAAAGTCACTGAAAACTGATGGGTGGATAAAAACCTCAAATAAAACGTAAGAAACAAGGCTGAGCTTCCAGATTACAGCTGCTCAGAAGCTGCCCCAGTTACACAAGAAAATAACAACTGCCCAAAAGTAAAGTTGTGTGTAATAGGAGCAGTTGTGCTTTAGAGACTGATGGTACTACCCAGAAATTGTTTTATTTTCTTTTATATGTGCTCAAATAACTCAAATTAATACCAAGCTTAGTAAACAACTAAGAAATTAATACAATAACTTACAAGAAGTTGTGAGAACCAACAATAATTTTAAGAAAATGTTTAAGAAAATAAACAAGAAGAGTATTATTATTAGTATTCTTCCATCTGCATATGCCAGAAAGCAGACAGATGCAGAGGGCAATAATGCAAAGAATGCACACTACAAGTCAAAAGTTTTTCCGATCAGATTTTCTACATTTGCATGTCACTCACTTAACATTTATTAAAAATATACTCAATATTCTTTGCTAACAAATACATTTACAGTATATCCACCATTTGAATGCCTTTATTGTCAAAAAAGGTCATCTTTGATTCATCAAAATAAGCTGCTCTAACAGTTATAACAGCAGAGAAAATCTGAGGCATTATTTCTACAATGGACATTAAATACTGCTCTGTTTCATAGGGTGAAATGGCTAACTAGTGCATTTAGAGTTAAAAGCCTTGAATTTGACTATTCCATCACCACACAACCAGTTAATAGGATGCCACTCTTACATACTCTTTCCAATGATTAACAAGAATAAAAAATTATGCAGTTTATAAAATACAAGGAAAACTTAAATTAAAAGTAAAAACCTATGGTGTGTAAAAACCTTTCACTCGTCATGATCTTAATTTCCATGTTTTTCTACATGATTTAAACGTTTTAGGATACTGAAGGGGAAGATGTTTCAGTGAATTCTTCAGAAATTAACTTGCGTTCAGTGCAATAGATTAATGCGAGCCAAAGGTCTATTACAGTCCTCCCTGCCCAGGGATACTGGGACGGCTGTCATTGTGGACACGTCAGTTTAGCATGCAATCTATTACTGCAGGCCTGCGGGGCCTTCCTGGCAGTCTTGTTCATGCAACTGCAGCCTTGCACTGATGGAGAAAAACTGCCCCGATTCACACTGCGAAGTACATATTTATGGGGTGCTTCTGTAAGACCCATCAGTTATTGCATCAAAGACTATATTTAAGGAGCCCCATTTCCCAGTTCTGATCTTCGCTCATCTTCGTATGCGGCTACAACACTTCCCACACATACACAACATGCTTCCAGGAGAAAGCCCTCATAAAAGCATTCATCAAAGGGGAAATTTTAATAACCATTGGTGCTTTGGTAGGGTGAGGCTTTTACCCAGGCAGGACTTGAATGGAGTTTTTCAAATATCTGCTTTGTGGTGCAAAAATCAACCTTTTTCCACATCCCCAAAAAAGGGGCAGCTTTTCCCCACCAATATCCCCGACGTGCCCTTTTGGAAACAAACAGTGACCACAGCACCGTGAAACCGCAGCAAACAGAGGACCGAAATGCGAGCTCGTCATCTCTTCTAAAACTCGATCTGCTCTGTCTCTGCGGTGCTTTTGTCTTTATGTAAAAATGCATGCCTGCCAATGATGTGTTATGTAAAGTTCTTAGGCTGATTTAAATGGTGGATATCCACCATGCTAGCTTAGTTATACTTCACTGCATCGTGGAGAGCGGTCTGACCCTGCATAAACCTAATGCATGAAAAGTTCATGTAAATGCGACTCCAGCCTCTTAGATAACAGAAATTATGTCAAGGTTTAAAAAAAAAAAAAAAAAAAAATACTGGCCTTTGAAATGAAGAGCGGGGACAGCTTTTTGCAGATGTCTTTCAGTCTATTAACACAATCGGAATATGGCAATTGAAAAAGGTTCTCATGAGTGGAGTCTGGAGGAGGAGCTGGAAGCTCAGCGGTAGCCCTTTTCCATGCTCTGCTACGCGCTCCTCTTTTCCACTATTTTTCCTTTACAGGCTCGCATTACGAAAGAAAAACTGCATAGAGAGAAAGCGAGTGTGTGTATGTAATTTTAAGAAAATGCCCCCCCCCCCCCCCCAAAAGGAGAGTCCATGAAAGGTTCCCACAAAAAACAGAGACAAAACAAAACAAAAAGATATTCGTGTCTTTCTGTGCCGCAGAGGAGGCAGCAGCTAAACTGTAACTTCAGAACTCAGGCTGCAGGTTTTAATGAAAATACAAACATACTTTTCCATGTGTTCCGACATGCATTTCGGGCTCTATATTATGAGCCACAGGACCAGTTATTTTATAATTATTATTTCATCTTGATGATTCTCCTTCTCGCAGACGCTGTTCAAAACAACATAATTAATAAAATGGATGACAAATGCACAGGGTATTAATTTGATGATCGTAATCAGTTATTTGGTGAGTATTTAAAAGTCGAATTAGAAAAAGTATAGAAATCATAGTTAATTACAGCTAAAACATTAACCTATGACAGATGCAATGTGTCACAGGTCTTTCTTTTGACATAAAGAGAGGTTACATTTAAAATGTGCTCTTCTTCTTTTCCCAAAAATAAATAAATACATAAATAAATAATAATGATAAACACCTAGGAAATACTTTTTTCCAAAGTACCCCAAAATCCCCAATCTCCCTCAGTTCATTAATTTTAGTCTTTCAAAACTAACATATGGTGTACATATATAAAATAGTTACAATAAGTGGCAAATGTCTGGTCTTCCTACAAGTAAATATTTTAACTAACAAACAGAATCTAACTGAAAGAAAATAGTACCCATCAAATTACATGAATGTTTAGTTTGTTCATAATTTCTTTGTAAATGTCTGACAGACAATATTGTCCGTGAACTTGTGCTTCGGCCTATTATAGAATCAGATGTAAGGCATTTAAATCGACATAAAAAAACAGAACCACTAAAATACTACCTTTTAGAATTCCAAGAACCAGAATAACCCATAAAGTGGTCAAAGGGTACCAATACATGCTAGAGTCTTACTACATAAATTTTTTCACTTATGTTTATCAGATGGCAGTCAGATTATAATATGGTAACAATAGTAAGACATTAAGAGAAAAATAATAGAAAACACATACAACACACTGCCAAAAAAATAATGTTAGCAGAACCGCAAGGTGACAGCAGCCCCCAGTTTCACACACGGTTACCATCCAACTGTACAGTTGACGGTTGTCATCTGAGAAGCAGTAGTAGTTCTTCCAAAAAATATTGACTTAAAAGTCTCCACGATTGGGAAGAAAGACCTCATTATGGGAGGTCATGGAGCCAGCCATAACTAAAGATCCACAGTCTTTCTTGGGCCAAAAGAGATGGAGGTAAAACAAAGGGATGGTTCATCCGGAACCCTTTAGGAGCCACTTGAAATCAATTGCCCTATGCATGCTTAATATTGTTAGAAAATGAAAAGCTAAAACAATTTTGGTGATGTGAAGTGCATTCATCTTGAATAATCACATGGGAGACAGCGCATGACACTAATTTGTTTTTAAGGGATAGCACTGAAGTGTCAGGAGTCTTCAAAGGTTGAAATACAGAAATCATTCACCAAGAATGTTTGGCATATGACTACAAATTCCAAGCATGTGGACATTTAATTTCTTATGCTTCATTTATATCCTGCCAAGCAGATGTAAAACATGTTGCGATATGCTCTCTAAATCAAATTAGGCCTATAAAGATATTCTCTTACCGCAGATTATTTCAAATATATTAAAACCAATGACAGTAAGAATTCAGAAACACACAGCTTACCAGATGCCGAGATAGGAAGGACGCTACCCACAATAAAGCCCTGTCTGAGATACCAGGGCATGGCTATACTATGAAATCAAACAAGAATATTTTTCACAGTGTCTGCTATTCTTTTTAATGATAAAGAATAGCCCAACTGCAAAGAACACAGAAAGGTGACTAGATGATGGAGGGAGATGGTGAGCTAAGGGAACCCGAGCAGGAACATCCTATGAACTACCGAGACCATTATGCATATTAGAGCATCAACAGTATCTCAGGGCTTAACACCAGAAGGTTCTCCTTCCAGATATTAAGCAATACTGAGACTTCATCATAAAAACAGGCTCTGCTTCTTGACACTGAAGTAAAATAAATGTGGTAAAACAGATGCCTGCCCACAGACAAAGATGGAGCCGACCATATAGTTAATTAATGCAGTTATTCAACTATATATTTCCTCGACTTCCATCTTGACAGTCCTAATTTACATTGCTCAAAAGCCTGCTTTCACGGTGTTTCCTTTAGTCTAAATGTAGGAGGAAAATTAAACGATGACAGTCACCTTCGATAAACACTCACGGGATAACGGCACCGCATGATGCGTTGCTCCGTTTGCAGTGATTACAGCACGGCACTGTATTCTCCGTCGAGTATAAAGAAAGTAACGGTGGGGTTTGTGAGGTCACATGATACCTTCGAGAAATGGAATCTGATGCACAACAGCCAAACTGACATTAAGACAAAGTTTAAACCCTGGTGTGAACTGAATACAGTCACTTAACAAGTGACTTTAAAGCTTCTGCGTAAACAAACAATGGCGCACTAAACGCACAGCGCAAGCAGGGTACACGCGTGACATTTATCATCCTACTCATACCAGAAACCAACAAGTGTGTACTGTTCCTCTGTACTGCCGTTCCAGGCCATCAAACATAAAGAATACTCAACCCACAGATCAAATAAAAACGTTTTCAAGTGGAATGTTCTGACACCCATTGATTTATATGCAAAGTCCATTAGTTAGAAACTGCCTTTCACTGATAACTTACTGCTCGGGCTGAAGCCATGACAGAGTTGCAGGAGGGGGAATATGTGGGCACCTTGTTTGTCTGTACCGTTTGTTTATTTTTAATATGAGAAAGTGGCAGCAGTAAAGTTTTTCATTCGAATTTAGTACTGCTAAATCGCACTGTTGCGTTGTAAAAGATATATATATATCTCAGCTGAAGTATCTTTCTTCTTGAATTCATCAATGAAGAGGAAGGGAAATCACAGACAGACACATTTGCTGTTGGGGATGTTTGGATTACCGGCTGATGGCTCCCTCAAGTGAAATTTGGCTCATAAAGAAAATAGCTATCTTCCCCTTGCCCACATGCCACCTGCCCGGGGCACTCCCACCGGACGTGGATATATATACACTTAGCCGGAAAAGGTCAGAGAAGCCGAATCTGCCGGGTAAATACGCTGCGGTGGGCCAGATGAATCACAGGAGAATTGGTGCATGGCAGTGAATGAATATCCAGCGACGGTTTCCCAAACCCCATTATTTCTCTTCTTTTCCAGCAGGCCAAAGATTCATGTCTCTGCATGCTGCCAGTTCATTACAGAGAAATATCATTCCTCTTCTGGCTGAAGCAGGACGAGCTCCGGCCCCAAGAGGACCCTTTACTGCTTAATTCCACATCATCCGCTCCACTGAGCAGCTTCATCTCTGCTTGTATGATCAATACTATATCAGTGTAAATTAAAATGACAATTTTAAAGTAATTAAGCCTGTTAATGCTCGATTCAAATGTCATTATTTGCACAAGGGATCGGGGAGAAATTACACCATGTCCACGGTGACAGCAGAATGTTTTAACTGGTGCAATCCTGTTGCAGTCACTGCCACCGGGGGCTTAACAAAAGCAGATTAACTCCCGGCCCCTGACTGCCAGGATTGCTCTCCAATTTCAGAAGAGGATAACCCAATTGAAGAAATTTGATTTGTTGCAGCAAACTCAATTACTGCAATATTAGATGAAAACTGGCAGGGAGGGAATGCTTGCTA
Organism: Brienomyrus brachyistius; assembly: GCF_023856365.1. Taxonomy (NCBI): domain Eukaryota; kingdom Metazoa; phylum Chordata; class Actinopteri; order Osteoglossiformes; family Mormyridae; genus Brienomyrus; species Brienomyrus brachyistius. The sequence goes on along the minus strand of NC_064535.1, from coordinate 11,181,110 downwards.
AAGAAGAGGAAAAATGGAGGGAATAAGGAAAAAAAAAGTTGGACAATAAAAATGCACTTAACTCTCGAATGAAATCCAGCAGTAATTGTGTTATTTGATTATTTTTTTGCTCCGTTTCTTCCTGGTTTTTGAAAAGCCCTTAAAGTAATTGTGATGGTTAGCATTAAATAAATCACTGTAGCCTTAACCTCCTCCTTCAGGCTGCTTAAGGAAGTCTAAATCATGATGAGGCCACAGAAGTTCACTCTCCTGTACAGTACGTGTAAGCATAGACCCAAATGAAATCATTACATCGTATAATCTCATTAATAAATCTATAAATAACGAGTCCATTAAAATTGCTAAGCATCATGGGAAAACATGGCAAACCAGTGTAGCTTCCTGTAAACATGCTGACAGTGTTACCAGTGCTTCTGTAATTTAGCGTCAGACCTGAGATCAGATGACCAACAGATTAATGGGCTGAGCAGCTATGCAATGCTATTCTCATGAAGATAATTACAATTTGCATGTTGCATCATTGCATTAGGAACGAACTTCATCAATTGATCATCTTTCAGAACCATTGGAACAATTCAATTGTTCAATACATGCACAAGCAAAATGACTTAATGATAGGTTTCAGGCTCTCAAAATCTCAAAAAACAAAGAATAACCAGGAGTCACTGACAACAAAGTTAATCTACCTTTAACTTTTTATAAATTACAAAGGGGTTAAGTTTCAAAATCAAGTACCATGACACAAGAAGAACCACAGCAAAATAAGTGACGAGATTTTTTTTAAGAGAAAGAGGATACCACGTAGAATGTGTCTGAGATTACGAGGATATTCTCAGATGACCTTGTATTTAATCTCATTGAGTAGGGTGAGGCAATAAGGATATTTTCCCTTATATGTGAACTGCTAAATTTTATGGGTAGTCCTACCACCTGTCCTATCAACCTTCTAACTAAATGTTATCTATAAAACCAGGTCTACTCTGGCTTTCGAGGCAAATATAATTGCATGATTGGCTGGGTTTTGACAGGGATGTGTAAGGTCAAAGACTACTTTCATCCCATAAATGAAATAAACACATAAATAAAGAATTGGTTGTCCAGTTAGGCAAAAAAATAACTGAGCAGGATATGAAACTTACTGGGACCAGCATAGGGAGGCGTACATGTCGGTGTAAAAACGACGTTGGTATTTGCAGTTATCTGTAGTCGGGATAAGGTAAATCAGATCCCTTCACGCCAACCATCACTATAGCAAGTATTGGACTGCAAAACACAAGGTTCATCATAACAGCAATAATTCTGAAGAACACTAAATCAGTTTGCTATTTTATTGCATATGCTCAGAAAATTGAGTTCGAAATAGTAAATCATGATCTTTGGTAGTAAATCACATAGAAATTCCTTTCCACAAAAATGTTTCCTGCAGTGCAATTGCACCTCTTCACCACTAGGGGCCTTGATGGCATTTCCTTTGCTGCTGTATAAAAGAAAAAATAAAAACCATAACCCTTCTTGTCCTTATTCTAGGACACCCTGAACCACAGAAGAGCCGTTCATCACACAATGACATGGCAGTACTTCGCCCTCAATGCCACAGCTTAATGAATTTTTAAATTACTGTCAATAATGAATAAATAAAAACACTTTGCATTTAAAACAAAGGCAACCTTTGTGCATTTAATTAGCATGGGCACTGCTCTGCATTGTTAATGGGGCTGGTTAATGGACACTGAGCACTGTGGAGCGAAAGCTGAAGTACTTTCCAGATCGGCCAGCTTGTGATCCATCACTGGGCTTGTTGACTTGCGTTTGTGTAGCTCGCCTTATTAATTATCAGCTAGTTTCGGGGCTCGCTTCCACAATCAATGGGGCAGTCAGTGAGAATTTTAAGGGAATCAATTAGAATCTGCTAACCCAATACTTTTTTCCACACTTGAGGTAGAGCAGTCGGAATTATTTCAGAGGCATGTGAGATGGAGAAGAGGCTGGGTCCATAATGCGACTTGATTGGGGGGGGGGGGTCTACCATAAAAGCAATAGGTGAGGGAGCAGAGCACAGTTCAATTCCCCCCCAGAGTCCTCACAAAACCACCACTAGCATGCATAATGGTTGTGCTGTGCATTAAACCACTCTTAGGCGCATTAATAATGTTGATGGAGGCTGCCCGGTTACCCAGAAACCCCAGCACTCACGAATCTTCCCAATCAAGGGTAAGCAAAGTCAGTTTCACATAATTAAAAAAACCTTTTAAGGGGATACAATAATTTTATGGCATCCACGCATACAGGAAGTGCATCTATATGCTGTAATGTTGAGACGTAGCATGCCAGGAGTGTTGAAAAAAAATTCAAATGCTTTTAAAATGCAATATAGCGGAAACGGGCTTACGCATTAAAGTTACAAATCTTTAGCGCTAAAAGAAACTAACAATGATACGCCATGGGAGATCATTGTTTTTAGTTAATAAGATCAAAACCCTCATTCCAAAGTGCTATTATAAACTGCAAATTAAAGTAAATAAAATAATGGCTGCAGTTCTCATACTATGTAATAATTAAAAAGCAGTTTATTAGAGAGCTGCCTAGACAGCAGTACTGTAGCACAGTCTAAAAGATTCCTTAACAATGAGCAAGGATACTGAAATAATGAATTATAGACAATTTCCTGGCAACATTTCTTTTCAATGGGCAGAAGAATTATTCTGAAGTGCTGGTTAAGTTTTTAATTATTTTACTATCCAATTTTGACTTGTAAGTATTAGAGAAAATATATGGATAGGGTTTTATTATTATTAGTCTCTCCAGTGCAGGGTTACAGTGAACCAGGAAGTCTATTGCAGGGCATGTGCTCGCACAAACAATCATAGACAATTCACTTGCTTTTTTTTTTTTAACTATGGCAGGAAACTTGATTATCCAGAGGAAATGCAGGGAACACACATGGGGTACTTTGACGGGGTCCCGCACAAGGAGCAAACCCTTTAAAACCTGAGAATATGGCTGGGTCTGGGGACATCCAGGAAGTCTGATGGAAAAAGCCTTTGTCCAGCTGGACAGAGGTGGGTGTGAGGTTAGGGGACAGTGTGGATTTTTTTCCTCCTCTTCTGGGACAAGGGGCTGTGCAAAGTTTAAATAGTGGGGGATTATGGAAATCAAACCAGAGAGATTAGCTAATGGGAGAATAATGGCTGGTGTCTGCCAGGGTCAGCAGGGACATGCAAATGAAGCGGCAGAGGAATCAATACGTAAATGGAAACCGCATGATTAAGGCTTAGGGAGCAAGGACAGTGCATTTCTTATAGTAAGAAACAGGGGAGCCCAGGTAGGACCTAAACTGCACTCATGACGGCTCCAGTTTCAGTCCAGTCCACGTCTAACAAGTAGCTTAATGTGCGAGTGTCGATGCCAGCGTCTTCACATTCAGTGACAGATCTGTATCAGCGCTGTGTCTCACTTCACGCGCAGCTGTCCTCCATTTTATTCAAACAGATCGCCGGCAGCTGCTGCCGCTTAAGCCAATCAATGACACGCCGGATTGGAAGGGCCACTTATGGCTCTGAAGGCACAACAGAATGGGGAGCCGCAGGTATCTGACACTGCGTTTAAACACGAACACCCTGGGGACACGACATTCAGCAATTACCGCACATAGCAAATAAAGTGGTAAAGACTGCAAGACAAGGGCTCCAGGATCAACAAGACAGTCCAGACAACCTGGGGGGGGGGGGGCATAACACAATAATAAAAAAAAAAAAAAAAAAAGAACGGCATGTCAAATAATCTGTTTAAATTTTCCATGTCGCCTGCTCCTTCTCCTCCTCTTTACAGTGCACGGCCTCTCCCTCATTCTCATTCCTGCCATGTAGGAACGTCCATTTATCAACACCCAGGCACAAACATGTACCGCCTAGTTAAAAATGCATGGAGCCGGCGATAAAATTAACCTCGCAGCAATTGTTTTCCCACACATATGACGGCCTGCAGTCATCTCATCCGTTACGGTGGAAATAAAAAAGTCAGGCTTAAATGTACAAAAAATTATGACGGAAGGTCCTAAATAAAAGCCAGCTAATGCAAGTTTATTGAGTCGGGGGCCGATCGATCAATGGACGAGTGGATTAACAACAACTCATTGGCATCTCGTCGGAAACGATCCAGCCAGAGATGAAGAACTAACTATCTGGCAGAAAAGGGAGGGGGTGGGGGGTGAGGGGAGGGGGTTTTGGAGTGAGAGGTTGAGGAAGGTGCCCTGTGCATATGTGGTAGCATGGATGGCAGTGAAAAAAAAAAATCAATGCGGAGAGCCAAAATGAGAGTGGGGACGCAAACAGGCGGGCATGTTTACTGCCCAGTGCACTGTAGCCCTGACCCCACCCATGGGCTAGTAGGGGGGAAGGGGGGGGTGGACCTTCAGCGGGTGTTTATTTGCTCTCAACACCTTCTCAGCGATCAATATTTTTAATTTGGATCCAAGTTATTATTTTTCACATCACTGCGCTGGGGAGCGGACTAAAGTGGCTCATATTTTAGCGCTAAAAAGATCGATATGACAGTTTCACCTTCACGTTGCCCCTCGCCGGCTGAGGGCCGCACATCATAATGTAGGGAGTGGGGCGTGGTGGGCTCCCATGCGCTGGAATCACATCATTATCTGCTCCGGCCGACCCCTCCCGAACCGGACTGATTTACTCCCCATCGAGATCCTTCGGCCCCCGGTAAACCTACCACCCCACATATTTTTTTTTCCAGGCCACTGATGTCCTGAAAAACCAAAGTGTGTATGTGTTTGGGGGCAGTGCTGTTTGTGGACGGAGACGGGCAGAACGACGCTAATTGGACACTGTTCAGTTATCAATAAGTTGTCAGAACCTGATAGTATCGACCAAATACCATTTACTGTGTGGCTCTGTGGGTTAAGATTCCAAGCCAGTCATCAGATGATCATTGATTCAAATCCCATGGCTGGCAAAGTGACGCTATCATTCGGTCCTTCAGTAAGGTCCTCAACCTGAATTGCTCCAGGGACACCGTGTGACCCGGCTTTCTCACTTCATGTCACTTAGGACGAAAGCATCTGCAAAATAAGTAAATGCGATGGCACACTATCCTCTAGCTAAGTGCTTCCCAACCTGGTTCCCGCAGATCCACAGACGGTCCACCTTTTTGCTCTTTCCCAGCTCCCTACCAGACAGTCCACCTTTTTACTTCCTCCCAGCTCTTTACCGGCAGCTGGGAAGGAGCAAAACCATGGACAGTGTGCAGGACCCCAGAGTTCACACCCAACTTTCATTATTTTCACAACATTCTATTTACAGCCATCCTGACTTTCGTCTTTATATGACATCATGCAAACCACTCTACCGTGACCTCTTCCTCTCCAACACCACACATGATCTCATGCTAGTTTTATGTATACGACAGAAGTTGAGGCAAAAAAGGTGGACAGGACCACAGCATTGCCACCACGGACAGAACGCAGGCCGCTGTTGAGCCGCACAAGCACAGCACCTGTCAGCGTGCCGACCATAAATGCTTGTGGACTTGTGTAGCTAAGCATGTCTTTGGTTATTGCAATACTGAGACGTGTCAGGGTAAGAATTAGGGTTCAACCTCAGGCTGCAAGTTTGCTGGCAGATCCTGACATCCCCCTAATCTGCCCAAGCTGCGGAACGTGCTGGGGGATAACTGCGACTGATTTTAACAGTCACCAGGAGCTGGAACACTTTTTCACTGTCAGGGCCCTCCTTAAAGAGAGACATGAGGAAAGCAGTGTCATTAGGCTTGATAAAGAGTTAACCATTGTATTCCTCTTATAGCTCAAATGCCCATTTACCTCAGCCTTCTGGGCCAGCTGGTCTCTGTATAAGTACGGGAAGATATTTACAGACGCTCCCTGGGTTACGATGGTCCGTGTTACGATATTTCGACTTTACGCAGGGTAAATGTTTTTCACTTTCAGTACACTATACAATAAATTACATGACATATTCAACAGTTTATTATAAAACACGTTTTACGTTTTGCCTAATTGCAGGCGAATGCTTAGTGTTCTAAGCATTTTCAAGGCAGGCTAGGGTAGAATATAATGTTTGCTAGGTTCGGTGTACTGTATTAAAATGCATTTTCGCCTTAAGTGAGGTTTATCGGAATGTAACACCGTCATAACCTGGGGAGAGGCTATATACTCGGTCTATATGGTGCATATGTAATGGTGCAAATGATGGGTGACAAGAGTAGACATGAAAAATGCAGTTTTCTGTATATCTGACAATGAACTACAGTTGTGTGTGCGTATCTATGCCTTTTATCTTTTCTATGAGAGCAAGCCATTTTTGGGGCTAAAGATTTTAGGTTTAAAAATGTAGGCTACACACTGTGCTGAAAAGTACTATAACAGCATCTGCTGGAATCTTTAATGTTACATAATTTTTGTTCATTGACAGAAAGCTCTATCACAGCACACTTTCTATAAGCATGCTGGACTGATGAGAGAGCAAGCTCACATCGGAACATCCATCCATCCATCCAACCATCCATCCGTCCATCCATCCATCCATCCATCCTTCAATCTATCCATCCTCCAACCACTTATCCTGGTCAGGGTTGGTGGGAGGTGGCCTGAAATCCTACCCCAGTATGCATAGAGCACCCAGGAAAATTTATAGTGACCGTTTAGCTTAACTGCATGTCTCTGGACTGCGAGAAAGCAGAGTACCCACAGAAAGCCCAGGGGATATAGAAAGAACATGCAAATTCCACACACAGTACAGAAGCACAATTTGAACCCCCAGCTCTAGGGCATTGAGGCAACAGGGTTTCCCACTTATCCACTATACAACCCACATTTTAATAAACCCACTGTAATTATTCCCTCCTACTGTGTATGTATTAAGGGAAGCAACAGGCACTTGTTCATCTGGCCATATGCAATAAAGCATCTTGAGATGCACATACTGTAGTCTGATTTTTAATAAGTGGAGATATTAGCTCACATCATTACACATTACAGTCCAGGCCCTTGCTGCTGAATTATAAATATTAATGGCCTGGAATGAGTGGATAGAGAGTTGAGTGATCAGGGCAGGCCTCCCTAATTGACATTTTACCTGCTGTATACCTTAACAGTGCTGTAAAACAGAAGACTACTCCAGGCAATAAGGGACATACCAATTCTTTTCCCATTTAGCCCCTTCCCGAAGACACAGCAGGCGACGTTAACGTTGCGTCCCTCTCTATTAATATGCTGCACATGACAGCCACAATGGATGGCTTTTCTCCGCTTCACAGTGGTGGCTGCTTAAATTATAGGCATGGTTCCTATGGAGGTTAGGCTGGCCTAATCAATACCCTTTAGAGGGAGCGTCGAGGCCCAGAGGGAAGCTTCTTGCTAGGTTTGAGCGGGATGAGAGAGACTCCCGAGCGGTCTACTCATCCCAGTCCTAACGGAAAAGGGACTCCCACTGATTCCCGAATCAGCCCCTGACCAGAACATAACCAACCGATACTGTTTTTAAGGAAAACTAGAACGAAATAAGGAAAAAAGAGAGACAAAAACATGTCATTGATGAATGTCTCTATGGTACTTTATGATTAGGATCTTAGCCGTTTCACATTACTACAAAAAAAAAAGAAAAGAAAAAAAAGGTATTTTTGTTCAGGCAAGCACCCACAAAGTGTTCCACTAGCGTTATCTGAAAATTGACCAGAACAGCAGACAACAAATAATTACCCAGGACAAAGAAAATCGAAGAATGACAAACAAATATGAATCTTTTTTTTCTGGAGTAAAATCAGCAGCTGAACAGAAAGCAGTTCATAATGCTTGTATTTAACGGTAAAGGTAAAAGCTTAAGATATGAATTACATTTCTCTGTCACTGATAAAACCAAAAGGCAAGCACTATTGTAAAACAAACTATATACCATAAAATTAAACAAAAAATGACTAACATGGTGTCAACCAGCTAATTTTATACGATATATAATTACTGCACCTGACTTTTCAATGGCATGATTTCCCGAGCAACTGTGACAAGTAACTGGCAGGATGTCACACCTTTACAGAAAACATTAAGACATCAATTGAAACAGACAGGGCTGCACAATTACCGCTGAATTACTAATTTGCTAAAGACTTCATAAAACACTTCCTATTTCCCGCAACAGCCTCCTATCTCTTCTTTTTATAAGCTCAGGAGAAAATGCTACAGTCCACCCCCCCCACCCCAACACCTTAATTTACTCTTAAGGGGATAAAAAGCAAGGAGCACAAATATAATTGCATTATGCAGAATATTGAAAGGAAAAAAGTATAATCCAAAAAATATATAAATCTTAATTGAAATAATTCACTTTATTATAAACTGACTTTTTAAATAACTATATGTATAACTATTATACACTTTGCTCACTGGCATTTCCAATTTCCAATCAATAATAATAATAATAATAATAATAATAATAATAATAGTGCGTATGGCACCACCTACTGGTCACTTTATCCAACGACATTAGAATTATCAGAGGTTTTACCTACAACGTTAGAAAATACTTAAAAATCAAAAACTGTGCATTCAAAATTATATTATTTCATAAGTTCTCCAGTAACTCATTTTTTGACGTTATGTCAGTATTTAAATGCCCCAAAGAATAACACAGACCTCCACCTTCCTGTTAACCACAGATTGGAGCATATCTATTGTATGTGATGAGAAATAAATAAAAACGATACCCCAATTAGTTTTACATACCCCTAACCACAAGTTGCTGGGGCTAAATCAGTTTAAGCACAATATGAATTCCACTCAAGTTTTATATTAAATTCTACCGAAACACTGTTTACCATTACATTCTATGGAATTCACCACCATCTAGAGGCCATTCAGTATATTGCAGGTAAAATTCCATATTGTCTGTTTTGGATAATCGTGAAGAATAACTTAACGTTGACGTCTTAATTTTACAGTGTAAATACTGGAGATTATTTTAAATGTCACGAGAATCTGCGATTTTTTGGATTAGGATTAACTATATAGGAAATAAATAAATTGTTCGTTTTTTCCTTTTTTTTATTATTATTTTTTTAGTTGTAACCAGAGGTGGTTTAGTTATCTACCTCAAATACCTTTTATCAACAGACAGGCTGCTAAGTGGCATTAAAAACAATTTCCCCGTCGTTGGTTTCACGTAAGGTTTTCTTATGTCTGTTAATTTCAAAACTAAAGGACAGTTGGAAAAGACCTAAAGTCATGCATAAAACATAACTTTTCAAAGCGAAGACAATTATATCTTTTATATAAATTTGTGCATACAAAGGGCAGTAAGTGACAATTTCTTCTGCATATGCGCAGTTGGGGCTTACCGTGAAATGCTCCTGGGATTTGTAGTTCTCGTCGAGGTAGATGCGGGCTTTATTGTATTCCTTCATGGCATCGCTGGACAGCAGCTCTCTGAAGAAAGAAAAGGGTAAGTGCATTCGAACTGTGGCTTTCTTAACTGTTCCTTCAATACACGGTTTACGTTTTTTTCGCCATTTTTGATGCCAAAATTTCGGTTACCTCGAACTAAAGCTTTTAGCTGCAAAATATACTACAAACACACACAAACAAACAAATAAATTAATTAATTAAGTGATAATGATTTTTCGATATGCTTTCCGTCAATGTTACGCATAATAACGTACCAGCTATCAGGTTCACGTAGAAATTTAGTACAAGAATCCTTCATTAGGCTTTATTGATCATTTCAAATGATCGTGTTTTACCTATATGGGCGCTTTTCTTTCTAGTGATATTTCGGGAAACTGAGGTTTTGTGTTGGCCTGGAAACGTATTATATTTTCCTATTTAAAACAATAGAGGATTTCGCTTTATGTTTTTCTTTTCGATGTACAGTAACGAGTTTGGATAAATCAAGGGAACACTAATCACAAAAAAAACCGTATGTAATTACTGCAGAAAGACAATTATTTAAAATTGATAATAATACCCAAAATCTATGTGAGAAAGAAAACAGAAATATAGTATAATATGGGAAACATATTTCTATCCGGATGTAACCTGGATCATTACTGTCACTAGAGGGCGGTGTTCCCTCATTTAAGGGTTATACAGTCCTCCATGAAAAGCATAGAAAACACGGTGTTCTCGATTTCCCCCTTGCGCGTAATGAAACTATAACACACGAAATAAAAGTCTCTTACTTGACAAAGTTGTCCACATGTGTCATGGACTCTTCATAGTTCTTTCCGCCCACCTCTTGACAATGTATTGCAATGAAATGGGGCTTATAGGTATGAACAGCCTGAAAAAGAAAAAATACATACGTATAGATACATAACTAGCATAACGGAAAAAACGTTGAGTATCTTAAGTATGTCAGTGTGGCTCAATCAATCAGATTAGAACAGAGAAATATCCTTGATCGAGGAGAGAAAACAGCAAAAATATGTAATCTATTCAAAGCTGGTACATATCTGTGTCAAGTCTTGGAAAAAAGATCATGCCTAATTCATGAAGTCCTTAATCCACATCATCTTGCTAGCAAGCTAAAATGAATATTATCACTTTCTCATCAGAAAGCTCTATATCAGCAAAGTGTAAGGCTAAGAAAAATCTACTGAGCTACATTCTAATGTATAGCCCACAAACTGCACATCACACTTCTCAAATATTTTTTCTGGTAAAGTAAGAATCTAGTGTAATGAGTCAACATTGGTGGATGCAGACAGATTTTTGCTATGTGGCTACACAGCAAAGTGAGACGTGTGGAAAATGTATGACAGAAAATGATACAACAGGCTCTATCCACACTACACAGTGGGATGTATGTGTCACGGCAGCTGGGACAAATCAGTAAAAGACTTTCTCACACTGCTTATGATGTTGACAACACTACATCCCTAGCTAGTGAAGCACAGATTGCAGTTTGATGCCCGCAACCAGTAACATGATACTTAATAAGATTATAAAAACAGAATATTTGCAGGTGATACGGTTTCAAAAACAAACAGGGAACAAATTTTCTTGGGTCATAACTAAACACATTTCTTTAATATCTGAATAATTTAAGCTTTAACTTTAGTTATTAAAGACATATGACCTGAACCGGCAACCTTCCAATTACATGTGCAGAATTCTAACATGCAGAATTAACGGAGCACCCCTAGACAACACGGAACTGCACATAAAGTCCGTTTTATTCCGTTTAAATGCTATCAAACATGAATGTAGGTTTAAGCATAATTTTAATGTTTGCACGCAACATTTCTTTCTTGCACAATTACCATGTAATTAGAATTTTGGAATGGTCTTAAGCAAACATTTGTGTTTCACGTGAGTTTAAATAAACTTGAAGGTTTTATTTGCATAGGTGTGAAATTACACACCCTGGTCTATATTAATTTTGGGGTTTTGTTTTTATAGCCTGCATCAACCTTTATTTTTGGCACGTAATTCTTAAGGTAAGCCTGTTTCACTATGCGCGTGACATTCCAGCGTCACGCTCACCTTCTGTTCGGAAATCTCTCCCACATTAGAGAGCCCATATAAAGGCATATAAGGCCAGCCCCCCTCCCGGCCTTGCTGGACTTAAGGCTGTTTGCAAGTGAAGACCAAAGGCTGTTCTAGGGTGTCAACTCATAACAGAAAATCCATAGAGAAGTGAATTACAGCACTCACAGGCACACTCAGGTCACAGAATGGATGTGGGGAGGGGGAGAGAGGCAAAGGCCATAGATCACCGTCATGGACGATATGTAATCCCCTTGGGCGATGTTATGCTGGGGACAATTCCAGAACTGGGAGGCCTGCTCTACACACAGGCCCATATTATTTTACGGTAAAGGTGAAATCGAATAAAACTAATGTACAGCAATAACCCTATGGATTTTCCATCAACCCGTGGCTTGTTACTTAGCTGTATGACCCAAGACTAGCCAAAAGAACATTTCAGTGTTAGACAATTCCTCACCCTGTCACTCGGGACTAAAAAGGTCTCATTCTGGGAGGTTACTCTGATTAACGCAGCAGTGCGTGAGCAAGTGTCTGTGTGCAGTTCCTTCTTCCATCACGGTATCAGTAAATCGCATATTTATTTTACGCAAGAAAAAAGGTGTGTATGTTTTACTTGAGTTCAGTTATTTGTTTTACGGACTTTAAAGGGCAAGCTACTTAATCTAAATAGTGCCTGGTGATTATGTGGTGGCTTCCTCTGTATTTTTACAAACTAGTAGTTAAATTCCAGACTGTGAGACTTCACAAAACAATTATTCATTCTAAGCAGCTTCTTTTTGTCTTTCATCACACTGAAATCCATCCCCTATTTAATTACCTTCTTCGACTTCAAGCATAACAAACCCCCCTTAAACAATGGAGGGGGGAGCAAAATGCAAAGAAGGATTATAAGACATTTGGTATTTCCAAAATCTAATACGACAAATATGATAAATTATTAATACAATAAATATTTAAGATAACTTTTCACTTCTATAAGGCTGGCAGTTACAGTGAAGCCTTTTGGTTCTGAAGAGCTATAACGACTTTGTTTGATGCACCTATCCCACCTGTGCTTCCAGGGAATGGCAGTCGCTATGCACACAGCATGGTTGATCACTCTCATATTGCCTCACTTATTTGTTTTGAACATTCCTTTATCGAATGACGCAAACACACCACCGAGCCCCCCCATTTCAGCAGCAGTCCAGATGACTTCTCCACCATGCCTTCCTGACCACTGTTTATATTAAAACTTTGCACTAGCACAAACGCATGTAAGAAAATGTTTCTAAAACAGGCCATGGAGCTTAGCAAGGCTTCCGACTTATATAATGAAACTTTAAAATACATCAGTGGTTTAGCTCTCATAGTTTCTCTACTGACAGTCCTCATAAACAAAATATTTCTTAAATTTGTTTATGAATCAGTTTTTTTTTAATGCTTAAATTGAAACATTATATCCGTCTTAGGACCTAAACAATGGATCACTATGTCTGGGTATCAGTACCGGGCACTGAACGCAACATGGCTACAGATAGAGTCTACAAAAACCAAATGCGAGTAAGCAAGGCTTTATATGATAAGTTAAAATATTTTTAGTATTTTTTAGAATCTAAGACAATGATCTGTGCAATGTGTGGATGTACAAAAATTTTGATTCCTTTAGATTTGAAAACTGGTTTCATCTGTTCACTGAAAAGAACTGGTACAAAAGAACATTTCGTTCAGGCGATCGGACATCTCTGGCATTCACGGAGATAGCCATGCTCTCGGCGTAACCCAGAACGAGCATCCGCTTTGGTCATCTAAAAGCCTCAGTGCTCAAGGTGAACTGGAAGAGTAGGCTTTAGAATCGATACTATGAAAACCCGTTTTATACATGATAGAATCAATACTTCTGATGCTTTTGATGGCATTGATACATATTCATCAATATTTTAATTGCCGCACTAATAAATATTTATTAGTCATTATGTGCATCTTTCAAAGCAACTTGGAGGGATTAGTTAATAGGTTAATAAGGTTTGACACCGTGATTAGGTTTGGGTCTGTGGCTCTGTGGTATCCCAAAAAAAATCTGATGCAGCCATCTTGAGACTTCATCTGCTGCCAGATGTTACTGACGGCATCGTTTGATCTAGCGATGTCAAGCACTCGAAGGCCTCACAGATTGTCTTGCAAATCTTCAGCTACCCACTTCTGAAAGCATGTTTTCTGTTTTGCTCTCCTTCCCACACTTGAATATTAGTCCCTTGCAGTTCATTATGCTCCTTTCGAGTACCTCCTTCAAGCTTTACTCTCAGGGGGCTGACAGATCTGGCAACACCGAGTGTTTTCTTCTTTGGGAGATGAGGATGATGTACAATTTTAGCCGCGTCTTTATGGTGCTTGGAGGAACTTTGATTCTTTGCATTCCCCAGGGCCTTGATATATGAAGGACATCAGCATTAGGCTGAATAATCTTGCTCCCTATGATCTCCTTGTTGCCTTTAGGAATAACACTGAGAAGATGTTCATCTTAACAGCAGCAACATCATGCAGTAGCTTAGCATCTGCTTCACTGACTCCTTTGTGGCACAAGAGGCACACGTCTGCACCTTGCCACAGATTAACAAGTTAGCTGGCTTCAGGACATTTCAGAAAACCAGGACAGATTCTGCTATATTATACTTCATTTTGCATATCCTGAATTGTATGGTTTGTCCACTAATCATGAGAAAGAATGGTAACACCTTACATTAACCGCACCTTCATAAAGCATTCATTACGCATTAACAGAACATTCAGTGCACTGTCATAATACATTCATAGACCACTCATAGTCAGCATGTATCTATACAGTAACATCCTAAAATGCCTCAACGGCTTTAATATACATTAATAACAAACATTATCAGATTAAATTATGAAAATGTTTGTTATTATTATGTAATGTTTGTTTTTAGTGTATATTAAGGCTGTTAAGGTATGTTAGGATGTTAAGGTATACTTGCATGCTTCTTATAAATGCATTATGTAGGGGCACTGAATGTTCTATGAATGCATTATAAAGGCACCATGAAGGTGCAGTTAACGTGAAGCATTACCGAAAGAATATATTCAATATATTTTCAATGTCCACAACACAACAAAGTCTGGAAAACATAGGGGCCTGAATTTTTCCTGAAGCCACTGTACATAATTAAACGTCTTCATAAACTGCGAAACAAAGTGGGAACAAAAGAATAATCACCCGATTTCTGAAAGACTCCAAAGACGGCTAACAGCTAGTTTGACAGGGACACATGGTGTATTAACCACATAAGAAGTACACCTGACACCTTTGAGGAACAATCATTGCTAATCACACAATTAAGAAAAGAAATGCATTCTGTAATTTGGTTAAATGAGCAAATGGTTATTTGGTTAATTAATTCTGAAAGGATGGGAATTTTACTCTTGGAGGTAATCCATCTATTTTCCCTAACCACTTGTCCAAAAGTAGGGTCTGAGGTCTGAGACCAGGCCGAGGCAGTACAGGGCAAGGAGCATCCTGAATGGGATGCCTGTCCATCAGCAGAAGGTATAAAGTTTCAATATTAAATAGTTAAGCAACTACATTTCCTTTATAGGATAGTCACTGCTGGTCAGTCCAGGTACTGAAACTCAATATAGGGCGAAAAATAACCATAAACCTCATTCATCCAGATCCATTAAGCCACTGTTTGACCACACATTGCTCCGACCTTATTGAATCTCTTTGTAAAAGTTGCCATGGCCAATAAAGTCCCTCTAGATTTATTTAAACGATCTGAAAAGGAACCTTTTGGTACCTAATTCTATGTAGGCAATTAAAGATACTTAAAATGCATTCATGATTTAAATTCTTTCCAGATTAATGCACCTATTGTATTTGAGAATGCAGCATGACAAAAAAAAGAACATTCCATGGAGGTACACAATGTTTTTCCTGTTACAAGCAGACTGAAAATGAAGGCTTTGAAAGTGCTTCCTGGTGTAAATTTCCCTCTGCACGGCAAATAATTTGGTATTAAACTGTCAATATCATACAGGGGAGTGTTTCTCAAACCAGTCCTTGGGGAACCCCAGACAGTCCACATTTCCCAAGTCTCCCAACTCCCAGGGAATTAGGAAAGCAAAAACGTGACCCGTGGGGGAGTCCCCGAGACTGGTCTGGGGAACACTGAGATAGGGCATCAAAATGGCACATAGAGTAGAAAACAAAGATATCATGCTTTTTCCAAATATTTATCAATATAAAACTTTTTAAAATGATCAATTCATTAATTCCAAGTTTATTCCTAATACATTCACATTTGACTTTTCATTTTGTTTTTACCTTGCCTAAAATGGCACCCAGAGGATGTCGTATGGAAACCGACCTAAAAACTGTTCTGATAGGGAGACTGTCTGCACTGTACTGTATGTTGTGTTAATGCTGATCTACAACAACACAAAATGAGAGGCTGTATCGTGTTAAGACATTTTTTTGTAAGGCGTTTGTGGGTATTAGTATGCCTTTTGGATACAATGTTTCAGGACTCAGCTCTGCAGGTAGGCTGCGTTCATTTTCCTGGATCTCTGCCTGAGCATTTGATACTAATGCTAACACGCGATTCCCACCAGCACACTACAATTCACTCCAACATACTGGAAAGGAAACACAGCCTTTCTATGTTGCACTCATGTGACACTTCTACAGAAACTTTCACATGTGCATTTTTTTCATATAGTATTACATTCCAAATTTTAAATACTCGTAACCATTTCCTGAGGCAGCAATCTGAGGCAAATCTCAGACTGTTCAGTAAGTCAGTATGTTGACCAGCAGTTTAAAGCAATTAAATGTGATCACATTCACAAAGCTTAGAAAATAATGCTCACTAAGAGTGAGGTCTGCAGGATACTTCTGCAAACCATGCAAAAGCCCATCAAACAACTTTCTTTTTCTTCACAGGAAGCACTTCTTACACATTTTATTAGATCATTCCAACTGTACTGAAGAACAGGTGATAATCAACAGAAATGATACTGGTGAAATGACAAATATGGAATACCTAATTCAGAACAGAACGAAACATTCACTAAAACTTCAGCTCAAGACTAAATAAAAATATTGTATATAGAACAAATATGGATGGCTTCCGTACATTCAGCTGTATGTGTGTATGTACATCATACATACATATATATATATATACATATATATATACATATATATATACACATATATATATACACATATATACATACACATATATACATATATATACATATATACATATACATATATATACACATATATACACATATATACATATATACACATATATACATATATATACATATATACATATATACACATATATACATATATATATATATAGTATAATAGATTTGTAAAGTCCATAAATAAGACTTTGCCGCAAAACGAAAACATTGAATGTTTATCATCTGCACCAAAGAGAAAGCATATTTAATTTCATGCACTACACAACAAGTAATTACTTAATGTTCTTCCACAACCTAAACGGCTCATACATTTCACACTGGCAAATATGTGGAAATAGAACTCTGGAACAATAACCATTTCATTAGATGCCTGAATACTAAGTTAAACTATTGTTTAAAAATCTAAATTAACATTTCAAGCATTTATGCTATATATTATAGTAGCTGTGGCTCTGGGGGTCAGGTCTCTCAGTGACAGGAAGGCTGCTGGTTCAGATCATTAACCCCAACTGTTCCTGTTCTCTGATCCTTACTTTCATGGACCAAATAATTCTGAAAACACTTTGTGCTGTGGTAATATGGTGCTGACACTGTGAGGTACAAGTAGGGCAAATGTGGGGTATACAATAGTGCAGAAAATACCATGTTTTGCTCCAGACATGTAGCCACGGTGTCTAAATTATGGATTTAAACCCTATAGGTTGAAATTTGTTTGCTCCCAACCAAGCATGTAGCCAGGCAGTAAAATGAGCTTGTAGCCAACTCAAAATTCATCATGAAAATTCAGAATATAGGCTTTCTTTGCTCTATTCATCTACAGCACGTGTACAACGTTTTTATACTTTAAAGACGGGCCTCTAAATCCAACAAATTTCAGTACACAGCTGAATACATTTACATCCAAGACAACCATAAGACTTAACTATACAACCATACAAATCAGTACAAAAAAGTTTACTTTCACTTTGATGCAAAAGCATTTTTACTACTTTGGATTTTATAACTTGCATTCCAGATCATACACATAAAACACTTTCTTGCGCTTAAATACCTAGATACTGCAATGCTGAATTAGTTTCTCTATTTCTCTTTAGCCGCCGTGTCTCTCTATGACATCTCTACATATTACAATGTACAAAAAAAAGAGAAAGAGCAGCTTTGCCGTAGCACATCTTTACAGCGGTATGCAACTGCTAAGGAAGTACATTCTTGTTATCACAGAGTGGAAAATGCTGTGGTCTGTTTGATGTTACCATCAAGATAAAAGGTAAGAGATCAACTTTTTTCCATCACACAGTCATTTAATGAAAAAAAAAAAAAAAACGCAGTGTTATGAGAGTACTGAAGGAAGTAAGAACAAAACAGCCATTTTATCAATGTCATGTGGCACAGGACTCAAGGACATGTTGTGGGTGTTGGTGAAGTTTACTGATGTTAGAAGCAAAGTGAACAGAATGAAAAGTTTTTAAAAAATTCACTGGTCACCACGAGGCAAAAGGACCTCTGATATAATACCCTTGAGACCCTTGATCTCTTCTGGTCCCTGAATGCTCTTAATATTGCACTTTGTGGTTGATTTGAACAGTTGTCTTGTTATGTTCTTGCTGTGTTTGAAAAGGTGCTGATTAGCTCTATCTCCAGTACTGCTCACACTAGTTTGGACATTCAATGGGGAAACCTAACCTAAGCCTAATTGCTCCTATGCCTAGTTGACTCTTTGACAGGTATATGCTTGTAATACACTGTTCGTCTCACTTGTATGTTGCTTTGGATAAAAGTGTCTGCTAAAAAGCCAAATATAAATGTACACTTAAGCATGCTTCCGCCCTCCTGCTCAATGGAAACTGCCAGGTGTACAAGGGGCAAAAAACTGAACATTTCCGATAATTTGGATAAAACTGCTGCCTAAGTAACTGAATGCAAAGACGGTCGAAATCCTTCTACTCAGCCACATCATGCAAAATTACCTGGTAAAACTCTCGCAGCCATGTCTTCTGTAGGTTTTCTGGCTGAAAAACAAATGAAAGAAGATGCATGAATGACTGAATTTTTCTGAAAAATCAGTGCTTCAAGATCAGATTTTAAGAAGCTTTATATTCAAGTCAGATACGATCTTCAAGCCGAATCATCATCACATCCTCCCAGTCATATTACACTGATCGCCCCAAAGTTTAGATGGTGGGTCCTCATAGCTTCATGACTGAGATCCTTTATACAACTTTATTATTTTATTCCATCCATCCTTCCATCCATCCATCCATCCATCATCTTCCAACAGCTTATCCTGTTCAGGGCTGCATGGCTTCTTGAGGCTTTTCCAGAGCTGTGGAACAGCTTGGATTGGATGTATATTTTATTGCTGTTTAAGAATATCACAAACCCTGAAGCACAATTATTTTCACAGTACAAACATCAACCAAACATAATGATTTACATTTACAGATTAATACTGATTAAGAATTGTACATATTTGTGGCATTAATTTGGATCAATACCCTAAACGTTTGAAGTTTTCAAGTCCTTATCGTAAATACAATGCCAGTATACAATGCCAGTATACAATGCCAGTATATTTTCTGGAAAAGTCCGTGTCTCTCTCGTCTTTTATTTTTATTTAAAAATGCAATGGCGGCAGTTCACCACATTCAGCTGTGGATACAACGAGACACAGTCTGCAAGGTGATCTGCCATTTAAGGACAACTCTCAGCTGCTGTACTGTGAGGGACTCTGTCCAGAGAGGTTACAGCTGTCTGCACAATGCAGGATTGGATCAGATGCTCAACGGTGCGACCGGAATCATTCCAGAACGAGAAAAACATGCAAGTGAATAAACAGGTATAAATATGTTTGAAAGAGGTTATACCACAGAAGCCCCAATCCTTCTGGACAAATAAAGGCCTCAGTCTTTATTGTATGGGTGCTGGTAGGAACCACCACATTGCTCTGCCTGGCCTCTGTTTACAAGGCTATATAAGGACAAGTGCCAAATACAATCATCCGTCATGCAGACGGGAAAGCAGTAGAACCTACACTAAACATGGCTGTTTCTCTAGGCTTGGCCATTGAGTTTCTTTTCCAGTGGGATGATCTCTGCCCAATGCCAGCCTGTTTATAAAACATGCCCCCATACACACCACGGAAAATCCGCTCCGCAAGGACAATGTTATTCACACCACACGGCGTCTAACTTCACTCAGTATCAAAGCTGAGCCTAAAGTGAAATATGTAAATATCAATATCCTCAATGCATTGCTTTACGTCAACTGTCACATGAAACACCATTGTTCAACTGCGGAGTTACTTTCAAGAGTGTCTTGTGTTAAATCCTCACTGTACACATCCTTGGCTGATCCTGCGTGTTACTAAATAGGGAAGAACTTTGTACAATAGATGACACTTTGAAATACAACTGTTTTCATGTGAAATATGTTTTCCGTATATACGATTAAAAATGCAGATTCGGTTAAGAACACAATGTTTTCATTCTTGTTACTGAAAAACAATCAGCAGGGATACTAGAAAAACTGATTCAGAACACTAAGATGTAACACTGACATTTCTGGATCAGGAACACCTAACTTGGCATTGGTATCTATGGTAAACAATACATGATACTCAAAACACTACACCACACGGTATCAAAACAAATGATCTTTCAAAGCTCTCTCTTCCACACCTCTGCTGACAAGCTTTATCCTGGCCCCATTTAAATACACAAGGACACTGGAAACAAGCCGATCTCAGGCTGTTAGCCACACGTCAATGAACCATCTTAACTTGCTAATAAGAGACGTCCTCGAGCATTCTTCCTGGAGGTATACTTTCGATTGATGTGTTTTCAAACCTGATCATTACAGGCCAGAATATGTTATGTAATTATCCTCAGAAGAGAAGGAGAAAGGTCAAATGAGCTCAACTCAAAAAGTCCTCAAAAACTCAAGAAGAATAAATACTTGCGTACTTCTCTCAGCAGAATCCTGCAGATATCTGATTCAGCAGAACGATTCTAAAATTAAGAGATGGATCACACCAGATCGTCTTATCTTTTTCTATATAACATCCTCCATTTCTGCACATCACTTTCATGGAAGACATCTATATTCAATTAATTCTAAGCCAATCTTTACCATTTTCTTCAGAACTACACAAGAGTAATATAATAATTAAAAAAAAAACAGTGGATGGATATTTAAAAAGAGAAGTCAGAATGTCTGGACTCCTGGTTGGAAATTTCCACTGGAACGCCCCCTGTCGTCATTACCTCAGAGAGTCGCAGGAACCTCTGCAAACCCTACCTCAGAATTCAAGATCACTGTGCCCTTCATCAACAATAAAAAACTGTAGTAACTGTTCGTACTGCATTTCTATATTACTTGTGCCTCAAAAAACTGGTCATATACACAGTACTGTCCAATCTCTATCTATGGACATTGCTACAGTGTTTGTATTTGCGAAATACAGCATGGTGCATAACAATGGCTAAGAATGAATGGTATTGCTAATGGCCAATCTAGACAGTTGTATTGGAATGCAGTTAACTTGGGTGTGACATCATTCCCAGCTCCAAAATACGACATATATGAAGCAGAGCGTATCATCACTTGCCTCTAACTTTCTAATTATCAGTGGAGATCAGTCATAGGTGTTCTGAAAACTAGTTATAATAGTACGCTATTGCTGCATGATTTAAAAAACCCAAAACTGAAAGCCCTATAATTTCAAAGCAGATCTATATATGTGTGTGTGTGTGTGTGTGTGTGTGTGTGTGTGTGTGTGTGTGTGTGTGTGTGTGTGTGTGTGCACGCACAGATCAAAGTAATGGTAAAAACATTGGAACTAGCTCTTTAATTTTCTGGCCAGCTCATTCATTATGTTATTTCATGTCAAAGACTTACAAATGTTAGTGTGCAATTAAATTGCACCCAGAATTCTGACTGTTTTTTTTTTCTTAGATAAATGAATACATTCAGTATATAAAAGCAGCCAAATAATTAACATTACAGTAAACGCAATAATGAGAATTCAGTTGCTAAAAATAACATGATCCTTTTTACATAAGCTTTTGAGTAATGTGCACATTAGATAAAGACCATTACAGACAAGCTGTGGGAACGCAAGTAGAAAGCAGCATGTAGTACCTAAAAAATTAGATTCCTTGTGTTCCTTTAACAAAACGATGTATGAGTATAATATACCCTATATGAACAAAAGTATTGGGACACTTGGCCATTACACCTACAGGAACTTCTATGACACCCCATTCTAAATCCACAGGCATCAATATGGAGTTGGCCCCCACTTTGCAGCTATAACAGCTGCCACTCTTCTGGGAAGGATTTCTACAATATTTTGGAGTGTGTCTGTAGGAAATTCATCCATAAGAGCATTTGTGAGGTCAGGCACTGATGGTGGACATGAAGGCCTGGCTCGCAATCTCTGTTCTAGTTCATCTCAAAGTTGTTTGTTGGGGTTGAAGTCATGGCTCTGTGTGGGCCAGTCAAGTTCTTCCACACCAAACTCACCCAGCCATGTCCATTTTCTGCTGAAACAGACAAGGACCTTCCCCAAACTGTTCCCACAAAGTCAGAAGCATAGAATTGTCGAAAGTGTCTTGTTATGCTGACGCATTAAGAGTTTCCTTCACTTGAACTAAGAGGCTGAGCCCAACCCTAGAAAAACAACCCAATATTCTCCTCCACCAAACATTGCAGTTGGCACAGTGCAGTCAGGCAGGTAACGTTCTCCTGGCATCCGTCACACACAGACTCGTCCATCAGACTGCCAGACAGAGAAGCATGATTTGTCATTCCCCAGAACACATTTCCACTGCTGTCTAGTGGCAACATGCTTTACACCACTCTTAGACCAATGCCAAGTGTCAGATAGAGATGAAGCTTGCAGGCAGCTGCTCAGCCATGGAAGCCCATTCCATGGAGCTCCCAGCACGTTTCTGTGCTGGGGTTAATGCCAGATGAAGTTTGGAACTCTGCAGTTATTGAGTCAACAGAGCATTTTCAACTTTTACACACTAAGCACCTCAGTAATCGGCGACCCCCGCTCTGTTACCTTATGTGGTCTGCTTCTTTGTGGCTTTGTGAGTTTCTGTTGTTCCTAAACACTTCCACTTTGCAATAATACCACTTACAGTTGACCATGGAATACATAGCATGGAAGAAATTTCATGAACTGACTTACTGCAAAGGTGGCATCCCATGACAGTACTGCACTTGAATTTACTGAGGTCTTCTGAACAACCCATTCTTTCACGAATGTTTGTAAACCTGACTGCATGACTAGATGCTTGATTTTAAACACCAGTGGCAATGGTTCTGGATGAAACACTGGATTTCAACGAATGAGAGGTGTGTACCAATACTTATCCATATACTGTATTTGTGTGTATATATATGTGCATGTAGTGTATGTGTACAGTAGTGTTGGGGCCATTCCGGAATGCATTAGTCAATTCCAATCCAAATCAGAAAATGAAGCTGGAGTTGGAATTTAAATCTCCCTGAAATTCAAATTCAACTCCAATTCTGTTCCCCATAGTTTTTTCCAATCCCAACTCCAGTTCATTTTCTGATTTGCATTGCAATTGCTGACTGCATTCCAGAATGGCCCCAACACTGGGGTACACACACAAAACGCATCAAAGAAGAATGAGTGATAAACCTTGCAATAAAAGAAATAAAGAACTCAGATTTTTGTTAAAAGTTAAAAAATGACCTTTATGGGAATATATTTATGACTTACATTAATGCAAGAGCAAAAGGGTGACAGATACAGGATAACACTACTCTAAACTCATTTGTTAACCTAATACTATTATTATGCAAAGCACTACTGAAGTGCATATCTTATCAGGTTTGCATTTGGTTATCCAAATTTGTAAATAAGCAGATAAGCTATTTCCTGCATATGCTAATTTAAACATTATACTTTGGAAAATGGCTAAATTTGTTACACAACTCGACTCAGGATATACGAATCCCTGCATTTTAATGGCACCCTATAATATAAATTTAGTTATCAGTGGTCATTGTTGATACATCACAGCACACAGTGCACAACAAGGAAATGTGCTCTCTGCATTTAACCCATATGTGACATCGTGACAGCAGGGAGCAGCTGATTCAGCGCCTGGGGAGCAGTGCTTGGGGGCGGTATCTTGCTCAGGGTACCTCAGTGGTACCTTGCAGGTCGGGGATTTGAATCAGTAGTCTTTCAATCACAGGTGCGCTTCCCTAACCATTAATCCACCACTGCTCACAGCCACCACAGCCCACAGGATTGTTACCCGAGTCACCCAGTGTTACCTCAAGAAACTGCTCCAAAACATTTCTAGCACAAAAGTTTTTCTTTTTTGTATGAGGTGTTAAAATTTAATTACTTGAGACAACTGGTGTGTACAGAGAAGTCACCTTCTATAACTGACAAAAAAATTAAATAAACTTGCATTGCAGTCTTTGGTTCTGCTACCATTACATTACATCCTTAGAGAAAATACAGTAGACAGTATTTACTTAGCAGATGCTAAGGGGGCCTTAGTGTGGCATATGGGCTTTACAGTGACATCACTGCATCAGCCATGGGATTTGAACCAGTGACCTTCCGATTATGGATACTACCATAACCCACTGAGCCACACCCCATCATAGTCACTTGGATTGAGGTACATTTGATTCATTTGTCTAAAAATGGTGATTCCCATTTATTTATTAATCTTATTTATTAAACATAAGATTACTTACCAGGTTAACCTAATCCAGCTGAATCACCATACATCACACTGCATTCTGTTAACATACATGTGCTTCCTGCATTCCCAAAAAAAACAATTTAATGCTCTGAAATTACAAAGCTACATTTCTTTATTTTGAACTGAAAAACTATGGAAAACTTGATGAAACTTTCCGACTTCAAATGAGCTCTCTAATCCTCCTTTTTTAACTAGACCTTGTCCCTGCCACTAAAAAGAGTCCAGGCGCTCTGGGAATGTTAGAAAAGTACAGACTCATTACAGGCAGATGGCCTGTAATAAACAAAACAGAAAATGACAAGTTACGAAGCCACCACAAGTCCCACGAAATAGAAGGCATGGAAAAATTAATATCCAACAATAAGGTCAGCTGCTGACACAACACTCAATGACCTTTTATGTTCACCTTCGGCGGATACAAATCCCCCCCCCCCCTACTCACAGCAACTCCAAAATTAGTCCTACCCCACTCACTCCCATAGCTTATCAAAAGTTAATTTGCAGTTTAATTAAAGAGGGAGCATCTGTGACAGAAGTTAAAAATAGCACTTTGGCATCGTACGGACCTGTCACTTTGACCTACTTTCAAAAAACCAATGAGAATCCAGGATTTTGACTCTTTCACCAATCAGGTTATTCTAATCTGAATACTAATGATTGGACTCCTAGAACAGCAGAGATTTCCTCAAAGCACTGAACTTGTTTTCATACAGATACGCTTCTAAGAATTAGACCACGCTCCTTCATCAAACCCAAAAATCTGAACATAATTAGAATACAAGCCATAAAACGGCACATATGCATTGCAAATATGTCACCTTTAGAAGCAAATTCCAAGGAAAATATTAACCTTGACAATTCATAGGGCCTACATATCCAACTAAGGATCAAGTATGCAACCAAAGTATCAATAATCTTCAATTCATTTAGTAAATATGTTAATGCTGATGTGGAATGATTTTTTTGTTTGTTTAAAAAGCATAGCTCCTTCCATTTCTTTCCTGATTACATGTGTGGACACTTTCCTCAGGTTACGCTGGGATCTACAGAGCGCAGAAAGGAGAGCCTGCCTTACTCAGAAGCTCTGGCTAGCTAAAGTAGGCCAATTTGCAAGCACTTCATTAACTCTGTTCATGCAAGCTCTGATGTGGCGGTATGGGGTACACCTAAAAACGGAAAGCATTTCCAGGGGGATCCTTAAAAGAACTCTGGTACTCATTAAAGTGCAGCGGCAGTTAAGTTCCGCATCCACCTCTGTAAGCATTCTAAAACTTTCACGGCAATAACAAAGTCACAGATCAATAAGTTCATATTTTTAACCGAGAAAAGCACATACTAAGGCACTGTTAATGCCTGCCTGCATAGTCGAAGGCCCAGTATCATAACAATCACTTCCATTCCATCTGTCATCTTAAAGCGCAGAAACAGAAGAGTGCCGTTGCTCGGATACATGTGCATTTCATGGAAACCAGAAAACATTGGCAACCAGAAGCCACACTGAAAAACAATTCCACAGTGTGTGTTGGTTCGTCTTTTCTAAATAGTACATGTGCATAGGAAAGTATTTCTCGTTCCACGTAATCAAGTCGCAATGAGCGAAATTCGGGAAAGAAAATTTTGCTGGTATACTATTTAGACTGTGACAAATGGAAACTTTCTGCCATGATCTTTTCCGTGTTCTCTCAGTGCCACGGGGTTAAAACTGAACAGCAACGTGTCAATTATAAAAGACCGTAGAGAACCAGTTACTGGGATGAAATGTAAACGACACGCAAGGTTGTGTCCGAGCGAACCCCTAAAACCTTACAGGCACAGAGGAGACAATGTCACGCTAGCCCATCATGTTGCAAAGCAGAGGTGGGAAAAATATATTTTCATGATCGATAACTATTAACGCACGAGTCCCCGGTACAACCATGGAGGGATTTCTACTGGAAGTTATAAAACTACAGGGTGTATAGTTCGGTCCTTATTACAGCCTAACATTGTAAATAAATCAGTCACGAACCCCTCTGAATGACCGAACGTCACATCATGTGAACAAGGGAATTTACACGTCTGTCGGTAAGATTGTCCGGCAGAGTGTGTGGCTATGCCACTAAGGTATCTGTGATAGGAAAGTCACTGGTTCAAATTGTGGCTGGCACTGTGATTTCACCATTGGGGCCTTGTGCAAGGTGCCTAATTCCAACTGCTCCAGGCACTACTGAACAAATATATTAATTTCTTCTCTGTTTAAGGGTAATGTAAAGACGCTGATCCTTCAGTGTAATATATCTATTCAGAAGTTAATAGTAATATGTAAGCCAGTGTGCAGCACTGTAAGGCAGTTCCACTTCATTCTTCACGACTAATCATTCAACTGTTAATCATATAACACTTGCTTTTCACTTTGTATACATAATCCCCATTCTCCATTTCTATATATATGACATCTACACACACACACACACATATACATACATATACACATATATACACATATATACATACATATACATATACATACATATACATACATATACATACATATACATATACATACATATACATACATATATATACACACATATACATATACACACACACACACACATATATATATATACACACACACACACATATATATATATACACACACACACACATATATATATACACATATATATATATACACATATATATATATACACATATATATATATACACATATATATACATATACACATATATATACATATACACATATATATACATATATACACATATATATATATATACACATATATATACATATATACACATATATATACATATATACACATATATATATATATACACATATATATACATATATACACATATATATATATATACACATATATATATATACACATATATATACATATATACACATATATATATACATTATATATGTATATATATATATGTATATATATATGTGTATATATGTATATATATGTGTATATATATATATGTGTATATATATATATATGTGTATATATGTATATATATGTGTATATATATGTATATATATATATTATACATATATATACATATATACATACATATATATATACATACATATATATATACATACATATATACATACATATATATATACATACATATATACATACATATATATATACATACATATATATACATACATATATATATACATACATATATATATACATATATATATATATATATATATACATATATATATATATATACATATATATATATATATATATATACATATATACATATATATATATATATATATATACATATATATATATATATATATACATATATACATATATATATATATATATATATATATACATATATACATATATACATATATATATACATATATACATATATATATATATATACATATATACATATATATATATATATACATATATACATATATATATATATATATATACATATATACATATATATATATATATATATATATATATATATATGACAATTCATTACTATGGATTGTAAATGGTGTTTAGAAGAAAAAGAATAATGATTTAAATGATTTAGGAGAACAATGCTCCATGCATAGAGGTAGGTGTGCATGAAATTTTGCTGCAAATTAGACAACAGCCCCTGGTAACATATTGTACATGGAGCCACTGTTGAAGGAAAGCCTAATAGTGGCCAATTCTGGTTTCATAACAAAATGCCAAATGTCCTTCATACTGGCCGAGCACCTCACGGAGCCTCTCTCCTGAAACTAGCATGAATTCTCCCTGACACCGAAAGCCCAACAGTGAACTGGCGAGACTGCCAACTCCTATCCTGTCCAGATTTACAAAGAACTATCAAAAACATCCCCACAAACTGCATCACGGCCTGGGTCGGTTCCTGCAGCACCTCAGACCTTCAGTTCCTCCAACAGATTTCCAGGGCCACTCTACCTTCCCTAACTGGACATTTTACAGTGACCGCTGTATCCTGAGGGCCACCAGCATCATCAAGGAACCACTGCAGGCCCCTTTGCTGCTCTGTCATCTGGTAGGAGGTTCTGCAGCCTTTAAGGTCAGGAGAGTGAGGATTCCACAGACTATTCGACTGCTGAACGGTCTGGCTCCTCCCAGCCAAGACTGCGTCTAATAAAAAGGACTCATGACTCTGAATCTAAATCAATTTATTGCACGTTGCTCAATGTCAAATTTGCACAATCTTTCCCCACCAACCTAGTGGTTAAATGTATCTTTTTGCCTAGGTCTTAATGTCCCTGCTTTAAAATGTCAGTTATATTATGTGTCTCAGTATTTATATTCTGTTTATTACTTCTCATTAACTGTGACTACAGTATAAACTGCACAGAAAACACTGCAGTAAAAAAAAAAAGTGTGGTATTTCCATATATTGCTCCGTTTATACACTTACTGGCTACTTTATTAGGTACACCCTAACCAGTATTCTGTAGGAACCACTTTTGATCCCAGAATTGCTATTGGTAGATGACTTACGTGCTCAGAAAGGCCATTCTGCACTCTCCTGTTGTACTGAACTGTTTTTTTTTACCACTTGAGACCTTCTTGTTAGCTTTAACGGGTCTGGCAATGTTCCTCCAACTTCTCTCATTAGCAAGGCGTTTTCAGCCACAGAAATGTTACTAGCTGGACATTTTTCATTCATCACACCCTTTTCTATAAATTCTAGACACTAGTACACGAACATCTCAGGAATGTTTTTGCTTCCGAGATGTTGGAACGACCACGTATAGCACCAAAAAGTACAGATTAGACATCTTATGTGTTCTAATGTTCAGTTAAACAATAAGTGAATTTCTGAATCCTGCACTGAGTGCTGTACATATATTCGGGCCACTGTGCTGTCTGGCATTACATTAACTCATCATAGTAAAATACATGATAACCTAACAATGCATTTTGTAAATATATCAATTTGAATAGAAACAGCAGTCATTTTAAATTATATATTACTATTACATATTAGTATGATATGTATATAACGAATAACTGCATATATTGCTATACAAAAAGAAATACTGACAATCACAAGAGAAAATGTATTCTCAGAGAAAAAGGTAAATTAATAAAGAACTATTATAAATTTGGAATCTTAGCCATGCACTTATAAATGTACTGTGCTGTACATCAGGCAGGGTCATAGTAAACCAAAACAGTAACAGGCTTATTTTCTCTACACTGGCATTTCAGTAATGTCACACACCAAGGGGCCCCCGCTGACCCCCACTGTGAGAGATTGGCCTCCTTTCATAGAAGCAAAGCACTCCTGACGATTTATACAAGTCTAAGAAGCAGGGCATCACTTCCTGGGGATTGTGCCGTCTAAAAATATCCAGCGAAAAGGAAAGGCTTTGATTGAGCTGGGTGTCATGGGGAGGAAGCAAGTTCTCTCCCTGCGATGGCCGAGCGTCTTTATGAGTTCCACACTTCGGTAAACTCACTCCAACACAGCAAGAGAGGTTTACCTCCGCTAGCTGAAGGAGACCCCCCAAGTTGACCATTATCAGCCATCAAAGTTAAAGTATGAACAGAGGCTCGGATACTGAAAAGAAAAATCAAAGATTGATCAGAATTGGCCTTTATAAAAAACACGCTTATTGGAACAGAAGCAGAATCCTTGGTGGGGAAGACTAGCTGACATATGCAAACGGGTGGGACCACAAAGCTTCTTGTGTCATATGAGGATGCCAAGATAGCTGGGAAATACATTTTTTAAACTGTAGAGCAGATGTCACATTGTGGTAACAACAGTAAATACAGGTATAGAGATCTTTAGCTGATAGGGACAGTTTTCTCAGGAAAGGAGCCCCTTTCAAATACATTACTGTATAAAAGCCTGAGAAAACTGCCAACAACAGTAATAACTCTAATAAAATATATTGTACTTTTAATTTCAACAACAAAAAAAGTGGGTAATTTAATTAATTTGAGAGCATGCAATGGAACGTAAAACGATTATTCAACTTTTATCTTAAATGTTATAAAATAGAAGCATATGTCATAAACAGGGGGTTACTTTTAGCATCTTACAGACATTGCAGCCTCTTCAAAATGAATCACATTAAATACCAATGAATGTATAGCCAGGTTAAACAGCCAATAACACTCAAGGGCTACATCAGCTTTGGTAGATTTGAAATAACTAAGTAGCAAGCTAACTAAACCCGGCACACTTAAATGTATTTGCATTTTATCTAACATGCAGCAATCCAGTGTGACACATTAAGTTTAACAAAGGCAAACACTATAAGCTCAGTTTAGTACAAGGTAAACACTGGATCTTCCCTTATTTTAATACTCGGTTCTAGTCATAGAAGTGGGAAATATAGAAATAGATCCAGGAGAAGTGCACCTGAAAAGTAACTCACAGAAGAAGGTCCAAGACATATGCTCTGAGTATTATAATGCCTAAAATTACACAGAAAAGAACATACTCCTTATTTTATATAGTTAAATAATTACCACTCTTCCATCTAGCCATGTGCTATGTGGTTCACAGAAACAGCAGAAATTAGAATTATGTACCCAGGGGCATCAAAAATAGGGGGAACAGGAGAGACACGTTGCACCCCCAATATTGGCAGATATTGTAATATTTTTGGGTTTTGCTATAACCATCCATAACTGTGCTTTTTGCTATTTAATGTGCTTCTGTCATGATACAGATGTAACAAATGAGACTAGTTAAGACTGTGTTCATTGTCTTTCTTTATGAATCTATGCAGTAGAGGCTAATTTAGTGCTCAACATGTCCTGACATTCCATAAATCACCACATAACCGGAGTCAAATAATACCCTATGTCAGATGTCAAAAATAAATTGGTAATACATATTTAAGTGTAACAAATATGAAAATTGGGTATATTAACCATCTGCATCTTAAAACTGAATATAATTGAGTAGAATGAGTTCTAAAATGGTGACATGTTTAAGGGCTTTATTGATTTTGATGGGGAAGGCCGGACATGAGAAGCAAAAGGAACAAATCAAGTTGATTTACTGCTTTCGGTCTTATTGGCTTTTTAAAAGTGGTTTTATAAAAAGTCCGAGCATGTATGCAGTTATCAAATCTGACATACCAGTGCTGTTTTCCACAGAATTAATGGTCCGTTTTATTTTATTATATATACTATTGTATAGCATAGTTCTGCTCTCTCATATAAAATGAACCATTAATTCATTTTCTCTTCTGCTTGTCCTATAGAGGGTAACCGGGATCCGGAGCTTATCCCGTAAACAACAGGTGCAATAACCCAGAATAGGGTGCCAAGACATATTCCAGTTTATGATATTCTAATCATCTAAAAAACAAGACACATCTTGAGGTTCATGCTATATGGAGCCTATATTATATTACATAACATTTAATAAAGAAGCACAAATCCATATACTCTGAGAAAGTATATCCAGTTAGCTATTAAAGTGACATTCCGCACTTCATTTACTCAGCTGTGTAAACTGGTAGCTCTGTAAACTTGCAGTAAAAGGATCAGCTAGCCATCAGATTGCTAACATTCATATAGAGGAACATATTTACAACAGCATTTCGAGTTGCATCGCCTGGAAACAAAAAACTGTGACTTATCTAGAATTACATTTTAAATATTATGCTTTGTCATGGACAAAATAGCATGCTTTTCAAGAATATATAGATGTTTCTAATGCACCAGTGAATACACCCTAAAAGTAAACTTTTGAATTGCAGTGAAGCATTGAATACACTCATCCATACAAGGTGTGAACTATAGTAAAGCAGGAATCAACCATTCAAGCATAAAACCAACAATGGAAAAAGGGTATACTTAATTAAACAAACTATCAACCTAAAATGTTTTCTTTTGCTATTTTTTTAACACACCTTTAGAAAAGCTTATGGTTATGTGTCAAAGATTTATTTTAGTATCAATATTTACACTACAAATTTACAAAGAAATTAAGCATCTATGTAAAGACTTTCAGGATAATGATTTTTTTTTAAGTATTTGATACATTGCATTACTGCCCTCCGTGTGCAATAATATTGAGAATGTAAGAAAAAAAACACAAGAGCTGTCATTAAAAAAAACTCAAATGCTTTTTACTGTCAGTAAAAAGTGAGTGAGCATGAAAACTGAAACCGAAACTATTTTATCAGTATAAAACATTTTTCCATTTGAAAAACTCACTTACAGGAAACAAACATTCAATGTCATATGCGAGAAAAAAAATCAAGCCTAACATGTAGACAGAAAGGAAATCGACTGCAGGAAGAGGGAAGATTTTAATATCACAAAAAGTGGCATTGATCCTTTCCAAGCAAAAATAAATAAAAACAAATAAACAAGGAAATAAATGCAAATCTATTACTTGCATCTCAAATAGGGGACTTGAAAAATTCCAGTCCAAAAACCTGTAAATCTGAAGTCCATCACCCTCAAAACCTGACATTACGTACTTTCTGTACTCTGAATTATAAGAATTAACTGTTTTTTTTTCTTTCTAGACTCTTCCAGCGAATGAGCACATCACACTCCGATTTAAGAAATAAAATATCCTTCGAAACATTAGTGTCTAATGACACCAGATTTAACAATGACAAAAAAAACGTGTTTATTGCGGCAGCAAGTAGATTTATACAGGAGATAAAGAGAGTGTGAAGTAGTGGAGTACAGAGGCGCGTCCGTTTCTGCCAGAGTGGGACGAGATACACTATTCAAAGGGACATTATCTCTTTCTGCCCCTTTGCACATAACATCCTGTTTGCACTGGGGCAAGACAAATATTGTTTCTGTGCAACACGGAAGACATTTCACAGGCTCTCTCATATTCTGCGTTTAGCAGATAGCTCTATAATTGGGCCCTTCCTGCAGGAGACAGAAAGGGTAGGGAGTACAGTACGGTTCGCAACAGAGCGTCGACTAAATACTGTAATTCAGAACACTTTCAGATGAGTAGCAGCATTATTATGTACCACTGTTGCATCTACATCCTTTGGAATTCCAGTTCTGCAGTGACTGAACCTCACAATTGAAACATTCAGAGATTTAAAGCGCGCGGGTTAAAACAATCCATAATAATAGTTATTTTCACTGAATCTCTCCAAGAGTCCAATCAGTACGCCACCGTCATTTGGAAACCTTTCAGTTTTAGTGGTGGCCAAGTGTTAGTCTTTAAATGGTCTGATAAGCTCAAAATTAATAAACAGAACACCTTATTCAGACCATGGGATCCCAAACAGCCAGTGTAACATTTCTGATGTAATTCCACAGAATACACCACCCGAAAATTTCCTTAAATTTCCTGAATTGTATCCTCGGAAAAAAAAGGCAGTCTAACGAATGACAAACTCTATACTAAAAATAAATTGTTGGTACAATTGTGCAATTAAAGAGTGGTTTATAATATTACAGTGTAATGGGAGAATGTGCGCAGCATTCCAAACTTATTACCATCTCCAAGCTTTTCTTCTGATCAAAAATATGCAAATAAAGCCTGTAACAGGGATTAGGACTGCACTATACCTCATCTGCCAGTGTCTGTGACTGATTTCCCAGGCCTGCTCTTGTCACAAAGCACATTTTCCCCTTCCTCTTGACCCGTCGCTGGCCCCTCCCAAGCTATTCTTGGATATTTCCTTTTATAGTTTTCATCAACTCCTGTTTTTAAAGAACCCCAGACTCCAAGGCAGGGTCCTTGACTCCGCTGTAGTCTGCTTTTTGGCATTAATGACGCAGTAAAATGTTGGTTGGTTTTTGGGTGTAAATGAGTTCATGATTGTTGATGTAAGTTAATTCAGGTTCTCATGCTAATATTTCTAATAATAATAATAATAATAATTTCTAAGCAAATTACATTCAAAATATAAATACGTCTGATTAAAACAGAAATTATTTAGAAACACAAGTAACACATTTAGAGCAAAGAAATATGCAAAAGTCATCTTTCAGCAAAAAATGATATTTCCTGCTATAAAAACTGCAGTAAATTATCAGATTACATTAGAGTGGGGGGGGGGATGGAAGTTCTTTTTTATTTAAAGTCATGAAACAAAATGAATCAATGACAAATTTCCCCTCATCCTGCATAAAATGTCATGTGCACAGGAACCAGCCATAAATGATATTACATCGTTCAAGTCCACAAAAATAGAACTAATGATTTATACCAAACTTCAGTAGACAGCCTCCACTCCCAAGAGTTTTTTCATTCATGTTTCCTTTAATTGACAGTTTTACAAAAAATAAGGGACATGCACGTGCATACACACACTGCACTGTCCTCAGAGATATAACAAGAGAAAAGTCTAAAGGATGTGGAATATACACCTAAACATTGTGAAAAGATCATAAACAGGAACAGAAAGACAAAGGACACTCCTAATCTCTAGATTCCAGAAGCATACACCTAAGTGGGAAACAATACAGAAGTAAATCACATGTAACATCGACCAGTTTATTTGTGACTTACAGACAGAAATACACTTTGACATTTTACGAAGAAAGAACTAAACTGGATTTAAGACATTCAGCAATTTCACCAAAGTTGACACCAACTGAAGTTCTCTGCTTTGAAAACAGGTAATCAGTGACAATTACCACATTTATTGTGTTCTAATATAGTATTTTTGATATGACCGTTGTATTTGTAGGGCAGTATGGTGCCACAACGGGTAGCACAGTTTGGACATTCTCCCCATATCATCTGGGTTTCCTCCGGGTGCTCCAGTTTCCTTCCGTAGCCCAAAGTCTTGCAATTAGGCCAACTGGCATCTCAAAACTGCCTGTAGTGTGTGGACGCCCTATGCTGAACTTTCATCCTATCCAGCACTCATGCACCCTATGCCTCATGCACTATGGGATAGGCAGCAACTTTAGTCAAGACAAGTGTCTGGAACATGAATGTTGGATTCTTGAATAATTGGGGGGGGGGAAACAAGAACCACTCATCTCCAAAGCACCCAATTCATGTAAATCCATCATTCTCCCCTTGCTTAGCCAATCGTTAAAACGAACGTCTCTTACACCATTGGTAGTTTGTATAACCAAGTTTGGTCTAGTGCTTTGTTTCTCTACAAAAGACAAAATCATGAGCAGAAAAACAGAAGAATTCTCAAGAAATCCCAAACCAAACCAATCAGCTAAATAAACCATGCTTCTGTTACAGAACAAAAAGTGCTTAATGTGCTCACGTGGGGGATCTCACTCATACCCAACAGATAGCATATTTTCTCTGCATAAGTAAAGAATAATAAGCCAATTACGGTCTTTTGACAAGTCTCAAGCACATCTTGACCCATGATGTTAGCACTTATGGAAAAAATGGATGGGTGTTCTTGCACTCTACACATTAAATGCAAACAACAGATTACACAATAACTCTGGCCTGGACAAAAGAATTTCAATCACACTATGCATTTAAAAACAGCAGCTGTATGCTATGTTTACGCTGCTGACGTTTCATCATACGAGTTACTATTCTTATCAAAAAGGTTGTGGTGTTTTACCCAGTGGAGACATCAAAACCACATTTCTGTCTGAAGTGCTCAATGTTCATACATTCATCTATGACAAATCATGCCGTCAGACGTTTGAAATCTACAAAGTATTAGAAATGGAGATTTTACCACCTACATAACTGCTTCTGATACTTCTGTTTAAATACGGTCGCCCATCCAGATTTGCGAATTTCACGTTCGAGGTTTTAGCTATTTGCAAGCTGGCCGTGAACAACGAAATGAGAATATTTATGGACGATGCTTAAGCCAAAAATACGTAAACAAACCTTAAAAATGATTTGGACCACATAAAGTCACATAATAATATGAATATCAGTGTATCCATTAGTGCATGCGCATACTGTATCTTTAATATTAAAAGTTTTTTTAATAAAAAAAAAAAACTGGGATCTACGCATCTTGGCTCACGTAAACCTCGCGTGTTTGTCTCAGCAACCAGCTTCACCGTGTTAGCTGTGACTGTAGAATCTCGAGTTTCCTGCAGTGACTTTACTACTGCAGTGAGTAGTTTGCATTTTTAATAATCAACCCAGGTACTAGTCAAGAATTGTCACAATCGCGGGGGTCTTCCGCACCTAACTGCCATGAACGTGTAAGGGCAACTGTACGAGCAGAACAGACTCAGACTGCCACTGATGCAGGGTCCCTGACGATTAATGCACTTTATGAGCCCCAGGGCCCTTTAACGGCACTTTAATTCAGTTGGTCTTTCATCAGATAAGAAGTCTTTTGCCACTTCTTTTGACACAGACTGAGGGATCAGCATGGTGACATGGCCGTGGCGGGGAGCCCGCTGGCCATCCAGGGTGAGCCGAGTGTGTCTGGGGAGACTTTGGAAGATTTCTGTGGATGTGGAGTGTGTCTGGATATTTTCAGAAACTTTACAGCCACAGGGGGCTCTGGGGTACAGCCCTGTTACTCAGACTAATTTTGTCTGTAGTAAAATATGCACTCATGGCTGAGCAAATATTTTGTGTAAAATTATGAGCGAGATACTGGGAAACGGACACTAAGGGCCCCCGAGAAGCACTTTAAACAGGTCTGAACTGGCGTACCTACAGACAGACAACATAACCCACTACCCATTTCAAGCCTTTATTTGAAATAATATCCAATCCAGGTGACTGAGATGTGACTCTGTGGGTTAAGATTCTGTGCCAGCAATGAGGTAGGTGGTTCAGATCCCATGACTGGCAGAGTGATTTCACGACTGGGCCCATCAGCAAGGCCCTTAACCCCAATTGCGCCAGGGACTAAATGCACCGCATTTGTTAGTATGTAGCTGATGACCCAATACACCTGCACAGTCGTTTAAAAGACGCAACTGCTCTGTCAACACTTTGACAAGTGGGACTCCAAAAAGCCAGCCATTTAGGCAGGATGCCCAATTGGGTGAAAATATATGGTGCCAGTGGCACATCAGACAGCAAGGCAGAGAGGGTAGCGTCTGTTTGCATACACAGTCGCATCATCACTTCCTGGACTCGGTCGCACAGCTGTCACTGGTTTTAAATAGAGGTTTCATGCATTCAGAGTGACCATGCCGTGAACCGAAAATGCTGTTTTTCACAAAGGCCACAAATAACAGAACGGTAGAGTATAACCTAAAGAGACACGTAGGTCTATTATTGGATGCATGATACGGATCATATTGCACCCATCCATCCATGTCCCATAACCACTTATCCAGTCATGGTCACAGCAAGCTTGGAGGCTATCACAAAAAGCATAGGGGGCGAGATGAATGGAATGCCAGTAAATCACAGGGCACGCATCCAAGAAATACTGAACACATAATAAGGGCAGTTTTGAGAGACCAGCATGATTGTAGGCTGCACGAGGAAAGCAAAGTGCCCAGATAAAGAGCAAAAAAAAAAAAAAACACAACACTAAAGGCCAGTAAGCCAACACATTTTGCTTATGAAATTTGAAATGCTGTTTGACTGTAATGGCCAAAACAAGACTTCATGAACCATTTGCAGTATTTTTTGAGTCCACTACATGGCGCTCTTAGTTTGCTTTTTTACATGCTTTGAGACATTTTTGAACGGAAATAGTTTATTAAATTTTCATCAATACGGAGAGCTTTTTCATATCTTTTA
Organism: Brienomyrus brachyistius; assembly: GCF_023856365.1. Classification (NCBI taxonomy): domain Eukaryota; kingdom Metazoa; phylum Chordata; class Actinopteri; order Osteoglossiformes; family Mormyridae; genus Brienomyrus; species Brienomyrus brachyistius. Next base: position 11,142,971 of record NC_064535.1, on the reverse strand, counting down.
TCCAAAATGCTTATTTGACTATATTGCCCAGGTCTAATATATTCTAATATATTCTGCACAGTGATCCATAGTGCTTCTAGCAGCTAACAACATTATATAATTTGCTGCCAGTTCAAATGTTACAGATGTTGTTTATATTATGCTACGGTATGACAGTATACAAACAAGTCAATGTACGGGAAATTAAAACCAAGCACTATAACTGAGGTGTATCACTTATCTTGATGAAACAACACAGTTTTTTCCAAATTTTAAATATGGCAAATCTATGGTGTTTTCAAATTATTCACAGGATACAAATATCTGCCTAATTAAGTATCTATCCATCTTTCCATCCATGAGCTTGCTGTGTTATAAACTAAAACTGAAATGAAAACAGAAGCTTTTTTATAATAAAATAATAATAATTCATTAAATGAAATGAAAATTAAATCTATCAAGTGTCGTATTTTAAATAGGAAAACAAACCGCCACAATATCTCCTCTTTGACAAGATGCTGTACCTGCTGACCTGTCCCTTTCTTCACCACCACTTCACTGCTTATCGCTTCCATGATATACATGCAAAATAGTAGCATGAGGTCGAATTTATAGACTACTAAATTTTGGGCGTCACAATACTCATCCCATTGATAGTTTAGGTGTACTACTAATCTGCTTATCAAATTCTGGGTGTAAATGTCCAAAGAGCCAATTTGATTTTCTGGAGGAAAATTAATTGTTTCGATTAATCAGCCAAATCGGTAAAATAGTCGATAGATTAAATTGACAGAAAAACAGTCATTAGTGACAGCCCAAATTTTTTATTAATTTATTATTTATATATGGAAGACGTGCCTTTATCATCTAAAAATATGTGACAAAGGTAAAATAATGGTTAAAAGACAATACCACATCTACGGTAAACAGCCTGCTACGTGACTGATTAATTTTTTTTTCTGTGCACACCCTTTCCTTCCCTCCCCTCCCCCTGCAATGCAAAGCTCATCAACTGGTTCTTCTTCCTTCAATCCTTGGGATTCCTGGACTTGGATAAAGACATGTTTTCACAAACTATAAATAGCTGCAGAAGGCAAGTCATCCAAGCGACTAAGCATTGTTTGTGCCCTCGTGAGTGGAAAATTCAGTTGGCGAGTAAACAGTAGACAGTGAAGACACAGGCTGATAAGCCTTGGGTGACCACATTCCTAGTGAGAGTGATAAAGTTCTGGCAGTGGGAACCATGTGTCACTATCAAATGACACAGTACACCATTAGGCATAGATGTTTGTACAATACATTATAGCTGCAACTAGAAGGCCATACAAGCTTTCTGTCAGATATTATAGATATTGTAGCCTTTATGGTCTGCTCTAAGTCAGAGTAACTTATACACGTTGTTATATATATTTATTGTTAACATTTAGCTGGACACACTCGTTTTATTTAAAAAAAGAAAAAAGAATCTATATCTATATTGCAATACAATACAGAACTAGGGTAGCTAAATCAATTTCTGAGTGACTTTTTCCCGTATAAAATATGCTTTGGTTTATAGTACGTTCTGTTATGGTCTCTTTGTAGTAAGTACCTCTTTGGTCATAAAACCACTGACGCTGCAGAGTAATCGGCATCATTTACAAAATCTATACAGGCCTTACCACGCAATTGGCTCACACAGACGAACAGGATAAGTTCCCTTATGAGACTGTCTGGAACACTCATGCTGCACCTAGAAATATCTTCAATTCATATATGGGGGGGGGGGGGGGGCTCAACGCATCAATTACACAAAAAAAATGGATCCTTATATAAGAGTATTCGGCACAAATGACAAATTTCACCAGACAAATGGAAGAATACGGAGCACTTTGACATGACAGTGTTTCTCTTTAAAGGAGGAGGAACAGAACTCCTATGAGGGCATTCTAACCTGGCTGGGAATCATGGACAAAGCAATAAACCATGGAGATCATGGGCATGAGAAAACATACCCAAAACATGAGGAATACAAACGATCACACTACCGTTAGTAACTTCAGTAATGTGAAAGGCAAATTTAAAAACTGGTTATAGTGCTTTCCAAGAATGTGATTATTTGGTCAGACATTTCACCCACAAGGCTACCCAAAAGAAAACAACAAAAAGTTTGACCTAAATCAATAAAGAAAAGAGAAAAAGATACTTCCTATTCCATGTGTGGACAGGAATTCTTTACTTTCTCTATACCAAATACTGCCCTAGAGAGGCATAGACATACGTGTATATACAGGTGAAAAAATACTGGGGTCAGTGAGCAGGGTCAGTGGGAATGTGGTGCCCCTGGAGAAGCTGGGGTTAAGGGCTATGGTCAAGGGCTCAGTGGCGATATGATAAACTATGTAAAGACTAATTCACAATACTAATAAAGCCAGCATTCAAGAGACTAAGTGCCTTGCAGACCTAGAAAGAAGTTGCATGTGTTACGCATTCAAAAAGCTGTCTGTGTAAACACAGAAGGGAGTTCAGATTCGTACCCAGCATGTGAGAATACTGATTTTCTAAGGGCCGCAGCAGACATGCATTCAATCCAAACATTGCAAGTTTACACAGAAACAGGGGCGTCTAGACCTCATGTGCGTGGGGACTTCAGTAGGGAGAATGCTGAGATCGAAAGAGAGATGAGCTTGGTCACTCCTCCCCTACTGGCTGTACACTCAGATCCGCATGTTAATTCTAGCTCCATCTAAATGAGGCCACTGAGATGACAGCTGGAAATAGGACAACATGTGCCCAAGAGCTTCTGTGCACTCTTTGAAGCAGAGTTCTGAAGATGATTTGGGATGTCACAGAGAAGCAGTGCATCCCTCTCATTATCACACAGAAATATCCAGCAGGTCATGGAGACTGGGGACTTCTCCACCAGGGACCCCGCCTACTGAAAACCCACTCTTATAAGTGGAGACATCTTGGCTAATCAGTAACTTCCATAAACTACCAATAGAAAGTTCAGTATAGCAAACTGTCTAAACTGCTACTATTCAGCACAGTGTAATATCCAAACCTTTTAATAAAAAGAGAAGGGCACGTTTCTAGATTGAATTTCACTGTAATGCAAGATAATCCAAGCAACTATAAACTGCAGTACTAACCAAAACAAGGCTTCAACTGGCTGAAAAGTACAGAATCACACTTGCTCTCTCTAGTAGAATAAATTGTTTTTTTCAAAGCTTCCAAGTAATGACTTGTTAATTGACTAACTTTTAGGCTAACTTTTTTTTTATACAAATCCATACAGATGTACTACGTTTTACTTATTGTCTTCTGTGAAGCATTACATGGATACATGCTACTGTAAAAAGCCAGGGGTAATGCACATCAGCAAACTGCAGGACACTACAAAGTACTAGTGTTTATACACAGAGGAAAACACACAATGATGGTGCTGGTCGCAAGAATCAAACATCATTTGGGTTTACGGCCCAGAAATAAAACCATAAAACTCTTTCCGTTACAGACATTAGGGCATGTAGGAGTGTGATTCAATGGACACACAATGTTGCAGTTGGTGTTTCTACCCACCCGTCAGAGCATATACTCTTTACTTTACGCATTACTCCCTTACCAATACGCAGTAGCACTAAAACGAGCATCCACACTATTCTGAAATCTTGGCCTTAAAATCTGCCAAATTGAGTCCCCCACCATAAATGTTTAAGTAGGCCTATATCTAGAATACTGAAGTTTAGTTAAAATACCACAGTATACCATATTACCGTAATACCGCCCATGAGCATAACCAAGACTCATTAAGGGGACACCATTCTCAATGAAATAATAAGCTATGAACGTTTAAAAAATATCCATCTACGTTAAACATCTCATAGGTGAAATTATATACGAGTGGAACGATTTATAATTGCATAGAAAGCAAGAATACGTAACGAGCCTTTCTTTAATTATTTTACACCTCTTGATTTATTTACATTCCCTGGAAAGGGCATGAACAGACGTGAATATAATTGAAAGGAAAAGTAAAGAACGAAGAAGGCCACGTCTCAGGTTGAAGGAGTCGACCCACCAGCAAGACAGCAAACAAAAAGGAAACCATGACTACCATTTATATGGGGCTGGAGTAGCTGTGATGACTCAGTTAAGGCGCTGCCAAAATTTATAAATACACCAGATCACATCAGACTCAGAAAACAATTCATACAGAATCAACAGTGCTGTTGATATATAATGACTGCGGAAAAACTAACGTGTTCAACAATTAGCCTGCTAAGACTATAGCGGTTTTGAATAAAAAAAAGAATGGTTCAAAAGAGGTCACTGCAGGTGTTCAGCGCGTGTCTTAGCCCTTAGCTCGTTTGTGTTGCGGCTCGATGTCTCAACACTAGATTTCTTTGCTCAGCCTGGATGCATGAGCGCTAGCACAGTGCGATGCCACTTGTCACTGCACACTCAGCAAACGCCTCCTTTTCTGCTAAAAAAGCCTACATTTCACCCAGGCCGACTCTCAAGGTGCTTGCTCTCGCACTCACAAAAGCGACACCACAGATGAATACAATGATTTTGTCCCTGCCCCCTACCAAAAAAAAATCGTTCTGGTATTCTCAAGCATTGACCGAGGCCTATAACCTGAACAGGAACCCAGTACCTAAATTCAGTAACACACATCGGGTGAATCATCAGCTAACGGCAGGTTTAAAATGTACCTGACCTGGCAAACAGACAGTTAATACCAGGATTCCTCAGACACAAGCGCCACATGATATGCCTTCATCACTGTTACATTATGGCAGATTCTCACAACATCTTAAGGCATATATGAAACTGTTATTTTTGTCTTTCATGCAAGCAGTGACTTTCGTTCTTAATCCATCCTTCTGCAGCATGATGAAATTCATTTCTTGACATTTGTTGTTTCGTCCTACTTTGCCCACTGTAATGACTATTTATGGGGTACATACTTCTTGTGACAGAGGCTTTTTTTCATAAAAAGCCCCATTCTACCCTTGATGTACAAATATTACGCATTTACAGGTTATCATGCTTATTTATGTTACTATGAAGAGCAGAATTACAGGAGAAATATTTCAGTACATTCTCTTGCGTAATCATGAAAATTATGTCCAAAAGAACCCCCTGAAGACATTCCCATCCAGATTCTAATACATGCTATAAAAATTCTACAGTCAACGGGCTGCTAGTAAGTAAATTAAATTTTAGAAATATTTTACAAATTTCACTTGAAATGAGTGAGGTAATAAAAAGGTTGAGATTGATAAACACAGTTATGCTAGCTGTATAGCTGAGCGGAGCTCAGTGGTAAAGCAGGTGGGCATGGTTGTCTCGCAGAGCAGACAGGGACGATTACTGCTTCTGACTCAAACCCAAAACAATATCCTCCAACTTTTTCTCAATTTATCTATTGCCGAAGTGCAGTGTTCATTGTTACCTTGTCTAATTTATCTATGACGCAAAAAGGGCAAAACTGAGTACAAACTATTCTTTATTGCTAAAAGTTTCCATGCTCTGACAATATTAATGCAGTAGAATTGCAGTTATCACACTTCTGCGTACTAATTGCTTTCCATCGATTATGGTGTCCTTCTGAATAAGTTGTTCCATATGCCAGATGATTTTACTAGTCATTGCATTACTTGAACTAGAAGTAATTAAATTAGGGCAGCTATCATTGGGATGACTAATCGATAACGTTGAAAATAATTGGTAATAAAAATAGTTGCCGACTAATGTTGTCATTAATTGGTTGCATATTGACGGTTTCTGTGTAAACTGGGTATGACATCACCCCACCTACGAATGTTAACGTTGGTGTAAGTCTAGTTCATGCTCCACTTTTGTGTGTTCCATTACGTTACACTCTTACATACATACTACATTTGCCCGTATTCCATCAGTCCAGTTAATACGCCATACTGTGACTTTTTCCATGCAACATAAATAGAAAATTTCTCAGGTGACAGGGGCACAGTTGACACCAAAATTTCTAAATGCCAGAACACCATCAAAATACAGCAGTCAAATAAATATGGTGGAGAAATCTTTGTTTCTATGCCACTTTATCACTACACACTAAATAAAGTTTTTATTACAGCTTTGAGTACTGCTTTACAGTTTTCTTTAAATGAAGCCCATATGCACTTTTCTTCATTGCCCGTGTTTTGGGCCAACAAACTAATTAGCTGACTGCTTGATCACATAACCGATTATCAAAAGAATAGCTTTTTGCAGTCCTAAATAAAATGAGAAATAATTTAAGTGGTCCGTATAATTTCCACAGTTTTATCGCCAGCAGAAGTCATTTCAGAAGAATCATAATACTTTTATTATCCAAAAGGAAATTGTTCAAGAACAGGTGAATATGGCTACGTTTACTTAAGTAGTTAATGAGTCATTTTCTGAATAATAAAGTCAAAAAAAACTATGAGTTTTCATTCCAGTTATTGTCAATGAAAAAACAAGCACTAAAGGATCGGAGTGGTCTATTGGCGCTTTTCCACTAGCATACAGGAACCAAGTCGTACCGCAAAGAGAGACTAGTTACAGTGCAGTTTCAGCTCACTTTGATTTTATGTAGCTGTCACTTTGCAGATCTGGCAACGTCTGTACTGAGCTCATCTTTCTGCAGTAGAAAGCCAAAAAGATGCTTATTTACTGCTCAAATGGTGTACATTATGATTTACCATGTGCTTATTTCCGCTACCAAGTCTGAGAGATTTGCTAGCATGAAATACTAGCGGATTTAGCATTCGCTTGTGTCAATTCCATCCAGCTATTCTTCAGTCCTTTTTAATAGGATGATGGAAATTTTCAAGTTCTGAGTTATATATAATGCATTTACATGTGTACTACTGATGAATAATATATGGGATATGCCATTTTTCCTTCAGATAATCCATAGGTATTAACGCCGAACACCATTATCTCTTTGCATTTCTAATAATCATATGGTGGTGATACAACCAGCTCTGTTCGGTCACACTTTCATCCCTGCTAGTAAGTGAGGCCATGTAGGCAAAGGTGCAGTTCGGGTACAGCTCAAATAATTTACAAAATTATTTGGAAACCGACAGTTCATGGCACAGCCGGTTCTTGGTGCCAATGGAAAAGCTCCGTATGAGTTACGCTTTCCCCCCCCAAATAATCCCACATTACAAACCATACATGAAAATACAAATCTGATCTTGTCTTTCTTTTCCAACTACAAGGCATGTGAATCAGAAGATATTTTATTTCAGAAATGAGGCATTAATGGAAAAAGGCTCAAGTTCTTTGACGACTAAATACTGTATGCTTAAAAGAAATCTTGATTAACACCTTCAGAATGTACTACTATCTGGTACAACATGTGGGATGCAACATAGCGTAATACTGGACCTGAGATCAGGGCAGACTAAATTAAATGTAATTAAATGAAGTTTATAAATACTGGCTACATACCACTTTTTAGTAAAGTAAAACTAACCAAGTACTTTCAATACTTGATCCATCAGGGAGGTTGGGTGTCATTATGGTGTCACTGCCATGTAAATCTATCAGTGTCACAAAATGAAAAATCATTTTCACATGTAACAATTTCCAAAGTAGGAATATCTCATTAGAATCATTGTATTAGGAGACATTATTTCCCATATTTCTATTTCCTGGTTCATTCTGCCTCAAAAGCCAGGACATTCATATGAATATATATTCCTCAGCAATGTTCACTTTTCTACCGTGAGACATTTATTTACACCCAAAGCATTAACCGTTTGAGAAAATGATTTTAATTCAATCACAAGCAAAATGTTTTAAGATGACTTTTTATTCATTATGTCTAAGATCTGAGTAATTTATGCACAGTTGTAAAAGACAGACAGACACTGGGGAGATTAAAGCCAAGTGGACAAACTGTCATAAAAAGAAAATATATCTTAGTTTCGTTCTCAGTGACACCCCTCTAGCAAAATGACACTCTATGTAACAGAGGAGACAGAGAAAACTACTTCCCCTAGTACAATTGACACTGTACACCCTTAAGTTTCCATACAGCAGTCGGTAAAATAGGCGTATGAAAGGAAATCACTCAAATTGAATTTTGGTGTAATCACAGAGTAGAATTCATATAACAGAAGGGAAACCTTCGGGGCAGTCACACATCACTAGGGATGGTCACAAACGTCTTGTACGAATTTGCGAATTCCGTTTTGAGAATGTCTATGCTCAATATCTGCCAAATCAACAACATGCCATTACAAAAGTGATCCACTACATCTTTTTATCACATCAGAGAGGATGTATTTAAGGTGACACCTGGCCTTCCTGTTTACTGATAAACTTTTCTCAATACCAATGGTTCTCCTCTGGTTGAGCCTCCAGACCCACTTATCATTAAGCTCGAGTTGTTGACCGGGGGAGGAGCTGACAATGATTTGTTGACTGGGGGGATAGATGAATGTTCTGTAGCAGTCAATAATGTATTAACTGCAATTAATTAAATAATGTTATTAAATAAATAAATAAATAACTGCAAATAACATTTATTTAAAATAAGTCAACAATGTAATAACTTACCAATAATGTCAATTTCAGAATCAAAAATGTAATGTTATTGCATTATGCACAAAAAATTATTACACTATTGGTTGGTTATTACATTACTGGTTGGTGTAGCAGCCAATAATGTAATAACTACCATTAATGTATTAAAAAGTTATTGCCAGATATTACATTATTGGCTGCTACACCAGCCAGTATTGGCTGCTAAACTGCTCGATACTAAACATCAGTTATTCAAAAAGGAAACCCATCACTGGCCAATTCAAAAAAGAAACCCATCACTGGCCAACTCAAAAAAGAAACCCATCACTGGCCAATTCAAAAAAGAAACCCATCATCGAGCACTTAAAAAAAAAAACCATCAACAGTTCAAGGTATAATTGGTCATATATTTATGCGCGCTACATTTATGCAGTGTCATAAAAAAATGTGATTGAAATCCAAAACCCCGTCCAAGCAAATTTAGAAGAAAATCAGCTAAAAACCAACAAAGCCATTACAAATAGATGAACCTGTCAGTAACTATTACTGCATGTTAAGAGTTTATGACCAATTTCAGTTACCAGTCAGATGGTTTTGGCAGTGCAAACTAAATAGTGACTTGTTTTTCCAATTTTGAAAAGTAGGACACTTCAATACACATTAAACTGACCTAAATCATACCCAGTCAGAGCTGACCCAAATTGTGTCATCAGAATGGATCTATACCAAAGAATTGCTCAAAGCATATCACGTTTAAACTTCTTTTTTTTCATCTACGTATCTAGTTGTATGAGATGAAGACATATATTATCCTAATATTTTACATCATGAGAAAAATTAATTTTTTTTTGGAAATCAAATAATTGTACTAATACTACAATTCACATTAAACACATGTTCTCTTATAAAATTCTCTTTCATTGATTTTTGCATGATACACTATAATTGGTCTATTAAAACCTCAAATATTCAAACTGAAATGAGAACCTAATTAAAAAGAAATTACATTTATACTAGGGAAAAAAGGTTAGTTCTTCATGGCCAGAAATGGTAAATGAGTAAATAAATCATTTTCAAACAAATGCAAATCACGCATGTGGTGGGTTTCCCTTCCCCAATAACCCTCTAAAAATATTTTAAACCTTCTTGTAAGGGGTTTATATGAAAATACAATACAAATGCTTCACTGACAAGAAAACTTTATATTTTAGTTATGGAGCACTCACACATCAAATACATTAATCTCAATCACCTTTGTCAGAGAAAACAAACCCTGACGGTATCACATTCTCGTTTGTGGCCCTCCTTTACTGAAAGGACAAGTCTGAGGGGAGGGGTTTGATTTTTAAGGGTTTTGCTGGTGCGAGTTAATGAGGATTCTGGAGAGCAGCATTGGAGTACTGCGCAAACAGACCAGCAACAATCACAGCAATGAAATAGCTTCACCCATAAAAAAACATTGAACAGGTTCAGAAAATGTCCATCATGCGATCTAAGTGTTGGAAAGTCAGACATCATGAACCACAAAAAAGTGATTAACTCACCATTTCACTAAATCAGTTACTTGCTTAAACAAACACTACTAACACATCCATCTCTATTAAACAGTTCCTGAAGTTTTGTCTCCTGTCCCAAGATTAAAAAAAATAATAAAAGAGCATTGATCACAAACACAAAATCACCCCACAATCTGTAACAAATACACGATGTAATATTAATTTGGGGAAAGAGGATCCTATTATGCATAGGAAAAGTTACTGTAATGATTAGTTCTATATTCTATAAACTATGTGTAATGATCAAAAATGCTTGTGATACATGCCACGAATGCAGAACCGGGTCACGGCATTTGTAAACCAGTTTAAAAATGAGATTATTGTACCTGTGCCCAAGAAATTAGGAATGGAAAAATAAGTTTCTAAAATGGGTTCATACACAAAATATTTCAATCATACTATTTATAAATAGCAGATGCCCGTGTCAAGGTCTCCAGAAAGAAAATGAGAAGAAAATGGAAATCATCTGAAAATTGAATTTTTCAAAAATCCGATTAGAAACGACCTGCAAGCTCTAAAAATCTACATTTAGTTCTGCAACAAGACCCAGTTTCTGAGAATAGTTCCTGCTAACACCCTCCCATGGTCATTACCAGCAATCAGTCAGTGTTCAGCATTCAAGAAAGGTGGTTTTCAGACTTGTTTACTACTGAAGAGATTCAGCTCACTGTGGCTACGATAGCAATATAAATAAAGCATTATGTCATGTGAAACTGCAGGGTATACATTATAAATGACAGTGAGGAAGCCCATCAGCTGTCAAAAATATCACTGCTTGACAATAATGGGGGCAGACTCATCAGGTTCACTTTTCAGTGATGATTGCCAATTTCCTAGCCAAAGTGGTTGCTGCAAATCTAGAAGAAGAATCATTGTAACACACAAACGAACATGCCAAAAACGTAAAGAAAATTAGTACGGCACCTAGTCATCAGTAGGAGTACAACTTTGCTAGTGGATGTAAGTTTTAAGAGAAGGAACATTGGTGTAAACTTAGAAGACTATTGCTCCATACAACGTCAGAAGACTGGTCCACAAACAGTGCAGAACTACCCACTGTACCAATGACCAGAAGGACACTAGGTGAAATCTCGTGGTCAGTAGGAGCCTTGGGGAAGGCTGCTTCAGGAACAACCTGACCTTGTCTTCTCAAAATATACGACGCTTAGGATAAAACAAGTAAATGTACATGTCACATATTGTCTGAATTGCTTAACCACTCTAATTTCAATTCTAAATGAAGGTCTCCGCTGTGCAAAGTATAGCCATCGATATATTGTATATGTACTTTGATACTGTAACCCAACAGGAACAAAGGCATATGGTGTACATCTGTGATAAAAAACAAATAAGTAAAGAGTGCAGACATGATGAACAACAGCCATAAAATTCCATATCACAAGTTTCATCTCATGTTGATTCAACAACCAACAAGAAAAAATTATTGAGTTAAATTTAATACTGTTTAATGAAGTGATGCAAAGATTTTTAATTAAGAGGAATCCATAAAAAACATACCATGCAATATCATATAAACGGTGCTTTCAGGATTGCTACTTTTAAAAATAACACAACTGCTCTCTTAACACTGTGGTCAGTCAACAGTGTGGACGAGTGTTTTGGTGCCCCGGTTAACAGGGATTTTTGTACTTGTTCACACACATACAATCACACACATATACAGCACACTATACCATACTCCAGTTCACTTTTAAAACCTGAGATCTGTTAACTGTCAGGATGAAATATCCAAATACGTCCAAAATTCTGAAGTCATGGCAACAGATACGTGTCTACAGAGAAAAGCCATGTGTTACCAAGAGTTCACAGAAAAATAAAAACTTTGAATATTTCAAGGAAACTCCGTAAAAGATATAATAAGTTAGTAAAGAAATATACTTAAAATACTAACAGTACAATAAGTTACTTCCACACACACGCACGCACACGCGCGCGCACACACACACACACATTATACTACAGAAAAGTATGGGGAACCTTGACAAGTATCTTTAGATTGTCATCTCCCTACTTTATGCAAAGTGCTGCAACTGGTGTCTATTGATTTCAAGATTATTATCGCTTTACACAGGAACGGTACCGGGGGAAAGGCGCTTGAAGAGTAGCATTGTTTAGTAGTTGAAGTTTTACGCATCCAGCAAGCTGGTGATAAGTATATCCAATGCACTGCATTAAACTGAAGGATTTAAGGACTAAAAACGAAACGTGTTCTTCATTTCCACATTGCAAACTACGATCCTGCATAGCTGTTAAACTGTCAATGACAAATTAATTGAGCATATACAGATTAAAAACAAATTTTAAAAAATCATATTCGTGCGCCCCAGGGAAACTTGGTCTCTAGTTCATTGACAAATTGCCGCAATATATGGCGTGCTATTCCAAAATTATTAGAAAGCAGGCCTTCGGCAGTGTTGCCAGTTTCTTCTAAGCTACAAATGAAAAAAAAAACATATATATAGTTTCACCACCGTCGTTATTGTCTCACTGACGAAGACCCCCAAACATGGACCGTCGCTGGAACATGCACAGCGTAATGCGAGTTGGTTTGTTTGTTTGTGACCAAACGAGGCCCTGTAAAAATCAGGTTAGAAAATGATATGTTGTGGTAAACAACGCTGTACGATCGCCACGTGTATAGAGACCAGTTAAAGGATAAATGCACAGAAATCATACTATCACAGTCACCTAGACCGAGCAACTAAAACGGCGGAAAAGAGCGATCGGGGCAGTTGGGTACTTACGTCTTCAAACAGCGATCCAACGTTGGCTGTTACGAGCAATACACCAGTGCCCTGTGCGCTCATCTTCCCTGCCATAATTCTCAGATGTGAAACTGAAGCTGCCTAATAGCGACTGAAATTAAAAGCGAATGGACGTGTTAAAATGTCTACGCAAAGCGGTTCTATTAAAACAGTGAGGAGTTACGACAGGAGCCAGGTACGCTGCCGTTCGGCTCGGTCATAGCTGTGCGAGTGCATCAGTAGCTACCGCAAGGTCTCCTGTTGATATTTCGGTTACTTTCTCATAATAACAGCCATCACAAAAAGTTTCCGTTTTAATCCACAGTGCACGCTGGACTTTGGGTCATTTCAGTATTGGGTGTTTCCCTGGCTTTCGCTCCCCACTATCTACTGCTCCAGGAGAACCATCGCCGATTGTTTAGAAGGAGGGACTGGAGTCCTTCACGGCGCTGACGTCACAATGCCGACCGAAAGATTCGGCTCTTAAAAGGGCAACGCAACTGCGACCGACCACTTTTTTTGCTTAGCAAATGTGCTGATATTCTTATTAGCTGTTATCTAAAGCCGTTTTACAAATCTGTTGATAAAATATCTAAAAGCTTTTACGTTTATTATGCGTTTGACACAGAACATCATGCGGCTGAGCGTGCAGAAATAAGCACAGAACATATACCGTGATACCCTGCATTGTATAGTTGCATAATTCATTGTTAAATTTAGAAATCGTATAGGTATTACAAGTATATGAATACAAATATGTAAAAAAGGTGGGGGGAGGCGGCTCGTGGATCATAACAGTATATCATTCTATTAAAGTAGAACTTGCAGACATATTAGCATAGGGCTCCTTTACCGACTTGGTCAGCAGAATTTCTAGATAAATACACTTGTAATGAACATACTAAATTGTTTCAGGTGAATTAATAAAAAATGAACATAAAGTGGCTTAACCATTACTGCCACCAAAAAAGCTATTCATGTGAAATATGTTTTCTGGTTTAATGTACCATTATTGTATAATATAAAAATATTAATATTATTTTAAATGGATCGAAGGTTATGAATTGTATGCAGTATAAAGCAATAGATCTTAAATATGTGATAAGATTTAAAGTTTCAAATTATCATTTTTGATTCTACATTGATTTATGATAAATACAAGTTAAGCTACCACAGTAAACTTCTGGCTGTATAAATGCATCTGTAAAACTGTATGCAGTGTAAAATTCTGCATTAAAATTCTAATTTTGGGTATTCTCCTTTATTCATCATTAAACATGTCAGTGTTCCGTTTAAAATGACATCCACAAAGAAATTACATTTCCAGCGTATATTTTACTAGCTCATTACACAAAACCATTTCTTTCATTTTCAGTTTATTCTCTGGTGGATCCCACCATCACATGAAAATCTAACAAAGTTACTGAAACAGGTACCGTAGATTATGTAATAATGTCGTAGTAATTCAATCTAGGAATCCTCTTTTTTTGCAACCTATTCATCTGACGTGAGCCAGTCAAAGACTTGCCGGGACAGGTTGTGAAGAGCTATTACATAACTGTGGAATTCATGGAGATAGATTTTAATTGTGGTAAACTACCTATAAACTCAATGCAGCTGCCTCATCTGAGGACAGGATGCGTTCAATAGAGGGCAAGGAATGATGCTGGGAATGTCAAGATAATGAGAGTAGAAAAGTGTTAGAATCTGGCAGAAAGATCTTTAGAAATCATAACAGGATGTCAGCCACTGTCATCCTCAGGGTATTGCCCATTAAGCGACAAGGCCATGAGCACTGCAAAACTGTCGATGCAGAAAAAAGGTGGACTACACAGTGCGGACCAGGGAAGACATAACTTGCAGCTCAGTAAGTGTCTGTGGAGAGATGAAACTACTGAAGTACCAAGCTATTCAAAATGCCCACACCCGTGCCTGACACTAAGGCTGGAGGTTTGTCTTGAAGAACAGCAATTACTCCCCCTTTTCAGATGTTTGTAAACTCTCATGCTGTTAGAGCTTGTTACAAGCAGCAGTCCATCGAAATACACTTAAGTACATAAAATACTCAGTCAGACCTAACTGAGTATATTCAAGAAAAGGCTAATTTCAGTTGGTCTGTTTATACTATTAAACAGTTGGAAACAAGCTATTCCTGTAAAAAATCATAAAAAATATTATTTAATATAAAATAACCCATAACCCGCTTATGTCCATTGGTAATCTTTACTGCATTTGGGCCTTGCAAACGCGTAAAGGGAGTGACACTTCAGAGAATTAATGTAGCAATAACCCTGCTTCATGTTTAACAAGTGCTTATGTTATTTAATTGTTAATACGAATAATGTAGAAGCAAAAGCACTACATACTAATGAAGATGAGAGGTTATTTCCAGCTTAAGTAGTCTTAGTTTGTTTTAAAAGTTACACTCAATGGGAAAAGGAAACTTTATCTAATTTATTTACTTTCACTGAGTGTGTTAAATGTGTTTGCTTGTATTTCCTATTCTCTTTAAAAAAAACCAGGCTAAAGTAAACCAGGCTAAAAATAAACTGTAAATATACATGTGCTTTGTGTACATTGTGATAGTTTTGCCAGGTAATGCCCTTCTTACACTGTTAACACGGACTATCCCCAAAGGAAACACGGAGAGTGTGTATTTCAGTCCCCTGCCACTTAATGATAAAGGCCTCTGACTGGCCCAAAGCCCCTCCCTACTCTGGGTAATGGAAAAAATTATGTAGGAATTCCAGTGTGAGAGCAAATATGCACACTTTGACCCCTGTTCTATGTAATCCTTAATCAAATGAGAAGAAAACCTTGGGATTTTAAAAAACCTCTAAAACCGAATATAAAGATCTTCAAATGTTACCCTTTTGTTCATTATTATTATTATTATTATTATTATTATTATTATTATTATTATTATTATTATTATTATTATTATTATTTAGGCTTGAGATGTTATTTCAAGGGGGTGAAATGGTAGTGCAGTGGTTAGCACTGTCGCCTCTCACCTCTGGGACCCAGGTTCGAGTCTCCGCCTGGGTCACATGTGTGTGGAGTTTGCATGTTGTCGTGGGGTTTCCTCCAGGGATTCCGGTTTCCCCCCCACAGTCCAAAAACTTGCTGAGGCTGATTGGACTTAAATTGCCTGTAGGAGTGAATGGTGTGTGAGTGTGCCCTGCAATGGGCTGGCCCCCCATCCAGGGTTGTTCCCTGCCTCGTGCCCATTGCTTCCAGGATAGGCTCCAGACCCCCCCCCCGCGATCCGGTAGGATAAGTGGTTTGGAAAATGGATGGATGTTATTTCAAACAACATTGCTTGATTAATGTTCAGACGTCCAGATTTTATAAGGTTGGAAAAACAAGTCTGTCATTAACACAGCGAATGTCCAAGGACTTAACTCACATTATGACAAAATAGCATCAATTAACTGACATTTACTCTTTGTACGTGAGAATTCATAACTGCAACTTAATACTATACTCTGTTTTCTGAACAGAACTGTCCAGGAATGAATAAGGATTATTCAGCAGAGCATATCTTACAGAAATAGAAAAAGAATAAACAGTCTGAGATTCTATGCTGATTATTATGAAAGCCAAATTTGAGTAAGACTGGTTCCTTCACTTCATAATCATATTCTTTTGAAATAACTGTGAAAATATCACTCTAAGCCAAGCAACACATCTATTTTTAAGATGTTGTTTCAATTATATGTCAGCATAATGGGACAATTATCTACCTCTAAATGAAATCCTCTAAGAGCTTCACCTGGACAGGATGACGGGGGAAGCTGAAGAGTATCCCAAGGCTGAGGTACACACTGGAAGGTATGTGGCTGGGGAATGGGTGCCTGAGAATCTGCCCTTTTTGCCCCCGAACTATTCAAAGTGCCATCCCTTAATGGTATGGAATGCCCTCCCTCCCTTTTTTCACCATAGTCACAGCCCTCCCCCTATCCAATCAGCTGACATATATATCTCTGAAACAATGTGAAATTGGGTGCTTGGAGCAGACCGACCAATAAGCACCTGCCCCCCAAAACATCTCTACTTGGCTCTGCTCACTGGATGGGTTGCCAGTCTAATGTAGGGACACACAATGGGCAAATTAGACACAAGATTTAGTCTAACTGAATGCATTAGGACTGCCAAAGGAAACTCACAACACAATCAAGGAAGAACATACAGACTCCACACACACGGGAGGTGGGCCGCAAACCCCATCCCTAAAGGTGTGAGACAGCTATACTAACCACTGCACAACCATGCCATCTGTTAATGAAACCACTAAACTTTTAAACCATCTGACTTACTTTAAAAGATTTCAAAGGCAGATTGGAGACCCTTTATATATTATCAGAATATAGTAATGTGCCGTAACAAGTTTAATGTTGTGTTTTACACACTAGCCTCGTGCCCATTGCTTCCGGGATAGGCTGCGGACCTCCTGCGACCCAGTAGGATAAGCAGTTTGGAAAATGGATGGATGCATGGATTTTACAAACTATACTTGGTTACATTTTTGTGTATTTCATCAAGATTCTGCAACCTCCACCTGCCAAAAGCTCAAAACAGACATGCCTTGTTTTTAATCCATGTCCACATCTACCGCTTTGTAATCACACTGTTCTGTAGGTCGCCGAACTTACAAGTGTGTCGTTCACTCAATGTACTGTTTAGTGAGATGTGGAAAAGTAAAATATGGGGATAATATAATGCAATACTTTTCCCAAGATAATGATTTGATTCACAGTCTTTGTCACATCAAAACTAATGCCTTTACTTGTTGATACAAATCACAACTTCACAATTGGACCTTTTCTCACTTTGCATGTATGTTAGCATATAAATATGTCAATGGGAAAAAATCTTATATCTGTATATAACAGGTACAGGAGGAAAAGTGTTCCATGTCTGCCAGTCTGTCCTACATTTGCCCTTGCAACACAAAACACATTTGACAATAGCATTCAATCTATTTGTGACAATGAGGCCACAATTTAATTTGCACATCATTTCAATCTGAGTAGTTCACAAAGTCAACAATTCTACTTGACTGCCCCTTAATAAAATGTATGACACATTTCTTCTATTCCCCTCAGTGGTGGATTCCTCTGTGACCTAAGCCTATTAAAGACAGCCCATTAGTGTGGTCTATAAAATCTTTCTTTAATTTTCGTTTGCTAGGCTATTAATTTGGAGCATCATGGCCTGGTGGGAAGCATGTTATATATTTGGCCCAAATAATTTAAAATCAGAATCTCTAGAGGCAGCTTTTCATATGTGGACTAAGTGCAACATAACCGTCTGGTTTCACACGAGTTTTGTACTGGTTTGGGAAATAGTCGCTGCAGAACTTTTGGAATGGGGTCTTTAATTTGGCCTGTGGTTTGTGTGTGTGGGGTCTTCATGTCTTCCCTGTGTTTAACCGGCCTGCACAGGATGTTCCGGTTTCCTCCTGCAATTCAAAAACATGTGGCAGAGAACCCTGGCATTGTTAAATTGCCCATGTATCTCTGCCCTGTGACTGAAATCCAGCGGAGGATGTTTCCATGTCTTGTGCCCTAAATTCCTTATACATGCGAGATACGAAGTATAGTACTTGCTTTTGTAATAATTGTAAAACTGATAGTCATCCAAATTATTTTGAATAAAACAGTGTGCTATACAAATAAGTTCAGTATTTATGTTAGGTGTAAGTTGCTATTTAGAACATTAAATCGTAAGCTGTGTGAATTGTTTGTAGATTAGTATGGGATGAATTTTGATTTCTATTGCATAGTGCACCACCTAGAGGTTGTACATATGTCTAGCAATCGCAAATTATTTAAACAAATGTAGGCTAGGCGAATGAAAATCAGGTGAATACATTTCCCTTCATCTCACTTTAAAGCAACTGCTTCAAACAACAGATGTGCAGCACACTGGTGTTTTACCCCTCCTGTGCACGAAAGTTCTGCAGTTCTATAATAAGCATTTAAGTTGCCCCAATGTCAAGATTTAAGTGAATGGTCATTTACTGTAGTATATACCATTATAAAATATATTGTAGAATATAATATGGAGCAATATATGAAATTGTATGTAAACATAACATAAAAAGCTAAACATAGTCCATCCATCCATCCATTTTCCAAACCGCTTATCCTACTGGGTCGCGGGGGGTCCGGAGCCTATCCTGGAAGCAATGGGCACGAGGCAGGGAACAACCCTGGATAGGGGGCCAGCCCATCGCAGGCTAAACATAGTCAGTTTACTAAAAATTTTGGAACTTTTGTTAAAAAAAAAAACCATGAAAACATGAATAGGCCAGAATTGTAACTTAGGTTCACAGTGTCAGCCATGCCAGTATCTTTCGAAAAACTCATGTGACCCTTAATATTATCATTGCTGTGGACTGGACTCCCATTCAGGGTGTGCCCCAGCCAATAATCTATATTATTTCCATATTATTTATTTGCTATTGTAACCTTTAACTATTGAACATCAGGTTCTGGTAACAATGGGCAACGACAATACAACTTATTACAATAGAGTTATATATCCCAGCACTTTTCCTTACTAAACTAAACAATTTACAATTGTATGGACTTTAAAAGCATCTTCAACTAATCTAACTATATGTCAGAATCTTGCACACATGAAGTCATATTCTCTACAGGCAAGGAATATTTAAATATATTTCTTAAATATCTCATGTTGGTTGGTCATTCTACATAACTGAAAGTTTAACTGATGTGATGAACTACAAATATATAACAAAAAATACACACATAACCCTTATTCCAGTATGAGTCTAACTTAGGCAATGAATAGGGAATTAAATATTCACAGCCTATGTTTACGTCACCACTTCAGCCTCAAAGAGTGCCCCATTTTCCTAAAACACAGAGAGCAGAATGCAACCGTTGTATATTTTTCCATTTATTTTGACTGTCTATTAAAGCATAACCACTATATTTCAGAAGCCCAGTTCCAGGAAACGCCACAGTGAACCAGCAGCAGGCCTGTTGCAGTAAACACAAGGAGCCCTGTTTTAGTGCTTTGATGGCAGAAATAGCCTTTTAAGGACACTCAGTGTCACCAAGTGCAAGACTTGGAAAGCCACCAAATTAAACGTTATAAAAATAGCCTGGGAATATTTCTGCTTTCAAAATAATACTAATGCAATGCTGAAATATTTTTCATGGAATTAACAGTTAAAGCATTACGCCCTCTTAAGCAACATAAATTTAGATTAAGAACATTATACTCAGCTTTCTGTTACACCTCCTTGCCTGCTTTATTTGTTTCAGCACAAGCTCAAAAATTGTTTGCAAACGCCCACACAATTGTTATTCCTCCATAGAACAAGTAGGCTTCTGCTCCAAATATAACGATGCATGACTCCCATTCTGACATTTTGCTCTTTTTCAGTTAAAATGATTAGTTAAAGAATTGATTATGTCGCTTAGTAACAACCTCTGCAAAACACAAACCCTGTTTATACCCCTGATGAGCTAACCACATTCCTATAACTACAAGACAGAATTTAATATATATATATATTGATGTTAGATGATCTACGATGAGTCAAATGCTTTGCTCAGTTAAGGATGGACTAGGATAGATACTTTTGGGACTGTTGCTTTACTTAAATAGAAGTGAAACAAAAATTAATCTATCCATCCATTTTCCAAACCGCTTATCCTACTGGGTCGCGGGGGGTCCGGAGCCTATCCCGGAACCAATGGGCACGAGGCAGGGAACAACCCAGGATGGGGGGCCAGCCCATCGCAGGGCACACTCACACACCATTCACTCACACATGCACACCTTTACAATACTTCCATCCATCCATTTTCCAAACCGCTTATCCTATTGGGTCGCGAGGGGTCCAGAGCCTATCCCGGAACCAATGGGCACGAGGCAGGGAACAACCCAGGATGGGGGGCCAGCCCATCGCAGGGCACACTCACACACCATTCACTCACACATGCACACCTTTACAATACTTATGAAATATTAATATTTATACAGATGCACATATGCAGAAAGGCTCAGAAAATCGTCCTATGATCATATAGACCCAACAACATCCATCACAGGTCTTAAAGAGCCACTGCGTCAATTACTGTGATCCCAGGTTGCTGCTTGGAATACAAGCATGTCCATGTAGTTGCTAGTATATCAGTGCACATTCATTCATTAATACTGCATAATATGCCCTTTCTTCTACAGTTATGTGCAAATGATACTAACAGATACAAAAATATATATTTAGTCCATCACGGTGAAAGAACTAGTTGCGAGAGAACAATGATAACAATTTTAAATAAAATGAAAAAAGTCTTGTTTGTTGCCCTGGAAACAGTTTAGGTTTGAGTTCCTAGATTTCCCTGCTGTCCTCAATTAAACATTTAGTAGTTTTCATTACTGGGGGTGAGAGACGGAACAGGAAACAACGCAAGATGGGGCACCGACACCATTGAGTAATTCCAATTAAACTCAGTATGTTTTTGGACAGTGGGGGAAACCAGATAACCCAGAGTAAACCCCCCCAACAACAACAGGGAGAACAGCCACTGCAGAGAACCCCGGTCCCAGAAGTGGGCGTCAGCAGTGCCAACCAGCAAGCTACTACACCACCCCAAGAGAATTATCATATCTAAAAATTAAAAATTGTTTTAATTATACCACCCTGATAAAGGCAGGCAGTTTTAAGAATAAAAACTGAAAAATTAAACAGTTATATAGTATAGCAGAAGAAGGACATGAGACATTGTTTAGTGTGTCCAGTATTATGGACATCGGAGGAGACGTCAAGTTAAAATAACATCTGAGTGTGCACTTCTCCAGCATCACCCTCTCCCTTTTAGGTTTTTGGTTTACACCCTGATGTATTCTTGGTAATAATACCCAGCTTAAACTTGCTGGACTGAATGAACTCCTTATGTGACTCAGCTGGACTAAGCGATGGGAGGGTGGAAGAAGGCAGCTACTCAAAAGCCTATTTCAGCTGCGAAAAGTGCTTTATTTACGTTTGGGGTTTGTGTCCTAATTTAGTATATGTCATCTCAAATTTAAATCCACCCATCTTTCAATAGTTTGTCCCGCTCATAGATATGAGTCCTCCCAAATTTGTTTCATAATTATAAAAATATTGGTTTGGTTTGCGTAAGGAAATTGTAATAGTATCCAGCTTGATCTTGTTGGACTTAATGAACTGTGACTCCTTATATGAAACTGCTGGACTAAGTATTAGGAGAGAAGAGAGATCTGAGTTGCAGAATGTGATGTACCATAGGTTTGACTTTAATTTCCTGATTCAGTATTTTCATCGATTTTCTATATTTGTCCTCTGCAGGGTCACAGGGGTCTGGAGCACAAGGCTGCAAACAGCCCAGGATGGAGCTATAGCAGAGACTCAAACCCTGGCCCCAGAAGCGTGAGACAGCCGTGCTAAGCACTGCACCAACGCAGCACCCCTAATTTAGTACTTGTATTTCCGAGTTTGTTTTGTTTTTTTTTTTTAAATCAAGCTGTTAGTATTTGTACAATTTTAGTAAGGGAAAAGCTTCTGAGTACCCTTTACACTGCATACCCCGCTGTGAATAACTAATCAATCCCAAATGTTCTGCAATATAAAAGCAAAATACTGTAACTGCATATTTTATCAAAATTGAATGATGACCCAAATTGGGTATCGTAGGCTGTTTCATCCTGTGACGAAATCCATCCATTTTCCAAACTGCTTATCCTACTGGGTCGCGGGGGGTCCAGAGCCTATCCCGGAAGCAATGGGCATGAGGCAGGGAACAACCCAGGATGGGGGGCCAGCCCATCGCAGGGCACACTCACACACCATTCATTCACGCATGCACACCTACGGACAATTTAGCAACTCCAATTAGCCTCAGCATGTTTTTGGACTGTGGGGGGAAACCGGAGTACTCGGAGGAAACCCCACGATGACATGGGGAGAACATGCAAACTCCACACACATGTGACCCAGGCAGAGACTCGAACCCGGGTCCCAGAGGTGTAAGGCAACAGTGCTAACCACTGCACCACCATGCCGCCCCCCCTATGATGAAATTTTGAAGAAAACAGAATGTTAAAATTACAGTAACTGCAAAATCCACACTAAAACCAAGGCTAATGTGCTTTTGTTCAGTTTCAGAGTCAGCAAAATGATTATGTTCTGTCTTTGTAGGACAGTATAGGTAAAGGAACATCTAGTGAAACTATATTCACAATGGTCTCCAATTTGCGGCCACCCAGCCTACTGGATAGAGCCACTGGTATGCAAGCAACAGCTGCAGTCACCACTAACCCCAATGCTAATGTCGTCGTCCTCGTTCTGCAAATACAGAAGACCTTGTTTCAGAGATAGAACAGTACTATGCCAAGTAGGTGATGGTAGCTCAAGGTAGGTGAATAGCCCAGGGGCAATTCAGATGTAGCAGGCGTGGTCTGGTCTGGGATGTATCTCTACAAAGATATATGGGATACCTGTAGTAGGGATGTTCCATAGTGGAAATTACAAGCAATGGATATTACAGCAACTTAATTCAAGAGTATATTAGCATTTTCTCTGTCCAAATGAAGCAGATTGGCAACCTAATTTGAAGGACAATGACATCAGATCTATGGAGAGTTTTTGCTATGGTGCACGAGGTATAACTGGTCGGGCGAGAGCTGGAGCACTAGTGCTTTGAGAATGACGGTGGAAAATGAGATCACAAGATGACCTGCCAGAAAATGCTGCCATGAGCTTCAGAGACAGCCTGCACGTTGTCACAAATTTCCAAAGCATCAGAAATGGCCTGCCAACTGCCAGAGCTTCTCCAGGAACTTTAGGTGGCCTGCCAGCTGTTGTAGCTCTAATAAGCATCAAAAGTGCCCTGCCAGAAGTCACAGCCAGAAATGTTATGTTCGTCCCGGCTGCCTGAGCTAAAGACATCTCATAAATGTCAGGAGGTCACTGGCTTATTGTGGGATTCATGAATAAAGGCAATTTATCCAGGATCTGGTTTTGTAACAACGTTCAGTTCCTAGACTATAAGCCTGCAAAACCTCTGGCCATATTATGGTGACCAGCTGCCCTCCCTTACAGTGCACTCTTGTGTGTCTGCTGCTAGACCCAGCTATTTCAGCAATGAAACAGTAGATCCACAGGGAAGTTGCAGTATGGGTGTAGATTTTCTGGTCGAAAAAACCTAGTATATTCTTATGTAAAAATCTTATTATTGACAGTTGTTTTTTTCTGTCTCTCTTTATTAACAAGGATATTTAATGTGAGTGTTTTTATCTCCCAGCCGATTACCTGGTACAGGATAGCAGGTTGCCTGGATCCTATTCCAGCAAACGCAGGGAA
Organism: Brienomyrus brachyistius; assembly: GCF_023856365.1. NCBI lineage: Eukaryota > Metazoa > Chordata > Actinopteri > Osteoglossiformes > Mormyridae > Brienomyrus > Brienomyrus brachyistius. Next base: position 11,118,777 of record NC_064535.1, on the reverse strand, counting down.
GAAGGCAGGGCAACAGTCTTTATGGGATTCCAGACCATTGCAGGGCACATGCTATAGGCAAAATTGTATGTTTTCATGTTGTAAACGTTGGTGTACCTAATTAGCACTAAATTCGAACTGAAGTTGCAATTTTTAAAAAAATCCACAAGGTGGCAGAAACTGAACTGTGAAAGACACTGAGAAACCGAACATACCTGTAGTATTGTCCGCTGATCAAAGAATAAAAATAAGGCTGATATGTGATACATAAAACAAAAGCAGCATTAGTGCAAGTAGCATACTGTTGTAAAAAGCATGCACCTAGTGAAAAGGCTGTTTAGATTTACAGTCTACTCTGGTTTTATGTGAATGAGAAATATGATGGCAAAGAATCTTTCTGAAGTAGCCTTCTTCTGAATTCTTGTATCTCAAGCTTTCTGTTCCCTACCTGAATGTAGTCAGTGTTGAAGCAGACTGTTAATTGGCATGTGGAATTTCATAGTGTCTAAACGAAATACATTTCAGAAAGCAATGGCTTGATTTTTTTATAGATACTGTGTGATATTTTTCCCAATGTGTTTTGGGGTAATTTCCTCCGGGTGCTCTGGTTTCCCCCCACAGTCCAAAGACATGCTGAGGCTAATTGGAGTTGATAAATTGCCCGTAGGTGTGCATGTGTGAGCGAATGGTGTGTGAGTGTGCCCTGCGATGTGCTGGCCCTCCTTCCTGGGTTGTTCCCTGCCTCGTGCCCATAGCTTCCGGGATAGGCTCCAGACCCCCCCACGACCCAGTAGGATAAGCGGTTTGGAAAATGGATGATTGGATGTTTACTTACCTGTATGTGTGAATGTATGTGGTAGTATTAAAGCTATATTTTCAGGATGCAACCTAAGCATCTCCAACCACAAGCTGGGTGTTATGTTGTGCTTAGATGAACTGATTTATACTTCGCATGTGTTTTCACTCACTTTCTCTTTTTATGGGTACTTTCTCTTGTTCAAGGGTGCAAAGGTAAAACTGACCGGGTAAAACTGTTGACTAGTTGTTAGGTAACAAATGGGAGGTAGATTAAAACCACTTGATATTGATCTAATCTCAAATAATGAATCCTCACTTAAATTTTTATTGCATTTCTTGATTACGATTTACTATTAAATATCAAGGTACAATTTTCCAATTCAAGCACTGGTAAACAGCTAGGTTGTATGACTCGGTTCCTGATTGTGCCGGAAAATAATTTTAATAAATTTTCACTTACAACACTGAAATTTCCTGATTACACTGAAAAATTACTGCTCACAACATATGTACTTGATATTAATAGATATGTGATAATGATCTGAATAATTTAGCACTGATACTGAAGTTGAAGCAGACTGCTGCACACACCGTAATTGTGGATGACACATCTGGGTTTTCTGTCGCTTTAAAGTAAAATGACAGGCTTGTTAATGTATTTCGCATTAGATGTGATTCATATGGCTCCAGTCACTAAAACGTCAGAAGAATCTGCATGATGTTCACAGATGTCCATTTCGGTTTCACATCTGAATGTCAATAAAGGAATAACAATGGGTTTTGCTCCAATTCAGGAATGACGGCATTACTTATTATCCATTCATTTGATACATTATCGGTTAATATTACCAAATATTCATGGAATACCTTTGCTGGATTAACACACAGTGACGTGCAGAATAGGAGCGAAAATCCATCGGCAAGAGCCTTAGATTAACCACCAGCTTTCTGAAATAAAGGCATTGAGCTGTTAATTGACTGATCAGAGAGTTGTCAGAAAATGGTCATTTCTAACAAATGGAATCTTACATAACAAAAGCAACATCTGCTCATGGGGGACGGGAAACAGAACGTATGTGGTATAATCATCCTCAAAGCAAGCATATGCATAGAACTACAATATATTACATCTTGTATTTAAAAATACATGAACAGCATGAATATTACGCTCCGAAATGTTTCACACAGGGTAGGGGTTAGGCCTGGCCATGCACACACACACAAACACTAATGGCAGATAAACTAATGTCAAGTAAAATTATTAGAAGGATAATTATTTTAATTTATTGTCATATAAAAGCCTGGGGAGTTGTTTTGGGTATGTCCAACCTGGGAGGAGGCCCCGGGGCAGACCTTGGACATGCGGAGTCCCTCGACTTGCCTGGGAACACCTTGGTATTCCCCTGGGAGAGCTGGAGGAGGTGGCTGGTGAGAGGGAGGTCTGGGCATCCCTGCTTAGACTGCTGCCCCCGCGACCTAAGAAGCGGCAGGTAACACGTTTACATTATTTTTAATATTTCTAAAGATTGCAGTTTTGAGGTCCGCTCCTATCTCAGCCACCCCCCCTCTTCATCTCTCTCTTTCAGCTGCACTCCCTTGCAAATTCTTCATGTCCGATAGCTGGAATACCTATAGGGGAAATTTCTTTGTCCAGTATTACCAAAGGGACAAATACAACCAAGGATAATTTATGTAGAAATATATACGGCAGAATAAGTGGACAATGACACAAAGCAAATTGCTGTGTACTTGTTCTATGCACTTCCTGGAAAGGTCTCCAGACACTTTGACCTTGAACTGGGAAAGTGATTATGGAAAATGGATAGCTGGTTATTACCTTGGTGACATGTTGGCTTACTGGTTGGCACCATCACCTCACACTTCCAGGGATGGGGGTTTGAGTCCTGCCTTTGCTTTGTATGCAGAGCACGCATATTCTTCCCATATGTTTGTAATTTATAAACACCTACACAAGAATAATGATGCAGAAAGGATTACAATAGCATGATGATACTTCATTAACCCCCATGGTGAACGTCTCATATCGCTTTGCCCCGCCTTGCTCTACATATAGTTGAGATTATGCTTGGTGGTCACAGCAAATGGGCAGCACACAGGAAGTCGCAGGTTACGGACCTTGTGCAACGGCCCCTTGATATGTGGCTATTCTGCCAAGGCTGAGCACGAATCATTGACCTTTTGATCACAGACACAGAGGCTCAGTCTGCTGAGCTACATACAGCCCCCATTACATTGAGGGTGTCATGAGTGAATGCTCACTGACGCAAGATGTAGAATTATTTCTCTTCATCGAACAAGAACAGGGAGTCCTTGAGTCCAGTATAATGATTTCTGAGAATCATAAATTGCAAAACTGTACAACATTAAGGGATTCCAAAAAGACTTTTGACAAATGAATAAGCCAAAACATTTGTGTCTTTGAATCATCAACACATTAAACCATCGCCACATCTTTTTTTGAATGCACATAATGCACAAATGTATGGGAAATGCACAAACGTTTTAGGAATATTCTGAAATGCTGGGTGTCTGAAAATTGTTGCAGCATTTCCAACGACAGGTCATGCTCTTTTGTAAATATTTTGCATAGGGATCCTCTTGGTATTCTGGTCCTCACCCCCAATCTGAAGACATGCAGTTTGTTTCCTACAAAGGACTGGCACCCTACCCAGGGTGTGAAGGGCTAATGATATCCCATGACCCAGATTAGGAGTGTTTATCAATACCGAGAATGCAAAAATAGTACTTGTGTTCTACAAAAACGGTATTGCCAACTTGACTCCCAAGAACGAACTTGGGACACATTGAGATTGTTCTTGTTGGCGAAGATGCAACTAATGCATTCTTGATATTTGGGGTTGGAAAACCAAAAAACGAGGCCTACCATGCTTCATACTTCTTTTCTTGAGCATTGAAACTGTACTTCAGCAGTGGAAGATGATGTCAGACAGGTACACGAAAACACAAAAATTGTCAAGTACACATATTAATACATACCCCAGGTTTCGTTGTTGACAAACCGATGATTTCATATTCTGCTCTATATTTTAAATGCTGCCATTGAGTAATGCTCCTTTTCTTACCTGAATCCGATCAGGTGCTGTATAATTGACTCATATAAAGGTATATGGGAATTTGAAGTGAACACATTAGCGGGAATATGGCTTTTGTTGGAGAATGGCAAAATGTGCCTTTGGAATTTTTCACATGCGCAAAAGAGCGGTGAGTTAAGAGTCAGGGATTGTAGGGAACTGTGTTCAGGTTTCCTCCTGTAAAAGTCAGCATTCCTTATTAGGGCAAGGAATGTGAAACACAAGCGAGGTGTAAGCCAGCGTGTGGTACTGCAAAGTCCTCCCTTTCAGCTAAAACAAACAAATGTATGCACACACTCACACTTCTGGTCAACACTGAAAACCCCAGAGCCACACTGAAATATGTACTTTGTTTTCAGGTTGATAAACAACCCATTATTCTATTAATTCTAGGTTTGTTTAAATTAACTACTTTTCTTCTTGCACCGAAATCTCCACACCAATGCAATGGATAAGACACCAGTAACGCTAAGCTTTGCGTTGCGTCATACAATGTGGTGCATCTTCGCTTAAGCTGATCTCCGTTCACCAGCTCTCAGGCTACTGCATTGTTTTCCGGATACAATGCTCAAAAGAAACAATGACAGTATCCCAATCATATCCACATTCCTGTATTTCCGCTGTTGATACCATTTAACAGCATGTTAGCTTAACCTCTCCCCTATTATCAGGAGGGTGAAGTCTTTGCACGCTGTCACTGGCTCACATTAACATAAGATTGTCCAGCTTCAAGAGAGCACTCATTACACTAAACCTACTGGATTAATTCTTTGTGTTGCAGATGACATCTGCACAAGGAATGGAAATTATCTGAAATTATAGGGACAACAGAAATATGTTTATGAAAGGGATTCATTCAAAGGCAGGAAGTCAGCTACTCATTCTGACATTAATATACCAACATATGTATTGTTAGTTTATTGGACAAATGACCTGAACACTTTTTTTCATAGCTGCGTTTATACACTTCACCATTGAAAACAAGATTGCTTAATTAAAACTTAAGATACAAAAATAACGTCATAAGTGCACTATACTTTCAGCCTTTTTACCTTGGATAAGAATATCAGTCTTCTCAAAATGTATTCTTTACTGAAGTTATAGGAATGAGGGCTGTTTTCCGATGACAAATTCAGTCTCTCCCTCTTTTCCTGAATGCTCAGGCATATATAGGACTCATTCAGCTGTAATGTGTATGAACAAGCAGAGTGACAGACTGTGTTAATGAGTAACCAGCTGAATAATCTGTCTGTCACCTCCCCCAAGCTCTGTGCAATTTACTGTAAATAGCCTGCAATTCTGCTCCTCCACATGAAAATCTATAGTTTTACTAAGTTTATGCCTTCAGTAGAATATTAAAATGATCATTCTAAACATATCTCAAATTTAAAAATAAAAAAGAATTTGTTCTGTTCATGTCTGTAAGTGTTTTTACTTTCATTGTAAGAAATAAGCCTTTGTAGTCTGGGTAGGACAAGGAACATGTTGTACATCACATAAAAAAAAACACTTAAATTGATGCGCATACTAGTATGATACACTAATGGGTAAATATGTATATAAATGATCACTTTATTAAACATAAATTCTCCATTGAAGGTCTACATTCCTTGAGTATTGAATATTTCCTGCAAAAAAATCTCTATGAACATATTCAACTTCTTTGCTCCTATAAAGAAAAAGGAGCTTGCCTGTTTAATTTCATACATGCTGCCCGTAAGAAATTCTTCAGAATTCTGCAGGCACATGCACATTTACAGGCACGTCTAATGAAAAGCTTTTGTCTATGTGTGAATTCATCCTGGTCATTCAACTCGGAACTGAAAAGTGTCCCTCGAGGAGGAGGATTGAAGGGGTCACGTTAGAATGGAGACCTGCTAACAGATGTTCATACTATTTTTTGATGTAGTGTTTCCCAAACCCGGTCCTTGGGGACCACAGACAGCCCACATTGTTGTCGCTCCTTCCCCCCTCAGTCCACTTTTTTGCTCTGGCAGAAACGTGGGAGGGAGCAGAAACGTGGACTGCCTTTTAATGGTCTTAACAACAAATCATTGGTCAGATAATTAGCAAGAAGCAAAAAAACCAAAAAAAGCAAACAATTCACTCTGAAGACCTGTGTCACGAGTTCTCATTGCCGCACTGAACTGTTTGGGGGCGGCTGGAAACCTGGAACTTCCCTTATATTATATAGTCTTCTTGTATGCAAAGGTAAAATCATAAAAATGTGTTTGATATAAAATTCAAACTAACATGCCTGGGTGCTCAAAATTTTTCGTAATAGCTTCTAGCTATCTGCTGTAGAGACAATTAAAAGCATTCTGTTTTGCGGTTCTGGGTTCGGCCCTTTATTTTATTAATTATTCTTTTTTTTTTTTTTTAACCCAGGAGCGTGTTAGAAGCACGTGGGATAATGCTTTCAACACTATAGTAACAGGTTAGGGGAAAAGAAAAGCATTACAAAAAAGATCACTGCCCAAAATAACTGTCCTCTGGCAGACAGCAGCATAAATGACCCTGTAAAAATGACTGCATTCTGCGTAAAACACACCTTCCTCTGGGGGAAAAAGTATTACTCAACTATAACTCTGACTTTACTTAATACCAAAAAAAATGTCTACAGAGACCGTCAGGCTTTAGATTTTTTCCCGTAGCGCACAAATGATAGTTCAGATTGTTGGATTTTTGCATGGGATTTCATACACGGTCTATTTTTCCTCATAAAGGCAATGCTGTTTAAATTGGTCCTATCATTCCTGTAACTCAGGATTATTTAATCACTTGTGTATTCTTTGTGTGTAATTCTCATCCATGTTAATTATAGTAAAGTTTTGCAATTAGACATAACATTCTCAATAAGGGCATACAAATTATTTTTTTTATCTTTATATTCTATAAATCATCCCATTTCGATGCAAACTACCACCACCTACGCCCTCACCAAATGCATGTATGAATATTTGGGCGCAATGCATCAGTCTCTGTGGCACTGCGTACCAATGCTTGCGTGCATGTGCCTCTCTCTGAGTATGTGTAATGGCTCTGGGACTCATTTTCCATGCTCTTAACCCAGGGGCAGCTGAGCCTGGGGAGGAAGGGTAAGCGCAGGAGATCTTGATTAGTCACTAATTTAATTAGCCATTATTCCTCTGTTGTTGGCGAGAACAGACGGCCAGGGTGTGCCGAGAGGCCCAGCCTACAGTATCTCACAATGCACAGTACCGCAGCGATTCTCCCTTTGGCAACGTTCATCCTGCCAGCTTGATTTCTGCATTTTTTTTTTTAAATTCTGCTGCAAGATACTTTTTATTTCTTGAGTCAGATCCAAGCTGAGTTCTTGGGCTTGTGGCTCAAACCAACCAACCAACCCCCATATTTTTTATTTTTTTAAAAAACAGGTTTGCTTTTCAAACCACAAGCTGAATCACAAAAGGCTATAAATGCTACACACACGAAAGCAATAATCAACATCTCTGCTTAAAGCAAGAGAAACTGACGCACAGCCCCCCTCTATCTCAAGACAGAGATAATAATATAGCTAAAGATTAAAAATGTTTAAAAGCATCTTTGCTCCCTTTCAATGTACACACCCATATATTTCACCATAGTACGCCCATGAAGGTTTATGGCTACATCCTGGGAATTCCTCTGACTATTGCACATAGCCCAACATCATCACAGATACAATGCCACAGGCCAAAGCTATCAGCACAAAGAGGTTCAGTCTCTTACACAAACAAAAAACTTACATTTTTATATATAGATATACACGTGTGTGTGTGTGTGTGTGTGTGTGTGTGTGTGTGTGTGTGTGTGTGTATATATATATATATATATATATATATATATATATATATATATATATATATAAAAATGATATGACTGTCATGTTGTTAGTATGCTACTACTTCATTTCAGGTTAATGAATGGTGACGTAAGATTCAGATAAACACATAGCATCAATCGGTAAAGGCAAGAGCCTATAGCTCAACAGATGCAAAACGTCCTGTTAAAATATGGTTGTATTTCTTTCTGGGTCAATACAATTCTCCAAATGTATGCAAACTGACTAACATCTGTTTATCTAATGAAATGTAAAAATATTGAAACAGCTAGGTGACAGCTCGGACAAGTACTTAATCAGATGGCCGAAATCTCACTTTCAGTGTGGTCGCATCTACTTTGTGGGTCTCAGGAAAAGACTATTATGAATGTAGAATGCTACAATCAAGTTAGAAAACAGTAGCACACCAGACTGAGTATTGCTTGTATATTTTATTTTATATACAGTAAATAAAAAACAGCCCACTAAATTGACTGAGGCGAGCCACAATGACCTGCCACGTTGCTCAAAAGCAATTTCATGACGTCCGCAAAGTCCTCATCAAATGACAGAGGAGGAGAAGACAACAGAGTAACCCCAGTAGTCTCTTTTCACTGGGAGAGAGAAATAAAATTGAGCGGGACAAACAAAATGAAAAAATGCAATACACAGAAACTGATGCAGAGCCCCACCGAGGGCTATACAGTATACAGTAAGATTTCAATCACACCTTCTGCTTCCCTTGCCATAGTACACTTGCTTGGGACTTTGTTGAGTGGCAGATCTGGAGCACTAGACCACCCCCCCCCCTTCAGAATACACCAGTGTTGAGTTCACAGTGTTCTTTCAATGGTTCGTTTAAAGCTTTAATAAAGATGTGATGCATAGGATATCATTAACACTTGGTTGATTTGTCCAGTGGTACTTTGTGAAAGACAAGACAGTCTCAATTACTGCATTAACACATTATAGGCAATCACCCCAAAAAAGGTTCCGGTGTTCAGTTGTACTCCATGCAATGCTGTTGTCTACCAATATGGTGACTCTCCAGTTAGTGTTGCCACAAAAAAAAATATTGGTCTACAGCAGGCCACCAAGGCAAAGATAAAGTGCTTTCTCTTTCTGAGTCATTAAATAATTAAAGTGAGCAGAACTGGATATTGACGATATCTTACCAAGCAAACTAAAAAAACAATTACTACAACATCTGGACAAAATCTGAGGGTGACAAACTCCTATTTTTTTATGTAAAGGAGGAATACAACTGGCTAAGAAGACTGCAACTGGATAAAACAATACTGCATATGGTAAGACCCACAGCATGGTATCAGTAAAACAATCGTTCACATTTCATTTTTCTGATGGGAAGAGTGACAACCATACAATTAGACAATTAGTCATTTGTGGACATACAGTTGTGTCTTTTAAAAGGATGACACATGGGTAACGCAATTCAGCTGACTCATTGGTGCTGGAGCTGAACAGTCATTCAAATCAAAGGGAAAACAGCAGCAGTTTGTAGTTCTTAGAAGATCCTAAAAGGTTGACTAAAGTGTTGTATGTAATAAATACATTCTGATCTGTAGTGTCACTATTCATTCTATTGCAATAATGTAAATTTTTTTTAAAAAAAGGAATCGTTTCCAAATAGTCCTTGAGATGCCGAGTGCCGGCATTGCTCCCAAACCTGGACACACGTTCACCTGAGTGGACATTTTCCTCCATGTTGCAAACTTCAATCACGTGTTTTCGTGACAACAGCAGGAACTCCACCTTTCCCAGGGTGTGGTGCCACAGGAACTGAGTGTTACGATGACTGGCTGTCCAGCTTGAGCTTCTTTTGAAGTGAAGGAGGTAAAGAACGGATTAATCCACATGAGAACCAAGGCATGCATTTTCTTATATTGTTACTATTAAGACAGCTCACTATAAAAACAAAGCAAAGGAGTTTCCAAAACTGTAGTTCCATTTAATTACAGCTGTAACAAAGAAAAAGGCATAAATCAATCCTCATTTTGTCTTTGATAAGAGTCTCTACACATTTTGCATAAATATATTATACAAAGTTAATCTTTTGCAATCTGGAAAGGTAAAATGGCCATTATGTGGATATTTCTCCTTAAAAAAAATCTCTGGAAATTTTCAGAGGAATTATTGCATAGCGCATGACATCTTAAAAGTCATAATCAGAATAATATGATTTTTAAAACAGAGGAGCCTATAATTAGGCTTATCTGGAAGGTGCACCCAGACCTGAATGTATGTATGTATTGGATTTTGCTAGAGATGCACCGATCCGATATTCAGGTAGCAGCCATACGTGAACGATCCACGTCCGATACTTTATTTAGGTTTTGGCAATCTCCAAGATGAGATGGCTCCTATTGCATGTTAAATCTATTTGCACAATCAATCGCACAATTTCCCATTTTAGATGTGATTTTTGCAGCATTCAAGCTGAGTGTTAACGCTGCCATTGCGTTTTTTGCCTTTCAGTGGGTGTGAGCGCAATGACTTACGCCAGCTGTGACGTCATGCGCATACCCTTCGCAGTAGGGGGATCGTAAGAACAAGAGGGTGACGATCTGGGACCATTTTGCGCTTTCAACAGCAACTAGTAGCACAGCGATTTGCAATCTTTGTAAAAACAAAGTTTTAAGGGGTGAAAGCAGGAAAATGCCACTAAAGGTGCACACAGTTGTGTGAGACAATGCGCGTAATATGGGAAAAAAGCAATGGATGACTTGGGAGCTGCCAGCTCAGGCTGTTTGCGGTACAGATTGTGATGCACGAGGGCTGCAATCGCAGCGGAGCGCAAGTGACGCTGTTGCCAGTCTGAGAAAAATTGTGAGACATTTTAAGCATTCGCCACTTTCGTATACTCTTGTAAGACATTCCAACTGAACTGTAAAATGCCTCAAAAAGGCTTAAAAGGATTCCACGAGGTGGAATAGTACGTTATGCATGTTTCTAGTAGCCTAAAAGATTTTTCATTTGTATTTACTAGTTTTAAAATATTTATATATAAAGTACATAAAGTGTGTGTGTATTTCTCCTATATATGTGAATATAAATAAATAAAAGGGGAAAAGCTCGTATTTTACTGACATAATAAACAGAAACAATGATTGAATGGACAGAAGACATCCTACTTGAGTTAGGTATCTAAAGTAGCAGTACCATTTATTGAATATAGTAATTATAAAAACTTTCTAGATTAGTGGCGAAAAAAAACCGCAGTGACAAAAACACGCAAAATAAGAGCAGTTAACTACCTTTTTGGCAACAATAAACAATATTCTGAATGTGCTACAATGAAGCTTCCGTATAAAGTTCTAGTCCAATATAAAAATAAAATCAATTAACTCATCTCATTATCCATTCTGAATATCCAACAGAAATATAAGATTTGTAACGGTACAAGTATTAACTTCCAAATCGACTTATTAGACATAGTTTAACTGAACCAAAACATTTTAGATAAAATGAATATAGGTGCCCTGATACAGAACTGTTACCAGTTTTTTAAAAAATAATCTAAGGTCATAGCAATTCACACTGATGTGAATGAGGCAAATCACCAGTATTCACTAAGGGTACTGAAAAGGAGTTGGCAAAATTGCAATTTTTCATCGGTTCCTATTAGATTTAGACATTTCAACCATGTCAGGAGTAGGATATCAGTTTAAATTAGAGTTTTTATTATTATTAATAAGCTGATAGTAATACTGGACAGTAATACTGAAACTGTTCACATCAGGAAATGGTAAAGGAGTGGAGCAGACTCACCTTACGTTTCACCGTGAGAAATGAGAGAAGTGATTTCTGGAGTCATATGACCCACGGCCTTCGCTGCTTCAACAATAGCCCTGCGATACATCCCTTTCTTCTTGCGGTTAAATCGGGAGCGAAAAAATTCACGAAACGGGGAGAGTTTGGAGACTGAGAGTTGGGAGGTGGTAGGGGAGCCAAACCAGGACACCTTGGCTTCAGGCCACGAGGACTTGGGTTCACCACCTGCTTCCCTCCTACTACTGCTGATGCTGAGGATGCGTGCAGGCCACCACGGGAAGCCGTGGATCTTACCCCACACCACATCACCCACGGCAACTGCGTGTCCTTCCTCAGTTACACATTTGGTCATGCTACGAGTGTGAAGCCGCACTGTCAGCGGAGGGACTGTCTTACTCTCATCTCTAGATGAAGATGAGACAGCAATGTCTTCTCCAGGAGCAAAGTCGCACAGCTCTGGAGATGTTCCATCAGAACTAAAGGACTTTGACTCGTCTAAGCTATCACTGCTGCAGACTGACAAGCTGGAGGAGTCAGCTTTCCTCTTCCGGAAATTTATTAGAAGGGTAAGGTCTCCATGCCTCTCCAGCTCCTCACCTTCCCCTGAACTCCCTGATGACAGTTCCAAAGAGCTCTTCTCTGCAGAGTCTTCCGAATGTCCCAAAGCAGGACCTTGAACTCTGGAACTTCGCCTGTGCTCCCCATCCACTAGCTCTGCCTCGTAAACCGAAAGACTGTCCTCTCCACCTGCCCTTGGCCTCAGTCGAATCTTTGGGGACGTAACTTCCCGTTCAGATGGCAGAGGTCTCGTCAATTTGATTTTCGGAACAGTTGAAGCTGCGCTGGCTCCTGACCGGTCGATCTGCTCGGGACTCTTGTCATGAGTGCCCAGCCCATTCTGTATCAATTGCTTGGGGCAAAAAGGTTTGACTGAACCATGCACCCTGGAGGGGATTTTCATAACTTCACCCGTACCCTGTGGTGTGCTATATGAAATCTTGATAACTGGACTATGAGGAACTATCTCAGAAGGAAACTTCTCCTCCTCCCTTTTGTCCTTCCTACACCTTTTATTCTCATAGTTTGTAGTTTCATCACGTTTTTTAGGGTCTTTCATAATGTCAGCATCTTCCTTCTTGATCGTTTTGGATGACTGCCCGTCTCGACTGTCCTCGTCGCTGTTCAATGTGTTCTTGCACTTTTCACACAGCACCTGTCGAGGGCGGAGTCTGATGGTGCTAATGGTCATCCTGCCTGTTTCACGGCTCCGCCTCTTCTTTCGTTTAATTAAACGTGGTGGCGGCTGAGGGACCCACTGGCCATAGCTGTGCCGTACCCATAAGGGCTGAGGAAATGGGGCTCCTTCAAAATAAGGGGGATAAGGAAACTGGCCTGTGGGTACTGGACTAGGGGCAGGAACTTGGGTTGGGGCAGTTTCAGGACCTGAACCAGGCTCTCTCTCTGGTAAAGTATTTTCATCCGTTGGATGCTGCTCTGGTTCACTGGATGGCTTCCAACAAGAGTCCTCGGTTAAGACATCACTGTTGGACCTTTGAAGAGGCAAATCATCTTGCTTGGATGTGATATCTTGAAGACAAAACAAGCCAGTTCTGTTCAAAAAGGGAGAAGGGCATTTAATTTTAAAAAAAGCCTTTGGACAAACATTTATTTACACTACTTCATACATCAATTCAATCTTTGAGCAAATCATTTTTCTCCCTCACGGAATAAGTAACACAACCACTATTCCTCACATATTAAGGAAGCTTCCAGCAAAAACCCAAAGTGTGCTTCAGTACTTAAGCAGTATCTGGAATAATTCCAAAACATCCTATGTCAACGGTAGCCAAAATGCCTTTATGCAATTATTTTTTGGCATTTCTCAACACTGGAAACAACCTCACTGCATTTGGTTGGACCTGTTGTGTGCAATGACAAGGCATTCTATTCTATTATTGCACTGCAGTACTGTCAGCATCAAAAATGGTTTTATACCAAATTATACCGAAATCCATTAAGATAGATTGGTTTGGATGGAATTTCACTGGAGCACAAAATGTTATGAAATGTTATTGAAAATTAAATGCACGTTTTTGTTGTAGAATAGGCAGTACATTCCATATATTTTAAAATTTAACTGATGGGATACTTTGTTTATATCATTTTATATTCTTTCAAGATTAAAATCTAAATACTTCAGTAAAATAAGGTACACAATTTTGCTGCCAAGGAAACAGATGTGAAGGTACGGGAGAACAATAAAGGCAGCATTTTTAGCATAAAAACCATCCAAACATTTATATTATGCATTAAAAAGAACAGGAAAAATTCAAAATTTCCCCAAATGCGAGTAGAAAACCAAACATGCAAGTTTATTTGTCTGCAAAACTTATGTCGATGTAGCTTTTACAGGCAAGTGTAAGCACGCTTTGGCAGCACTTGCTAGACTGGTTTGGTGGTTTTACAACTTGAGAGGCTAAAATAAACAGTACCAACTCGACCCTCCTATTTGCCTTTTACATTTATGATAATTCCCAAAGTGTAAACTTCTGATGGTCTAACCAACTGTAGCAATGCACCAAAACTGTCAAAGATCTATTCCCAGGAACATTACTTAGGTTAGATGGTAATAAGCCAAAAACAAATCAATGGATTTGGTTTTTCCTCAGGGATATGTAAATCTAGAATGTGGAATGACCACTAATTTACAATGGGATTTGCCTTAACACTATGCCAATGACTGATTTTTAAACAAAACCACATATCCAAAGCTATAAAACTGAGGAGGAAAAATCATAGGTTTTGCTGCAGCAAATCACCTGAATACATGCTGGTCATGCTAACAGACTGCTGGAGTGGGGGCTGGGACACTTGGCTGCCAAGGCATTGTGTGCTTCTTGCTACAAGAAAGAACTGCACACTCAATGTGGATGTTTTCTATTCCCTCATCACAAAACTATCCCCTTCAAAAATACTGACACCACATTGGTCCAGCCACCATATTAAAAAAAAGATAGCACACTTTAAATGACAGCTGTGGCTACAGTATGGGAGTATTCCTGTTCTGTCACTGTTCAGACAAAAGGCAACAGGATGCCCCTAAAACCCCCTCCATCTTTTCAAACAAAACAACCCCATGAATCACTTGAAATCCAAAGAAACCCAGATAGCTGACTTTATATCAACGTCTGTATTTATGTACTTGTGTATAGCAATTAATGAAGTACATTCTGGGTTGTACCAAAGCTCCACTGACATTTTCTGAGATATAAAACTCATACCATCTCATTTCCTTTTTATATACTTATGGCCAAAAAAAGAAACAAAAGAATCAGCACTTTAAGTTTATGAAATAAAAGCATGTAAAAATACAAGTACATCACGGTTCAGATGAAATGAACAGTACCACAAAAAATTATAAATGAATGACAAGAGATACATTTTGAATGAAATTTTGAAACTTAAAGACAATATTAATTATTGTAACACTGACCTTTTAAAGCTTGACCCCATGCACCATTGCTCTATTCATTTTGTATGTGCAGTGTGACTGATGGCAGTATTCAAAGGCAGTTAAACTCACTCAGGCTACATTGCTATACTAGTGCAACATGGAAATTACATTTAAGTAAACCACCAAGGAATATAGGTCTAAAAAGAAAGACATATTTTGTGAATTAGTATCAATAAATGCTATTCTACACTTTAAGACTAACCTATACATTTGCACTGGGAAAATAAGACCCCCCCCCCCTCCCACACACACACACACACACACACACTATCCCTTAAAACCGAACCAACATATAACCAAATTATAAAATAAACATTTTACTTAAGATAATGTAACTGTACAGTGTACCTGTGGTGATCGACAGGCTTTACATTTTTACATCGCACCCCCCAGCCCCCATCCCGCATGGTTTAGGAATTAGCTTTGCACAATGTGGAAAAACAGAGAAGCGTCAAAATGTCCAAAAACTCACCTTAGTTGCCTTTTCCCTTATAATTGAAAATGTGAAAATATTGTGTAAAGTTTGAGTGAACAATGAATAAACGACACAAATGATTTAGCTAAGCTACAACTGGGGCTGTTCAATCCACCCTTAGGTAACTTGATGTATAAAAAATACAAACAAACACGAATAACTCTGTGGCAGTTTCCTTAACAAAATGTGAATTAAACATCGACTGAAGATTTTAATCGTCAGAATTTACCACATTTGCCAACAACCATTTTTTTGACCTAGGCTATGCCCAATTTACACCATAAGCTAACTGTGGTTTTATTAAAGAAAAAACCAACACATATCGTTCAGTAATAAACTTGTTAATTGTACATTTAACATCCCTGCTGCTGCCAAACAAACTACATATTAGATTAAAATTATCTTGTTTCGCCTAATTAAGGCCTAGTGCTAACATCCTCCGCCGTCCTCCCTTTGTATAACTACAGGCCCGCAGACTGGCTCCAAATTACTATACTGCTTATAATTCGGCTGCAAATCACTTACTTCTTGTTGCAATCGAGTAATATTCCCGTGTAGCTTCTGTCCCGGTAGCTAAGAGTCACAACCAGCGTGTCGTTAATGATCTGATCGATGGTGACCGGAATCTGGGAGCCGGCCCGCAGCTCCTCCGCCACAGCCTCCATGTTGCCCGGCTGAGTGCTCCGACTTGGCGCTGCTCGATCCCGGCTGCGAGAGCCACGTCGCCTCGGCCTAAGATCCTCCTCTCTCCTACTTCCAAACACGGGGAGGCTACACCAGGGCACAGAATGACGCCATCACCTCCACCGGAGCAATTACACCAAGACACCGAATGACGCCATCACCTCCACCGGCCCGGCTGCAGCATGCCGCTTAAAAACATGACATTATTATAAAAATGTAAAAATCCATCCATGATACCTCAAACTAGAATACGAGTAAATGCATTATGATGAAATTCATATTATTAAAACAAAACAGAAAAAAACAGTTTATATAAAATAATCACATCACAACAGGGCCGTCATTGGTGGCACCTTCGCCATGAGGGCAATTTTCTTAGCTGTATAAATAAATAAAGTCACGGTATTACACTAGATGGCTCGTTTGGGTTGATATGTACAATACATTGTTCATGTCTCGTTCGTGAGTTTGTGTTGCCTAGTGCTGGATGCTCATGGCTTTTTTGAAAACGGATATGTCTATGGATGCTTCGACCGAATAACGCAACATATGATAATTATTAAACATTTACATTTTTTGAACACAGAGGTTTTTATATGAAGCAACAACTAACGACACCATTCGGTTTTTAAGTATTTCAGATTAATGATATTGAATTGCAAGCCGGCCTAATAGTACAGCCATTCCATTTTTTATTATTTTTAGCAACACAGTCTGTTAAAGTACTCCAGTGTTATTAAGCATTTATCAAAGTGTTAAGTTGCTGTTCCGGCGACCCTGACCAACGGTGCGAAGACGAACGGATGTTTGTTTTGTTCTAGTATTTGTCACAGATATTATGACCTTAATTATAGACGTGGATCTCTTTCATGTGGCACAGTAATACTGAACATTGTAGTTAAAATGGTTAACATCTCAATTTATATTTCCTACTAATGATGTGATTCGCATAATTAGCAAATGTCGTTCAAAATTAATTAGGTAATTTGATCAGGTATCCATGACTGATCCTTAATCATCCATGCAGTACTCTATGTCTGGCTGAGCCTTCATCCCATCCTAGGTATCGCAGTAGACGCTTTAAGGCATTAAGGGCAATAAAAAGGCACCAGTTTATCTAAGCGCCATTTTTGGACTGTAAGAGGAAACCATGGTAAACGGAGACAACATGTACGGCCTACACTCACAGAAGTGCAGAATTGGGACCCTCGACCTGCAATCCTAAACACTCAACCACCGTGACTTTCCGAAAGACATACTTACAGTATTCCTATGAAATGGTGGCAGCCATTAATTATTATTAAAAACTGTTAGACATATATGCACATATTATGAGGTTATATTGTAGCAAATTCTGTAGGTTCTGGACATCAGGCACCTAATGAAATTCATACGAATTACTTTATATCGCTTCTCACTTTGAAAGTACACCTATGCATCAACAAATGCGGCGTAATAGTTTTAGGGCACAATAATTGAAAAGTCCCGTTACAACAAACCCAAACCAGCGTCATAGCCTTAGGACAGAATGATAAATAACAATGACAGATCTTATGGCTAAAAAACAAATAACTGTAATCTAATCATTATTCATTCATCATAATCATAAATCGCTAAGCCACGATTAAATTAACTTTTTATTCGTACGGGTGATTGTTTAACTGTGGGGATACAAGAGCGCAACACTGGGTTATGGAAACGTGGCCTGCGTTGCACAGAGATTTCATTCCTTTTCTTGCATATGAATAATTAACGTGGTGGAAGTGAACATCGCTTCGCCTATCATTGAAATGCTAATAGCATTTGCATTAGGGCTAACCAATTAACATTTTGTAGTCGTTTATCTTAAAAATATGAATACTGAATAATACCAAAATAACAAACATTTCTAAATATATTTGAATTAAAAGAATATATTCCCCCCGGGCTTTGTACTGTAGTGGGAATTAAGAAACTTTTAGATGTATTTGGTCTCTCTTTTTCTCTATTTTACCTGAGGCAACTACTAGAGCTCTGATTATATGCTATGCAGATGGTTAGAGTGAGGAAAGGGGTTTCTGATGTGTTTATGGCTTTTCTTGTGGAGTATTCCGTATTTCGTTTTGTCGTCCTCCGTGTTTGACTTCGGATTATTTTCCTCATAGCCTGTTTCTCTTATAATGTATATGTATATTGTTTTTAAAAATCCATCCAGCCATCTGTCTTCTGTACTGCTTATTCTGTACCTCGTTGTGGTGCAGTGTTGTTTCCAGTGTTGGTATGCATTATAATACCCCAGATCCTTTTCTAGTCTTCAACATAGACAGAAAAAAATCAAACCATTTTATTGCAAAATATTTTAACAGAGCTCCTTTAAATAAATTAATTTAAATGTGGTCCCCTATAACATCGTCACCTTTGTGCAGAAATACAATTATGTAACTTCAGTTCAACCAGCAGATGTCGCAAAACTTTCTTAAATGCAATCCTGTGCATATTATTATACACTACAGCTGTTCAAGAAACAGTCAGGGTTTAAATATAGATGGAGCCCCCCGGAGCTCGACCCCGCCTCCTTATACCCAAAGCACACCTTGCTAAATCACAGCTCCTGCTCCTTCAATGTTAACCTTTTCTCTTAATCTCCCAAAGGTCAATTTTGCACAAAATTATGGTTTTTCATCAGCCTTAATGTTAATTATGATTAGTGGCCCTGACCAGACATTAATTTCTCCAGTGGGTGAGATATTGCTACATGATACCTGGATTTCTGTCTGGTGTTTTTGTATTTTGTCTTATTACGCTTACTGTACTGCTGCCAAAACTCCACTTATTAGCTAGACTTCTAGAGGTGCTAAAGGTAAGACTTGTGTAAGAAGCATCCTATGAATAACTTGATATTTTAATGCATTTTCATGGGGACATCATGGATGAATAAGCAAGAATATTACCAAGAATACCCCCCACCCATACTGTATTTCTTTCTGCCCTCATAGCAGCTCCAGTTCACTGTGGCATGGACTCAACAAGCTGTTGTTTGACAGAGATGCTGATCCATGCTGACTCAGTTGCTGCCCCCTTTGGATTGGTAGTGGATCCTCTCCACTGCATACCTCTTAGCAAGTGGAATGAAAGTAGATTGGTGTCAATAGCATGTTGGACCAGACTGGTCTGGGTGCAGTCTTTGTCATGGGAGGCAAAGATATTAACATGGAAGAGGAGCAATAACTTTAGTGTCACTTTCCTTCATAGCTCTGCTGTCAACCTGATGATGTACTTGTGCTCTTATAGTTGGGCTGCTGTCCTCTCTGAGGTAAGTTCTCAGTTCCCTTGGAGTGCAGGCGACTGCCCCCACTGGCTTGGCTTTGTTTATTCACTGACTTCTTTCCCTCTGTAAATATGCTGCTGGCTGAGGTTGGAGATTGCTACCCAAGTGGCTCATATCTTCTCCCTTCTGGTGCTGACAACCAGAATCCTCCACAGCCTCTCGCTCAGGTCCAGCATAGCCCTCTTGGAAGTCAGCAGGTCCATCTCCACAGTACCTTTGCCATCCAAACCTCATGTTCAAGACGGAGGCATAATTTTCCCAGAATGAGCACCTTCTTCCGTACAACAGACCACAGCTTTGCACAGGAACAGAAGAACAAGTACATTGGAATTCCTGCATGAGCCTCTTCAGTAAAGTAAAGAAAAAGAACCACAAAAGAAATACAACATGAGAATAAGATGACTTTGTAGTAGACTGATTCATTCAGATACCTTCAGTTTTTTTTCCCCAATTAAGTTAAATAAATACACAAAGAACGTGAAACCAGGTGTAATGAAGAAATATAAAAGGTGCCTTGAATGGTAGGGGTAGTTGGCAAGGTGTGATTCAAGAGTCCAGTTGTGGAAATGTGTTTTTGGTGAAACATCAAAGTTACCCTGCGACACTGCAAATCGCATTCAGATTTGCAGTGCCAGGTCATTGTAATGTTTCTTTGGGTTTAGAGATACACCTGGTAAGCCTGGGTATGGTGTTCTGTCTCTTGCACCCCAATGGTTGCTACATTGTTACCTCATCCACTGGAGACGTGCTGGAGGAGATGCATTGGGACCAGATGTGTACTGAGGCACTCCTGGACGTCGATGTGGCAAGCTGGTGGAAGTCTACCATCTAAGAGAGCCTATACAGCCCTGTTACTTCATTGGATCAGCCACCATGCTGTCATCTCCTGCTGAACCTCATACATCTCCCAACGGCCCTCCCTCCCATTATAGTGAGAGCTGCATCAACACCAGCTCACAGGTCCATGACCTGTCTGTGATGCTCCACTGGCATGGCCCACTTGGAACACTGGCAGACTCTTATCTCTGGTCAGGTGTCACACTCTTTCTCAAGACGCTAATCTCTCCACCAGAGCTCAGCGAGCTTTCAATATCTGCTCTTTGACTCTTAAGAGATTCAGACATGCCTTCCCATGATGCTGGGATATGTTTGAAGAGTGAGCTTTCATCCCATAATGTGGCATCACGAGGGCAAAACCAAAAATGTGGTTGCAGACACAGGTTGACGTCACATACTTAGCTGTTTATTTGAACTTGGCAGCACAATCTTTATGAAGACAGTCCATTTTCCAAAGAGCTCCACTCTATAGTAGAAGCAGAAATAATAACAATGTACTTTAAATTTTGTGCACTCGATTTTACAGCTGGTGGTAACTCTCTTTTTAAATAATCTGGCGCCACCTATCACTAATTGGATTTGCATAAAATGCAGTTAAGTACTGTACTTTCCTTCCACTGGTACGGACGGGAAATCTTCCTTGGTTTGCTCCGCATGAACGTCAGCACGAATGGTAAAACGGAGAAGGTTGTTTTTGGCCATGCCTTGTACAGCTTGACGAGAAAGTCAGCTTTACACCGTTGCCTTGAAACTGAAAAGAAGTACCATTATTTCTCAGCAGTTTCAATTTAAAAATGAATGGGAAATTGTTTCTGTTTCCATATTAAGTATCTGCTCGAATAGCTGTGCCGTTTTCTTTATTGTTGGAATCTGAGGCAAAAGTATTTTGAAGATGATATTGAAGGAACACTAATTCAGCCGTACAATGCACAGTATTGCCTGTTATTTACAAAGTAAGAAATGTTAAGCTCCCGAATTAATCTTTCATTGGGGCAAGTGGAAGAAAAGAATGGGAGCTAACAGTTCATCAAAGAGACCGGTCTTCGACGAAAAGGAAGACGGTGAGTGAACAATATGCCAGTACGGACTTGTCTGTTTTTGATCAGCGCAAATAAAAAAGAAATACTCTGTTTCGTAACCAAATGTAGCTTACATAGTCTATTGTAAACCAGAACTGATAAATAACATAGTAATCGTTTAAGAAATCGTAAGTAATGAAATATGCAATTGGTTTTTAAACATGATCGAAGTAGGAGGAGCAACTCGCCAAACAAAAGCCATTGTAACGGGTAATATTCTTAGATGATGTCAAGATTGTCTTTCGCTTTTCATTCAACAGTAAAAGGTTTTTTTTAATGAATACTATTAATGGTCACAATATGAAACATTCGACTCATATTTAATGTATGATTGCTAGGTGGAATCTGAAAAAAAATATATATTGGCATAAAATGCTGGTACCACGGATGCTTTGTGAGGTTTCTGTTCTGCATCAATCATAAGTCATTATGGCATTTTCTTTGCTGCTTATTTTGCCAAATATCAGTGAAGCTCCAGAAACAAGTGTTGCAATGCAATGCTAATAATGCGTATTGTTTAACAACTCATTAAATGAAGTTTCTCTAGAAGCAATAACTTGTTCGTATTTGTATAATACATGTTTCCAGATGCTTTTAGAAAGGAGACGAAGGTTTATATTTTATTGTAAATCTTATGTTTTATCTTATACATCATGTATACTTGTATATTATTTGAAGATCTTTGAAGAAAAAAAACCTGTTTACAACTAGGTCAGTACGTACACTGAGGATTGATATTTTTTTGGGAAAATGTAATCTAAATGAGAAAATGCCAACATTATACATTTTGATATAGTATGCAAAATCAAACTTGTAGGAACAGTCCCATCAGTGGCCAAAATGCTTATTTAACTTTGCAAAGGAATTTTAGATACATTTCTCTCTGCTCTGTGTGTATGGAGTTTGCATGCTCTCCATATGTTGCATGTGTTTCCTCCCGAAGTCCAAAGCCATACTAGTTCATCTCATCAGTGTATAAAATGCCAGTAATGCATGATAGTGTGTGTGTGTGATGGACTGGCATCCTCTCCGAGATGTTCCCAGGTTTTATGCCATATACTGCTTCAGACAGTGTTATTATAAAAGTCCACAACATCTAACCACTTGTCCTAGTCAGAGTCACATGACCCACATTGAGCATCAGGCTGGGATACACCCTCGACAAGATGCCAGCTGCACGATAAATTCTGAATAAATTTTCTCAGTACAACTACAATTCTGTAACTATATATGTTTAAATAGTACTGTATTTTTCCTTTTCAAAATCTATATTTATCTTTCATACATTCTGGAATTTAGTTATCATTTGAATTTGCATATGGATGACTGTTGCAGTTCTGTTGTACGGAGAAAATACTGAACGCTTAAAGAACATACAGACTGACAAGCACAAGAATAACCTGTAAATGCATTAATATTAAACAGATTGTGAAGGAAACCCAGTTCCAATTGTTTGACTGAATTAAGAGCTGGTGTGTTTAACTCATTTCCAAATGCTGGTTTATTTCAGGTGGTAACATGATCACTTATCAAATGTTCTTGCCTCATGCATCAATAGCTGTTTCTGGAAATGAACATAAGTCCCTGCTCTGTGTGTGATGTTACAACACATCATTCTCATGTCCCCGCTCATTTCCTCCTATAAAAAGACGTTTCAGGTGAATTGGTGTCTTTCTGTTACTCCTTAGTGGGTATCTGTGAGGGACTAGCATTCAGTCTATGGTGGCACAAAAAGCGTTTGACGTACTATTGTAATTATGAATATCATCAGTTAGGGAAAACGTCCAATCCATGTGTGACTTACCCCAGTAAAATGGTGATCGACGGATTTTTCTTCCATCCATCCATTTTCCAAACCGCTTATCCTACTGGGTCGCGGGGGGTCCGGAGCCTATCCCGGAAGCTATGGGCACGAGGCAGGGAGCATCCCAGGATGGGGGGCCAGCCCATCACAGAGCAGGATTTTGCTTCATAGGTACAAAATACTAAATGTTTACTTCTGGAACTGTAATTATTAGCTGTTTATACCTTTCGCTGGGTTGTTGATAGATATTGCAGTAAAAATGATTAGCATTTTGATTGTTTTTTTCATTAAAATATCCATCTCTAGGCTGTATTGTATTTTCAAAGTTGATTTTAATTGCTTAAAAGTACACTAATCTTAATTATTTACAGGCATCAGCAGTCGTAGTGGTTAAGGAGGTTAAGTGTCTACTTCCTGGAAGGCATTACGAAAGGATAGAGAAATGGAAATGAATTAGATGTGAGTTGGTGTGAAAAGGATGTGTCTGTGACACATTATATTAGATTTTATCTGATGTATAATTAAATTAACGCTGATATGCAATATGGCTGTTCTTTCTGAAATTATTTCGTGAGTATGTTTACAGCCTCTAATCCATATGACTTTTGCACTAAAAGCATTTTTGGCAAGGAAGGACTTAAAAAAAAAACAGCAAAATGTATTTGGATCACATAATTTATAAAAATAAAAATTGTTATTTTTATATTGGTGTGATTACAGTATCTTATGGAAACCATTAAACAACGTCATATCATTTTTTTAAACCTCTTTAACAGTAAGAATAGTAACAATAGTAAAAGTCAGAAGTACAACTTCATAGTGGAATACTAGTTATTAGATTAAGTGATGGATGACAGGACAGTATAAAATAGGACCATGGACACAGGACAAGATAGAAGTTGCAAGACAGGCCATAGTAAGGCAGTGAAGGACAAGATATGCCAGGGTAGAACAGAATGAGACAATGACCTGTACAATGTTATCTTCTCACCATTATATATTATATATATAATGAATATGGTGGTGAAGGTGACAACACATCTGAACAGGAGCTGATCTTGTCATTCAGAGTAGTGGTGAACCATAGCATCCCACATACCCCCGTATTGCATTATTTGGAAATCCTGAAGGAATTCACTTATGCCCCAGAGGCTAAACCGTATGTATTAATGACATTAATAAAACCCAAGAATGTACAATTTAACTCATTGGCTCAACCCATTTACAGAACAACCATCAGTGGGAAAACAACAATATACTGTATAAGACCTGGTTTGTCAGGTCCATGCTTTAAAGCCAAAGATCTTTGGGGGAATTGGGTAGAATAATGTATTTTAAAAAAATAAAACTTCTTTAAATATATTTCATTATTGAACAAGGTTTTGTTTTTCAAATTGCTGTTAATCTACATTGTCCACTAGCTGGATAAGCTAGACATTTGGCGATGCTTGGCTCCCCCAACCCGGGAAGAACAGACTATAAATTACTGGATGCAGGAGTGCCCTCTGAGTGCTTTGACCAAGTAGGAACTGGATTTTCTTGAGCAAGTCTCTGTGTTTCAACAGCATGGCCACAATTCAGACATGATAGTTCAGATTCTGCTTTTTTCATTCATAAAATTTCACTCAGTGGAATAGAAATCATTTATACTATTCAATTTGATTGAAGTCAACAATGGATTTCTTGCTTTCCTCACTATTTAACCCCAGGGAGCTAGTATTCAAAGGACTGCTATCCTGCACAGCTTTGTGTGATAGTGCTACAGTATGCAGGCTTCGTTGTGGGACTGTTTGAGGCTTTCACCATGCCTGCCAGCACTGATAATGCAATGCAGTGTGCAGCAGCTGATTCCCCTCATGCGGCACAGTGGAGGTAGCAGAGTGGGTGAGATGTTAGACATTTGATTAATGGTCATTTCTTCAGGCTAAATCTCTCTTCCAGGAAGCGTGTTTGATTTGTAGGGCTGCTCGGCTTCTGATAACTTGCTGGATGCGCTCCAAGAGGACAGGAGACTAAGAAGGAATAAAAGCAGAACCAGAAAAAAAGATTTTGGTTCCATCTCCGGAGCGTAATGTGGGATGTTTTATGGTTCATTCACCTTGCCTCAAAGAAACCTTTTCTTTTCAGGACTATCAGAACGATGTTAATATCCTTTGCGAAACTTCCACAAATTACACCAAAGACATAATCATTGACGAGGAAGGAAAACACAACATGTTTTACTCCTGGAACTGAGGCTATAATTGTCATCAAATTAAATGCAAACAGTGACATTTTTGCATTAGTGAACTAAAAATAAATTTCCTAGTTGGTATTTTGATTAAAAAATAATTTTTTGTATTGTGATTCACATAATAATTTTATATTTCAGAGGCCTATGAAGCAGCATTTAGGTTCTGTTAACATATTTCACATGGGGCACTTTTTATATTTTTATGTATCATAAAAGCAATAAATTCACAGTAAATGAGTATAATTGCTTGACCAATTATTTCAGTTTGACCCTTTTATGGTCTGGTTTACTCCTCTCAGGTGATTATTATTAATTCAAGTAAGCTGTATTAGCCTATCATCCATATACAACGTTAGAGTGGCACAAGGTGATCCTTCAGGACCATGGTGCAACATACAGACAGCAAGTTACAGAACTGGGGATTCACAATAATTCACGTTAATTAAAAAAAAATGAAAAAACACATGACAGTGCATGACAGGGGAAGCTGTACATATATAGATAGTGCCTGAGTGTGTAATCAATGGTAATAAATAATGCAGCAGCACAGAACAGTACAATAAATATACCAGTGTCAGTAAACTGACTATAAATAGTAAATTGATCAGTACCAATGAGGAGGGGAATTGGTTTGGGAGTCAGGTAGGTTGTAAGAAGGGTATGAAGGTGTTTATTGTCCTGACAGCCTTGGGGGAGAAGCTGCTAAGAACTGGCTTGGATGCT
Source organism: Brienomyrus brachyistius (assembly GCF_023856365.1). Lineage (NCBI taxonomy): Eukaryota > Metazoa > Chordata > Actinopteri > Osteoglossiformes > Mormyridae > Brienomyrus > Brienomyrus brachyistius. Next base: position 11,092,616 of record NC_064535.1, on the reverse strand, counting down.
CCTGTAACTTCTGCCAGATGGACAAAGAGTCCAAGGGAAGGGGGGGTCCTCCACAATGCTCAAGGCTCTGCAGATGCAGATTTTGAGGAAAGTGTCTTTTATGCAGTGGAGAGAGGTTCCAAAGATTATTTCCACTGTATACACTATGCACTGCAGGGACTTGCGGTCTGAGGCGTTGCTGTTTTCAAACCAGACAGTGATATTGCTGGAACACTCTCTATGGTGCTCCTATGGAAAGTGGTGAGGAAGGGGGGGTTGAAGACTTGCATTCATCAGCATTGCAGGAAGTGGGGATGCTGGTGGGCCTTCTGGGGCCACCCTGACGTCAGCAATCATCTTTCTTGTTTTGGCTACGTTGAGTGACAGTCTGTTACCCTCGTACTGGTCCTTGAGCCCACTGGACCTCCAGTCGGTATGCTGACTCATCACCGTTGCTGATGAGACCCACCACGCGTCTTCAGCAAACTTGATGTTGTTTAGGCTATACTTTGGAGTACAATCATTACCCAGCATGGTCAACAGAAGTGAGCTGAGCACACAGCCCTAGGGGGACTTTGACGTCTGACGTCCCTCGTTCGGGATCCTGTCGCATGATGGTATGGTAAAATCCGGCAGCCTCAACTTCCGGATCAGATTCTGGGGGATGATTGTGTCGAATGATGAACAGAAGTCAATATACAACATTGTATCACAGAGTTCATTCTGTGCAGGTTGGAAAAACGGAGGATACGGCATCCTAAATGGGCTAGTTTGAGCAACAGGCACAAGGAAGGAGGTTGTATAAGGCTGGGAGAGCAATTTTAAAGTGCCCCATAACTAGCCTCTTGAAAGTGCTTCATGATAACAGGTGTGAGTATGGCATAGTGATATAGTTCAGTCATTACATATTCATATCCATTTGTCTGGATGTATCCACCTAATTTGGACAACAATCATTACCGTATAGTATTTTTTCAGTGCTTCCGGCAATCATTGCCCAATCTTGGGTGTCCGGTTTAACTGTGTTTGGAATGATGCGTGGCTCAGTGGATTAGGCTGCTATGCTGTGATCAGACAATTGTCAGCTTAAATACCAGGGTGGGCAGAGTAATTTCACTGTTGTGCCCTTAAACAAAGCCCCCTGACCTTCAGTTGCAGGGGTAGAACCTGGTAAATGTTGCCGTGCTCGTACCCCATTTCCTCAGGCATATCAGGAAGTGGAGTTGCTTATGGGTTTTGGTGAGGATGGATCTAGTGTATTGTCTACCTCAGCTTTTCTGAGATCTGTAGACCAAGGAACCTGAAGTTGCTGACAGTGAGTACTGGAGAGCTATCAATTGCGCTCACAATGTCACATCTGGAGGGCTTCCTGAAATCCACAATGAACTGTTTTTTAGCAGTTTTCGGGATGAGGTTGATATCATGCCACTAACTCCACCAGATCCTCTACCCCACTCCTGTAGATGCTCTGATCTCATTTCTAAGACCAATTAGTGCAGTATCATCCACATAGTTGATGGCTAGATTGTTGCTAAATTTGGCCACGTAATGAACAGTGGGTGAATAGTCATGGACTCAGAGGCGATGAAGTTTTGTTCCTCATCTTCATTACCTGGGGTGTGCTTGTCAGAAAATTCAGGGTCTAGTTGCAGACCAAGTCCTCCGAGTGTCACCACAAGCTTGTTCAGTACAACTGTATTACAGCCAAAGGATGAGCCGAAGTCAATGAATAACATCCTTGCACAGGTGTTTCTATTGTCTAGGTATTCAAGAGTGGTGTGAGGTTCCAGAGAAACTGCATCATCCACTAACCTGTTGCTCCAGTAGGCAAACTGTAAGGGGTGTAATGAGTTGGGAATAGCGCTGTCATTGTGATGCATCAGCAGTCACTCCATGCATTTCAAGATGATTGAGGTTAGCACTGCACGGCAGTAATCATTCTTATGTGTCCTGTAATACTGGTTTGATTTCAAGAGCATACTGCTATACCTTTAATGGAATTTTAAACAACTCCTTTGGCCTTTTGGTATTTGTCTTGTTTTATTCCATCAGACTGGAGAGAATTCTCCTTACCTCATCTGTCAGAGACCAAATATAGGCTAGAGTATGCCAGTGTGGCTCTCCCCCTCAGCAGTCTTCTATGGATTGCCTGCTACATCATGGTATTTATATCTTCTTGCTGGCACAAAGATGGATGAATGCTGCACTTTTACCAGGGGTCAAGAATTACTTCAGGATTTTAGAGATGCCATCCGGTAGTCTGCTTTTGCATTCAAAAGGGTTGAAGGCCGCTGCTACAAGAAAGCCTCTTGTCCACTGTGGGATTAGTCTTATGATTAAATACTTAGAGAGACTCCCCAGCATTTACAGGTCATTCGAACTATTCAAGTAGCTATGATTTATGCAATAAATTACAGCATGTTTATGCATATATAGGGATTTAGTTAACAGATAAATGCTAGCAGTACAAAAAATATATAATACGTGCCGAAGCTAATACAAACAGGCCTATTCATACTTGAAATGGGTAATGCACATGTACAGTCTTATAAACACTATAAAAATGTACTATGCATAATTAGGATCATTTCACATAAAGAAATAACAGGTGAGGTTTCAAAGGGGGGCTTGGAAGGATGGGATGAGACCTCTGTGGACGATTCTGCTTGTACGACGTATCCAGTAGAAGCAGAATGGAGAGTTTCATGGAGGAGTTATATATTTATTAGAAAATGTTGTTGTATGTGGATCTATGTAGTCTGTATTATACCTATGTCATCTTTTAGCTTTGCACTATTTAAATTTGCAGAAACCCCCGTATTTATCACATACCTTGCATGTACACCTCTCTGTTCTCTATATCGTATCTTAAATTTATTCTCTGTGTAATAATTCCGTAATTGTCTTTTGTCATGGTGCCTTCAACTGTAGCAAACTCTGCCAACACAAATCTCCACCAGCCTTGGTCATTTTGCAATAAAGATGCAATTCTTGTTGTGTCTTTATAATTTTGCAGGGGCCATAAGGGAAACTCCCTGTGGCTTATGAGTTTGGCTGTACTGGATTGCTAGTAATAAATCTCCTACTGTACTTCATTTTACGTTTTCTTCATCTGTTGACTTCCTGGTTCTGACATTGTGTTCTTGGTATTGGTCCTGCGCTTTATCCTGGTGCTTATCCTGATTCTTGTGGTTCACCCAACAAAGGAAGATGGCTACTACATTTTACCTCAGCCACAGCAGTTGCAACTCATGAATGAGGCCAAATGTAGTGATGGTGAGGCACAACAAAACTGGTTTCTTTGCATCAGTAGGGTGGCAGTACAGCATTTACAAATGATGCCGCGGATTATGTTGTCTGTGTTAAGAAATTTCAGCTATGCGATGGGTATGATTACTCAGTTAATTTCATGAGAAATTCAACAGTATTATAAAGTAGGGTTTGTGTTAATGAACTTGCTCGACTGTAGGCTAATGTAAGTGTCGTAAGCATGTTTAACGTAGGGTGGGCTAAGCTATGATGTTTGTTAGGTTAAGTGTACTGTATTAAATTGCATTTTTGCAATACGATGTTTTCGCATTAGGAAAGGTTTATCGGAACGTAATCCCGTCGTAACCTGAGAAACATCTGTAAATATCTGTATCTCTGAAAGTAACTGAAATTTTATACTTGTGATTTTCATTTCATTCAGAAAGTTGAATAGTGAAATAAAAAACAAGACCACCATGAGCACACTGTTGCCTCAAACCTCTGATACCAGGGTTCAATTCTTTGCTATGGATCCTTGTGTGTGGAGTTTGTATATTCTCCCTGTGTCATCATGGGGTTTCCTCCATGTACTCCAGTTTCCCCTTGAAGTTCAAAAACATGCTGAGTTCATTGGAGTTACCAAATTTGCCTGTAGGTGTGTATACATCAGTGAATGGTGTATGAGTGTGTGAGTGTGGGGTTGGCACCCCTTCCTGGGATGTTCCCCGCCTTGTGCCGGTAGCCTCCGGGATAGGGTGAGGACCCTCGTAATAGGATAAGTGCCTACAGAAAAAGTATGGATGGATGGATGGATGGATGGGCCACCATCAGCCAATCTGATTCCAGCAGCCATTTTGCGAGTTTTACAATAGCCCAATCATTATATGCACAAAATCCTGGCCAGGTCATGTATGTTATACACAAAGGTATTTGGCCATATGGCTCTGTCTACTCGTGCAGTTCTTAAAAATATAAACTATAAAAAACATGTTTTCCCAAGATTGCTAGTAATGTGTCCTCCCTATTTACTACATTGTTTTCATGAGCAAGATTTTCTAATCGAAAATTAGGTCATGTTTACACAGTGATTCAGGTCTCATATTGATACAAACCATCCAATATAGCAAAGCAAACAGTAGAACACGCAAACCTTTTAGAGAGAAACAGTCCATGCATATTTCATGGTAGATGCTTCAGATTTTAGTACAGTATATTCTCACTGTCAAGTATGCAATCATATGTTTTCATCAACCAGAGATAATCTGGATGGTATATGTTCATTATCTACTGATAGTATTTGACTTCTAATTCACTAATGAAAACACGTTTTATGAATTAATCGGTTTAGCTAGTATTTATGTTTGTATTTGTATTCATGATGGTCGTGTGTATGGATTTCTTTATTTTGCTAATCTTAACAACTTAATATTGATAGCTAGCTGGCAACAATCATTGTTAATTGTGAATATGAACTGAGATTAGTTCATATCTTGTTGACACTGACATGTTTGCCTTGCTGACAATGATTCAAGTAAGGTCATTGAAGCCATTAAACCGTTTACTGACGGCTGTGTAAAGAAAGGTTTCTAAAGGTGTTGCATTACATTGTTTTAGGTTTATTTTGTTGAGTATTTTCTGAGAAAATACATTTTTTCACGCTCCTGAAATAATGGAATTTTGTATTTTATTGGACAGTGATAATAAACTGTATTTGAGAACATATATCTCTTTATGCTAACATTGCTAGTTATTAGATTTGAGGATTGAGTGTATGAGTTCTGCATATTAAATAAAAAATCACATTAAATCAGGAGAGACATTGTGAGATGTATACTATTTTAAGCAAGCCTTTATGTTAAATATTATTCATGATGCTATTTTCTTCACATCCTTCTACCAAAAATGCCCAGTGGGCCACTAAAGTATTTAGTGGAACAAATCTTCCAGCATGTTTTAGAAACTACTGAGCCCAATGTGTCCTGCTGGTTTGTAAATGGAGGAGACCAATGTGCATCGTGCCAGGGATGTGCCTTCACCTCAAGCTCATTCGGTGTGACCAAACATACAAATCCAATCCAGTAGTTGATCATTTCATATGATTACCAGTAGGCCGACACATGAACTTTTACCTACACTGCTGTTTTCATTTTTGTAGCACCAGACCTAGTTTTTTGAAGCAAACATGTAAAGAACAGATACAATTAATATTTCCCCCTAGAGAGGTCAATACCACTATATCCTGGTACAATTCAAAACTGGTGTATCCCTAGGCCACATCAGATGAGAAAATAAGCAAATAAAGATGATTTTTTTTATTAAACGTTGTATATTGTATTATTATTGATTATTTCTCAGACAAACTTTAATGTGGCATGTTTCCTCCATTTTATGGGAATACAGGCCATGGTGATTCACTTGGTTTCTTCCTGCATCTCTTTGTGCGTAGATTTAACGATTCAGGGTTTGTATTTGTCACATGCATGAATGTCCTGCTACACCAGCAGTGAAATTAAATTTTCACTACTTCGGACTGTGCTACAAACAAAGTGTTAGGATAACAAAATAAAAATAGTATGTTAAAAATAAGTACTATAATATCCAAATATATGAAAGTATATAAAAAAGTAAAGATACAAAAATTATAAGAAAATATTTGAGAAAATATTTAGTGTGGGATTTGCTCATTTGACATAAACAAACTGTGCTCAATTCCCGTTAATTATTTGTAGTTCATTACATTACAAATATCATAAAGTTGTTTTTGTTAGCTCATATTAAAACAATATCTGATTCCACTGTGGCTTGCATAGACGGCTTTCAGTTTGCATGGCTCAGTTTTACTGATTTATTCAATTTTACTTGACACCCATAGAACCATGGCTGACTAATTCTCAGTGTTTTGGCAACTTAGAGCAGCAAATCAGATAATTTACTTCATGCGCTGACAATCTGAATAATCAGCATGAAATTATTTCAGTGTGTCATATTTTTTTAAATTATTTGTTCATTGAAATGATGACGGACCGACAGGAAGAAAATATGGGGTCTTAGTGTAATTTTCATAGTTAGGTATTCCACCTTACAATGTTAGGAGATCAAACTCAATAGCTGTGCAGTCCACAAGGTACAGGTAGGGGTAATCTCTTTAATCTATCAGCATTGTGTGAAATAATCTAGTACTGGTTTTTTAGCAAAATCCATAACAATGCCATAAATCATACATATATCTGTGTGTGTGTGTGTGTGTGTGCATTTTCTCGCTGGTCTAATGTCACATTAGTGTATATGAGTGAAATAGCATCTTTCTTGCAATTCTGCTGTCCTTCAAAGCAATTCAACATTAGTGGTTCTCTCAGCACTTGATTCTAGCTGGTTACAAATAGTAACAACAAATTAAAAATAGTAACAATGTCTTTATCCAAAGCAGGGTCACAGTAAGCCTATCCCAGTAAGTACGGAGCACAAGGCTCTGGGCAGCCTGCATGGGATACCAGTCCACCACCTGTCACATGCACAGTTTACTTCAGTGGGTAGCAGCGTTGCATGACTTCCTCTTGCATTGGGGGTTTGATTGCCAGCACTGCTCTGTGTGTGTGAGTTTGCATGTTCTCATCGTGTTGCGTGGACTTCATCCCAAAGATGTGCATGTTGGATAACTGGAGCGCATACATTTCCCATAGTGCATGATTGTGTGTGAATAAGCAGAGTGTCACGATCTAAGCCGGACGGAACAGCGATCGTGCGGGCAGGCAAACAAGAAACAGGCTGGAAGCCGCAAATCAGGGCAAATGAGGGGTTTAATCGAAACGAAGGAACGGACATTCACTAACATCAATGACAGACCAGGGAAACTGGGGAGACCAGGACTTAAAACAGGACAAGATTAATCAAAGTAATCAGACACAGGTGGCAACGATCGGGAAAGAACACGTGGGTATTCAGGGGGCGTGGCACACACGAGGAGCGGACGGGCCGGGCATCACACAGAGGACGGATGGAATTATTTATTTAGTAGACACTTTTCCCCCCAAGCAACATACCATTGGGTCGGATAATACACCACAAATAGACAATAATTTAACCTTATGTTTTTTGACCCTGTGAGGAAATCCAGGCAAGCACAGGTAGATAGCACATACATATGAGCCAAGACACAAACCCACAACTCTAAATGTTCTTTAATTCTTTCTAATTGCCTAGAGCAGAAAACTTTTATTGGCAAGCGTCGCTAAGATAATATACTACTGGAACAATTTTCAGTTATAATTATGTTAAGTTTGAAAAAAGTTACAACATAATATAAATATGTTGCAGCAGAATGACTTCCAGGAAGACATAAGCCCAATTTAATACGAAGAATATCATAACAAAATACAATTACAAAAATAACCAGGGTGTAATACATGTTTGTCAAACCAACAGACTGAAGATCACTTAGAAAAGTCAACCTTAATATCACTTTTTATTTTCCATAAAATTTGTTAAAATCTCATGGATCACAATCTTATCATTAATTTTTAAATACCATATCTGTCGCGACAGTGGGGCATGGTGTAGGCGTGAAGAAGGCGACGATCCACCGCCGGCTCCAAGAGACAAGGAATTTATTAAAGGAACTGAACACCGGCAAAGGCACAAAATAACAGTGACTATGAGGGGTCAAAAGCAAATGGGAAAAACAAGAAATAACTACAAGTAACACAGATGGGAAGCAGGGAACAGAACTAGGAGGACCAGCAAAGAAAGACACAGCAGCCACACACAGTAATGTTAGCAGAATGACTCACTCAGGCAAGCTATTAATTACACTTTGGCACACAGATAACAGGTTAACAAGAGGCAGGTGAACGATAACAGAATCAACCAATGAAATGAGACACAGATTAACAAGAAAGAGGTGGAATCAACAATGCTAATGGACACAGAAACTGGGAAATGTAGCAAATACTAAAGGAAAACAGCGCTAGGAGAAAATCAAGCCAGCCTCAAACCCACACCCAACAAAAGGGGAGTGGGGAATAGTGGGCGACAGCTTGGCCGGTTAAGCCACACAGTGGCCTGGGGGAGCAGGTATACATTCTAGGGACTATACAATAGAAGAGAGAACAGGGTGGCCAGCGACATCTGCTGGCCAGATGGGGACAAGACACATAGGACAGCGATGAACTGGGTCTGTATTGATAGTAGCTAGCAGGATTCAGAACAGATATATAATTAAAATATAAACCTTATGTGTGTATATTGTATATGCATACATACATACCTGGACAAGGTTTATATTTTAATTTTAAATATATATTTAATGTAATATGTATAGACACTGATGAGCCAAAACATTAGAACCACCCCTTTATATATATCCCAGACCTTGACAAACACTCTTTCACTAGTCAACATTATTCACTTCACAGATGGTTGCACATAAAGCTTTGGGTCATTGGTGTGTGTATCAGTTCTGAGTCTCTGCTGTCGTTCCCCGTGTGTGAGGTTTTCATGCTGAGGTGAACTGGAATTGCCAAATTGTCCAAAGGTGTGAATGTGTGTGTGAATGGTGTGTGAGTGGACCTGGAAAAGGTTGGTGCCCCATCCTGAGTTATTCCCTGCCTTGCAATTGCTCAACAATTGCTCCAGGAACAGACTGACCCCGCCTTCTGAATTGTACATTGCGTTGCCTAAATAAATGGCTTCTGCAGAAGAACACAGGCCACCCATTTACATGTAGATGGGTTCGGCCGTGAGTTGATTTTATAGAATGGGGAGGAGAAAGACCCAGGTGAGCAGATAGGGTCTTGCTAGTAATGTCTGACTGAGGTTTCTGATTATGTAGCGTTGGGCTCTCTGCCACTCGCATGCCACTCACTTTGTATAAATGTTGTTGTTATACTGGACCACTTAGCACTATGTCGAGAGTAGGCTTTTGGCCTCCAGCCTGAGCTATATACTGCTTTCGTATCGATTTTTAAGCTATTAGCAAAACTTGTAAGGAAATAACTGGAATCAACAATTGATTTGCCTTTTTATAATGAATACAGCCTCACAATTCTGTTTCAAATTTTTATGTGTAAATTGTGTCTGGTCTATATTTATTTGAACAGAGGCTTAAGATTAAACTTCTTCACAGGTCAACCTAAAACTACTGCTTGGATGTGTAATTCCTAAGCATAGTTTTGTTTTGTTCGTCATATATGTGCCTGGTCTCATTTCTCTGTCTGTGGGTCATGAATGAAAATGATTGTATATTTTGCTATTGTTAAATAAAACTCCTACTCGTATAACCAGAATTCTGACTGAAAAAATACACATATTCCATAGTGCATTGTTTTATGTAGTAACTGTGTGTTTTCTTCTTGCAGTTACTTTTGACCATTTCCAAATACTTCGAGCTATTGGGAAAGGGAGCTTCGGCAAGGTAATTACTATCAAGTTCTTTTGATCACACTCTATTCAAAGATAGTAGCAAAGCATAACCTGTTGGCTGAGAGTAATTTTAGAATCTTAAATGCAATGCATCACCACCATTACTGGAGAAGCATGTGGGTAATTAGATGGCACTAACTTGGCATGCACTCATTATCTTAAATATGGATGTAAAATAGCTTCCTAAAATGGGTCTTAAATAATCACATTGTTATTTAGATTAATTTTAACTACTGTTGCCATGGAAGTCAATTAATTTAATCACAGTTACATTTTTTTTTTACATCAGTCAGGATCTCAAAAAATTTAAACACTGTCTCATATAAAGCTATAACAATATTAATAGGAAAATCTTATTGAACACCAGGGAAATATATTTTATAAAATAATTTTATGAATTCCCTGCTTAGGGACCTGGCCCCGGATAAGAAGAGGAGAATGAATGAATGAATGAATGTTATAAATTCAATTTTATACTAAGACAGTTCAGTTAGAAATATTGGAAGGTTGGATTGATTAAATTCAACTTTGGTATGTTTTAACTTTTTAACGATTTGAGAGAGCTGTTAATAATATTTTGTGTGATTGTATATATTGTGTGTATTTGTCCTGCGAACGACTGGAATCCCATTCGGGGTGAATTCTGGCCTTGTGCAGCCTAATGCCTGAGATAGGTAGGTTAGATCATTAAGATTAGCCGAGTTTGCAGTCTACATGTTATGGCCCTCTAAAGTGACAAACGGCAATAGTGATGGTGCCCTGTGATTGTATGGCATCTCATTCAGGATGTTCCCCTTTTTTGTGCCCGAAGTTGTCTGGGACTGTCTCCAGGACCCCCATCTCCATGAACCCTTACTCGATAAAGTAATAGAAAATCTAATAGATTTGAAGATATTTGTTTCAGAAATAGCTGAGCTATATTCGGTAGAATGTTCATGAAGGCAGCTATAATCGTAAGTCATTTTAGTTTAAATGCCAATTAGCAATTTGTATCAACTATAATATATGTAAAAGTATCGGGACACTTGGCCATTACACCTACAGGAACTTTTATGACATCCCATTCTAAATCCTTAGGCATCAATATGGAGTTGGTCCCACCTTTGCAGCTATACCAGCTGTCACTCTTCTGGGAAGGCTTTCCACAAGATTTTGGTGTGTCTGGAAATTTTTGCCCATTCATCCAGAAGAGCATTTGTGAGGTCAGGCACTGATGACGGACGTGAAGGCCTGGATCACATTCTCTGTTTCAGTTCATCCCAAAGGTGTTTGATGGGGTTGAGGTCAGGGCTCTGTGTGGGCCAGTCAAGTTCTTCCACACCAAACTCAACCCAACCATGTCTTTATGGACCTTGCTTTGTGCACTGGGGCACAGTCATGCTGGAACAGAAAAGGGCCTTCCCCAAAGTTGGGAATATAGAATTGTTCAGAATGTGTTAGTATGCTGAAGCAGTAAGTGTTCCCTTCACTGGAACTAAGGGGCCTAACCCAACCCCCGACAAAGAACCCCATACCATTATCTCTCCTCCACCAAACTTTACAGTTATTATAATACAGTCAGGCAGGTAATGTTCTCCTGGCATCTGCCAAACTCAGACTCATCCATCAGACTGCCAGACAGAGACGCGTGATTCCTCACTCCACAAAACACATTTCCTCTGCTCCAGAGTCCAGTGACAGCGCGCTTTACACCACTCCATCCAATACTTGGCATTGTGCTTGGTGCTGTGAGGCTTGCATGCAGCTGCTCAACCATGGAAGCCCACTCCATGAAGCTCCCGGCTCGCAGTTTTTGTACTGGGGTTAATGCCAGAGAAAGTTTGGAACTCTGCAGTTATTGAGTCAACAGAGTGTTGGTGACTTTTACACACTGTGTCCCTGGGCATCATTGTCTGTGGTCTGTCACTTTGTAGCTGAGTTTCTGTTGTTCCTAAATGCTTCCACTTTGCAATAATATCACTTATAGTTGACCATGGAATATCTAGCAGGGAAGAAATTTCACAAACTGACTGGCATCCTATGAGAGTACTGTGCTTGCATTCACTGAGCACATCACTACAACCCATTCTTTCACACTTTTGTAAACCTGACTGCATGGCTAGGTGCTTGATTTTATACACCTGTGGCAATGGGTCTGAATGAAACCATGTTCCTTCACCTATGACAACCGACTATTTCGTGTTGGGTGGGGGCCAACCCCTTGCATGCCCCTGTTTCTCAAATGCAATGATGGCAATGCTCAATTTAAAAACACCAGATGAAGTCAAATGTGTTCCACGGACTCCTAAGTCACCAGATCTATGAATTATTGAACCTTAAAGGGAAGTTTTATACTATTGAGTACCAAGTAGATTTGTCATTCATTCCCCAAAGAAGTGAAAACCTTTCTTCTTACAAACAGGACCAATACACATAGTTCAATACACTGATACGGTAGCATTCTGAGAAGGAGGCAAGGTGTTTTGAAAGCAAAGCACATATACAAGAAGCAGTCTGGAGATATCAGTTACCCTAGCTATTCAAATCACGGTCCTCGAGGGCCGAGTCCTGCTGATTTTCCAGCCTTCCTTTACCGGTAAGACAGGTGTGAATCCTCTGTGGCCAATCAGAATCAGTAATTATTAAACCTAGTAAATGGGAGAACTGAAAACAAGGCCTGGATTTGGAATCGAGGTCCTGATTTGAAGAGTCCTGTCTTGGCTCCTGGAAACCTGAATGATATGAGGGGAACATGCAAGCTACGGTCCGGATAGAGGAGAGGGTGAACAGCTCCAAATAAAAGATATTTTGTTGCAACACTTGCTATTGCTGAATTTCAACACATCTGTAATATGAAGTACACAGACTTACAACAAAAGAATGGCTTATACATTTCTAAATAATAGTCCTGTAATCTTATTTAAAAAATGACCTAAAAGGAGATCCCATAAAAATTTGTGGTCTACAAAATATTCGTTAAACTGAGTGCACTCGTATGTGCTCAATAACTAAAATAATGTCGATTTTTCCTAAAACACATTAAGGGTAGTGTGTTTGTATGTCCTGCGTATACAGAAAGCAAGGGGAAAAAATCAAGCATTTATGCAAAGCTTACATCAGAAGCTATATGTCTATATTCAGTTTTCTTCAAAAGCAATCTATCATTATAGTTATAATGTGGAATGTAGTAATGGTTTACACAGGGGCTGTGAATCAGATTAACAGGTAACTGCAATTACTGTGTCTCACACACTGAAACTATGACCAACATATATTCACAACCTGTATAGTGCAATGCCCTGTGAGGAGTTGACACCCAGTCCTGGATTATTACCTGCCCTGCGCCCATAGCTTCTGGGATAGGCTCCAGACGCCCCGACCATGAATAGGACAAGCAGGTATAGAAAGTGCCTGGGTGGCTGGATGAGCAGTACAGCTTTTGAAGATCATGATTAAATTTAATATGCATCATTGGTACTATGAAGAATCACTGAACTGACCCTTAATATTTCAGGAAATTAATTAAGCTGCATTTCTTCCACCTGTAGGTGTGCATCGTACAGAAGAGAGACACAGAGAAGATGTACGCCATGAAGTACATGAACAAACAGCAGTGCATAGAGAGAGACGAGGTCCGAAACGTCTTTAGAGAGCTAGAGATCCTACAGGAAATTGAACATGTTTTTTTAGTAAACCTCTGGTGACTATCCTGTGTTTTTCACCTCTTCTTCTTTGTGTTTTGCATGTTGTGTCTCCAGTTCATTCAAATGAAAGTGTCAGCAGAATCGAAGGCATTCTTTGGTAAATGTTTCTATGGCCAGTTCTGTTTTCGGAGGGCCAAGGTGCATGCAAGCTTTCATAGCAGCATACTTTACTCAGTTTATACTTTGTACAATTGCATTTTTCAAAAAAAAAAAAAGATAAATGTTCTGGTAAAAGTTGTTAAAAAAGTACATATTGGAAAGTAAAAAAGCACATATTTTGAGTGAAATTGAATTTGCTGATAAATTAGTATATAATAATAAGCATTTGTTAAAACAGCAGGACACATTTCTGTGGTCTGCTGGACTGAGTTCAGAAGTTCTGCAATAAGTTATATGACTAGACATTTATAATGTTCTTATGATGGTACTTAATTATGAAAGATCTGTATTTTAACATATAAAAAGATTATATATCTATATATTATATACTTAGCTTGGTTTGTCCAACATCTATTTGTTTTGGAAGTATATGTAAAATATATAAACGTTTTGAGACTTATATTCTTATACTTAAGAAAAACCTATATACTCATATGAAATCCTATAAACATATATGTAAATATAAAATTTGGTGACACTTTGGTTAGGTATTTAATGTTCTCAACCCTATTTTTTCCATAAGCCATGTTAATTATTATATTACTATTTCTAATTGTGCAAAATATAAGGGAACATGTCTATTGTATTACAGTGTTATAGCAGTAAGGGGTGAATGTAACTTATCAACCACTCAGGAAAACATTCTTAGGTAAATCATTCAAAAGGAATTTTCGTATGATTTTCTCATAATATGCCCAAAACAAGATTTAAGCGTTCATCTGGTGATTGTGGTTCAAATGAAAATTCAGGCTTGAGTTAATCACCACTTCTTCATTTTGTTTGACTGCCAATGGTGTCCTTGAAATTCTTTGCCAGCACTAAAGCTCAAACGCATCAATACTCTTCCTGTCCTTCTTCGCGATCCAACTTACACAGGAAATACCATATTCGGCACAACTGCAGTCTTAGGGATACGTCAGTACTTTTAAAGATTGTTTTCTAGGTACTTCATCACAGCTCTACCAAGTGCCAGTTTGCGATGTATTTCCTGATTGCTCGATCATTTGTAGCTGATGATTATTCCCAAGCAGCAAACGCTGTCTTCATCATCAATAATACTGCCACAAATGCAAATAATGTATAACAACAAACACCAATCATCCTGAAAACAATCATTCTGTAATTTCGACGAGCCAAATGCAAGACCATCATTTCCGTTCTTCAGACCTAACAAAACTTTACCAAAAGACAGTTAAGCTTTTAAAATAATGTTATAGTATTCAGATAGCAGTTTTTATAAGAAACCTTTCAAAATTATCATTTATGAAATGTAGCCATGGCACTGAGCACTGTAGCCGTGAGGCTGTTGTTCAAGAATGGGTCAGAGGACTGAAGTTTGGGAATTTTGTGATCACATTGCTAGTTAAGTAGCCAGTCTTAGAGGCTTATGTAGGCCACACTAAATTCAGACTATTTTATGCTTCCTGAAATAATGTTTCATTCTGACCTGATTATGTCAGTGAGTTTTCAGCCACTTTACACTTCATCACCCTCTATGTCCAGACCCAGCATGCACCTGGCTCCTCAGGAAGGCTTCTGGTGGGCCTGAACTTTACCCATATTAATGTCAGTGGTGCTGCATATCCACAAATGAGGTTTTGTTTTTGGGGTCAAAACTGTACTATTTCTCCCAATAGTGATTGAATCCTTTTCATTTTCCTGCCACTTACTTAGATCCATTTACTTTTATTTAATTATAATCAGTTTGGGCATACACACACACACACACACACACACACACACACATATATATATATATATATATATATATATATATATATATAGGAAAAGCTTTGTGGTTGAAATGTGTGAATGTTCTGAATTCCAAAACCTATCGGACCCGACTGGAGAATACTGGCTTGTCACTCAGTCTTCCTCTTAGGTTCTTACAGTGAATTACCATACAGGGTTACCATACAGTCTTTCTCCACAGGTGTGACCTCTTGGGAAATCTGTGAGGTTTTAGCAAGACGATCAATCTAATACTATTAGATTAGCAGACACTCTCTGGTTGTCTAGATTTCATTGCATTGTCACAGTCTGGCCTGCAAGTTGCCTTTCACAGATAGGTAGCAAGCTTTGACAAACAGAAGAATGAAATACATTTTCAGTAAACATACGGATGAGGGAGGGAGAGGTAATGTGGTCAATATGCTGCTATTATTAAGCCAAAGCCTGGCCTGCTCATGTCATGCTTTAAACATTTAGCATGTTATTAAAAATGTTAAATAAATGAATGTTTGTTTTAGTACTAGCACACGCTGATATTTGAAATTTTAAGTGACTGTATCAGCTGTGAGTGAGACTTGTTTTTATGATGGCTGAAGACCCAGCAAGTCATTCACAGTGTAGGGAATTCTAACTTCTGTTTTTATCCTGCTGTAGGTATTCCTTCCAAGATGAAGAAGATATGTTTATGGTGGTGGACTTACTTTTGGGTGGAGATCTGCGCTACCATCTAAGGCAAAATGTCCAGTTCACTGAGGAAGCAGTAAAACTCTACCTTTGTGAGATGACCCTGGCACTTGACTACCTGCAGACTCAGAATATTATCCACAGGTACAAAGACTCATTTACACTGGCCCAACGAGGTGCTATTACTGTATAGTCATCTATAAAATTACCTGAAATCATGCTTTACAAACAAACAAATGAACAAACAATAGCAAGAGCAATAACAACAACAATAATAATAATAATAATAATAAAGTGTTATAGATAAATAATTTATTAATCTCTTTTGCATTTTTCCATTTTGCTTTTATAGTACAGGCTACCCCAGTGAGCAAAGGGCTCAATGTCAGAGGGCACCCTAAATGGGATGCCGGTTCATTGCAAACCACACAGGAAAGGAAATCACCTTTGAATTGCAAAAGCAAACCTACACCACATTAGGAGGCGATGCAAACTTTCCATTCATGCTCTCTAGCCATCCAACAAAATATCAATATACTAACGCTCCACAAAATAGCTTTAAACATTCCTTGACAGCCTTTTGCACAATACTCCACATCTGCATTTCTACAGGAAAAAGTGCTTTTTGAAAACTTGACCTCCTCTTTTTTCTCTTACTAACAGCCCAGTCTCACACTCAGTACTTTTCCAGCTGGGAATTATACTGGCTCTGTAGACAGTACTTACACTTGACACTGGCTTTCAGAACTCAATCTCCCAGTTGCAAGAATTAAATGTCATTTGCCACTTGCACCAGTGACTCCAGTTAAGCAATAAATGTTGACTTAAGGATGTGCACTCAAAAACCAAAAGTGATAAAGTCAAACTATTTGAATAGCAGTTAAAAATTTCTAGTCGTAACAATTTACTGTGTTATTTTCTGCCCCCTTTAAGGGATGTTAAACCAGACAACATCCTCCTGGATGAACAAGGTGAGGAATCATTTTCCTTCTCTCCAGAAATGCATCGTTTTCTACATGCAATGTGTGAACAAGTATATGTGTCCATGTCATACTTCGCTTACCCCCCACGACAGAACAATGAATGGAACAATCCTATTTCCTGATCATTGTTTATCTATGTGTTGTTTCCTGTTTCTATATATAAATCCCTAATGTAGTTATGTTGGCTGCCATGTTTCGTTACCTCTTCCCAAGCTGCAGCCTGAGCATTTAGTTAATGGGGTTTTCTGTGTATGACTTAGGCCTGCCTTCCCTGCAGTACTTAATTGGATTACCCTTCACCACACATTTTTGTGCCTGATCAACCTTAGCATTGAATTTGTATTTTTGGAGTAATGGCAACAAACACATGTATTGCTGTATGTTCTGTATGTTGTGGTTAAACAAATACATTAATGGATTATGAACTCTAAAACAGAAAGAAGAGATCCGATAAAATATATGGAATATATATTAGGCAAGAAACAGTAAGCGGCTCATTCTCATCCTTTACTGAGATTCTGTTTCTGTCTGCTACAGATTATATTTAATACAGGAGCATTGCACAGCCCAAATGGCATCACATGGAACTGCCACTATACTTTAAAGCTAATGGGACTAAAATTCAAGGGCACAGTGTTCTATTTAATGCAGTTTTCTGTATCTCTCCATCTGCTATATGGGCAAATTACTGTAAAATGTTTTAAGCTGTCAGACACACCATGTCATAGGTTTTTGCCTCAGTCTTTCCCTTCTGTGGAATCCTACCTGTAATTCCTACCCAACCGACCCCACTGATTTGGAGTGATATAAATGTGACTGCACTAAATGTAAAATATGCCAAACTGTGTATCTGGTATTTGGACAAGCACAATAGTGAGTTAGTTTTTATGGATATTTGTTTTGTGAAATTTTTAAAGTTATTTGTTTTCATGAATTAAAAAAAGAAAAGCTAGTGTTCCTCCTAACTCCGAGCACAGTGGGTATCGTGCTCAGCCTGCTTGTGCTGACGTGACAGGAAGACAATAGGACAGTGAAGGAGAGAGAGCACAGACTGCAAAGGAGCAGCTCAGTCTGATCAAAATATAGGCAAAACTTAGTACACTGCAAGGCAAAGGGAAAAAAACTTTATTTTAGAGCTGAAAAATCCTGACTGGAGTAGGACACTGCAGATATAAGCCTAACTTATGCATAACTTATAATACCAATTATACTTGATAATGATAATAAACATATATTTTGTGCATTTATTATTCACTTTTCTGTAATTTTAATGTATATTCTCTCTCCTATATAAAGTATCTTATGTTTCAAGAGACTAAAGGTAATATACAGGTGCAGCATACCATATAGATATGTATAGGTTTGAGTGTGGATTCATAACTGAATTATTTACAATAATTTTTATTATAAAAATTATCTTTTCGATGATGTTTATGATTTGCATGCATTTTTGTGATCTCTTTGTTTTACTTCGTGATTCCTACAGGACATGCTCATCTTACTGACTTCAATGTTGCAACAATTATAAAGAATGGGGATAGAGCTACTGCCATGGCTGGAACCAAACCGTATATGGGTAACAAGCTTCTTCAGTCTCAGAAGATATGAAATGTGTTCATGTGGGAGTGCACTTATTTTACTGTTATAAAGAGTGAATAATATAGTAAATGAATACAGGATTATGCTCTACAGTATATTCTTACAATACCAGTCAAACATTTTATAATTCTGTCATGCAAAAATCCGGGCTTATATGAGAAACACTTTAAGTGCTCGGTCCTCTGTTTCAGGTCTCAGGTCTCCAGGGAAATTGATTACTTTTATTTATGAAGGGAATTATGTTGCTTTTATGTATTTATGCATTATGAATTTAGCTCTATTTATCATTTGAATGCAAATGAGATATTCTAATCCAGTTTCGTAAATAAGCTGAAATTGTATGAGAATGCAAACTGCTTCTTCTGATTTCGTAGCGACAGTTGATTTACTTTTATCTTAATGCTCATTTTAATTTTCCTAAACAGCCCCAGAAATATTCCAGTCCTTCCTGACAGGGGGAGCTGGTTATGCCTTTCAGGTGGACTGGTGGTCACTAGGGGTCACTGCTTTTGAAATCTTCAGGGGATGGGTAAGCATTTCACCGATGTCCTTGGTGGAGGAATTTACTTTACAGTTCGATTCAGGAATTTGTATATTTATTTGTATATAGCGCCTTTCACAACACATTTGCCCCAAGGCACATAAGAAGACTGTATGTCAATCTATTATTAGTACATAAAAACTAAACAGTTTATTATACTTCAACTTTGCAAAACAACAGATTTTTGAAATGATGGATTTTCTCTCTTTATTGCTGTCTAAACTCTCAGAGGCCCTATGAAATCCACTCCAATAACTCAGTGGAGTCTCTTATCCAGTTATTCAGCACAGTGAGTGTGCAGTACTGCCCTGCCTGGCCTAAAGACTTTGTGGCTCTGATGAGGAAGGTAAGACTGAGGCCAGTCACTATCCATCCATCTTCTGAAACCTCATTGCCCCATTGAGGGTCACAGGGGGTCGAGAGTCTAAAGACACAAGGCAGGGAACAACCCAGCATGGAGTACTAACCCACTGCAGGGCACACTCCATGCACACCTGTGGGCAGTCTGGTAAATCCAATTAACTTCAGCATGTTTTTTAGACTGTGGGGGGAGAAACCAGAGTACCCAGAGGAAACCCCACAATGACATGGGGAGAACATGCAAATTCCACAAACATGGAACCCTGGCGGAGACTCAAACCCAAGTCCCAGTGGTGTGAGACAGTAGCGCTAAGACCTGCACCAACACACAGTTACTATCATGCTTTTCCAAAGACAGCTTCACGTTATTTCTCTAGACTGTATAATATCATTGTGTTTCCCATATATACTTTTAAAATGTTAATATTATGCAATTTTATTCTAATTTACACTATATGTACACCTTCAGAAAACAGGGTACAGCCCTGGCACAGTTTGTTTCCCAAGGTACAAAGAACATCAATGTACCCCAAATGGTTTTCTGTGTGTCCCAATAATTTTCTCCATATGGTGTTTGTGTGTATATATATATATATATATATATATATATATATATATATATATATATATATATATATATATATATATATATACACACACTGCATATATTGGATATCACTATAATATTGTATATTATTAAAATTATGCACTTGTTTGAGATCAGTTACCAGTAGGACCCACTTTTTCCTCCAGAGCTGTTACAAAAGTAATTGAGCTGTGGATAGCAGAGAAACTTCTCTGCACACCGTTGTTGTACTGAGCTGCTATTTTTGGCATTTTAGCTTTAACGAGTCCAGCCTTCTCCCCTGACCTCTCTCATTAACGGGGTGTTGTCGCCTGGAGAACTGCCGCTGACTCAGTGTTTTTTTGTATTTTTCACTATCGTCTGTAAACTCTAAGCACTGTAGTTTGTGAAATTCTCCGGATGGCGGCTGTTTCTCCGATACACGTGTGGCACCAGCAATAACACCATATTGAAAATCACAAAAAAAGGGAAATATAGCAAGTCCTTTGGCAAAATATGTGTTTCATTTATTGGCAAATCTAAACACAATAAAGTGCATTTCGTTTAATGTTTTCCTGAAACATGTTAATTGGAGATTCCAATAGGAATCTATCGATCCCCAAGGAAACAATCATATTTTAGTTAATGATTTTCATTTGGGGGGCGGCATGGTGGTGCAGTGGTTAGCACTGTTGCCTCACACCTCTGGGACCTGGGTTCGAGTCTCCGCCTGGGTCACATGTGTGTGGAGTTTGCATGTTCTCCCCATGTCGTCGTGGGGTTTTCTCCAGGCGCTACGGTTTCCCCCCACAGTCCAAAAACATGCCGAGGCTAATTGGAGTTGCTAAATTGCCCGTAGGAATGCATGTGAGAGTGAATGGTGTGTGAGTGTGCCCTGCGATGGGCTGGCCCCCCATCCTGGGTTGTCCCCTGTCTCATGCCCATAGCTTCCGGGATAGGCTCCGGACGCCCCCACGACCCAGTAGGATAAGTGGTTTGGAAAATGGATGGATGGATTTTCATTTGTTTGTTCTGCTGACATATAAAGGGCTATTTGTTTCGTCAGTTAACTTGTGATTTACTCTAATGGTCAGTTCATAAAAAGACATAATGTTAATTTTATTCCCAATTATATCTCCTTTGTGTTTTTGTAATACATAAACTAGAAAATATAAAGGAATAAACGAAGATTCAAGGAGAAAATGTAGGCAAAGAAATGTAAAGAAGAAATGGTTTGTTATCTTTTATTATTAGGGGATGGGTTTTTCTAGCAGTGGAAATGGTATTAATAATACACTGTTTGCACTCCACAGCTGCTGACTGTCAACCCCGAGCATCGTTACTCGTGCCTCTCCCACATGCAGGCGTCACCTTACCTGCTAGATGTGAACTGGGATGCTGTTTATGAGAAGAAGGTGGAGCCAGGGTTTGTACCTAATGTAAGTATGACCAAAACACACACATGCTTACACAAACACATAAGCAGACTCACAGATATTTAATTGTAATATTTTAATTTAATATTTTAATTGTAATATATTGATTTGTATATAGAGCTTCATTACATAGCTTCCGTAGATGATTCCTGTATGTCTTACTATTACAGAAAGGTCGTTTGCATTGCGATCCGACTTTTGAGTTAGAGGAAATGATTCTGGAATCCCGACCTCTTCACAAAAAGAAAAAGCGTCTTGCCAAGAACAGGTCTCGAGATAACAGTAAAGACTCCCAGTCTGTGAGTAGCATGACAAAACTCATGAGATCTCTTCCTCAAAATGTATTGGACCAAAACAAGACGCTTAAATCTCTAATGTTGTTAGTCGTTAGGAAAGAGGGTTTTCAGAAAAATCACATGCCTTAAATACGTCTAAATAAGTGCAAATATATTTTCCTGAAATTATTCTTGAGGGACAAGTAATTTAGCACAAAGTATTGAATTGACCTTTCCATGAAATTCACCAATTTTGTTTTTTATTGTAGAAACTACAAATGGCTTTGACATATAAATGTACATGCTTGTGCATGGTCTTAAAAATATATACATGCTTGTGCATCTATGCTAAACATAGATGCAGAGTTCTGCAGCAGAAATGTAACAGCAATGGTAACAGTTATGCGGGTAGCACTGCTGCTTCACACCTCAAAGGTTTTGATTCCTGCCTCTGCAGTGGGTGTATGTGATTTGCATGTTCTCCCAGGTCTCCTTGGCATATACTGATTTCCTTCACAGTCCATAGATGCGAAGTTAGACTGATTGGTATCTCTGAGTTGTACATAGTGCCTGAGTGCGTGCGTGCGTGTATGTGGCCTGCTATTGACTGGTATTCTGTGAAGGGTCTTGCAATGCCTTGGGTCACACACGTAGGGTATACCTATCCTTATGGGGCCCACTCATTCACTTTCATGGGAAAAATGCTAACGCTAACTATGACAACCTTAACCCCTACCCAACTCTAACCATAATCATAAGTAACCAAGCAAAATTTTGTGTAAAAGTTTTTGCATTTTTAACCTTTTCATAGCAGTCACTGATTTTTATAAAATAGAGTTTTCCCTTATGGGGACCAGGAAACCGGATATTTATCACGTAATGGGGACATTGTGTCCCCATAAGGATAGGCATACTTGCTCACACACACACATACACACATGTCGGGTAAACATATCTTTATGGGGACCGCTCATTCATTTCTATGGGAAAAATGCTAACGCTAACATCACAGATGTTTATTAAATTGAGTTTTCCCTTATGAGGACCAGGAAACTGTTATCCATTACTTAATATTTTTTTAATGATTATGATCTTCCTCCACTAATAATTGCATTCCTGTTATTAACAGTCTTGACATTTAAACATTTAATAGCCATAGTATATCTGTCTTCGGAATTGTTACTCTTGTAATGCTTTGAGATGTTTTGCAATAATTATACCTTCTCTGTACCTAGGAGAGTGACTATCTTCAAGAGTATCTCGAAGTAGTGCAGCAAGAGTTTAAGATCTTCAACAGAGAGAAGTAAGAAAATTCAGAGTATTTCATAACAGCAACATGCTGTTGTCTATAGACATCTACATGACTTCATTCTAATGGGATCCCTAGTGTTTTCATAGAAAAAAAATGTAGGACACTATGCTCCATTTAGAATTCAGTAAACATGGCTCCCCTTTCCAACACATGTGATTTTTCCAGTGTTGTGCCAAGCAAGAATGAAGGAAAAGCTGGCTGGATTTATTCTTCATTCCATTGTAATAAAAGGCCTTGCTGCGATTTTGACAGTAAGGTGGTGACAGAATTTTTTTTTTTTAGAAAATGAATGTGGTGAGGGTTATCTACTTGTGATTAGTTACTGCAGTGCTGATACCATGGAATAGTTTCCAGGTAGCCAGCGAGTCATATACTGTAGCTGTAGAATGTTAATGACTGAAGACTGCAGAGATGAAATGTTTTTCGTATGAGATTAATGACTCCAGGGCCCACTGGGGAAATCTCTGCGGAAACAGAGAAAAATGATTGGACGTGTGTATTTAATATTGTTGTTTTCCTTTCAAAAAATGTATGAAAAAAGCTGTTTTATGAATAATCTCTTTATAGAACCATCATTTACTATTTGAAGACACAGCGCTTAATCAATCCAGAAATTCAATATCACAATGGTTGAGTTCAAGGCAGTCTCAGATTTTGAGGATTCCTGGAATGGAATAGGGACAGAAACCTTCATGGTCTATCATCCTTGGACATTCTTTATATCACAACTGAAGTAGAAATCTTTCTGATATGGTTTGATACGACTTGGACTGGCTCAGCAATAGAATTCGACAAATTTTATCGGGGGTGGTGTCCCCTGTTTCTGCAGACTGAAAGTAACAACCCTAACTACAGTGTAACACTGGTCATAGGCGTGGCCATTAAGAAATTAAACAATGTTCATTATATGTACATATTACTTTATTGTGCTTCAATTATTTTCCCATGGCAACCCAAAGTCAATTTTCTGGCTACATCACTGATATATTACATCTTGATTTCTTTACATGTATTTCAGATTGAAAAAGAGCCAGGAGGAGAGCCTTTTGTCCAGAGGAGAAGGTGAGGGAGAAGCTACTGATACGGCAGAGCAAGGCATGGAGGACGAGACAGAACCAGAGACATCAGCCCTAAACATGTGTCGCTCTATCTGTTCATCTTCTGGAAGTTGCTAGCACCACCTAGTGGAGATGTATTGCTTCAACTTAATCCTCTGATATGTTGCACTATACCAGTGGTTCTCAAACTCGGTCCTCAGGCCCCACTGCCCTGCTTGTTTTCCAGCTATCCCTGCCCTACACACTGCTGATTACCTGGATCAGGTGTGTTCAGTCAATCAGAAGCTGAAAGACAGCTGGGACTTGTGTGTGGGGCAGGGATAGCTGGAAAACAAGCAGGGATAGCAGGAAAACAAGCAGGGATAGCAGGAAAACAAGCAGGGATAGCAGGAAAACAAGCAGGGCAGTGGGGCCCAAGGACCGACTTTGAGAACCACTGCACTATACTGACAAAACGTATAGATACCTGTAGCTTGTAGTTTGTAGCTATGATGGCGGAGTCCTTCTAACACCGTCCATTTCTCCATCGCTGTAGCACCAACACGTGTGACTTTAGGAAATTCCTACTGGTCCCGCTTTCTGTTCTGTAGAATAGGGTAAGATCTCTATGCAATATTAAGCATGAATAATGACTTAATCTTGGTGGAATGGCTATTAAACCCATCAAAGTATGAGCACGATAACACAGTATATGTATAAGAAGCTTTCTGGGTTTCAACATTGAGATGTATTCTTTTCATTCTGCTACAATTTCCTTGCTAAATAGTACACGTTTCTCTGTTTAATTAGGGCAGCTAAATGCTGAAATATTTGTTGATGTTTTACAATTTTATGATATTCTATCATTATACAGTACATTCAGTACTGTTTGAATTTCTTATGCAAAACATGTAAGAAATATAGATTTAACTCATTGGACTTTCTGGTGTAACAAGGGCATATTCAAGTGATAATAGAATGTAAACTTAAGGAACCTCACCTGTCATTAAACATAAATCTGTTAATAGAACTATTTAATTCTCAATTTCTAACAACAGCTGCAATTAATCACACAATGTGCTGCTAACCTTTTAATGAGAAAGTACCCTTTTGCCCTCTCTATTGTTTAGGCACCCAATGAAACCTGATAGAATACTAAAGTATATGATTTCATTTAGCCATTTTAGTTCCATATAGATTAAATCTATAGCAGTTTAGTAGTGTGTGAAAAAGAATTCATGATGACTGTTTAACATACATACATGTAAATATTATTAACAGTGTAATGCCTTCACCACAGTTATATGTGGAATTTACCAAAACTGTTATGTAGTGTGTTTTCATACAGAGTTTTCCGGTGTATAGGCAAGAAAAAATGTGTTTCTTGTTTGTCACAAAAATGCTTTACATAATATCATATTTACATTTTGTAAACAACTTGTTTAATATGGATTTGATATGAATGTTTGACAAAATTGTCAAAATTCATAAATATCAATATAATGCAGTTAGCTAAATCAAATAATCCGGAGGATACTTTGACTCCGTTTATCTTTTCGATAATATCCTGTTGAATTGTATGCATCAGTATTTGTAATGACTGACAGCCTTTTGGTCCATTTGGTGTCAACTTCATGCAGTAATAATATTCATTTGCTGTATATACATACACTGCTTTTGTTAGTTTGGTTAAAAAACAATGATGCATACCATTAATTTAGCAGTGACATCTTCCATATTTAAAATAGAATTAAATGTACAGTACATGATGAATAATTTCACTACATGTATTTTAATATGAATATCTGAACAATGGCTTTGTAAAAATGGTCTGCAAAGGAAATGTATGTATATTTAAACAACGTTTGCAAGGTATAACATTCAATATCAATGGGCATGTATTGAAGTAAAATTGAAGTAAAGTAAAGTTTTTGACTTGCTATATATATATATATATATGTGTATATATATAGCATCATCATTGACATGGAAACATCTATTTAAATTACTTTGTAGGAAGAAAATTAACATCATTAAATATATTCATGCACTTCACATTTTCCATACTACTTTAAAATCGGCATTTTCCAGTTACCTTTTCATTATGAATGCACTTGCAAGTTTTTTGTGTATTTAAGCATACTCTTCAGCTAAAAATAAACTTTCCTATTACATAATTTGTCAAGTATCTTTATTGCCATCCATCCATTCATCCATCTTCCAAGCATTTGCAACTGAACAAAGAGGACAGCCAGTGTAACAGTGGATTCTGCATGTGAGATGCTTTAGATGGTATAAACAATTGCTGAACACTGGAAGCACAATGAAAAGTGGGAATTGTAGGTTTGTGGTAATTGAAGCAGCTCCTGCCATTCAGCACAGGGCACAATCACACCCAGGATGCCAGTTGATCACAGCAGAAAACAGACACCAACCAGACCATGGATATTCAAATAACTGTTCTCAAGGGATGAGTCCTGCTGATTTCCCAGCCTTCCTTTACCTGTGAGCTAGATGTGAAGCCTCCGGCCAATCATAATCAGCCATCATTAAACTAACTACCTGGGAGAACTGAAATGACGGCCTGGATTTGGAATCGAGGGCCAGATATGAAGACCCCTGAACTAAAGTAACTTAATTTCTTTGCACTGTGGGAGGAAGAAGAGGGAAACTGCATATGCAGTCACAGCGCTTTAATAAGCTTTAGATAAAGTACAATAGTGTGTGTTTAAGGTCATGATCTTTAACTTACCTGAAAGAGCTGCATCACAAATTATAAAGAGCTTTCTTAAAAGTGTGTGTTTTACTTAATATTATACATGCGTACATAGATCTTTTCAGAGTTCCCTTAAAAAAAATGACTTATTTTCTCATAAATCGGAGGATAACATCAAGTGACCTTCAAAAGCGAATGGGAAACATTAAGCGCAGGTGGGAAGTACATTATTCACAGACACACACCCATAAATTGAGAAATGAGTGAGACAAAAAGTTTTACTGTGATCCCTTCATTTTTTTCCAGAGCTCTATATGCTACATAAACAATGGAAGTAATTACTAAATTGTAGATCAGTGTTCTGCTTCAGTAACACTCCTATGTTATTTACTTTATTCTCATAATGAATTAGTCTAAAACTCAGATATTGTAAATGTATCTACACTAAATAAATACCTTAACTTTCAGATCTATATATAGTTCTAAATAATTTGAATTTTGATTAGATCAATCATTATGCAGTGATATGCTATGAACGTAAGTGCAGTGAGTATGTAGAATAAGATGTTTCCTCTTTTACTGTGTGTTACGGGGTTTTCTGTTCTGTATCTCAGTATCTGCTGCATGTATTCATAAATGACGCTACACATTATTCTCATATAAAATGCATTTTATGATATTTAAATACAAAAAAATGAGAAACATGTTTGAACAAAGGCAGAACAGACTGGATCAAGATAGAATTCTTCTGTTCAAAGACAAATATAAGGTGGTTTGTTTTTGATTTTTTTAGCGTATCTCAATGTAGTCTTGCATAGCTAGAATACCAGTGTCACATGTATCTATGCTTGGAATAGAATGTCACTTGGGAAGTTCAATCACATTAAGCAGAAAAGCCAGCTCTGTCTCTAGCTTCCACATGGCGTCTTCCACATGGTGCCAAACAAAGATATATAGACGATTATAGGAGCTTATTCGCCAGTAGTTTTTTTCTATTCACTTTTAGTTATTTTTTCATCACCTATTAAATGGGTGACACAACATCCATCCATTTTCCAAACCGCTTATCCTACTGGGTGGCGGGGGGTCCGGAGCCTATCCCGGAAGCAATGGGCACGAGGCAGGGAACAACCCAGGATGGGGGGCCAACCCATCGCAGGGCACACTCACACATGCACACCTACGGGCAATTTAGCAACTCCAATTAGCCTCAGCATGTTTTTGGACTGTGGGGGGAAACCGGAGTACCCGGAGGAAACCCAACACCGACATGGGGAGAACACGAAAACTCCACACACGTGTAACCCAGGCGGAGACTCGAACCCGGGTCCCAGGCAACAGTGCTAACCACTGCACCACCATGCCGCCTCTGGGTGACACGACAATGCATGCATTTACCATACTTATTGCTAAATTGCTCTGTTTTGGCATGTGGATTTCTTACCTTCTCCAAAGTGTTAAGTCTGTCATGGAGGATAGTGTGATCGTGACAAGCCCAGGATTGGACAGCCTTGCACAGTAGGTTGTGCTCTTGTCCTGCACAACACCGGGTAGAACAGTGGTGATCAGCGACCTTCCTCAGGACTCCACGCTCATGAGGTCATTGGTTCAAATCCCATTGCCAGGTGAATCATGTCACTGTTTAGACCTTAACCCCAATTGCTCCAGGGATACTGGCTGACCCTATGATGTGACCAGTGCCAGTCAACCATCAAGTGACACTGGCAGCCATCTACGGCACCATCTTATGAGGGGGTGTCCATTTACCTCGCCACTATCGGTTCCTCTTGGACGAGAGGTGCTGGAAATGGTGCATGGGCTTTGACCAGTATTGCTGGTCGTTATCTCTATATGGGTCTGTGTGTCCAGTGGTTTATAATGTCCAGGTAGGTGCTATGCTGTTATACCGTATAATTAAGCATTCACTTGTCTCCTCTGACGGATTAGGTAGGTATATGGTAACCATATTTTTTTAAAGGTATAACTGCATTTCCCTTGCCATATACCTTCGTTTACCCTCCACTATACCTCTGTGTGTGCCTCAGGGAGAGCAAGATAGGATAGATAGAGACCCTGCAGGGATGAACAAAGTGTCACTATTCTAGTGTACATAACTTGACAGTTACAGTTGCCTTCTTTTGTTATTTGTCATGCAAGGTGTAATCCTATAATTTTGAAGGGTTCCCCAGTGTTCCATTCAGATAAAAAAAACTAAGTACTTTGTCGTTGTACATAAGACAAGAATCAGAATGTTTGCTGTTGTACATAAACACAAGTACTTGTAACACCCAGCTCCATATAAAATACTCAAGAACCTTTTCTGTAATCTCCAGTTCAAACTGTATACAATGGTTTATGTGGGACTAATATTAAATGACAGGTTACCTTGATGATAATATTGATATTGTATGTAGCTCTCTGAAACACTCCGATCATCAAGTTAATAGATATTGAGTATTTCTGTCGGTTGAAACTGTAAATAGAAAATCTTGAGAAGCACAAATCCTGCAATGTCTCGAAGAGCATTCTCTAACAAACATAGATATACACAGAGATAAGACCTGCGGAGGCAGTTTGTTGAATTTGGCAGGGAAATCTGAATAAAGTGCAGGCCTGTCTTACTCCCACTCCACAGCTTATGACTGTACCATGTGTTTCTCATTATGCTGCACTGGAACCCAGTACAGATGACTCAGCCCAGCACGACCTTGGCTCTGCGTATACAGAATAACTATGACCTTCATAAACCCAATAATTTACCAAAACTGCTCAGGTTTATCCAGACAATATGCTCCTCTGACACACTAGGAATGTGTCTTAGTTTCTGTTGAATACTGTTTCGCTTACAATTTTTTGAGTACATACTACAAAGTGGACAGTATATACTACTAGGAGTACTATTAGCGAACAACCATTTTGTTAATGTCCTACGTAGGCTTGGCACTTCAGCCACCAGAAAAAACCTCACACTGGTCCATTCGGACTAATGTGGTGCTGAGGTATCACCAGCCACATGGCTGCACTCATGTTCTCACCACTGAGGTCGTTTGTTGCAGTGGGGACGACAACACACTGTAATCAGAGCATGCTTCGTACGCACACTAGCATCCTTCTGGAAACATAATATAGATTAACTACCATACTTTTTAGTATATTAAATCAGGACACAAAACCGTATCCTGGTGCCTTTTGATACATCTTGCAGCAGTGAATAAGTACAAAGCTCCACAGTTGTCTTTGATGTATTCCACTTTATGTTATAAATTATGTATTGTAAAATTCAAATGGTTATTTTGCATATAAATGATCATTTCTGAAAGTGTCTATTGCAAAATAAAGTTTTTTTTCCCCTCATATTGTGTTTAAGTGTATGATTCTTTTATTTTTATCTGACTTGATCTTATACAAATCCATCCAGCCAACCAGAAGTGGTTATCCAGTACCGGGACACAGTGAAGCTACAGCCCAATTCATCTAAGTGAAAAACATGACGCTCCATGCACAGGTCTTGAACCCTGAACTCTGACAGTGTGACACTACAGAGCTGACCATAGGGGCAAGCAACAAATAAGAGTATTCTTAACATTAACAGCATTAATCATGAAACACTGTTCTTAGGATGTAAGCATATACCCGTTTACTGAAACTGAGTGAGAAGTCGTGGTTTAGTCCATCTCCTTGGGAACAAGAATCTCACACAAACATAACTGATTATTATTGACACACACTTGGGCTAGTGTGTGTTTATTTGCAGAGAAACAATAATCACAACAACATAAAATGCAGATCAGAAGACGGGGCAGAGAATTAGCCAAGTCTTGATTGTTTAATAACTTCATGCAGTATTTGAACATTCCTGTAGCATTAAATCACAAATATTGTAAATTAGATCAGCGTTTCTCAAACTTATTTGTCCTGGGGAGCAGTCATGTCAGGCTTTGGGGCTGCAGGCCCCTGCATCCAACGATCAGTTTTTCCATTTGGCTCACCCACTATAGTACCATGCAAGGAATCTAAGGGCTACTCATTTCTTACCTGCATTTACGTGGCCAATGAGAAGATGCAGGAGGACAATCAAGGCGGGTTGGGGGGCAGGCCATCTTACAGATGAAAGCTAGAATCTGACTATAAGTGTGATGTTTTGCGAGAGTGGAATCTGTTGATGTTCTTAAAAAGAAATATGATTTTAAAAAGTTTCATAAGTAATAAGTCAAGGCACAGTGATGAAGAACACAACAGAGATGGAGACAGTAAGAGAAAATGAGTGAACAAAGCTTATTCTAGTGAAAGAGACACCAGAGGAATTTTAACATGCTGAGCCAGGCCGTCAGAAAACTGCCTTTTCTCTCTCGGTGCCTCTCTCACCCTCTTTGCCTAGTTTCCAAATGAAAACAGAACAAACCCAGGTCTTTGAAGGGGTTTCAGGAACCTTTATTTTGTCCAAAGGCATCGTGTTTGTCTATAGACGGACTGATAGACTGATATGCTGCTGTAGTGTCTGATAAGCTATATAAATACCATCAGTTAAATAATTACATCAGGCAATTTTGTTGTGTTAAGGTATATGGCAAAAATTAATAATAACCTGTAATACCAGAAACGGGGCTATCTGTATGATTTGAACAGTGGACAGTTTAAAAACATAATTCCTGTTAAGTACAAAGTAAAATTAAAATTGATATGCGACAAATGCAAGAGTGAAGTAGAAAGTAGAAAGTGAAGAGTGAGCAGAAAGTAACCAGACCTGCACTTTGTGCCAAAAAGGAGCCGGGAAGATTTGGTGTCTGGACAGAGGGCAGGAGGTGAAGTGTCTGCGGGGAGATGAGAATTGTAAGAGGCTGGACGCATACAACTGCAGATCTTAGGAGCTGTACATAAGATAGTGAAAAAGTGAGGAAGAGAAACATCATACCAAGTAGGCAAAGCTGGACTACTTGAACAGCAGGGAACACTGTGAAGACTGCCCATGAAAGAGACAGATGTACGGAACCAAATTCAGAAGGTCACTGGAGGTAGGACCACGGTAGCTTCCATTTGGAGGCTGTTAAGAAGAAACGTGCTACAGTTTGTAGTGACCGTGGAGACAAGAAGGAAAAGGGCAGAGTTTACTTTCAAAGCAGAAGCTCTGCTTCATTAAGAACATATCAAAACACAGCCACTGGAATGGACAAAGGAGTGCATGCACCTTGCCCTGGACACTCCAGGGTATTCTGGAATTTGTTCCACTATTCTAGAAACAGTATACCATAATATTGGTATTCCATCCATTCCTTACAGCCCTGAGTTTCCTGAGAAAGCCTTCAGACTCATGGTCACTCAGTACTAGTTAATCAGTTATGGAATATGAATGATAGATGGATGGATGGATGGATATATTGTATATTGTTACTGGATCACATTAGACACAGATAAAATGACATGACTGTGACAGAAGAAATGATTGATTCCATCTAGCAAAACAGGAAAGGGCTACTTTTGGCTACTGGCAAGTTCAACCCATGGAACAAGCATCTGAAGTCTCAGCTTTTTCCTGCAGCTTTTTCCATCCCAAATTCCATCCTACGCTATTTTACATCATTATTCAGATGGAAAAAAGGAAAAGACAAGAAGCACACGTTACATTCCTGCGCTTAATGAATCAGGTCCAAGCTGATGTTGATAATTATCCCCAATCCTGGGGACCATAAGGTAAACAAAACAGGTATTCATCACGTTTACCAGGACCACACACACACACACACACACACACACACACACACACACACACATGTGCAGTTGAGTGTGAAGCTCTGGGTCTGACTACAGGGTCAGTGCAGTTATCTGCGACCCATGGAGCATTTCGGGGGTTAAGTGCCTGTGCTCAGGGGTAGTTGTTTGCCCTTTGGAAGCCAAGATTGAGGTTATTATTGTTTTTTCCAGGACCCAAGACAAAGAAGAACGTTGGCGATTTCTGGGCTGGATGGCTGGATACTACAGAAGGTTCTGAGTATTTGTTTTCAAATGTTGTTTTACTTCTAACAAACCTTCTCCGTAGTAACTACATTTTCTGTGGTCCTCTGATCGTCCAGCTGCTTTAAAAAAAAAAAATCAAGAGTTTAATCTTATTCAAAGCTGAGGTGGCTGGCAGGGGTACTGGTGCTGTGTTAATTCAAGAAGACGGCCTTGGCCTAGATCAAACACTTACTTTTTCAAGAAGATCAATCACGACCAGATCAATTACAGCGCAATAGAAAAATAAGCTCGTCCTTGTATTCACCCTTCAAAGTCTACATAAGATATCTAGACCATCCTCGAGCATTTAAGGGCATTGTAGCTGCACACCCTACCCTAAAGTTAGGAAAACAAATTTGACATGAAATATGCACAGTCAACTGGCACCATCTTGTGGTGAAAATGCGCTACTACAAGGTCAGTCTGCACCAAATACAAAAATGCATTGTCCATAACTGATTATTCAATTCGACATTTTGTACCCAAGCTTTTCAGCCCTCGACCTCCCAAAATAAGTGCCAGAAATAAAAAGAACTCCCAGGTGGTTTTTAAAAAACCCACAACCACCAGTGAATATACTGGCTTCTGATACATAAATGCAAAATCTTGGTAATCTTTCCAATCCCTTCAAAGCTTCACACATAGTAAAGATCTTGTGTCGCATTATAAATTAAAGACTTTCTGTGTGTCAATCACCACAAACGCAATATGTATGATTGTAACAGTGCCGGATACACGGTTGTAGGCGAAAGCTTAAGCACAGCTGTTTAAAATGTGTTTCAATAAAACATTTACAGATTACTCACATTTACAACAAGGGTCCCAAAATATCTGCATACAACTGTAGCCAAGATCGTAATTACAGTATAAAATATATTGGGGGGGACACGTCCTCCCCCAATATTCAGAAGTGCTCACAATGCCCCCCCCCCCCCCCCCCAGTATATATTATAATTATGGTTTTAGTCCGCCCAGTATTGACTCCATATCTACGGTCTTGCCTGTAGCTAAAAAACAGGTGGAGATATTTTGCTAAAGAGTTTTAATATAATTATGATTAAGTATGTCTGCTCTTTTGTGGAGGATGATAAAGATCTATAACTATGTGATGACTCTCCCAGTTAAGCACCAATAGCGAAAATTACAATCCACATATACACAGGTTCAGGTCTTGACCTGTAATAAGAGGGCTTGATTCAATTCAGCATTGTGGATAATCCAGGAAAGCTGCTAGAATACATTCATCTTTCAATGGCATATCCAGTAATGTAATTCTTGCCCTTAAACGCAGTTTGGCTTTCTAATACTGGATGACTTCGCGCTCCAATAGGCACATGGGCAGGGAGAGCATTCTCATTACATCTCTGGAGTTTCTCCCCAGGCAGCGCTAGAGAAAATGGTACCACCCTCTAGTTCAAGCAATTAGCGTCCGCCAGCTGTGTCCATGTGGTTCCTTTTGACTAACCATAGCTACCATTAGCCTACCCAGTGCCGATTGTCCCTGTTGGTGTGCAGCGAATGTGTGCACAGTTCTTAAAAAGATAATTGCAAAAATATACAAACCATTTTGAAACTAACTTACACAAATGTACATGCCATGATAAAACTATTGTTTTAAATATTCATTAGACAATATCTTCATGAGTCATGTTTCAATTAAGTGCAAATCTAATTATATAAAATATCTCATGTAAGCCAGTATTTTTTAAATTCCTCTTTATTAACATAATATTTTAAGATTATCCATCGAATAACCAGAATTTAATATTCCTTGTCATTATATTGAGATTTTACCCATAGTGGATTAACTACTTGCTTGTACAGCAATGAATAGTTCAGACGGAGTAAGATAGTACAAGACAATATAACAATTACCAAATGCTCTTCCATTGCATTTGTTTTTATTGGTGTGTTACTCCACTATAGCCAGTTGATTTAATAACACGATAAAATGAAACAGGAATAACAAAGCAAATCAAACAATACTATTAGCAATGAAATATGTTTATTTACAAGTACCTGCAATATTTTTGTCCTACGTCTAAACAAGTCAGCACAAGTTGGCCACTTCACTGCACAAGTTGCTTGTCCTCTCACCCCAAGAGCTTGACCTAAAGAAGAACAATTAATCAACAGTTAATCACCCGTATTTTTGTATTTTTGATGGTTGATTATGCTCTGTGTTCAAATAAAACTTAAGAAATACTTAAGGAAAAGGTTTTCTTCAAGGACATTGCAACTGATTAGCTTAGAGCATTTTACTAATGGGTGTGTTAGTTAATGATTTTATAAAGTCTTTTGTTTTATTGATTAAATGCTCAGCTGTGCTTGTTTGCAATACAATTATAATATAAAGCTATTCTAAACAACACATAACTGTATTGACAAGTTTATCACTTGGACCTACAATAGATCAGCTTTTTACCTTTAAAAACTGAGCTCATTTAAATCTAAAAGCTGCAGTTGGGTTTTGACATAATCTGTTTTTCTTTTAATTTACCCTGTTATAACTGGCAGATTAATATTACTCTTTGTATGTCATGTATATGTGCCTTTTTACTGACTTAACATTATTTACCATTTATTTAACATTATTTAGGTTTAAAACCATTTCGCTTAATAAATTGGTTCTTTTATTGCTGTAACTGTGATTCCTCTTCATAAATTTTAAGTACATTAGAACTTTTTTCACATTGTCGAATCAACTAATAATCAACTTATTATATAAATAAGGTAAAGAAAGGATCACAAAAGTAACGAACTCATCTTGTACTCTAAGCTTGTGGCCAGTGCTTCTAAGTTAATACCATGGCTCTGTTGGATCAGCGGTTATGAAAATTGGTTTGATGGAAAAGAAATAAATGCATGATACCAATATGTGTAAGATCATCTTGAAAATCTAGATCTGAAAATATAAAACTGAATCATACAACTGGTAAGAACTTTTTCCATGTTACTTGTGAGTGTGGAGTCTTTGAAGGCTGGGTTAAGGTGTGGATCGTGGAGTTTGCAGCCTATCAGAGTGTGAAATCACCACTACCTTTCAAAGAGCCCAAAGCCTTAACCTTCCGCAGTGCAGATAAAACAAGCACTAAGCCTTTCTCTGTCGGGTTGTTGTGAGAGGACGGTATAAAAGGGTTTGCCTGTGACCACAAGCAGACATTTACGAACTCACCGGCATTAGAGAAAGACCAAGATACTTGGTGTTCATCACAGATACAGTCGGCCTTCTCAGTTCATCCCAACAGCATGTGGAAAGAGTCAAACAATGGTAAGAAAACATCGTGAATATTATTATAACCAAATAATGATTGTGTTTCAATATTATATATATATAAAACAAAAAAAATAAAAAACAAAAAATAAGTGACATTATAATGGCTGCCTAATAAATAGCATATTTCATTAACATGATATAGTAATATAAAGGTTCTCTGGGCCTGGTAACAGATCACACTTTGACACCACTTTGTGTTTTATGTTTCAGGTATGTTCAGCCAAAAAGTTCCACCCACCCAGTCCCGAGCGGCCAGTCGCCGGAAGCGGACAAGCTTCTCTCAGGAGCACGTGGACTTGCTGCGCGCCACGTTTGAGATGAATCCATATCCTGGCATTAGCCTGCGAGAGAGTCTGTCCCAGGCGACAGGCCTGCCTGAGTCACGCATCCAGGTTTGTGCCCTTCTGTATTACACTGACAAACACAAAAAGTTTGTAGCACTTGGAAATGCAGAGACACACGCATACATGCTTTAGCATCTATGACATCTAATATAATAAATATTACAGTAAATTGCTTCATCAAGGAATAGAAAACGCTTCAACAAGACAGGAATAAGGTTATAATTACATGGAGACTCTTCGTATGAATAGTCAATAGTGCACTTGGTTTGTGTCAAACTATGGTGTCAAGATCTATCTACAAAACTGAACAGTAGCAACAATACAAGATACTAAATAATAAATTAGCTGAGGAGACTCTGACTGTAATCGATGTGACTGTTGTAATATGTTTGGATAATCATTAATATAAGCATTTGAAGTATTTCAATTACAGTTGGTTGTATGTGAATATGTATTATTCTGTTGTTTATTTCATAATTTTTTCCCAGGTGTGGTTCCAGAATAGGAGAGCCAGAACTTTGAAGTACAAGGGTACAAGGAAACAAGGCCAAGCCATTTACTCAAACCACCAGGCAGTGGGAGAGAACGTGCAACCTGCCTTGCTTACAGCACAGGAATCACTGAATCTAAAGCATCCTACTCTACAGCCAGTCATCCACACCCAGATAAAGGAAGAGTGGAATGATGACTCTTTTTTCAATCACCAGCGTTCACTGGAATATTCTAGCTACTTCTATGGACACACAGAGGGCATACTGAAAGATACCAGTGCTAGTCTTCTCCCAATAAAACAACAGTACCTAATGGAAAGTCTACAGTATCCTGACACTCTGTGGGACTCTGCCACGTTACAACACCTACGAAATTACAACTCCCATGGTACCATCCTCTGCTCAACTCAGGCTGACAAACACTCCCTTTTTGACCACTATGATGCCCAGTCAGAAGCCCCTGCAACACTAGACTCTGGGTGCTGGGCTGTAGGTAAGGATGACATCACCGATTCTGCTTATTGTTGGCAGTACAGTGACCCCTGGGAGGCTGCTACATTGGACTGCCTGGTATCTGCTGCGCCCAGTTCTTCAGAACCTTTGAATCAGGCACCACTTCCTGATCTGTCAGGCCAAGTTCTGGAAGATATCCTGGAGGTGCTTCAGCCAGAGTGGCCCGGGCCTACTGGACTGACAAAAAATCCCATGGAAAATGCCTTGATCTATTGTTGAAATGCAGCCATTTTCATCTCTGCAGATTTGTACACTAGGTGGATTGAGGACTGTTTTCAGGCATGTCAAAGCTCATGAAAGGAAAATAAAATTTTAATAGTGAATGGGGGGGGGGTAGTTTAATTATGTGGATTATTTCTTAGAAAAAGAAAACAGGTGACATCTTAAATCACACATATGTGGGAATTATCAACAATACATGAATATAAGTGAATATACTGAGAATTGAGTTTTGTGCATAAAATTGCTGTTATGTAAATGGACAATACTGGGAATATATATATATATATATATATTATCCGAATTCGGGCCCAGCGTTGCACATGCGACACACACCCCTAGGCGGAGACCTAATTGCGTCACGTCTGATTTTGGAGTAATACCGAAACTAAAGATATCTGGGGGGGAAAAAAAATCGTGTAACCAGTATATGTGGCGGAAGAGCGCAAGTAAGTGTGTAAATTTTCAAATAAAAACGCATTTTACCAGCCCACTGATGCGGAATCTTCATATTAAAGTTCTGAGTTTCCTTTTGGTTGTAATTAATTTACTCTTTCGTATGTGCTGGGTTGTGGCGTGCAACAAGTCGGCATAACAAAGATGTATAGAGAGAATCACTGTTTCCACTCTACAACAGTCTTTACCGTTAATAAACTTGGCATTACTTATGGAATTCTTCGTTTACGTGCAAAGAAATACCGTTTAATATTTATAGTTGTAAGCTAGCGAACTGCTCCAAGTCTCAGAACTTTCGATAATCCGGAAATCAATACTGCAGTCTAGTATAGATATTTTGGCAGACTATTCAAGTATGAGATTAAATCGTATTTATACTTAACCAGAAGCGAAGAATTTGCAAAAGAAAAAGTATATTTACACTTTTAAAAGACACACACTAACTAGCTCACGCACTACCTTTCGCAACGTGTTTATCTATTGGGAACTGAAGAGTTAACTAAAATGTCTCACTGCCTGTTTATTTGTAACCTTTCACTTCATTAGCTGGCTACACGTTTCTAATGCTGCATGAAACTGCTTTGATGAAAATAATAATAAAACCATATGTTAAAGCTGAAATATAGAATTAAGTTTTTTTTAACGCGTCCTCTGGCATTAGTCCTTTGGGAGTTAGTAAAACAGTGCTTTAAACGCAAATACATGCTTAGTTAAAAAATAAAAATGGTGGTCTTTAAGATCCTACATTCCTGCATGTAGTGCTTTAAAAAATGATTAAATCTTCGGTCAAATAACACTCCAACAGTTGTATTTTTCCCAGATTTATTTCCGACATTGTTTGTTTATTGCCAGTATTGTCCTGCAAGCGCAAATTCATATTTCAGTACTGTCTGTGAAAGGGTGAAAATGGAGTCAGTTGACACATGAGCATTTAGGTGTTGGTTTGAGTTACTTTGCCTTATAAAAATGCCAAAACTGTGTGTTTTTTTTTCACAATAGAGCTCTGATGAAATGGTGCATGCCTGATCATTTCCTAAGAAATCAAGACTCAAGGTAGGTTTGGCCTCCATCCAGCCTGGAGGGTGGGGGTGTTCCAGAAAACAGGATTTCTCATTTAGGTGGAATAACTCGAATCACGTCCTTGTCACAATAAGAGTAATGGTAAGGAGCGTTCCTATTTCACCGTCATGGCTTCTAGCTTAAGTTAGCCCAGCTAACTGAGAAACCCTGATTTGTAGAACACCCCCTAGGATTTGTCAGTTAGCTTGGACAACTTGCCTGTAGTACAAGTTAGAAGTCAAGACTGTGAAATAGGAATGCTCCTTAGCTAAACTCTTATTGGACAATCGTGACTCTAGTTTTCCCAGATATCTGAGAAATCCTGCTTTGTGCACTGCCCCCCCAGGTACTGTGTAAATGGACTAAACTGAATAGTGATGCTGTTCTCCTGAATGAGGGGAATTCCGGCTCTTTTTAATGAGCTGGATCATTTGACTCAGTTCAGCAATAAGCCAGCTATTTTTGCACCCAAAAGGCTCTTCATTTAGTACCACTTCTGGCTTCTATAATTCAGCCAAATTCAGCCATGTTTTGACCTACGATTGGTGTGTAAAAACATTAAACCCTATTATCCATGTGTATTGTATGTTGTAAATTAGCATTTTGCCACAAACACCAAATGCAGTACACCTGGTGCAGTACAGTTCTGATACTCCAGTGAAGGTTGTTAGTAGATCGTACTTGGAATGGTAGTTTTATCTTACAAATTCCACATTCTGCCTTTCTGTTGTCTGTTCAAATGCATCCAAAAGGTACTTATTTCAGACCGAATCACAAATGGTGCTGCTATTGTTTGTACATTTATTTATTGCTGTCTACCTCAGTCTTGCATTTTTTGCACACCCCTGCTGCTAGCATTACAGTATCTGTCATTTTACGGTATTCATTCAAGCTGGTACTGTTACTGCTTTTGTCAGCTGCACTGCATATGTTGTGCCCTGTAATGTTGTATTGTTGCTCTTTTGTGTATCTTGCACTCTCTCTCTTTGCTCTCCTTGCACTCTGTATAGTTCTGTCCTGCCTGCACTTGTGTAGTCTGGTGGTGTTTTCTGTTTTTTTTTTTCTTATTTGAATTGCACCATAGTCCTGGAGGAACAATATTTTGTTTCACTATGAACTGTGTATATGACTGAACTGACAATAAACCTACTTGACTTGTGTTGGGCTTGGGAATGCCACTCATCTTGTTTTCTGCTGTTCGTGTTCTGCTCTCATCTCTGTGCTCTGTAGACCACCCATTCCCAACCTGATGGTATGGTCTGTCATTTCACGTGATCGATGACTTGCCGCGCACATTATCACAGCATTCAATCGATGCATTAGGGTTGGTTCGGTACCGAAGTTTTAGGGTTTGGTATGGTACCTGGCATGGTAGATTGATAACGGTGCCAGTTCCTTACCAATGCAATAAATAAATAAATATTGACACAAACTGATTAAATTAATAAACATCGAAAGTTTTATGGTGAAAAAGCACATGTTTTTTGTGTGTGGTATTTATCAATCGGGCTTTTGAAAATGAACAATGGATTAAATTCAAAACTTAGTGTGATAGTTAAGGTTTAAACCCAAACCTGCTTTTGGGTACACCTCCCTGGTATTCTAGCTTGATGATGTATGTGGGAATATGTGGATCTACCCAGAAATATTCCAGAAAGTGGGTTTGAGTTTAAACCTTAAATATGACACTACGGTAAAGTTAGCTTTATATTCGGTTTTCTGGCTGTAATGTCTTTCAACAGAAGCAAGCAAAACCCCTTGGTTTTCCAGATTTCTTTATGGCCGAATTTTCACTATCAGTAGCCCAGCTGTCTATCTTAAAAAAAATGGTGGTGAATGGACACCATGCAGTGATTAATGAATACATATAAAAACACAATATGAAAGTTGTATAAAGCGCATTGTCCTCCATAGTTTAATGCTTAAAGCACATTTTACCATAACTTTAACTCTGCCTTTTATATTTTAAACAGACAAAATACAGTTATTATTAGTAATGCGAAAGGGAACACAAAACTATTAAAAAAAGATAATTTTCCCACCCTGACCTCTTAGGAGCTCCGTGCAACAAAAATAATTAAAAATCCCGGGTACTTTTTAAATGCTGGCCAGGCACAATTTTTGGTCACCCTAACCATACAAAATATTGTCATTTAGACAATCTTATTTTCAGCATATATATGTGGTAATCATGCATACCTTCCATTCCTGGAGTTCCCTGTACAAATACACTATCACTTGCCCAAAACATGAAACATCTCCATGTTTCATTTTAGCAAGTTTCGGAACTGTTTGGACTGATGCCGAAGCCGTGATATTTTTTCTCAGCTCTACCTTCACGCTTTCAGAGCTCTTTCAGTGCTAAGAGTTAGACTTAAATAACACCCACCAGCCGCTGGTTTAGTGTTAATGGGCGGACAGGGAGTGAACTCTTAAAGGTATATTTCAGAATACAGTGAAGAAAGCAGTAAGAAAACGTTAAGTACCAAAATTAGCAAAATGATGATACCGTACCGTTTTAAATGTAACGGCAAATTACCGATAACTGGAGTGACCCTAAAGTGCATGAAGTGCCCGTGGCCATGCAGTGCAGCAAAGATCACCCTATTATTTTGTCTTGTTTGTTTTATGTGTCTGCAAGTGTCTCTTGCACTCATGCAATAATGAATAAGATACGAAAAACACTGGAGCCATGGTATTTATGGTAGCTGGAGGAAATTATTTGTTAAAATTCATTTTTCCTAAAGCTGCCTTGATGTTTCACAATAATACTGTAGACAGATAAGACAAAAGTTGAGCAAAAGTTGAATGATGCACAGCATTATTTTTGAAGGAAACCAAACACTGCATAACAACATGAAAACGTCAATGTTGTGTCTCTTCACAGCGAAACGGTGGAAGATGCACTATTACAGATATGAGAAATCAGAAGTCAGCTGTTGCTACAAGTACTTATTGTTCAGCTATAACATTGTCTTCTGGGTAAGTTTTGGGCTTATGTCTTAATGTTATAATTTAATATTTGTTTTCAGATAAAATTTAAGTTTTTTTGGGGTGATATGTGGCTCTCTGGTTTAGGCATGTCATTACTTTGTCGTTCTCGATCAAGACTTCTTCATGTAATATATAAACCATCTAAAATATGCCTCTGTGTACAAAATTACTACTGTACTCACTGGAAGCACTATATTTTGGACTCATTTTTAAAAATGCAAAATGAACAACAATGAAAAGTTTCAAAGTCACTGAGAGAATCGTGAGATTCGGCGGTGAGTAAGGCTGGTTACCGCGACAAAGGTGGCGTACTCAAGCCAGGATTTTTAGTATAAACTTAAATATTATTTATTAGTAATATTTATATATTAAATGCAACCCAGATCATTTTCAGTATTATTTTTGGCTTGCGGGACGCCTGAGATTCTGCGATATTTCGACAAACTGACTGAAACCACGAATGTCAAATGCACGAAAAAGTACTGCAAAATATTTGAATCTGAAAAGTGGCTTTAATAACCTGACTCTCGTTGTCACTTGTGTGGCACTGCTTCTCCACCAGCTTCCTCCTCTTTTTGTTTTTTTTTGTTTTTCCCATAATCAGCTACAGTCTACTTCCATTTTTAACACCACAGCTTCGCTTTAACATCACGGTTTCATGCATTTTACCATATATGTACGGATATATTGATTGGCAAAGAGGAGACCAGGTGAAATTTTAAATTGCACATTCTCCGTAAAAGGTTGCATATGTGACCATAAGTTCACAATTCAGCTCTTGAGCAAGACCCTTGCCTGTAATTGCTGTAGCTAATGGCTAACCCTGCTCTTTGTCACCAGCTTGTGTGCTTTGGATAAAAGTGTGTGCCAAATCATTCAGTCAATTAAGAAACAAACAGTAAATAACATATAGTCCATAGTTCCATGTGCCAGATGGAATTGTCTAAAAATACTAATTAGGGGTTTGTGACTTGATCTTAGATCGTAAATGATTAAAATGTCTCCACGATGGAAGAGTGAACATGGTGTACGTCAGTATTTTTAAAAACAAACATTTTTCTATATGAATGCAAATAAAGTTTCATGATGCTTTTGACTTATTACTTATCTCTTTGCAGTTGGCTGGAGCAGCATTTATTGCTATTGGCTTCTGGGCTTGGAGTGAAAAGGTACGATTGAGAAAATTTGATGTATTTTTTTTTGTCATTTTTAAATATATAGTTTGCTGCTTTTTCTTTTTTTTTTAATGGTATTTCTGCTCCATCATGGGTTAGTGTGAAACTGGGTCAGCTGAATAGATTAGATTTTTAGACTTTTTTTTATATTAAAGTTTGAATGATTACATTGCTACCGTATGACCCAGTTGTATTCTTTGTGTTGTCAGTTTTGTTCCACTGTCAAAATACTAATTGTAAGCTACCATTTACGTAACTGCATGACGGAGCTGATATAGATGCCAGTACCTTGTAATGGCATCACATCCAGTAAGTAACCATCATTGCATCCAGCATATAATTTATGCTGGATAAACATTTCCTGCAAATATCTGAATGGGTGGATTCACATTGATATGGACATAATGTGAGTGTATTAACCATGTGACTCCAGAATCTGTATAAGCCAGTGTTTGTGAAAAGGGGGGAGTGTATCACACAGACCTCACTATTCATTCCAGTGCATTAAAGAATTAGCCCTGATTGTAAATATAGCACAAAAAGTCTGTCTTTGTTTATTTTATTTTATTTATTTATTTTTTTACAGTTCTGCCTTCTGTCACTTTAATTTTGACTTTAACGTTAAAACTCATGATAACGGTTTGTGGTATAGCGATGTGTCATATTTGCTAGTTACTCAGAACTAACAAAGCACATTTCACTTTTAGTTTTGAATACTGAAATTCACAGAGTGACTGCTCTTAACTCTTAGAAAAGACAAAACTGGGACTTGACCCATAAACAAATGAGGACAACTTTACACGGCATGCAGCATTTAACGCTATGTCAGGGGTGGGCAGTCCTATCTTGCAAAGAGTCAGTGTGTTTGCTGCTTTTTGGGATAAACATTAGGTCAGCTGTTCAAACCCAGGTGTGAGAACTGTTCAGCTAATCAGTTGTGTAGTTAGTGATATAATTAGGGAGTTGCGCCGAAGACCCATACACAAAACCTTCCTTTCTGGATAAGATTACCCACCCGTACCCCACATCCTTATTATGATAAAAACATGTGACGTATATGAATGGTACTGAATTATGTTACCATGTGTCTGATTTCCACCAGGGAGTGCTGCTGGACCTCACCCAAGTAACACGGTCACATGGATTTGACCCAGTGTGGTTGGTGCTGGTAGTGGGAGGTGTCACGTTCATCCTAGGATTTGCTGGGTGTGTAGGGGCACTGCGTGAGAACATCTGCCTTCTGAAGTTTGTGAGTTCTGACTCCTCTCTTCTGCACTCCTTTTTGATGCAGGCCTGCTCATTTTCCTCATTTCGGAAGGCCTTCCTGTTGTTAGCGTGGAATTGATACTGGAAATGGATCTCCAGTGATTTAGTTAGTGTGAAAGCGGAGTTCAGAATCACTGAATAAAAACGGGCTCATATAGCTTATCATCTTTGTAAGGGAAACGTACTTTTTAATGCTGGCAATTGGAAATGATTTTTAAAAAGCTAACGTGTTGCTGAACACAGCTAAGTGATTGCTGCCTCTGTACTTAAAAGTTGTTGATAAGCTCTAACTTACAGGTTACGTGTCTTTTTCCATTAATATTTGCTGTGGCTGTCTAATTTAATTGTAATTATAATTGTATTTTAAGTGTATGTAAACAGCAATTGTTATGTTACTAAGTATGTGGGTTTCTTGTAGTTCCATCCATCCCTCT
Source organism: Brienomyrus brachyistius (assembly GCF_023856365.1). Taxonomy (NCBI): domain Eukaryota; kingdom Metazoa; phylum Chordata; class Actinopteri; order Osteoglossiformes; family Mormyridae; genus Brienomyrus; species Brienomyrus brachyistius. The sequence goes on along the minus strand of NC_064535.1, from coordinate 11,047,671 downwards.
TAGAATCAGAATCTGTTTCTGTAATAATGACAGAATCTTTTTTAGCACGAGGGCTTTCATTTGTCTTTCAGTTTACCGTAGTCATCGGTTTCATCTTCTTACTGGAGTTGACGGCGGCTGTGCTAGCCTTCGTTTTCAAGGATCCTTTAAAGAAATGGATTAATGATTTCTTCCTGACCAATGTGAAGGCCTACCGGGAAGACATTGACCTTCAGAACCTCATCGATTCATTACAAAGATTGGTGAGTCCTTCGTGTTTTTGTTTCTCCGCTTTTAAGCTATAGGAAGCTACACAGACAACCTACCCCAAGTCATATTTCATAGGCAGGCTTCATTTAGCCCTTTACTATACATAGTTGAGGACTATTACAATGCATGGCTAGAATCAGAATTGCTTTATTAATCCCAGTGGGGAAATTCTCTTACATTACGAAAGCAAACTCCTGATGAAAATAAAAGATTTAGGAACCACCAAAGCACAGAATTTCTTTTAACATTGTTTGAAAAAGAGCCCATAAGCATCACGCTTCGATAACTTGATAGGATATTGTCAAAATCAGACATGTTTGCTCAAAAACACATGTTGTGATGAGATTTTATTATTTATTATTTATTTAATATTAATTAACATATGGTTAGGTGAATTGTTGACTCCCATTTCCCATAGTGTGTAGTTAATATGAGTCTCTGCCCTGCATTGCACTGGCACCCCATCCAAGGTGCCCTGTGCTTCCTGGCTTAGACTCCCAGTTCACTGTTACCCTGTACTGGATAAGTCGCATGGATGCATGGAGATCATTTTCATTTGTGTACATTTTTGAAGCAGCTGCTAACATATTCTACTTACTAGCTATAGGGTGTGGCGAACTGGTATTGAAATTAAAATTCTTAATGGAAGATACAAATATTATGTTTTTCAAGATTTTTCGCCTTGGAGAATTGTTTAAAAACACAGCAGGAAAATATGTATAACTCATGATTCCTTTTTGCGTTTGACATAAGTTTGATTTTTCTTCTTGCAATCGGCATTTTATCGTGGAATTTGTTGGAGACTAGAGAGTATTTAGGAGCATGGACTTGAAGTGCTTCCCTTCAAGTGCCATGAGGGGCCCAGATACGGTACCACTGAAGAAGGTTCTTGAATATCTCCGGCAGTAGAATTCAGTTGAATGAATGTATAAAACTTCTTAAGTTGTATTGAATGCAAGTAGCGGCTAAGCATCAAAACGTACCTTCAAAAAATACAGCACGATTAATGAAATGATCTCTAATCACAGAACCAGTGTTGTGGTGCCGTAAACCCAAATGACTGGGATCAGAATATGTACTTCAATTGCACACCTGGCAACCTCAGCAGGGAGCGTTGCGGAGTTCCCTTCTCCTGCTGTGTCACTGGCCCGCGTCAGGTCCGTATACAAACTTGTCTAATTTTACTGTATTAAACAGTAAACAGCTGTTACTAAGTCTCATCTCCGTCTGTCTGTGCATTTATCCCAGTTATGAGTATTGACATTTTCCAGTAACAAGATTTTTAAAATCATGTTCTATAATTCTCTGTTTCACTTTCTACTCAGGACTCTGTTGTGAATACCCAGTGTGGTTATGACACAAGAGCACCACCGGTAAAGCCTATTAAAATCCTTGAACAATTTTATGTTTCACTACTATGATATACTGTGCATAAAAATAATTCCTCCTGTACTGAATATGAAATTTATAGTTTGCAACCAAAAATATAAAATGAGTTCCTTTATGATCATGGAACGACATAGAAAAGACATTTGATGTTAAGCAATACGTAACTGATGGCTCGAGATTAGGTATAAAATTAGATTTACACAACACAGTTATGATTCACAGAGTGTGCGCTATTCAATTAAAAAAATCAGACAACAGTAAACGTGTAGAACACCCTTCACGACGCTGTTTCTTTTAACATAATGCTGCAATTTTTCCTGAAAATGTTTTTGAATTTGTTTATAAACTATGCGCCTTAAATTGTCACCATAAACTTTTATTTCCTCCAACAAGAAGTTACAAGTAAATTACATCCTAATTTTTCCTTTTAAAAAAGGCTAAAAAGAACGTTATTAAATTCTGAAAACATTCCTATTAATGGATTTACAAAAGAGCTAAAATCCACATCTGACTGAACCTCCCCCACCCTACGGCCTAAACAGAAGGTTAATGAGTCTTCAGGTAAATGAGGGACAGCTCTGCGGTCTGGTCTTTGTGACATTTGCCAAATGAAGTTAAAGCTTTATTTTTGTCCATTCGTTATTTGGTATAATAGTATTTTGCATATTGTTTTAAAAGTAATGTGAATACTTATTAATTATATAATATAAACTAATATTGTTTATAAAAAATAACCTGTCTGTAAGCTTAAATTACCTTTCATGGGGCAGAAGGGCAAAAGTTCCCTGGATCTTGATTTTCGGCATGAAATCTGGGCCTCACATTTTTTCTGTTTTTAAGCAGCAAGTCGGGGGGGGGGGGGGGGGGGAGAAGGTTGCCAAAGGAATAAATGACTTGCGGCAGGCAAATACAGCATACAAACATAGCAATGCTGTTTATTTGGCACTGTGGCTCAGTGGATATACTGTAATCTTAAATTGTTTTGTTAAACCCATTTTGTCCGTTACTGCTTAAACCCACAAGACCAAAAGTTCAGTTTCAAACTGGTTATTGAAACACACGTCTCCAAAACTGCATAATTGAACATCATGAATAGTTTTGGGGACTTTGAATAAAACATAACAATGAACGGTTTCTCCCAGTTACCACCTTCCAATGAATTTACTGCAGTTTACAAAGTGAAGTTACCTACACAGTATGTCTCAGTCAAATTACACACTGTGTGATTTCTTCTAATTCCTCAGTTTGCAACAGAAAAAAAAAAAACGATATGAGAACAAAACCAGAAAAAGACACAATTTGAAGGAATTTTTTAAACCTGATTTCTCATATGAAACTCAATTTCCTTTCAGGCAAACTGGAGCAGCCAGATTTATACGAAGGGCTGCATCGTAGCGCTGGAGGAGTGGCTGCCACGGAACATTTACATTGTGGCTGGGGTCTTCATTGGCATCTCCTTGCTGCAGGTTCTGACCTTTAAACATACAGTTTAGGGATAAAATATTGTCTTACTGCCCATTTGGAAACTATCCACTCTTTTCTTCATGAATGACAAAATGCAGTTGCAGTCTAAATATTAGTTGATCGGTACAGTGTCTTATAATTAGTAAATTAGTGCCCGTAGTGAATATTCTCAATATGTATTTCATTAGCATCATAAGGCATTCACTGCTGTTTCATTTTTTATCCTTTGCGTTAACTAATCAAAACGTTTGCCTCCTTAAATAATAAATAAATTGCATAAATAATATTAACTGTAAAAAGGTTTTGCCTGTAAAATGAGCATGTATGACTTCATACTATGTATTGCTTTAGTTTTTCTTGAAATCCAGTAATAGCTTAAACAGGCCATACAAGTGCAGCATCACCTGGTACATTTATTGTATAGAAATTGTAATATTGTATCAAATTGATGCAATAATTTACAATGAAATCATTTATAATTAGACGTTCTAAAAAATTTGAAACCACTTATTTTACCATTTTACAAAAATACATCTTCGTCCTCAAGTTATATTCCTTAATAAAGACCCAGGCCACTTTTTTTGGGAGATTTTCCAGTTGATTAAAATTACACTTTCATAGCATGTTCTTTCTGGCTAACCTCTCTGCATTGTTTCATTGTTGTTGTATGCCTTTGTTTAATTTGAATTTTCCCTTTTCCTTGCTTCCAACTGTAGATGGTGGGAATCTACTTGGCAAGAACACTAATTGGAGACATTGAAAAAGTTAATTTTAATTATTAAGCTATCAAGCATTTCAGAATGTGCCTATATCAAATATATAGCTCAGTGTATCTGCCTCGGTAAGAATACCAAGAATCTAGGAGAAATGCATTTAATTTCAATTTCATTGTCATTTCCTGGAAGATTGGAAGAACAGCTCATATTTACTTTTACAAGTTTAAGTGAGAGGAAGATTTTCACAGGAGTTTGTAGAGTTTCATCCAGTTGCTATTCTGTTACACTTTCTCTCCTCGGAAAGTCTCACTCTTAAGACATATCTGACACAGACTAAAATATCTGCCTTAGAAATAAGTCTAAGATTTTTATTCATGTTTAACTGCTTTATTTTTGAGTAGCCAAATGAGAATCGGTATATATACGTTTACAGTGAACAATAATATTTATGCAGTCAAAATTAAGGTCAAATTTAGGTTACCAATGTTTCCCAGTGAGTTCAATTACTGTAGCTTTTTAGAAATCTTGACCATTCATTGGTTTACAATATGGATTTTTTCCAGCTGGAGCTACACTGATGTGTAGGTTCCCTTGTGTATTTTCAGCTCCCTTGCCATTCTCAAGAATTCCTGTCAGGCACTTGCTTCAGTGTGCCTGACAGGTTATAACTTGCAGATATAGGCCTATCTCTTGCCATTACTCGTAGCTTAGGAAAAGGTCTAGGAGTTGTTTGATTGTATACCATCAGACAACAATGAGTTACACCCAGTCAGTTTGTTAAATTAAAGTGATATTGTTTTCTGGTGACACATAATAGAAGGGATATGTGATAATGCGACTTTTTATGTATAGTTACTGTCATTTTAAGCTTCCTAAATAAGAATTGCTTGTAACTATTTGCCGTTTCTATGCAATAAAAGGTTTTTGTAATTAGTTTTAAGCTTTACTCTGAGTTTACCATCATTGGATTGTGAAATACCACCGCATATATTCCATACATTTTGCATAACCATTTACATGAATACACCATTCTTTCAGTTAGACTCCCATTAACTTATGTGCTTAGGAATGTATGGTCAAATATGTATGGGAGTCAGGAATGTGCATTTCTGAAAATATAAATATCTTTTTATACTAATCTATACACTTAATATAGAGTTAAATTAACAATATAAAAACAGAAATTATAAGATATTTGTGTACTTCACATTACAGGTACTGGCCACAAAGTTCTAAATGCCCGCTAAAAACCCATATAACACTGGTAATTGATACTATTATCATCCAATAAGGGGCAGCATATGGTGGTGCAGTGGTTAGCACTGTTGCCTCACACCTCTGGGACCTGGGTTCGAGTCTCCGCCTGGGTCACATTTGTGTGGAGTTTGCATGTTCTCCCCATTTTGTCGTGGGGTTTTCTCTGGGTGCTACAGTTTCTCCCCACAGTCCAAAAACATGCTGAGGCTAATTGGACTTGCTAAATTGCCCATAGGAATGCATGTGAGAGTGAATGGTGTGTGAGTGTGCCCTGCGATGGGCTGGCCCCCCATCCTGGGTTGTTCCCTGCCTTGTGCCCATTGCTTCCGGGATTGGCTCTGGACCCCCCGCAACCCAGTAGGATAAGCGGTTTGGAAAATGGATGGATGGATCCTACAATAAATTAACATCTAATATGAAGTATGATTTGTTGTTTAAGTAATCATAAAAGTATGGTGGTCCTGAAGGGCATCAGATATATTAGGAAAATGCGACATCATTTAAGAAAAGCACGGCGTGTTTCTCAAGCTGGTCCTTGGATGTTCTCAGCCGCCCCCCTGCTGGGTCCCCAATGACCTGTTTCAGAAACACTACAATAACTCCCTCCCCTTTAGCCCTTTTTTTATTATTATTTTTTTTTTTATCTTTTCTCAGTGTATTGTGTTTTGCAGCCCAGGGCAACTGTAATAAACAGTAATAAATAAAGATAGCATTATATAGCATGTTAGCAACTATGACAGAACACAGTGAAATTATAGCAGGATTCCTATATAAGGAATTGCTGTTCATGTACATGGTCTAACTGCATTACACCCACACTCACTAATGTTACCAGAATAACAAGAAGAACCTGGCTAGACTTCTCTGCTGAACACTGCACTGACAGCTAATTGCATAAAAGGGACGGGCAAGAAAATGTGCATTTATGATTGGTGACCTTTTTAACGAATGACAATGCAAATCAACAGCAACACCACTAAATATTTACCCCAGGGGCTGGCAACCCTGATCCCGGAGTGCCAGCATCCAGCAGGTTCTGTGTCTGCCTGAGATCGGGTGTGGTTCATCAGAGACCAGGCAGGAAGGAAAACCTGCTGGATACCGGCACTCCAGGATCAGGGTTGCCAGCCCCTGGGGCGAATGCACCCAGGAAGAAGTTGTGGTCCAAGAAAACCTGATTTACTGATTCAGTTCAACTGCAGAACTGACACTCCAACCACTTCCAACCAGTGACTAACCTTTATACTCTTAGCCAACTATTTGGCAAGAATATTTTCATTACAGGAAAATGAGGAGTAAAATTATCATCCTTGAGAGGGGAAAATTTAGGGGACAAGACCGTTTACCCAGTTGCAACTAATTGCTTATGAAGCACATTCACTGTAAATGCAAGAGTCCCTGAAAGCAGTCGTTGAAATCTCATCGGTTTTATGGTCTTACTTGTTTGAGTTAAAGAACAAAACATTTTTTTTTGTATGTTTCTTGGTTTGACAATGACAGGCAAAAAAACACCCATAAAATTATACCTAAATAATAAAAGATACCTGTGAGAAAACTGACTTCTATGCCTCCCTCATCTTACTCTTTGTAGAGTAAGCTGTCTGTGAAGGGTAGCCACCTGTTGGGGGGCCCTGGGAGCTGGGGGTTAAGGGCATTGTTCAAGCACCTACAGGCTGAGGCTGGGTTTGATATTACAGACATACAAGCTTAGCCCACAGAGCCACACGCTGCCCCTTTAAACACTAATAACAAAATACTAATAACACTCTTTTCCTCCATGATGCCTCTGGCCAGATGCTCCATGATTCTCGGGATGGACTTTAGACTCACTGCAACCGTATTCTGCATAAGCTATGATGGATGATGTATGGAGGAGAGTGTATGTGAGGAGTTTTTCTTGAAATGTATTATACCTACAAAATTAGTTCCCAGTGCTTGGGGTTCTCCAGTATAATGGCTGACATGCACTATATACACTCCTGGGCAAAAAATATTTCAATTCAATTTTATTTCTATAATGCATTTCCCCAACATTACATTGTCTTATAGTGCTTTAATATTATCCCTGCATAAAGCCCCCAGTACACAAGCCAGAGGTGACAGTGGCAAGGAGAAACTCCCTAGAAGTAAGAAACCTTGGGAGGAACCAGAGTCAAAGGGGGAACCCATCCTCCAGGGGCCGGCAGAGAAAGTCAAATGAACATGATGGCAAAATCTTAAGTTGAAATTTTAAGATTTGTGTGTAAATGCGGAGGGCAGCCAGGTGATGGCGCTCTGGTGCTGCTGCTGCCAGGATGCACAGTGGGAGTTATTTGGGCCAAACCAAAAATTGGTAGCACTTTACTTAAGGCCATGCATTACAATGGTTGGTATAAGCATTAAGGATGCTTTCTACGGCATTATAAAGGTACCTATAGAGCATTACAGTTGAAAGCTTCATAAGGCAGTCATAATGCATAGTACACATGACTTTAATGCGTTATGCTTTTTTTAAATAAATGTTTATAGCCATGTTTATAATGCTTTATGAATGCATTATAATGCATTATGAATGTGTTTATAAATGACTAAAAACATGGCCTTAAGTAAAGTGTTACCCCAAAATCCGACAGTACGATGAACAGTGGGATATATATGGGTCAAACCCCAAACTGCAAAATATTAAGCTTTTAATAGTCTTAACCACATACCATTGATCAGATAATTAGCAAGAAGTAAAAAAAAAAATCATTCCCAAGACCTGTGCCACCGTTTGCTCATTGCTGCATTGAACTGTGAAGATAATATCATGAAAACCTTTAAATGTTTCATATAAATTCAAACTAACACCTATGGCATTCAAAATTGTTCTGCCTATTTGCTGCTAAGACGATTAAAAGCGTGATGTTTCGCAGTTTGAGGTTTGGCCCTTGTTTTTTGCCCACACGTGTACAGTATCTCAGTTACTTTTCTCAATTACTCCAAAAACGTTTCATTAGTCTTTCCAAATGCATGGGATGTCAGAATCATAGAGATATGAACTATTGTATGCTGCTAAAAGACTGACATGCCATTAACTGCATTCCACAGAGGCAACTGCTGTCTGCTTTGTGTAGGACAGTTCTTCTCCTCTGCAGCCATGTGTTTCAAAACACATAGCGCAGTGCATGTCATGCATTAACCCTTACATAAAGGTCATTTGTGGAATTACTATCCAACTTATAATTCTTCCAAATGAAACAGCACTGCAGTCCGATTTGAATGTCCACTAATAAACTTTCAGTTCATTATCTTTAAGTTCACCTAAAGTCATTTCTTAAACTACAAATGCAAATGTTGTTTGTTTCATTTCACTTTTCATTTTATTGATCATTCCGGACACTCTGAAGGCAATGAACTTTTTGTAAAAAAAAAAAAAAATTCAAATATTAAGTAAATTAAGAAAAAAAAATTATAGTGAAGTTTTCTCTTTTTTTCTTATTTCCCTCTCTGTGTTATTGTGTTGTGGTGTACGCTGTCAGAGTTGCCAGTTACCACTTCCCCAATCCAGCAGGGGGCGATGAGGTTGCATTCTTGGTCAGCATGTACTTCACCATGTTACAAATGGATCAGGAAGTGCTGCAAGCTCTCTTTATAGAGCATTATACAAAATCTTGAAGCTTAATAGCTCCAAATTACAAGCCATGTAAGTGAATCTTAACAGTGGATCTTTCTGGTTCTTGCTGCTGCTTTAGACCTTACCTCTCAATTTTGTCCTTTAGCTACTGTTTTTAATACTCTTATCTTAGAACTTTTGCTTTGTCCCAGTGTCTGTCTCCCATTGATCCCCACTGTAATGTCGCCTCAAAATGTTCCTCATTTACTTGGACTCTGGATCTCAGGTAACTGAATCACACTTTTTACTTCCTGTGTAAGCTCATCATCCCTGGATTCACTGTTGGTTCACATCACATGTAGATCTAGCTATGTAGACCCCTTCTGTGCGCAAGTCGCAGCCCAGGTAGCAATTCCTTTTTGTGTGTGACACTATTACTATAACCCAAAACATAGTATGCAATTATGGTTATTATATTTTACATTAATTTTCTTAACATTAACATTAATATATATATATATGCTATTAACAATTCAGGGAAACCTTCATGGTTTTGTGTATTCCCTATATACCTTATTAATCATTTACCTTTTCAAAATTCCCTCATGGCTAAGTATCTTGCAGTGGTACGAGCAGGTCAGTGCTCTCCAAATCATGCACTCTGCTTCTACTTCATATAGGGCAGTTTTTCTCCTCTGCAGTCATGTGTTTCAAAACACATAATGCATGACACTTCGTGCATCAACCTTTACGTAAAGGTTAATTGTGACATTAAGTAAAAAAAAAAGTGCTATCCTCCATTAATATGAAAATATTTCAACAGAGTGATTGATCGTACCTTGACATGGTTTTGTCTTTGTCTGTATTAATTGCTATTTATGCAAGTGTAATAAACCATTTTAGCGTTTTTACCATTATGTCCTCTCTCTTGTTGCCATTTGTGAAGGTTATGAATTCATGGGCTCATATCCAGTCTCTCTTATTGGTACGGAGTGGGCACCGCTTGGTTCCTGTATGCCAGTGTAAAAGCGTCAGTAGGTCACAACCTATGCCGGACTGTATCACTTACTCTAGGATGTAAGGAGAAAGTGAAATGGGGACCTAAATAAGCTTTTGAGGTTAAACATGGGGGGAGTAGACAGGGAAATAAAATACTGAGTCACAAGGTCTGGGTGTGTGTTCTGGGTCCTATATCACAAAGCCACATTTCCTACTTAGCCGAATAGCTTGTTGGAATTAAATGGCCTTTATCATCATTCACTTATATTTAGCCCAGATGACCTTAATTCTGATAAGTTAGCCTGTGATGATATAAGTGCTGTGTGGTTGCTTAGCATTGATCGGAGATTTTTAGGTGAAAGTGTGCCCTGCAATGCCCTGATAGCCCATGTCCTTATGCACAGTGCTTGCTGCATGTGTTATTATAGGATAATGAATCATCCAGTGATAACCAACAATCCATCCATTTTCCACATTGCTTATCCTGTGCAGGGTCCGAGGGGGGGGGATTGATTTTATTTAAAATACAAAATAAAATGAAATATTCAAAATAAAATATTTGTAGCATTATTTTAATACTTCTTCAAAACAATACATTATAAATAAATTACATTTAAAAACGCTAAATGCCTTGCAGAATGTGTACATTATGTAAATTATCATAGCATCACGTACAGTTAAAAATTCTACAACAAGCTGGAGGAACTTTTCTTTACACATGGTCAACAATCGGGCTTCCCTGGATATAATCAACTTTCATAGACGCCAAACTCATTTCATAGACATAGATTGATTAATTTTCTTTAACTGAACGGCAACATTAAACCAAAAGTAATACTTTCAAAGCATTAGAATAGGTAGAAAAAGAAACTGCAATTATTTATGTGCCTGTTATTGTTGAGGTCTGCCCACAGTAGAGAAAACTACAGCCCAGGATGTGTTACTTCTGCTACCGTTGTCATCGTGTTCGCCTTGGAATTGGTGGAGGAGAGTTTGACCTTTCAGGAGGCTTTTGAGGACGAGTGGGACAGAATGTGTAGCGGTCTGAGACCATGCCCTCCGAAAACCTGAAACACAGAAGTGTCAGTCTTCAGATGACATTTGCCAGTGTTATAAAAAAAGTAGTACTTCTTTGTTACTGTATTGGTGAATTGCCTTGCGGTCCTGTGATTTTTTTTTTCTTTCTCGTCTGATCCCTTGGTTCTCTGGTTTGGATCTGTGATCTGGATTTTTTAAGTTGTTCCTGGTTCTGACCCTAAGTTTGTGCTTTTGTTTCTAGTGTAGCTTTGTGTCTTGGGTCCTGGTTGCTAATTGCTTGACTTTGTTTAGTCCCTCAACACTGTTACTTGTGATATACCCTTTGAATCTCAGCTTAAGTTCTTCTTTGTCACGTTCGCTGCATACGTCACAGTTCTGTCTACATCGACCTCTTAGAGACAGCTGAAGGGGAGTAGAAGTAGAAAAACCTGACCAGGAATGTTCAACATAGGGTGTGATTTTCTATCAGGGACCGGATTGATGAAGTTTGATCTTCTGTGACACTGTTGTCTTGGTTATTGCTGTGATTGATAGTTTTCCATTTATGGAGTGTGAATGCTCATTGTTAACCTGCCAGCTCGTCCGTTTTCTGCTTCCTTTTCTGTTCCACCACAAATAACAGTCAGATCCCATCAAAGAGGAAGTATCTTAAAACAAGTCAGTGACCATGAAAACTGAAAATACAGCAAGTGTATGCAACATGAAGTCAGTTTCATCTCTATTTGATGGTAAATACAAGTGTGTGTGACTACAAACTGGAAATATCTAAAGTGGGTCTGTGCAGGTAACTAGTGTGATATAATCCACCTGAACCTAGAGATGTGTGGACAGTGTAAAAAACAAAATAACAGTGTATATTATAGACTAAACATTATTTCATTTTATAAATTCATATTGATGCATTTTCTTAAGTTTAGGACATGTACATTCATAATTTTATTCACCTTTCAGGATATCGAGGTGGAATTCGAGGAGGTAACAGTGGCGGCAGGTCAATGTTACGTGGAGGTAGGGAAGGTGCAGAATTGGAATCGGTGTCGTCCTATAAATGTGCCAGGAGATAAATAGGTTTGGTAAACATTGTAATGGCCAAAAAACATGCAGTTAGGCAAGTGAGAGGACTCTGTGATGGTCAGGTGTCCCGTATGGGCTGCTCCTCTGCCTTGTACTTCTGGTTAAAGGGTTATTGTGACCCTTATATTTTACTTTATAAAAACAAAATACAGAAATTATTTACTGAAGTGATCATGACACTTATTATGTAATAAATGCATGGACGACTTTGCCAATGGCATGAAAATGTTCCAAATTCAGTAAAGTAACACGAACGGTGATGGAAAGGTGATAAATACAATAATCTGTAGAAGGTATACCCTGAGAAAACAGGGAACATTTAAATACAGATTAAAAAATCTTGGCAAAAGCAATGACCTGCAGAAAATATCAAAACAGGAAACAAAGGGTTAGGTTTTGTTGCAGCTTCGGTAGGGGTCAAATCAGCCCCTACACACATGGTACTGCCTATTGTGCATACCAAAATCTACATCCTTGAGAGAAAATGAACAAGATGGTGTAAAATTTTATTTTATGAATAGTATTTTCTACTATTCATGCAATAGATGTCATTATTTTATGATACCGAAAATTGTTGTGAATTGCTGTGATCAATTACAATGAAAGAAGTTTTACCTCATAATCATTCTCTATCCTACTAGTATAGCTGCTAGCATTGTTCGTACTCAGCTGCTTACTTCCCGTTCCTGTTAAAAGTGGAGAAAAAAATTAACATAAATGAACATAAGGGTGCTCGTGACTGCACTTGGCACCAGAGCACCCAATACCACAGTACAATGGTCGATTTTGTAATTGTATCATCGGATCTGCGTCTGCATGTTTTGGACACTCAGGTGAAGAGAGTAACTGAGCTGTCAACTGATCACCACCTGGTGGTGAGTTGGATCTGATGGCAGGGGAAGATGTTGGATAGATCTGGTAGACCAAAATGCATAGTGAGGTATATGCTGGGAGCATCTGGTGGAGGACCCTGTCAGGGGGATCTTTAACCTCTGGCAGAACTTCTCTTGTATTCCGAGGGAGTTAGGGGACAATCAGCCTGAATGGGTCATGTTGCGGGATTCCATTGCTGAGGCGTCTGTGCGGAGCTATCGCCATAAGGTTGCTTGTTGAGGTGGTAGTCCTCGAACCCCGTGGTGGACACCAGCAGTAAAGGGAGCTGTCAGGCAGAGGAAAGAGGCCTTCTGAGCTCGGTTAACTTGTGGGACTCCGGAAGCAGCTGACAGGTACCAACAGGCCAATTGGAAAGAGGCTTTGGCAGTCTTTCGGGTGTGGGAGGAGTTTGGTGAGGCTATGGAGGTGGACTTTCGGTCGGCCTCGAAAAGGTTCTGGCAAAGTCAGGCGACTGGGGGGGGGAAGCAGGGCTTTATTCATGCTGTTGGGGATATAATCAGGTGGTGGAAAGAATATTTCGAAGATCTCCTGAATCCAACTGATACACCTTGCTTGGCGAAATAGAGCCTGAAGACTCAGAGGGGGACTTGCCCATCTGTAGGGCTGAGGTCACTGAAGTAGTCAAAAAACTCTTTATGAACGGAGACCAGAGGATGCGTCCCAGCTACAGGGGGGTGACACTCCGCATGCTCCCCGGGGAGGTCCATGCCGGGATACTGGAGAGGAGGGTCCGCCAGTTGGTCAAACCAACTGGAACAATGAGGATTCCGTCCTGGCTGTGGAACACTGGACCAGCTCTTTACCCTCACAAGTATACTGGAGGGATCGTGGGAGTTTGCCAAACTAGTCGACATGTGTTTTCAGGGGTCGTACGGTCATGAAAATCTTGGAAAAATCATGGAATTAAGGAATCATGTATTCCAGACATAGAAAAGTTTGGCAAAATAAATATCAGAGTTTTGGAAAAATCATGGGATTTTTGAGAAGTAGTTTTTTTTTTTTTTTTAAATCTACATTTGCAGTATAACCTCATCTCTCTTAAGCATTGTTTTGATTATACTTTCCGCGTCCGCACAGGTCGTGAGTATGGAAGGCCATCGGGACAGAAAATGTTCTTTTTTTTCCCTCTATAAGTCTCGACACGGCACGGCACTGTCCTACTAGCATTGACATTAAAATATGTGGTGTTTTCAAACGACACAGTGCACTTTGCACAGTGCATTACCTGTGAATAAAGATTGCATTGCTATGAGTACAAGCTAGCAGAAACATTTAGATACAGAATGTGTAAAAATAATGATGTGGGTGCGTGACAGCGAGAGAAATTCGGTGTCATTTAAGTGGTTACTGGAAAGAAAACATTTAATATCTAAAATTAACACTGTACAAAGGTACAAAGTCATTTCTAGCTTATAATTTGATGCAGGTGCTAACAGTCACAACACACACTCAAAGACCTTCCATGCTACATGTTTACATGCAAAGTGCACTGTGACATTATTTGTTTATGCATTATTATTATTTTTTTTATAACGTCTGATATTTCAACTTTACATATAAACTGTTGGGTGTACTTCAAGTTAACATTATTTCGTTTTTATTTTTGTCACAAGTATATCATGCTTATGTCACATTAGGGTAATTTTAATGGCGCACACAAATAATATGTCTTTTAGTGCTAAATTTTAAAACTTAGTAATTAGTGTTTTTTGTCATTACAAATGTAAGGAATAAATTAATGACTATCTGGTGATAGCTAGAAAAAATAGCTAGCTAACATAGCGTGTGGTTAATAATTGTTCAGCTCAGCATTATTAGACCAGATGGAAATTAAACTATGCAGCTTTTTTGATAGCGTGTGTCTGAACAAGAGAGAAAGGCAACATGCATATCTTTAAAGTTATATGCAATGGGAGGTTCCGGTTCAGGGGCCTCGGGATTGCGTCTTTGCTTTTTGTCGGTGGCCGGTGAACTGCAGCATGCACTGGGGCAGTTTGCAGCTTAGTACGTGGAGGCCAGGATGAGTGTCAGCACCTCCAAACCTCCAACCGGAAAAGGTGCCACATGTGGAGGAGTTTAAGTATCTTGGGGTCTTGTTTATGAGTGAGAGAAAAAGAACGCAGGAGATCGACAAGCAGATCATGCAGAGTCAGCATGTGGACACTGTACCGTTCTGTCGTGGTGAAGAGGGAGGTGAGCCGTAAAATAAGGCTTTCGATTTACCAGTTGATCTATGTTCCGACCCTCACCTATAGTATGGAGCTTTGGGTAGTGACTGACAGAATGAGATTGTGGATACAAGCAGCAGAAATGAGTTTCCTTCGCAGGGTGTCTCGGGTGAGGAGCTCGGACATTCAAGAGGTGCTCAATGTAGAGCCGCTGCTCCTCCGTGTCGAGTCAGTTGATGTGGTACATCTATGTAGGATCCCTCGGTGTTTTAGATAAGTGTAAATGGGAGGAGACCTTGGGGCAGATCCAGGACATGTTGGAGAGTTTATAACTCTCGGCTGGGCTGGGAATGCCTTGCTATTCCCCGATTGAGCTGGAGGGGGCGGCATCCCTGCTTAGTTTGCTGGTACCACTACCCGACCCCAGATACGCAGCAGAAAATGGATGAATGGATGGATGCATATTATTTAAGTAAAACATTCATGCAAAATTTTGCATAAAAACAACAAAATAATATAAAAAGCTGCACTTACTGGCGATACAAGAGGTGCTCTCTTTTTGCCAGTTTCCTATGTGAACTGGATCAGCGTTCACTCGCGGGCAAGGCTCATACACTGCACATTCCAGTTTCACTGCCATGTCCTGCCAGGGGCTGTGTTGCAAGGGAGCTGTGATTTCTATATCTCAGGAAAAAGAGGTAATATACATAAGAATCATTGCAGATGTAACTGTATAAATGTTTCCTCCTAGAAACAATATGTGGTTTTATTATCGTTTTTTGAAGTGTCTAATTGCATCAGGCTCAAAACACGGCATCTGTGCAGCTGTACACGCGGCCTTTAAGCTTCCTGCCCCCCTGGCTGTACAAAAAAACACTGTGTTACGTGTATGGTTGCATGCCACTTTGGCAGCAGAAAGTGCCGATGTGGGGTAGAAATGTTGTAATTAACAGACAACAGGCCACAAAAGAGAACTTCAAAGCACCTAGTTTGGCCAAAGCTCATGCCAAACGCAAAGCAGAACGAAAAAGCCAACACTGTCAGTTAACTACTCACAACCCTGTGTCCTACCTGCCTCACCCCAGGTGCCTCCCAGAATATATCGGGGCATGTGGAACTTGCCACTTCTCATTTTCCCCCACTGGGGTGGAATTTTAGATTTTTGGGAGGGTGCAATAAAAAAACATTGCCGATTCAAGAGCATTGGCCATGGAATTTTTAGAGGAATCCGCTTCCCTCTTTCGCTTGACAAATGCTGTTTACATGTCTAATTGAACCAGAAGTTTTGTAACACCAACTGGTTATCAACTCCGGGTGCAGATACCATCTGCCATGGTTTTTGTTTCCCTTGAACTTTAGTTTTTTTTTTTTCCATTTTAACTGAAACAAAATAGCAGTTTAACTGAAGCAAGCAACTTCAATGTTGTAGAATGTTTAAGAAGAAGAAAAGGTATGTAAAATCTTAATAAAAAAATAAAATAACAGATGGTGTCCTTAGTAGATGTACTTAGTAGACGCAATGATTCCTTTGGGGGGGCTCATGGCCTGCAAATGCCCCCCCCCCCCCCCCCCACCATGACACCGACCCCCCCTTTTGTAGTTAATTTTAGTTTTATTTTGTCAGTCATATATGATGAAGTGCTACTGAACAGACAGCAGATACAGGAATAAAACACGCTTTACCCATTTCCTTTCCCATCTTCACCTTCTCCTTTTGTCGTCTCGTAATGCTGTCTCTTAAACGCTTTAGATTTTCCTGAAATGAATACAATAATAATCCAATGAATAAATGTTTAGGTGAAACTGCCAATAATATAGGTTCAACGGACACCATCATCACTTTTTTCCCTTGACCCTTCAGAATAGGAATTTATTTCTCCTCACAAGGTCAAATACTGACAAGACAAATATGATCTGCAACAGCTGAACTCAAACAAGAAATGCCATCACTGTGAATGTAATAATAATCGATACTTTGTCGATCCCTGTGGAGAAGTTGTCTTTACACCTCCCTCAACTTGCTCTCTGTGAAGGGCAGCCACCCGTAGTGGCGCCCAGGGAGCTGGAGGTTAAGAACCTTGCTCAAGGACCCACAGACGTACTGAGGCTGGGTTCAAACTGGCGACCTTCTGATTACAGGCACAGAGGCTTAGTCCACTGAGCCACATGCTGCTGTAAAAGCCTTAAGTCCTACCTTAAAAGGTACCTAGAGTAATTTGTATAAATAATTCATATAATAATATAAAAAATGTGAATGACTACATGCGTGTTGATACTATTTCTGATTATCCTGGTCAGGGTCACAGGGCAAAAGGCTGGGGTAAACCCTGGATAGGATGGAACTCTCATAGAACTGACATTCAGACACACAATCATACACTACAGGTAAATCACAGACACCTTCAGGCCAAGCTGCATTACTCCAGGCAATATACCGCCCAGGGCTCGGGGATACCCTGGCCATGAAGCCAGTTTATTCAGGGGCATATAGGCACATACACAACAATTTGAGAGACCAGTTATTTTAACAGAATCTTTAGACTGTGGGATGAAATCAAAGTACCCAGAGGCACCTCACGCAGCACAGGGAGAAACACACATTCACAGAGTGGGGGTGGTATTTGTACCACCAATCCCTTGCAGTGTGAATCAACAGAGCTACCTATTGAGCCACTCTGCCTCACAGGATAAGATGTGTTTGTACGAAAGCAAACCAGTACGGTGGCTCAATGGGGATCACTGTTACTTCATACTGTGGAGGTTTGAATACTGGGAGTTTGCATGTTCTTCCTGCACTGCATAGATCCCCTCCTAGTTTCCACCTGCAGTTTCAAGACATGCAGTTAGACTTAACAGTGTCTCTTTAAATTGCAGAGAGTATGTACCCTGTGTTGGACTGGCACCCTATCCAGGATGTACCCCAGCTTCGTACCGCCTGGGAGAGTATCCAGGTCTTTCCGTCACCCTCTCCAGGTTCATTGGTTTGATGGGCCAGATAATTAGGCTTTTCTTATTGTCATATCACAGAGAGCTCTTGTACCAGAACAGGAAATACTTTTCATGTACTTTTACTTTGTGGTTTATAATAAGAATAGCACCTGCTGAAAGCGTAGGGACTGAGATCTCTTTTCCTGATTCATCTGCCACTCCTTGAATTCTTGAACAGCTTCCTCCACACTTATATCGCCCACTTTCACTCTCTCTTGTAGGGAAATGAGCTGCCTCTGTCCCGGAGTTTTCATTCCTGCATATGGGTCGTAGGCTGTTGTTTGAGGTCTGTCTCTGTCAAGTCCTGTTAGCACCATCAGAAAAAAGTACTGGTCACATCATTTAAGAATACAGATTTTGTTTTACATTTATATATTTTTAATGAGTATTTGATACTTTACAGTACGCTATAGTATTTTCTCATACAAAATTCCCATACATATATTTGAAAATATAAGTCGCACTGTCTGATTACTAATTTCATTATAGCAAGATAACCCCGAACCCTTTCTTTTCTATTCACATTCAAGCACCAACTCTTCTTGGACATATTTGGACTACTTACTCTCATTTGTTTGTATCATTTGTTAATGTAATGGGTTTAAAGATTATCTGCATCCTATTAATGATCCTACAGCTTAAAATAGATAAAATAACTGTGTGAGTTCCAGGTTGATCTGGAATAGATCATTTAAACAAAGCAACAGTTCAGTAAGGAAAATTTTTATATGTGTCAGGAATGATAATGAAGTGAATAATATCGCTACCTAATTTCATGTACGAACACGCTATAATTCAATTATAAATGAATATGCTAGTGCCCTGCGGTGTGTTGGCGCCTGCCCAGGGTTGGTTCCCGCCTGTGCCCATTGTTCCTGTGATAGGCTCCAGTCCCCTCCGTGACCCCAGCTGGGATTGAGTGGTTTCAGAAAATGGAAGGATGGATGGATAAATATGCTATAAATATTATTTTCATTGTAGAGATGAACATAGAAGATAAACATTAAACCCAGTTAATTATAAATGAGAGGGTAGCACTATTCCCTCAGGCCACATGGAATGAAGGGTCCAGCTCACTCGTTCTTCTTTTGTCATGCAATTTTTGTAAAACATATACAGTTACACTAAATGCACAGTGTGATTATATACCCTGACAGTAGTATGAACTCCCTGGAATGGACTGTATTGCCCTGTCTGGTTCTCTGTGTGATCTGAGAAAGCCCCCCCCCCCCATAGTACTGTACAGGATAAGTAGCTGGAAGCTGGATCAATCATTTACCTCTGACCGGCCTTTCGTCAGTGCGCTTATCCTGGTGCACTATTGATGGTTTTTCAGAAAACACTAAAAACAAACAAACAAACAAACAAATCTGAAAACGAAAGTGTCGTAAACAGTAAGAAAATGAGCTACAATTGCTTACAGAACGAATTGTGTATAACAATTACACAGACATTTCAGTTAGTTTTTTGCCCGTGCATTACAATGTGAGATTAGAGGTGTAATGTAGTGAAAGTTTTCAAAGGTTTACTATATTTTCATGGCTGTAAAGAAGTGTACCTCTGGAAATGTAGGTCTTGTTTTCCTCGGTCTCAGCAGTGACAACCGTCAAAGGTCTAGGGATGGGTGCTGGGGGACGACTGATAATCTGTGAGATATGATCTGCAGCAAGCTCATCTAGAGTGTCGTAAATTTCATCAGCAGCACAAAAGTTATAAGGATCTTCCTCTTCCTCCTCACTTGCTATATTTTCATTTCCCTCATCTGTTTCTTCTTCGTAAGTTTCCTCCACTGAGATTAAGAATTTCTCGGCCTTGCTTGTTGTCCCAGCTGCAATTTGTAAATGAACTGTCACTGGGTCACAGTCATCTTTGTAGATGTTTCTTAACCATATGTTGATGGAATAGTCATTTTTCACATTTAAATTAATTTTACCTTGAAAAAATGAACGCAACATGGCCTCCTCAGGATTGAGGGACTGCCTGATCGCTTTTTCCATGTCCTCATCTGCAATGGAAGAACCACTTTATTAAATTATCGCTAAGATAAAATAATAGTTAGCCTGTCTTATTATTTTTTTTTATTTTTCCGACTAATAGCTGTGGAAAAATGTTTAATGAAAATATTGTCAGGTGAACTGAAAGCTGAAATAATGGCATCTGAAAGAAAATATGCCTTATTGGTATATATGTGCAATGTGTGTATTATAATGGTATTTTCCTAATAGTAGTGAAGTCTTGTTTTAAAATGCTGAACTTTCCTTGATGTGTTTATTTATTAGAAGTATGTAGGAAACCAGATTCCTGGCATAATGATCATGTGCAGTGTGATATCTCATAAAAAAAATAAATAAAACATACATAAGTCTTGGATGCAATCTGGGTCCAACTCCAGCATTGACTCATAGATGTCCTCCTTACACTCAGTGTTCAGAGTTAAGCTATCTTCAACTGTTTTGGACATGGCCTCGTAAACATCTTCAGGTTCCTCTTCTGTGATGCTTTCCTTTAAGTGACTCTCGTCTTTGCCTGCATTTTCCTGTTTAAAATGTTGAAATAAAGTTAAGTGTTGCTTGTCAATTTTTGAAAACACAATCTGAATTCTTTTGGGTTATGAGTCAGGTTCCTAACCATCTTTGCTCTTTAGCGGGAATAAATTTCTGATTACTTACAACATACTTGTCCATAAACCGTCTAAGGTCTAAAAATCCATTCTTCTCAGCAATGTTATTTGGATAATCACCATGCTTGTTGCCCACACTGTATGCTTGCATAGCGCCGGGACATTTCAGCAGAAGGGTCATAAGATTTTTTAGCCCATACTTTGCAGCAAAATGTAACAATGTAGGTAATTCCTCATCTCGTTGATCTATGAGATATATAAATTAAGAAATAGATCAATTATTGGATTTTTAAACTCCATTTAAACATCTCTCTACTCATCCATTCTGTATACACTACATGGGATGCCTGTCCATCACACATGCACTTTGCATTTTAAATCGCGATTCAGCTAAATTCATGCTTTTTGAATGCAAAGTAAAATTACAAGTACAGATTTAACCTGATTCAATATTTAGACAATACACATACATAATTTAGAGAGACACAAATAAAAGTAGAATAAAGTAATTAATGCAATGACACTGCATTGATACTGAAATATTGTCATATATTGACATAACCGTCTATAGGCACAAATACTTACAAGCAGACATGTTTTCTTCTTCAAGTTGGTTTATTCCAAAGATTTCAAAGCCACTTGCTGGAATTCTACTTTTAAGTAGATCTGCCAGCACCTTGTCCAGAGATTCTCTGCAGTTGGATGTGATGTTGAAAGCCTGAACATGTATAATAAATAAAATGACACCAATTCAGACATACAATGTATTTCTAAGCATGTATGTATGCTTGTTTGTGTACATTGTGCTGGAAAAGTTTTAGGCTGTCAAAGAATTATAGTGAATAGGGTACATTAAAAACACTACATGAGGGGCAGACAACCCTGATCCTGCAGTGTCGGTACCCAACAGGTTTTCTATCCTACCTGATGAGTTTCTATCTGCCTGATACCAGATGTGGTTCTTGGTGGAGTCCAGGTAGGACAGAAAACCTGCTGGATCAGTGCTGCCTACACCCACACTGTACTGATATTCAAATATTTAAATACTTTCACTTCATTTTGGTGGGCAAATGCATATATATCTTTTACCTGACTGAAAAATTCCAAGGGATTTGTTACACTTTCCAGATACCTATTGACTTCCTCCATGCCAGTGAAATACGTCAGAGACTTTGAGCAGACAATCAAGTCATCGCTATACAGAGAAAGCAAAACACGTCCCGAAGGCATCTCTGAAATAATGATTAGAGGCACAGTTTCAGATCTAATGTCATCTGTAGATATGAAAATTCCTAAAACATTTACTTCATTAAAGGTCATACACTGTTATTTAGCTTGAGGCAAAAGCAATAAAATTATTGTTTTGAGTTCCTTATTCACTTCTATGTGATATTCTGATGTTCCTCTTTGGCTCTTACCGGGTGACATGACGCTCACAGTATATTCATTTTCAATTGTCCCTGCCTCTCTTGTTGCACCTCGTTCTTCACAGGAAAATTCCACTGCGGTTTCTGCATGAGCGTCCAACTTACATTTCAGGAGGATGTAAATAGTCACTTTGGTCTATAACATTACACACACATACACAAAACATTTTTGTTTTCATTTGCACCACTGGACATTTGTTTTAAGCATTTGGGGAGGGACGTGTCACAATCAACTTTGTGCTTCTTCTAACCTTATGCCTGTTTATACTCATTGAATGCTCTTATGTTCTACTTCTGGCCCTTGAACAGTTTTATGGGGTTCGTACTGTTCGTACTGGTGCACTGTTGCTTCACTGGAAGCTTAGCATGCCTAGTTGACTCCTTGACAGCATGCATTGCAATGTGCTATTTGCCTTGCTTGTGCACCGCTTTGGACAAAAGTGCCTGCTGGACATGTGATTTGGTCACTACTAATGGTGAAACCAAACTTGCATCATTGGTTTAACGTTGTGGTTCTCAGCTGGTGGACCCTCAGGTCATTTTTTAAATGTTTTTTTTTTTTTAAAGTGCAGTTACCTAAAGGTAACATGTAATTTGTAAAATTTGTCTGCCTGGGGGTGGGTGCTAACAGTGAAACTTTCCGCTGGGGGTGGGGGTTTCAACCACACACCTCGTGACCCACTGAAAATGGTCCCGTGACCCATTTTTGGGCTACGCTACTGAGAAATACTGGTTTAAGGTAGCACAATTTTAGATATTTGATACTATTT
The DNA here is from genome assembly GCF_023856365.1 of Brienomyrus brachyistius. NCBI lineage: Eukaryota > Metazoa > Chordata > Actinopteri > Osteoglossiformes > Mormyridae > Brienomyrus > Brienomyrus brachyistius. Next base: position 11,025,044 of record NC_064535.1, on the reverse strand, counting down.
CAAGAGACTACCAAAAATGGAAAATTACCAGCATTTTCATTTTGATGCATAATAAATAAATGAAAAGAATGAGCAAAATCTTAAATTTACTCAGACAACGCTGCGAAAGCTACAACTACTGTAGCAGAATGTGAAAACTATCTAGATAATTCACATTAGACTTTTAAAATCATTATATGCTGGTTATTACTTGCAAAAACTCAATATTTATTTTTTTCTTCTTTAGAAGGTATGTTTCTAATTTTATGTTTGCAAGACAAAACACAAGAATTTCTGATTTTTGCTGCATGATCTTCTGTCTTTTATACGTTTCCTCTTTTTATGGTGTGTTTCGGAGGTCATTAACTTTGAAATACATGGATGAGCTGCTCGTTACCCAGTTCCGAGTAACCAATGACAAAATCATAGAATAAAGGAGTTTCAGGCAAGCAGCAAACTAGACTAGAAAACAAGCAGAGAACAAACCAGGACCAGCAAAAACAATTCAAATCGCTAAAACACGTGGAGCCAGGAAATCGAGACACCTTCAATCAGAGCAGCAGCATAGAATAGAGATTAATTGGACAATGATTGACTGCAGGTTTGGCAACTGCATGATCCATAGGTGGGGATACCATTTTAGAGATACAATTTTATACATGTAAGTCGTTACTGAAATGCTTTGCACAGAATTTCTATTTATTTCTTTATAAGTTTATTTATTCACTCACTATAATTTTTTAAATATGTTCTTACCCCACAAAGTATTCTGTCCGGTTGGACTATGAGACAGACATTTTCATCATTACCATGCGGCGTCTGGGCCTCCTGCTTGCTCACACAATCTTCCTGAGGTAGCTGCACTACCCTTGAACACTCCAGTATTGATACGGAAGGTTCACCTTCACCTTCTTCTCTCTCAGCCATTTGAGTTGTATATTCAGCTGTTTCTGTTTCAGTTTCATTTGTTGTCCTATCATCATCACCTGTTAAACAAATATGACACAAATTTCCATCCTTTGAGTGTTTACGGGAATATTTTTCAAAACGAATACTTCTTACCAAGGAAGTGTATAAGTGAATCCCAGGTCTTCCGTACTGAAAAGTAACTTTCAACTCCCAAAACTTTGCAATTTCTCAGTTATTATTTCCTTTTTCCTAAAAAGTCAATTTGTAAGATTTTTTTCCATCCATCCACCTTCCTAGCTCTTGTCTTGGTCAGGGTTGCAGTGTCGTTAGAGACTAACACAAGCAGAATAGGGCACAAGGATGTGATATAACCTGGACAGGATACCAGTCCCTCATGGACACACATGTTTAATTCTGTCCTTCATTAGTGGGCACCGGCAGAAAAAGTTTATGTAATTTAGTGCCAGGTAAATTCAGGCAGTTGGCAGGACAGCACAGGCAGGCAGCAGGGGTGGATCTAAGGGGTGGCTATGGACCCCCCTAGTAAATATGTGGCCACTCCTCACCAAAAAATAAAAATTAAATATGGAGCATTTCATTCCATATTTTGATTGTGGCATCTCCAACTTCATTGTGAGATGATAATGGATAATGCTTGCACATGCCCCCAGGTCAGCAAAATATACCAAGGACCCCACATAGTGGGCTAAATATTACCCTGTCTGGCCACCCCATTGTACAAAGTCTGGCTATGTCCCTGGCAAGCAGGCTGATGGGCAGCTACACTGGCTTAGGCAGAAGGCAAGTAAGCAAGGTGAGACAGTCATGCGACCGACAAGAACAGCCAGGCAGGTGGGCAGGCAGGACATTCCCTGATTTCTGGACCTTGGAATGATTCACCCTGGTAGAGGGGAGGCGATAAGGACACAAAGAAGTGAGGATGCAAGGCAGCAGGGTGTATGAAATAAATAAGTTGTGGCAAAGTCTCGCAATGACAGTTTTAATAGGAAGGAGTGGCAGGTGGGAAAAGACATGAGGTCTATTCTAGAAGTCACATATAAAACAAGAGTGAGAGCACTGACTGCACAGTCACTGCACTGCAAAAGATTCCAGTCCATCACAAGGCAAACACACATGCACACAATCGTACTCTACTGGCATTTTAGACACTGCAGTTAGAATAACTCAGTGGTTCTCGAACTCGGTCCTCGGGACCCACTGCCCTGCTTGTTTTCCTGATATCCCTTTTTCCGCACACAAGTCCCAGCTGTCTTTCAGCTTCTGATTGACTGAACACACCTGATCCAGGTAATCAGCAGTATGTAGGGCAGGGATAGCTGGAAAACAAGCAGGGCAGTGGGGCCTGAGGACCGACTTTGACAACCACTGGAATAACTGCACGTCTTCCGCTTACTAAGGAGATCAGAGATTCTAAGGCAGAATCAACAACATTCTTTGATGCAGCTTTAATTTGCATGTTACTATACTTAGGTGGTTGGCTTTAGCTAAATATTCAAGAAGGCAAAGCATTTGGATTATATCTGGTTATGTAATATATGAAGAAATAGTAAAACAGAAAAAGATACCAAATTCCGCAATGTACCGCACATGTAAATATTTACTTTAAATATTCATTTTATGGTGGTTTTGAATTGGTTAATAGTAACGGTATTTCAATTGTCTTTCCGATAGCACAATATCGGAAATTAATGCACATATAGCAAATGCATACATACCATCAGATATAGATTCAAGAACAGTAGAAATGTATATTGCTGGGTCATCATCGGGATAGAGCTTCCTCCAGGTATGCCAGTGTCCAAAATGCTCATTTAGCAGCTCACTTTCTGACACCCCACAGAAGAACAATACCATCTTACTAGGAGGATGAAACACTTTCTTATAAGTCTCAAGCACTCCTGGGTTGCTCTGCATGTCCAAAAATTCCATGGATAGCAAAAGCACAATGCATCTGCTGGCATTAAAAATAGCAAACTCATCCTCTTCCAAAGAAAAGTCAGCAGTGACTGGATACAAAAGAACTGACTCGTCAGAAAACTTCTGAGAAGAGCTCAGGACATTTTGAAGATACGTGGCCCATTCTTCAGCCTCACTTGTGTAAACGATCAACACTTGGTAGCTGTACGTGGAAATAGTTGGAGAGATAACTGAAAAATAAAACATTTACAATTCATTTGATCATGTTAATTTACTGTAAAAGAAGGCATGTGCATATATATTTAATAAAAAATACCATTTCCCCCTAACATTTTACAGACATGTATTGGGAAACATATTATTATGAGGAAGGAGAAAATTGAGAATATGTATGTGAGTCCGACAGGGGCACATCAGCCATTCCATGTATTTATAAAATTTTTACTAATCAGCTCAATCAATCAATCAATCAATAAATCAATCAATCAATCAATCAATCAATAATTCAGTCAATTTAACTACCTTAATGAGATAGTGATACGCCAATCAAAGTGGGGTAGTGGTCAAGTAAAAAAATACATTGATATAGTGGATGGTTGCTGCAAATCCTGAATTTTAGGATCTGAAATAGAAAGCTGGCACATTTTGACAGACATCATAGTTGCATACTGTACCAATGTGAAGATCTTTTAAACATCATCACCTTTGACTTTTGCACAGTACTGTGTGTTTATATATATATATATAAACTCATTTTATAAAAAGCTATCATGTCCTTCATTAAAACAATTCCTGCACTTGCTACATCCATCCATCCATCGATCCATTTTCCGAAACCACTTCTTCTATTCAGGGTCACTGGGGGTCCGGAATTTATCCTGGAGGCTAAGGGAACAAGTTGGGGAATAACCCAGGATGGGATGCCAACCCATCGCAAGGCACCTTCTAATCTAATTTTCCAGTAATGCTGTGGACATATGAAATACTGTAAAAATAAAACGTAACATTTTGTCTAGCTAGACCACTGTAACGTCCTGCCTATCATGTCTGCCTGACCCTCCTGTCTCCTCCCTAAAGTGGCCCTGATGAGCCACACCTGTTGCTAGTTGTTCTTCGTTAGTCTTTGCCTTTAAGTACCTGTTTGTCTCGTTAGCATCAGCTGGGTCATTGATGTTGCGCTTCCTGTCTGCCTGTGTCTTTCCCTGTACTCGCCTTCTTTTTTTGGACCCCTTTTGGCCTTGTTTGTTTCCCTGCTCCCATTCAACTCAATAAACCCCTTTTTGTTTGCCAAACACCTTCCTTTGGGTCTTTTGTCTCTCGTCTTATGACAGCTACAATTCATGCCTCTGTGGACACTGCATGCTCTGCCTGTGTCGATTAGGTTTTCACTCGCAGACATGCAGTGTTAGGTTGAAGAAACTGTTAGTAATCATTTGTTATCATTTCTGTATAATCAGCAATGAGTGTAAATATGTATATACATTATTTTGTTTTCCTTTACCTTCATACTTTAGATTATATTAGTTTACACGTATCCTGAGCACGTGTTTAAATAGTTGTCCACCTGAGTAAAACCAGAACTTCTTCTTACTCTCACAGTCTTTTCTTTGTTCTCACTCCAAGACCCCTGCCCCCCATTGACTATAAATAAAGGTGCCAAGGGGAACCACCCTTTGTAACACATTCCTTTGTAGCCTATCATGCAGAGAGTGTGGTTACCCTTGTGCAAGTAAAACTCTAAGTGTGTTGTCTCGTAATTAATGGTGTGTACAGAGTTGGAGTGGAAAGCCTGTCGCTTTCTCCAACATATACTGTATTGTAGTTTGGTCCTGTGTGCAGAGTTGGAGTGGAAAGCCTGACGCTTTCTCCAACATGCAGTTAGGTTAAATTGCAAAGGTCTCTAAATTGCAAATAGAGTATGATTTTGTGTATGTGTGTGTGTGTGTGTGTGTGTGTGTGTGTGTGTGTGTGTGTGTGTGCGTGTGGATGTGCCCATCAATGTACTAGTGTCATGTCAAAGTTATGCATCTGCTTTGTGCCCTGTGCTGCTTTGGATAGGACAACAGATTGGAACATGGATGGGTTGGTTAGCTAAACTGAAAAGAAACGAGCCTGCAACACCACTTCAAACAGGATACAAGTGATGTCACTGATACAGCTGCTAATGGCACATTACCACTTTGCCAGAAACAGTTATGAAGTAATCAGTTGAGCCTTGGACACTGAAAATCTGTTTTTGTATTGAAATACTCTTTGTTCATTCAGCAAGATGCACAGCTTAGTTTGTCCTTCTGTCTTCACAGAACATTTAGATATTTGGTGGACATAAACCATGAAATGGGAAATCTCATTAAGGCCTTTCTGGATATTAAACAGAGAGATACAGCAATTTCTCAATTTATGGGCATACTTCTGTGTAAAATATACATTTTTCATAAACTCCAACCTGGTTCTTCTCCGTTTTTCATTGATGAAGGACTTCTCCCTAACTTTATCAGTCTTCAGTCCTGCTTCTTTTTGTATTCTGCCGCTGTGGGTTTTGGGTCCTGAACAAGTTGAGAACTGAGCTGCTTTAAATTGTGCTACATGCAGTTTTGCTCACACGGACCAAAGCAGTATGTAGTACAGAAAGAAGGCAACTCAGAATAAAACAAAGATCTGTCACTGTCTTCTTTCAAATAGCAACACCCATATCTCTGACAGGCTGATTTATGTTATTGCAACAAAGAAAACGACTTAATCCGAATTTGACCTAATGTCACATTATGGCTATTGGAATAAATCTATGAATGTGTCCTCACACAATATGTAACATTACAGTATACGAGGGGTTCAGTAAGTTTAAACTGTAGAGAAATCTGTTGTTTATGCTGTTGTCTAATAGGCCATTTTTGGGTGACCCTATATCAGACAACACTACAACATCGTATGTATGTCGGCCAGTGTCAATTAAAATGTTTAGTATCTTAAATCACGCCGAATGCCTCATCAAGTGTGGCTGGATAAACTTTAGACCTTTTACTTATTGTTTAGACCCCCCCTCCCCCACTTCGAAATTTCTCCTGCACCCATTGGCCCAGGCCAAATCTGTGTGATCATAAAATGCAGGTTTCATCAACAACTCTTTCCACCTACCACCAATGACCTACTGAATTTCCTTAACAATAACTATTAGTATTAGTAACCATTAGTATTAGTAACTATTAAATTCTGAAAGTGTTGATCAAGATACCTTCCCCCAGCATTGCCTTTGCAACTTCCGTTTATTTAGTGAGGAAGAAATGAGGTCATGAATTTCGAAAACTAAACCCACTACCCATCCAATGGACCCAAGTCCCACTAAACCGTCTGTGGAATGTTTATCAGCTCTCTCTAAGCTCATCTTTACCATTGTCAGTTTATGCCTGCGTTCGGGATGTGTTCTGGGATTAGTGTAGCCGGGGGGCCATTCTGGAATCCACATGCGGGGCATAACCCAAAAACCGTCATGTATCGTAACACAGTGACAGTGATTGTAAAAAAAGAAAACAAATTGAACTTCGTTAAAATTGTTCAGTGCTTGTGTGGGCTCTCCGCTGGTATAACCTATGGTACAGCCTTTGACACAGTTTACCATGCAATCATATTTTTGTTGATCATTTGGCATGCTTATAAAGAAGAAGTATATTGATTTTTTTTTATTTGCAAATTATTGCATGTATATTGGAAGCCTGTTTCCGCCATTGAAAACAAGACACTAAGTCAAAATTATGGGATACTAATGTATGCTGTGTCTCATAATTTAAGCTTAGTATCTCATAATTATGGTTTAGTATCTCATAATTTCGACTTTGTATCTCAAAATTTAAACTTATTTCCTCAAACTTATGGCTTAGTATCTCATAATTAGGACATGGTATCTCATAATTCCAACTAAGTATCCCATAATTTCGACTTACTATCTGATAATTATGACTTACAACTCATCATTTCAACTTAGTATCTCATACGCTTTTGCGCTCCTACCAGCACATCACAGTCATACTTCAGAGCATTTAAAATTATGCATCCACTATAAAATACTTCTTCTAACATTCAAAGCTCTTAATAACCAAGCTGCGTCTTACTGAATTGCTTCTCCCAGCCTCCCCTAACCCTTGGATTCTCTCTTCTCGTCCGGCCTTCCACACGGCTATGGTGACCGCGTGTTTTCCTGCTTAGCTCCGGGACTTTGGACCTCCATCCCTACCGCTATATGTCAATTGATCTCTGATAAAAACTTTTTTCTTTGTTCAGCATATAACCTTCCCTATCCATAATATGTTTAATTTTTTATCTGTTTACTTTACCTTATTCTCTGTTTGTGTCTTTGAGATCTTGAAAAATGCTACATAAATGAAATATATTATTATTATTATTATTATCTAGATTGAAATTAAGCTGAAAAAATAACTAGACCCCTCCCCCACCTAAGAGTCCTAATGCACACCAAAAAATTAAGAATGGTTTGAGAATTTTTGGGACAGTGAAAAAATTTTTTCTGAGCTTGTCTCCAAGTTCTATCCCTAGGTATCAAATTTAGTGTCAAATTACTATTGTCCTTTTGATGAGTTTTTTTTTATGGACAAAGGATTTTTTTTTTTTTTTGTAAATTGACAAAGAAATTTATTAGAATCGGGCCAGAAGCAATAACACCTTTTTATTTCTAACTTCTTGTTTAAAATATGCTGTTTTATGTATTATGAATTGGTAATTTGCATTTTTGACGCAAATGTTTCAAAATTCATCATGATCCATCCATGTTATATGTTAAAGACGCATTAACGTACCACCTTATAAGATATATATTTTTAGTTGATGTACTTATTTAGTAATTTTTTTATATTAAATTAAAAATAGACTGGCCTAGTAGTGCCCGTATGATGAAATATGCCCAGGTCTGAGTGCGCCAGGCTTATTTTTTTATAATAATATAGTAATGTTGCTTTACCTTGGTTTCGTTACTCTTGCATCAGTACACAGAGAGTTGAACGTACTTTGGATAAAACTAAAAAAAAGTTTACAAGTGTCAAAATGAGTCTCCAAACCAAATGATGCATACCTAAATGCAATTTTACTTGGGACTGATCAGTTTAGTAAATCTATTATTCACAGATCATTGTATAATTCTCATGCAAATCCAATGCAGTTTACCAAAATTATCATATAAAACTCTTCTCATTATTTTCAGTGGTAGTCACAGAATACTGCTGACAGGTATGCGAGCAAATGTTTCTTTAAACTTAAAATATTAAAATGAGCTCTCAAAAAGGTGTTTTAGGACATTTTTGTACTGCCAGTTAAATGTGGTCTGTCAGTTAACTGAAAATTTAAGTATAAAAAGTGATATGAAAGTTTGGATGATATCCAACTTCCTCTTCTATTCTAGATCAAAATTGCATTTAACACAAAATGACTAACTTCTCCTTATTTTAAATGTTAACCTGTGAGTCCAAATATGATGCCGACTCCGAAGTTCCATTTAAAAATATGCAGCAAATTTTCTTCCACTGTCTTTCATCTAGTTTAAGGACACTTTGTCTCAGGTTCTGTCTGTAAACGGTTTGCACTTAAGTAGACCAAATATTTCACTATCACTGAATACCACCAATTATAATTACGGAAATATTAAAATAAATGTACATGTGCTTTTCAAAATGCAGAACATGTCTGACTGCTTTTTCTCAGTTCTCCTTGTAACATACTGGTCACATTACAGTTTTTTAAAACTGTACCTCATTTTTTAATGCTATTTGGTATGTCAGCTTATACATTATGCACCAATGCTTAATGTTAGCTGCAGTATATTTAACTTTATCTTTATGGCCATGTAATGGGAATTATAGCACGAAATTTTACAGCATACATTATATTAACACTGATTCTAAATATAATTTTCTCAGTAAAGTACATTCAATATTTTATTTGAGTTTTCATGGCTACTTACAGGCTGAGTAATATGCATGTTTAAGCTGACAGAGTTGAGAAATTCTACATCCTGTTTTTCGCAGACATGTTTCCCTTCAGTAGAAATATGTCTGTCTGATTAAAAGCAAAGTAAATACAAACTTTTATTTTACTTAAAAACACACAAAGTCAGCACATAGAATAATTGTTATAACTGACCAGGTGTTGGTGAACAGAGCAAGAAAATGCAAATTTCTTTTGAAATTGAGGTCCGTCTCTGTATTGCAACAAATCTGTACTTCGCCTGCTTCATTATCAAAATAATTAAACAAAATGGAATTAGCACATATTACTCACATGATTCTGACATCATGGTGCAGAGTCAACTTCAGAGCAATTTAAATTCCACTGGGAAATATCCAAGTTTATTTAACACCAGACTTTCACAATTCTGATTTTCAGTATACCCTGTTCAAAGCATGGGTATCTAGTTAGTTCTAGTTAGTTCTATTTAGCTTTTTTTGTGAGAAACAGATCTTCGCTCTCTGTCACCATCTCTTTCATATTGTATTAATAGCAGCCACTTCCTGGAGTTGGCTGACAGCTTGTTACTTCCTGAAACACATCGTCTGTTCTAAGAAACAAGTGGCTGTACACAAGGTCTAGATATTCTACATACATTTGGCAAATTATCTATAGCAACCCAGTTAAATCTATTGACGATAAATCTTATATATTTTAAAACATAAATGAACAGTGTTCTGACTGTTGCATTTATAAATATTATAAGTGATAATTTATATAAACCCAACTGATGTAAGGTGTTGTTACTGCACTGGTTAGTAATTATTTTTAATTATTACCCATTGCTGTGTTTTAATCGCATATTACTATTTCAAACACTGGATTTATTACAATAGACTATTTTTTGCAAATCTTTAAAAACACATGACTATCAGTTCATGATATAAACACTTTGGCAAAAAATGTCTCATTTCACTGGCATGTTGGCAGGTAGACGAGGCAGACAACTGCTGCGACTTTGTTCCGGAGCTGTACTACTTCTGGGGCACTGGAAAACGTTGTGGGAGGGATGGGGAATGCTGGGGTCTTAACTGGATGGGCCCCAGTCAAAGAGATTGCACAAAAGTTTAGAGTAGAAGGATAACGGAACTAGAGCTGGCCAAAGGAAGAGGAAGCTTAAAACAGGCCACTGTCATCTCATTAAATGACTGGCAAATCCCTGATGTAATAACAGGCATGAAATGCCAGTTTTCTTCCTGATGAATTTATAATTAAACCTGACCTGGCAATATCACTACTGTTTGTGATATAGTACCCTCTAGTGCAGTTACCTGGGTACTGCCACATCTTCCGCAACTTCCTTTTTTGTTTTGGCTTGCTCATTTTCTTTATGCTTTACGGTATATATGTCATGTGATCAATGTGATTATGGGGTATATAATCACATGCTCAGCAGAACTGAATGGGAGTGAGTGAGGAGGCTTTATTTTATGTTGACCACAATTAAGTACCGTTAATGAAAGTAATATTATGGTATTATTTTGATACATTGTCACATGTCTGTTTTGTATGTGAAGAGTGTGAAGGAATGATGACAGCATTAATGTTTGAAAAGTGTTTTGGACGCACGTCATACAGTGCGACACTCCCTTACTCAGCTTCTCTGTGATTCTTTGCTGTTTTTGAAGTCACTGCATAATTAATATGCTATAATCCCTTCAAAACACTATTGAACATAACACATTTCCAAATGGGTAATAACTGGTAAACATACAGAAATTTTGCACATGTACAATGGCAGTTAAAGTCTTTAAAAAGACCGGCCTGCATGTCTCGGTTTTTCTATAGGACTGAGCCACTCGCACCTTTCACACGTCACAGTGTCATACAGGGACGGATTATGGGTTGTGTGGGCCCCTGGGCAAAATGTTCGCGAGCCCCCCCCCACCACCACCAGCACCACCACCACCACAACCACCACAATTCAAGGGCCCTTGGCAGCCAAACGCCCTCCCTATAGGGTCAGGGGCCCTTGTAGGCAGGGGATCAAAGAATGTAGGCCCTCTAAAATAGACAAACGAAAATACATTGTTCATAAGCGTTGCAGATTCTTTTGGGCTAGGGGCCCCATGGGCCCCCTGCACCCCAAGGGCCCCTGGGCAGCGGCCCCGCTGGCCCGGTCCATAATCCGTCCCTGCTCTCATATATAACGTGATTTTCGTGTACATACAGTACATATGGTCAAGTGTAATTGATAAATTACGCACAACATTAAATATAGTAATACATCATACATTATTATACAGTACTGAACTCTCTTAAATGAACAGGATTCTGACATTTCAATTTAATTCTCAAGAGATGATATTGCAAGAGGACGACGTATCAATAGTGGAAGTTGAAAACGGTCACGCTTGCAATTACTTTTTTATTCCATTCTCCTGAGATAATAAATCTCGTTATTTCGAGACAACAAGATAGTTTTTCTTTGAAGAAGCACAACAATAAACTTTTTGTGATGTCACAGGACCATGCGCGGTACTGGAGGTATATATAACTGTGCAATTTACGGCGTCTATTTGTGTATTTATACTGAAATCAGTAAATGTTGTATTACGCAGTTTTTCATGAACAAAATGCATGCATGTATTTATTTATATATTTTGTGATTAATTGCTTATATTATTTTTAGTCCTCCATACTGTATCCTTATTGCTGTTTGTAATATATTTTGCTGTGTTTGTTGTTTTGCGACTGTATTTTGCTATTAAGAAATATAGTTCACGAAGGGGGGAAAAACGGAACTTCACCGAGAAGCAGGTGATGAGGTGGAAGTTTTGCTGGACCTAGTAGAAAAAAAATAGGTTTTGTGTGACAGCCGGGCAAAGCAAGAGAATGACCTGGCGTGGAGGCAGGTGACACATATTAATGCGGCGACTCGCACTCGCACATCAATTCCGGCTTATCTTGATAGTTATAGGGGCGAGGCAAGACATTAAGGACCATACTGTAATAAACTTACAGCACTCTAGAGCAAATACTGTAAATATGAAATCACAGCACTTTGTAAGAAAAGGAGACTGCTCTTAAATTTCATGAAAAAGGGACACGACGCACTAAGAGATTAAACGATGTGCAGGGTAGCAAACAATGAGTGCAGAGAAACAGCACTTGAAGTTGCGGTGAAATACTTTATTATACGGTACAGTTTCTTTTTCTATAACGAAATAGCACAGTGCAGGTACGATACATGAACGCATTTTATGAAATGGTGTGAACTGGATATATGGTATCACTCTCAGCAAGATCTATACTGTGCTGGGTCAACCTTCATAGCAATAGATAGAAAGACAGATGTAGTATGAACTTTTGACGATCCCTTTCTATTTGATGATATTTAACTGAATTCAAGATAGTCACCATTAACGAAGCTGTGGCATGTGCACACATGCCTTACAAATGCACCCCTTGACCTAATGCAAAATCCAACAGCAGGCCTTAAATATTTGGGTGGTTACAGACTTTTGACTCACGCTGTATTTGAAAAGTAATGTGATTTCTTGAGTATACAGACAATCAACGGGAACATTCAATAATCAAAACCGATGCAATACTTTACATTCATAATCAAAACCTCATAAGAAAATGTATGTCAAACTTCGAAATGCAAACGTGTTATTCAGTTTTCACAGGCTTACGCTTATTGTAAAATATACGGAGAAAATATCAAAAGGCTTAAGCACTGGTGTGCCTATTGAAAATGCACCAGTAGATTGATCAAAACATTAACAAAGCATACGCTGCATATATTAGCTTTTTCGGAGCAGTGGATGTTTGGATGCCAATATACATTGATATTTTAATGTCGTGCGCAATTACATTTTGTAAGTTTCACATTAATAAAAGGGCCAGCTAACTAAACAAAAAGGTTATACATTCATTCACTTAACATCTCCACAATGTCAAAAGCAATACTTTTCCAATTAATAAAGTCTCACCTCAACTTCAGTGTTTTATATTGACATTTTCCACACTGCAATGGTTCTTTGGTAAAGCCACTGTAGTACTTATGTTTTATTACTGTGTGCCCTGTGGATACTCAAGCCTAAAGGTTAACGCTGAACCATTTTCCTTATCACCACATGATTACGGATTTTACCGCACTTAGCTGATTATACAACCACGGGTCACCTTAAAAGAATTGTCTTGAAGGTTCCATCCTATCCAAATGAAATTTAACAAACAAGTGACAATTAGGCAGCACTTCTTGTTCTCTGACACTTTTCATTTTGAACTTAGACCAATTTTCTTCCGCTAAATGAATTTGAATAATTTACATTTAAATGTCTTGAGGATATTAGCAGTGAGGGTGAAGAGTGGCAGCTTGCTTTTTGAAGTTTTTTGATGATTTGATGGTGCCCCCTTCTACCTGTATATTTTAAGCATACTTCAAAGTTAAGAAATGGAAAAGCCCACATACCTCAGAGCACAATAATAATTTAAGAAGTGTTTTTTTTTTTTAAACAATTCCATAAGGCAAAATGAAAATAACTTGAATATGTTTGCAAGACACTTAGCTTCAGCACATTTCATTTTGATAGCGGCATTTCTTTTGTTTGTTGATATTTATGTGTTTTAAATGATTTTGTGTTTAAAAATATATAACTAATAAAACTATTAGTACCATTTAGTTGTAATACTGATCAGAAATGAAGTGATTGTGAACTAACTCATCACCAGTTTATCATTTGTCCTGTATATAATTTTCATTTATGTAGATCTCTGTAGTGTTTATTTACTCAGTGTTATGACAGAGAGGGGAGTAAGAACAGGGAATAGCGTAGTAGAACACAGAGGTCTTAGTTAAATTGAAGTGGGGGGAGTGGGAGGGCAGTATGGTACATAGCTGTTGGAGGAGGGCCATCGCGTTGCAGAGTATTGCATAAGCCAGGAGTGACCAATCTTATCCAAAAATGGTCGTTGCGTGTGTGGGTTTTTGCTGCAACTCCCTAATTAGATTACTAATTAAAGGACTGATTGGCTGAAGAGTCCTCACACCTGGGTTTGAACAGCTCACGTAAAAGTTATCCCAAAAACCTGCATATACAATGGCCCTTTGTGGATGAGATTGGCCACTACAGGCTTAAGCTATAGTAGTAATAAGAACGTGGAAGAGTCATTTTGCTTAAATATCTTAGATGAGATTAGGCATCACTATTGCATATCTCAATTACAGATACTTTAGAAAGTGGAAATACAATGTACTGGGAAGAGGAACACAGGAACCCACAGGAGATATCCAGCCAATGAGGTAAGCTAAGAGATTGCTGTAGACTAGCAGCTAGCATACTGTAAGAGGTAGCAAGGTAGCGACTCAGTTCAGTCCAAACCTGATTTCAGGGACTCTAGCTGCCACCCAACCGTACCACATGCTTTACAACCATGCAGTAACGGTGATTAATTTCACACAGCCATGATCCCTCAATCCCTAAACAGCCAACAACAACTTCCCAGCAACATACTCATTATAATCACCATAGCCAGAAAAACGGGGAATTTGTTTTAGGAGTAACGCTAATGGAAGCAATATACAAGTAAACTGGTGGAAATTCTCATGAATTGGCAGAAAACAGAAAAGCTATTATTTAAATGGCATACATTCATTAAAATTAAGACTTTAATTCTTCTCATAGCATTTAAGGAAATGTTAAAAAAGAAAGCAGAACTTGCACAATAGTTTGGCAAAATAAGTATCATTTACACTCCAAATGAGCCTTTGATAAGTTTGATATGAACAATTGTATTAATAGTTAGAATGTCTGTTGTTATCACAAGTCAAGATCCAGGGGAAGGTGAATTTCAGAAATAATACAATTTTCCTCAGCTTAAAACTTTGGCCTGTGCGACCACACTATAAGCCAACTTGTATAAAAATACCCTGAACTAGTATTAGGCCTTGTTGTCATTTGGCAGTTCATTCAGCTCTGAGATTTATATACTATGGGGCATCCATTACAATGGATGGATGACAACTCCAAAAGGTAAGAGTCCAACAGCTGAAAGCCTTATCACCATCAGATTTTATTCATGTGAGAAATTAGCACAAGATCAGGAGCATAATCTGGATGGTACACAAACAGCTCAGTCAGATAAGCAAGGGCATGGTTTATAAATCAGAAGAAGAAGTGTGGTCTTCACAGGAAACCAGTGAGGAGGCATCAGATGCATCAGATTTTCTTCTTCAAGTTTCATGTCCTTGTAGAAGCAATTTAAATTTACTGTAGGGCAGAAGGTGCACAGTTTTACTGAAAGTAAAGCATGCATTCAGTTCAGACAAATGCATGTATTCATTTTGAAAAGTATGAAATTGACTTAGTTTTGCAATATTGCTGAGCTGCAGGCAATGCATATTGGATAAAAAATTAACATGAATGTTAAAGGACAAGTCTGTGTCAAATTATCACTATGCTATGTGCTTGTCATGACTTCCATTCCGGTTTAGAAGCCGCTCGGTGTTATCGCTTTTGCTTTGTTTCTTGTCTTTGCTGCATGCGATGGTTCCTGCCTGGAGGAAGGAGCTATATGCAGACCTGAAGTTACAGTTGTATGCCTTTACTTGAAAAAGATTGGTTTTGAACCAGGATCTCGGTCTCTGATGTAATCAGAGTGTTTGGACTAACACTGGATATTTTCTTTTAATGGTTCTGAGTCAAGGCCTTTGACCCATTTATGCTTAAGCTATCTTAAGTTGTCTCCTTGTGTTCTACTTTCAGAGTTAAGTTCTACTTTCTTGTACTGTTTTCTCGTGTGTTTGTCAATGACTAACATCAAGAAAATCTACGCTTTTTTTTTTTTATTTCAGGTTATGTAACTTCCTCCTGAGGTTTTGTTCAACTCGAAGTAGAAGCAGCAGGCATAACTTCACCGTCCTGTGTGAAAGTGCTTCTGTCTTTGAAACACGCTAATGTAGAGTAATGCGCTGCAACCAGGGGCATTGTTTGAACCAAATTTGTGGGTAGGCACCATTTCAAAACCACACATATGTATGACATATAAAATACACATACACTGTGAGGCCTGAATGTCATGATGTTACTACTCATTGATGATGGGTAGATTTATCGGTAGAAGATGAGTGAGAGATGCAACCTGATGGCAGAAGCGAGCTCATTTACCAGATTATCCAGACTGCAATTTTACGGCCAGATTAATAATGTGTTATTCACAAACAATGTAGGCATATTATTGGTTGACTGAATAATTAATTTAAATTACATTTTTACAAAAGATTGGGTAGGCACATGCCTAAATTGACTGGTGCAATGCCACTGACTGCAACATAAAATTCCTACCTCGGAACAATTTGAGTAGGACTTAATTGTTACATTTTAATTCCATAAACTGAGATTAAACAAGAGTCTTTGACTATATATTCATTTTAAAAAGTGTAATTTTCAAAATTGCATTTACTTAAAAAAGGGGGCTGGTACACACACACACACACACACACACACACACACACACACAGACCTGTACTCATATCTTTGTGGGGAAAGTCCATTTATTTCTATGGACAAAATACTAATCCCAACAATGACGACCTCAACCCCTACCCAGCCCTAACCTTAACCATAAGTAACCAAACAAAATACGAGACTATTGGCATTTTGTTTTTTGACTGCAGTCACAGATTTTTATAAAAATGATCCTGACAACGGCAAAATAACACGTTTTTATCACATTGTCGGGACATTTGGTCTCCAAAATGTAAGGTATACCTGGACCACTCACACACACACACTCACACACACACTATTTCTTTTTGTTTGGACAACAAAGCATCCACAACCAATGAACTATCTGAGATCTATCCATCCATCTTTCCGTATGGAGAGGAGGTGAGTGTATTATTGTAAGCTAATCGAAGCGCGCATGCTGCCACAAATAGCTGTAAGAAGTGCACAACAAACACAGAAAATATCAACAGAGGTAGACAAATGCAGTGCAGGCATTTTTGATGGAGACCTTAACACATGTATTGAATGCGGATTTCAGTAACAGGCACAATTATAAAGCAAATCAAAAGGTGGAAAATATCTGATTCAACCATAATGAAGCAAGTAGAAGACATTGATGAATTTATAACCCAGTTAATTGGAGATTTATTGGTTTCGAAAACAGGATTTGTTGATGGAAGGATTGTTATGCTTATTGCTGCTATTAGACCAAACTGAAAGAGAATATAAGTGTGGTTTAGATTTTTTTCAATGAGAGCAATCTCATCATTGCATCAGTGTGCATTAGTGCTCCAAATATGCAAGAAAAAGGACTGTTTGTAGAAGAAAGGAGGAATTTCACGTTAATTGTTTTATATATATTCAGTGGTAGCTGTAGCTACGTCTCAAAAAACAAACTTCAAAATCTGTTGCATCTGATCATATCTTAATGAAATTGGATATGCGGAAAACTGACTTTGACATCTTGCTTATTCACAAAAATGCAAGATGGTTATCTTTCCATATAGCACTTGAGTGTTTTCTGAGAAAGGCAGGCTGCAACTGATAAACTTAGATCGGGTTATAAAATAGGCCCTGTTAAATGTCATATAAAATATATTCCGGGATAGGCTCCGGACCTCGCGCGACCCAGTAGGACAAGCGGTTTGGAAGATGGATGGATGGATGGATGGATATTAATAATAATAATAATAATAATAATAATAATAATAATAATAATAATCTTAAAACCTGAACGGCAACTTCACTTCCAAAAACCATGGGCTTATACCATAAAGTACTTAGGACTTTTGCATAACTTTGCATTTGCTATGACACATTTCTCGTAGTTTTATTGTTTTATTTTTTTTAAGTGTGCTAGAAAGGGGTTAAGCATTTTCTCTTCTGTCCTGCGAAGCGTAGGCTTGGTAACCACCTAAATTCATATAAGTATCACATGGAAATATGATTGGTTATAATGGTAGTACTTTCAAAACTGTATTTAATGCATTTTAATTTCCTTCAAACAGATGAAAGGCTCATTTGCAGGAAGATGTTATGTTGTGGCTCAACAAAACAGGAAAGTCATTTGGTGAAGCATCTGCATAATGAAACTCTAGAGTGCCTGGAGGATTATGGTAACTGTCATACCTGTGATTGTAGGTTTCAGCTGTACTCAAATGTTAAAACACCCCTGAAAATAAATGCAACCTTTTCAAGGAGGCAAAACTCTCTGTTCCCTGACCCAACCAATTATGGAATGACGTCGTGGTTTCTGGTCAGCAGAAAGGAGAGTTTATTGCCATTGCTGAGATAACATCCATGATAGATGTCACTTGTGTTTTTAGTTTATAAAGGTATGATTCTGAATACACATCTGAAGTGTTTGCTGATAAATGATGCAAAATAATTGCATGGATTATATCTGAGCAAATGAAATGAATCATCAACCCATCAGCACTAAAAATGCCAGCATTTACTACTCCGCAGTCTATTACTAGGTGAATCGTTACTGTTGCCTCTGAGCCCAATGACAATTAGTTTTTCTGGGCCAGTTGATTTATTTGAACTAGTGTCTGTTGACCAGCTTTTAACCAGCATTAGACTACCGTGTCTTGTATGCCTCTGCATAAGGAGGAAACGTATGTTGAAACAAGTTTCAAAGTGTTATTCGTTGCATATAGAAATAAGAGTTCAATGTGCAGTGAAATGCATGGTTACGTAGCTGCAAACTATGCAAAAAAGGGGAATATTCGTGTGAAAGATGGGACAGAGACAAAACCACACTTATTACAGACATTGAACATTATAATCAAATTATCTTTGCTGTGCAAAATCGGCATTAAGTTAGTTGAAGTAGTGCAAAAGTTCAGAAACAGATAAATATTTATTTTTGTATATTATCTACAGGTGTGAGTTACGTTGGCTGTAGGAGGCCCTATACATTGTCCTCGATAAGGATCCATATTGGCTGGGGAAAGAAGCTCTTCATCGGCCTTTCTCTGCTGGCCTTAAGGCAGCTTTTGCCTGACCTCAGCACAGAGAAAATGCCATTGCTGGGGGTAACTGGCATCCAATGATCTTGCGGTTTGCTGTTCCCGAAGCAGGCGGTGATGCTCCCTGACAGGATGCTTTCGATGGTGGCTGTGTAGAGATTCGCCATGAAGATGTCCTGCGTTGTCCTTCGAAGTGATAAAAACATTGTGACTTAAAAATTTTGTGACAATTGTTTTGCTTTCTAATAAACAATGAGGTAGATGAGAGCAATTTGTACCTGGCATTGTGTGACAAAGGGAAACTTACTGATAGACCCTTTCCAAAACACACTGGATACATACGCCATGCATGGCTGAGCCAATGTTCCTTTGAAAGTGACTGCAGAAGAGATTCCAATAATTCCATTATTAAGTAATAGTAATTTTTTTGGTAGCAGTTACCACAACAGTGAACTTTTACTACCCAAATCTGACCCATATCCACTGTGCAGTAAAGAACCACGTACCTGCCTCATATGACAAATACAGAAGTAGCTTATTCAGGAGCAAAAAAGAATCATAGCTAGATCATCACTAATAAAACATTACAAAAACTGGGGTAATTGTGCCTCAGTCTATCAAAGCAGGTCATTAGCTACTTGCCACCTGAAACTGTTACAAGGCACGAACCACATGTCATGCCCGGCTCGTCCGCTCCTCGTGTGTGCCACGCCCCCTAATTACCCACGTGTGATTTCCTGATCCTGCCCAGTCGTGTCTTGTTTCCTGCTGCCTTGTTCTGTGTATTTAAGTCCTGGTCTCCCCAGTTTGCTTTGTCTGTCATTAATGTCAGTTAATGTCAGTCGATGTTAGTTCGTGTGAGATGTTTCCTGTTCCCGTCTGCCTAAATAAATCCCCGTTTGCCCTGCTTTCGCCTGTCGGCCTGCTTCCTGTTGGCTCGCCTGCCTGTTCGCCTTACCGGCTTACAACGTCCCGTGACAGAATGACAGACCTTAAAGAAAGGGCAGCTTCCGTAGCTGAAGAGGACTACTGCAGCTACGTAGAACAGCTGCTATTTTGGATTGCCCAGCCCGGTATCCGGGAAGATCCCCCGGCATGGGACCTCGTCGACCGGAGCTGGGATATCCTAGACCGGATGTCCCTGGAGGAGGACGCACACCTCGCGGAGGAGGTGTGCGAGAACTTTCAGCGGCTGGACGAGCTCCGGAAGGAGCGGTACGTCAAGCCGCGCGAGCCGGGGACTATTCTCCCGCCGTCCGCCTTTGCTGGCAGCGCGCAGCCTCCCGCCGTCATCAGGAACCGGCGGAAGAAAAGGAAGAGCAAGCCGGCGATCGCTTCGGCGATCGTCCTGGGGGCGTGCGCCCTTGTCCCCGCTTGTCTCCCTGCCGATGATCTGGAGGACTCTCCGGACAGTTCTGGGATCATCGCCGCCGCTAAACTGGCCAACAGATGGGCCAGCTCGGTTAGGGACGCTATACCACGGGTTCCCCGGATCCTTAAAGGGACCAAGCCCGTCTCATCTGTGCCGGCTCAGCTCGTACCACCGCTTACGGCAGAGACACTCCGGCCGGAGGTAATCGCTCCAACCCCGACTCACATTACCCAGTTCTTCACCCTCCAGGGGTTATACTGGAGGGTGAGGGATGAACTGGCCGGGCAGATGTCGCCCGAAGCGGACCAGCTCGTGGTGCAGCTAGAGGAGGGGTTCGCTGCGTTCACTCCTGCTTCCCCCCCGGAAGTCCTGGAGCAGTTCGCAGCGGATCTCCGAGGGCTGCTCCTGCTCCGGAGAGCGGTGGATCCCGCTCCAGAACGGCCGTCGCTGCCCGCGGACCCCTCTCCAGTACAGCCGCCCGTGCAGCCGCCATTGCCGGCGGACCCTGCTCCCGTGCAGCCGCCTGCGCAGCCGCCTTCGCTGCCTGCTGCAGCTCCTGGGCAGGTGCCCCCACTGCAGCCACCTGCTGCAGCTCCAGGGCAGGTGCCCCCACTGCAGCCACCTGCAGCTCCAGGGCAGGCGCCCCCTCTGCAGCCGCCTGCTGCAGCTCCCGGGCCGGCGCCCCCACTGCAGCCACCTCCAGTTCCTGACCGCGCTCCAGTTCCTGACCGCGCTCCAGTTCCTGACCGCGCTCCAGTTCCTGACCGCGCTCCAGTTCCTGACCGCGCTCCAGTTCCTGACCGCGCTCCAGTTCCTGACCGTGTTCCAGTTCCTGCAGAGGCACCCCCTCTGCAGCCGCCTGCTGCAGCTCCAGGGCAGGTGCCCCCACTGCAGCCACCTGCAGCTCCAGGGCAGGCGCCCCCACTGCAGCCACCTGCTGCAGCTCCAGGGCAGGTGCCCCCACTGCAGCCACCTGCAGCTCCAGGGCAGGCGCCCCCTCTGCAGCCGCCTGCTGCAGATCCCGGGCCGGCGCCCCCACTGCAGCCACCTCCAGTTCTTGACCGCGCTCCAGTTCCTGACCGCGCTCCAGTTCCTGACCGCGCTCCGGTTCCTGACCGCGCTCCAGTTCCCGGGCAGGCGCCCCCCCCGCGGCCTGACCGTGTTCCTGTCCCAGCGCCCCGGCGGCATGCAGCAGCTCCAGAGGCGCCCCCTCCGCCTGCAGCAGCTCCAGAGGCGCCCCCTCCGCCTGCAGCAGCTCCAGAGGCGCCCCCTCCGCCTGCAGCAGCTCCAGAGGCGCCCCCTCCGCCTGCAGCAGCTCCAGAGGCGCCCCCTCCGCCTGCAGCAGCTCCAGAGGCGCCCCCTCCGCCTGCAGCAGCTCCAGAGGCGCCCCCTCCGCCTGCAGCAGCTCCAGAGGCGCCCCCTCCGCCTGCAGCAGCTCCAGAGGCGCCCCCTCCGCCTGCAGCAGCTCCAGAGGCGCCCCCTCCGCCTGCAGCAGCTCCAGAGGCGCCCCCTCCGCCTGCAGCAGCTCCAGAGGCGCCCCCTCCGCCTGCAGCAGCTCCAGTCCCTGTCCTAGTCCCCGAGGTGGTCCTGGACAACTCCATCTTGGCTCCTCCCTCTTCGGAGGTGGAGGAGCTGGAATGGGACCCCTCGGGGACAGATCTCGTAACCCCTAGTCCCTCGCCCCGGCGAGAACGACCCCGACCTGGGGTCATGTCTGTGTCCCGTAAAGGGAGGGGACACAGACGCAGGGCTGGGGTCCCGCCCGCCCTGCCCCCTGGCTCACCCTGCCTCGCCTGCGCTGGGGCTCGGTTGGCGCCTGCGGGTCCTGGCCCTCCGGGTCGGCTGTCGCCTGCGGGTCCCTCTCCGGTGCCTCGTCGCCCTGCCTCGCTCCCCTCTCCGGGTCCTGGTCGGTCGCCTGGGGGCTCCCCGACGGCGGCTCCTCGGTCGCCTGCGGGGCCCCTACCTCCGGCCCTCCCCCGGACGTCGCCGCCTGCTGCGGCTCCCCCCTCCTCCGGGCCTTCGCCCTGGCCCCTTCCTACTCCCTCGTCCCCTTCCCCGGTGCTCCCTCCTGCTCCCTCCCTGGCCCCTCCGCGGGTCCCTCGCCCTGTCTCCTCTGCCCCTTCTCGGTCCCCTCCGGCTCCGGCCTCCCGGCCGCCTGCGGCCCCTCCGGCTGCCGCCCGTCGCCCGCTGGGGCTCCCACGGGCTCCCCTTTGTTCCCCCGCCTTCTCTCCCTTCTCTCCTGCCCTGGTCCCTCCTTTGTTTGCTCCTCCTCCTTTCTCCGTTCCTCGTTCCTTTGTTCCTCCCGTCTCTGTTCCTTGTGCCCCGGTGTACCCGCCTTGCACTCCTGGCCCCTTTGTTCCGCCCGTTCCTTCTGTGTCTCCCTTCCTGGTTTGCCTGTCCGCTTTCCCGACCCTCTGTCAGGTTTTGTCCTTTGTCTTGTCCCTCGCTGTGTTTTGTGCTTCGGTCCTGTTCCCTGTCCAGCGTTAATTCTGTTCTTGTTTTCCAGGTCCTGTCCTGCCTCGTCCCGTCCGTCGCCCCCTTCCTTGGCGCGCCCGGAGTAGCGTGCCTTTGGGGGGGGGTTCTGTCATGCCCGGCTCGTCCGCTCCTCGTGTGTGCCACGCCCCCTAATTACCCACGTGTGATTTCCTGATCCTGCCCAGTCGTGTCTTGTTTCCTGCTGCCTTGTTCTGTGTATTTAAGTCCTGGTCTCCCCAGTTTGCTTTGTCTGTCATTAATGTCAGTTAATGTCAGTCGATGTTAGTTCGTGTGAGATGTTTCCTGTTCCCGTCTGCCTAAATAAATCCCCGTTTGCCCTGCTTTCGCCTGTCGGCCTGCTTCCTGTTGGCTCGCCTGCCTGTTCGCCTTACCGGCTTACAACGTCCCGTGACACCACAAGTAGTCCTCTTTATTTTTAATAGTTTTCTAACTACAAAAAGCTAAAACTAAAATATTGTAGCGTCGGGCGGACCGAGGCATCGCGGGAGCAGAGAAAGAGACAGACACTTGCAGGGGAAAACACGCTCTTTAATAGCAGTTCTGAAAAGGACTACATCAGGCAATCAACGACCCCGAAACCTACATACATACATAAGAAACACAAGGTTGTCAGACGCATACATGGTGGGAGATTTACGTAAGCTAATTGCACACGGGGATCAGACCAGGTGCACACAAGACACAGGTAAACACACATGCAATAATAAAGAAATATTAACATTAACAATAACAGCAACAATACAAGGACTATTTACAACTGCACGCGGGGCATGATGGGACATCCGCCCGCCGGTGCTACAATATCTTACACATAAGCAAATAACATGATCCTCCAAATGACTAAAATAAACACGCCATGAAGGGGCTAACAGACCCCACCCCTTGGTTTTCAAGTGCACGTCACTATCACTTTCAGATCTAGGTTGCTGCTTGCCTTCTGTCACCTTTCACATCTGCAGAAATTCGGTTCTGTGCAACTCACAAATCTTGGGAGTCAGAATTTTTCGTCACGGTGCCAAATCACTATAAAAGTACGTGCAGGCAATAGGAGCATCAAAGTACAGCTACACATATCTGAACTCAGAAAATATGCATAATGTAATTGATTATCTCACCATCATTTAATCCACAGCAGTGTTAAAACAACATTACTGCAGCATCCATTGATCCAACTATCCATCTTCCAAGTGTTTATTCTAATCTAGGTTGACATGTTAGTTCAACGGTGCTGGCCAGTACCTTCGTTGCTTATACTGTCTTAGCAGGAGATCCCTTTAAAAGCCTAAAAAAATTAGCATATCCTATAAAATACTGCACTAGTCTTACTGTGAAGGGGATTAGTCAGTCTGTAATCACCTTCACCATGGAAATATCTATGGATATTCTTGCAGAGTAGATGTAATAAACGAAGAATGAGGCTTGAGATATATGAAACTTTGCCGTCTCTAAGTTCACATAGAGGTTGTTCTGCAGCCTGTATTCACGTACCAGTCTCACATGCTGAATTAACTCTGTCTTGGGAAAAAAATAGGATATAATCAGGGCAGACAAAAACAAAGTTTTCAGGCATATCTCTCAGCATGTCATTAACCAGTGTTTTGGAAGATTGATGGACTATTGGACAGACCAAAGAGCAACACAGGGTATTCGTAATGTCCACTAAGGGGGTTAAAGGTCATCTTCCACTTATCTACCTGTCAGATGTGAACAAGATTATAAGAATTGTATAAATCAAGCTTTGAAAGACTTGCCTCACTCTGTCTCTCTAAGGCTGTAGATATCAAAAGTAAAGGATTGTTTTGATTGTAATCTTAGCTGTCTGTCTCTCTTAAGGAGAATCCAGCTCCAGCTGGTAAGGTGGAATGTACTCTTCTCCCTAATCTCACACAATGAATAAAGCCGCCCTGTGGGTAGAATAATGCCTAGAAGCAGGTCAATAGCACAATCAAATAGACCAGGGGTCGGCAACCTGCGGCTGGCAAGCCACATGTGCTTCTCTTCTCAGAACGACAGACGCATTCACATTTCTTAACATATTATTTGATAATTTATCTTTACAGAAGTATTAATGGGTTAACATTATTGTTTTCATTTAGATATTTCTTTAGCTATATGTGAATTAGGAGGTCTGTCGCACACCTCTGTGACGTCTTAAATGCATCATGTACTTCTTCCTCAAAGTTATTCTTTAAAGAGATTATGTTCAAATTACATGCTTTCCGGAGTTTTCCACAGCGCCCGAGATTGGACGGACGCTTCAACGTTCATTGGGTTTCCTAATTCTGTCTTGTGCTTCTCGTAGTAAATCGTCCCCACGCCGTCCCAGGTCTTTGTAAATGTTATTATCTTTTCTCCGATTTACATATCATAGCCAGCTGAGTTCGGAGTGGTGAGGACATTTTGCGCTGCTCAGTCAGCACAGTTACAGTAGTGAAGTGGAGAGTGAAGGGCAGACGACTGCACAGCCGAACGGACTTTACTCAAGAACGGAGGGGTGAGGGTGAAGATTATTGTTACAGAACTGAACAGTGTTGCAATATTAGTCACCTTCGCGCTGTTACGTGTCCAAGTGATTTAATACTGTTATGCTTCACCCTCCCCCTGAACTGTTAGATGGCAGCTAAGAAAAAAAACAGCATTTTGAAGTTATGTTTTTGTGTTAAATGCATATATAACAATAAATCTTGGGTCAAACACTTAGTATCAAAATTAAATTATGATAGTGACAAGGAATTGACCAGAAGCATCTAAAGAGTAGGAAGTGAACTTGACTCTACCCATGCTGACCCCTACAGGGAAACCAGAGTTTGTACAGGCAGGGTCCCAGCTTATTAAGGCTCCCAGTACCTGAGAGCACTGGGAAATGGGGCCATAAGCAAGGGAAAACAAAAATCTGAGCATTGTTTGTAGTCTTGGTCAAGGCAAATTGATTGCGCCCGCTATAGCCACCAGACAGTGATAGCCTCAAGGGATTGGTCAAAATGTAAGCCTCCTCCAATGGGAACCCTGTCAAGAACCTGTGTTAAACTGCATAGGGAACTTTGCACTCTTCATATGAAACTAATGAGGTCATACAAAAGTAATGTTCGGTAAACTCTCCGCAACTCCAGAACCGACAAAGGTGGATATTCTCCGGAGGCTCTCCAGAGATGTTCCTCAACAAAGACAGTACCCAGTGAGATACTGGGCAGGAAGAGTGCTCCCTCACTCTGCAAAATGAGAACAGATGTAAACTATAAAAATAATGTTGATTAGAAAATCTGAAGTTTCAATAAGGGTCTGTAAATATTTGATGCACTGTATGGTCTATTATTTTTAAGTTTTATATATTTGCCATTATATAACATTTACCATTAGCTGAAAGTTGCAGTCTTCGGGTCAAAAGAGTATCCTTTGAAAGCCAGTGTGTCTTGCATATATGGTTTATGGCTGTATGATATTATGGTTCATATTTATAAAGTACTTAATTTTGAAATCCTCTAGAAATGAGTAGAAGTGGAAAGAATTCATGTGAAAAATCAATTCATTTATTTCACATATTAGCATTCAGAATACCATTATGGAATGCTCAGTTAAGATGGAAAAATACAGCTTATGACAGTGAATACTTTTTCAAATTTATCGATAATAAATTAAGTTGCCAACCATGAAACTTTTCTTTCCTAATGTCTGCTGGTCTTTGAATTTTGATTACTCGATGAACTTCCTCCTATACTATTTCCTCTCAGTTACCTGAATGCACCTTTACTGAAAAAGCATTCAAACTGTTGTATCCCACTTTTTTGCACCCCAATATAGATTGCGCTCACTCACAGTGACACAAAGACCATGAAATTCTTGAATGCATTTTAATTTATATTTTACAGATATTTCTGTATGTCAGGGGATATATACCTACCATTACCCTCATACTAAGGAGCCTCCTTTCTGTAAAATGTATGCACAGTTTAAACAGAGTTGAAATACAAAAACAGGTCTGCAATGCTCATTGCTGCCACTTGTGGGCAGTGCTGCCATATGTAACCCACAACGCGCGGCTAAAATAGCAACTGTATAATTATCTGCAGTATGATGGCATCTGTTTGAAGTCTGGTATTGCTAAATTGTCCATTTTATCAGCCCGAGGTGTGTAAAACTGCCATCAAATGTAAAGTATGTTCTTTGATAGCCCACAGCAGACACACTGGTGTTAATTATTGCTTCTTCGCCCCAAAGACACAGAAATTAGCTCTGGTTCTGGTGCTAAAACTGAAACTGCAAGCGAATTAGAAAGTTACCTTATTGATTAATGTATGTAATATCTCTGGTTTATACTAATATTAAATGTATATATCATAATATATTGTAATTCTCTGTTTAGCTGCCAGAAATATGATATAGCATTACCTGTACTATGGAAGATAATTAAATGGCATTTCAGTTTAAGTGGGGTACAGCAGGCACCCAGGCATAATCCTTGCTGTGCTACAACCACACATAAGGTTAATAAAATATTAAAGCTATATAAATGCTAGTTAATTATTGGCCTTATTACTGAGACTTCTTTAAATTGAAAAACTGGAATGTGCTGTTATGCGTAAGCTATATTTATTCATTACATTAGTTCCATCCATCTATCCATGTTCTAGCCACATAGCCGGTATATGTTCATTAGGTTAATTGGTTTTAATACAAAAGAATCTGATGAGTTTCTAAGAAAGTGAATGTTGCAAGTTACTAGTAAAAACACACAAAGTTTATTGGGCTTTTCAGGTACAGACAGCATCCCGGCAGACACAATCACAGCTCTGTAACAATTCTGTGGGCTAAAATAATGGTACCAGTAATTGGGGGGGGGGGGGGGGGGGGGAGAAGAACTTTCCTTTCAACAGAGAAAAAACCTCTGAACAGCCACATGTTGGCAGATATAATTGCATTTTTGTTTGCATAAGCCCAGAGGAATTGTGGGGTAAATGAAAGCCATTATCTAGTCTCTTTTTTTGTTTTTTTTTCTTTCCTAATTATTCTGGTGTATTAGATTTTAATGAACTACCTATTAAACTTATATTTCTCCAGATTGTTTGCTACTTAAAAGGATATTGTAGAGCTCACAGTTTTAAGCTAGCCAGGTGCCATAGCCCTCTATAAACCTGATAGCTATAATAACTAGTTAGCTAGCAAATACTTTTAGCTTACGTGTAAAGCAACACATTATTTTATAGCAGTTGCCACATACATTAAATGTTTGGATATTTTTACTCAGTTTGGGAATTTTGCAGTTACCTTAGCAAGTGCTATGCTATTATCCACACACAAAGAAATTAATTATCACTGGAGTGTTATGTTAATGAAATATAATTTAATAAGAGGTCTAAATAGCAAAATAGTAAAAGTTGTTGGAAATCATGTTCCTCATCAAAAGTGTAACAAGTTTGTTTGTGAAATATGACTGAGTGTTGGGAAAATGGCTCATATTTGCTCTGGTCCTAAGAGTCATGTATGGTTAAAAAGCAACATCAAACCATTACTTTTGTACATGATAAATAACTAAAATAATACTAAGATAGAAACACTGATGGGGGTTGTATGGAATTAATTAAAAGAAAAACCTTGCAAAGAGCACTAATCTGTAGTCATCTCTCTTTAAAAGAGTTAATAGAAGCTGAACATCATGCTTTGAAATGAACAAGTTCATTGGCCTTTTTTTAAAGTATATCGCAGCTGCTTACTGCTTATGTGTTCTGTTAATCAGACGGATTATGGTTAATGGAAGACAAAGACTTCACTTTGGGAACATTGTTGCAGTTAACAGTGTCATTGAATGTTACACAACTGTGATTCAGACCTTTTAGAGGAAGCTACCGCTATAACTGGCCCCAACATTAGCGGTTATGTTAATCTGTTTGATACAAGAAATTACTAGTGTAGTTCACATCATCCATAAATCTTAAACAAAAAGATTAGACATTGGGTTGCAAGTCCCGTTATCTCGCAGTTTTCATAATGCGACAAACTCCGTCAGATTCATTAGGTAATTGAAAAAATTTGCAAGTACTGAAACTTGTGAAACTAAATTGATATGTTTCAGAGGGTCAATAAAAAAAATGTAAAATAAAATATGATCATCATCTGCTATGGAACTACACACCAAACTGATAGTATCGAAACCAAAATATCTCTTAGATCACCAGCATGTGTATCTATGCTATGTTATTGTAAGGGAGGACAAGATGATAATTTCATTTTTCCATTTACAAATCCTGCATATGATATGCTTGCCAGACAACTAAAGATAAAACTTATGCAAGAGCAATACATCTCCATCTGTTTTCCATAGCCGCTGGTCCTATGCAGGGTCACGAGGGTCCTGGGCTTATCTTGGATGCTACAGGTGCAAGACAGGGAATAACCCAGGATGGGGCACCAACTCACCACAGGGCTGCCCATCATTCACACCTATGGACAATTAGTCAGTTCGCCTTAGCATGTTTTTGGAGTTTGTTGGGGGGGTGGGGGAATTAGAGAAGTCTCACAGATATACTATGCAAACACCACT
Source organism: Brienomyrus brachyistius (assembly GCF_023856365.1). NCBI lineage: Eukaryota > Metazoa > Chordata > Actinopteri > Osteoglossiformes > Mormyridae > Brienomyrus > Brienomyrus brachyistius. The sequence continues at coordinate 10,995,875 of NC_064535.1, read as the reverse complement.
TGGTTCAGTGCCAGAAAATCCAGCACCCCCATAAGCATATACATAGCAAAACTTGTGGTGGTGTTATATGTAATGTTATATGCAGTGATGTAATGGTAACTGTTGGATGGAAAAAAAGAATGTCTTATGGAATGAATAATAGCATCCTTGTTTAACAATAATAATTTTCTGTACTGTAAACTACTAATGGGATCATTTATGGAATTGAAGTTTTGTGTAAATTAAAAAAGAATGCAACAAATGTTAATAATTGCAAAAAAAATGCTAATGCTATTGTGATTGTTAAGACCACACCCACAGTGGATAACCTGTCAAGTGGAATCTGAATGTGACGCCTTTGTTCAAATTCAGTAGAGAATAAAATTCAACTGTTCCAAACGTATTCAGCAGATCATTAATACTAAGTGCAGCATCAGTCATCATGTGCTTCTGTGATCATCACCACGTCCAGCATCTTAGTCATCTTTTCCCAAACCACGATTTTGTTGTTTTCAGGAAGACAGTATGGGCAGGACCTGAGCACCCTGCTTGGTGAGGTCTGTAGAAGGTATTTTAGGAGGTTAGTGTAACCAGGTATGGAAGACCAAAAATCCAAAACCCTCTACTAGATAATCAGTTCTGGTGGATAAACTTGGAGTGCATTCTACTGAATAATCCGCTGAACCTTACAGTCTGCATCCGCAATCTGCCAAACAGTTCTGGCCACTTACCCGGCAAATTAGATCTAGATGAAGAAGACAGAAATATGAGCAATGTGAAGGCACATTCTGAAAGCACACAATTTAGCTCCTGTCATGTATGTAAGAAAATACGCTTGTGATTTCAGGGGAGTTTTTCTCTTGGATCCAGGACACTCAGAATTTTGCCTTTAGATGGGCTTGCACCTCTGGCTATATAAGAGTCAGCAGAGGAGTGAGGAACTGCCAGAAGAACAAAAAGAAAGTCTCCCTCAACTTGTCCCAGTTCTCATTTTATTCAGCATTTGACGAAGCCATTTATTTGTGGGTGATCACAGATCCTCTCTCATAATGTATTAATTCAAAAAAAGCAAAAGCTCATTTCATATTATCAATAACTATGCACAGGTGAATGGATGAAAATGTCACCACACCACACGGTGCCCTGGGGCGTCATCATTTGTAACTATACTTCATGATTAACCAGCTCAGGATATAAGGGTTCATAAGTAAATTTCACACAACACTTTTATCTATTATGAACCCCTTAAGCAATAATGAGACTAAGATTTGCTTCATCTAGGGTGGTGAACTGATCCATGTGACACGGAACTGGGGGTAAGAATGAGGACATTTTCGGTATAATAGATTTGCCAAGAGGGGTGAAAGTTAAGCAAAACCAAAAGAGAATTGGGAAGAAAACAAGACTGAAGCTGGACTCTGCAAAGAATCATACATCTGGGTTATCAGGACTGAAATGCTGAATATGTGGTCAGGGACCTGGTGTGAGAGCGATTTACAGCTTGTAAAGCCGATTGGATTGATGGTGTACTGTGAAAAACAGGGGTTTGTAGAACTGCGAAAATCAACACAGCAAAACTCAATGGATCCCATCAATACTGGAACAGATTTTTTTGCCAATCAATGTCTACAGTCAACAGAAGCTTCAGGTCACGAAGGAAAAAGAAAGGCTATGTACAGGAGACGACCATAAAAAGATATAAATGCAAATATGAGCATATGGAATATAGCTTAATAGAATGCCATTCAGCGTTAGCATGGTAGCATCATATCTTCCGAAGTTGGGGGTTCAGTTTTGTCTGCTTTTGCACTGTCAGTCAAAAGGCATGTGCTGAGGTGCACTGGTGTCTATGAATTTCTCATAGCATGTTAACTGCTATTTTCTTTGAAACACTAATTACCACATTGTGTGAAACAGTAGAATGCCCTCTGTATAGCGCATGCTTATTTATATATGCAAGGCAGTCTTAAAGACTTAGCGATGGTGCAACCTCATATTCAGTTTCAGAGCAGCTAGGCACTCTTTGAAAACATTAAAGGCTTCCTGCAACATTCAACATACTGTCATAGAGGAGGGGAACTCAAGCAAATGCTGTAAAATAGCAAGTTTGCATTTGCCTTCCAACAAGTTCCTATCTCATTAACAGACAGGAGAAATAAAAGGGGCTTTTTGGCTCACAGCAATAAAAAAAATTATCATAGTGATGATGTTCTTCAGCCGTCAACAGAACTCTGATAATGTTGTTTGATGATGACTTTTCCATGAATGCTAAGCAGCCGGCACTGCAGAGGAAATGGAGCTTATCAGTACCTAATGCCGATCTCTAATTCCTGCCCCTTCTTGAACTATCCATTTTCTAACAGCATTAACTGTCAAATTTACATCCAGTCTTAATGCCACTGAAGAGTACAGGGGATGAAGAGCAAATGACAGCAATGTAATGAGGAAGGCATTTCCACTCCTTTTTATGGTCAGGGATTTACACAATTTGAGTCTTTTTGAGCTAAGATGGTAAGCTTACCTGAATACTGGAGCACAGAGAACATTAAAAAAAATCTTTTGTACCCCTCCAAAAAAAAAAGGAAATCTATAAGCTGATATTTGGGTTGGCAGAGCAAAACTGCCCTGATGGCAAGTGGGACGATGTACAACAAATATTTGTTTTTTTTTGTGTGCATATTTGTTAAGATAATTAAATTACATGCTCCTGGTCATGCAATAAGATCTAATTTACTATCATATAAATATAAAGATAAAATGGTAAAGATACACTAAAAATAATTGAGCATAATTGCTTTTACTGATGTAAATTGTGATATCTGTCACTCTGTAGTCGGGTGCTGGTATGTTTCTCCATCTCTAATGCTTTATTAAATAACCATTAGCCTTTTAGAGAAACATGTAAGCAAAATATAGCAGGCTCAATTTGTCAGGATAATTGTCTTTCTAATTCAACATTCAATTTTTATAAAGTACAACTTAATGGGTTTATTAAAAGTTAATGCTAACAGATTTTGTTGCAATAACTATACTTAATTCAAATTCAATTAAATACATATAAGACTTTGGAAAGCACAGTGCAATATGATCAAATGTTTCTTTCTCAAGACAAAAATAATCTTGGCACAAAAATTTTCTTGAATATAATATTACAAAGTATGCTTTTTTATTCAAGAGGATGCCGACCCATATCAACAGAAAACAACTGGAGATGCTGGAATAAACTGATAGACAACCAGACTGTGGAAGGAATTCAAAGAAATCAGCAAAGAGAAATTCAAGAAAAATCTGGTCAAAATAAAACAGCCAAAGAAATCAAAATGGACGAAAGAAGGCATAGTCGAAATTGTGAAGAGAAGCCAAAATTGAGAGAGATAAAGATCTTTTAAAACCACTGAAGTCCATAAAGGAAGGACGAAGTCCAAATATTACAACCAAACCTGCAAAGTTATTAAAGAAGGAAATAAACATGGAATAGCAAAACTGTTTTTCAGAAGATCAATGAGATAAAAAGGAATTTCGCGCTTTAAATGAGTATTATGAAGGACATCAACATGCAAATAATATCTGATGGAACAAAGATTAAGCAAATGTCACACCCTCATTCACACTGTGTCATTCTGTGTGGGTTTGGTGTCGCTCTGCATCACTGCTCTACTAACCACAATCTCAACCCAATTCCATCATTATTACCTCCACATGTTCCTTATGTAGATGAGACTGTATATAAAGACTCCAGAAGTTTCTGAGTCTAGGTGAGTTTCTGAGCTGTGCATTACTATTGGTTCCTTCTTAGATTCATATTATATAGAAAGAAAATTGCCTAATATATACAAGGTATTTTTAGAAAAGGCAGAGGAACAAGAGATATAATTGATGCATTATGCATATTCTAAAAAAATGAAGGAATACCAAAAGGGTCAACTTGCTTTATTAATTACAACAAAGACTTCATGTTGACTTGTCTCAAAATGCAATGTTATCATGAACATAGGTGCACCAGAGCAGCTTTCTGTCCTTAAGGACGTCACAGTCAGCACAGAATATGAAGAAACTAAATGGTTCCAGATTAGTAAAAGAGTCACACAAGGATGCATATTATTACCATACCATTTCAACTGGTACACCGAATATAAAATGAGGGAAGATGGGAGAGTAAAACAAGAAAACTGTGGACTCAAGATAGGAGAAAGACATTAGAAGGAAATGAAGGCACATCAGAATTGAGTGATTGGACTTTGGCTAAATGTGAATAAAAGTTTATGATCACATGATGGGGAGCTAATTTTAGTGCTGATGAGAGACATAAAGGTTATGGGCAGCTTTTGCCTCGTCATTATCAACAACAACAAATCATCCAGCATCTACAAGAACAAAGATCAGAATTCTTCAGAATATGGTCTTTTTATGAAATTAAAGAAGCAGGTCAGGAATAGTGCTGATCCCTTTAAATGTTACCATCCATGAACATTTTTAAGAATGTCATAATCTGCGATCCAAATAACAAGCGGAGTTCTAATAAAATCAAGCCCAAACTTTCAGTTGATGCCCAAACTACTGGATGAAGCTCTTATTTTGGACATGCTGTGCTTGGAACACCATAAGGTAAAAGAGAACGAGAATGACTATAGCAACAATGAACATAGCATTGAGAAGCCTGAAGACCTGGACGGAAGACAGAAAATTCTGGAGGGGTGCCAACTATATGGTCACCAGGGGTCAGTGAAGGCTTCCCTGGCCCTAATATTAATATTGTGTTTTGCAGTTTTGTCAAATGTAAATGTTATACTTCACCGACAAATACAGTATTTGTGAAACAGGAGTACTAAAATTAAAGTTCTGGTTTTTATCTGATTTATTTATTTATTTTCTATGGAAATACAGTCGTCCCTCGCCACTTCGCGCTTCGACTTTCACGCTATCGTGGTTTTTTGTTATTCATTAAAAAGTTGATCGAGACAGTGGAAATGATACATCGTTATGCATCGGAAGCATCTTTGCTCTTCGTAATTAAATGTACAACAATAATAATGTGATATTTGTAACGTCTAATATGTCTTATTTTTTCTTATTTTGTCTAATATATTGGGTAATAGGAGTGTAATTGTCATGACCTGCCTGTACGATCCTCTTGTGTGCCACGCCTCCTTATTAACCACATGTGCAGCCCCGATCTTTACCAGCTGTTTCCTGTCAGTTTGATTCCTCCGGTGTATTTAAGTCCACGTCAGAGTCTGTAACCCCAAGTCTATCTTTGACGTTTTGATGTTACATGTTCCTGTGTCCTGCATTTGGAGTGATTCCAAATAAACCCTTCGACCCTTATTCCTCGTCTCCCTGTTCCTGCTTCCGGGTCCAGCAATCATAACAATAATGGTAACTAAAGGGTGTTATTTCATGTCTAATAATGTTAAAACTGTATTTAGAAGGTCGTAAACAGGGTTTTTATGCTCTAACTACGAAAATATTTGATTTATAAATAAAGAAACCAACTTCGCGGGAATTCATTTATTACGGTAGAGTCTGGAACTGATAACCGCGATAAACGAAGGACGACTGTACAATGATCACATTGACAGAGATGTATGCTAGTCCCAATCTTATGCCAAATCAGCTATGCTGCAAAAAGATGTTCAGAGTAACTGTAACCCTCACAATGATTAGGAATCAGACCTAATTCCAAACTTCATAACTGTCCGTCTGACACGTCTATCTGGAAATAAAGGAACAAGAGATTAACAATGTTACTCTGCAGAGAAATTTTTTAATAGTCACCACCAGACAAGACTCCATCCACTGGATGGAATACAGGACACTCTTTGGTGTGAGGTCCATAAGCATGCAAGTCCATCCATCCATCCATCCATCATCTTCCGCTTAATCCGGGGTTGGGTCGCGGGGGCAACAGTCTCAGCAGGGAGGCCCAGACTTCCCTCTCCCCGGCCACTTCATCCAGCTCCTCTGGGGGGATCCCGAGGCATTCCCAGGCCAGCCGTGTCCTGGGTCTTCCCCGGGGTCTCCTCCCAGTGGGACATGCCCGGAACACCTCCCCAGGGAGGCGTCCAGGAGGCATCCTAATCAGATGCCCGAGCCACCTCATCTGGCTTCTCTCGATGCGGAGGAGCAGCGACTCTACTCTGAGTCCCTCCCGAATGACTGAGCTCCTCACTCTATCTCTAAGGGACAGCCCAGCCACCCTGTGGAGGAAACTCATTTCGGCCACTTGCACCCGCGATCTCGTTCTTTCGAACGCAGGTCATACCTAAGAAATCATCAGCTGTAAAAACTAGTCTGTCCCAGAAATGACCTGTCCTGATTTTTGGCCTTGTTTGGCTAACAGGCTACAATAGTCGCTGTCTTATCCATTTGTAACCCCAAACACTGAACCTTCCACTTACTAACTGCACGCCTTTCCAGATTAACAAACAAGCCCTGCCTGCCGCAGCGCCCCTCAGATACTGCAAATGTGATCAGCAGTCATTGCCACGGTGTTGCCCAGGTATGCTGTGGCACAAGCAACATGAAGACCAAAGATACGCTCAATTTGCCGCTGAAAATGGATGACTCCACGCAGAAGCAAAAACAGTAATACTGATGCAATCTGGAAAGAAACACTCAGTATGGGAATCTGTAATATCCATTGGCTACATCCAGAAATAACTGTAAGCATGCCAAACCCAACAGATCCAGTAGTCTGTTGCAGGGTTTTGTATTTGGCTATTGCCTGTGTTTCTGGCCTGGTTCTCGCCTATTCAAAAATAAATGTACATGTATTGGTTTTCCAGGAGTAGCTCGTCTGGAACCTTGGAGATCCTTGGACTATCCTAAAGGGTCCTGCAAACAAAAGCATACACACCTATCAACCTCACTGCTTATCCCCATCAGGGTTGCAGAGGGACTTGGAGCCTAATGTGATCAATATCTTTTACTTATCCAACCATCCTACCCAGTCAGTTAGACCTCGAGGTATTGGATGGCCAGACACACAGTGTAAAAGACTGGATCCTGGTGCGGACTGGATTAATGCCAGTAAGGGAGGGGTGGAATGCTGGTTAATGAGTCTAAAAAGATTGACAACAGATTAGAGATCCACTAACTAATGCTTGCGACGAGACACTATGGGTATAATGACTGAGGCTGTTTACCCTTGTTAACTGATAGGACTTCAGGTCAAATCATAGGGCATCTGGGATCAACAACTGTGGCCATACAACCCTGATTCCCTCTTCAGAACCAGTCAAAATGTAACAGCACTAAACAACAAAAAGATAGGAAAGATGAGGCTCTTACTTTACTTGCATACTTAGTAAATCTGAAACCTAACCTAAAATGAAATGCAAACACAATATGTGCACAAAAAATATGCTTTATTTACACACCAATGGAACTGGAGTTTAAAAAAATAGACATCAGTGATTTGTCTGATCACAATTATTGTTTGTGTTACGATTTAGTAAATACAGCTATCAAGTACCATCACATGGTAGTAATAGATTTAATCATAAGGCTTTCACCCAAACTGAATTTATCCACAATTGAAATATTCATCTACCAAACTGTTTACAATGTCAAATTTACTACTCATATGCATTTTATTGTATTAAGCTATTCTTTTAAATATTTTAATAATAAAATATCCTACAATGGTTCCTTAATCTCACAGACCCATATTGGCTCTTTGGTAGCTTAGTGTACTTACAATGATTAAAAGAATGAATATCAAAACAGACTGGGTAGTTAGTTACTGGATGAGGAAACCACATAGAAAATTTTCTGAAAGCAATAAAATCATCAATTTGTTGCTAATCATGTCCAGTATACGTAACTCAGTTTATTTTCTTTCAAGCATTTTTATTGTCAGTGCAATGTGATATTTTATTTAATAGAATTACAAGGGTAGGCTTGAAGAAGCTAGAGTAGCATGTTACATGCCTTAAGCTGCACCATTTTTTGCTTCTTGACCTTTGTAAGAAGCTCGCTATGAAAGTGCTTTATAAGGCTTTAATAATAAGTCTAAAGCATCCCACCCTGTAGCAAACTGGTTATGTGTTTATAATTTTGATTATTTGATTTTTCCTTTTAGCATAAATGCACCATTGCATCTTGTTAATCTTGAAATTACTGTTTTATTAAGCCTTTTACCAGAAACTTTACTATTTAAATATTCATTCTGTAATTAAAAATGATTTATTATAAGGTATTCAAACCATTTTCATATGTTTTCTTTTTTTACTGATTTATGACATGTCAAAGGATAGATTCAGATCAGGTTTGAAAGTGAATGCTCAAAAAAAAAAGAAATTTCATATATTACAGAAAAAGTCTGTAAATGTAAAGCTACTGTTAGTGAAATCAGGAATTAGTTATCTAATGGCCATGCAGATATTGAGTGCTTTTAACTTATTACCAAATATTAAAGACTTTATCAAGAAAAGTACAGAAGCTACACTGCCAAGTGTATGTTGAATAAACAAACATGCCCCTCTGCAATTAGTCAATAAATATATAAGCCACACGAATTTTGAAAAAGATGGTTTATGAATATCTGTGATCAAAACATAGATCTATCAAAGTGATGGAAAGAACAATGAAACAGTCATATACAATGACAATAAAATAAGAAGCATAATGCTTCATCAATAAAGCATTGCAGGGGGGTTATCATGTCTTGGGTTGCTTTTGGATTGAGGTAATGGTTTGATTAGTGATGTAACTGCACATCATTGAATGAATTTAGAAGTAAACAAATAGACCAGTGAAACTGGCAGTTCACTATGCACCAGATCAATGGTCTGAAACATACTGTACATCTAATAGAGATGTTCAGAAGGCAGTGAAAGTGGATTTTTTTTAAACTATACGAGTCATTCACCAAATCTGAATCATATTGGGCACGGATTTCACTTTTCAAAATAGTATAACAGTCACACCCTTCCATTTTCATACCGTTAATCACATTTTAAATACAAATAGTGGGGATTCATCGCAGAGTTACTGTCTGAAAAGCTATTTGTATGTTTAGAATGTCAGCTATTCCAAATTGCTCCAAGCATTAAATTAAATTCCGGTCTGATTTTAAAACCACCAATGAATTCGCGAAGATCTTAATATAACATAATTAAATTATGCAGTAAATATGAAAAAATTAAGACCTTATATTACAATCTGAGTTATTTATTCGGTTAGACGACCTTTGGATAACATACTTTTTAGATTTCATAATTGCTTGCATTATAACGCTGATTCGCAAAGTTGATAACCATTTTTCAGAGGAAAAAAATGCTGGAAAAATGCGACCATATCTTAATGTCACGTTGCGAGGGACGAGGGACTTGAGGGCAGGCGTCAGGCGAACAAAAGGGGCTTTATTAACAAAACAGGAGCAGGGAAACAAATAGGACTGTGAGGGGTCAAAATAAGAGGAATGACTCAGGACCAGGCATAGGCAACAGGCGGACTGATCTTAATGATCAGACTGGGGATGATGAGACAAACAAGCATTTAAATACAAATTCTAATGAGGGATAACAAGCAACAGGCGTGGGTCATCAGGGAGGAGACAGGAGGGTCAGGCAGACAGGACATAACACTTAAATAAATGAATAAAACTATAAAATACAATCACAATCAGTCCACTATAGAAATGTTTAAATTATTTCAAATTCTGTCTGAATTAAATATAACTTAATAAATGAATTAGCTTCACAAATAATACCTGTAATGACATTTAAGGAGACAATAAGTCTGAGCATTGTCAGAAATTAGTTGATGTATAAGTTTCATGCCTCAGCAGTTCCTCAAAATGAATGGGCTTTGGAAGATAGACTGGTTGCAGGACTAAGCTATTTTCCAGAATTATCTACTTGTTGTCAATTTGCACAGCAAAATTACACATGCAAATTGCACTGCCTGCACAAACACCACTTGGAGATGATAAAAACAAATTAACAAAGGCTATAGAAGAAGGATTTATTTCTCTGGCTCACCAAGGTCAAGCAATACATGTATTTGATGATTGTGTGTACCCAATTTTGGTGTAATTATATCAGCAAATTATTCTTTGTAATCTTATTATTTTCTCAGTTTTTTTTCTTACAAACATAATTAGCTTTATTCATGTCCACTCAAAATATTTTCAAATGTCTGACATGTTAGGCCAATACTGCAATCTGATTTTTTTCTTGCCTTATAATCTTAGATTTGATTTGACAGCACATACTTCAAGTATTCTCACATATACACAACTGCAAGTTCAGCTCTTGACATTATTCATCAAATTCAGCAGCAAATTAATTGTTCCTGGACTTCTGCTTTTGCTAAGAGATCGCATACACTTTGTATATATTCTGTTAATCTGTGCTAATGAATTCTACCACCCCGAGCCAAGCAGAGATTATTTAAATTATTAGCTCTAACAGAGATATGCTTTTCCTCATTTGAGACTCAATTCAACGGGTTCCAATAAACAGACTGTCATGCTAAGATACTTATAATTAGGGTTTTACAATGATTAGCTTATCTTTCTGCAGTTATATCATTTACGGCCATAGCTAAAACTTCAAGTTTCTAAACATATAGTATTGCAGAGGTAGGAATGCCATTTAATGAATGTGATGATTTATATAACGCGTGTTCACTTTCAAAACAGGGTCTCATTCCACCTTTCTGAGTGTAAAAGTGCTTATAATGCTTATTCTTTTGTTAACAAAAGAGGTCTTTTGATTCACTCTGAACTGTAAATAATTTCTTTCATAAAGATTACCTCTTTTTTTATCAAATCCAACTTTGTTCGTTATTACTGTGGATGTACAGCTCTGAAGCAGATGAAAGAAATATTTTCTGTGTACCTAGAACTGAGTAAGAGAAACTGAAAAAATAGTTCCTGAACCCAGCAGAGATAGCGGCCTAAAATTTCATTCTTAATCCAGTTTATCACAGGAAACCGCACAGTCACACACTATGGGCATTTCAAAGATCCCAGTTCACCTAATCGCATGTTTTTTATTGCAGAGAGAAACATGGGGAGGATACAGATTTTACATGTAGAGAGCTGAGGTTGGGATTTGAGCCCCAATGCTAAAGCAACCATGTTAACCCTTTTGTCGTCTTTATTGTCCATAAAAACCAAATAAATAGCCAAAGATTCAATTACAAAACTTATCTCAAAACTGTACTGAAATCTGAAATATTTAGGAATTTGAAGAATTTGTACATGCTGGTATTAAATGTGGAGTGCCATCATCTAACATGGCAGAAACTGTTATTGTTACTGATTAGCTGAACCATAAAAAGAGAGATTATGGTAGTAATTGTTTATCTGTGGTTGACTCTGTCTGTGATCTTGACTCTTGATACTTAAGAAATTCATGAAATTTTAACTAAATTATTTATGTGTAAAATATGCATAATTGGGCAGTGACAAATTTGCTTCATATAAGTTTTATGGAGCATATGTGATGTGTGGTGTAGTATGGTTGAGCGTATAATTATGCTGCGGTAACAACTCATTGTCATTATCAAATACAAATATCTGTTCTTTTGTTTTTTTAACTGCTATGGGTTTAGATGATTTCTAAACTGATCAGAGGTCTCTGTGCTGGAAAGACTGCAAGGGTAGAGGAAAACTGTCTGGAAGTCTTGGGGTCTTGGTCAAATACTTTCAGACTGAAAAACACTGTTGGGTCTGTGAAGGCCTATGTACTAGAAAGGAGACATAAGGCGGATTCCATCTGGTGGTAGAACAATGAATCAACCATTGTGCCTCACAGAGCAGTGTGACTGTTTGTCAGAGTAAGCCAGTGGTTCTCAAACTCGGTCCTCGGGACCCACTGCCCTGCTTGTTTTCCAGTTATTCCTGCCCCACACACAAGTCCCAGCTGTCTTTCAGCTTCTGATTGACTGAACATACCTGATCCAGGTAATCAGCAGTGAGTAGGGCAGGGATAGCTGGAAAACAAGCAGGGCAGTGAGTCCCGAGGACCGGGTTTGAGAACCACTGGAATAAGCTAACATAGTCTACATCTATTTTGTAGATCGTGAAAAGATGTATGGTCATAATACTCAGAACATAGAATGGGAGGTACTGGGTCCACTTTTATGTCTGGTTAAACCCCTCCGTGAATGCAGCAGACGTGGAAATTTCAGGTCCATAAAGCTTTTGTTTCAACCAACCAGGGGTGGTGTTCCCCAAAGCTTCATAACGCTAAGTAGTTCGTTATCTTGTTCGTAGATTTACGAATGCTCTGACCCACATCATTCTTTATTTGCTGTCCTGTCACAGAGACACAGAAATCGGCCAGAAGAGATGACAAAAACACACTGACACTCTTTTTTTGAGTTCATAAATTCTGAACGACCCTGGGGTGCGTTTCTCAAACAACGACGGAAGTTAGCATTAACGATGCATCGTACTACGTAAGTTTGCAGTATCGCTACCTCCGTAGTTCGAACTATGGTTTCAGGAAACACCTACGTGGTACTTACATAGGTTGAACCACGCAAGTTGCTAACATAGTTAGCAACTATGGTTTTGGGAAACGCACCCCTGGTAGGCAACATAATGAGCTAGCCAATCAAACTCACTATGTATTCAGTCACATCTTTTGAATGGCGAAGAAGAATCAACAGAACACAGTGTTTGAGGAAGCCAAGTTGCTTTTGCAGGTGGCTATGAACCTCTTGGACCATCTCAGTAATGCACAATTCATAGAGAAAAACAGGCTGCTCTGGTGCAGGATAAATCGAAAAGAGGAACACACCAGAACTGCATTGATTACGTTGCTGTTGTACCGTGTGCACAACTACATACAATGTCCAGCAGGAGGAGATACCTTGCATGAGACTAAAAGTGGTTTTCATGGCATTGCTGGCATACCTATCATTGTAAGCGCAGTGAAGGGAACCCTCACTTCTATCCATATAGTATTTGTAGCCCCTTGATTCCCACCTGCTACTGTCGAAATGGGTTCTTGGCACTAGGCTTAAATGCCCAGATAATATGCAACCATCAAGGACATTATACAGACGTTGTTGCGAAGTGGCCTGGTAGTACACAGGATGATTATATTTGATCCAGCTTTGGAGTGTGTCAGATGGAAAAGTATGGTGGATATCGTGGTGGCTGGTTATTGGGAGACATCAGGCATCCTTAGCTAATATCCGTGATTCTAGTGTCCCAAACTGTGGCTGAGAAGAGATACACTTCACACCAAAGAACACACATTGCTGTAGAGGGTGCTTTGGGCATATGGAAGATGTGATTCTGGTTCCTACACAAGTCTTTGGGAGCTCTAAGATTTCCTCCAGGATGTTGATGTGCTATTTTTGTTATGGGTAGTAATTTATGTTGCACAATATTGCAGTAATTATTTTATTAAAATAAATTTTGACCACCTCCTGAATAACTTTATATAATTTTAAGGCTTCCTTTGTGAAGTGTTACGTCTTTTTCCTATTGCTGCTCATGCAGCTTTTTTTATAAGGACACATTACATTTTGAGCCTATTTTTATATTTTCAAGAAATAGTGACTTATTGTGGTCTTAATTATGGTTGCTATGGTTTCCTTTTAGCCTCTTACTGGTGGTAAGAGAATGCATGACAAGGATAGAAGGTTTGATTTGGTGGCTGCAGGTTCATGAACAATGAACAGCTCCATGGTGAGACTCAATCTACCCAATCCGCATCTATGATCATGATCTGTAATCATTTGAGAGATACCCTGAACTAGTCATCTGGCCATAAGGAACTGGCCTTTGTCAAAGTCACTCAGATCTTTGCCCCTGCCTATGTCTTCTACACTCAACATGTTGGCTAAGAGTACCGAATGTCAGCTTACCGTTTCCCAGCCCTTGAAATGCACCATTTGTACAAGAGAGTCAACATATGATCCTAATCTTGTTGCTTGTCGATTTCAGCAGTTCCATTAAAATAAGGTCTTCTTATTCTCTTATTCTTATATGCTTCATGAATAGTCATAATGCTTTGGTTCATCGGTGTATACTACAGCTATTGATCAATGGATGGACAGATCAGAAGGATTATGATGGGTTCGTTTTATAAAGTAACGTTATCATGTTGTTATGTTTTACTTTTCATTCCATCAATATTATAATTTTTGTCTGATAGAGCAAGAGGTTCTATAAAGAGTGTGTTTAGTTCCTCTGGAATTTGAGGAACTGCTGTATATGATACAGAGCAATTTAATGCTGCGTTCATGCAGCTATTAGATAGACTTAACTCCAATAGATGTTTTCATCTGAAAAGATATAATTTCAGAAAATGGAAATCCTCTTATTCCTAATTTTTCTTGTTTAAATGTTCTTGCTAAAATCGTGATCAAAGGTGCAGAATTTCAGTGCCTGTGGGCGACACTGAAAATATGGGTCATGTTATGTTGAAATATGGGTCACGGCAGACTGATAGAACCTTCTGTAGTGACGCAAAGTCGAAACTATAAAATGGCCTTTTGGTGATGCAGACACGATCGCTGTCTTCGGCATTTGTGACCAGGTTCTGAGTGTGGAACAAGACCTTATGTTTCATCACGGATGGGAGAAATACAGCCAGTGGTCTATCCCTGGTATATGCCCTTCATTGCAGTTGGCATTGAAGGCCAAACAGAAAGGAGGGAGGTGTAACAGCACTAGTAGGCCAGATAAGAGCCCTTGGTATATTGGGAATGTGGTTAGCTAGTCTAAAACCTAGGAGTTTTACTATGAAAGTGAAGTTACCTCAGGATGGTATAAGAAAGTGTACATACAGTATATACATAAAAGAAGACTGACATTTATTATGAATCTGAGGAATAACTTCACAGGCTCTGCTGCTTTTAGTGCGATGGAATCACATGACTAAGGGTGGTTAGTAAAAAGAGTAATTTGAAAGCAATGATTAAAATCAAATCTTAGGGCTGCAGGAAGAAAACCCCCCCCCCCCCACAAAACTGGAAGAACATGCAGGTCCACAAAACCGCGGCCCTGTAGGTGTGAAGTAACAGTGCGATTCACTGAGCCACCCAACCAAAAAAGCTTTTTGAATTTTTGCATTATCTTTAATTTGTTTACTTTTAACAATTCACTCTCTGTCTCTATGACAAGATTTATGCAACATTTAAAGTGATTAGTTGTCATTGTTGACAGCACAGCACACAGCAACAAAATGGACCCTCTGTATTTAACCCATATGTGACCTTGTGACGTAGCAGAGGACAGCTAATTCAGCGCCCAGGGAGTAGTGCTTGGGGGTGATGCATTGGTCGGGGTATGTCAGTGGTACTCAGTTCTACATTTTTGTATTCCATCGAGGATCTCACACTTTATTGTGTAAAGAATACAGCACTTGGGTGGGGAAGACATTTGAAGAATTAATGTCTTTGCATTTTTTATGTTGAGCTAACAAGGACAAAGTCATATTACCTACCAGGTGTGCCTTTGGAATGTAGGCTAAATGCAGATTTATCAGCCACTGCATTTCTACAGTAAAGTATCATTCTTTACAACATTGTTGAAAACAACTGTAGGCAGAGTTTGATGTTTGCAGTTGTGGGCATATTGCATGCCTTATGTGTCAATGTATGCATTTGATGCACGCATAACCTATTTTACCTACCTAGGGTATTTAGGGTACCAACAAACCATTTATGCAAAGGTGCTAAGTACCAGCATAGAACACAGTACAATGCTGTTCTTGCCATTTAACTGTAAGTTCTACTTGGGTGACTAGGGGTGGCACCCCCCCAGCACTCATACAATACTAGCAAATAAAATCAAAAAAGCAAAAAATAATCTTACAATGGTCCAAAAACAACACAACGTTTACATTTCGCTATTCTGCTATTGTTTCACAAAGTGACAGAAATTGTGATGCCTCCCCAGCATCTTAACATACTACACTTATAAAATATTCACGTTCTCAAGTCAAAACTGTAATCGGAGCCAGCTATTGTCAAACACGCCAATTAACTAGGTCACACGTGACAAGTGAAGTTCCTCCCTCAAAAGGTCAAAGTACAAAACGTTTGCCTTCCCATTCAGTTAGATTAGAGGAGGGACACTGGAAGTCTACAGATTCTAAAATACTGTTAGGAGTCATTAGTAATTTCGCTCTCAGTAGGGACAGTTGCACGAAATCTAAAAAAGTATTCGTTATTTTATGAAGTAGTACTACACACTCGGTATAGGCTAATAAGCAGTTATCTTTGTTAACCACAGAAAAAAGGAGTGGAATTAGATTAAATTACCCGTGTTAGGATTTAATTACAGATTCGCAGACATCCGTAATTGCCTGGTACACCTAGTTTTTCTAAATACAAAAAGTGATAAGAACTTCATATCTGAAACTATAGCAGTGAATGCAATGCAAAAATATGCAGACGACGGCGTCTGAACACGGTTTAAGATACCGAGCATTATTCGAAGGTTTGCTGCGTAAATCGAGAACGTGCGTTGTTCCGAATTGAAACACGGCTGAAGATGACGACAGGAAGTTGTCACTGCATAAGAACCATATTTGGAGAATTGGGACGCAGCCTCACTATGTATTTCCGGGTTTGAAGATCACATTATTACCAAAGATTAAAGATGGATTTAAAAAATTTAGATTAATTACGAATCAAATGATTGTACTCGTATACCATATTATTATTACCAAATACTCACACTGTAACTCCAGATAGCTAAGCATCAGAGAATTTGCCGAACCACTGAACCGGTGACGTCAGGTAGCAGTTCGGTCGAATAGGTTTTCGTCGCTTTTTAGCTATCGCATATCAAACGGAACGTGCCCAGCCATCTACCTGGTTCCATTGCAATAGTTTAATATCCATTCTTAATTACATCTATTTTTATTCGTCTAATATATCCCAAGGATGTACAGCGGGCTTCCCAGCGGTCTCTCGTACAGTGACTCTGAATCCGATTCCGAAGACTGCAAAACTCTTTCACAGAATGAAACAGAACACAGACACGAAGCAGAAATGAATGATTATCAGCGCGATCACACTGTGTTATCTGATCCTACAGAAAAGCCGGCTTCCAGTGACACAGAGGACTGCTTACCTGGAGTTTCTCCTCAGCTGTGGCAAGTACGTGTTTTACTAGTCATAACTACGTATGGCAAGTAGTTTTGTTTTTAAGTTATTTTAAATAATAATAAGAATTATTATTAGCTTCATGTAAACAAATATGTATATTGTAACATTATAAAAATGTAGTTATGTGTTTGTTACATCCTAACAATTAAACTGAAGTAAGTTTAAAACATTGGAATTGACTCTTTAAACTTCAGGCCCTTTCCTTCCCTGTTTTTTAGATGTTCTTCCTATAAAATTCTATATAATCTTAGTTATGCACACATTAGCACCGAAATGAAAGGATATTCTTTGACCCTGTAAATAGCTGAGGCAGAATTTAAGTGAACTTGGACTTACTGGCAAATTTAGAAAACTTTAATGTGTGGCGGTGTATTCTGGGTTTTAGTGTGGGACCTTTCATTCTAAGCATGCTTCCTAAAGGGAAAGTATGCGCTATGCGGGGAATTATCTGGGCATCCATATCCAATACATATTGGCACTGCAACACAAGAAGAACAATTCAGAATCAACAATTAACCTTAACTGCATTTTGGATTTAAATACGTTAAATAATTAAGCTGCGTAATAGGCATATGCATGTCTATGCTGCTTTTATAAATTGTTTAGTTGCACAGTTTTTTAACGTAGATTTTAAATTGACTTTAACATAATATTTCATTCTCCAGATTTTGGGCTATGTTTAGTGTGGAGTTGATCATATCCCCATAACACACCATACTAAATGCATAATAAACCGATTTCCTTGTCAGATGCATTTGTTTTACATTATGTGAATAAATTTTAGGCCTCTGTGTATGAATGTAAACCTGTTAAAGTGTATGTTTTGTTACCATTGGCCACTTTAGTTTAAAAGTACTGATTGTAAAGTTACACATCCAGGAGGTTGTTGCAGAACAGTTGGACTGAAATTATGAGACTGACTAACTGGAATCTGTTAATAGAAGCTTTCTGGCATTATGATGCATATTTTTATAGCTTGTATACTAAGCATAGTGAACCAGTTGCAGACCTTCACTGAGCTGTGGTTTTAATGCAGTTTACTTGTTCATGCCAAAACATTAGTTAAATAAAGGAAAATATTATTGTTCTTAGGAATTAAAAACCAATCTAAAAGATAACTGATAAAGGTAACCGAGTAGTCTGAAGATTTGAAAAATTCTTAAATTGTTGAACAATATAGAACTATATAAATATGCATGTACTATCTTCTGTAATTTTCAGTTTATTTTTTGTACGTATGTCAAATGTATTACCAGATAAGAACTGAAATAAGTGGTGGTCTAATTTTAAATTAAGCCTTTATGGAGTAAACCAAAGGAATTTTCTGTGATGACTGAAATGTACAGTATCAATTCTCTATATAATTTCGAGCTAGCTAGTTATAATATTTTGAATTAGCCTTGGAGAAAGATTAACTCAAAAAGGAAATGGGGAAAAAATGCCAATATATGTATTGATCTTAACCTATAAAATATTTTTTTCTTCTCCAGGGTAATACAATAAATGCTTTCTTTTTTCCTCCTAATTTCTTTATAGTTATGTAATTTTATAGTAATGTCATTTTTTTTCTTTCAGTTATAAATGTTTGCCTTTATGTTACAGATTTCAATTGAATCATAAACTTGCGTCCAGCCTTGAATAAATTTTTAGCAGAAAAAAACACTGAAGATTATTGCTAATGATTAACAATTAATTGAAGACTTGGTCACTTTCTAAAAAAATTAGACACGGTTTTCCCAGTCAGTCACTGCCCATGCAGTCTGTTTTGGTGTTGATTCTGTTAATTGTGGTAAGCAGATTGGGTTGTGAAACAGCCAGTGTCAGCCCTTTTATTACGGTGGATTATGTTAAATTTTTACAAGCATGGGACATTTGAAAATAATTCCCACCACCACCCTGTTTTGGATAAGCTGTCATAGGGGATGGCTTGATGAAAATTCCATTCTTGACCTAAGACGGCATGTTTCTTGTTTGTATAATTTGTTATCCATCGTTCTCATATGAAGGTCGGGACCGTGCAGTGTCCCAGCATAAAGGACAGAGAGTGAAAGCGCACTCAGATCTCAATTCTGCTGTAGTCTATGCAGGGAAATTATTCATTTAAAAAAGAAAATGACTGAAATTATATTAGATTTGAATGGCCCTATGACTTGCTGCATATAACTTTTGTTTATTAAAAAAACTGCGTATAATTCTGCGTATGTTTTTGTAAAATGTAGCCTTGCTTTATGTGCTTGTTGTTGCTATGTGCAGTGTTTCCATTGCATCATTGTGTTGGAAATGTACCATTGTTTTATTAATTGTTTTAAATGGAAATTTTAGATGTAAGAATTGCCCAGATAAAGGAGTTGGTGGTGGTGGTGTTAAGTGCTTGTCAAAATCGAGTTGCCTATTCGCGATGTTCGCTGTGCTTGTGTCCATCTACATCTCTGCACAGATAAGAGGCATGATGTTAGTAATTTGCCAGTGGTTTGCAGTCTGTTTTCACACGTAACATAACACCAACATTGTGGTGTCTACATGGCTGGAGCTGTAGCTAGTTGAAATTCAGAATTGAGTATATTAAAACCCTGATTTTCCCCCCCCCATTTTGTTTATATCATTATTGTACTCAACTACACTTTTAATATCTACTTAGTGTTAAGCCAAAAAGTTGTGCATTTATTTGAACTGCTCATTGTTTTCGCCATCGAAAGTGTCATATTTATTCTTTGAATTTGTCAATTTTGATTAATATCAAAACATTTTAGTTCTTTAAAGAATCCCTATATTAGTATATTAGCAGTACTGTGCTTTAATTGCTATACATAAATTTGGTATTTTTGAAATGCAGGTGTAGTTTAAAGGGCTTTGTGTGACTAATACATATTGACATTTTGGTGTAGTAGTAATTTTTATTGGCAATTATCTCATCACATGAATTGTGACAAATGTAAAGCAAATTTCTTTTGTTAGTTGAGTAAAGCAGGTTTCATACATGTGTTATTGTTATAAAGCTGAATCTACATGTTTGTGACTCTGTGTGTATTATCTTGTCTTTTTAATCCAGAAATTTAGAGAACTTAAGAAAAAAAACCAAGAGCTGAAGCTACTTGAGGTGAAACGTAAAAGACCAAAGAGACATAAAAAAGGTAGAATCATTCAATTTCCAGCGTAACAGTTTTCATTTGAAAATACTTACGAGCATTAACATCTATAAAAGATTGCAGTTTGTGAATGGAAAACTATTTATCTACACGTGGTTATTGATAGGCTAATTACCATGTATTTTATTTGTTTTATGGGAACGTAACGTGCATCTGTATACCTGTTTACAATGGTGCTTAAGTTTAAGTCTGCAGAATTAAAGTCTCTGCTTATGAATTAAACAAATTAGATATATAGAAATATGGGAGCTTCCAAGCCCCTCCCCTTATGAATTGCAATGTTTTCACTTTGGTATTAATTAAACTTTTTTGAGATTTTTAATTGTATGTAGCGTTATCTGTATTTTCTACCTCTTCAAGACTTGTTTTATACTTTATATTTAAGTTGATTTTATTCCTTGCGGTGTGTTTTTAATTAATTTTAATTTCATTAATGGAATTGGGGGTTTACTGTCGTCATTCAAAAATTCGGCAGCTGTGAGGAATATGATTGAATGCTTTATAGTCGGTATACTGTCTGTCTGTTTGTTTGCTTAATAGCAGTCCTCATTGAGTCAGGGTTGTCACTCCACCATATCTTGTGTATTGACTCTCTCCAACTTACAACCTATGCGACTTACAATTGGTTTAAACATTGGTTGTATGTAGGAATAAATTTTGGGCAGCCATACCCCTTGATAGTGCTACACTGTCTAGTGTGCACTGTGCACCGTACAGTAGTTGGCGCAAGAAAGTACTGTATATATAGCAGTGTGACCATCCAAGCCAGTATCATTCTCACACCTAAAAGACTATGCGATTATATTATTCTGAAATATATCCAATTCTGTGTAGAACGGAACTCAGCCATAGATTCGGGATAGTCTTTTTGGTTGTAGACGCTACATTTACTTAAATTTCACACTCATTAGTGCATGGTCAACAACTTTGAGTTTACTTCAAACACTGTCAGTCTTTATCATCCTGGTAGTAATTCAGTTTATGATTTAATTATTTAAGTTGTTAACTTCTGCATTGCTTAACTGAAATCCAAAGACAAGTTTGAAACTTAGGTGTAACACTTTAACACCATGCGACTACCCACATTTCCGTGTTCAGTTCCATGCTCAGCTATGCCATTAACATTGGTATAGTACATTGTTTTGAATTTGTGTCAACAATATTATTTCTAAAATTAACCAGCAATACAAAAACACTAAGCTATGAAAACTTGTATCTTTGCCTAAAATGTATGAGTATGATTTCTTTCAGATTTTTCAATAAATAAAAAACGTTTACTGTTTATATTTTCACCATTTATATACTTCACCCTTTTTGCCTTTATATTCCTAAAACAGGTGATAAAGCTGCCAGTGAATTGGAATCAGAGAAGAAAAGGTAATAAACATTGCAAAAAATACATATAATTGAGCATGATATGTTAATGGTCTTATTGTATATTAACAAGCTCACTGTATGTGTCATTGTAATGAGCACAGACACCATTTTCATACATTGTCATGCTTGTTCTCTTTCTGAGTGTTACGCTTGTCTTATGTAGCCTGAAAAGTGCTTGTGTCTTTAAAGTTTGTGCAATAGACTGAACATGTGTCCTGGTTTCTCCTGGCTTGCCGTCTGGGCTTCCTGGTCCGTAGTAACCCTTTAATAGTAACCCTCTTTCACAAATCTGTGCAATATCTCTACCGGGTTAAATATGTGCAATATTTCTAAAAAAAAACTTGCAATGTGCAATAACCTGCTCTGTTCTATATATCACTTTTTCTCGTACATAAGAATTACTTTAAATGATTTTTATTTTGTTTTGTTTTGCTTGTAATCTATTTTTGCATTGCAAGGGACTGCACACAATTTTCGTTATACCCTTGTATAATCACAATAAACTTAATTCTGAATTTAATGGATGGATTTTGGCATGTTTTTGTGACTTTAAAGGCTGACATATCTTAGTCAGAGGGGCAGTGGTAACAAATTTTCATACCTCGTAACTGACTTTTTTTGCATTTTACTGTGACAGGAGCGAGCAAAAGATTATGCTTAGTAATATTAAAGATAAGTAATCATTACATTTGACAGTCTCTGATGTTTAGATTTAGGAATGAGTGTATTTTGTAAAGTTAAGGATGGTTAACATGCCTATAACCAGTAATACTTTAAATGTAGAGAGTTAAAATAATGTTTAAAGATGTTCTTGTCACTTATCAGTGCTGCATAACAGTAATTATAAGGCATTTTCACACCATTTTTACATTCTTTTTCCCAGAAAGCTTCAAGCTGAGCATGAAGAACGGTGGAATAACCTTAAGCAATATTTTTCCATAAATGATAGATTCCAGCCCCCGCCTTGTAACAGATCCAGTGTAAAGGTAAAGACTTATATCATTTTATTATTTTATAATTAAAAAATGTATATCGACGTTATTCCCTGAACACGAAATTTAATGTTGGTTTCAATAAAAATAAAATAATAGTAATTTGATCTGTGAATGTTATTGGCTCTTTGTTAGGAATGAAATATGACGCCTGTCCAACTTCTTAGCATTTTTTTCCTGTCAGTGCTATGGAGATGAGCCTGGAGCCTCAACACATACCTGACGTCACATAAGTGGCAAAAAAAAACCCACTAACCATACCCATATAGACTAGGCCTGTTTCATAGTTAGAGCAAATTGATTTAACACAGTGGCACACAGATGTTTCACATGTAGTGATATTAATACTTCCGATTTAATGTCAGCTTCTATTCAGTTTGTACAATGTGATAAAATTCCAAAAGAAAGAAATGTAACGTACTCAACAGTTAACGAAAACCCTAAAATTATACGGAATAATATTGTTTTTTTTTCTCTGGGATTACTGGGAAGTGCTGTGATTAGGGGTGTTTACCCTGAAATCGTTGGTGGGCCCCTCTAGATACTGCCCTTCACTTCAAGAGGTTGAAGTGTAAGTGATACATTTACAGTGTATTCTTCTCAATGGCTCTAAACATCCCTAATAGACCTTGTGACCACTGATTAAGTTTGATTTAAGTAGGGGTAATAATAGCAGTTCTCCATCTCCCACTGTAATTTAATCCCTTTGTTATATGACATTTGTTGCCAGTTTCTGAAACTGGAGCAGATGTTCTCTGATACCCCTTTGTACTCTGCTACCTTCGCACGTTGCTTTCTGCTCCGGTCCTTCTCTCTTATTTGTCAGGCTTGAATCTTCCCATATTTTAAATGAGATCTAATATGCCGTCCGCCCTGCTTGCTGTATTCAATGAAAATAGGGAAAAGTCCTTCAGAACTTTGAAACTTTGTGAATGTATGAATAACAAACAATTGATTAATTTCACTAATCACTGAGAGTCTGGTTATCATTTGTCTAGGTTGTCCGGGGGCTACTTTCACGTGCAGCAGTGTATATAATTCTTCTCAGATGACAAAAAGCCCTGCAAAAGCATGTCAACATTGGACAAAAAGGGGAGCCGTAACCTCAGCAATAACTTTAGCTTAAATTTTGTGCAACCTTCCAGGAACCATGTTGCGTTGCATACTTTGACTAACGTAAAACAATGCAGAAATGCAATCTAATTGAAACTGGGTAAAACGGAAGTATGTAATGACATTAGATACATATCCTTAAGTCATGCATTCCTTTTAAGGTTGGTTTTTACACATTTCCGCACTGACTTCTAATTAATCTACTACGCTTCTGTTAGCATGTAAATGTGCTGCTGTTGACTGAAAGAAAAATGTGATTTACGGTCATCCGTCTTTCATATTTAATTATCCAGTATAGAGTCAGAGTGATGATTTGCGTATGAAATATATTTAATGCAGGAAATGTGGTAAGGACTTAATGTCTAGCATAATTATACTTAACTTTTTAATATGAATGTACTATTTCCAGTAGAATCCAGTTCCGTCTATAGTATCCCATTGTGAATGTCGAAATGGTTATTTCTCAATGTAAGCTGTTCAAGAAGTTTAATGGTATATTAGAAAGTGTTTTATCTGCAATTATTTGGAAATAAAGTCTGACATTCAATTAAAACCTTTTAAATAGTTTCTTGAAATGTTGTTCTGAGCCCAAATTATCTTACTGAGGCATAAAATTAAGTTTTATTGCTTTTTTTGCTTAGCAAAGCATAAGTAACTGAAGTTACCTCAAAATATATCTGTACAATTTATTTAAAAAAATTAGTTATTTATATATTAATTTGAGTAAAATTTCCTAAACTTTTTCAAAGAGAACAAATTAATTGATTAAATATAACAGAACTGATATCAGTATACACCATTTTGTAAATGTTGCTAAATTATTCCTGAGAATTTTTTTGTAGGTTTGTTATGGGTGTACATTTGCTTAATTGTGAAAGTTATTTAGTTTATTGTTAATAAGGAGTAAATTGTGTATAATGTGTGACTGTGTGTGCATGTGTGTGTTCTGCAGTGGGCTGACATCCTGTCCAGGATGTCTCCATGTGTCCCTATGTCATGTGCCCTCTGCTCTCTGGGATAGGCTTTGCCCTCCTATGACTCTGTGTTAGTGTGTTACGGGTTGCTGGTTCAAATCCCAGCATAGGCATACTGATTTTACTGTTGGGGGCTTCAGCAAAGTTAATGTTAATACAGACTGACTGATGGATTTAACTTTCTATTTAAATGTGGTGGTGTGGTGGCTCTGTGTGTAGTTACATTGCTGTTTCATACCTCCAGGACTGAGGGTTCGAATTTCAACTCTGCTCTGTATGTTTGGGGATTGCATGTTTCCATTGTGTGTTCCCCCAAGTGCGTCTGCTTCCTTCTGCAGCCCAAAGGCATGCAGTCAGGGTGTAGAATCTCAGCTTTTTGCTTATGCTGCCAGAGAGAAGTTAATTGATGACCAGGATAAATGGCTAGGAGATGGATGGATGGATGGAAATTCCTAAAGACATCAAACAATTGTATGAATAACTGTGTCTAAAAGAAGTAGTTGAAATCCACAGGTCTTTATGGATGTAAAGTTTTGTTCCGATATTATTGCTGACATTTAATCATTTCTAAACAAGATAATCAGAAACTTTGGGTGCTATTCCCACTGAAATTAAAACAAGACATTCAGAAATCTCTTTGAAATTGAAATATTGAATTTTAATATTCCCTCACTTTGCTGTTGATTAGTAAAACAAATATCTGCTGTTTCTGAAAATGGAAGCTTTTAAATTCAAGTATATTCTTAAAATGTTTTCCGACCCCAAAGCGAAGCTGAATTTAGTGGTGCCCCAAGTGGTTTATGTCCCACAGCCGACCTTTTAAAACTGCACTTCAGCCACGAAATCCAAAAATCTTGGAAGCATTTTAAACAATCCAGCACATATGTAATACGTACACTCACCGGCCACTTTATTAGGTATTTATTTGCTAGTACCGGGTTGGACTCCCTTTTGCCTTCAGAACTACCTTAATCCTTCGTGGCATAGATTCAACAAGGTACTGGAAACATTCCTCAGAGATATTGGACCATATTGACATGATGGCATCACGCAGTTGCTGCAGATTTGTCGGCTGCACATCCATGATGCGAATCTCCCGTTCCACCACATCCCAAAGGTGCTCTATTGGATTGAGATCTGGTGACTGTGGAGGCCATTTCACTACAGTGAACTCATTGTCATGTTCAAGAAACCAGTCTGAGATGATTCGAGCTTTATGACATGGTGCATTATCCTGGTGGAAGTAGCCATCAGAAGATGGGTACACTGTGGTCATAAAGGGATGGACATGGTCAGCAACAATACTCGGGTAGGCTGTGGCGTAGCAACGATGATTATTTAGTACTAAGGGGCCCAAAGTGTGCCAAGAAAATGTCCCCCACACCATTACACCACCATCACCAGCCTGAACTGTTGATACAAGGCAGGATGGATCCATGCTTTCATATTGTTGACGCCAAATTCTGACCGACATTCTGATCTGAATGTCGCAGCAGAAATCGAGACTCGTCAGACCAGGCAACATTTTTCCAATCTTCTATTGTCCAATTTTGGTGAGCCTGTGCAAATTGTCGCCTCAGTTTCCTGTTCTTTGCTGACAGGAGTGGCACCCGGTGTGGTCTTCTGCAGCTCTAGCCCATCTGCCTCAAGGTTCGACGTGTTGTGCGTTCGGAGATGCTCTTCTGCATACCTTGGTTGTAACGAGTGGTTATTTGAGTTACTGTTGCCTTTCTATCAGCTCGAACCACTCTGGCCATTCTCCTCTGACCTCTGGCATCAACAAGGCATTTTCGCCCACAGAACTGCCGCTCACTGGATGTTTTCCCTTTTTCGGACTATTCTCTGTAAACCCTAGAGATGGTTGTGCGTGACAATCCCAGAAGATCAGCAGTTCCTGCAATACTTAGACCAGCCCGTCTGGCACCAACAACCATGCCACGTTCAAAGTCACTTAAATCACCTTTCTTCCCCATTCTGAAGCTTGGTTTGAACTGCAGGGGTTCGTCTTGACCATGTCAACATGTCTAAATGCATTGAGTTGCCACCATGTGATTGGCTGATCAGTAATTTGCATCAACGAGCAGTTGGACAGGTGTGCCTAATAAAGTGGCCAGTGAGTGTATGTGAGATACTGAGAGGCATTTAATATTCCTTACGGGGTGTTTTTTCCTGTATTACACTTATTTTCAAACATAAGCAAGTCATATATGAAATAATGTATCCTGTACTCATGTACCATATTTATGGATTTTATTTATGACCTGACTCCAACGTGAGTTAGATACACGGAAATGATTCAATAAATTTTTCCAGTGAAATAATACTATAGTAATTATTTGCAATTTTTACTCTTCCTAAAAGTGTATGATATTGCTGAGAAATTACATGTTTCCACCAATCAGCTTCATCTTGATCTGAGGTCTGACTTTATGAATATGGTGAACTTTTTAGGAAATCATTCGTCACCTGAATTGAGATTATTACAGTTTTCATTATGCATTCAAACTGGTTTAATTAAAAACCATTACTTGAATAAATGCACAGATAATTGAACCCTTCAAAACAAAACAGAATGAAAACATTAATTGAATTATTAGGTGCAGAAAAGGCTTTCAACAAAATAAATTAGAAATTTCTATTTGCAACCACAGAAAATTGGCTTTGGAAAACCGTACATTCATTGGATAATAATATTGCAAAACTTGCCTATGGCCACAGTCACTGCTAATGAAATAACATCACAAAGCTTCACATTATATATGGAGATCAGGAAAGGGGCCTCACTCCTGCAGTCATTGTTTACACTCATTACTGAAACTCTTGCAACTGCAATACAGCTAAATATCAGCTGTAAACATCACACCACCAATATAATGATCAGCCTTATAACTGTATCTAGAAGACCCACCCAGTTCTGTACAAATAAGCCATTAATCTCATTAATGCATTCTCTGCAATGTCTAATTATCCTGTAAATTTGCCTAATTCCATTGGTGTACCACTGTGTAAATTACCAATATGAAAACTGGTAAATCAGAAAAAAAACACCTTGCTTCACTAGCAAGATTAGGTACTAGTGTTGTTACTGCCAGTCAGCTACTAAAGAACATAAAGGTTATCTGTACCATAGTGTAAATTTTCGGAAAAAAGTTAGAGATACCTACCAAACGTATCACCATTTGCAAAGCACACGGAACCAGCATACCTCTTCCTCTATGCTACACAGTAGGCACATGCAGAGAACATCTGTTCATTTGAACAATTCACACTCGTCAGCAACTTCACTACTTCTGTTTGTAAAAAATCACGCATTTAAACATAGACTTAATGTAATTACTCTTTAATCAAGTGTGTCCAAACGTGACTGACAGTGTATGCATTAAATATATGTTTTCCTGTATTTGTTTCCCCCAGTCAGGTCTAGAAAAGAGCATTGATTTGGCCATTACAGAAGGTGATTATGGAACTGCGGAGGAACTGAGTGACCGACTTGCCACTAGAGAGGTAGGTTTTACAAGATGCAAGTGGAAACCCAACCGTACTTTGAATTATGGCAACTGATAATATTGACTGTTTTCATGTCTTTTTATGTGAAAAGTTAAATACTGTTTTTTTTTATTATTAAATTTAAACAAGGGAAAAAAATTTTGAGTTTACTTCCAGTCATCTCTTTGGAAGTGTAGCAGTATCCAGATTTGTTTTAGTGATGTTTTTATTGCGCTCAAGGTAGCTGATAAAAGTATGAATTGTCGTTTTTGAAAATACAAAGTAATTTTGCCTGAAGTTTTAAAGCTACATATGTTTTTAAATAAAATAAATGAACTTCTTGAAGGAAATTTAGCCACACTCATACTCGTATTAAGCACACCCGAAAATAGTTCACATGCACTAGTGTTTCCATGTCTTAGCAGACTGTGATATATATTTGTATATTTTATTTCTGAATCCATGCTATTTTAATGCCTTTTTCACTATATTAATCTACTACAATAGGCTAAATATCTCCACCCAATAGCCTGCTATCTTGATGCACACAACTTAATTCTAATCATTATGTAAAATAGCAACAATTGGTAAAATAGCAATTACCCTGGTAAATTAAGCCCTAGTACTTAATGTAGAATGTATGCACTGACATCACTTGCCCACTGGGCCATGCCCCCCTTAGACGGACTGAGTGGCAAATCCAGCTGGGACATGGCTTGTTTTAGTCAGGGAAACTGTGAAAAAAACATTCATCTGCTTAAATTTAAAGCAATTGGACTCGACAGAGATCCATACAACTCCCCAAAGGACCAATGGACCATGGACATTGATATGTGGCCAGGAATCAGGTTGCTTGACATTTGTATGTATACTGTGTACAGCCTCCTCATTTAGCACATGGTTGCATGGTCACCTTGCAGCCACTTCCTATTTATATTTTAAATTTGATGTCTTTTAAAATGTTTATTATTCATTATTATTATTTCTGGTTTTTTTTATTACTTTGAATTCCATTTCTTTAACTTGTTCTATTTCCTTCAGTTCTTTTTGTACTGTGCACCAGGACCTGAGGAAACACATTTAGCTCCTGTCCGCTGTACTGTGTGTTGATTTATAGGAATGACAATAAAACCTTTGAAATTTAAATTGAATTGAATTATATGTACCTGATTTCGACGCCAGGGAAATGCACAAAGCAAAGCCAGAGGGCAAACAAAAGGCTTGACGCTTGGTTGTACTTCAAGGTGGGATTTGATGACGAAATGAAAGTGACGAGGACACCAATGGATATTCTACTTGCATGTGGACAGCTCTGTACAAAATATTTTATTTTATTACAACTTGTATATTGAAATTCCAACTGCAGATCCATGTTTCGGAGTCTGGATTCCAGTTGTTTCTGCAGATCGCAGCGATCCATTTGCTTCACTTTTATTTATTTTTCAGCAGTTGTTAAAAATATAGCTTTGATTTCTTGTTACATCGATTTGTGCAATCAGTCTCACAACAGCTCTTTCCTATTTTAGGTGTTTTTTGGCAGCATTAGTTAAAGAAATGGAATTCAGGTTAATTTTTTTGCCACTCAGTGGGTGTAACTGCAGTAACAACTGCCTACTGTGACTTCATGTGCATACCCTCTATTTTTGTTCTGTAACTTAATGAACTATATGTGCTTGCCAGTTCTATCGTTATAATAGTGTTAAGTAGTGCACTTATAAGTGGGCATTCATTGGAAGCAGCACTGTACCTGCCAGTAATGGAATAAATGCCAATAACATAATTTTACGATTCTTAATGTAATAAAAGTCGATAATGTAATAACTGGCTAATAATATAATACATTTTCTGTACCAATAACGTGATGAAATTTTTTACTGAATGTAATAAATTATTACGATTGGCCAAGTATTACATTATCGACATTTATTACACTAAGAATTGAGAAATTTATCATGTTTTGCCATTTTATTACATTATTGGCAGATATTACATTATTGGCAGCTACGCGCATTTATGTCTAGTCAACTCCTCAACAGTTTGTAATGTGCTACTTGCCTTGTACATAGCTATAGATAAAAGTTTCTGCTAAATAAGAGTAAATGTAGTGCCATATCGTTCATGACTAACTTGGGACAAAAAGTAACATTAGTTGGCAAACTACTTGATCGGTTCATATAATCGGCCATATTTAGACTGATTAGCCGACTGCCAGTTAGGAGCGATCAACTGATCAATCAATGCATCCCTAGATTGTGCCTGTGAGCACTTCCATTTTGCTTGTTGTACAATATGTGTATTTCAAGTAGTGAAATAAGCTTGCTGTATTTCCAAGTTTAGTTGGCATGAGTTTTCAGACAGTTTATAGTACAGAGTACCAGTCTGTTTTGTGTTGAACTTTGACCCTAAAAAGTGTTTCTTTGGTTTTTAAAGTGCTGCTTTCTTCACTGACACTTAGCGTTTCCTCTGAGGGACCACTTATCTCCCATGATATTACCAAAATAGTACCTTGTGACATGCCCCTCTAGCTTAATCAGCCTTGCCGTCTGCTGTATGTAGGTTGTGCATGGAATTGCTTTCATTTCTGTGATGTGATGTGTGGCTCATGTGTACTGTCAAGCAGTGTGTACCTTATCCACAGTTTATCAAAGTTTCTCATTTTCTTATCATTTAAATTTTATGTGACGATAAGTCGATATATCGTTTGTTGCCCAGCCCTGCGTCAGACCCATTAACTTTAGCCAGCTAACGTTGGTTATGATGCTGACTGAATGGAGAACAAGATGCTAATTCTCTAGTGGCATTATGAAAGACAGTATTATTATTCATGCCTTATCAGCATCTTTAATGGATACAATTCTTTCCTTAGACTTTTCAGTTGTTGCTCTCTTTTTATATGCTTTCTAATTTGTGCATCCAAAAGCCATGATTCAATGATATACATAACTGTAGCTAGACGTTTATTGCTATCCTGTTGGGGGGGGTTATTGTTCATGAGTCCTAAGACTCAAGTGCAAGTTGATTCAGATGTGCACTTGAATGACTCCAGAGTCAAGTCTGAAGTGGCAGATATGCTCCACTTAAGTGCGACTTGAGTTTGAATTGCTGTTGACTCCTTATCTCTGGATCTTTTTACTCTGTTTATTCTATTTGATCTTTGATGTGACTTATTACCATTTGACAAAAACGTTATATGAATGAAAATATACACCTGATTCAACTGAGAGAAATGGGCCCAAAATTGACGCAGCAGTACTAAATGGCAGCCGAGGATGCAAAGGGGGACTGCAGAAGCCATCTTGTGAAAACAGTAAATCTGAAAGTATTGACCTTTTTCGAAGTCTAGTCTAAAGCTTGCAAAACAGCTTCGAAAAGGCCTATCACTGCTTAAACAGCTCATGGCTGTTTCACTGGTCATTGGAAGAAACAAATCAAAACTTTCTTTTGATGACCATAAGGGAGCAAAGACACTATAACATTTTAGCATTTACTCCTCATTGTTATATATCTTGCCTTGTATTTATTCACTGTCTATTCTCAAATCAGACACTTACTGTCAAGTCAAAAAAGCACTTAAAAAGTTACACAATTTTGAGTTGCCCATATTCTCTCCTTATCAGTGTGGACACGCCTACCTCGCTTAACCTAAAAAAGAAGGCAAGTCTAAATAATTTATCAAGAAAGAATACGGAGTTACTCCCTCAGTGATTTTGGCAACAAGAACATTCAGAACTTTTTAACATTCAGCTTTATTACAGTGGGGGATCCCTGATCTAGTGTATGAAGTGTATGTTTATGTATGAAAATACGGGACGAATCGTGTCCCGTAATGGTTCAAAAGGAGCATTTCATGATCCACATGGAATGCAGAGCATGAAGAACATGAAGATGAGGGCATCTCTCTCTCACTCTTGTCGGAACGCAAATACCTGCGCTTCTGCTTAGGATTGCAAAGGCGAACTACTTCCTTTGAACCTTTTTTACTCATTTTAATTGAAAGAATTGTATTTTAATCGACCAGTCATTTAGCCTACTAGGCGCGTTGACAAGGACGATGTCATTTGAATCTTACCTAATGGTACTAAACTTGTATATACACTTCTGGACAATCAGCCAAACCTTAATGTTGTGCACGTTGGGTCTGGCCATTTTTTTGCCCAGGGGTCTACATTTCTATATGCTGCTGTTATATAATTTGTATGTAATTATATAATCATTCACATGTGCTTTGGATTATGACGTTTACTTCTAAATGTATGACAAATGTAAAGTTTAATTTTGTTATGTGCATGGGTTTCTGAAAACTACAATGTTACATTTGGCCATGTAGAGGTATGTAACTTACTGCGGCCCTCCAGAGTGCATAGTGAAAAATACAATTATAAGTGCTTAAGTCAGTGGCAGAATGTGCGTAAGGGTCATTATATGCAACACACTTTGCACATCTAGCTTAAGCGCAAGTAAATCCCAGTCTTACGTTGATGGGAGAACACATCTATGCACTTTTTTTTACTTAAGTGCATGAGAGAATCAACCTTAATTGTTTCTTGTGTATTGTCATTGTGCCTCCAACAGTAGCAAGTAAGGGCTGTCATGTTTTTCAAAAATTAAGTTCGAACGAATTTCAAATGTCACGCAATTCATTTGAATATATTTGAATACCTGTAACCCTGCATTCCCCCCCCCAAAAACAACAGAAAAAATTCTGCATCACAGAATCACTCTTTTCAATATTAAAACAGCCTGTCAACGTCACATTTGTACAGAGCCCTTAAGAGAGGTGAGAAATATTTTTTTTAATAGTTTTCTGTTCACCCACGATTCGATCTCTTGTAATAATTTTGAGTTGCGTCACTAATAATGACTGCACTGTGTCCGTTTAAAGTGCAAAACAGAATTAATGGACTATTAAGTATAATCCTAGAAGATACAGACTTGTCCCGTTAAGTGTGCTTTAAGCATTAAAATATGGGGCACAGCATGCAAAATGCACACCATGTAACTTTCTCTGTGTGTGTTTTTATATGTATTTGTCAGTAACTGCACTGCATCCGTTCACTGGAAGCGACTGTAAACAAGACAGCTGGGCCAGTGAACGAGAAGTGCGCACACAAACATTGCATAAATAAAATCATAAATTGACTGTCAGTCCAATCTATAATGCAAAATCAATTGCTCATCTTTTGGTTCTCCCAGTCACGGATCACTCTTCTTGGCGTATGTTCATTTTCTTAGGCCATGTTGAGGTTGAAATACTGTCAGAGATACCTTAAGTTGTTTTACTTACTGTCTTTTGTGCAACCGTTTAATGAACTCTAAGGAATTCCTTAAGTATAAGACTAAGATAAGGAGAAAACCTTAAATACTTAAGTGAACATTTTAAGGAGATCTTAAAGAGAAGACTTAAGGATGTTTTATGCAATTGGCCCTTGATTCTGAAAGATTCTGATTAAACTTAATGCTGAGGGAATTGAAGTTAACCTTGGCATCTTGTCTTTGATTTTTTTCCCATCCTGTAGAGCCCAGTCCATTACATCTTATTTATATTTAGAGTTTATGATGAGGACGAGTGACCCAGGAAGAGTTATATATTTGGAGAAAACTTTCCAAAAAGGTGTCTGCTTCATTATAATAAATAATTATCTTGTATGTATTTTTACATTGTAGTAGCTCCAGTAAAGCTATCAAAATGTGTTTATACTTGTTAAGTGTATGTAGTCTTGTAAAGCAGGAGAAGAGTAACTGCAGTTTATAAGAGCAGAATTTGTAAGACCTGTAATTAAAAACCATATTAAACAAGATATACAGCAGTGGTCAGGATATTCTCTTAATGGTATGGCAGTCCATTACTGGACAACCATCCACATGCACCAAACCTATTTCACCAAGTCTAAGTTTTATTTATTTGATTATATGTTTGTTTATTTGTAACAAAAGAAATCTGTAACCTTTTAATTTGGACCTATAACCTGGATATGGGCTATATTTTGTATGTCTACTACTGGGTCTGAGTACTAGGTCTAAGAATCATTGTAGTTTAAGTTCTTTGTGGGAAGATTTTAAATACATACCCACAAATTGTGTTTCATTTTTATATCCACAAAGATTTTTTAAATTGAATGGATTTTTTTCTTAACAAAAAACAACATATCTGAGTGGCAAAAAATAATTTTGAAATCAATTGATACAAAGCTTTATCAAAAGCTGTGTAATCTAATTTGGATTATTGTATTTCATTAATTACTTAGAAAACCATACATTTCAATGTAGATTTATGCTGTTTAATTAATTACCATGTTTTCTTTTTTTTTAATTAAAGCATTTTTAAATTAAAGCCCATAGCAAAACATATAATTTGTTTGTAATTACTCTTTAATTGGTGGTAGTGGAAGCTTAACACCTTCTGTTTTGTTTTTCATGATTGCCATTTTATTACTAGTCAGTCATTAATTAAACTGCTTTCTAATTAGCTTATAAAACTGTTGATGGCACATTATTGTAAGTGTGAGTTCAAAGCTTTCTAATAAGCCTTGCCTACTCAGAAGAATAAGATAAAGGGATGAGCACAAAGCCGAAAAACTTTCATAGTTTTTTTTTCCTTTCCCTAAATATGTCCTGTAAGTTTAGAAGCAGCGTATTTAAATGCCAGAAAGACAGTTTCTCGTTCTGTCTCCTTGCATGTAGGCAGTAATGTTGTTTGCAAAACAGAATGGCACCTAAATAGCAGAAGATTATAAGTCGATATTGTCATTGTGCTGGATTTGTATTACTTGTGTGTGGCTAGGAGTTTATTGCAAAAATTATCGTAGAAGTGAAGACATTTTTTTGCGGAATGGTCACAGAGTAAGTCATACTAGATGATAATAATGTAAATGACTTCAAATTTTGTTTTCTGAGTTTTAAGATGCATTAATATATAAATAAGGGTTTCATTTTTATTTTACGGGTCTTTTGAAGTTTGAAATTGATTTTTTTATATTTTATTACTTTTTTAATACCCATTTTTTATCTCACTTGGTCATTTGGTTATAAATATAATTAATTTTCATCAATTTCTTCCCCTTAGAATTCTTTTGAAATGTGTTGGCAAGACATTTTTAATGAATGACATGGTAGTAATATGCATCGCTGCATATATGTGCAAAATGAAGTTACTTAAAAAGTAAACATGTAAACAACAAAATGTTGATTATAGTATTTTTTTAGACGAGAATGCTGTTTATCTACCCCTAGTGGACAAAATCTGCAGTAGTATATTTGCGGGAGTTACCTGATTTTTAGGTCACGGCACTAATGTTGGCCTTGCGTACCACCTGCCCTTTTGTTTTAGCCGCCATCAGCACTGTTAAACAACTTTAAGGAAAGATAAAAATGCTACTACATGGTGGCCTTTTCTAAATGTTGGAGTAGCCTCTGAATTTCTCTTGAACAAAGAACGTATGAGAACATATATTATTATTCACCCGCTGTTTCTCCTTTGCCAGTTTATGATATGAAAGGATTTGGCATTAAGAAGTATGCATGAGAGGGGAGGGCAAAAATCCTGAAAAGTGGATCAAAAAGTAAATGAAAAATAATGTCATATTACTGAAAATATGAGAGGCTAATTTGTCCCGACTTTTTGCTAATTTTGTTCCAGCCATAAAAAGAAGAGCCGTCACCTGCTCAGTGCAGCGGCGATGACAGTGCCAGTGATCCATGAAATAAGCTGCCGCTGGCTTTGTTCTGATAAGAATGAACAAATCTGCACAATGTACTGCTTAGAATCTCATTTTCATACTTGCATGCAGGCTAAAAGAAATAAGCTGTTTGCAGGCTTGATTAATCAGACATTTGAGGGTGTTTTTTTTTGTCTCTTTGATCTGTTCCGTCTCCTAGGTAACTTGGTTGACATTAATGTTGTGCTCTGGTAAAGACAATCAAGAACTGATTAAAAAAGACCTTTACTGCTTTAAATAGCTACAGTTCTCCGTATTTGAAAGAGGGGGGAAATGGTTATTATTTTGATTTTGAGAAATATTTGAAGAAATGTTTAGCATGGAACGTTTTGAAGATATTTGCATAGGAAATATCCCTTTAACATAAGCACGATATATGAGTAATCCTTGTGTAGAACAAAAAGGAAATAAATTTGAAATAATTTAGCATGTTCTAGATTGTTTGTTTTTGCTGGATATGATATTTTCTGTGAAAACAACTGGGGGGGGAAAAAATCTCTTTTCGTCTTTCACCACAGATGTTTCAGCCCTTCAACACTGCACAGTTCTCAGAAAAAACCCTTCAAAAAATCTTTTCGTTAATCTACACTTAACATAAGCATGATCTGCCATTATAACTTTGCCTTTTTTACCAACATCTGACTAGAAAACATGATTTACAGGTTTTAAACCTATAAAAATGTGAAGAATTAACCGACTGCCACAGTTAGCTTCAGGTTATGCAGATGCTTTTACAAATCTTCCGAGTGATTCTATAGATGAATGCCTCGAGGGCCCAGCCAGAGCCAGGCACTTACAGCCAGCTAAAGCCCTTATCTTAAATCCAAGCAAAGTACCATTAATCTTTTTGAAAGACCTTTATGGCTTTTAATGTATCCCAAATTAGAACATTTTATACCCTTGGTTCCTGAAATATGGTGATAAAAAGCCTTTAGAGTTTAATTTTTCCTGACTACGCGCTCTGACCTGCTTAATCCCAGCATACATTATAAGATATTTTAGTTTCAGTCTTTCTAATAAAGTTTATCCCAGTTAATTATTATTGAAACATTTATTTTTTTCCCCCCTGTTTTTTTCAGGTGCAGAAATTATGATACATTTCTTTATTACCCCAAGAATTTCCTCTTCTTTGTATGTCGTAATCCATCCAGAATTTGTATTTGATTATACTGAATATGTGAATATTATGCTGAATTATAGTAATATTTAGTGATTGTTAGAATTTAATTTATTCACTTGTTATCCTCCAAAATCTATAAAAAGGTGCGATGAAGGGTTGGTATTTTTCTCCCTCGCATAGTCCTTTTCTATTGGTTTCACTGAAGGTGTATAGTGTGAATTTTGCTATAATAATGGACATATCGCACATGTAATGGTATTATAAATGACACGCAATTCAGGTTTATCATTTTCCCCGTCAAAGGCGGCATAGGTCTGCTGGTGGAGAGGAGTGAGATTTGGTTATTTGATGAGGCTTATTGGCTCGAGAAAGCAATATTGTCTTCGTTAATGTTCTTTTTGGAAATCAAAGTATCAGTCTTATCACATAATAGTAATCAAACTGATAATTCTGAGCACATCCGACTTATTTTGTTCGGCATTTAAGATTTTACCAGGAAACCCACACTGATGTTCAAATACATTAATTATTTCACTGCTGTAGCGTTTTGAATTTGTTGGTAATGAAGATTTATTTTTTTGTTTGTTTCTCTTTTCAGCTCATTTTATTTTCCATAATGGTGGAATATAATGCTAGATTGCTGTAACATTATGAGTTGCTTTTTGTTCCACGGGCACTGTAGAAGGTGTGTGTTCCAGGATGACTGCTTTACATTTGCTAATGGGCCTTGTCTCTGTCTGCTTTTCAATAGCTGGCCGTGAAAATCGCGAAAGCCACAGATTGCCGTGACTTTGTGAAAACCAAACAGGAAGCAGCAGCTTCAGGGGAAGCCCAGAAAAAGAAGAAACAAGTAGCTTGGGGGTTAGTCATGTTTCTCGGATTATTTTTCAGTTTCATTAAATCAAAATACATTTTACACACCACATTTATGACAGCCTTGGTGGCTGTTCTTCAGTTTTCACTTTTTAAAATCCAGTGTCTCTGTGGAAAAAAGCGCTCTGTCAGTGGTGAATCTTGATGCAATCAGTTCCAAAAGGCAGTTTACAATGTCCTACCTATTTGTTTTCATGTCATTAAAATGTTACTGCAAATGCAGTCTTGATATTAGAATTACTGTCAGAAGAGATCATCATCCATAATATTATTTATTAATAAACCATCACCTCGACCATACATTTCTATATCGTATGGCAGTGTCCCTCAACCCTGCCAAATTGTTGCATAGCTAAGTGATTTTAAATTGTGGTTATCTGAAAATTAACATTAATGCTATTCTTTTAATATCATTTCAGATTTGAAGCCAAGAAAAGATGGGAAACTAAGAGCAACATGGGCTACATGTGACTTCCAACGTATAAGATTTCAATATATATATATATATATATATATATATATATATTACATTTATAAGGGACTTTTAGTTTAATTGCTTAGGAAATACTGTAATAATTATTTTATATTATGCAAAATGGTATACTGAAACATACGTGATTTTTGTTTATTTTTTGCATGTAAATAGTTAATGTAAATGTTGCATAAGGAACAGCTGTAATGTACAGTTGACACAGTGCTTTGTGTACGAGGACTTAATTCATATGTTCAATTCATTCATATATATTGCTGCATCTGAAAGAGAAACACATCACAATAAATCACATTTTATAAAAATCTTGAAATACTTGTCAAATTCTTGGAATTAAATTGAGAAATGCTGTTTCAAAACTTAGGCATACATCAATTCAATGATCTTCAATAACCAGTTCATTGAAAATTGCCGGAAATCGCCATTTCAATCAGATGATCTTTGATACTACACATCTGCAGAAGCATTGATTTAACGTGTAATTGTAGAAGATGATGTTTTACAATTTATGCATGAGACAACCAGAGATGACTAGAAGTTTCCAGCAACAGCAAGGATTTGTCCCTAGCCTCACCAACAGCCGTCCCTTCATCTTCCATAACTGCTTATTGAGTGCAGGGTTGCAGTGAGCCTGGAGCCTATCCCAGGAAACGGGACACTTTGGAGAGGATGCTAATCCATTGCAAGGCATACATTCACATTCACACACACACACAATTGCAAAATCACAAACTATGGACAGGTGCCAAACCATTACAAGGCACAC
The DNA here is from genome assembly GCF_023856365.1 of Brienomyrus brachyistius. Lineage (NCBI taxonomy): Eukaryota > Metazoa > Chordata > Actinopteri > Osteoglossiformes > Mormyridae > Brienomyrus > Brienomyrus brachyistius. Next base: position 10,956,753 of record NC_064535.1, on the reverse strand, counting down.
ACACCATTCACACAACGACATCGGGAGGACATGCAAATTCCATACACGTCAAGCTGGGCTGGAAACTTGAACCCTGGTCTCCAGAGGTGTGAGGCAAACGTACTGCCCCCCGCCCCAAAGAAGCCTGTTTAGCTATAATTATTATACTGTAATGGAAGGTGTCAGTTTAAAAGAGGTGTGACACTGGACCTCTGATGTTAGGAAATTTAGTAACCAATAAAGCTCTATTTCAATATCTTCTGAGAGAAAGGTAATGTCATCATGAAACTCAGTCATCCACAACAGTGCTCAAAAGTGTTTTCGGTCTGTTTACGATAAGAAGTCATTTAAAATGAAAGAAAATAAACAATTGATGGTCAGTTGACTGTAAAGGTCAACTGGTTCATGAACCACCAATTTATACTTAAGAAACTTAATATATCCTTGAATTGGAGTACAATCGTGAAATCGCAGTCGACAGACCAGTTATCACACCTGGAATTGTTGGATATTGGATATTTAAATATTGGATAGATCTCTGCACAGGTAGAGATCACTGTTCATTCCTGACAAACAGTGTAGAAAATGTGTGGCACTAACCTCAGCGATAGACCTCGGCTACAAGATTGAAGTTCTATCTGCCAACTGCAGGTTGCATTTTTCTTGACGTACCTCAGATTCTACGGTATTTCTTCTATTTCTGAAATGTGCAGTTAGGCTAATTGGTGTGTCCAGTCTGCCCATATTATGATGGTCTGTGTGCCCTTCAATGGAGTAGCATCCCTTTGTGCCCTTACCTACCTGGGATAGGCTCCATACCCCAGCAATACTGAAAATGATAAGCAGTTTGAGAATGTATGGATGGATGAGGCCTCGTGTTTGTAACTGAACCAGAGATTTACATTCAAGGACTCTAAATCCTATTGAAGTTTATCTAAAACCCTGCCTGTTGTGTCTAAAAATACGTGTTATTTATGAATTTGTTTATAAATGTATTGGCAGGTATAACCTACGGTATGTTGAGTTACACTCAGAACACGCCCCATATCTCATTTCTTGATCTTTAAATCCCTTTGAATGCCTTGAGCAGAGAATATGTCTGCCTTAAAAGGCTGAAAATACCTTTTGTCTTTGTTACTGCAAAAATTCTGTGGTTGCTGCAGGCTAGGTTTTTTCTTGTTTTGTTGCGAAAAGCAAACTTGTATATGCCAAAGCACTTCAGGCATGACCTGCATATTCTACATAACTTAAGAAATAGCCTTTTTTAAAAATTCAATCCTATTATATGGTTCAAATGAAACGAAAAGTTGGTTTCGCGGTGAAAGAAACATCCTAACATGCTTTTGGTAATCAGAAATCAATAAGCCATTGTATTGAGAGAGAAACAAAATGAAAGAAAATAACTACAAGACAATACTTCAGTAACCCAGAGTCAAATATGACAGATAAGCTACAATCTCAGAACAATGTTCTGGCACCTTGATAGCAAAAATCTTAACCGGAAGCTGTATGTTTTCTAGGAATATCTAAATTCGAGTGTCGTTTTACTTTTGCTCAACCAATATCGTACACGGAAAGGACAAAATAACATGCACATCTACAGTTATGTCAAAATCTAGGCGTAAGGTCAGACTTTACCTTCAGAATAGTTTCAGTCTGTCTTCGACCACTGTCATAGAAGTCCTAAACTATGTGTTGTAGATCATTCTTAAAGAAGGAAAGCCTCTGCTTCTATGAAAGATGGATGAAGTGGAAATCTGCTTTACAGTCAGCACGCCTGAACTTCCCATAAAGGTTTAATGATGGTTAGATTTGGTGATTGGAGGACACGAAAGGCGATGACTTCATCTTCGTCTTGAAATGGTTTAGCAGGGTGTGTGAGGACATCTTGGAATAGAGAAACATAAGGCAGGAGTACACCTGGTGTTGTAAAATGGCTTCATGTTTTATAGCCATTCAAAGCAATTGAATGACTTATCTGCCCATATTTAGAATTTGGTGATCAGTGATGACACACCACAGCATACAAGTGACGAGTGTCCTCAGCACTTAACCCATATGTGGCATAGCAGGGGGCAGCTAATTCAGTGCCCTGGGAGCAGTGCTTGGGGGTGGTACCTTGCTGGTTGGGGATTCAAACCAGCAATCTTTCAAATACAAGTGCGCTTCCCTAACCATGAGGCTACCACTACCCCACGTCAACAGACCTAGGGGATTTAAACATTCTTTGGGAAAAGGGTGAACTGCCAAAATATTCCAACATAACCTTATTTCTGTTGCTCAAGGGTCCAGCCCTTGTGTTCATCACAACAGGTTACGTGTGTTTGTGCATTGTCCTTGGATACAAGTGGTCTCTGAGTGGCAGCTTCGTGAAGTTCAGTGGGTATGTGGTTGAAATATTTAGATAGATGAATGTAACACATAGCGATGCAGTCCATCTCCCGGTTATGAAAAATGAGCAAATATGAATGCTTTCCTGATCAGAAGGGTATAGTTACTGTTTTATAAACTACACACATAAAATCATAAATATGTACAAAATACATTCTTTTTTAAAATTAGTGGTTAATTCTCTAGGTTGCAAACTGACTGACATTACACAGTAAAAAGTAGGTGTGCAGTCTAAAATAGCTTCATCCATGCAGTCAGAAAATTTTAAGTTATTAAAATGAAATCATACATTACTACCTACAGTCATTTGACTCCACATAAAATTAGCTAAATTTCTTTTTATACTTAATAAAATATATTAATGGTGGGTGAGGCAAGTTATTCAAAGCTGATACAAAGCTGTGAGCTATTGGATTTAGTAGTAGTTTTGTGCTATTAAAATTTGGTTTTATTAGAATTATGTTACTAAAATTTCAGGTATAAAGTCTGCATTTGTTAAAAAATCTTGCCACAACAAATCTGCCAACTAAATATATTCCCAATTATATATAGCACAATAGTAAATTATTATTTTTAATCACAACAAATCTATACAACAATACATAGTATACCACAAACCCAGTGAAGTATGGATTACTGACTTGAGGGCACTACTACAGTAATAAAATTGGTTAAAAATTATGTGGACAAGAATGCACAGCCCTCGTAAAGATTGTGATACAGGAATCTTTGTAGAGAGTGTTCTTTGACTTCACATTGCAACCTTTTCCTCAAGGATAGGATCAAAATACCATATGGAATTTTCAAGGTATGCAGTTGGTAAGTAGCAAAGAAAATCTGTGTTAAAATCTGCACATAACAACTTCTTAGACTCCTTTCCTCAGTCCCTAGTTTCATAAACTATGTACTACATAAGTCTCATTCCATGTTTTTTTTTCTTCCACCAAACATCGCAAGGGTTAAGAAGAACATAATGTCAGTAATGCATTTGGTTTAATATAATGTATAATGTACTCTGGCACATATTCCGTTCTCTGCTTAAGGCGCCATGTGAGAGTTATTTTATAAAATATTTTTGAATTTCCCCCATTGAAGTAGCACTTTACTTGAGCTGCTTATTTGAGCAAATGATATAAACATTCATAAATAAACACTGGTCTATTCCACACAGAATATTTCTGCTATACCTAGCACTGAGAATTAATTTATGCTATATAGTGGATGGATCATGTGGAGAACTGTGAAATTTTAGCTAGAGGCAGAAATTCTGCAAATACTTAATATTGCATTTTGAGTACCCAAAAGGGTGTTTTAATTTACTTATAAGTGCCAGACCTTTGGGACTATAGCTAACCAAATTAATAGGATATTTACAAAGTTTATCCTTAAATATCCAAGAGTTCTTTCATCAACATGACTGAAAGATGAATATGTGACCGATGAGTCTTGAGTTCATACAGAAGTCAAGAGCCAAGTTTTAGCATTATATTATTATTGTCTGTAGTGATTCCTTCTGTGTTAAGACCATAATACAATAACAATATCCTCCTTATACATGAAAATATGTATGTTTAAAATTGTATGTATAAATCAGGGGTGGGCAATCTTATCCGCAAAGGGCCGATGTGTGTGCAGGTTTTTCGGATAACCTTTAGGTCAGCTGTTCCAACCCAGGTGTGAGGACTCTTCAGCCAATCAGTCCTCTAATTGGTAATGTAATTAGTAAGGGTCAGTAAAAACCTGCAAGCACAGTGGCCCTTTCTGGATAAGATTGCCCACCCTTGGTATAAATGACATGCAAAATGCGTGCGCTTTTTTAAAAGCACTCAAAGGGTTTGTAAAAATTCTGGTGCTTGTTGACATGACTGCAGCACATAACTGCTGCAGATTTGTTGGCTGAACATTCATACTGCAAATCTTGCAATTCACCACACCCCAAAGGTGATCCACTGCATTAAGATACATTATCGTATTACGAATATTGCCAAATATATATAATTGAAGTTCACAAAAACTGGTAGCTATGAGAAGAGGAGCAGTAAAATATGCATAGTACGGTAAAGAAGAAAACACAATGTTCTTTCTACAAATTGGTCTGGTATAATTTAACATAAAATTATTGTATTGAAAATATTTAAATATCATAACAATCTTTGCTGAATGATACAATCCATTTGCTCAGTTTCGTTTATGTACATGGGAGTTCCAATCCCATCTATGATGAGCGTGTATGGATGTTCTTCCCATGTAACATAAGCTTCCTCCTGCGGTCTAAAGACATCCAGTTAGGCTAATTGGCGTAGACTGTGTGTCCACGTATGTCCCGTGATGGACTTGCAGCATGCCCAGGTGGCCCTAATCTTGTTCCCTATGCTGCCTTGGAAAGGCTCCCGAAGACCCTTATTATTCTACGTGTTTAGAAGACGGTCAGATGAATCATGCTTGAAATCTGTGCACAGTATTCTAAAAAATTCAATATTGCTATTTTTGCCAAGGAAAAATACAAACAAATAAGGACTGCTACATATGAATAAAGATCATCTTACATTACTCATTACACTCCATCTTTGCTTCTTATCTCCTTATTAAAGAAGTTGCTTTGTGAGCAATCTTATTCTTATTTGTTTAAGTAATTACTGTTTGTCTTAATTTCCTGCTGGCTCTGACAATTCATGGATTCATGAAAAATAAATGTTCCTCCAAGAGGATGGAAGATGATGGGTGTCTGTAACGAAATACAGTTAAACAGAGCTCCCACACTGCATGGGGAAAGGTTATTTGCTGATTAATTATTTGGGTTTGTTTTTAGTTTAATTTCTATAATTTTTGTGAGATGCACTAAATTGAGCACACTGATTTTGTAAAGAGTTGTGTCTTTGTGCATATATGCTGGTGCTTAAGTCATTAATAAAAAAAATGGCAATGCATGCATGTTTCAAAGGATTGTAGTAAAATTTAAATCTGTTTTCCTCCTGATCTGAGAAAATTACTGCCTGTATGATATGACCTCAGGTTGAGGTTAGTAGTATGAAACTTGGAATAACTTTAAAAAAAACTGCATTTTTAAATAAAAATGTAAACTTTTAACAAACTGATTATTCAATTTGCATTGCTAGTTGTACCTTGCTGAGGTTTATGGCAATGCACCATGGTCAATGTTGTTCTCCAGCAATGATTGAAAATATTATTTGTAATGTATGAACTGATCAAGACCTAGTGCTGTACATTTTTGCATCTTTTTGATCAAGGCTCAGGGCGCTCGGTTAACAGATGAACAGAGCACCATAAATTAGACCACAATGTTAGGTTTTTCCCCCCCCCAAAGTCCCTGAAACCATTGGACGGCCTACCACAAGAATCAAGCAATCAATCAGATTCATGGCTGCTGATGGATGGATGTGTTTCTTGATATGCGTACTTGACCGTACTTGTGTTCTCATGTACCCAGTTTACATCATCTTCCATTGCCAAAGACCAGTCCCACTACTCAAAAACAGAAGTACAGAGGGTGGTAAAAATCCCTGGATGTCGTTCCTGCCCCGCCCAAAATATCAAACATGCATTGCTTGCCAAGCGAGACCAATCCCATGATTCATTACACTTCAAGGTCTTGCTTGGGAAGCAAGTTAGCAAGACCCGTCTCATTAAGACCACAAGTATGATCTTTGCATTCTTGCTACTGAGAAACACCCCAGGACACAAATATCAGGAAATGGGAGTGAAATAGAAAAACCTTCCGATTCTTACCTAAATTTGGTTGCCTGGCTGATTGCCTTCTCGTTATTGACCCTGTACCTGCGTTTCGTCCTTTGGATTCCACCTTTGGCTTGTTTTGTTTTTCTGCATCTCTGCTTTTCACCACGCGTGTTGTCAACTTCAATATGAGCCTCTAAATTAAACACCAGATCACCCTCCATTTGAATCCTCTCAGTCTTTCCACCATAGGATACTCAGCCACAACCATGGATAGAGCAGAGGTGGAACGGAGGCTGATATGGCAAGAGGAACAACTGAGAAAACTTGTCCGATTGTTGAGTGTAGTCATGGCCTGCCTTCCTCAGCCAAGTCACACCAATGCCACACCTGATCCACCTGCCTCTACTACGGTGATGTACGTTGCGCTCCCGAAGGAATTTGATGGGCATCCTGATAAATGCAAGGGCTTCCTAATGAAATGTGCGATGTACTTAGGCCATTATGCAGAAAGTTTTCTTACTGCCAAGCATGTGGTGCAATTTATCATATATTTGCTAACAGGAAAAGCTTCATTGTAGGGAACTGTTTTATGGTCTTCAAACGATCCTGTAATGGGTTCTTATGCCTGATTCTTCAAGGCCTTAAACAGGTTTTTGATCACCTCTCCTCAGGAAGAGAAGTGAGGGGACAACTATTCACCCTTAAACAAGGTAAACCCCCCCCCCCATGTTTCAATATACTCTTGAGTTCAGGACTGTGGCAGCGCAGGAATTATGTTGCTTTTTTAACTGCATATTGCCAGGGGTTAAACCCATACCTCTGAATGGAGGTAGCCTGTTGGGGAGAAATGGGATCTAGAGAGATTTATCCAGATGTCCAGATCCAGATCCAGATTTATCCAGATGTCCATAGCGGGGTAGTTAGTAGTTAGTGTAGGAAAACACAAGACCCATGTGAACCACTTTGTCCTCCACTCCATGGATACATAACACTGAGGAGGAGAAGCCTGAGCCCATGCAACTTGAAAGGAGACCCCACAGCCCAGAAGAACACCAAAGATGGATCCATTACAGACCCTAATTATACTGTGGAGAGGCTGGCCATCTTTGCCCAACTTGCCTGGCTTGACTGGTCCCATGCTCAGCTGTTCAAGCCGTGATTAATTCAGGATCTGTGGGTAACTTCTTGGACACCACCTGAAGCTTGGGGCCCATTTGTCAGACATCTTTCTGAAGGCTGGATGGAAAAGGCTTGTTCACCAGCTGACCCAGTATGTCATCATACAGACCAGATGAAATTAAGTTTCTTCTGCCACTATCTCACCGGGACTCAGTCATCCTGGGGCTCCTGTGGTTATTTAAACATGACCAAATGGGAATTGCTTGCTTGGAAGGTTGTTGTTGGTAGGACTGTTTATCCATTATATACAGTGCAATCCAGGTAGAGAGCACGCAAATCCTGGAACCAACTCTTGTTTCCCACCAAGTATAATAACAACAACAACAACAAATTTATTTTTATATAGTGCATTATCACAACATTACATTGTCTCAAAGCGCTTTACAGCATCCTCACCCAAAGCTCCCAGTGAGTAAGCCAATGCCGATGCCGAGTCTTCTTCCAATCGCCAGGCAACCAGAGGTAAGGCAGCGGGTCATACATGGAAGATCAGAACGGCGAGCTGGATGCAGGGACGTCACTGGTGGTGGCGACGTCACATGTGGCCTGGTGTGCTGGATATCTTGATAGCCTATGTATGATGTATTTATTCTCACCAAAGCAGCTTTAGATCCCATCCGGAGTGCCACTATCTTGACCATATTGGGTCTGAAAAATGCATGTCGAATCCAAGGAGGTGATGAAAGGAAGACATTTGTGACCACAAGAGGGCACTATGAGTATCTTGTTATGCCTTATGGGTTATCCAATTCTCTGGCAGTTTTTTAATTGATCATGAATGATGTGTTCCAGGATAATAATCACTCCATTGTTAATCATTTACATAGATGATCTACTGATATATTCTCCCTACTGGGTTTCCCATAAATGTCATGTAGACCAAGTTTTGCAGAGCCTCCGGGAATACTAATAATTCGCCAAGGCCGAAAAGTATGAGTTCCTCCACCAAATGATGTCCTTCTTGGATTATGTCCTAGGCCAAGGAGAGGTGTGTACTGTATGGGTGAGAGCAAGGGACAAGCACAGCCAACCCCTTCCCCCATGAAGGCACTCCCACGATTCCTCAGCTTCGTTAACTTCTACAAAAACTCATACACAAAATCAACTCCACCGCAGCACCTCTCACGGATACGATGAAGCAGAAGTCCCAGAAGCTCAGCTGTAGAGAGGAAGTCCAGTCAGCCTTTCAAGAATTAAAGAGGCTCTTAAACTCCAATCCTCAAACAGCCCACATGCTGCCCTTTGTAGTGGAGGTAGATGCGTCAGAGTTAGCTATGCTCTTGAAATGTCATGGTTTGCATTCAAAATGACGTCGATGTGCTTTATTTTCACATAAGCTGTCCCTAACCAAATGTAATTATGATATAGATAACTAGAAGCTACTGACTGTTACACTAGCCTTAGAAGACTGGTACCATTGGCTAGAGGGGTCAATACACCCATTTTTAGTGCTGACTAACCACCGCAACCTGGAATTCGTCCGTGAAGCCAAGCATCTTATCCCTTTCAACCCTATCTATTTTGCACGTTTTCCTATCACTTTGATTTTAGTTTTATTTCATTGTATGTATATGAGTTAGCGACATATGCTGTCAAGCAACATACCAGCACCGTAGCACGTCATCGTGTGGGAGGTGTTCCAGTTCCATGATGGAGAGTTCTATTTCAACTGTTTTGATGGAGCTTGACGTCAAACATACAAATACAAACTTTTGTGAATAAATATTATGAAAATATCAAGCAATTGTCTTCCTAATAAACAGAATGCTGTGTTTGTTATTACTAGTAGAACTCCAACCAATTTATGAGTGTTTTTCTATCCCTTTATTTACAGGCTTACAATAAATAAATTCTAATTTTTTTTTCCCTCCAAAAGGGTACCGTGTGGATCACTGCGGAAGCGAATATGCACTTTAATTTCCATCTAATGTAAATATTATGATTGTTTTCTAGACTATTGGGGTGCATTTTGGTGGAAAATGTTTAAAATATATGCCTCATACTTACTTAGCACACAATACTTAGCACACAATGTTGCAACTCTTGGATGACCAGATCGAGTAAGTTCTCTCGATTCCAATAGTATTCATGTCTGTGTGTTATACCTATCTAATGTTACGAGCCTGAGATTAATGGGAGAGAAGATCAACACATTTTACATTCGTCAGGTTCTAATGGCTAACCCAGGTGAGCTCCATTTTTCAGCCATTTTCAGTTTTTTATCACCCACCAACCCGACTCCAAGAACACCAAAGCAGATGCCATGTCCTGGCAGCAAGATTCTCCTAACCACTCCTGTGACCATCCTGCCCACCTCCATTGTGGTGGCCCAAGTATGCTGGTAAATCATGGATTCACTCCAAGAGGTCTTGCAGATGGATCCCTGCCCCCCAACATACCACTTGTATGAAAACATACAAGTGGTAAACAATATGTACCCTCAGCGATTTGTGGTCAGCTGTTGCAATAGGTCCACACCTCATTGAATTCTGACCACCCTAGCATCACTCAAACATTATTTCTCCTATCCTGCAAGTTCTGGTGGCCATCAATGATAGATAACATCCATGATTATATCTTCACCTGTTCAGTTTGTGCTCAAGTCAAAGCCCCACAAACCTTACTAGCCGGAACACTGGAAATCCTGCCAATTCCATTAAAGGTGTTTTTTTCAAACCTTTTACCACAGGTATATAAAAACAAGCACCTAACCATGCAGTTAGGTCTCATGAAAGAATGGGTCATTCTGAAGAGCCCAGTAAATTCAAGCATGGCAATGTCATGGGATGCCATCTTTGCAACGAGTCAGTTCATGAAATTTATTCCCTGCTAGATATTCCATGATCAGCTGCAAGAGGTATTATTGCAAAGTGGAAGTCTTTGGGAACAACAGAAACTCAGCCATGAAGATGCAGACCACATAAGGTAACAGTGCGGGGTCGCCGAATACAGTAGTATGTAAAAGTCACAGTTACTTACTAATAACTGTAAAATTTCACACTTCTTCTGGCATTAACCACATCACCAAAACTCTGTGCAAGAAGCTTCATGGAATGGGCTTCCATAGGCGAACAGCTGCATGCAAGCCTCACATCACCAAACACAATGCCAAGCATCGGATGTCCTGAAGATACCAGCACGAGCACCTCAGCAATATCGTCTTCACTAATACGACTGGTATGTGGGGTTCAGTAGAAGAAAATAGTTCATACAATAAACTGCCTACTACAAAGTCCATGAATTATCTTCAATAACCAAGTCATGATTTCTGGTAAGAGACGTTACTGTTGAATTTATAAAATGTATTTTTCTGGCGTTTTAATCACCACAGAAAGAATACCATTCATTCCCCTTGTATTCGACATTTCTACGGATGATATCTCCAAAACTAGGCAACTCCCTGCAGAACAAAATACATGGATAAATAGCACGAAAGCCCCTCTAAAACATATCTTTTTTCACTTTTGCGGTGAACTGCCCCTTTAAGTCCCATAAGTTGTGAGATTAGGAATCCGTGGATCAGATGTATTGGACCAGCACATCACACAGACATTCAGTCTTTGGAGGCCAAGTCAGCACCCTAAACTCTTTTTCATGTTCCTCCAACCATTTCTGAACTGTTTTTGCAGTGTGGCAGGGTGCATTATTCTGCTTAAAGAGACCACTGTTTCCCGGGGATGCCATTTCCATGAAGGGGCATACTTAGTCTGCAACATAGACTAAGTTGATAGTATGTGACTAAGTAACATCCACATGAATGCCAGCACCCAAGTTTTCCCAGCTGAACATTGCCCAGAGCATCACTCAGCCTCCGCTGGCTTCCCCTCTCCCCTACAAAAAGGATGAACATGTACCTGGGCATCCAAGTGATGTAAAGAAAATGTGACTCATTAGACCAGACCACCTTCTTCCATCGCTCCATAGTCCAGTTCCAATGCTTACGTGCCAATTGTAGGTGCTTTCAGCAGTGGACAGGGGTCAGCATGGGCCCTTTGACTAACTTATGGTTACGCAACACCATACACAGCAGTTATTTTTCTTTGACAGCATTATGACCAGACACATAATCTATTTTTCTGAAACCACTTGTCCTATTCGGGGTCACTTCATGGTCACAGGGGGTCCAGAGTCCATCCTGGAGGCTACGGGCTCAAGGCAGGGAACAACTCAGGATGGGGCGCCAACCCATCGCAGGGCACACTCACATAACAGTTACTCACATATGCACTCCTACGGGCAATTAGATAACTCCAATTAGCCTCAGCATGTCTTTGGATTGTGGGGGGAAACTGGAGTACCCGAAGAAAACCCCACAACGACACGGGGAGAACATGCAAACTTCACACGCATGGAACCCTGGCGGAGACTCGAACCCGGGTCCCAGGCAATAGGGCTAACCACTGCATCACCATGCCATTCCCAGTCACATCATGACCACTTCGATGTTTAACAGGACCCAACATTAATTTGTTAGTTTAAATGTTGTTGATCTTTGTTTTTCTTTTTGCTTTATTATATCCACTGGCTGCCTAAATATATACATTTATAGGCAGCTTTTCTTGGGATGACTTTTAACTTGTAATGTGAGATTATATTTAAAGGGAGTCATTTGCTGCACATGCAACTCCAAAAAAGGCTGTATCAGCCATAGCTTGAGCACTAAATCTTTTCCCTACAGCCCTGCAAATTCGTGCTTCACAGTAAAAGGAAAAGAACAGTATTTAATTTAATGCAGAGACCATCTGTTCACAATTTAAATTGAAACGGCTTCCAAGAGCTATTTAATATTGTCATTGTGTTAACCAGTCCATCAAAGGAATAACATTTTTAAATGATCCCTGTGTAGCCATCAGTGCAGGGAGACATTTGTAAAATGCTAGCAGGTCATATAAATGCTTATGTGAGCATTTTGTTTTGTATAAATATTATAAAGCTGATTGTTTGCAATAATTGTATGATTTGACTGAATTGATGCATGTGGCCTGTAGTCTTCCACAATCACGACAGTTATTTTAAATATCAAGCACAATTTCTGTATTTATCATCTACTTAGGGATTATTGTCTGTGGTCCCTTGTGTTCCATCTGCCTGTTGTAAATAAAAAAGTCGTATATTGTATGTGGTCTTGGTTTCTGCAAACCCACCGGTTTTTGTGAAAAGTGACAATTTTTTCAGAGAAGCGTCACAAGCAAGAATGAAGGTGCGTTTCAAATATGCACAAAGCCTTACTGCACAACGCTGTCGACATTTGTGCTTTACTTGTGTGCAAAGAACAGTCAAAGAAAGTTAAATTTACATGTCTTGTTTTGGGTTGCTGATCTAAAAATGTACAAAAAAGTGTGTGTAGACTACATTTAATTGTAATTGTTATATATTTTAAATAATTTGAGAGAACCACAGACAATAAATACGCTTACAGTAATAAACATGGATCATTCAGCACATTAAAATGAACTGTTCAGCATCCATCTGAATTTTAGTTGTTTTTTAAAGCACAAAAATGTCTCATTTCCTTGACACAGGCAGATGTTCTTCTGTGTATATATTGTTCTGGTGTCTGGTTTACCCAGGGTCATCCTGAATTATCTGTATTTGGCTTTTATATGGAGAATGTGGTAAGAAAGGGGTGATGGTTGCTGGCGTTGTGAAAGTTAGTGCATCTAAAGTGGCAATGCAAAAACAATATAGAAAACGGGAAAAATAATGTTCTATTCAATATTTTTCTATATTATCTCCTGTTTTTGCATTTTCATAATGTGTCATGTTTTGCACTTCAGAGCCACTGTTCACAAGGCGGAGAAGTAGCTGTGCAGGGACTGTACTGATGCTGTCTGCATTTCTAAGGCATCGTGAGGTGAAAATTGCCCTGAAGTGTCCTGTGATGGCCTGAATAGGCTTCACCACGCTAAGCTGGGCTCTGCAGTCCCAACTGAGCAGTTAACATATCAAGAACTGATAAATATTTTATATTTCTGCTTTCTAACCTGTTTTTGTTCTACTGTATTATATATTACGCAATAATGTGGAACAGTATAAATATCTTATTAGCATTTTAAGCTACAGCAGAATAACCAATTCCGCACTAAAACTGAAAAGCATTTTCATGGCTACATTTTAAATTAAGTAACAGCCAATTTAGTTAAGTAACAGGGTGATGTATGGCTCTGTTTGGTGAAGCAGGAGCCAAGTCGTCAGGTGAAGCTTGTGGTTTACCAGTCAAACTATCTTTCATGCAGACGCTCACTCCAGATCAGTTGCAGTAGCATATTCGTCTATTGCACCCAAAGACCCTCACAGAGGCAGAGAAAATGGAGAATCTGTTAGCGGCTGAGCATTTGGCAAATCTGCCTCATACCACACTGGCTGCATTCATCAGGCCAACACTGATGACAGGACTGATGGGTGTGAGTCCATTTGCTGTGTATAACCCAGAGTAGGTTTCCTAAAAGCATAGTTGCTAACATACAACTGACTTGCTCCATCTATGTATGTTGACAATGGGATCTTTTGGGAAATGTGCCCCAGCACGGCCTGCGATGATGAGATAGAGATATTGTTGGCACAAGCTGTGTTACCACTGTGCAGAAGTGTGACACATGTCAGTGCAGAGTCACAGGAAAACAGAGCCCTGACAGTGCAATTAAGGGGATTTCACCACCCTTCCAGTATAGCATGCATACATGGGATGTCTGGGGCATACATGTGTACTCAGCTACCATCCGTACAAGACCCAAGTGGACAACTTCTACAGTATCCCTCAATTGATCATGTATACTTCCAGGCACTGATAGCCAGCCTTACCCTGACTGGAAACCTCCCCTACAGTGCAATGGGGGGACAGTGAATAGTGAATGAGGAAGGGTGAAGGAGAAGAGGCTCTTGCAGTTCACTGTTGCTGACCTCAGCTCGGAACATTGTGGGTCAGTGGAAAGAATACTTCGAAGATCTTCTCATTCTCACCAACATGTTTTCCAATGAGGAAGCACATTCTGGGGACTTGGGGGTGGACTCCCGTATCTCTGGGGTGGAAGTTGCTGAGGTGGTTAAAAAGTTCCTCAGTGGCCGGGCCCCAGGGTTGGATGAGATCCGCCCGGAGTTCCTCAAGGCTCTGGATATTGCAGGGCTGTCCTGGTTGACACGCATCTGCAGCATTGCAAGGACATCGGGGGCAGTGCCTCTGGACTAGCAGACTGGGGTGGTCGTCCCCCTCTTCAAGAAAGGGGACCGGAGGGTATCTTCCAACTATAGGGGGATCACACTGGAGAAGATGGTCTGCCGGATGGTCGAATGTTTCATTCAGGAGGAGCAGTTTGGTTTTGCCTTGGCCATGGAACAGTAGGCCAGCTCTGTACTCTTGGCAGGGTTCTGGAGGGTACATGGGAGTTTTCCCAACAAGTCTACATGTGCTTTGTGGACTTGGAGAAGGCATTTGGCCGTGTCCCTCGGGGAGTCCCGTGGGGAGTGCTCTGGGAGTATGGGGTGCTGTTCGGTCCCTGTACCAGTGGTGTAAGAGCTTGGTCCACATTGTCGGCAGTAAGTTGGACTCCCGGTGAGGGTTGGACTCCGCCAGGGCTGCTCTTTGTCACCGATTCTGTTCATAACTTTTATGGACAGAATTTCACCCAGCCAGGGTGTTGAGGGTGTCCGCGGAGTTTGGTGACCTCAGGATTACGTCTCTGCTTTTTGCAGATTATGTGGTTCTTTTCGCTTCATTGGACCGTGACCTTCGGCTCTCACTGTAGCAGTTTGCAGCAGAGTGTGAAGCGGTTGGGATGAAAATCAGCACCTGCAAATCCGAGACCATGGTCCTCAGCCAGAAAAGGGTGAAGTGCTCTCTCCAGGTTGGGGCAAGAGTCCTTCCCCAAGTGAAGGAGTTTAAGTATCTTGGGGTCTTGTTCAGAAGTGAGGGAAGGATGGAATGGGATATCGACAGGTTGATCGCTGTGGCGTCAGCAGTGATGCGTGCGCTGCATCGGTCAGTTATGGTGAAGAAGGAGCTGAGCTAAAAGGCAAAGCTCTCGAGTTCCTACCCTCACTTATGGTCATGAGCTGTGGGTAGTGACCGAAAGAACAAGGTTGTGAATGCAAGCGGCCGAAATGGGTTTCCTCCGCAGGGTGGCTGGGCTCTCCCTTAGAGATAGGGTAAGGAGCTCAGTCAATCGGAAGAGACTCAAAGTCTCTCAGAGTAGACCCTTTGCTCCTCTGTGTCAAGAGGAGCCAGATGAGGTGGCTTAGGCATCTGGTCAGGATGCCTCCAGGACGCGTCCCTGGTGAGGTGTTTCGGGCATGTCCCACTAGGAGGAGACCCTGGGGAAGACTTAGGACACGCTGGAGAGACTATGTCTCTCGGCTGGCTTGGGAATGCCTTGGGATTCCCCCGGATGAGCTGGACAAAGTAGCTGGGTAGAGGGAAGTCTGGGTATCCCTGTTTAGATTGCTGCAACCCAACCTGGAAAAGCGGTAGGAGATGGATGAATGGACATGCAAGAAGGATTCCTATTGGTGGTTTTCCATGGATTAACAACATCTAAATGCTGTTACCCAAAAGAACTCCTATCTACTGCCCATTTCTGACATCAGCCTTGATGACAGTGCTGGATCAAACTTTATCAAGTGATCATCACAAAGCCAAGCCAAAGAATGCCTTTACTACTGGCTAAGTGGTTTAGTTGTTTTTGGGTGATGCCTTTTGGACTTTGCAATACCCCTGCAACTTTTATGCACCTCATGGAGAGGTTAGTATCCACTACACCACAAACATTCTTGTTTTGCATCTCAATGACCTACTGGTGTGCACAGCAGATTTCTGTGCAGCCATATGCCACTTACAGGAAGTCTTTGTGGCATCCATCAAGCCAACCTCCATCTTAACCCAACAAAAATTTGATGTGAGACATGTTTCATGGCTATGTGGTTAACTGACTTGGTTGATTGACATAATCTAGGGCTATGTTTTTGAGGTGTGGTACTGGACTGGCTGACTCCAATGCCAACGTACTTTCCTGACTCCTCTGTGCCCTTGTTGAATGCTGGTACCTTTTGCTGTCAGGAGGAGCACAGTGGCGACACTTAAAGGGAGTAGCACAGAGCATGATAGTCTGCCCACACTCAACCCAAGACAGCTACAATAGGAGCAAGAAAAGGACCCTATCCTGGACAGGATGCGTGGATGGCTGATGGTAGGAAGGTAACCAGAGTGGAAGGTGGGGTCAGTGACTGATCCTGAGATAAAGCTTATTACTCTCCATAGGACATGCTCCCATCATGAAAGGGTCTTCCATTCAGACCAGGGGCATACAGTTAAAATTCTCAGATTTCCAGTTACTCAACCATTGCATCAAATTACATCTAAATCACAAATGAGATATTACACATAACTATGATTCTGGGGACTTCATGGCAAAATTATCAACAGCCATTTACAATATTTTATTAAAGGGTTTTAACAATATTACTTACAGTATATATGTATGTATTGAAATATGAACTTGGTGATGACCTAAAAAATATCTTAAACATGCACATCTCCTGCAAATATTTCAGTTCCTCTTGCAGCCGTTGTAGCTGACAGGGGGATTAACTTAACTCTTTCCAGAAGCTCTTCTCTTTGTCTATCATCTAGTAGTGTTTCAGTAACTACATTCATGCATTCCTTTACTATTGCTCCATCAGTAAATATATCTTTGTGTTCTCTTAAAATCCATTGCACTCTCATGGAACATTTGTGTGATCATTGTTGAGCAGTGATTGACTGGGAGAGGACTCTCCTAGGCTCTGAGTTTGATTATTTTTTCTTACCTCAGACTGCTGTGAATAGGTTTCTCAAAGTTTTGGTGTTATGTTTCATAATGCCATTTGACATTGCCACTTCATACAACTGCTACAGACTTGGAAAAGATCAAATAAATGGGTGTTGTTGTATTTCTTGTTTGGAGAATAAAGCCATATTTGTCTGTCCAGTCAGTGACATACCTAGAAATTCTGAACTTCCTTGCCCAATTTTACATATAATGTTACATATTCAAAGACCTTTGTCAACCGCCTGAATCTATAAGAGTATTTATGCCCCTCCGATGCTCCCGCATCTACTCATCCTTAAACACTAAGTTTTTGTTGTTTACATCTCTGATCTTTGAACAATCTACTTAGACAATACTTTCACATGACGGCTGTCAACTCCACCGAACAAAATGCTGCAACCAAAAAAAGTTACGGTGGCTTGCTGAATTGGCCACCGTAACACTTGAGTTTCAGCATCACAAAAAATGACCACTGGTTTAGGCACTGAGTACCAAACAAAGTAATCTACTTCACATTTTGGGTCTCCATATCTCAGAACTGTCTCTGGGTCTACTTGGAAGGATGCCAGCATTAGTTGGTGCTCTACACTTTCCATTGCAATACCTGTACTGCCAGAAAGGACCTACTTGTCTTTCCCATAGCCCACTGCAGCTGTATCAGGTGGGTCACTCCATTAAGTGTATTGATGCGGATGTCCTCTGGCCATGCCTCACCATGCACTTGGGGAATCGATATATCTTGGTGGTCATTGATTACTTTATCAAGTGAATAAGTGAGTGAATAAGAAAGTAATATTTTTCCATTATCTACCATAAATGTATTGATAGTGTATTCATATCTTAATGAACGCACATTTCAAATGTTTTGACTATGGTTATCGATTGTGTGATGATTGATTTTTTTTTTGTCTTACTTTCACATAGATGCATAGGTGGGGTCTGTATCCAGACCCTTCTCTTAAAATCTAAGAATGCCCTTGGATGTGATATTTGGATCTCCATCATGGCACGAGTATCATGGTGAGGCAGCGATGTAGTACCTATACAAATTGCATGAGCTTGGCCACCAGGTGCAGGCAGACTCAGGGGTTCATCAGAAGTGGGTGTATGACATCCAGAGAGAGATCCTTGACCTGGATCACAGCAATCCAGGTCAGGCCACCCAGATCAAGAGGAAGACCCAGAATATAATCCCTTAGGGCTAGCATTCCCTCTGGGGTTTGCAATGCTGCCCCTGGGAAGTGGGGTTCTGTCAGGAACCAGGTTGGTCTGCTCCATTGAGGTAAGGGCCAACCCATAGCATGCTCCATGCTCTTATTGGAGAGAGTTTTATATTCCCTGGTCACGTTTGTTAAGACAAGTCTTTTGAAAATTAAGCATATCTGCACCACAATCTGGAGTCCCCAAGCATGACAACCTTGTCTAGAGTATGGAATCAGAGCATACTTATATAGTAAATACTGGCTTGTTACTTATCAAATGTATCGAATAATATATTTCGGTTAAAGTCAAAATCAGAATCTTGAATGATGACAACCTATTATTTGTAATAATAATAATAAAAAAACAGTGACTTTTCTATATTTCTATAATATTGCTTGCAATCAGTCCACTATCGCTATTTCTGAACTATCCTTTACAGATTTAAACATGAGAGTGAAACATAATTATATATGCTTATAAAAATGCCTTATTATTTTGACAAAAGGAATTGGTTAGAAGAAAGCTGCTTCTCAGCCTTCAAACCAACTATTACCACTAGATGGTGTGTCATATCCACTTGTATCAGTTTCACCTCTGAGAACACTTTTAAAAAAACACAGTTAGGAACAAAGAAATAGAAGTAAACTGTAACAGAAACAGGCTATTCAGTACTTCAGTAACTTTTTATTCTTTGATATAGTAGTAATACACTGTAACAATTAAAGGTTCCTAAAATAATATTACATTAAATAAAAAAATGCTTAGCATGTACCTGACAATAAAAATGACACCCAAAAATACATAAAAATAGTACCAATTGAAATATTAATATACATTGAAAATATTAATAACATCAAATAGAATGACAGCAAATTAAAATTAAATTGAGAGGTAATAAAATATTAAGAATTTCAAAAGATTTATTTTCTTTAGAATAAATAACCAGTTACAGTCACTGAAATTTTAAATTGAAATGTTATAAAATCTGTTAAAATCAGTAAATTAAGTTAAAATCAGTAATAATACTTGTATATAATTCCCATTAAAACAGTACACCCAATTCTATCCCCATCCTTATTCTAAAGTACCCAATATTCAGAACTGTACATTGTAAATAGAGAGAAAGTGATGAAACAATGAAAATTAAACTAAAGAAACATCTAAAAGAAACAGTATGTTTTAAAACCTGTCATCATGCAATTTATACTTGCAAATGTGAAAGGCAAAGCAGGACAGCACACAGACCTATCATGTGCATTTTAATACCTTGAAAACAATATATAACTGAATGGAGAGGTACACCAAAGTCTGGATTTGAATAGTTATCCTTTGGCACATCCTTCCTAGCTGTCACATTAACAAAAGCACATACTATACCACATAAAATCTAATATTTGCTAAATCTGCTTTCATTTATAACCTTTAAAGAGATATTTTGAATTTTAAATGTGAGATTTCAGCCAACATTAAAATGAAATCAACCACTCCTCCTGTGCTTATTGCCCTTTACCTTTTCCCTGATAATGAATGCCTTAAGACTATTTTGACATAAGGACTTTACATGCACTCTGTACTACTGAAATACCGTATCAGAAATCACCAATCAACCACTGAGCTGAAGAACAAACATAAAATACGGCCTTGTGTGCTGCAAACTGTGGAGGGAAGGGCCTGCTGAATGTCAATGTAATAGACTGGCTTGTGATGTGTAAATAACAAGCCGAGTAATGACACACTCAACAATTCTCACAGTGCCCATAAATGCTGTTTTTCTCCTTTTCATTTGAATCACAAATGCAGTGTAGAGAAGATTGTCTGGGGTTGCTGTAATGCCTATATTTAATCTCTGTGACCTTCAAAACATCAGGAAATAATACTATAGTTCAAATTATGAATTTTCAGAGGTGACATTAATAAGAAATATAATGCAACAAAAAAATAATACATATAGCTTCTGTATTTAAAAAGGATCCATACTTATATGATTAGGTCTGGATGCTTTTTAAAGGAATGCACCTTGCTTTTTTTAAAGGCTCGCACGCATTGGGTTTTTTATTATTATTATTTAAAATTCTACTGCCACAGTGTAATTTTGTGGTAGATTATATCAACCCTAAAGTAATTTTAAAAATTAATGAATATACACACTTCTTAAATATCTACATACATAAATTATACATATAGATTGCATATATATAAAATCTAAATATAATGTATAAATATTAATACATATTAAATATACAATCAGTTTCCTTTGACTGATAAGGAAGTGATGTCTGCATATAATTAGCAGTTTTACAATTTTCAGTTTGTCTCACATATTATTCTGTATTAGATAAGAGTTCTTTCTAATTTAATTAGATACATTATACTTATATAACATGTTTTCATGTACATACTACATAGCAGATCCATATTACATACATATAATATTTACAAGCAATAATAAAATGTATACTATACTATACAAATAAATTATTGGGATTTTAATTATATTGATGCAAAAGTACCACATACGCGAAAAAAAATCTATTTAAAAAAAAAAAATGGCAGAATCTCTTTCTAACATGATATGTAAGGTTCACATTTCCATCAATCAGCTAAGTGTAGATTTGTGACGGCCTGCATATTAGTTTGCCTTGTTAGAGGTAAAATTCTTTGATTCCTTCTCCCTTTTCTTTTGAGCTGAGATATATAGCCGGTTTCCATGTCAGTTGGCCTTGAAGACTTTTTAGAACTTTCTATAGACTCAATTTGCTGGGATTCAAGGTTAGTCCAAATTTACCCCTTACTTTGTTAAATCACCAAATCCTTGCCCATGAGACCCTACTTGAAAAATAACACCTGTCTTTTCAGTACTTAGAGGGTGGAGAAGAGCAGGATGCAGAAAACACACACACACACATACACACACACACACACACATAAAGTTTAATATACACTTGTATAATTTTATCTAACCTAAAGCTCCGAGTAAATGACCATTGATCTGAAAACATGTGTGGTGTGCTGAGTTATTCTGCATTTTCTCAGTCCTGTGTAACAGTGATAGAAACATTAGAATGAATTTGTTTAATGGCCAGAGGAATATTTGTAAAATCAGCAAAGAACAATCATTGTCACTAAAGGCCTAATAGGTAGTTAGACTGAGCAGTTTAGAAAAAAAAAGTAATCTATGATATGTAAAAACTTAGAGTGCATGGGATTGGTTGCTATATCTTTAAACCAACTACTATGTGTAATTTAATCTGCATTGACAAAAAATAGCAACACAAAAACAAATAGAATTTAACACTGAATAATAGTTAGAAATAGAAAACTAGTCTGAAATGAGTTCTTTAATCAATATTAATGATGGATCTATGTATGTATGGGTGTATGGATGGATGGATGGACAGAAAAAGAGTTAATTGGAAAATGGGTTAGGATTACAAGTACATTTTATCCTGGCAATTTATATAGAGTTTCTGTACATTGAAATGTATGACAAAGATGATTTTAATTCACACGTCAAACATAACTTATCTTTGTGTTAAAAGTACAAACACGCCATAAGAATGAGGATAACCAGCTCACGCCTTAATAAAAGTGTCTAGCCTACATTCAGCGGTTTATGTGCTTCATAAGAAATTTTAATCCATTTACACAATAATCAAATATGTATAAGGAGATACTGCTTTATGTGGCTGATATATACATATATAGCTTTAAAATTGAACTTTAAAATGAAAGACAAAAATAATTTCACATTTTAGTACTTCATTTAAAATATTATGTAAATAATATGAAAATTACAAACAACTTTCACGGAAGTTTTTAGTTTAACATCATAAATTATGTAATAAATATATACATTTTTCGTATTGCTTTTTCGTCTTACTGGTTTCATGTATTGAATTTGTTTAGATGTTTATAAGCCAGTCTGATAGCTGAAGTACAGGGATAAAATAAACTGCTTCGTAATTGGAGGTTGAAATGGTGATTAGCTACACAGAAGAACACAACAAAACCGTTGGCCCTCTGCGGGTCTGGCAAGGTCAGAAGTCAGAGAACTTTTCAGAAAATGTAAATTCGCAAAGTGTCAAGCCTGAATGGTGATTATTATAAATGAAATGAAGACAATAAAATATTTCACACCTCCTGAAAGACAAAATATCCTCTGGCCTGCGTATTAATCTGTATTTCCAACAGCCATATTTCGTAGCGCATTTCAGATTGTAACACCTAATGCCGAAAATACATTTTGGATGAGAAAGTAATGAGAAAAAGAACGTTATTCCTACGATGTTTGTAAAGTAGTAGCAGACACTCTGTGGCCACTTTATTTAACACGAACGGCTCGCTCCTACACACAGTGAATCATGTGGCTGCCACTGAATACACAGAACACATAGACAGGGTCAAGAGGTTAATTTACGCTGCAGCTAAGCATTATAACAGCAAGGATGCATGATCCCAGTGATTGGTGTGTTGTTATTGTTGGTGCCAAACACGGTGGTTCCAAAATGTCAGAAACAGCCGCCCTCTTGCGTTTCTCATGTCCTACAGTGTCTAGAGTTTACAGGGAAACAGTGCGATAAACAGAAAAACCCAAAACATTCAGTTGCGGAAAGTGTTGTGTGCAAAAAAACACCTTTTTAATGAGAGAAGTTAGAGGAGGACTGCCATTTTTGTTAAAGGTAACTGAATGGGTACGATTGAAATAATGACAACTAAAGTACAGCAGTGGCATTTAAAAAGGCATCTCTGAGCACACAACTCATCAACCCTTTAAGTCCTTCTGGAGACAAAAGCGGAGTCCTACCTGGAATCCTGTATCGGTACATAATAAAGTGGTCACTGAGTGTATGTATAATGAAGACAATGTTCTCAGTATCAAACTCTTTGTAGTTATGCGTCTAGCCAAATACACTGACAATCCCATATACTGACTGCTGAGAAAAATTTATTATAACTGGGACATCTCAGTATTCAGTGCTATAAAATTTAACATGTACTCTTAACTCATCATTCTCCACAGCATCTTTGTTTATTTAATGTTTTACCTGTGTCATTTACTCCTGTTATATAGGTGATTTCCATGTTGTCTATAAAGCAATAAAAGTATACAAGTAGTACAAGTAGTGTGGCTTATAAATGACTACAGGACATACATTTAAATTCTGCATACAGGACACCCAGTAAGGCCTCTTCTCTTAAAGTATGGCAAACCGCACCTCAGTGCAGAAGATCATTTATATTCTTTGGCTTGCCTTCTTCAAATCAGACCACAAGTTTGAGTAAGGAGACCAAGAGGAACATTGAAATATTATTTGTTTTGTGTTCCTGCATTTCTGTGTTGATTTTCACATATGGGACCTATGGCCAAATTCTAAACTCTTAAGCAGAGGGAATTAGGTTTTGGGCATAATTATCCTGCTACTTAGTGGAATTCATTATGTCATTGGTCGTCACGAGATCCCCGGTCTATTAGCAAAGAAACTGCCCCAAAGCGTCAATGATGTACCACCATATTTTACTGTGGGTATCAGGTGCTTTCCCTAGCATGCAATTGTCTTTCAGTGCCAAACATACCGATGGTGTGCATGAACAAAGGGTTCTATTTTGGTCTCATCAAACCACAACACACAGTTCCAATTGTAATTGCAATGATGCCTGACAAAGTTCAGGCTCTGCAGTGTGGGTTGAGCTCAGTAAGAGCTTATTGTGTGCAATCCTTCCAATGAACTTGCTGACATGGAGGTGGTATCTAATAGTGATTTTTTTTATACTACAACCACAAATATTCCATTAAAGCATGCAGTTCTGAAACTTTCGTCCATGAATTCTTCTTTTCCTGCCTCACCGTCTTCTTCACTGTGCATGGAAGCAATATGCACATACTCTTCTTGGCCAGACATCTCAAACTCATATTGTTATTATTATTTGTTACCTGATCAGTGTAGTTCAACAGTTATCAGTCTCTTTTCACCTAAGAACTCTTTGGTTTTCCTCATGGTGATGAATGGCAAATGGATTTTACATGTATGTAACCTCATATTTTTGGCCTGGGTACTGGTGAAAGGCAGCAATGCAGTTCCTGGAGACCAGCTAAAAAGAACAGATTTTCATAACAAATAAAATCATTTTGGGGGGAAAATACACAATAAAATGTTCTGTGTTTGAGAAGAATGGTTAAATCATGATATGTTTATTTTTTGTGTCACGCTTTACATTAACTGTACCTTCATAATTCCTTTATAATGCATTCATAGAACATTCATGTACATCCTAACATACCTTAATAGCTTTAACGTACATTACTAATAAGCATTAAATGATACTAACAAACATTATGCTACATATGTTAGAATGTTAAAATATACTTACATGCTGCTTATGAATGTTCTATAAATGCATACTGATTGCATAATGAGGGTGCAGTCAATTTAAAGTATTACAATTTTTTGTAATCATTTTACTTATATTGGATCCCACCCAAGATGCAACCCTTGGGCCCTAAGCCTCCTGGGATGGGGTCCAATCCTCAGCATGACCCTGATCAGAATAAGCAATTACAAGACGGATGGATGGACGGATAATTAAAATGTTATCTGAATTAGTTTAGGCAATACCAACTTAGTTAGGTGATATCTAGCCAGTTCAAGTTCCAGGAGGGCTATTACAGTAACTTAGAATATGATAGCCTTTCTTTGATAAAAGGTCTCTACCATGACCCAGGCAAAACTTATGACTTAAAGATTTATGACAAGTATTGAGTGCTTGCCCAAGCTCATATCCAAAGGAATAATTAATGCAATTATTGGGCAATAATGCTTTATTCCCAGTTTCTCTATCATAGTCAGATCAATGAGGTTTTGACCAAAACAACTAGTAAACTACTAAAAGCACTTGAAGCTGTAATTGTTGTCGAACATGCCTGCACTAAATATTGAGTTCAAGGGTCTGAATTCCCAAGCAAATAGCATATGTCATTTTAAAAGTTTTTTTTTAAAACTTTGTGATGTGAAACTCAAACTGATAATTGATTTTGAGTATTATTTTTTTTAGTTAAAATTTAATACGGAAATAAATATTGAAGTATTATTCTATTGTCCAGTAAGTTGCTTGATTTTGGTCTGAATACTTAGGTCTGAATCTATAAGAGGAGTACTGTATATCTCTAGCCTTTTTAAAAGAAGTAATCCTGGCAACATCTTATTAATGAATTCTACAGTGAGGTCAGTAACTGACCAGAAGTGACAGTTTCCTCAAACATATCTAACAGTGGGGCCAATAATTTATCCTTGAACTTTTTATAGATGTGTCTGGGTATCCCATCTGGGCCTTCCCTCATTTCAAGCTGAAAATAGAATCAGAACGTTCTGGAATTTCAATTAGAGAATCTAACTAATGTTGGCTCCGTTTCTATGGCGGTTATCTGTAACTGGTCTTAAAAAATATTAAAGACTTTGTGTAATAAGTGGACACTCAAATGTATAAAGCTGTCAATAGTATTTCTGATAGTATTTCTGATTATAACATTATTGATATTTTCTCGATTTGGTGTTTTTGTTATCGCTGTCGTTTCAGTTTCACAGATTAATCTTTCATGATGAAATGATTTAGCAGGTTAGACCATGACTTTCCCTACCCTTTCTCCCTGGTGTTACGTCGGTCTCATTCTTATTCAACTGTTAAACCCGTACTATGATCCTTGATATCACTTTCAAACTCCATCCTTTTGCTGGTAAAGTTTGTGCAACTAATGATTTATTGTGTTGTGCAACTTTTAAATACATACCACCTGTTAGTTACTGATATTTAATTAGACTTGATGGAAGACGTTAGTGTTTGTACCAATATATTTGAAGGCCTTGTACGGAATAAGCCAGTTTATCACTGATGTCCACCGGAGGGGGGAGGGGGTGTTGATAGGATTCATCCGGAGATGTAGATGACTGTACCAGATGGGTTTGAGGAGGGAGACATGAAAAGCTGGTGACATTCAGTGCCTGAGTAGCAACTGGAGATGGTAGGTTACAGGGGTAATGTGACACAGGTCGAGATTTTTGGGGGGAAGTTGGAGCTTAATGACATGGGTGGAGAGCCATTGCCGTGGTACAGGGAAGTTGGCCATTGATGGAGAATTTCTTTTGAATCTGAACTGCTTTAACTGCTTCATGAGCTGATTCCCAGACTTAACCACATACCTAATGCAAGCATGTCATGAGTGGGGGAGCTTAGATGTAAGGAGGTAAGACGTAAGGACATAAGGAGGTGTGCTTTAGGGAATCCTGAACATATTCTACCAAGAAGATATACTAGCTCCATTTTGACTGTTTAGTAGCGCGGGTAATAGCCGACTTCCACGATGAGTCACTCAGTCGGTTCTTTTGAGGATGGTACCATGAGTTTACTCCCAGAAATGAGCAGAACGCTTGCTATTCCCTGGAGGTAAACTGTGAACCCCAGACTGGTGTGATATCATCAGGGATACCAAAAAAGTAGACTGATTAAAGAGGCATTCCAGCAAATGAATAGCCATTGGGAGATCCAGAGGAGAGATCTCAAAATACCAAGATGGCAGTGTTCCCTAGTGAAGGAGGCAGATCAATAATGAAGTTAATGGCTATATAGTACCATGGGCAGTGGGGAACAGGTAATCATTCTAACTCACTGGTGGGCAGTTGTTTTGCGTCATTGCCAGGGCACAAATAGGTTAGGAGAGACACAGTCTCAGTAACCACCAGAACGTTTGGAAGATGAGTTTCAGGGTCTGGTGATAACCACAACTGAGGGCAGTATGTACCCACTGGAACCGTGTGTAGCGTGTATGGATTAGGGGTTGGACAAATCGTTAGTGGGTGTTTCAAGAGGAATTAGTAACGCATCCTCATTTCCCACTGGACATGAGCCTTAATACGTAGGGGAAAGACTGGTATCTGAGCTATAGACTTGCTTATTGAGTAATGTATTGGCTTTAGTATTTTTGGAACCAAGATGGTAGGTGATGGTAATGTTAAAACAGTGTAATTTCTGCTGGGAAGAGCTTGTAGAAGAAATAGGAATAGGCTGAAGTGTATGTAGTCTTGATGCATCAGCTCCAACACCCCCTTCAGATGCATTTTCTTCAACCGTAAATGGTTTGGTGGGGTCAGGTTGCTGGGAAACTGGCACATAGTGAACAAAACCTTAAGACAATTGAACACTATTCAAGTGTTCTCACACCATAACTTCGTGTTACCTGATCATGGCCTTGAATGAGCCAACCACAGAGCTGAAGTTACCGTCTATAGAAATTAGCATATCCCAAAAACTGCTGCATACTCTCATCTGTCTTGGGCTCAGGCCACTTGTCAACAGCACTCTCTAACCATCCATCTTTACTGCTTGCAGACTCAGTACATAGCCTAGAAAACAAATAGTCAGTTAAACTAACATTTTTATGGTTTGGTGTACTGCTGGTGTTCCGTTAAATGCTGCAGAATGGTTTGTGCAGGTTTACTGTGTTCGATCCAGTTTGGGGTGTAAATGAATGTACCATCTATTTAGATGGTGATGAGCCTGTCAGTCATGTTTTAGAATTTTTCTACTCCTGAAAGGCTGAATTGCTGAAGGGGCATTGGCCAGCCTTTAAGTTATAAAAAGGTACATATAGTTATAAAGCTGGTTTTTCACTAGTTGCTATGCAAAATGAAAATTAGATTAAATACATTATGAAGGTCGAGTTTAGTAAACACCTTGGCCCTTAGGACTTACTCAAGGGTTACTAAGATTAAAGATAAAGATAACAAAATTGAACAGTGGCATTGCTTAATACTCTGTGATATATACAAGGATAGAGCCCATAATCTATCTTTCAAACAAATAAGAAACCGGAAGTTGCAGGAAAAGCTGCATTTTTGAGTGCTTTACTTATATATTTGTCTAGTTCCTTGTCCTCAGAATGGGACAGGGGTAAGCATTACTCCATGGAATGGACATGCCTGGGGGCAGAACTACAAAAAAGGGGATGGACAGCCACTTTCTCCTAACTGAACACGTCCAGAAACTACTGGTATTCTCAGGCTACAGGTTCAACAGAGTTCACATCGAGATGTTTGACTTCATGTTGAACGTTAGGATAAATTGATATAATGGAACAGGCAGTGAGGACTCCAGTAGATTAATTCTCCTCTACCCTAGAAAAAAAGCCTGGGTCATGTAAATATAGCCTGGCATATCCCAACATCACTGAGTGGCATGGAGAATTAACCATTAAAAATTGTAGAGTCTGTCTGTGCAACAAGCTGTTGGATGGAAGTAGAATTATTGTTTTACATATGATGTAAACTCCAGGTTAGTTCAGTAAAAAGGAGACGCCAGTCAGAGAAGGGTATCTGGTAGAACTGAAGATCCATGCGAGATCCAGGATATGGGGGCAGGTTAGTTGGTAGACGTGACAAAGAAATCCCTTGCACACTGTGACCAAAGGGTACAAGGCACCCTATTTTGAAAGAAGAAAAATTAAAAACAAATGTACACCCTCATCCAACAAGGTGGCTGACTGATACATAAAACCACAATCACATCTAGAATCAGATTACGGACAAAGATTTAAAAATATCCATTTAAGACTAATTGAAAAAGGACACATAGAGTGACTTAATAATATTACTAAAAGCTACACTACAGTTGTTTTTTAATAGACGGCAGTAAAATAGTCTACATAAGTCAAATTCTGACAGTTGTGAGATTGGGAATTGGGTATAACTCTTGGATAAAGGCCTTAGCAGACGACTGAAAAAGATGTTGTTTATAGATGTGGAGATGTTTGCAGTTGTAATAATGAAGGTGCAAGTCAAAAGTTAAAATCCTGTAGAGGAGCCTATTTCAAAAAGCCATAATGCTATGCCTAGATCAGAGTTGGGTGCCAGGCAAGGATATATCAAGTGAAAACAGAGTATTGGGGTATATCCAGTAAAATGAAAGATGAAGGCACTAGCGAATCAGAAATCTAACCAAATGCTCGGACCATAAGTTGAAGAAGAGAGAAGAGACTTTGCAGTAGGGTTAGCTTCCTGGTGGTTTAAGTGCTTGTTAATACTCCACAGGTGTACATAATCAGGAACCTGAATGGTCCACTTAGTATTCTGGCGGGAGGGATTGCTGGTGGGAATTTGAGGTGTTAGATGATGTGACAAGTCCTGGGAGGTATTACGTAGGTTTATGCAAGGATCAGAGTATAAGATAGAGTTCATTGGAGAATAAGGGTCACATGGTTGTCCAGCTAGACGTCATAAGCAGAACTTCACCCCCTTTTATTCTAGAATATCCAGATTATGAAATGCCTTTCCATCTACACACTGATGTCAGGGGTGTAGGTTCAGACATGGCCATATACTAGATCTAAGAGGGGAAATAATTACCAATCCATTTTGCTTTGTAGCTGGTAACTGTAACTGATAGGAATTGCTCCACATAAGATTCCAATGCAATTTTCTATTTGATTTATCACTTACTGCAAAAGCTGCATTAACACCGTACCCATGGTGCACTGCTTTCTACCCAGGGGCAGACTAACTTCTCTAGGGGCTTTAGGCTGACATGGGTAGGGGGCCCCCAAAGTGGGCCATTTCAGCTATTTTTGACTGTGTGGTACATCAGTTCAAGCAATGCAAAATTCAGCCAGTGAGATATTTTTCGTTGACAAATCTGATGAAGACAATGAAATGCTTTGAGTTTATTTTATGGGTTTCTTCCCAAAGAGTAAATGAATGATCATCATATTTTCAGTATTAGCTGACAATTTCAGTATGTGGGTGGAACTCTTCCCACTCCCACTCAGAACGTATTAGCAAATCCCTTTCTTTGAACCATCCAGAGAGTTGGCAGGGTCCCCAGGGGACCGTACCATTTTAAGACCATGCTTTTACGGGGAACCAGCTACGCTCCAGAGGTTAATAGACTTCATAATACAGGACATGGAAGAATTTAACAAAGCTTATCTGGATGACATTTTATACTACAGTAGCTCATGGAAAGACCACATGCGTCATCTTCCAGGAATATTTTTCTTTATTCAGTGAAAGGGTTAACTGTTAATGCCTCAATATATGCAATAGCCCAGACTAAGGTCAAGTACAAGGAGTTTGTAATTAGTACAGGACTGATCAAATCACAAGTAAGGAAAGACGACTTTAGAATGTCTGATACCCATTATCTTATCCATTACCTGCTTTAATGCAGGTAACATATAATAGACATATGAGGCGAATTCAGTGTTTGTTGACACAGCACACGATTGCTGATATAAGTAGTCATGGTAAGACTTGCAGAACATAAACAAGCAGTGATTTAACATTAAACCATAATTTTATAATGCAATGAACTTCAGTCTACTAGTACTCCTCTGCTAATAGACTGGCATCCATCCAGAGTGTTCCCTGCCCTGGGTATCGTATCCCCTGTCTCCGGGCTCACAGTATTGATTAAGCAGGTGTAGAAGATGGGAATGGATGGATGGGCATCATTGATGTTGACAGGATTCTTTGGAGTCATTTGTCCCTGAAAAGTGACTGAACAGTTCAGTCTTTATTACATGTTTCCACTGTTTATTTTTGTGTTTGCCTTTTTTTTGTCGTTCATGCCAAAATGTGAAAAAACTATTTTCACTGTGTAGTCCTTCCTTTCGTTATCAAAAATAAAGCTAAATGATATAAATAAAGCTAAATAAAGTTATTTCTTTCCACAAATTTCATGTCATGTTTTGTCCCATTTCATGATGCCCCCTTAAGAGTTATGGATTAGTTTTTGAAAATCAATTTCATGTTATATATTTATAAAAGTATGTTGACACGAATACACAGTAAAGGAATTAACCTATAAGCTTAATCTTGGTAGCTGTTTTCTCAAAAAAAAAAAAAATATATATATATATATATATATATATATATATATATATATATTATACCTCAAGTCCTGGGAAATAGAAAATAAGTATGTGACTAAAATCTTGCCACAGAAGAAAGGGGATATGGCTTACACAACACTGCATAAATATTCCAAAATGTTTATGTTCTGCTCAAGGCAGGTGCCTTACATCTGAACTGCAGGGACAACAGTACACTGAGAATGCCTTGGAATATATTAGGAATTAACTTCATAGTGGGGCAAGGACTTTAAAATAGGTTAGTGGGGAGCATGGTAAATTATAGATATGAGGGTGTCGCCCGTTCCCAGTCATATGACTGTCCATGTTCACCTTGATTTAGTTCTTTAGCTCTACACTAGACCAGTCCCCATGACCCTGACGAAGAAGAGAAATTAGTGGACAGATGAATGGTTTGATAGATGGATAGGTGGATGGATGGATGGATGGATGGAGGGGAAACTATTTAATTCAAACACTCACACATTACATGATATTTTCAATGTACAGAGTAGAGATGGTGCAACTGTTGTTTGTATTAGGAAATAAGTATAATATTAAATGTATTTATCTGTACTTTTTATCCAAGCAGGTACATAAAATGGATGGATGGACATATGCACAAAATACATCATAAACATAGCATGCATATATTATGACTGATCACCACAAAATAAACTACTGGCCTGTCAGAAAATATCTGCAAGATAGTGGTCTTGAAGTGCGTATTAGATGAATGTAGTTTTTCAACTTACCTAAATGCATTTTAATACAAAATTTTGAAGTCACCTGCGATACTGGGGAATGACTACAGGAAAAGGCATCATCTCAGCACACTTTCAGTTACTCATTGAAACATATACTGTAGTAATGTGTAATATGAAATGTAATATGAAATGTTTTCTCTGCATTAACATATGTTAGTAAAACGCTAAACAGAAATACATGTTTTATTCATACAAGCCTCAGTTCCCTTTGTGGAAAGATTTTACTCTGCGCATATTTGTTGCACATATCTGCACAGTGGGGAGCAGTGTTGCTTCACACCCCCAAGGTTGGAGATCTGAATGCCAGCCCTGCTCTGTGCGTGCCAAGCTTGCGTGCTCTCCCTGTGTTGCGTGGGTAATTTTTCAGTCGCATTCCCTTTCAGGATATATCCCACTCTTGTGCCCTGTGCATCGTTATGTGTGATACTTCAGTAAATTTTAAACATTAAATTTCAACTAAATCCAAATATGGAATATGATCAAATATATATATATATATATATATATATATATATTTGTACAGTGTAGTTCTTATAGGGTATATGACTCTTATTTTTCATTTCTGTATGTAGAATAGCCAGCAGTGGTGTTTTCCACCACTCAAATCACACATTAGCCAGGAGACCCCCAAAGTTTGGGGCCCCCCTGATGGCCATAAATGCTCACTACACTGAAGGGGAGTTTAGTGACTTTTCAAGTAGGGCCCAATAACACCAAACCCACCTCTAAGAATAGCAATAATAGTAAATGACTATCTATGCAATTTTAGTGCAGAGAAAACAATTAAAGAATTATCTTACCCAATTCCATTGTCAATAAGATAGCATGGTACCCTGCAATCACTACAGTCAACCAGTCCTCATACTTAATGAATTACAAGAACAACGGCAGTATATCTGGGTTTAGGTTACATAAATTCTATGTACAGTATATATTGAATCGAATTAATGGTTAACCATTAATGCCAGTACATACATCCATTACAAAGTATAATGCAGAACATTTTTGACAAATGCCCTGAATAGACCGATTAGCTCATTGAAAGAAGGGGGAGGGGGGGGAGTCCTTCACAGTGGTCCTTTAAAATGATTTGCTCCCCAACTTTTCTCTCTAACAATTGTGCTGTTTGTGCTGTCGATTCTGTTTCATGTATTACAAAATTAAACTTTTTTTTTTTAAATGAAACAGCCAGAAAAATCCTAAAAATGGCAATTGTGTCAGTGAAGAAGAGAAAAAATTAAAATGCATTAGATATACTTCAGTACTGAACATCACATAAATGCGTTCATCAGTTGAAACTAATTGCCAGATAATCCATCAAGCTGTTTTTCCACGGATGAAGAAGAGGATATCATGCTTTCACTATTCAGCTCACTATTCTCAAAAGAGGTTGAGGTCAAATCATGCTTGCAGGAATGGACATTACTATATATTTCTGTCTCATTCTTCCCATATTTCCAATCCCGGTCATTGTGCACTTTAATAGTTTAGAAGAATTAGTCTTCTTCTTATATTGTCAGAAATGTGGAAAAACGTGCCTTTTACTTTTCGAAGTAAAGAAAGAACAACAAACACGGACAAGAATCTCTAAATGAAATGCTGGTAATCCTTTAAAGGGTTTGCATCATGCTTATTTTGTGTGTGTTTGATATAAGGTTCATTTGTGTTTAAAATTTTTAAAGTTCTGTCAGGATTTGTAATGGGATTCTTTTTTTATTTTACGTATACTGCTTATGTAACTGAACTTATGAAAAAATAGAACAGTCTGAAAGTCTAGATATGATGCCATCTTAAAAAAAGACACACAAATTCAAATGGATTATAGCAGGTAAAATGAATTGAATGGTGAACAAGAAACATGTCTTTCCTTGGATTAAAATATAAAAATCAGTGTCAATAATCTATAGATTAAATGTCGCACCAGAAAATATAAATCTCTCCTGCTGTTTGCCTCTGAAGCCGAGCGGTGGGAAGCTTATTAAAACTCAAAATGGAATTTTAAAACAGGATCACTCTACACCTGTAAGCAGAAGTTGTTTATAGTCGTGTGAGGGGGCTCTTGACCACGTCCTTGCTGGTGTAATTTCCCACGGCAAGAGTGCAAACCTTTAAAGATTTTTTTTTTCAGCACTGTGTCTGAAGAATGCTGATTTGCATTAAAATGGTCCAGACTAAACTGTAACTTGTGAACTGATCAAACGACTGGGCATGTCTTTAAACTACATTGCTGTTTCTTTGACATGAAAGTGGCTCTTTCAATGCACCCTAGCCGCTGTGGCCTTCAATTCCTTTATGTAGCAAGGTTAGGGAAACCTTTATGACAAAGCTGTTGCAGGAGTGAAACATCATGTGTGTTTGCTGCTGAAGTGTACGTGCTGCTTCCTTTTGAATTACTGTATATTTTTGGACGTTTTTTAAGTTCAATAAAAAACGATTTATAATAAAGTACAACGGCATGCGACAGGTCATCTTAATTGCGGTTTAAGTTAACAAGCCAGCAATATGTAACACTCGCATGTAATCTAAAACACTTTGAAAATGCAGAATTTGATTGATTACAGGATGGGAATCACTCCACAATTAAAAAAAGAAGGGAAAAAAAAACAGAGATTAAATAAGAAGTTTGTGCTTTGTAAACTCATGGTATCACTGGAATTTCACAATCTGAAGTAGCCCATTCACTGTTCCTCTGGAAATGAGAGGACAGCTGCAGCCTGCTGAACATCTGCCATGCCTGAATTTCTATTAGAAAGCAACAGAAACAGCCACGGCAGAGGGCTTCACGTCTTGTCTTCTCTCAGGTGGTTTCATTTAAAGAACATGCAGGAGGTTACAGGGTCACACCATGACCTCATCAAATTAGCCCCAACTGAGAGAGGTGTTTAGCGCCAGTTAAAGCAAGTAATCTGAAGGACATTAAATGCAAATTCGGTGGCCATATGCTCACATCAAACACTGACTGGTCTTTCCTCCATCTCTTCAGATATTCACAGCACAATCATTAATGTCTCATGTCTCATGAGTAGGGCTGGTATAAAATGTCATGTGTGCCAGGTGCAAAGAATTTTCTGCACAGGGCAACATATCATTCAGAATTACAATGCAGTAGTATAGCAGGAATAATTTATGCTATAAATTCGCTGTCCTTCAGACAATATTTCAGCAAATAGAATGACTGTAAACCGTTAGCGCTGTGAACATCATAAAGAATCCTCAATTTGCGATTCATTTTCTGTCTCCTTAATGTGAATTTCAGTGGGATTTTGTAGATTATCAACACACACTGATTGCACTGCCTTAGGCTGTAGTGTGGGCAGTAACATATGGCAGCTCCTATGTGCTAATAAGCACCTGTGGAAAGAACTGAGAAAAGTGCTATGTGGTGCTACACTCCACTGTTCAGTAAAAAGTGAGGTACCCCCTTCTGAGATATCACCAACATGCAGTGTATTTCATCATATTTCTTTAGCGTTAACTGCACAATAAAAATGAGCAGTAATGATACAAGAATATAATATTGACAAACGTTTCGGTAGTTTTATGAACATAATAATTACACTGTATATCTCTGTTTCAATTAACCTAGCATAAATGTTCTGTTTTGGATTTAAATTGTTTTGGATAGCTGTAACGTTACATTTGGGGGAAAAAAAGCTTCCAAAATTCAATGTACTCCCATATTCTACATTACAGCAATTCTATGGGACTTGCAATTGTGTGACACATACAGAAATGTGATTGCATCTGTAAAATACAAATAATGCATTAATGCATTCAATTCATGAGGATATCAACGCATATAAATCATATTTGTTACATTTCTTAAAAGACAATGACATTTTAAATTGAATAAAAAAAGCAAAAGGGAAAGATCAATATTCAAACAAGTTTGATTTATATTTTCAGGTTTGATACATATTTTCCACATACAAATTTATTTATTGAAATATTTCCCATTCATATCAAAATAATTCCTTTACAAAAAATCAGTGGAAAGAAATTAGCTGCTTGGCCCATCTCTGAAAATGTAAATTATTCCAATAATCTTTAGTAAGGCCAGTTTTTTGTATACACAGACCATAACGTCTTTTTTACAGTGCTGTAACTTTTTAACCTGTAACTCCTACAAGATAAACCTTTAAATATATGAAAACATTATAGAATACTAGATATAATATATGGTTTATTATAATCAATTATTAATTTATACACAGTTTTATTGAACCTTCTAGAATTTTAATGTATGTTTTTTCCATTATCTTATGTATTTTTTTTTACGTTATACTGTAGGATTATACAATTGATATAATTGTTATTTATTAATATAATTAATATTTAACTTGCATTTAACTGAATTTTATTAGATCATGGGTATGCGACATTCACCTAAAAGATAGGATGTTAAATATTTATAACTTGTTAAGAAACAAACAAACCAAAATAATAGTAATTTGAACCTTTTCCATCATTTGGATGGAAAAATATGTAGCCCTAAAATCCTCTGAAATTTGTTTTAAAACAATGAAAATAGTAATATACTTTCCGGAAATGTAATAACACATCATCACTTAGTAAAAATGGGATTTTATATCATAACCTTTAAGTATTTTGTTAATTTTGTTAGTACACTACTAAGGAAATAATATTTGGTATTTTAAGAGATAATTTATCTTTAACGGTTTCAAACTACTTGTCACTGAGGGCTGGCAAGAATGTATGTGCTTTTCTAAGAATTTTATTTAAAAGAAACGTGGTATTCATTTCAGTTTCATTTTTAAGAAAATGTTAACTGTATGAATGTTAAAAGAAAAAAAAAATCCAAATTCAAAAAAAGCAGGTGCTTAAATGTTTGATATGAAACAAAAGAATGTAAATTAGAACATGGTGAATGTTGAAATGAAGCTGACCTTTAAAAAGGTCAGTTTAACCTATACAGTTTCTGATATCTACAGTCGCTGATATCTTTGTTTTGAAGAATGCAGTCTAATTTATAAATCCAAACTTGGCCGACATGATTCAATTT
Source organism: Brienomyrus brachyistius (assembly GCF_023856365.1). Classification (NCBI taxonomy): domain Eukaryota; kingdom Metazoa; phylum Chordata; class Actinopteri; order Osteoglossiformes; family Mormyridae; genus Brienomyrus; species Brienomyrus brachyistius. Next base: position 10,919,823 of record NC_064535.1, on the reverse strand, counting down.
CTATAACTAATAGGCTGTTCAAGGAATCAGTTTCAGTACAAGAATATCCAGTAGTATTTCCTCACAATTTTTGATTATACAATAGGTATAATGAAAAAAGTGAGAAGAAAATTCTTAATTATATAATAAGTGCAGAGCAAAATTTAAGCCAAAAGCACTGAAATCAAAACTCTTGTATTTATTCACCAGATAACATGAGTTTTAATGTAACCAAAAGATCTTGTTAGGTATGTATTATTTATTTTTTTATCAAATGCTTGTTTTATAGTTATCGTTGCTGACCTTTTGTGATCCTTTCCTGTCACTAGAATAACTTTTAACATTTCTAATACATATACTGAAGGTCTGATAAACCTCAATTAATTGTATATCAGACATACTTACGACAAAAAAATGATCACAGCTGAATATGAACATGTGAAATTCCAAGATACTTAGAAAACAGCATGCATGCTTAATTCCTAAATCTTTGTCAAAATGTCCCTCAAGGTGTCGCTTTGCCCTCGTGAGAAAACACGCCTCCTGGCAATTAACCAAGCATTTTGTGAGCTGTATCCACTCTGAATGTCCTCAGATGCAAAAAAGGGGAAACAGCTGTCTATGGTCTGGTCACCATTGCAATGACATTATATGAATCTGCACTGTTTCGTGTTCAGATTTATGTAGCGCTTTACAGAAAAAAATAAAATCTTTCAGGTAATCCACATCAGTCATGAAACAGAATTACAGTTACGATAAAGTTCTGCCCCATAACGTGTGAAACAAGAGGCAAAGTAAAAAAGAAAACTAGCTTGCTGTTTAGATAAACAGGCTACTTTGTTGGGTCATATAATTGCATCACTCCTTTTTCTTCATTGTCCAGCAGTGAGTGGTTCTTCGCCTCCTCAGATCTCACTAATTGCTGACAGATTTGATTTCTCAGTGACAGCGGGAGTTCTGTCCATGGCCTTTACATCAAATAATTGCTTTCTTCCCCCACCCCTTATTCTACTAGAACGGAATTCCCTTCTCCCTCCTTGAACCTCTTTAATGGTTTCCTTCTCTGTTATTAAATCCTCACCATTTAAATCACATTTAGAGATGTTTTGAATAACTGAGTCCAATTTCCTGAAGCCCTGACTCAGAAAGCAGCTGACAATTGACGTACTTTCTTGCCTGGACCTTGGCTAAGGGGCACCTGATCTCCAGTCTCCTCTGGGCTCAACTTTATGAAGTTAGTAGAGCTAGATAAAGTTGGGCCCACACATGGATCTGCATCGAGAAGATGTGCAGTGAATTGTACTTTTTATTTAATATTTTAGAAAATAAATCCAAGCCAATTTTATAATCACTCAGAGTCGAGCAGTTAGTGCTACATCATGGATAAGTGCAACAGATAAAGCATGAATCGTTCTGTAAAATGATTTTCTTCTAAATAATAATTATTATTTTTATTTGAAGAGAATTTGTGACAATCCAAAGTTTATGAGGTTATTATTTAACAAAGATTAATTTTTCAGCTGAAGCAAGTGGATAGATTTATCACTTATTACGCTTCAGTGCTTAATGTGAATCTAGAGAGGAGCTGAATCAAGTTAAGCAGGATGATAATTGCACAATAATGGTTGATTTCAGACTAGTAATGTATTAAGCAGATATTAAGTATTCCGCAGATGCTTCTCAGAAGCACTTCAACCTTATCTGCATACCGTAAAGTGGCAGGTATGGGATATATGCTAAGTTTCCTAAGTCAAAATGAAACTAACCACCTATTATTCTCCCCATGATGACAGAAAATCATACTAAGCTGATTTAAAAGGTAAGTACTGTATCAAATTATAGGTATAGTTTACCAAGTGCAGTGCAGGATAACCTCAATTAAATTAATGCAACTTCTTAAAAATAACTGAGGCAGAGCATATACATAACCTAAGGAGACGAGGGACAAGGCAGCAATAAATGCAGCAGAGAACAAATAATATGGTTTTCAGCATTCAGTATCACGATGTCAGCACTAACCTTATGGACAACAAACAGTTCTGTAGCCAAGATCCTTGTCTCAGTAACTTTATCTGTATTTTAAAGCAAAGAATGTGATTTAATACTGCATATGAACAGGCATAATATTTCATATAACAGGAAATAGCAATACAACAGTTTTTTTCTGCCCTGTGCAGTCTTAGTTGTTTGTGGAATATAATTAAAAAATTGGTTAAAAAGGGATGGGAGATCAGTAGGTGTGAGAAAAAGATACAATAGCATGTAAGGCTCTAAAGGTAAGAAAAGTGGATTATATTCCATTTACGTTGAATAAGCAGCCAGTATAGGATAGAATGAAACTGTTGCATTCTAATAACAACTCCTGTACTAAGCATCCTGAGCAATTCGAAGTGAGTCTAACCTGATAACAGGACTATGACTAGCCCTGATTTGAAGAATTAATGGCTGGGCTTTTCTCTGTCATTTATACGCATTTCCAGACCTTGCTTATACTCCATAAATGACTGACACTTTAGTCAAACTGTATTATATGTACTCTACTTTTAGGTCTCCATCACCAAACTACAGGTATCTGTACTGACCCAAAATCCATCCGGATTCAAATTAAAGTCTGGTAATATATGCTTCAATAACTTTAGAGACCGTTAATATTTCCATCTTATCCATATCATTACATCATTTCCATTTTATCAAAAATCAAAAGGAAAAGGTTCTGTGTTATCTAGTCCCCAAAATTACTTCATGCTTAAAGAACTGAAAATTGACAGAGCCCAAATTTCATCTCATCAGCAAATCAGTGGCTGCACCTGATATGCCCGCGGGAAAGAACGAAAGAGGGACGCTGATTCAAATCAGCGGTAAGTTTTGAGGTTATACAGTGCAGTCTGTCCACGATGTCATGATTTTTGAGACATTAGTAGTATGTGTCAGTTACAAGTGAGGTCTGACAATCACAAAAACTGAAAAATTACTTATTGTGTCAATCAAAATAGCATTGGTAAAGAGCTAATGAACTTCAATTTCAACAAGCATGGTTAGCACAGTATATTTCAAAGGCATGCCTTTTCAGCTGGGTAATGCCCATTTGGGCCATCCACCATTCTTCAGCAACTCCATGACCATGAACACAATTGCTACAGAAAACCTGGAAAGAAGTGTGAGGTAGTTTCCCAATAAAGCTTGTTAAGCCTGTCATCTGTAAAGCTCTTATAAAACATTATTAAAGCACCTATTTCCCAGAACTGTTTGCATATGCCTAAAACATACACAAATACATTCAATGGCCACTTTATTAAACACACCTAGATAGTACGTAGTAGATTTCACATTTGCCTCCTGAACCACGTCAAGGGTGTTACGGTTGTGCATTCAGAGAAGTCTGACTTAAGACTGCTGTTATATAGTAAGCTGTTATTTTTGCACTTGAAACCTGTTAGCTCTAACAAGTCAAGCCGTCCTCCAACTCTCAGCTGTGTTGTGAAAGGTGCCATATAAAATAATCTAAACTGAATTGCATTAAATGAACCTTTTGACCCTGACTGAGTGCTGTGTGTATTCAGATGCATCCATGAGATTCGCTATTTGGAGGCTGTTCGTGGACCAGTCACAATAAACTGGGAACATTTTCCAGCAACATTTTATAGTCAGTCAAAGTGGTGAGCTGTATTGCGAGAAGCATTTAATGAAATTAAACTATACACTAGGATTTGAGAAGTTTGGATTACAAGGCAAGATATTTAAGTAGATTGATGTACTAACATTGCAGGTGTGTTAAAAAGCAACTAAAATCGAATATGCATCTCAAATCTTGTGTACCAGGCAATATACTTTGCAGGTTCATCTGTTTTATCTGATTCCCTGAAAAATAAATATTTATAAAAATATTTTTTATTATATGCTCTAGTGTGGTCATCGTACTAGGTCATGCTTTTTTTTACAAGAGTAGACAGCATATATCCTGGCCATATTAGTGGGGAATTTGGTGCTCGAAATATGCCATGGCTTTGTCTGTCCTGAAAAGGAGCAATTTGACTCTCCTCCAAGCATGACCTAGGCTTGCAACTGCTGGCCTTATCCCACGTCTGTCTTCTTCAAGGATCCTGATGATTAACTGCACCTGTGAGATACCACCCCCACAGCCCCCCACCGGGATATGGGATAACCTCAGACCTCCCCTACTGCCTGAAAGGATGACTGCCAAATATGAAACTGCTACTGGTTTGGGTGCTGGTCATACTAGAGAATATGTCTTGTATTAATACTTTATACATCCTTAAATTAATTTGCTGCAACAATTGAAATGACCCAGCCACCAGGTCATCTGCATTGGGTGAGTATTATTATACCACCCATATTTTACAATGACCTCAAATCTGTTCGGTCCTTGGAAATTACAATACTGCTGGAATTGGGTGTAGGTACATTTCTAAAAATGATGCATTTTGACTATGCAACTCGATATGCTATATATGCTGCATATAGATATGCTATATATGCTGCATATAGATATGCTATATATGCTGCATATAGATATGCTATATATGCTGCATATAGATATGCTAGATATGCTGGCTGTTCACCCTGGAGTGAATCCATACAGTGTTGGCCAAAAAGAACACAATTTTCTTTTTTCTAAAAATTAAAAGTTGATTGAAGTATTTGCTTTCCACAATTCTTTCTCTGTCTGCAGAACTTTTTATTTTGACCTTGGTATATTCTCTTAAATTAGACAATAAAATGAAGTTGGATTGAGAAAACGTACAGACACCCTAGACCCTGGTAGCACAGTCTTTGGTCATAATTAGGCAGTTCCTCTAAATGATCAATTAGCTTGCTGTACCTCTGTACTGGATGTTTGCTCCATTCTTCTCGTGCCGACTTCTGTAGTCATTCTTATTTGAAGGGCCCTTCTCCCAGCGAGTACATTTAGGTCTCTTCACTGTTTTCACTGGGATTTATATATAGAGTCATTGGTGGCAACTTCAGAAAAATCCTCAATTTTGCCATCAGCTATTCCTCAGTGTCTTTAGGGCCATTGTCATTCATCAAAGACCCATTACCCTTGACAGAGACCCAGCTTTCTGAAACAGCTTTGCACACTACACTCCAATATATCTTCATATTTTCCTTATTTCATGATGCTGTACACACAGTCGAGGCACACAATGCCAGAGGCTGTTAAACAAGCTCAAAACGGCAGTGAAACTCTTCCTTGTTATTTTCTTTGAAGAGCATGTTTTGGTTTTGCGTTCCTTACCAAGACGCTCTCTGTGGCAGCTGGTCAAGCTGCTTTCTCCACCATTTGAACAGTCCTTCACTGCAATTCTCATGTAGGTTGGTATCATAGGCCTTGAACGTCTTATTCACCCATCAAGCATTGGTACTTGTATTGAAAACAAAGCTAAGAAGAACCAGCTTTACTGACTGCCTGATAGCTGCTTAGACTCATCACCTAGGGTTCATACAATTCAGACTGCCTGTTTCCTGCACTGTTAATCATACTTGTATATTCCAAAGCAAAATCTGCTATAATTACTTAATAAAGTTGTAACCTCTGTCACAAGATGTCTGTGATGTCAAGCTAAAGTTGGGGCTTTGAAAGTAGGATGACTGCCTCCCAAGGCATTACTTATTAATGGTATCTTAACTGACATAAGTCTCAATATCTTATGCCTAACAGAAACTTGGCTTAAACAAAATGACTTCATGGTACCTAATGAATCTGTTCCCGCTGGGTATACTTATAAACATAATCGTCATCCTAATCACTGAGGTAATGGCATTGTTACCGAATTTCAGATGTATCTAGGAATCTCTGAGAAGTTGCGTTACGGATTTAACACATTTTAAATTCTGGTTCTTGATGTTGCTGGCTCACTTGTAATTCTTCACTTCCGTTACTGTTTACGGATCTCCTGGACTTTTATGTGGGGCTTTTCGTCCTTCCAGAATAATCTGCTTGTAATCTGCCTGTGATAGTTGGTAATTTAATGACGTTCTGACTTTAAAACAATGTCCCAGTGAGGTATGTATGCATTAAGAAGAGAACTGATAAAATGCAAAAGATACTTTCCCTAGTGACTAATTACTTTTATACTGTAAGTAGTAATTGGTAAAATAATTGAATTACATTTGAATGAGTTGACTAGTAAATACTGTAATTACTACTTTTCAGTAACTTGCACAACACTTGTCCTGAGAGAAAACATAAAGTTCAAGAGGCAATAAACAGAAACATATAAAAACAAAGAATGTCAGCAAATATATAGCTCATTTTATTATGCAAGCCTTTAATAAAAATGTTCCCTCATATCATTTAAGAGGGTGACGATACACAGGGCAACTTTTTGCGCATTGTTGCCGGGCAATGTTGCTGACAGATATTGCTTGGGCACTTTCCCGTTGATTTGGGCCACAGATTTCTATTTGAAAAACTTTGATCGGCAGTGAGCAAGTTTTCATGATCATCTGGATCCAGATGAGTTGCCCTTTGTCTCGCCGGGTTGGCAGTTGTATTATTAAAGACAGTATCACCTGTCTTTAATAAAAATAATTCCACCATTAAGGGTCAATTAGGCCCACTGGATAACTGAAGCATTTGCATTCTTCCTGGGGTTGATTTACTATAAATGGACCGCGTCACAGCAGAATACAGCTCTGCCCCAGGAGTAAATATAAGAGATTGAGGACTGCCCACTTCATAGCTAGAGTACTCCTCCTCAACAGTATTGTGCTTCCCAAGCTGATGTTCAGCTCTTTCTGTCTACCTACCATAACAGGATTGCCCTAAAACGCCTATCTGATGTGTCTATTACTAAAATGAATGGAAAGGAGGTCAGAGTATGTGAACAAGCGACCAGCATGAAGTACTGTTTTAATAGCTAAAACCTCCACTTAACGCAAGTTCATCCATTGGATTGGATCTGGGACACTTTTCTGGTCAGAATAGAATTAGTTCAAATATGGCTAACAGAACAGGTTCAACTTCCCAAGTCCAGGAGCTTGTAGTGACATAATAGAGTGCATTCCACTCCACACACGTTGTTTCACCAAACCTCGTAGTCTACATCCCCAATCTGCCGATCTTACCCTAAATAACCAATTTGCCATGTGACCTCAAATGGCCCAGGCCACTTAACCACCAATTTCAATGCAATTATGTTTATGTTGATGGAGTTAGACTGTCTCATGATACTACAATCAATGAATGAAGTTTTGCTATCATGTCCAGGATATATTGCAAATACATAAGTGATACTGCACTTTTAGATGAGCTTAAACCTTCCTCCAGGTTTTGTTTGAAAAATGTTTGTAGCTTTGGCGTACAGAACAAATAAACTATGAAACCTTCTGGGCTTAACACTCCAGATTGTTGCCGGAGAATTGAAACTGACAAAATAGTTTCTGTCTACAATCTAAAAGACACTATCTAGTGAAGATATTATTTCAAGAACATGCCTGAAATATCTTGCCCTTTGCTACAGAGAGCATGTAAAGGTCATTTTTACTAGACAAAGCATTGTCTGGTAAAGAAAAATGGCTAATTCAGATGTATATCATTTCATCATAAACAGAACAATGAACAGTGACCTAGATTAAATTATTTGTCCCAGAAAATATTCAACTTTAAAGTACAGTTCTGTCATTATAATCATACAAATGACATATAAGGAAGAATGAAAATGTTTCTTCTGAAAAGTAATGGCATTTAAATACTGCAGATTTGTTATCTAGTGAGCACTAATACACTAAATATTTTGTGGAATATTTTTAACATTTTTTTAATCACACAAGGTGAAGCGTCACATTAAGGGACACTACTTGCCCCTCCACATGCTGCCTTTCCCTGCTGCCTGTGCAAATTCAGCTCATAAAATGGCACGTGACCATAATGTGGAAACATTTATTGACGTCTTTCAGTGGAGGGCTGCTGTGTGACTGAGGCTGGAATGGATGACCCAGGTGTTGCACAGGAAGGAGATTTCGAAGTTATCTGAGGGAAGTTTTTGGATCTAAAATACCCCTTTGCACAGCAGTTCCTGGACTCCTGCAGGTGTTCGCTGTGAGATACACTCCCCTAAAAAGCTGCAGACCCTATTCCCCAACTGTGCAACTGGTAACAAATTACCTAGCTATGTCCCCAGAAAATATGAGGCCTACAAAGCTCATACCTGGTCCCCTTCCCTGCCGCTTTATCTGCCTTCCACCAACTTTCCCACATAAAAGAGCCATTCCTTTTACAAATCGGAATCAGACAGATCTTTATTGGCCAATTATGTTAAATATATAAGGAATTTGTCTTGGTGGGTATGCTCTCAGTATAAGATACAACATGCAAATCGATACACAAGCATGATCACGTGACTTTTTACCCATACGTTTAACACTAGACTGTCTACCAGCACTGGATGGAAGAAGGGTAAAGGAATAAAGAAATGGATAGATAGATAGATAGATAGATAGATAGATAGATAGATAGATAGATAGATAGATAGATAGATAGATAGATAGATAGATAGATAGATAGATAGATAGATAGCCAAATACTGGTAATACTAGGAAAACTTGCAGGATCACGGCTAACTAAAGTATAAAGTATTTGTTGTTAGCAGACTAATTACTGTTGGTAAGGGACACTGCTTTGGAAAAGAAACTGTCCCTGTGTCTGGAGGTTTTGACTTTGATGGCTCTGAGTCCCCTGCCAGAAGGTAGAGGTCGGAGGAGGTTGCTATCCCGGGTGAGAAGGGTTAACTTTAATCTTGTCTGCATGTTTCATGGGCCTGCTATTCTAGATGTCCTGGAGCATTGACAGGCTACATCTGATGATCAGCTCGGTTGCCCAGACAATTTGAGGGATGTTGGACGCCTCTGTGATATGGAGGAACTAAATTACACATTGATGGAATGCTTCAACAATAACTCTGAATCATCAGGGCTTGTGGCAGATGTGTTTTATCAGTTGCTTATGAAAGAACTTTCTCTACTGTGTTTAATTTCCCTTCTGTAGGTAGATACGTGTCTGGTTATAAGGCCAACTATGGTGGTGTCATCCATAAACGACTTTACAGACTGATCTCTGGAGCAGCAGTCATTTGTGTAGGGACTGAAAAGAAGGAAGGAGAACACATGGCTTTCAGGAAGTCCAGTACTGAGGGTCAGGGTGCCTGATGTGTGCTTTCCCAGTCTCACCTGCTGTTTGTCAGGAAGTCTGGGAGAGTTTAACCTGTTGCACATCAGAATCAGTTGTGTTAAAGGCCGAACTAAGGTCCACAAACAGAACTCTGGCGTAGGTCTCTTGCCCTGTTCAATTTGTGCTGTTCTAAATTGATCGCATCATTGACTCACCTATTGGCTCTGTACGTGAATTGCATGGGGTCCCCCTGTCTGTGATGGTCCTTAGGTAGACTAAGACCAGGTGTTCAAACACCTTCATGACTAGAGGTCAGGGCAATTGGCCTGTAGTCATTCAACCCCATAACCTTCATGTTTTTGGCAACTGGGATGATGGTGGAGGATTTAAAGCATGTGGGAACAGAATCGATGTCCAGAGATCTTTAAAAATGTCACTGAAGACTGGTGCAAGTTGTTCACAGTAGTCATTCAGCAACTTTTTTCGCCTTCTGACCTCTGAAAACGTTTTGTATGTTCCTCGCAGGACTGTCCAGCCATGGATCCTCCTACTTACTGCTAACAAAGCATAATAAGTATAATAAATGTAAGGGCATAGTATATATATATATAAAATATCTCATATGCACAAAGGCACCATGTAATTTCTTTGATTTTTAATCCTCATAAGTCAAGACATTCCTTTTCATATAGTTTATGTTATTTATGTGTTTTTGAAACAGACATTTTTCATAGATGAGATTGCTGGTTATCAGCGAAATATATGGGACTCTTCCAGATACTCTAGTTTCCTCCCATAATCCAAAGACTCTGAAATGATCCATACCTGAGAATTCTGGGCATACTCTGCCCAGGCGATATACTGTACAGTACTAGCTCCACTCTGACTGGTTGTTTACATTGTACTGGCAGAGGTAGCACTCAATCTCCCAATTGAGTCACTCTGTTTACCCATTGGACTGGGAATGTTATCATGACATCAAGTGCACTCACCCCAAGCCACCTGCAAAAATCTCACCATACCTGGGATATTATGGATCATTTTCCGGCACAACATGTTCGGGAAAAAAAATGGAAAGCTTGATTTCAAGAAGAGATCCAGGAGTGGGATCTTTAAAAAGTGATGTACTATGATGAGAATTACAGCATGTCTTTGTGAAGTTGGCATATTACTAATAGACATAACCTTACCTATGTAGGACCATGGCCAGTGGGGAATGGGTTCTAACTCTTCAGTGGGCCGTTGTTTCGGAGTTTCTGCCTGGTTGCAAATAAGGCAGAATGAAACGCAGTCTCTGACATCATCATCACTGACGACCACCAGAATTTTGGTTGAAAGAGCTTGTGGGATCTAGTGACTTTTGGCTTGCCGGAGTCAAGGGAGGTATATACCCTGTAGAGCAGGTGAGGATAGATCAGGGTGTGGAGGAATGATGAGCAGGCTGGAGTTGTCAGCTTTGATATTTTTATGAACCAGGATAGAACAGTACATTTTTTTTTTATTATTTTGCTCTTTAGTAAACACTAAAACCTTTCTGGAAGCCCTTGTATTGCTGTCACTTGTTTTAGTTCTTGTCCTGCTGGAAGACAAAGTTGTGACTAAGTGTCAATTTTCTGGCTGATATCCTGAGGTGTTGCTTCAGAAGAATCCTCGTTTCTCATGATGCCAACCATTTTCGGAAGTGAACCAGTCCCTTTACCAGCAAAACTCCCCCATAACATATAAACAGTTGTTTGGAAATTGCTCCTAAGAAGGAAATGAACTTGTGGAGATCCACAATTCTCTTTCTCACTTCATGGCTCAGTTTGGATTTTCCCATGCTACCAAGGGCAACAAGACCATAGACACACTCCTAATTTGCCAATCAGAGGCTTTTAAAGGCATTGCATCAATTTCTGGAGTCTTGCAAGCACTGTTTACGAAGATGCTTAATTTGGTGTATGTGAACCTTTGACCCACTAAAAATCCAACCATCCCATCCACGTTCTGTACCAGCTTGGCCTATTCAAGGTCATAGGGGTTCGAAGCCTATCACTGAAAATTGCGGAGTGGCATTGATTTAGTAAATAAAGGTTGAAATGAATATGTCTTTTTTCTATGATTTTGATATTATCTCTTATGAAAATAAAGTTGATACTTTGATTGATTCAGGAATACTGTCATGATCATCTCTAGGTCACACAAGAGACTGATTTAATCAACAAGCACCTCATTTCCACTTTATGAACATCGACCTTCAAATTATCAGTCTGAGTGCTCATCGGTAGTACAGTATATGTATTATCACTTTTAATGAGCTCCAAACTGGGTGACCACGATTCAGGAAAGATGACCTCTTTGATGAGAACTCCGAGAGGTTTTTCACTCCTTCCAAAGTTAGTGGCATTTATTGCTCTTTTGGTGTCTACGATATATATATTTACCCCACAACCCTGAATAAGACAAGCAGTTTCAGAAATGGATGCATGGGCATGTTTTTAGGTCTTTATCAGTTCCTCACCACCACTTACTTGCTGATTATGTCATATTATTTCATAAGGGACATGGAGGAACAAAGCAAGTTGAATTATTGCACGTGGACCCAACCTTGGATTAAGCGGGAGATTGATGGATTGACGGATGGATGGATGGATGGAATGCCATTTCTGCAGTGTAATAAACTGAAAAAGGAGTAACCTATCACAAACTTCTAGAGGAGAGATGGAAAGACTTAGAATATATATGTAGCAGGAGAAGGAAACGAGGTGTGTGCCTAATTAAGTTCTGGAGGGAGTGGCCAATCGGAGAGGGCGCTCAGACTATAAGGGTTACCCTGGCACCAATGTTCTAGGCTCCTTGTCGGCGGTCACCTTAATTGCTGGATCTCCTGTTCGTCCGCGGACATCTTACCTTGGTGTGTTCAGCCCGGGTCCCGTGTGTTGTGGCGTGGGGTTGACAGCTGCTTCATCTCGCATGGAACTACTGCTGCTCTGCCTAGCGGCGACTGCGCCCTGCTCTGCCTAGCGGCGACTGCGCCCTGCTCTGCCTAGCGGCGACTGCGCCCTGCTCTGCCTAGCGGCGACGGCGCCCTGCTCTGCCTAGCGGCGACTGCGCCCTGCTCTGCCTAGCGGCGACGGCGCCCTGCTCTGCCTAGCGGCGACGGCGCCCTGCTCTGCCTAGCGGCGACTGTGCCCTGCTCTGCCTAGCGGCGACGGCGCCCTGCTCTGCCTAGCGGCGACTGCGCCCTGCTCTGCCTAGCGGCGACGGCGCCCTGCTCTGCCTAGCGGCGACTGCGCCCTGCTCTGCCTAGCGGCGACTGTGCCCTGCTCTGCCTAGCGGCGACGGCGCCCTGCTCTGCCTAGCGGCGACTGCGCCCTGCTCTGCCTAGCGGCGACGGCGCCCTGCTCTGCCTAGCGGCGACTGTGCCCTGCTCTGCCTAGCGGCGACGGCGCCCTGCTCTGCCTAGCGGCGATTGCGCCCTGCTCTGCCTAGCGGCGATTGCGCCCTGCTCTGCCTAGCGGCGACGGCGCCCTGCTCTGCCTAGCGGCGACGGCGCCCTGCTCTGCCTAGCGGCGGCTCAGCTTTACTTTGCCTTATTGCTGCTGTCTAGTGACATTTGCACCTTTTCGCTTTGCGCTTCCGGTTTGTCCATACTCTGTCTAGCCTATAGCAGGCTGAGTCGCAAGCGGGTCCATAGCTGGGGGCAGGGGGGTGTGCGTGCCCATATGAGTGCGAGCGGGGGTTGGAGAGTCTGACTGGTCCCCCGCTTCCTAAGGGTTTGTGTTTTGTTTTGATTGTATTATGTTTGTTTTGTTGATACATTTGTTCTGTTTTAAAGGGGATTTATTTATTTTCTGTATTAATGTAATGGTTTTGTATTTTATTTGTTTCTTTTAGACTGCAGTGTTTTCTTTGGGTTTTGCGTGATTTTGTTTGGTTTGCGGTTACGTCTTGTTTTTCCCTCCTTGCTTGTGCCCGCCCGACTCTGGCTGTTCTAGGTCCCGACGCCCAGCCTTAGATCGGCAGGAAGTGGCTGCTGGTACGCGGCGGTGCTCCAAGCTTACGGTGCTGGGATCGACTGATTACTCTTTTTATGGTTTTATTGTGTAATAAAAGTGTGTGTGTTTGGAACAACGTCTCTCCGCTGTTTCTGGTGAACGGACCAGTGTGCCTTTGCCCGGGGATAGGGCGATTTTAACTTTCTCTGGGTGTAATACCTGGGGTGGCGTAGTCGGACTAACGTGTGGCTATTGGTACCATTGTTTGGTACTATTTGGCAGTATTTCTCTCACCACCACTCGCCACATCTTGGCGTAGTCGGCAGGATCATCTTTCAGCGGAGACGTGTGTTCCTTTTAATTGAGTTTCTGTAATTTTTTGTTTTTTTTTAGGGTGTCGTCAGTTTGGAGAGGCAGAGCAGCAGTTTGTTCCTTGTGGATCCTTTTGGGTGGCTTGGTGAAGGTTTGCCCAAGATACGGGTTCGCGCAGCTGTAATAATTTGAGCGCTACCATCATCTTGGATTAGCCCAGCCTTGGTTAAATTATAGGTATGGCGGAGGAGTTACAGGAATTGAGGGAGCTTGTTTTACAACTGCAAGCTGAGAATGATAGGCTGCGCCAGGAGCCGGTTTCTGTTGCCCCAGGGCCTAGTGCTAGTGTTAACCCCAGTTACTTTACTGTACCCAGTAGGGGTACCCCTGTAGTCGAACGTTTGGTTCTTGTCCCTAGGGATAGGAAATGCCCCATTTTTAGAGGGAGAACAGGAATAGGGTTAATGGAGTGGCTGGAGGAAGTGGAGGCCAGTATGAGGGCACGTCATTTGACCATGGCAGATCAGGCATTCTTCTTGTTTGACCATTTGGAGGGCGAGGCAAAGGAGGAGATAAAGTACCGTCCTCAGGACAGAACAGACCCAGTAAAGATAATAGCAGTTCTAAAGGAACTGTATGGGTGTACTGAATCCTATGTGTCTTTACAGCAAGCTTTCTTTGCTAGAAGGCAAGAGGACGGGGAGTCTCTTCAGGAGTTTTCCTTGGCTTTAAAGGGCCTTATGGAGGCTGTAAAACAGCGTGCACCGGCCGATATGGAGAATGCAGATTTGTTGCTGCGGGATCAATTTATTGAACACGTACTAGATGGTGCTTTGCGCCGTGAATTGAAACAATTAGTGCGCCGGCAGCCTATGGCTACGTTGTTGGATGTCCGAGGGGAGGCTATCAGGTGGGAGCGTGAGGGTTTGCCCCGTGCTGCACGCGGACGGAGTAGTTCCGTGCCAGCAGTGCTTGGTGTTCAGTATGGGGTTCATGGTGGTCCCCAGGGTGCTAGTAATTCATCCCATTTGACTGCAATGGAGGAAGTGAGAGCGTTACTGACGTGTCAGCAGAAGCAGTTGTCTCAGCTCACCCAGAGCGTGGCTCGGTTGCAGAACTCCAGTCAGCGTGATCGTGCACCCCAGAAGGATCCAGTAATATGTCGGCGTTGTCAGCAGCCCGGTCACTTCGCTAGGGAGTGTGGTGGTTTGCGCATTCGCTCTGGTAACTTGCCCCGGCAGAGGATATTCTCACAGCCTAATAGTCAGCCCCATCCGGTGCAGCCGTCGGAAAACTAGTGCCCACTGAACTGGGGGGCCAAAGTTCTGTGGGGATTGTTTCTGGCTCAAGTAATTTGGGGAATGCCTCCCGGTTAATGTCATCCTGCCCCCACTTGGAGGTAGACATGAGTGGTGTAAGGGTTCCCTGTTTGGTTGACACTGGATCAATGGTGTCTACTATCACTCAGAGCTTCTTTCAGCAATATTTTGTGCCTTTGGGTCATGAGCGACTACAGGATTGCCGTTGGTTGGAGCTACGAGCTGCCAATGGACTAGTTATTCCATATATTGGTTATCTGGAGCTAGATGTTAACCTGTGTGGAAAGTGGATGCTGGGCTGTGGGATACTTGTGGTCAGGGATCCCCCTGGCAGTTTACCATCTCAATTTCCAGGTATACTGGGTATGAATGTGATTAGGAGGTGTTATCGAGAGTTGTTTTCCCAGCATGGTGTGTTGTTGTTTGAACAACCTGGCTCGTTTCAGGTCCCTGAACCAGTAGTGCAGGCATTATGTCAGTGTCATGCTCAGGAGTTGGCTCCTCCGGTTTCTGGTAGGGCCAAGGTCCGGGGTGGGAGGGCCTGTCGCGTTCCAGGTGGGACCATGAAGTTGGTGGCCGCAACATGCTCGGAGCAGCTTTCTGGTAGCACTGTAATGTTTGAACCTCCAGAGGCTGGTTTGCCTGCTGGGCTTCTTGCTTCCCCGGCATTGGTTCAGGTGCTGCAGGGCACAGTGTACATTTCTGTCATCAATGTAGGGGCTACTGATGTGCTTCTCTACCCTCGTACCTTTTTAGGTACCTTAGGTGCAGTTAGCGTGGTGAGCCTCCCTGCTGGAGTCACGGAGGTGCCTCCGGGGGTACCCACTACGGCATTTCAGTCTGCGACCACAGCCACTATGGATCCAGTGGAGGCTCTGGACCTGTCCTCGCTCCCGGTTGAGACACAGATCCTAGTAAAAACCCTGCTAAGAAAATTTGCGTCAGTGTTTTCAGTTGACGAGGGGGATTTGGGTTGTACAGATCTGATTATGCATGAGATTCCACTACTGGATGAGGCCCCAGTTAGGCAGCGCTATAGGCGCATACCACCTTCAGAGTACGAGCTGGTGAAAGGGCATATTAATCAGCTTTTGGAAGCTCAGGTGATTACGGAAAGCAGTAGTCCCTATGCTTCCCCTATTGTTCTGGTCCGGAAAAAGGATGGCAGTTTGCGCTTGTGCGTAGACTATAGGCAGTTGAATAGTAAGACCAGAAAGGATGCTTTTCCCCTGCCTCGGATTGAGGAGTCTCTTGATGCCCTTACTGGGGCCCGCTGGTTTTCTACTCTAGATCTGGCTAGTGGCTATAATCAAGTAATGGTGGCAGAGCAGGATCGTCCAAAGACGGCATTCTGTACGCCCTTTGGGCTGTTTGAATTCAATCGTATGCCGTTTGGTTTATGTAATGCTCCGAGCACGTTTCAGCGGTTGATGCAGAGGATGTTTGGTGATCAACAGGGCCAGTCTTTGTTGCTATATCTGGACGATATCGTGGTGTTTTCCTCCACCGTAGAGCAGCATCTGGAGAGGTTGGAGGTAGTGTTGAACCGTCTCCAGCTGGAGGGTCTCAAGGTCAAACTGAGCAAATGTGCTTTCCTTCAGTCTGAGGTACGCTACCTTGGCCATGTGATCTCGAAGGAGGGGGTCTCTACGGATCCAGCCAAGGTAGAAGTAGTGGCTAAGTGGCCGCTTCCCAGTACTGTATCAGGGCTGCGCTCTTTCCTGGGTTTTGCTAGTTACTATAGGCGTTTTGTAGAGGGTTTTGCCAAGTTGGCTGCCCCCCTACATAGGCTGGTTGGAGAGCTTAGTGGCTCAAAGACCAAGGGGAAGGGAGGACAGGGTCTGATTGAGAGCTGGACTGCAGAATGTTGTGATAGCTTTGAAGCTCTTAAGACCAAGCTCACTACCGCGCCGGTGCTTGCTTATGCAGATTTTTCACAGCCATTTATTCTGGAGGTTGACGCCAGTTATGGCGGCCTGGGAGCAGTACTTTCACAGGAACAGGACAATAGGGTTAGACCTATAGCTTTTGCCAGTCGAGGGTTGAGGCCGACTGAGCGTAATATGCAAAACTACAGTTCTATGAAACTGGAGTTTTTGGCATTGAAATGGGCTATGACCGAAAAGTTTCGGGAGTACCTATTGGGGCAGAAGTGTGTTGTCTACACCGATAACAACCCATTGAGTCATTTGTCCACTGCAAAACTTGGAGCGACGGAGCAACGGTGGGCTGCTCAGCTTGCGGTTTTTGACTTCGAGATCAAGTATCGGTCAGGGAAGAGTAATAAAAATGCAGATGCTTTGTCACGTCAGCATCCATCCAGTGTCCAGGGAATGGAAGGTATGGTCCCTGGCACTTTACTCCCTGGGCCCTTACGGTATGCTTTGCAGTCCCATCAGGTTCCAGGGACTCAAGCGGCAATTACAGTCTTGCCAGGGCATTCTCCGGCTGACATCCGTGCTCTTCAGCAAGCTGACCCCATTTTGAAGGAGGTCTTGGTGTTTTGGAGGCGGAAGCAGCGCCCCAACTTTGAGGAGCGGAAACAGCTTTCCCAGCCTGTATTGGTGGTGTTGCGGCAATGGGGTCGGTTGGTGGAGAGGGACGGAATTTTGTATCGGCAGATCTTTCACCCTGATGGGGGAGAGGTTGAATTTCAGCTGCTGCTACCAGCTGCATTGAAGGAGGAGGTCTTGACACAGCTCCATCAGGAGCATGGCCACCAGGGGGTAGAGCGGACCTTGGGGCTTTTGCGTTCACGGTGTTACTGGCCCAGTATGTCTGCAGAGGTGGCTGGTTGGTGTCAGATGTGTGAGAGATGCCAAGTTGCGAAGGACAATCAGCCGGTGGCTCATAGCTACATGGGGCATCTTTTGGCATCAAAGCCTAACGAAATCTTGGCAATAGATTATACCGTATTGGAGCCTGCTTGTAATGGCCTAGAAAATGTTTTGGTGATGACAGACATCTTTAGTAAGTACACCCTGGCCATTCCCACTCGAGATCAACGTGCCTCGACCGTAGCGCAGGTTTTGGTTGCGGAATGGTTTTACAAGTTTGGGGTTCCAGCTCGGATTCATTCCGACCAAGGCCGAAATTTTGAGAGCTTGTTGATCCGCCAGCTTTGTGATCTTTATGGCATTGAACGTTCTCGCACTACCCCATACCACCCGGCGGGGAATGGACAGTGTGAAAGGTTCAATAGGACGCTTCATAATTTACTTCGGGCGCTGCCGGTGTCTCGCAAGCGGGACTGGCATTCCTGTTTGCCGCAGTTAGTGTACTGCTATAATACAACTCCCCATCAGGCCACCGGTGAGTCCCCCTTTTTCTTGATGTTTGGCCAGGAGCCTCGGCTCCCAGTGGATTTTCTGCTTGGTAGAGTTCAGGATCCCGGTAGGGGATGTGTTCATGAGTGGGTCAAGGAACATCAGGCCCGATTACAGGTTGCGGTTGACGGTGCGAGAGAACGGTTAAGGGTGGCTGCAGCCCGTCGGAAAAGGAATTACGATCAGCATGTCCGGGATGTTCCTCTGGCTGAGGGTCAGTGCGTGCTGTTGCGGGAGACCAGTGCCAAGGGTCGGCATAAAATTCAGGATTTGTGGGGTTCGGTAATGTACAAAATCTTACAGGTACCTGATTCTGGCGGCTCCGTGTATACTGTGGCCCCCCTGCATGGTCAGTCTAAGGTAAGGCGAGTTCATCGCAATCTACTGAAGGCAGTGGTTGGAAGGGACCTTCCTACGGGTGTGGTGGTTAGTTTTCCACCACCAATGGACTCGCCACAGTCAGAGGAGGAGGATTCAGTGGCTGGTGATCTGTTGTGTTTAGGGCTGGAAGATCACAGTCCAACTGTGATCTCGTCAGGTCCAGCTTTGGGTTCGGTAGCTACTCCACAGGTGACTCGGATACCGGGTGAGGTGGAGCCTGTTCACGCTTGTCCAGTGGACTCGACCCTAACCAGGCAACCATCCGCTTCCTCAGTGGACCCACTAGTTGGTAATGTAGATCTTGGTGGGGTGGCCCTTCGGCGGACAGTACGATCTACTGCTGGCCGGCATTCTAATATCCATCACTTGCCTAGGTCTTTGGGGGAGGTACACGGGGCTGTGCGCTCTGCAGATACTGCATCTAATGCCATGATTGCTTTGTTTAGGCCCTGGATGTAGTGGGTTCTTTTGTTGGCTTGTGTTATCGTCGGGGCGACGATAAAGAGATGGGGGGTAGACTGTAGCAGGAGAAGGAAACGAGGTGTGTGCCTAATTAAGTTCTGGAGGGAGTGGCCAATCGGAGAGGGCGCTCAGACTATAAGGGTTACCCTGGCACCAATGTTCTAGGCTCCTTGTCGGCGGTCACCTTAATTGCTGGATCTCCTGTTCGTCCGCGGACATCTTACCTTGGTGTGTTCAGCCCGGGTCCCGTGTGTTGTGGCGTGGGGTTGACAGCTGCTTCATCTCGCATGGAACTACTGCTGCTCTGCCTAGCGGCGACTGCGCCCTGCTCTGCCTAGCGGCGACTGCGCCCTGCTCTGCCTAGCGGCGACTGCGCCCTGCTCTGCCTAGCGGCGACGGCGCCCTGCTCTGCCTAGCGGCGACTGCGCCCTGCTCTGCCTAGCGGCGACGGCGCCCTGCTCTGCCTAGCGGCGACGGCGCCCTGCTCTGCCTAGCGGCGACTGTGCCCTGCTCTGCCTAGCGGCGACGGCGCCCTGCTCTGCCTAGCGGCGACTGTGCCCTGCTCTGCCTAGCGGCGACTGTGCCCTG
Source organism: Brienomyrus brachyistius (assembly GCF_023856365.1). Lineage (NCBI taxonomy): Eukaryota > Metazoa > Chordata > Actinopteri > Osteoglossiformes > Mormyridae > Brienomyrus > Brienomyrus brachyistius. Next base: position 10,900,349 of record NC_064535.1, on the reverse strand, counting down.
CTCTGCCTAGCGGCGACTGTGCCCTGCTCTGCCTAGCGGCGACGGCGCCCTGCTCTGCCTAGCGGCGACTGCGCCCTGCTCTGCCTAGCGGCGACGGCGCCCTGCTCTGCCTAGCGGCGACTGTGCCCTGCTCTGCCTAGCGGCGACGGCGCCCTGCTCTGCCTAGCGGCGATTGCGCCCTGCTCTGCCTAGCGGCGATTGCGCCCTGCTCTGCCTAGCGGCGACGGCGCCCTGCTCTGCCTAGCGGCGGCTCAGCTTTACTTTGCCTTATTGCTGCTGTCTAGTGACATTTGCACCTTTTCGCTTTGCGCTTCCGGTTTGTCCATACTCTGTCTAGCCTATAGCAGGCTGAGTCGCAAGCGGGTCCATAGCTGGGGGCAGGGGGGTGTGCGTGCCCATATGAGTGCGAGCGGGGGTTGGAGAGTCTGACTGGTCCCCCGCTTCCTAAGGGTTTGTGTTTTGTTTTGATTGTATTATGTTTGTTTTGTTGATACATTTGTTCTGTTTTAAAGGGGATTTATTTATTTTCTGTATTAATGTAATGGTTTTGTATTTTATTTGTTTCTTTTAGACTGCAGTGTTTTCTTTGGGTTTTGCGTGATTTTGTTTGGTTTGCGGTTACGTCTTGTTTTTCCCTCCTTGCTTGTGCCCGCCCGACTCTGGCTGTTCTAGGTCCCGACGCCCAGCCTTAGATCGGCAGGAAGTGGCTGCTGGTACGCGGCGGTGCTCCAAGCTTACGGTGCTGGGATCGACTGATTACTCTTTTTATGGTTTTATTGTGTAATAAAAGTGTGTGTGTTTGGAACAACGTCTCTCCGCTGTTTCTGGTGAACGGACCAGTGTGCCTTTGCCCGGGGATAGGGCGATTTTAACTTTCTCTGGGTGTAATACCTGGGGTGGCGTAGTCGGACTAACGTGTGGCTATTGGTACCATTGTTTGGTACTATTTGGCAGTATTTCTCTCACCACCACTCGCCACATATAGAATCCTTCATACTCTGAGTGTTGAAACCCCATCTGTTTCTGTGACTCCTAAGGCAGTTTAAGGCCTAAGTGAACCTATGCAATTAGGGCTTGACCCCAAGTGAATGTAATCGCTGACTCTCTGGGGGTCTGCGTACATACTGTGGTGCAAGTGGTCACTTCAGCTAAGAGTATCCCGAGCGGCTGGAAAATTTTACAGCTCATTAGGAAGGGGGAGAACCTGTTGAGCAGAAGGACATTCCCTTTTATGTCACAAACCACTTGTTTGAATCCTAAAATTTTGGTTTACATTCTACAATTGTTAAGGGATAAAGGCAGTGTGGTAATAGACACCTGCATTGTTTCCTTTTCATCAGGAAGTCATTGGTTGTGAGTACATTTTGAGAGTATATTTTTCACTGAGAGTCTTATATGTAAAGAGAAATCAAGGTGGGAAAATACAGAGAAAACAACATTTTGAAGAGCTGCTTTAAGGCTATACTTATTTAAAGAGGAAAACTGTATTTCCTTTTGTATGTTTTTGTGTATGCAAAATCCCAGTGCGTCTGGCTGACAACTCTTTCTGACAGGGATATAGGAACCGGGGGGTTTCCTTTCAAATAACTCAGTTGTGCCCCCCCAGTATCAGACTCTCTCCTTTGCCAATGTATTACCACTCATGCCACTCCTGTCTGAGCTAATATTTACACTCTGCGTACTCTGCAGGAAATCAGGGAATCATCACAACAAATGCGATTATTCAGAACAGCGAAGGGCTCGTATATGTTTATGCTGTACATTTCAAATGGTTTGGGCTGTTGAAAAGTAAGGGTGAAACAAAGGCTGTTATATCATGAGGATGTAGAAATTTTATTTAGGGTAAAGATATAATTTCTACAACTCAGGAACATGTTAAAAATACTTTCATTCCATGCGGACAGAAAACATGTGGTTTAGTTATTTTATCATTTACATATTACTTTCCGGCACTTTGTTTTAAGAGAATGTGTGGTATAATTAAAGCATGGTGCTAATACAATTATACTAATATCTACATTATTTTATTATTAATACCATTTAAAAATGACAATACAGTACTGAGATTTATTATAGTCTTTTCCTGAACAACACCTGGGGCTGTTAGTGAGTAAAAGATGATTTAAAAAAAAAAACCTTAAATGACAATTAAAAATAAAAAGCTTTATCAGACGATATAAGTTCAGAATGTGATAATTGAATGTGTGCGCTTCCACTCAGGTCTGTGTCTCAACATTAGCAAGCTGCAGAGGTATATATGTTTACAAGAATATAATATAAACCACATTTTCTGTCCTAAAAAGTTGATACTTTTTGATTTTACTTAAGAAATATATCATTTGCTTCTTTTTTCTCTCCCGTAACTTTTTGTTGGTTTCTACACATTTTCGTATATATCTCTGCTTTGAGTGTGACCTTTTGTGTGTCTGTACGTCAGTTATTATTAATTTAATTCTATGTCAAACATACTGCAAACTAGACTCATAACAATGGACTTATGATGCATAATAGGCTCCACAGCCTTCCAATAAATATAGAACATTATTAGTAATATCTTCGCTATAAACTTTTATTGTTATTGTTATATTAGTGACAGAGCGCCATGTGCATTGCTAAGAACCAACACCCTAAAAAGGGTTAACAGCTAGCCAATGGACAGCTACAATTTCCACTCAATCATAGTCAATTAAAGATGCAAAAATCCATAATGAGAGGTGGCTGGGGGCTTGTCTGAAAAGCTGGCTTTGCCTCTAGAGTATAGTACAATAAGCATACACAGAAAGCTCACTGATGTCTGTGTCCTCAGTCTCCAGTGCCTGCAAGGCTGACAGGTCCTACCTCTGCTCTTCTGTCAAACACCTGTAACATAAGGCGAAGCTCTGAAGTTAGAACCTAGTGTTAGACCCTAAAATCTGTCTTTGTTAACGAATATATTTCACTAATTTCCCACTTTTATGCACATTCATGTCCTGATCTATTCTGACAGTTTTGCAGAGATATAAGACCTCAGATACCCAACATACTAACCTAGAACTACTTCTTCAATTAACAGATCAGTTTTGTGGTTGTAGCGACAGAAACACTGCAGTAGTAAGGTACATGGTTACATACCACAAGTGTACTACGCCCTGACTAATGCCTCACGAGAATTAATCTTAGAAAGTCCTGACATGACAACATGAGCGGCCCATCTATACACGTGAAACACATGTGTCTGGTCTATAGAAAAGGCATATTACCAATCATGGGCAATAAGGTAGTTTTATGTAAGTTTTCAAGGATTCAGGATTTATGGGTTTTATTCATCACATTCAAGTTATACAGTTAGACCATAACCTAGAGTGAAATGTACAGTAGGGTGACCAACTCAGTGAAAGCAAAAAAGACATTTAAAAAGACATTAAAAGTAATAATATAATAGTTATACTATTTAGTTATAATGTAAAGTGGTACATGATCTCTTTTTTAATATGACATGAATTAATCTGATCTTTTCAGTGAAACACTAAAAACATTTTTATAATAAGCTTCCCATTAACCCCATAAACAGTATTGTACTGATCCTTGTCATGCTAGGATAATGAAGCTCATGTCTGATATCAGCTGCATCCCATTTCGCATTATTGTCCTCCATTGTAATTATCACGTCTTGTTGTATTTACTTTTTGGGGAGAGTTATGTATGCACTTGGAGATCCACCCCTCTGTGTATAGTGGTAGATATGATCTGTGTGATCAGCAGTAAGGCTCACTATAAACACACGGTCAAATATCTTATGTCCTGTCGTGAGTCAGAATGTTCACCTCCTGCTTCACTCACTCTTCCCCCCGCACATCTGATATCTCTAAGAGCACTTATGTTAGTTCTCTTGCACATTGCTTTCCTTTTTGCAGCCCTAGAAGGGCCATCCTCACTTCTTTGTGCTATCGAGAGGATTTTCTTTGCCATGCTAGTTTATGAACTTGAAAAACCCACTTGAAAAACCATAAAATCCTCACTGAGTGCCTCCCAAGCATTTTTACAGTGACTTATAATTATTAGTGGCTCCTTCATATGAACAGCTCCTTGTTATAAACAGTTGGCTCTCTCATAAGATCTAAACCAAGTAGCAAACACCAAATTTCTCACAGTCATCTGAGAAGATGAGTAACTGCTTTATCAAATTTTATCATACCAATTTTGCACACCCAAGGAGTATGTGGTCACTAAGTAGGTGGCACTGCACCTTCGGGGAAATAGGTTTGATTCCTTCCCTTGCTCTCTATGTGCGGATTGTGTAGGTTCTCTCCTTGTTTTCCTTGATTAAAAAAATGCCCTTCAAAATGTCCCATATTAGGTTCAACAATCCAATAATTGTTATGCGTGCCACAAGAAATTTACATGACAATAAAGTACTATGTTTCGTGTTAGCTGCTGGGACATGAATAATTTCAAATCTGTGTTTGAGAAATATTGGGCTATTTTCTGAAGGACTTTCTGTGATCGTACTAGAGTGAACTTTTTAGAATGTTGTGTTCTGTCTGTGAGAGAGAGACAGGCAGACAACGGACAAGACACAGACCATGTATGAATGCCATTAACGAGCACCAAATGAGCATTTTTTTCCAGTTTAATTTTGTCCGATGAAATATTTGGCAAAAGAACACCAAACACTTTATATGTTAAAACAAGGTAGCAAACAAGGTCTGCCTAGCAACTGGTTTTATTAACATGTAAAAAGCATGCTAGGCTGACAAGGTTAAGAAGTGTGCATGTGTGAAATGGAATCTAAGATCCACTGACTAATTAGCTACAATGTAGAAAATAGTCAATAAACGAAGCGTCTGAACTTATTCAATACAATTTTTCGGACATTGTCTCGTTTCACAACGAGAACACACCCAAAGTCATATTGATGAGCATATCTTATTGTATGCTATTAATCTGAAAGTCTCCCGTTCAGTAAAAAAAATGAATAAAATGACACAAAACATTGATTTGGGAACGACTGGGGAAACCGCAAACACTGAACTTGACAGATGACTCGCGCGCTCCGTTTCCGCGGTAACCGAGGGAGGAGCGTGAACTTTCACCTTTGACAGCAGGAAAAAAAAAACAAGATGGAGGCGTCAGGAAATCACCACCGGGTGACTGGAACGCGAGTAATTTAAAGAACCATCCTTATTGAATTTGGTGTATAGGAATGTCTGGCACGGGAAGACGGTATTAATAGATTTTTTATTTTATTTTTATTTTTTTGTTAGTCCCGGATGTTTTGGAGGTATTGTTATATATACATACGAGTCATCATCTCGGGAGATGCTAGATATCTCGCTACTTTTACACCGGTATCAAATTTAGTGATGACCGACAGTACCCTGTGAGTCCTTGTCGTATTTCATAGCTTATTTTATTTATATGTGTCTAAAATTCCAGAACTTGTATTTTCGTTGTGTTAATTTTAGGTGGCCTCCCCGACCAGATGGCTGCGTCATGAAGTTGACTGTTTTCACATGAGACACACCTTGGATGTGACAATGTTTTTTAAACATTATAAGTGTCTTCTTGTCGTACGTTGTTCTATTATTTAACTTGTACGACCACATCTGAAAGTTATTTTCTTTAGTCTTGTGTTTAAACCTTTGTTAAATTTTGCATTTCTTAAAAACACCTCGCTACATTAGCCAAAATTTTTCTGTCAGTATTTGTCTCTAATTAAATACATACATATATATAATATGAAAATAGGGAAAATGACTCTTGCCAAAGAGTCTCAGAAATGGTTTCCAAGTCATGTCCAAGTCACAGTTATTCAGGCAAAAGACCTACAAGCCAAGGGCAGAAATGGTACCAATGATGCATATACCATTATTCAACTTGGGAAGGAGAAGTACTGTACATCTGTTTCAGAGAAAACACTGAATCCGGTTTGGAGAGAAGAAGCTTCTTTTGAGCTCCCTGGTCAACTTCTTGAGGAAAACCCTGAAATACATGAACTTACTCTGATAGCAATGCACAGATCATTGGTGGGTATTGATAAATTTCTGGGTCTGAAGACCATTAACCTCAATGAAATCTTTGTCAGCAAGGAGAGACGGAAAACCGAGTAAGTAAACAACTGGTGTTTTCTTTATCTATAGATCATGCATGCCGGAAAGGCTGAGATTTCAAATGTTGCATACTTATAATAATTCTTATTTCTGCATGCATGAGCAAAATGTAGAAAGACCTTAAACTGGTTAGTAATTTTAGTGGTTTTTAAGATAGGCTTCAGTATTAAATGTGTGGTGTTTTGGGTTTTAGTGGCTTTTTGCTCATTTAAATTTTATAACTTACTAATAAACATTGGTGTTTTGACCAACTATTTGCCTTATTGATTTTTTTTTACTTGATTAGTAGTTTAAAAATAAGTAGTAGAAAATTAGGTAAAGTTGTGTATCAGTGTTTTTGTTTGTTTGTTAGTCCAACAATAGACACATATGTAGATCACTCCAACTGTTTACAAAATATCTTTGAGATATCCAAAATTCATCACTGTTTGCAAAATTATTTTGTGTTTGTTGTGTTATTTGCAAAAATTAGGTATTTGTTTTCTAATTATTTTTTTCTTGTCAGACACCATTATGGGCTGTTAAAGCTGAGAATTCAGTCTGTACTACTCAGAAAATAATGCTATCAGTTCCAGTATGAAGCTTTCAGAGACATGGGACAGCACATGAAAAGGGCACAAGTTAAATTCAGTTCTCAGTAACGTGTACTTCTTCAGCAGCGTTTCTCAATTGTCTTAAAAGTGCATTTATTTGCTTTGCACTTTTGTTTAACATGAAATACAGCTGAGGCCGATAAACAAATGGCTGCCAAGGAGCCTACCTCAGTGCTAGAGCTGCTAGGCTGCACTTCCAATGATGGACCAGGATCAAGTGCAAAAATTAGTCTTACAAACTAATGCGATAAGATGAGAAATTTAAACAATGTGATGTAACAAATAATATATTCAAACTACTCCTGTGAAATACTGTACATTCACGACGGGGTATTTATGTATTCAAAGCCATATAGTTAGTGAATTTATGCCACATATTAAAATTTTTAAGTGTAATAATACAGTGAAAATTGTGTTTATTTCCGAAGGGGTACATTATGTGAAAGACAGCCGATACACTAATTTGTCTTAGGACCAGAATGCAGCCATCCATTTTGTAGAAAAGACGGGCAGTTTCCATCGAGTATAGTTTTGGTTGAAGCACCAATGGCTGTTTCTATGTATCTTTCACTTACCCTGTTCATTAAATTCTTTTATATATATTTAGTCGAAATTATACAACAAGAAATTGTCTTATTTTTACTCTTGCTCCTTTATACCAGCTGTAATGAGCTTAGTTTGACATGCCAAGGGATTTGGTTGGATATGGTTGTTCTGTGGGTAACAGCTGTATTTAGGCGTACTCAGTTCTGCGATCTTTGAGAGTTGTATCATTTGTTTGTTGTATGTAGTTCACCCATAATATAAGACAAATTATATAGTTTCTTCACTGTTTTAGTCCCCTCTGCCATTTGTTTTGCCTACCAGTGCTTTAGCTGCCATATTTCCCAATCTGGGCTTCCACTGTTTATTTTCCATGTATTAAATTGTGTGTATTAATGTAAGATATATAAACTTTATAAACTTTATAAACTTGAAATAGTTGCAATTACAATCTATTGCTGAGTGTTTTGTGCACTAGTTGACTAGATATACTAGGTTTTTAAGAAGCTGCATGTTGATTTACTTTAATTAAAATACGTCAATTATCACCAATGTTTTTTTTCTCATAATGAAGCTGCTTTTGTAAAATGTTTGAGTCCAGTCAAATGCACCAGTTACTGAAAAATGAAAACTGATAGTTTGCTTAGGAATAAATATTTTGAGACATTGACTGACTCAGGGTTACCTGCATAAAAATAACAAGATTTATTATGTGTACTAGAAAATGAGCTGTTCATGAAAAATCATTTAAGGATGGATCTCAAGAGGCTGACACGCAATGTGTGTGTAACTTAAAGACGCAATCATTATGTTACTCCTTTCAAATCCAATAGCAAATTGGAAACCAGACTGAAGTTTTAAATAAATTTCAAGGAACTAAAAAAATCAATCCATTCAGTCCTTTAGTCTTGTTTGCTGTTAAATTACTTGGATTGATACATGTTTGTCTCTCTAACCACACATGACTGCTTCTCATGAGCCATATTATATTTTGTGTGTGCCAGTGAGCTGTAGGATTATGTCCACACCAGAAACACTAGAGATTAAAATAAAACTTAGATAACTTTAACTGCCTGAGGTGTATGACAAAACAGCCAAACGGAAACTTTAAAAAGTCCACAATATCTGTCAGTTTTCTTAGTCGATGGACAAGCAAACCAAAAGCAGTCATGCATAATGGCCAAGTTGTGCTTTTAATGCAGTGTAATGCATAAGCCTTCTCTTCTCTTGTTCGCCGTTCAGAGGTTTTCACAGACAAATGAAATACGTTATTGTTATTTGAATGTGCTTAAGCTGGGTAATATTCCTTTGTGGTTAAAAAATGTTCAGTCTAGGAGCAGATAGAAATGTTTTTTTTTCTGAATAGTTGGTAACCTGTAACCACATGCAGTTTGTTTTACTGATTGCAGAACTTTAGCTCAAGAGTTTCCAGAGTGATGGTGACTTTCACGGACATTGTTTGGCATGACGAAGGTCGTTGGTTGGCATTGATCTGTTGCTAACAGCTGTGTGGGCTTTATAGAGGCCATATTTGTTAGTTGTATTGTTTCTTGATGGTCATAGTTTAAAGATGTACATCGGAAATTTCTTTTACCATGAAATTTACCCATCTAACAGTACAAAGGGGAATGCTTGGCTTGCAAATCTTTTTAATTCTTTGCTTGGGATTGGTCAATGCGGTATTGAGTTTTACAGTGTTGAAAGATTGTGGTGTTAAAATTCTAAACAGAATTGTAGTATCTCATCTTGGCTGTCCCCTGCCTTGTGCCCAGTGTTCACCGTGACCCAGTACTGGATAAGCAGTTTATGATCTAATAGAAAAGGATGTATGGATGGATAGATATTAGCAGAATTTGCCTATGTGTTCCGCTGGGTGGTGACATGAGTTATATGAAACATGTATTAATTACAGCTTCCTTAAGAAATTATTGGAATACCTGCGGGAAAAAATGTTGAAAAATTAATGGACTATACAAAAAAACGAACGTCATATTATATAGATATATTATCCCCTCAAAGGGTTGTGGAAGATGGATGGATATTCAAAAGGTTCGCATAGTATAAAAAAGGCTCTTGTAAATTCATATAAATTAATAGCTGTAGTAGATTTTATTTAATAAAAATGTAGACAACTTGTACATTTGCACAAGTAACTCGCACAAGGACAAATGTAATATGAGGCCTATTAATCCCAGAGTACATCTTGGGTGACCATATATCCAAATGTTCGTGGAAGGGGTGGTGAAATCTCTACCATGCATTCGCAGTGGAGTTAATTGCTTATGTACTGTAAAATGTTAATCGCTGGGTGTTTCTCACAAGCTTTGGACATAACAGATATTTCCCCTTTTTTACCACTCGTAATTATTCATCATATATCAGTTCTGTATGTTGCTTGCTGCTGATCTCATCCAAAAATAACCGCCTTTCTCCTTCCAGTGCTGCTTACAAGTGCAGTTTTCATGATAATCATAATTCACGGTAATCTCATTAGTAAGGCTTTGCTTTCATTTCTTGATTTGATTTAGTCAGACTTATGTCTTATGTTGTGTATGTGCCTAATCAAACGAGAGAAGTGTTACTTGGCCAAATCCTGAAGATTTTCTACACTGTCACAATTATTTTCAAGCACGGTCATCCTTGTTTTCATATTCTCAAGCCCAATGGACATCCTTTATAATGCATAATATTATCTTCGGCTTTTTATCAATTACCTTGTGACTCCATTAGTTTTTTAGAATATTCTGATTTTAAAGTAAAATAAGGGAATATTTTGACTGGAGGAAAAGCTGCTTAATTGATCGGTTTCACTAAAAATGTCTAATTTTATAATAATTTGTCTAAGACTGATAAGGTTCCCACAACTGAATAACTGTACCAACACTTAAAGCACAGCATATTTTATATGGTAACCCTGCTCTTTGTTACTGAGTCGGGCACTCAATGCCCTCAGTGGCCACTTTGTGTTTGATTGGTAAGGTCAAATGCCACAATCACTGAGGAACTTGCACAAAATACAAACTTCATACCTTCCCAGAACACTAACAAAAATGTGCTGACATTTATGTAAATATATTAAGTGTTTGAGGATCAACAAATTCCCTCTTTGTTCAACCGGCAGGAATTTTAAGTAAGCACATCATCACATCCAAGCTCTCCTTGAAAGTTTGTGGAACAAAAAAAGGAAATGATAACAGGACAACATGCCTAATAATTATTGCTAATACACCCACTGACTTACCTGAGGACAAAGGTCCCTTTGTAGAATAATATAATCATTCTCACTATCCAGTTTACACAGAGGGAAACTGCTATTGCATTAGTGAGTTGCCATATAAATTGTTGTACAAGCATGATTAAAAGTTTAGAATCTTTTCCCAGTTGAGAAACTGTTCATTTGTCCTCTATACCCTATTTTGAACACTTGTTTATATGTCCTAATTTATGTTTATTTCGCTATACTTTGTTCATATGCTCTACTTTCTTACCCTGCTAATTAAATTAAACTAGCCTTTCACTGGAAATCTGGAATAATGGCATTTCTTTCATCTGCCTTGCCATGCATCTGAACCGTCTCCTATTAGCCCCAGAGAGGTAATAAATAACAATAAAATCAATAGAAAATAAATGTCATACTAGTGTAAGTATTTGGCGTTGTCATTTTAATTTATAGATCAGTAATTATCATTAGCTGAATTAACTTCGTCTTGACTTCCGGAAATATTTTACCTGCTTTGATGAGCTTTGATTGGTTTTTTTCTCTTCCTTGAGAAATATTTTGGCAAACCCATTTTCTTAGGCAAAGGTGAATAATGATGTAGTATAATACAACTTATCAACAAGACTCTTCCTCCAAAGCAATTGTATTGTACTAATTGCATTGAAAAAATTACGTCTAGTAACATTTTCAAAATTTCAAACAGAACTGTACTTTAAAAAAAACCGTAGACTAGTTCCTTGCTGAAGCAAATGTTAAAATGACATTTTACTGTCTTATTACAATGTTGCTGTTTGACAAAGACATGAATATGATCAACCCATTTGCAATAGCATATGCTATTATTCAATTAAATTTTATTGGTATAGCTCATTTTCACATTACATTGTCTCAAAGCACTTTACTTTATCCCTGCATAAAGCCCCCAGTGAGCAAGCCAGAGGAGACAGTGGAAAAGAAAAACTCCCTATAAGGAAGAAACGTTGGAAGGAAACAGACTCAAAGGGGAAGTCCATACTCCAGGGCCCGGAAGCGGAAATAAAATTAACAAGATTGGCAAAATTCACAGGCAGAAGGGCGGGCAGGCAGGAGAGATGTCACAGGAAGAAGGACCGGCAGGCAGGAGAGACGTCACAGGCAGGAGGGCGGGCAGGCAGGAGAGACGTCACAGGCAGAGGGGCGGGCAGGCAGGAGAGACGTCACAGGCAGAGGGGCGGGCAGGCAGGAGAGATGTCACAGGAAGAAAGACCGGCAGGCAGGAGAGACATCACAGGCAGAGGGGCGGGCAGGCAGGAGAGACGTCACAGGCAGAGGGGCGGGCAGGCAGGAGAGACGTCACAGGCAGAGGGGCGGGCAGGCAGGAGAGACGTCACAGGAAGAAAGACCGGCAGACAGGAGAGACGTCACAGGGAGGAGGGCGGGCAGGCAGGAGAGACGTCACAGGAAGAAAGACCGGCAGGCTGGAAGGACGTCACAGGCAGGAGGGCGGGCAGGTTGGAAGGACGTCACAGGCAAGAGGGACGTCACAGGCAAGAGGGTTGACAAGCCAGGAGGAAGTAGAAGAAATGACTACATTTAATTAATAACTGATGCATATTAAGACAATTTCAAAAGTGACCATATAGTATGCAAAACCTACAAAATCTACAGCACAAAACAATAGTGTAACGGACCCTCAGTGAATTATAGGCAAAAGGTATAGTACATAAATTCCAATAGCTGCCAAAAAATGGTAATCAACACACTAAACAACCATTCCACAGACGTATTCAAAACCTTAAAAAAGTCTTCTGGAAAGGCACAACTGGGAATGTTTTTACCAAATAGTCCAAAATGGAGATGATGATTATGATTATGTTGATGAGGAGAACGTCATCTGTCAGGTGTGAAGCTGCAGTTGTGGGTTCCAGCCAATGACTACAAACAATTGAAATACAAAAGCAAACAAGATACATGGAGTGGAAACCATTCTCCCATGCAATGGACTCTCTTCAAGAAACCTCCCTCTTTCCCTGCTTCAGCCCCTTGCTTTTTAAACCTGAGCACTTTTCCAGGTTATAAAAAGCTAATGGCAGTGTATTACACCCCTGGGTTCAAGTAGCACATCCATGGGTGGCCTGAGGTATGTTTAGCTCATCTGAGGTGTCACACAGAACTCTGGGCAGTTGAATAATGTTGCGGGGGGGGGGGGGGGGGACATGCTGCTAGAACATCAAATAGGCCAGTCAGTTATCAACCTACCAATTATGAACAGAGGTGTTTATAGCAATGTAATAGTTAGTATACCTTGTCCTACAACGTTACATAGATCATATGCCAAGAATCCAACAGTGTGAAGAGTCACAGGTAGATCTAGATGTGCTGTATTAAGAGGTATGGTTGCTGGAAATTAATTCTAAAAAGAATCTGGGCTTTCATTTAAATAGTCTTTCTGGTAAGTGATGAATTTTAATATGTAACCAGAATATCCAGTCTATGAGTTTAGAAGAAATCTTGATGTAATTAAAAACGTCTTCTGCCTCATTGACCTGTGTTAAGACCACTCCCAACCTCACTTCATTGGCGTCATTGTGGATAGCCGGCAGGATGAATAGGTCTTGATGTCCCAGTTCAGGAACCATCTTTAAATTGGTGAAATCCTCTGCCCATTTCCACTGTACCCTCTTATGCTAATGGCCCACCATCTTAAGAAATCATTGAAGTTCTTTTGCATTTCCACCTCACCCACCCCCCCCCCACCCCCAGGTTTTGCACACATCCAAAGGTATTCAGCTGGTGAACTGCCTTCTGCAGTCAAATGAGAAGTGCATGATGTTCCTCAACTGTTTAAAATCTCTTTGATATGTCAGCAATTCTGGCAGCTTTTCCATTCCTGGGAGGGAACAACTGCAACCCTCTTGGTGAAGTTTCATTTTGATAATGAATACAAAAGTCGGGTTTTTCCGCATTGGCATCCTGGAAGAGGATCCATCGGATCTAAGCGTTTGGTCTGGTTTTGTAATCTCTGTGGGGGTGGGAATGTCCATCTGGACAACTGTTAGGGTGGTTGTATTTTTGGCATGCAGGGTACTCCTGTACTGTACATACACCCAAGCATCTTGCCATAAACTGAGTCACTCAGCTACATCCAAGACACAGAGCACAGTTTTCAGCCTCTCCAGGTGACCTTCTAATGGATCATCATGGTAATCATGTTGCACATCTGCTTTACAGAGCTGATATAGGTAACCCATGCTTTTTATGACCTTTGGGCAGTAGATTTTTTCTATATTTTCTATATGAAAATCCCCCAACCACATCTCACTGTTGCCAGTGTGTGCCAGGCTTGACACGTTTTGATTTCCCAGTGCAGGAGCTTGAGTTTGAGCCTTTTTTAAGTTACTAAAACTTATCTGACAGTCCTCCATCCATTCCCATTGTAGCCCCTTCCCATACAATTGGTATGTGAAAGTTGCCACATTAGAAAAGTGGGAAGAATTTCTATTGACCATTCCAAAAAATCTCTTAATGTCCTACACCTTCCTTAGAGTAGGACACACTTGGATAGTGAGATCCATGGTCACTCTACCTTCTGTACATACTATGTAACTTTCAATGCATCAGCAAACCAAGACATTTTGAGACATGTTTCCAAAATGTCCAATGCTTCCAAATTTGCAGGAACAGTTTGGGGAAGGCCCTTTTCTGTTCCCGCCTGACTGTGCCCCAGTGCATAAAGCAAGGTCCGTAATGACAAGGTTGGGTGAGTTTAGTGTGGAAGAACTTGACTGGTCTGCACAGAGCCGTGATCTCAACTGCATTGAACACCTTTGGGATGAACTAGAATAGAGATTGTGAGCCGGGTCTTCACATCAGTGCCTGACCTCACAAATGCTCTTCTGAATGAATTTCCCACAGACACACTCCAAAATATTGTGGAAATGCTTCCCAGAAGAGTGGCAGCTGTTGTAGTTGCAAAGGGGGGAACAACCCCATATTGATGATTATGGATTTAGATGAGATCCACTACCTTTGTGTGAACTTAATCGTGTTTTCAGAGCTGTACTTTGCAGTAACTTTTGAGTCAACAAAGTGAACAGATGTGGACTGAACATCCAGTTTTGGGGGGCGCTGGTGTTCAGCAGGGTACTGCCAGTGATGTTGTTGCCCATGCACAACTCTGGGGGGCACCAGTGCACAGCATGGTAGTGCCAGATATATTGCTGTCAACGTCTCAATTCGTTTATGACAGGACAACTGAAGAGTCATGAGAAGTTGGGTTTGAAGTTTTCATGTGTCTGGTAGCACTTCGTGATCAGAGGTGTAAGTGTGACAGGGCAATAGTCATTGAGTCAGGAGACCAGTGACTTCTTTGGTACAGGTATGATGGTGCTAGCATTTGGGAATTGCCAGCCGGCTTAGGGAAATGTTGAAAACTTCTGTGAGGGCATTAGCTAGCTGGTTTGCACCTGCCCAGGTATGTTGTCCTGTACAGCAGCCTTGCATGGCTTTACTTCTGAGCTCCCCTTACATCAGATATGGACAAATTGAGTACCTTCTCCTTAGTAAACCACCTCCCCGAGTCTTACTGGACGCCGAAAAATGTATGTCCACACAGATGGTGGTCAGTCCATTTACCCGAATGGGTGTAGTAGAGGTGTTGTGCAGGTGGTTTTGTGGTCTCTTAGCCTGATGCAACAAGCTGAGGTGATGTAGGTTCTTCATCGGTACCATAAGCTGGTAAGGTGTGCATTAGTAAGTTGTTATGAAAAATTCTTATGCAATATAGATAAGAACAGCTTCCTCTTATTGTCCAAACACTTGAAATTGGGCTAATTGGTGTTCCTGAATTGTCCATTGTGTGTCTGTCAGTGTTGGTGTATGTTCCTTGAGATGGACTGGCATCCCATCCAAGGCGTACTCCAGCCATATGTCCTGTGCTGCCTTGGATGATCTCCAGGCTCCTTGTGACCCTGACCAGGAAAAGTAGTTGGACGTTGGCTTTTTCTGGTTTGTAGTTAAACGTTAAAGAAAGGAGATCTAACAGAGTGTGTAAGGTGCTGTCAAATTTCCACTTTTATTACATGCCAATAGCTGATCACCACTGGCTGATGAGATCACACTTAATAGGAAATGAATTTTAATACACAAAGAAATTTAAAGAGCAGAGTGAAGTGTTAAGAAAATAAATGTATGTCAGCTAACTGTAGTGTTGACTGTAAAGAAAAAAAGCTTTTGTCCCCTTGGAACAGCCTGTCACTTGGAAGAGCTGTGTTGAAGGACCTTGAAAAAAATATACAGAAGTACTCTTGTATCTGAAAGTACAAAGATCAGAATTGTTCATAACATGGTATTTTCAAAAACACTTCACAGAGGTAAAGAACAAAAGAAGAAAAAGGGACATTCGTCAGTGTCTTTGGAATTTTAAGACTTTTAAGAATACTGTAGGCAGACAACAAACAACTGTAATCTTGATCAGCTATCCTGTTTTGATAATTGAGGAGACTGCACTGGAAAAAAGCTTAAGGCTTAGAAAAGTTGAAGGCAGAAGAGAATAGCTGTACTTTAGTCATTCATCCCCATGGGGAAATTAGGTGTTTTTCACAGACCTCACCCTGCCTGAGAAACACAGAAACATACAGCACTCTGCAAAAGTCTTAGGCACTCAAAAGAAATGTTTAACGCTATTTATCTGGGTAGTAAGTGCACAAAAAAATATAATTTAACATAAGGACATATGAAAATTACGAGTAACACAATAAAAACTGGTAAAAAGGTCTTCTGTTCTCCAAAAAGTTACTTATATGTACTTGGATTCTTAGATGAACACCACTCCCGTTCCCAAACCTCTCTTCAGTGGCACCCGAACCATTCTATGTCTTTATTAAATTTCACCACCAGCTCGCTTAATTAATTAACTTAATTAGTTAAAAAAGTGAGCGAGATGTTGAATATGAGGTGGGCTAGTGGTCAGGTCAAAAAGTACACGGGTGTGTTGTATGGTTGCTGGAAATAACAGGGTTATTTTAGCAGAGGTTTTGAAATGGCAAAGCTGACACACTTTACTAGGCGTAACAGCATATTTTTACACCAACATGACAGTTATTTAAACATTATTTTTTTTTGGGCTGCCTAAGACTTTTGCACAGTACTGTATGTACAGTATATACAGATGAGAACCGGTTTTGGGGTAAGAGTATAGGATCAGTCAGCATCTAGTATCCCTGGAATGTGTTGAGGGCCATGCACATGGACCTAGTGGTGATGTGTTTAATCTACTGGCTGGAAATGTGAACCTGTAACCTTCTGCATGGGAATTTCTTTAAAGATGCCATCTCTTCGGTCACCAGGAGTCAACATCAACTTAATGGCACCTAACAGTAAATCCCCTTAGTTATAAAAGCATAGAAACCCATTTAAAATGACTGAAACTTATATATCATTCCCAATTGTGAAGTAGGGCAGCTTTAACTAGCAGTTTCTGTCACTGTTCTATGTAGTTGTGTATATACTGTACTGAGCAAAAGAGTTAGGCAGAGAAGATAAATAAAAGCTACTGAGAGGTATGTGTATATTTGCTCAGAAAAAAAATATCAGAATTTAACATCATAGCACAATAGAACAGAACAATAACATAATAATAACTAACAAGGCTTTCTTGAGTCCTCCAAATAGTTACTGATGTTACACGGCTAGATAAATATCACTTCAGTTCCCAAAACCCTCCTTTGGGGCACTCCAGCTATTCAATATATTTGTAAAATTGAACCACCAGCTCTCCTATTTGACTTAATTAGTTAAACAGCTCAATGACTTATTGATTAACCAAACATGCTGGGATAATGGTCAAGTAAAATAATATATTTTTGTATTGGATGGTTGCTGCAAATGCTGGGATGATTTTAAGAGATGTTTTGTAATGGTTAAGCTAACACACTTTGACAGACGTGACACCAACATGATGATTATTGAAACATAATTTTCTTTGACTTTTGCACAGTACAGTATATCCAATAGATATGTGTGTATGCATGCATACATAGGCATCATATGCAGAATATGTATTTTGGCTGATCTTCTGATTCTGCAGGGCTCCTATTCATTTATGTATCGATTCAGTATGTAAACAAGTGGTGTAAACACATTTTTGGATTTTAAATCCCTGTTTCAGCTAAGTGTGAAATCGGAATCTTTGTATAATAGAGGATTACGAAGTTGGAATGATGAATAAGTGTAGCAATGATTTTAAACATTTTAATAACCATTTTCATCTGTCATTATTATTACTATCATTGTTATTTATTACTATTTTTTTATTGTTTCTTAAATTTAATAGTCCCAAATAATTTATTCAAACAATTAAAAAAAATATATATTAATGAAATATATAAGATTCATCCTTTATGTCTTTTTTTCCCAACTATGCATATAAGTTGGTTTAGCTTGGAGTCCAGGCCAGGCAAGAAATGGAAGAATCGAGGACAAATTCAGATCAGCATCCAATTTGTGAGGAATAACTTGACTGCCAGCATGTTTGACCTCTCAATGAAAGAAAAGACTCGCTCGCCTTTTTCTAAATTCAAGGACAAAATGAAGGGCCGTAAGCACGATGGACTCTTTTCTGACGCTTCTTCTGCTATTATATCACGCTCATCCTTCTGTGAGGTGGGGTCCCATTCCAGTACTGGGAACCATCAGCTGAAACCCAAGAAAAAGCGTTCCCAGTTGCTTGGCCCACAGAAGCTCTCTGCTGCCCACTCTATGTCTGACCTAATGCATTTCCAACCTAAGGTGGACCCCACGAAAAAAACAGAAAACAGAGGTAAGTTATCGGGTTTGAAGCGATCCTGATTGGAGAAATCTGACAATTTTTATTATTCTGTACAATCCTAGGGGTACTACATCCAAAAGTAAAACTTTAGATTCAGTGGGCAACAGAATCTAAAGAGAATTTGTTGCAGCAATAATTTTACAGTGCAGAACAAGTATCCACTGAAATAGAACCTTCTCAGACTCTGTTTACTTATTTGTTTGACATTTGTTTGCCTACAAAGGGGATAAATATGTGGGAGATGTTCATTGACAATACTGAGACAGAGATCTTCTGACAAAATCACTACTACCATTTTCTCCCTGTTCTTCCTGTAGTCCAAATGTATACAGTTCGATGAATTGGTGTCTCCTAATTGCCCTTATTAAGTTAGGTACCTCCTGAGGTTTTCCCCTGCCTTGCACCCTGTACTTCCTGTGTTAAGTACCAAGAATGTCTCACCACATCAAAGTATGGATAGG
Organism: Brienomyrus brachyistius; assembly: GCF_023856365.1. Classification (NCBI taxonomy): domain Eukaryota; kingdom Metazoa; phylum Chordata; class Actinopteri; order Osteoglossiformes; family Mormyridae; genus Brienomyrus; species Brienomyrus brachyistius. Next base: position 10,881,636 of record NC_064535.1, on the reverse strand, counting down.
CAGTATGGGAAGTGGTTTGATGGAAATTTGCTAAAGACTGCTAAAGATTAATGAAAAACATACATTCTATTTTATGTTTGAAAATGTTGCATCTTCTCTCGACTGACTATAACTCATCATGATTTGTTCATGATTTGTACTTCAGTAATATAACCGAGTTATTACTAAGAATTTAGGCCCGCACAGATAGTGTTACAGTGTATATATACGTTTCAATGTCCATATAAAACATTTCGCTGAGTGCCAAAGTGACAGAAGAGTATGTAAAGCAACAATTATCTGAGAAGTTGGTAATACACAGTTATTGTGCTCTAGTTAACCAAAATAGAGGTAGAAGATCCAAAATTATGACCACCTTCAAGGCTTTTCAATGTCTTGGCCAAGAACTGCGTAAAAAGGTAAGTCAGTGCATTGCAACAAAATAATGGTGGACAACATGTAAATATACGTCTACCGTCTGCAATAAACTGGTATTTGATCTAAGGTAAACTCATTACCCAAATGGTTTGTCTGGATAAGAATGAAATATCTTTCATCTCTTTTCAGGGGCACCAGACACTAATCAGGTGATCTTTTTCAGTCTGGCTTTATGTTTAGTTTACGTAAATTGCCCTGGATGTTTGTGAAGAAAACTTTTCATGAGTCGAAATAAAAAAAAAAATTGGGAATATGGATAAAGTTGAAATACATGCAAAGTGAGCAAAATTTGTATTGAGGAAGGGGCAAAAAAATTCAACTTTTACTGTACAAAATTCATGCGGACATAACCCACACAGAGTCAGAGGCCTGTCTACAGAGCCTTTGTTGTATTATGGTTATGTATGGATAGGATACATTGATGTTCAGTGTCACTACATAGCAGCACATTCTAAGTGTACAAAACATTGTAGATGCTAATGGTATCTTACTTGTATTGCACTTATACCTGCAGAACAGCCTCAATTTGTCAAGGCATGAACGGAACAAGGTATTAAAAGTGTTACGCAGATTCATGTTGATTTCAATGCATCTCATACTTTAAGCATCTTCAAGCTGAGGTCAGCTCTGCAAAAGTTCCTCCCATCTCTTCCCACAGATGTTTAACTGGATTGAGAACTAGAGTCCGGGCAGATTGCTGTTTTAAGCAAACTTAATTTTTATGCTTGCTGGACTATTTCCTGGAAATCTTAACCTTGTTGCGTGACATCACTTGAATATAAAAAATCCATTTGCGGATTGGTACACCGGCGACATGCTGCAGTGGATTAGAAAGGATGCTCAGATGTCCTGTTGCCCTCAAACATTACTCCAGTCAAATCAAAGAGTCTAATACGTATCATGAAATGTTATTGGCTGCCAGAGGTGGCAATTTCAGGTCCAGAAAGTAAAAATCCAGACCATGATTTACTTTCAACCAACCAATTGAGCATATAGAGTCACAATCACAAAGTACTCATCTAGTTGGTTGAAAGTAAATCATGTTCTTGATATTTACTTTCTGGACCTGAAACTGCCACCTCTGTTGGCTGCCATACCCCATTTTTGCAAGGCTGCACCTAGTTGACTGACCGTTAACATCTATAGGTCTCCACACCTTGTTTCAGGCTCATTTATCTTATTCATCAAATCTCTTTCATCAGTGAACTATATCCACTGGTCTGTTATTGGTTGTATTGAATTTGGGTGGTGGTCCATTGTATTATAGGACACTCAAAACTTCAAAAACCCAGCAGCTGCAGGTCAATTGAAAGGCACTTTTTCTTGCCCATTTTGCTTCAAATCCACGATCTCAGTTGTCCCATGTCTCCCTAATCCATTAGCTGTAGTGACTGAAGTATGTTTAATTGGTGCAATCAATTAATGATCATAGCTTGCATGTGTATTCAACTGGCGGATCTAGGTGCTCCTAAAAAATACTTCATGTTGGAGTCTAATATGTAACAATGTGCTGGAAAAGAAATAAACTCAGTTAAATCCCAGAATGGGACTGTCCTCTTCCCTCAGGTAGTCTATTTTGCCCCCCCCCTCCCCCCAGCCCCAGAGCATTGTTCCTGGGCATGGATACAAAGCAGCTGATGTCCATACTTATCCCTTCACAGATATAACTGATGATGTGTCACAGAAGTATGCAACCATGCCACGCAGTCACAACCCTTTTGAAGGTGAGCGATCAGTGATATGGGATAATCCTGACTGGAAAGAGAAGAAGGACAAAGTCAGTCTGCTGGAGTGGGTGACTGGAAAAAAAGATGATGGCCAATCCTGCAGTTCCGGTGACCTTCGCTGCTCCAACCCCTTCAGCAACGATGCACAGGGTGATTCCAATCCTTTCATTCAGCACTACAAATTAAGGTGTGTTTTTTTTTATCATGCTGTATAAAGATTAACTATAGAATTTACAATTTGCATTCAAATGTGTGGTCTGAAACTGCGTATAATACAATTCATCTGTAGATAATAAAAGTAATACTAAGACCACTTAACTTCATAGGTGTTTAAATAATAATAAATGTCTTTTAATGATAACATCTTTCGAGTTGCAGAAATGTGGTAGCTAAACAAATAAGCAGTATGTAAAGTCTTTGATAGAATACCTGGTCTTTAATTACGGAATACTTGTAATTTTCTTATATTTTCTCTAGACATAGTCTTGCATAGTGTTATATCCCAAAATGTAGGATGGACTTTGATTCTTTTTACATGGTTAACTTCACAATGTTAAACAGCCACTGCATTTGATAAAAAAAAGAACAAACATTTAATAACTATTACTGAAATGTTAATACTAATCGTAGTTTCAACATTGAAAAAGTCTGTTACAATCTAAAAAATCTGTTACAATCTAAAACAATTTAAAATTTCAAGGAAAACATAAATTCAAGTCACTAATAAGTGATAGAAATGTATAGAAAATTATGTCAGAACATATAAATTACAAAGTTATGTACTGGGTAAATGAAAGGGAATTCTTCATGCTGTGGTAAGACTATATATATTTCATTGTTTGTTGCTAAGAAAAACTTTTTCTCTTTGATAGTGGTAACCTTAAACAGCGTAAAAATAAGGAGGACATCACTTCGGGCCAAAAACCCTCTCTACTTGAGGAAGAAAACCACGACAAGAACAATGTAAGACAAAGCATGAAAATATGACAACTATGCATCCATGCAAATGCAACATTTAAAAATAACAAGCAATGTGATATATAAAGTGTGTCAAAAAAAAAATCACATTTACATTTATATTTTATTTATTGTATGCAAGTGAGATAAAGAAAACGGTAAAAGTATACAGCTCTTAAGAATGCCTTAATTAAGAAAGTCTAATGCTACTACTGGCATAAACATCTAAAGGGTAACAACTGCAGGAGAAGTAAGGCTACAGTATCTATACACATAGTGTCTGAATTTGTAATTAACAGTAATAAATAATTTAGAATTAAAGAACAGTAGAATAAATTCAATAATATCATTCACAATAAACCAATATAGTAGCGCCAGTGAGGGGATGCTTGGGCTTTGGGCTCAGGTATGTGGGGGGGGGGGTGATTCCCAAGCCATTAAACGATACGCAGGACCCCTTTCAATGGTGCCCCGATAGGATGTAGTGAGAATGCAAGTGGAAGACTGCAGTGCTTAGCTGCCGCAGGAAGTGGAGACTCCGCTGTGCCTAGTGTGAAAATGTTGAGATGCCAAATGAGGTCATTCGCCAAGTGCTCCCCAAGAAATGTGGAGCTTCTGGCTATCAACATCTCAGATCATAAACATAAACCTTCCTGAAGTCCACAGTCATCTCGTGTCCACATTAAGAGACAGACTGTTGTAATTGTACCAGTAAGCGGACCACTCCATCTCCAGTCTGTATGGTGATTCATCACTGTTACTAATGAGACCGACCGCATGTCATCTGCAGACTTCATCGTGTTGTTTAAGCTGTGCTTTGCAGTACAGTCATGAGTCGGCAGGGTCAACAAAAAGTGGGCTGAGTACACACTGGGGGCTGTCAGTGCTCAGCGCGGCGGTGCTGGAAAGAAGTTGTTGCCCATGCAAACTGTCTGAAGTATCTTGGTCAGGAAGTTCAGGATCCAGTTGCACAGGGTGGGTGGGGGGGGGGGGGTGTTGAAACGCATCAGCCTCAACTTCCCTATCTAACTTCTGAAGGATGATGGTATTGAATGCCAAACTGAAGTTAAGGAACGGCATTCTAGCATAGGAGTCCCTAGTGTCCAAGTGGCACAGGGCCAGGAAAAGAGCTGAGGAAATGTCATCCTCACTGGACTGATAAAGACAATAGGTGAACTGGAGGGAGTTATATGAAACTGGGATTCCAGTTTTGGGAGCTCCATTACTAGTCTCTTGAAGCACTTTATGATGACAGGTGTGTGTATATGACAGGTCAAATAGCTTTGTGTAGACTGACCCTTGACTGAGTTCTCCTACCGTCAACTGAAGTATCTTTTCTTAAGTAAGAGGGGTGGTCTTTTTTCAGGTATGTTGTTTAGTGCATCATACTGTGTGTAGAAGTCATTCAACGCGCCTAGGAGAGAGGTATTGATACAGCCCTGTGAAGGAATCACCCACCTATCGCAGGGAGTGTGGAACATAGATCATGATCACTGACTTCAATATCACCTAAGAGAGAGCCCAAGTAAGAAATGAGTCTAAGTGCAACATACAAAAGTAGAACATTCAGTGACGCCCACTTAGCATTTTCAATGTAACAATGTCAATGGTAGACTGTGAGCCAATGAGGGACAGTGGAGGATGGTATTTTGCGAAGAAGGCTTTTGATGTTCTCAGAAGAGATAAGTCTAAAAAGGGACTCTGTAGACCAGATATATGTGGGTAGTCCATTCCGCAATGGCAGAACGCAGCATTTAAACATCTAATGTTTCTCCACACATCGAAGGAATCACCGATTGACCATAGGAGGCACGGGTCCTGATCAGTGACTTTGTGTAGATAGGTTACCTTTGTGAGGCAATTTTGGCTCAGTTATTAAAAGTGCATGTTTAGTCATTTCTGAAATGGCTGTTTAGACAGATATTTTAGACGATTTATGTAAACTAAAAAGGACAAAACTCTCTAAACTTTTAATTGGGTATTCAGTGGTTGAGTTAGGGACCACAAATGATTAGATTGCTTTTCATACTTGAGACTTTGTTATATGTGTGCCATTTATCTAATTAAGAGTTAAAACAACATCATATCTTACCATAATTCAGAATGCTGTGAAGTTAGGATTTTTGGTCTTTAAGTCACAAGATCTGTATTACACATATTCAGTAATTGGTGCATAAAATATGTGCAAATTGCCTTACCTAGGGGTTTTGAAGCATTGAAGCTTTTTTTTCTTTGCACAATACATCCAGCATAATGCAATAAAACTTGCATTTAATGTATTTCTTTTCCCTTTTTAGTTCAAGTTAACATAATCATGAAGGAATAGCAATTATCTTGAATATGAGCGCTATAACTGAACCTTTATTTAAACAATGCAGATGATATGGATAATGATCATTTCACTTCTGTCAACACTTGGCCCTGAACTTGCATTTAATCATGGACTAAGTGTGTTTGTGGGTGTTCAGTATATCTGAGCTGACATCTGTTCTTCTGCTCTGATCAGTGCCTGGGCGAAATGGCAGCCGGTCACTTTAAGGTCCTAATTAACCACTAAAGGAAGGAAAATGAAAAATGTGAAAGTAGCTGGTTGGCTACTCTGACAGGAAAATTCCTCATTAGAGTAGTAATGAGACAATTGAAGTGTTAACCTTAGGTCTTCCTATCCCTTTAATAACATGAGATGAGCATGTATATGTTTTCTAATAGGTGCACTCAATCAGTGTATGATAAAATGTAAAACGTAAAAAAAAAAAAAAAACTTCAGTCAGTACAAAACCCCGTTCCATGGTGTACTGATGCTCTGTAGAGTCCGTACGTCATAATAATGCTTGTTTTTAACAACATCTATGATTTGTTCCATCGCTGCAGTTTTATATAGGAACTACTTTGGACTTAGAGATCGCATTTCTGTATTGACTGTATAAATATTATACACTATTTGACACAATATTCATGTTACAACTCTGGGCATAATTTTTGTTGTTTTGTAGCATTGATATGTCTTTTGTACAGACTAGATTCCACATTATTTGAAGCTCCATGCCAACGGAATGGAAATTTGCTGCTGTATTACGTTGTAGTCTTGGCCTTGCATGAACAGTAGCCATCTAACATTGTTTATCTCTTCTAGGACACAATTAAAGTGCACGGGGACTTATACCAGAACTTGTCCTTTGACGAGGTGGTAAAGGAACTAATTAAACACAAGGAGGTGGTGAAGAAGAAAGATGCCCACATCCGGGAACTAGAGGACTACATTGACGATCTACTCGTTCGAGTAATGGAGGAGACACCCAGCATTTTAAGGAATCCATATGAACCAACCAAGAAAGCAGAAAAGAGATCCTGAAAGTTAACATATGTCTACATACATTGTAAGGAGCAGTACCTGGACTTACACTAGGAATATTTTACACTAGAAATAAATGCTTATTCTAGTCGGATCTGTAGTATATAAAGACTAAAAAAATGCTTGTTAGCCTTGAATAATTTATTTCATAATGACACATTTTTTGGGACCGCAGCGTATCACTACAGGACTGATGCCAATAAAGTGTTTCTTTCTAATTCTTATACCTACTTCTAAGGATGCAGGGAATAAATAAAGGAAACAGAAAACAATGGGCATATACAGTATAGGTTTAAAATTAGTATCTCTTGCACTTCAAAATGTCCAGTGTAAAACTAGGCAATTATGAACTTCTGGTACTACAAAAAATGCATTTATTTGTTAGACGATATTTATCGAATGATAGTCAGGGATATTTTTATGGGAGGGTGTAGATACTGAGATGTGGGATTTAATCCTTCACATTTAAACGTAAAAATAAAAAATACACCATCAATAAATGCGTAGTGTTGGACTTTCTAGAAGTATATTTATTAGATTCTCAAGATTCTCTCTTCAGCTCTTTACTCTGCTGCTGTTCACTCGGGAAAATGTGTATTCTGGTTTTTAATTGTTTTATTTTCTAGTAAAAAAAAATATCTAGCTAGATCTACTTCATTGTGAAATTACAAATCACACGATCTGGAAAAAAAACAGTGTTTACTTTTGTTATAATTGTGTATTTAGTTGTGTGATTATTACGTTTTGTGTCTTACACTGTTGTTTTTTAGTAAAATGCAGGTTTGTGGGAGTTTCTTGTTCTTTGTTGCATTAAAAATAACAAAAACACAGGGTTTTTTGTACTTTCTACTTCACTAGCAGAAGACGTGTTTGTGCAGCTGCTCCACAGACATCTTTGACAGTGTCGTCTTTGTTTCAGATTCCTTATCTTCCTGTATAGTTTTATAGCTGTATTTTGTTCTGAAATCTTAATTTCTTTTCTGACTCTTTTCATTATTTGAATCATGTTAATAAACCTAAATGTTTTATTTGCTTTTCCAAGACTTTGTGTCTGTGTTTTTTTTTTTATGACAAGCAGGTACTTATAATGGACTGGCAATGTTTTCCAAGCCAAGTATTACCAGTGAGGCAGACGTTTTAAAATGTTTGTAATGAGTTAATGAAATATTTGTAAACAATAGCTACACATTAAAACATTGCATTTTTAAGCACTACAGTAGCTGAACACAATTTCTTTCGATACTGGTGTTTTAAAGAAATTGTTTAAATTTATTCTGACGGAATTTTTTAGCCCATTCTCAAAATAATGTTTTCATTAATTTATTTAACTTTTAAATGATAATCACCTCCCTCTCAGACATCTTTGACAATGTTAACTTTGTTTAAGCCTCCAATGTCATGCTCCATAATTAAGAAGGGGTTTAGACCCAATCAACATTCAACTGGAAAAAACAACAACCTTTTTTTTCCTTTTTTTTTTAAACGGCTAAGAAAATTAGACAAATTGTAGTGATTACTAGCAGTTTATTGTTTCATAAAGAAATGCATGGTGCAACTGAAAGTAGAGAGTCCACACAATGTAATGTTCATTTGATTTGTCAGATTAAATGACATTTATAAGTGTAAATTATTTACAATGTACTAGTCAGGTGTCAGGTATTTGTGCTACTGATTACTTCCAGCTGTCCTTCCACCTGATTCAACTAAGGAGTAGTAGCATATTTCAACGTTCTCTATTCAATTTGTGCTGATTGTACTATCATCTATTCAATTTTTATAGGGTGCGTGTTACATTTTAGAGATTGTATGGCAATCTTCATGTTACTTATTTCATTTCACTTAAGTTATCAACCAGCAATAATCACGCCTCAGTTAAACCTCATAGACCACTGCACAAGGCCAGTCCCTGATTGCCTGAGAGAGTGCGGAAGGTGGTCACGGCTCAGGATTGCTACAGGAGTGAGTCAGGTTACGTTCGCCTGTCCCTCATTACCTCTATTAGATATGGATAATTGCATTTTATTTTGTTTTGGCTCCTGTAATCTGTACCCAACTGAAATTCAACTCCCAAGACCTATTTAGCTGTTTTTTTTCCCCCGTCACTCCCATTCAAATGTATTTTTCTTTTTCGTTTGCCTCCTCTATTTCTTGTGGTACACTTACATTGTCTTGACTCCTTCCCCACCCAGGCTTATTATTCTTCAAAACGAATCTACAAACAAACTTTGCACTACCTGCCTGTGAGATTTGATTCTTTCAGGGCAGCAAGCAGATCATTGGCACATTGATTAGGAAACTTAACTTTTAGCGATTTAAAAACTGAGAGAGTGAAACAAGCAAAGGGAATAATGGAAATGGACAATTTGACAATCACAGCTCAAGGATGGAAGGTAGCATCCAGTGTCTTGAAGGACTCAGATTTTTTTCACCAGGCATCCAATCATTTTCTACATCAGCTTCTCCTAAGGAGAGTTGCAGGGGTCTGCAACCCATCCTGGTATCTACTGTATGGGTGCAAGGCAGGGAATAACCCAGGATGGGGCACCACCCCAGCGCTGGGCTCATTTTTTTCTGTCACCGATGATTTCTCTCTTCCTCTGCCACTCTCACTCACTCTCCCCAGAGGTAAAAAAAAAAAAGTTTATGTTGTATCCATAATAAGTAGCAAATGACTGAAGGTGAATCTAGGTATTTGTCCTCTGACTTCATGCCTCCCATAAGAAAATTCACACACTCCCACACATTGCTGAATTGTCATTTAGTATTTCTTTGTTCATATCACCTGCTCTCATGCAAATTCATAAAAGTTATTTATACATTAGCATAGAAAGAACAAAAGAAACAGTCCATTAACATGTATAATAATGACAAACATTTTGTATTGTTGTGTGTGCAAGAATAAAATGTATGTTTGTTACCAATGAATGATCCCTAAGTGACTTCACCTCTTAAAATCACTTTAACCAGTATAAATTTGGAGGAGGAAACAGTAGAGCTAGAAGTGGGGAAAAACAGGTGTCGGTACTCCCCTTGTCATTCAGTACCAGGTGCCAGTACTCCCCTTGTCATTCAGTACCAGGTGCCGATACTCCCCTTGTTATTCAGTACCAGGTGCCGATACTTCCCTTTTCATTCAGTACCAGGTGTAAGTACTCCCCTTGTCATTCAGGACCAGGTGCCGATACTCCCCTTTTCATTCAGTACCAGGTGTAAGTACTCCCCTTGTCATTCAGTACCAGGTGCCGGTACTCCCCTTGTCATTCAGTACCAGGTGCCAATACTCCCCTTGTTATTCAGTACCAGGTATCAGTACTCCCCTTGTCATTCAGTACCAGGTGTCAGTACTCCCCTTGTCATTCAGTACCAGGTGTCAGTATTCCCCTTGTCATTCAGTACCAGGTGTCATTACTCCCCTTGTCATTCAGTACCAGGTGTAAGTACTCCCCTTGTCATTCAGTACCAGGTGCCGATACTCCCCTTGTTATTCAGTACCAGGTGTCAGTACTCCCCTTGTCATTCAGTACCAGGTGTCAGTATTCCCCTTGTCATTCAGTACCAGGTGTCATTACTCCCCTTGTCATTCATTACCAGGTGTTGGTACTCCCCTTGTCCTACAGTACCAGGAGTCGGTACTCCCCTTGTCCTACAGTACCAGGAGTCGGTACTCCCCTGGTCATTCAGTACCAGGTGTCGGTACTCCCCTTGTCATTCAGTACCAGGAGTCGGTACTCCCCTGGTCATTCAGTACCAGGTGTCGGTACTCCCCTTGTCCTACAGTACCAGGTGTCAGTACTCCCCTTGTCCTACAGTACCAGGTGCCAGTATTCCCCTTGTCATGCAGTACCAGGTGTCGGTACTCCCCTTGTCCTACAGTACCAGGTGCCGGTACTCCCCTTGTCATTCAGTACCAGGTGCCGATACTCCCCTTGTTATTCATTACCAGGTGTCAGTACTCCCCTTGTCTTACAGTACCTGATGTGGGTCTCCCCTTGTCATTCAGTACCTGATGCCGGTACTCCCCTTGTCATTCAGTACCAGGTGCCGGTACTCCCCTTGCTATTCAGTATTTGGTGCCAGTACTCCCCTTGTTATTCAGTATCTGGTTCCTGTATTCACTTTGTTATTCAGTACCAACATATCCTGAGAGGTACTGGTACTCTGAAAAGAAAAACAGAGGTCCTGATAATGTATACTGCTGAGTACCGACCCACTTCAACCCCTGGGAAACAGGATAAATGTACAACCACGACATTGACTGTTTAAGTCAATATTTTCAAACTTCTAACCTATATCATGCAGGACACCACTGACACGTACAGTACATGGACATACACTAATTAGAGTCACCAAACATCCAAATACCATGTCTTTCCCCCACATGACATGGGGAGAACATGCAAAATCCACACACAGATATGGCCGGATTTGAAATCCCGGCCATGAAGGTTTACTGCATCCGAGCTAACATGGAAGCAACATCTGAACAGGGTAGTTACAGTAGGTTACAGGCACACCTGTTTTGCCAAGAAATCTCATTCAGCATCTGAGGGATGGAGTTGGAAGGAATTAATTCAGAGTCAAGATCCAATATTAATCAACAACTGTTGGGATCAATGGAGTCAACACGGGCCAGCATGAGAGCTGAAGATACAATACAAATTCTTTTTTCCCCTGGTAATATCCAACGTGCTCATAAAGACAAAAGGTCCTGAGGCATGCCCAGCACAGAGCTTCTTCTGTCCTAGTTATCGGCAAGAAATTTTCATTAAATTTTCATTAAATCTTATATATTAGAAAAAAAAACATTAGACATAAATTACCTGTGTATAATTTAAATAGCAAAAGACATTAACATGACTCATTTGCACAGAGAAAAGGGCATGTTTGAAGTTCAATAACAAGTATGAATGCATTGCGCATCTGCCAAATTAACTGATAGCGTAGTGTTAAATAAGCTATTAACATACAAATAAATTGTCATTAAATATATTCATATGATGATGATGATGATTTATTTTATATCTTCTACAAGGAATTGTGTAGATAAATTCTATTTAAAATGACAGCAGCATGCTTACTGTCCTTGTTGTATTTAATATTTAAATACCTAATAAAGGGAACATCCAATATATTCAGAAGAGCACGTGTCACCAAAACATATGCTGAACCGGCTATTCATTATTCAAACACATTCTAAAATATGATATTGGAGTAATTTGAGGAACATGAATACAAAAGTACTTTGAAAGGTGACACTTTATGTTTTAACAAGACGACAGGGCTGACAAGGGCAGAAGATAGTGCCCAGTAGGGTGTCATTCAGACAGACAAGTTTGGCACGATATTCTCGCGGTATGATTGCCAAATGACAAAAACATGAAATAGAAGCTTTTGATGTAAGTATATATGCAAGTCAGCTGGTCACAAGACAAATTACCCAAACATGGTCCAGATGTCACATATCTTCCCCACCTTTTCAATTGATTGTTTGCATATTATATCTGAAAGTGATAATAAATTAATCTGAGTAGATGCTTAGAATATTTAGTGCTTCAAATGAATGTGGATTCAAATCTGATGCCGTCTATGGGATTGTTTACCTTTGTACTACAGCATTGTTGCATATCTTATGGTAATTGAACAACTGGCAAATGAACAAGAAAGGAATAAAATAAAATCAATGACATTAACTTGAATTATATCACATTTAAGTATGATTAATTGTCCCTCTTTTATCTATGCATGATGTAATGACTAAATAACAGGCAATTGGGCTGATAATACAATATTATTCTCATTATTACTTAAACAGAATTTAGATTATTTTCTTTCATTATTGTTGGTATTATTGTTCAATGTTCTTTCCTGTCAACATGAAAATGTGTCCCATTTGTCTTACGTGCAGCTTAAAACATTGATTTTATTTTATTGTAAATTTGCCTGCTGTAAAGATGTCATCTGACCAGAAGCAACAGGTTATGCTGGCATTAAAATGAGCTTTAATGATCTATGTATAAAAAATGAGTCGGGGAAGTAACTCAAATTTCACTTACTTCTTGACGTGTGCCTGGTACGTGCCGCTCAGCAGAGTGAAACACGAGGAGACTCGTCAGCAGAACTACACAATAGTATTTTAGTATTCCATTCAGTTATCAGTGTCATAAAAGCTCACATTCCAGGCTTATTCGTTTTCTTTTGCCCCTAAAGCTTTGGCATCTCATTAAATGGGAAACATGGTGTGAAATGTAATTTGCAACAAAACATGCTGTTAATAATGATCTCTTTTGTCACTGCAAGGGACAACCATCAGGTAAGATTTAGATGTTTATGATAAAATGACCAGCTATATAAATTAGTAAAATAGTGAAGTTAGCTCATTAACAAATGTGTCATAGAAATTATTAATGAATATTCTTCTAGACATAATAATAATAATAATAATAAGAAGAAGAAGAAGAAGAAGAAGAAGAAGAAGAAACAAAGAATGAAACATGCTTGTATTTCAGTATTCTTGTAAATTTACTCCAGGTTCAAAGTTGTTAATTGTTAATTTGTTTAAACGTAGACTCTGATTTTCGCAAAAAAAAACAAACAAAAAAAAACACAATTTTCTCTTGAATTTTGCTTCCTCTCTCGAAAGCAAAAATATATCACAACTGACAAATCAAATGATGTTTATATGAAAACAGAACTTCAGAGCTTCAGTGATACACAGGTTCTTGCTGTGTCTTAACAAGCTTATTTTAATGAAAGATCTATTAGGTGTCAACGCACTGAGAAACAATAATAAGCTTAAGCTGTTGAATAATTCTGTGTAAATGTGGGCAAGCTGGAGCTGGTTCTTCAACCCGTAAAAAAAGACTTGAGTGTTCCAATATGATTTGGGTTGTTTTGAAAGCATAGATTAAGAGACTCCACGCCAACCCTTTCATAGTAGATGGGTTAATGAAGAAATAAAGGCCTTATGAATCCTTACATATTTTATACAATATCTTTAAGAAAACCAACCCAGGAAAACCAAACAAAAGACCAACAAACATAAGCAACAAACCATAAGGAGTGATTACTGGTTGTCTTGCAAGCTTAGACTACTGTGACTCTACACACCAGATACTCTCTCTATCCATAGCTTGTAATCTCCTCGCTACCTTATGTCTGCAGGTAAATGGAGGGGCTTATTCATCCTCACCTTTCCCACCACGCACACACACACACACACACACACACACACACACACATGCGCACACGCACACACTATTTTTTATTATTTTACTTTTTACCTGGAGTGAAGTACTTTACCTTTCAGGTGAAGTAGGTTAGGATGCAACAGCAATGCCCGCACACATTAACATGCATTGTGGTCTTTTATGGTTTTATTTCCGGATGACAGTGATATCATTCAACCTGATACGTTTGTTTTCAAATAATACTTGTATCGCAATTTTAGGTATTTTTCAATCGTGCACCGTTTTTAATTTATATGATCGAAAAAGACTGATGTAATATGGGCTTTAGAAACTCTGAGATACAATTTCCTATCTTTTTTTTATCTTACTATACAACCCATCATAAACCATCTTTAAAATACTATATAAACCATTTCAAGCATTTCTTGCAGACTGGAGTTAAGTCAATCCTGTTGTTGAACCAAAATCAAGAACAGTTTGTTTTTGCCAATGTTTCTGCAGTTTCCTTAAAGATGCATGGGACATTATTCCACACCTGAACTGTAAGTGGGTACCTGGGCCAGGTTTGTGTGATCTTGCTCTGAGACAGAGGAAACTCTGTCTGAATCCGATTTAAAGTGGGCAATGAGCATTTATCAGAGCTCAGCCATTGCTGTTTGGGCATAACAGTTTGAAGCACTTATTTTCAGAGTCTAACTTTTGGGTTTGCGAGGCCTTGCTTCAATTTCTGTTATTTTCATTTTTTGCTCAGGGCTGCCAGCTTCATGTCATCCATTTTTGCAGTTTTGTGTGGGGCATCTTCTTTCCAGGTTTGAAATTCTGGATACCGTTTTGCCTTGATTTGCATGATTAGCGTTAGCCAGCATCTTGTTCTTGTTTTTCATTGTCTTGATTAGCCAGAGTTCTGTACAGTAGGAAACTGTTGTTTTTTTTTGGTTTTTTTGCTTTTAGGTTTGTCGCAGTCCTTTTTGTGTTCCATTCCCATTTCCTGCTCCTTTCTCCCGTTGTCCTCCGGGCTGCTTTTTGTGCCCCCTCATCCTCGAGATGCTCATCCAGCCCCAAGCCCCCTTGGTTGCCTGTTTCCTGCAGTGTGCAGTGTAATATCCAGTGGTGAAAGGGAACGCTGTGTGGAAAATTATGGATGAGCAGCCAAGTTTGAGATGCTCTGTTTCTGACTCGGGTGGTAAACGCTAATAAACATATTAACCGAATGCTTGGAGCCCTGATCCAGACACTGCAGTGGTTAAAAAGTGTGATTAAAGACCTGTTTCCTTTATGTTGTTATTCTGCTTCTCCTGTGACTCTTAGCAGGAGTAACAGAATATGTTATGTTTTAAAGTGGAACAGTAATAATACCACTCATTCCTGCATATAAAAAAGGTCATTAAGCAGTGCCATCCATTTCTGTACTTAGCCTAATTAAGGAAGAGAACTATTATACAATTGACCAATTAATTACAGTTCTCTAATCTACTGTTGATGGCAGGCTCGAAAGATTTTCTGCTTTTTCTACCAAGCACAATGAAAAGCTCCATAGGCACTCTGCATGAGACAAGATTTCAAGGGTCTTTAATCAAATTAATCTCAGATAAATAATCATTTACTCCAATACAAATGTGCTTCCAGGGAGAATTTCAATGATTAAAAAAGAAATTGGTAATTAGTCTGTTGTTAAGAAAAGTCTCTCTCTCTGGAGGTGCTAAGCCTTCTGCTTTAGACAAATTTGGACACTACCACCCGCTCCACAAAAAAGGGAAAAGAAAACTAGTGATCATAATAAAAACACAACATGATTACAGTGCGATTAATCTATTTTGTCACAAAAATGTTTGTTTCCGTACGAAATGGGCATTTAAAAATCAGAAGTGTCAGTGCTTGCTGTCTTCCCTAGAGTGTCATTCAGTAACTCGTAATCATGAACTGTGTAATCATAGTAAAGGCTAAAACTGAAAGGTGAGTAAATGCTGCTGTAATAATTGATTATGTGTTCAGCATTCATTATGTTGAACTGGATTTAATTATTCGTTAGGCTCAATATCTTTGAATTTACAGCCCAGAAAAACAGCTTTCCAAAGATGAGTATCATACAAATTTAAGCATTAGTTCATAAAAGTATCCTTCAACAATAGATCTTCTTGCTTACGTTCCGTTTTTACTGAAATTAACGTGACTAATTTTACTGGCATCCCATCCAGGGTGTATTTCACCCCCCCCCATCCCGCATAGGATAAGCCCCTGGTCTGTTATAACGCTCCCCAGGACACAGGATTCATGTACAGTAAGATATTAACATGTATATTCATTTGTAACATAACTATGGAAAGCATATCAAGTCCATATCAAGTCCAAAGCATATCAAGTCCATATCAAGTCCAAATTTAACCTTATTTAAACATCTTTATTCGTAATTATGGTTAACATTTCATTTATGTAGAACACTGGTAAATAAACTGTTGACGTAAAATTAAATTTGAAGCAAATCAAATACGCACATGGACTTACGCAGCACTCTTGTAAACTTTCATAGTTCATTTTATAAATAGCAGCATAATACTGCATAACATATCCAGTGGGGATTTTTCAAAACAACTGCAGTAACATTGGCAAATTTTTTGCTTGTGAAATAATCTTCAGAGACTGATCTAGAAACATTAGCAAAAGCGAAGATTTACTGATGTGCAGTGAGTTTCACAATAAAAGAAGGAACCGTGATTTCTGGCCTCTAACGCTGGCATGTGAAAAGTCGAAATATTAATTCTTTTCCAAATACTAACAATACACTATCCATGCTAGAGAAGTTTGAATTTCATTCTATTGAGACTGAAAGGTCATTGCTTGCTGTTGTTTCCAAGCTTTAATGTAGAAAGTATGTTATGGTCAAAGACAATACAGTACTTCAGTGAATGAATGTAAGTAATAATAGTAGCAATAATAATACATTCATTTCAGAGTCCAGTAGCATACGTATTTCAGGGGACCATGGGAGGGCCATAACACTGCTACCCCCCTCCCAGAACTTCCCCTGAGAGGATCTGAAAACTACTTCTACTATTTTTTAAAGAGGGCTTTGTCTCAGAGACACTAGTTAATAGTATAATTTTAAAGACAAATGAAAGGAAAGAAAAACATTTTATATGATGTTTTGGGCTGATATTATATAACACTGTTTCCTCATCCTTAATCGAAAGCGGGCCACATGGACAAGACCAACAGAGAAGGAAAAGCCATAAACACATTTTCAGCTCAACCCTCTTCTCCACTTGATCTTGTGACCAGCCCAGCTGCCTCTTTACACTTTCTGTCAGTAAGTTCAGGTTGATCAGATACAGCTGGCAGTCATTAATGGGCATGGCTTTGCATAGCGCCGAACTTAAACAGCTACTCAATCAACAAAGATTGAACCTCATGCCTTCAGTTCACTGGTGTGCTCTACATGTAAGATACTAAATCTCAGTTCAAATTCATTCGCAGCTCTAAATAGATGTACAAATTATACTTTAAGATACTTAGGATAAGGCTGTCTGCAGAATAGCCAAGTAAATGAAAAGTAATAATTATTTTGTGCTTGAAACGTTCATGTACTCGTCTTCATTTTCTTTTCTGTAATGATTTGCCGGGGATACTTTATCACTGTGAATATGACTGGTAAATGGGCAGAGAGCGACAGAGGGAAAGAGTGCAATAGAGAGTCACACAGGCTTCTCTCTCTCCCAGAGCGATGAACCACAACCAAGTGAGTCTGGCCTGCCTCTGACAAGAAGGGCATTGTCAGCCACATTAATAAAACGCAGCGAGTCAGGTAGCATCTACTCCCTATCCCTTCCCAAATATCGTGGAATGAATTGCCTTTTTTTTTGCTGGCTGAACAGGGCTAAGGACGGATGTGTTTCTCTTTAATTAGTGTGATGAGCTCAGTGGATTTAGCATGCTGTGTTGGATACCAGGTATTAACCCCTGGATTTTGACATGATAATGGAAAGTCTCTCCCCAATACACTGCTTTCCTTCCAAAGACTGCAAGGAAGAGGCAGGTGAAATTGACTGAATGAAAGGGCCTCTCTTACCTCTTCTCAACCACCCACCCACGCTGTAGGCTTCCCTCCAGATGAAAAGAATAATTACCACAATGATACTTCTAATTATGCTGTCATTAGGATTCTGTAGTAGGGTCGGCCGTAGTGCGTGAATGCCACTCCCCACCCTGTGAAAATGATCCAGGACAGCACTCAGAATGCTTAACTCTTCATTCCCCAGGGAATCGAACACACACACTTTCTATGTCGGTATATTTTCACCATCGAGTTTAACTTCAGTGCTGCGCCGAATATTAGGATAGATATTTGCATCGGCTCGCAAAAAAAACTTCAGTCCAAGTCATAAATCTTTAGACTTTAATAGAGGCGGCAAAATGCTATATTTATATATTATAAAGTTTAATTAAGAAATTCATGCAAGCAGTTACTTCAGTAGAAACAGGTTTCAAATAACTTCATTTTTGGTAGCTAAGGCAGACGTGTAATGTATATAAGTAATATTATTTTATGTGAAATGATATTAATTTACATAGTACATATAAATGAATTATATTCATATGTTGAATTATTTTTTTTTTATAAATAATTTACAAAATTAAGTATCCTTTTCTCAAATCTATACAGTAAATTTACTTAGTAATTGTCACTTTTATCACTATTTGTTTTACAAAAGCTAGCTTAGAGCAAATAAATGCATATTACATACAACCAGTATGTTGAAATCTTTTCACCAAACAAAACAAAAAGTTGGTTAAAATATTTGATAATGGGTTTAGTATGTATATGAAGTTCACATCTGAAGGGAATTCAAGCTTCTGGACTGGTAATGCACTTCCAGTTCTTTGGTAGTTAATGTAGTGTTACGGAAAAGATAAAATTAAAATCTCATTGTCCATTATTAGGTAAGTTTTCCTAGTGAAATGGAGCTGGTTCAGTGGCAGGTTGGGAGAGGGTGGAAGGCTGAGCTTGATTTGCCGTGATCTCACATTCCAGGACCCTGTCTGAGCTAGAGACACAGAACCACCTGAACCCCTGACAAGTTCAAGGCAGGGAGAAAGAGTCTCCTGGCAACATAATGGCCCTTTTATGCCGTCCTTATCCACTCTGATATCTTGCTGAAGCTTTTACTTGCCCTGTTCCCACTTAAGTGCATGGAAGTAATGTGTCCTACAATTTTTTTCCTCTTAGAAACTCATTTTTTCCCCCTGTCACTTATCAGGAGTGGAAAACGATACTATTAAGATTGAGGCAGTGTCTGTAACAGTGATAAGGCAAAAAAGAAACTGTTTACAGTAGTGAATTCAGGCCTGTTTGTTCTTTTTTCCAAGACTGATTATTATATGTTATAAAAATTCATTGAAAAGGAGGCAAAAGAAAAACTGTGTTTCTGTTTATTATGTTTATGAAACATACTGTTGGTGTATAACGATATAGAATGAAGTATGTTTTTGTTTTGGTTTGGTCAAATGGAAATAAGCTGCAGGTTAATATTAAAACAAAGTTATTAATAAAGTCCCAGAGTTACACATTTTAAAATGACCCTTATAAAAGTGAATGTACTATTTTGGGTTTCTTAAATTACATACAGAACATTCAATGTCATGGAAGTTTTAATTTCAGGAATGAGATTTGATGAAAGTTTCAGGTTTAGAAATTATTTGGTTAAAAGTATAATCCACTTTTTTGTTGAGTAAGAAAGTATAGAGTTGTAAATGTGATTATGCAAATGTTTCAAATTTACATAAAACTGGAGTAAATATTAAACGAGATTAAAATGAATATTTAAAGGCATAATGTATTTGCTTTTTCATGTTTTTTTGATATATTGCCAATGATGTATTACATGTACACAAATATAATTACAAATATAAAATGATAATTTATGGCAAATATTTTAACACTAACATGTAAATTACACAAATACACATTCTCCTTTGTATTTTGTAATTTATGTTAATTATTCCAAATATTAGATACAATTAATCTAATGCCAGCGGTAGCAAAAATTCTGTTTTCTGTATAAATGCTGCATGGAATTATCTAGACAACAAATCATTGTGAGGCCCCCACACATCTTTCTCCAAAGGTTACTTACCAGTGCTTTTATATCTTTTTCAAAAGAAAAAAAGGGTAAAATAGCATGGTAAGAAATCTCCAATAATGTCGTTCCTCCAGGAACTCCAGGAGTGACAGTTTTAAATAATCCTATGGACTCCCTGGACTGCAGCAAAAGCCAATATGTGAGGTCATCCATCAAGAACTCGTATTCAGGAGACATTAATCTGCAAACAAGTGTTTTTTTGTGTGTGGGGAGTCTTATTTTCATCGCCATCAATTTAGTACACAGATTAATGTGATTCAAATTGCACTATCAGGTTCCATTCCTGATCCCCGCAGCTACACACAATGCTTACCCAACATTTAGACTTTACTTTATAAGCTTCTACAAGTATTTTAATATACTGACAAATGATTCCCTCCCCCCACCACAACTTTCTCCTTAGACCCCAAAACCGTCCTCATCCTGCTATGATGAAAACATATATATTGATGAACCTAGTTGTCACCCAAATAACTAAACCCCTGTCTTCAACAATAAGCAGCGAACTGATGACGTACAAGTCTTCATTTCTTCCGGGGAATGTTTAATCTGCACACGCTACGCATAGAGATACCAATTCACAGAAGCCACATCCTTTTGGAGAGGAGAAGGAGGTCCAGGAGAACTGCAAATGTAAAGTTTGGGTCAGAATGAACTACAGGTGAGGGCATATCGTGCACCATTATTGAGTCACACAAACCACCGCCAGACTGTAACAGTTTCATATCCATTTTTCATAAAGGGGTTTCATTTGTGAATGTTACTATTTGATATATACAGTAATAGTAGTGTCACCCATTCTGCCAAATTTTTACTTGCAATACATATACTTAACCTTTAAACCTCTGTCTCTCTGGGAAAGACCTTCCAGGTTTAGGGGTATTCAACGTACCCCAGCATAACTGACCTTCAAGGCCTGTATGAATATATTCATTTTGACCCTTTAAATCACTGCTTCCCAACTTGGTCCTTGGGACCCGTAGACAGTCCATGCTTTTGCTCTCTGGCAGGAAGAAAAAATTTAGACTGTCTGGCACGGAGCTGGGAGGAAGCAAAAATGTGGTACTGTGTGTGGGTCCCTGAGGACCAGGTTGGGAAACCTGAGTCCTTTAAAGTACTGATGTAGGATTTTCACAAGGTGGAAAACCTAAGAAATATATGTATTTCCAAAAAAAAAAAACACAACTACTATTAAAGTCAACTTTTCCAAATCCATCCATTTCATTAGCCACTCAGCCTATCCCAGAAAGTGGGGGTCGTATAAAAAAATGTAACTTGATAACTTTCTGTGATAGCAGGTGTTCCTAAGTGCAACTAGTGCTTTTTTTCAACTAAAACACTTACACCAAGCAACCCTGCTGGACACTCAAATGAAACTCATATGCTTGAAACCAAACATTAGCAAGTAGCATAAGTTGCATATCCCATACAGTTCTATCCATCTTCCGGACACTCTTCCAGTGCATGGATCCAGTGTGTGGTTCCAGTGCGTGGTTCCAGTGCATGGTTCCAGTGCATGGATGCTGATCCCATAAAGCACAGGGCACAATGGGAGGAAAAACCCTGGAGAGTATGCTGGTTTATCACTGGATGTGTCGAATACCATGAGCAACTTAAAGTCACCAATTCACATGACCAACCTAAACAATTTTATTTTAAGTATTTTCTGGACAACCTGAATAAAAAGCTCAGTAGGTAGCACATTTGTAGAACACTTCCAGGGTTCGATCCTACCGCAGTCTATGTGTGTTATGCATATATTGCATTGTGATGACCAAATGTTCCCACAATGTGATAAGAACCTGTTATCTTGATGTTGTGGGGACCTTTCTTTTAATATAAAAATCTGTGACTGCAATCGAAAAACTAAAAATCTCAAACGTCTTTGCTGGGGCGGGGGTTAAGGTTGTCATTGCTGAGATTAGAGTTTTCCCCATAGAAATGAATGGATGGTCCCTACATAGCTATGAAGACAAACGTGTGTGTGTGCGTGTATGTGTATGGACTTGCCTCCCATGTCAGATCTTCCTCATGCCTGCTCCAGATTCACCTGCAACCCTGTATTGGATCCTATGCTATAGTGAGAGACAGATGAGGATCAGAGATCAGGGTCATCCAGTGTCCCAAGAACACTTAGGGATACGGGCCTTGCTCAAGGGCCCGGTGATGAAATCACTCTGCTAACCATGAGATTTGACCCAGCAACCTTGCAGTCACGGGCACAGAATCCTAACCCAAAGGGCCATACAGTGCACCATTATATTTCATCAAAAAAACCGGACAGTCTTTGCATTTTCTTCCCATTTGAAATTTTACCAATAATACCTTCCTTGGCCACTCTGTTTAATTCATATTCCTGACAAGGACAGTGCTACCTTGCTTCAGTTCTGCTCCATATGCTATTGTATCCTCTAGCCTTTAGCTGCTGACTTAACAGCCAAATCGGACACAATCTTGTAAGCCTTTGTGATCCTTTTCCTGAATATTTATGCATACTCTAGATAGGAGTTCTGCCCTTATTTTATGTGGATCACAAAGAGTAAAGGGTGAAAGGTAAGCAGGCGAGTACCCAGGGACGTCACTGTAATTATATTTGTAAAACAGGTTTTCCAGCAGCATTCCAATTCATCTGTTATTGTTCATTTAAAGGGGTGTTTTTCACTGGTTTCATGGATAGCTAGATATACTGTATATCCATTATAGCTTTCAGGCTACCTACATATATGTGTGTATATATTACAAAAGAAAACTATTATGTTCACCTCGTGGGGTCCTTTTTTCGGTCACCACATAAAAAAAAAAAAAAAAAATAACTAAAAGTTCCAAAACTTTTGTTTTGTTATTTATGGTTAAAGGTTAGGGTTGGGTAAGGGGTTTTTGCAATGTAAACTCTTGATATCTAGTCACAATTATCCATTCTAAAGAAAGAATGCATGTATAATGTAGCGCTCCATGCATATGCCTATATGTTACATATCTAAAAACAGGCCTCCACATGTATTTCACAAAAACAAATGGTGTATGTTGTAGTAGCCCAAACGTAGAAGTGGTTGTTGACTATTAAATGTTAACTGTTCCTTATGTTCCCAAATGGGTGATTCTTACATAAAAATACTGCAGATCTTTTTGCTCTCTGGCTTTTTTTTAAATACTTATCAGCAGCAGCCGACTGTAGTCCCTGAAAAGGTCTGCTTTCTTTTTATAATGTCCTTTTATTTGACTCAGTGTTTGTTTTGCACTCCATGGACTGTATCTTTGTGTTACATTGCTGTGATTGATATGTTATGGTATTAAGTGGCGATAATACTATTCATAGCAATAAAGTAGCATTAACTTGTCATACAGTGTTCCATAAACAGTGTCATCATATTAATAAGATGAAACTCATTGTATGATGTCACTGGACGTGTCAGGATACTTCTGTTTTATTTTCAGATAAATTCTGTAGTGTCTGGTCATAACGATCTGCATATCAGCTTTGAAGAATGAGTCAGTCCTGTCGGAAACTGTTTAAACAAGGAGTATTTTCATATTATTCCAGTTACATTTATTGCCAGTAGAGTGACAGTCATGTAATATTTTCAACACTTAATATGTAAACGCATCCGCTTACTTTTTGACTTTCGTATAAGAAATTACACATTGCTTATTGAAATGAATGAAGCTGAAGGATTATATGCTTTGCAGATTATAATTTTGTCCGCTGCATCAATATTGTCAGAGATAGAATGGACATAGTGTCTGAACTGGTTGTAAAGGTACTTGATATATATACTTACTATACACATATATATACACACACACATACACACACACACACACATATATATACATACTTATATATTACATAACATAAAATCACTGCATTTATACTACAATCTTATTAAAAGCTGAATGTGATTGATCAGTTGAAAATGACATCCAATGACAAGAAAACAGTTAATTCACCAAATTGAATAAAATTAGTAGACCTGTTAGATAATATATCTAAGGAAAAAGTGTCTTTGGTCTGTAAAATAGAATCATCTTACCACATACAGTATAGCACATGTCAATTGTATGCATTCATGGTCGTTTTAAAAATCATGTTTTATATATAACAAAACCATCAATGCTACCTGCTGCTAGATGACCTACATAATCATTTTGTTCTGACCAATAATGTGCCGGCAGAGATTCCTCTCAGGTTACTATTGTTTAAATATATGGCTAAAGTGTAACTCATTTTCATTTTGTCCTTAACATTTTGACAGTATGCAGCATTAATGGCTGATTGCAACTGAACACTGATTGTCACTGAGTGTATAACTCAATGTCTCTTTTTATGTTAACCAGAGAGAAGTGTGGTGAAATGTTTGCACAATAGTTTGCCTAAATATTTACCATCTTTATTGAAATGTTAATGCTGCCCCCTTCTTCAAATGGGAATTGTTTAACTGACTTCTTTATTTTTACAAAATTCCCTTCAGTCTGAGAGTCTACATTGCGGTTTCAAATCTGCAGCTTCATGTCACATCAGTGCAAGATGCATTATTAAGGACAGTGAGTAAAGTGTGTGTACAGTTTGTGCAATTTAAAGTTCCTAATTTATTGGAAGTTCTTCTGTCTCTAAGTGCATTGTATTTATTAAACACTGAGGAGCGATCTCATCACAGTGAACACAGTTTGGTTTTTACATACTGGCAATGGGTAACATGATGGCTAAGTCAGTAGAACCCTGATCTCACACCCCTAGTGTTATGGGATTCATGCTTTGCTTGTTTGTGCTCATGTGAGGCTTAGGTATGCACTGACCCTGGAAAACCACTTACAGAATGAATAGTAAAGCTCTTTGTCCTACCTTGTCATAACTTCCTTATACTGTATGGGAGTTAGAAATGTACCAAATAGCTATCATGTATTCACCCAAGCTGTAATTCCATGTGTCAATAATGCTTTGGTAGGACTTTAATTGTGCAGGATCTGATGTTTTGGTGAACTAGTGACCTTCTCTTGTATTACAGCTAGTCTATCTTGTATTACAGCTGGTCAGTCAGTCATTTTAGCAGAACCACTCATGCAAATAAAACTGTGATAAGACAGGTTCCCATCCTATAAAGTAGGGTACACCCTAAATGCTCCTCTTACAATAATACTGTATTTTTCAAATTTTGAGAGAAAAAAAATCCATTGCTTTAAAATGTTCTAGGAGTTTTCTCTAAAAAATAAAGTAAATGCATGGATTAATATTGTGTTATAAACGCCTCTTGTTTCCACTGTGATGAATACAAAGTCATTTTTCTACTTCCTACTACTTTAGCTGTTTTCCATAATAATAAGGATGATATTTCTGGAGAATAATTTGCTTCCTTGAAGAATGCCCACTCACTTCTGGAATGGAAAATGATTTTGTTGCAATAGGGAGCAGCGGTGAGTTTCCCCAAACCTTCTTAACGCTACATCATTCATACATTCTGTGTTAAAAGATAGAACGATGTAGCTTTGAGCTTCCAGAAACTCACCCCAGATCAACAAACCATGGGAACTGGGAAGTGAAAGGATCAACATACTGAGTGGTGATGGGGATGAGGGGGTGGGAGTTTTTCTTTGCAGTAACAGTGGTCAGGCAATGGAAATGATCAACATAACAGATCACACTAGAAAAATAAAGGGGCTTTTAAGGAACTGAGCATTGGGAAGCGACAGAAATGGGAGCGAAATGAATACAATTTGGACTTATAGCCCTCTTCATTCGTATGTTTGAAAGTTCGTAAGCTGAATGTTCGTAAGTGGAGGAACATCTGTATATATATATATAGGCTACCTGTCCTTCAGCATTTTTTACATTTTCCAAACCACATTCTTTCAGGTCCCAGGAATGGTACTGCAATAATAATGAAATCCCGTAAAAGATAGGAAAGATCTGAAAAAAATGAGTTTTCAGTCCATCCAGATTGCATCTGGGAGGTGAGCGGAAGTCCCTCCCCTAAGCCAACCTTGGCGCCACTGGTCCAGTTCTTATTGGGTGCTGCTCTGTTTTTACAGCCCACTTTACCCATAATTAATGTTTACCTGAATTATTAGGATTATTTACTGCCATTCATCTCAAAAGGCGAGTAAATTCGGCAAATGAAATTAAAATGAAGACTGACAGGTCACCTGTTTTAGGTGAGCCCCACACTCCCGAACAACAAAATGGCTCCCGAGACTTATTCAAATTATTGTTGTAACGCTTAACATCACAGATGTAATTATTAACGCATTTCAAACATATAACCTTGAGATACTGAAGTCTTAAATGTTATGCTGTATGTGTACCGGACTTCTTGCCTATCTATGAGCTTTTCAGTAGCAATGCATGGGGTTTGGGGCTGGTAGGTATGTGAAAGGAATGATATGTGCCAGCTGGGGTGAATAAAAGGATGGCTGAGGATATTGGTAATCAAGAGGGGCATACGTCAACATCTGGCCAGGTTGTCTTTCTTTGGTAGACCACCACAGAATAGGATGAGTATCAGACTGAGGTTCTTCCACATTAGCCTGGGGCAGCAACTGTTCCTTACGAGGCTGGAATTCTTCCACTGATGGCACAGTCTCGTTTTTTCCTTCTGGTGCCTCCTCAACTACATTTCGTCTGTTAGGATCAGATCTGTCATAATCAGACTCTACATGGTGAGCTCCAATCGTGGTTCATGGTTGATCTGTTGCTCATTGGAAGCGCTTTGGTGAGGTATGAAAGCTCAACTCTAGGCTCTTCCCTTAGCACCCACATTCAGTAATGAATCTTCTTCATCTTCATGAAGCAGGCTTCATCTTCTTTTGTGTCATTTTGTGTCTGTTCAGCATTTCTGGTGTTGTGGACTTTGCATTTCTCTTTTGCGGTTTAGCAGGTGTTGTCATGGTCGGTGGCTCTACACGTTGTTACGAAGTTGTTTTCTTCAACAAGCTTTGGTGTAGAGCGCGGATGGGACAACCTCCAGTCTCAGGGTAGACTGTGCTATCACCAGACTGCTCTTTAACAATATATACTGTCTTTTCCCAATTTTAGTTTGCAGGGACCTCCTCTTTCAGCAAGGTTGTGGAGAAGGACCCTGTCCCCAGGTTGAAGGATCACACCTTTGTTTTAATACTGTTTACATTTGCACTTGAGCACTGGCTGTTGGTGCCAGTTATCCTGTACTGTATGCCTCAATCATGTTCTCTTTCCATTTTTCTACATACTGGCTCGGTGTGTTTGTCTCTTCCTCTGCTCTGGGTCCCCACACACAATGCAGTGTTCACAGTTGTCTAAGCCTTGTTGGATGCAATTAGCCCAGCTGCATATTTTACCATTCCTTGTAGGAGATGGCTGGCTATGGGAGGGTGACTTCAAAGGTGTTTTGCTGGAGAGTGTCTGAGAGTCAGGGTGTATTTGAGAAGGGCCATATATTTGGGTAGCTACAATCATTGAGGGGGTCACTTGCATGACTGCTGTCTGTGGTCCATTACAGCTCCAAACTTGTTGGTTAGAGTGTCTACATGTTCAGTAAGCTTTTGTACAGTCTCATTATCCCTTTTCTTGTTAGTCCAGTCTCCTTGATCTACCTGTGCACTCTGTGCAAGTCTTGTCTTTTGGCAATGAGCTTGTATACGAAGGTGTTCTTCCACTGATTCTTTTCATAGCGTGACTTGGCCAGTTGAAAGGAATGGCCACAGCCGCTGTCTAATATCTCTGTGCTTTAGGCCTAGGCCCTCATAAATGGTGTGGAGAAAAACCTCATGAATGGTTATGGGGTCATAGGGAATGTCCATGCTTTCTTGCTTCAACTGAAAGAGGATTTTCTGTTGGAGTCCAATCATGCTGTACAGAAACTGCTGAGGGGGTTCTTGGTCATTTTACTTTGCACACATTAGTTCTTGGAATATGTCTGTGCTGGCCTTCTCATTGAGATGGGACCTGACTCATGGTGATTTCAGGCTGATTTATGAAAATGTCCTGAAAAATACCTGGATTTACTATTTTCAGTACACCTCGGACCACTTGTGTCTCTGTGAAACCCTCCCTGATTCCCTCGTAAATGTATTTACAGATACTACTGTATATGATGCTGGAGTTGTTTTCCCCAAATTGCCCCCCATTTACCTTACGCTCCCTGTGCTGGAGATAAGAGAGGAAACCATCCTCTCTGGAGCTGTGTGTGATGGTGACAATGTAGTGATGGGAGTGGTGTTGGCTCACCAACATTATAAGGCATTGTGACAGTATGTGAAAAGAGAACAGAAATGTGGATCAAATCCAGGGAGCAGAGGTTAATTGTAGCAGGCAATAATCATAGTCGGACAGTCCAGATCAAAACCAGAACAGGTGAAACAATGTCCAAATTAGATTCAGAGAAAACAGGCAAAGGTCAGGTGATTAGCAAACAAGCGATACAAGGAACAAGGCAAATTCAGAGTCAAGGAACAGAAGCAACAATCAAAACCAGGAAAAAATCTCGGAAGTGTACACAGGGAACAAACACTGGAACTCTCAGAAAAAGAGAACCTGAGGATCCTGGGGTGTGGGCTGTGCAGAGTCTCCCTGAATGAGCAGGATCCGTCAGTGGGGATCCCTTTTGGGGAGTGGTTGCCGTGGACATAGTGACATAAAAGGGGAATCCCCGAGGAGGTCCGTGACACGCATGCCAGACTGAGTGCCAGTCAAGTCCCTAAAGTGTTGCAGCTTCTTCTCCAACTCATTGAGAATGATCTGGTGCTGGTGTGTGGTATGCACCTTGGTGGTCGTGGATGGAACAGTATTACATTGTGTGTAGCTGGGAGGTGGTGGGTCAGGTTTAGCAGGCGAAGGTGTTGTATGGCATATTGTCTTAGCTGTTGTGGTGGCAGTGAATCTGTCTTGTGTTATGCTGCTTGTGAAAACAGTGGAATCATGATTTTCATTCACATATTTTCATACATATTTCTCAAACAATATAACTCAACTATTATTTGGGAACCTGCAAGATATCCAGAATGGCTAAAAAATATTTTTAAGTTAAAAAAAAAAAACCTTGAAATTTTATCAGACTCATGTGAAGTTAACGTGACTGTAATTATGCTTCTGTTGCACCTATCCTTCAAAGAATATCTCATTTGTCTTTCAAAGAATATCTGATGCGTTGTGCTGCTTTGATGTCAGTTCCATCTTTGGGTACAGGCTCACCCAAAATCAAGAGACATCAGCTCCTCTAACCACAAGTTTATCTGGACTACAGCAGGTAACCCTTGTGAATGCAGGGAGGACATGCAAATGCTAGACTAAGAGCTATGAGTGGATATCAAGCTCACAGCCTTGGAAATGTGAGGCTACATTGAGCCTTTCACTTTTTAAATTTGCAATTTGGGCTCATGTATTTTGGTTCTGTCAATATTTAGAATATGCCTTATCTTCTATGATGAATATATAACACCATCAGTTGTTACACCAAACCACACTTAACAAACTTCTCTAAACTGTGCGCATTCCATGAGGATTTAGATACAATTATGCAATCACTTCAACTGTTCAGATATATATTCTCCAAGTTTTCCATGTTATATATGCATATTAAGGATGGATGGTACATGAAATTCACAGTTAGGTACAAACCTCCATTTTGGGTTCACGGTTCAGTGCAATTTCGGTACAGCAGGGAAAACAGGATTTGTTTGCAAACAAATAAAAACATCAAAATATAATAATATACTATATAGCTAAATCTCATCTATGACTCCTGAGTATGATCACATGTCTGTATAGTTAAATACTATATAATATACTATATTATATACTATTATATAGTAGTACATATGATTAAAGCAGATACACGTGCAGGGGCATTACTAAAAATCCCCCCCCCCCCCCCCCCCCATGGAATGCTGTGCCTCCGGAATCTGCCAGGATATACAAGCCCCCCCCAGCACATGTCAAGTAACCCTGCACATATAAAGCTTTATACTCAATGCACGAAACTTTAGCTGGAAGGGTGCTGCTGCGAACTTTCCATCCATCAAACTACACTGATGTTATTTCAACGTAATATAACAATGGAATCTAAAGTTGTTACACAGGCAATACATGCTACAGTACTCACCATTTTGAAGGGCAGCCGTGAAATCAAGAGACATCATAGTATAGTGTTACACATTACTTTTTCGCAGTAGTTGCAAAACTCGAAATGCTGCACATAAATGCCTGTACTTAAGTCTTTTTTATGACCTGCTACTTGAAATCAAGACCAACTAGATTTTCTTCCCCCATTACTTACATGCTCTGCACAAACCGCAGAGTGTCAGGCAAATGCTCAGGCTGTCTTAAAATAAATTAAAAAGATAAAGGAGATACTGTATCCCCCATTAAGAATATATGCAGCTCCAGAGTAAAAATATATTTGCTAACCTTTTGCACACAGTACATTCCTTCTTCGTAAGACTTACTTCTGGAAGGTGCTAATGGTCCATCAAGACCAGAATCAACTAAAATTCGAACAGTTTCTGCCACAGCTATCTCTCTGAACAACAAGCAAACTGCAGCATATTATGTATATAGTATATCATGTATATATTATGTATTCCATGTATATAGATGGACAGCATACCCTTGAAAAATATGCTAATCTAAAAATATTTTCTTCCAACTCTCAAACATGTCGTAACCTACAATTTCATAGTGAAAGACATTTTATGAAGTTTAAAAATTACACTATAGCTATATTCTAAGTACATATCTCTGGCAGATACACTTTTTTTTCTTGAATTACATTAAATAGCTACCCCCCAGTAAACCCCACCAAAATGTGGGCATATTTATCAGTCTAAATATAAATCAGGAAAACTACTACAGCTACTTCAGCCTCTGGTTCATACCTAGAGCTGAGGGGAGAGCTGCAAATATGCCCAAGGTAAGGTTATGATTCATCTACGACTCAGTTAATACTAAACTTCATAGGACACAATGCTACTGTGTATTAGAATATATGCTGGCCGAAGCATACTTTCACCCCTAAAGAAGATAAAATACCAGAAAAGGTGATGTACCCCAAAGTTTTCAAACAGCAGTCTTAAAAACCAGCACAATTAAGTCACAAAAGCACACAGAGACACTATAAACTAGTGAATCGCACATAAACTAAATTTTAAAAGTAAACAAAAACTTTTAAAAGCACTCCCTCAGACTAAATACAAATCTACGAAAAGTGGAGCAGTTCTGGCCGAAGTGTGTCACGACAAACATTAATATATAGACATTTTTAAATTGAAAATACTAAATGAATGATAGCTACCCAGCCATTCTCCAAAGGCACCACAATATGGCTAAAAGAAGAAACCAAGTTTATTGGCTACCTTTAAACATACATTAGTAGCAAAATATTTGAGGAGCCTTACAAACATACGTAAAAGAAAGAATTATAAACATGTGTACCTTTCATTAAATATGAAAACATACACTATAAGGATGCAAAAACCTGAAGAAAAGTGGTCAGCAGTACAGACAGCCTGACGCATTCTCGAAACCGAAAATGGTTAGCCTAGCATGTTGCAGTGAGAATGAACTTCCTCGGGCTTCACACTGTCTAAAATTGTGTCTGATTTCCTATCATTCCTATCCTAAAGACATGGTGTAGAACCGATCCCACGGGCTACAGAAACATACACAATAGGTATAACACACTGCAGACAGGACAAGTAATGCATTGACATTATAATTCACTTATAGTGCACATGCAAGTAATGGGGTTGGAGCCCAGATTTCACTCTTGATGATAAGGACAGCTTGGGGGAAGAAACTATTCTTAAAGTGTTCTGATACTACACCTACCAGACTCTAGATAAAGTAAATGTAGAGGTGAGAACAACTTGCAGCCAGGGAGTTTTAGGTATTTTAATGTGTGCTTTGATGCTGCAGCATGAATGACAGTTTGATGGTTATGATTTTCTAGGCCAGCCTCACAACCCTTTGCATGACCTTCCGGTCTTAAGTTGAGGTTCTACTATTCCATACCATTCCATACCATACCATACCATACCATTCCATACCATACCATACCATACCATACCATACCATACCATTCCATTCCATACCATTCCATTCCATACCATACCATTCCATTCCATACCATACCATACCATTCCATACCATACCATATCATATCATACCATTCCATACCATACCATACCATACCATACCATACCATACCATTCCATACCATACCATTCCATTCCATACCATACCATTCCATACCATATCATATCATATCATATCATACCATTCCATACCATACCATACCATACCATTCCATTCCATACCATACCATACCATACCATACCATTCCATTCCATATCATACCATTCCATACCATACCATACCATACCATTCCATTCCATACCATACCATACCATACCATACCATTCCATTCCATACCATACCATTCCATACCATATCATATCATATCATACCATTCCATACCATACCATACCATACCATTCCATTCCATACCATTCCATACCATACCATGCCATACCATACCATACCATTCCATACCATATCATATCATATCATATCATATCATATCATATCATATCATATCATATCATATCATACCATTCCATACCATACCATACCATTCCATTCCATACCATTCCATACCATACCATGCCATACCATTCCATACCATTCCATTCCATACCATACCATTCCATATCATTCCATACCATACCATTCCATACCATACCATACCATTCCATACCATACCATACCATACCATACCATACCATTCCATACCATGCCACACCATACCACACCATGCCATACCATTCCATACCATACCATTCCATACCATATCATACCATACCATTCCATACCATACCATACCATTCCATACCATACCATTCCATACCATACCATACCATACCATTCCATCGATGAAGGCATTTTCAGCAGTATTGTGCTACAATATGGTAAGTGTGACCTTCCTCTCACAAAGTGAAGATGTTGATCATCTTTTGTGAGAACTGATACGGTGTTTTCTGTCCAGCTCATCCTTTTAGTGATCTGAAGGTCAAGGAACCTTAAGATGCTGTACCTGAGAATGGAAGGTCAAATCCCAGGGTCAGAAAGGATTCACCACTGGGCCCTAAAGCAAGGCCCTTTACCCCCAATCTCTCTAGGGATTGACTGAGTTTGCTTTCTCGAAAAATGTATGTCATTGAATATATAAAATGTAAGACTGCTTACAGTATCCAACAGACACCCCTCAATGGTGATGAGAATGTGACTCCTGCTCTGTTAAAATGAAGCTCAGAGTGAGATTATCTACCCCACCTTGCATCTGTATGTAAATTCATCATTATTGATCAGGCAACTATTAATTGTATCATCATCAGCAACTTGATGATGTTGCTGCTTTTGAATTTGCCCACACTGTCATAGGTGAAGATGGACTGAGGCCTTAGTCTCTCTATCATTCTGAAAGTCCTGTTCAGACAGTTGGAGCACAAATTCCCTTGGTTCACTGGTTCACTGGAAATTTTGTGTGCCTGTTTCTTATTTTGAGTGTCAAGCCTTGCATAACAGTTATTCAGCTCATCAGTTGGTGTAACATCAGGAATTGTAATCTGACACCTCTGTCCATTGGAGTTGTTGATGACCTGCAGGCCATAGCATAAATGCCTAATACTGGCAGCCCCATGCTCTCCAGCTTGTATTTGCCCATTGCTCATTATGTAACTGTCCCAGCTTAGTCAAATTTCAGGAAAAAAACACATTGGTGAAGTTCTTTTCAAATTACTCATCACTCATGTGTTTTCAATCAAACTGAGGTTGGGGCTTTGAGTTGACCATTCCAGAAAGTTTAATATTTTTTGTTATTTGACCACTCCATATGTAACTTTGTGACATTTTGTTTATTTATTTATTACATATTTTGCAATTATCACACATGCAACCACAAAAAAGGAAAACCAGAATTTAGCGCAGGCCCATCACATATAGTTGGATAACAAGCAGAAAATGTCACAAGAAAATTTCTCTATTGAGTCAGTGTTTAGAGGCTGATCCAGATCACTCTATTTTTTATTATTTACTATGTTTGATGTATCATGTTACCACTTCACAAAAATATTATATGGATGAAAGTCTACCACTAAATATGTCCCCTTGATCAGATTCAAAATCACCCATGAACTGTAACTGCAACAACAGTGGGCAGCAAAACTGGACCAGCCAAATGCAACAATGGAGCCTGCAGCCTCCATCTCGTGTGCGTAGCCATCTGCCATCGAGATATATTCCGTGGATCTTTGTGCACGCTTCCCAGGATCACTGTACAGGTACGTAATCCTAAAACTGTGTGGTGAAAGATGACTTCCTGAATATTCTGAAATAAAGTTTGATTTTTGGTCTCTAGCCACCCCATTCAGCAAATTTTATCCGTAGCAGTCCGGTAGCCAGTCGGTGAAATGTATCGTGCGGCTCTCGGGGAAATTTATTGCGGGAGAATTTAATCATGTCATGTAATTTTTTGGAGTGTGTAGGTAGCTTATTTTCTTTTCACTGTGGTATTTTCTATGGATTCACAAGAGTGCCATGAAAAAGAATAAATCTGTAAAAGAATAAGAAAGTAAATGTTGAATAAGAAAATAAAATAAATACAAATAAAAATAAAAGAATAAGAAAATAAACACTTTCAATATTACTTTTGCTCTTTTGCCTTTTATGTATTGCTTTTACTTTTTCTTGAGGGCTAAGCTGTCAAACAACTTTGCTTTGTGGACCTTCCTGCTCAGACTGAGTAGTCAATGGGGTATGCATGTGACATCACAGTACCCGGGATATACTCTGGTTACATTCACTGAGTGGCAAAAACACTGTGGGAGTATTAACGCTCAGCTTGAATGCTGCGAAAACACATCTAAAATGGGAAAGATGTGCTGTGAGACTGATTGAACAAAACGATCTAAGAAGAAATAGGAGTTACTGTTTTACAGAACTGCTGAAAACTGAATAAAAGGAGCGAATTGTATCCAAGCTCCAAAAAGTATATTCGCAGTTGTCATTTTGCATCAAATATGTTGGATTTCTGTGTAAAATGATTTTTTTTAAGTTAGATATGTACTGTATTGACTACTCAGCAATTAAATATTAAGTATCATTCACTTATATTCTATATTTTATTTACCCATCTATCCAATCACCAGTCCCATTGGATACTTGCTTCCAGTAGGCTGGTGTCCAAGGACCTCAGGGACCAATGGGCAGAAAACCTAGCAGTGTGGATGGATGGATGGATGGATGGATGGATGGTGTACTCTGTTTTAAACCATGGCTATAAAAGTTGATAAATGTGTGTTTCATTTGAGCACTCTCAGGACCCACCATGACATGTGCAAAACAGATTTTTTTTTCTAAATAATGATTCTCTGAAAAAATTGTGGAAACTGAATTAATACAAATTAAGTTAAACCTGTTTTTCTTTTTTTTAGGCATGCCCCATTTTATTAAATGACTTGACACTGCACATTATTAAATTGGGTGTCCTTTGGCCGATGTATGGATAGAACACTCAATTAAATAAAACCAACACCAATGGCTAAAATTAGCTAGTTTTGGGGAGAAAAAATATATTTCTGTGATTGTATTGACTCATGGCAATATATTTGGTTAATTTATTTTTATATAGCACCGTTCTCATTATAGTTGCCCCTAAGCGCCTAACAAAGATTTAACAAGAACTACATCATTACATTTTTTCATTTATTTATTTAGCAGCCGCTTTTGTCAAAAGCGACATACAAGTGAAGCAAATAGTACAATATAGATTAACATAGCAATAGAGTCAGAATTGTTTCAGGGCAGATAACAGAACAATGTGTCACAGGGATGAGGCAAGAGATTCATCATCGAGGATAAAGGTTATTGAAACCAGATAGGCACAGGATTTACACAATGCAGAGGTGAAAAATATAAAAAGGGAAAAATAAACCTAAGGAATCTATCTGGGGAAAATATATTCTCATATATTCATAATACCAATAACCTTTATAGATTAACTTCCACAGTAACTGCCAGTTCACTCAGAGGAACATCAACATTTTAGGCCATTTAAGCTGCCATTTAATATACCCGTCGGGACACTGGCTCCTCCCCACTGCAAAAACAATGGGATTTAAGATTCAGTAAAAGTTTGAATAAACACAAAGGATGGATGGATGGATGGATGGGTGGCTAGATAGATAGATAGATAGATAGATAGATAGATAGATAGATAGATAGATAGATATAGATAGATAGATAGATAGATAGATAGATAGATAAAGAAACCTTGAGGGCCTCCGCCTTGCTCCTAAAAGTTTGTGTGTAGTGCTTAGGTGTAGCAGGTGGTTAGTAGATGCATATCTCATTAGCATATGAATGAAAATTAATGTAATAGTTTTGCACAACTTTTTTGTATTATTACCTAAAGTGAGATCAGATTTTCTGCCACACCAGGCCTCTTTTGACTAAAAAATGGCTATTATTTGTAAAGCTATTTCTGTGCTGTGGCCAGGATTTTACATCAGTTTGTGTACTTTTTACTGGTGTCTCTATAGCTATAGGCATGCAGGAAATGTTAGCAAAATACAGTTTAACATGGAGGTCTGTAGATATCAAGGCATTTTTAAAAAATCAAAGCTACCATTTTCACTAAACATGTTACCTTAACTCCCTCCTTTGTAATATTTCACAATATTTATAACCTAATTACTTGTAAACTTTCCTATTACACAGTAGCTACTACTGTAGAATTCTGTTAAACATCTGAAGTAGTAATCACGTTTGTGCAGATTAATTTGAGATTTGGGCATTTAAAGGTTGTCAGTGTTTTAACTTATTTCATGGTACACTCTGGTATAGCGGAGGATTTATGTTAAGCATGTAATTTAATGGCAGTCACTTCATGTTACACCACAGTAAGTGATAGTAACTTTTCACATTGAGCATGTAATAGACTTCAACTTAGAGAAGATAGGACTATGTAGTTGATGTATATTCTAACTTTTTAGGTAGTTTTCTTTATTACCCATTACCCTGGCCTTTCTATATATCCCTGGCAGGATAGGGGACAAAAACGGGGAATATGCTGAACAATCTGGGTACCAGTCAGACTTTACATGACACGTACATATTATAAGGAGCAATATTTGGCATTATTTTTAATCACATGCTTTTTACTACATTACCTTTAACATTTATGCAATTTTAAATAGCATACAACACACGTCAAATATGGTATAAAAATATAAAATAAAATTGCTGCCTAACAAAATGAAACCTAAAACGTTTGAATATTTCAAGAGGTAGTATGTTACTATACTTGTACTAGGAATGGTTTAACAATCTGTCTTCTATACAGCTGCAGTACGGTATAGTTTTAGAGGCGCCAAGATTAACTGGTAACTACAAAAGGCATTTTCAGAGGAACTGTTCAGGCATAAGATGTGAGACTTAATTTACATGAAATTTGTCATGTTCTCTCTGGGGGGAATCATCATAAACCAATCAAATTGAAGCTCAATTGATTTGATACAGTCCATGAACCATTTTGCCAATTGTCATGAGAGTTATGGTAATGGAACAGGGAACATTAAACTGACCTTTCCTGAGAATTTGTGGATCAATAGGTAGGCGGTGGTGGTTGAATATGAATTTTTAATGGAAAGCATTGTCTATGGAGGGGGGTAATATTAAACTGCTTGTGTTTATGGTTAAAATCAGTCAAATATATGAAGTTGACAAAACCTCTAGAGAGAGTAAGTAACACATGTTTTGAATGTATGATCAGTAGCATGAAGACACAACGACAGGGTATTTGTGATTTTGTGTGCAACAGGTCAAATTTTTACTGCTGATATAAATCAAAATTTTCAATTTCATGAAAGCATTTCACCCCGTTCTAAGGCCTCATACACCTGCCTTTGGTATAAAGGTAAGTAGCTACATTTATGCGTGATACATTTTGTATTGCGCTAAATTACAAAAACACATGCAGAAACCAGTGAAGTACCAGATCAGTTCCGTAATTTACATGTTTTTCCAAACACAAACTGTATTGTTTTAATCACTTTATGAAAGCGGAATGTTGTCTGTGGATGTTGAATTCCAAGTTGATGGCTGTTGAAAGTGGTTTACTATTGTTTATGAAACTACTCCCAGGGGGCTCCTTGCATGGTGGGCTTTGTTAAAGATTTGAAGTAGTTAATTGCCTCAAGATTAACCCAAGATTGAGTTACAAAGAGAAAATCACATTTAGCATGATGTGTCAGTGCTCTATGCTTATGGACGGAATTGCATTTAAATCTATATACTTTGAAACCTGTCGTTGAATAATATTTTAAGAATGATAATAGTATGGAAACAAAACAGCAAATGTAAATATAATGTGAAAAATAGCTACTTGAAATCATTTTTTGCACTAATGAATACTAGGATTATTTTTCAAAGGTATATCAATGGTTGTCACAAAAGAAACCATGAGGAAATATATTGTTATTAAATTAAATTATACATACTGAGCTAACATAATCACTGACACCCGTAGTGAGGATGTTTCTGTTGCACTGTCATGTTAATACTGTTGTAGATTGTCTTCTCTGAAAGCCCATGTCTTCAATTGTCTTTATTGTTTCCCTTCAGTTTTGTGTCCATCCACGTCATTGTCTTTTTTTTTTCAGAGTGCCGAAATGGGATCAATACTGGAATACCCGATATAGACCTAGGTATAGAAAAAGGGGGTAAGGGGTGTGTGCTGATTACAGCCAGCACACAACGAACGACCTCAGGGATGAGAACCTGAGTGCAGCCATGCGGTGGCTGAATCCTCAGCACCACACTGGTCCAAATGGACCGATCCTGCAAACTAGGTATAGAATCCGTTACAAGAAAATCATTCTGCTGGGACTAATATGCCTTATTTTTAACTTGGTAATAGCTAATAATAATACGGCATAATAGTATCACAATAATATTACATATAGACAAGAATATATCACATATATATATCAAACATTTATGTAAATTTATTATATAAACACTGAAATGGCAGACCTTTTAAATAATATTAGCTGCATTATGGCCCTCCAAAATAATTTTATATGATTTTGCATAAAATGGTCTCTCAACTGTCTCTTGTCAACTGTAGCAGGCATGTATTACGAGGCTTACAGCCCTCCAATCGTACATCCCAAAATAGATTTCAACAATACTCCACAAGGATGCACTAAATCTCCACTCCACTAATCCACAGAACAGTTCACATTTACAGAGAATCTAAAGGACAATAACTGTGTTCAGCCTGCTGTGCTCATCTAGGGACAGGCCTACATGGAGAAAAAAGATATTTGGAAGGAAGAAAAATCCCTTCTAATGTGACAGTGAATTCCCCAAAAATCTTCATCATTATGTATTCATGAAGCAAAGCAGATTTTATATCATTGCATATCTTTTTTTTATGGCATTTTTTTTTATTTGAGTGGTATTTTAATCTTAAACCAAACACAAGCAGGAAGGCCATTTTAACATGTTGTAGATAAATGTTAATCACATTACCATTTGCTGGAGTTCCGTAAATCTCCATAAATAGCATACTGAAGTTGATCCCTTTTTTCTATTCAAAGAAAATTATAGTTGATGAATTGCTTTTGCCATGCATGTAGGCTAATGAAAGCTTTGCTCCTGGGCTTTCCTTAACAAAGACATGCAATTTTTCCATTTTCCACTAAAATAAGAACCTGTTCCACTTTTAATTAATAGTTCTTCCTTTATCCTTACTGGAGTCATCTCATACTTTAAAATTGATTTTGTAGGTGAGCTTAGTTATTAATGCTGCAAAAAAACAAACCCCTTTGTATTTTGTTAGGAGGTACAGTAATATCATAATACTTTCAGCTGATGGGATCTTGGGTGTTCACAATAAAATCATAAACTGCATTATTTTCAAACAAATGCTGATAGCTGGTAATCAATACAGTATGGTGTCCGCCGATTTGTAAAAATAACAGGCCTCTGTAACTGTTAATAACATGTTACTGTGACGTAACAGTTTTGATGACATATTCTCCATCAGTGACATATGACTGACTACATCATTCTTAATATTATCCTTCCTTTTGTTTTTTTATTAAATAGAATATTTATGAAGTTAATTTTGTGTATCTTAAGTTTTTATCTAAAAGATATTTATTAATGTATTATGCATTGTGACAGCATTGATAAAATATTGCAACATTCCCTGCCTCAGTCTCCGAGAGCTACGATATGGGATACTCACTCACAAATTTCAAACAGGCAGTTTTCAAACAGGCTTATTGATGTCTACTGTTATTTGACAGCTGCTTATTGTATTTGTTTTGTAAATGTTCCGTTGAAAATGCTTAAATTTTCATTATTCATCAATCTTTCCATCCGTCTTCCATCCATTTGTCCTGGGCTGGTCGCGGTCATGATGCGTAACCTAGTCTGTAACCTACCTCAGGCTCTACAAGGTCGAAATTTTCATTCATCTAAAATGACCATAGATTTGTTTAGAAACTTTCACATTTATGTTAGCATTAAACATGCGCACCTTGAATATTCCATAATAACTATAATGCTGTATTTGCTCATTAACAAGCTACATTTGTTGTATTTCTGGAGAAGTATTCTGCATGTCAATGCTCACTTAATGTTATTCAAATTAATAATTATCTTGCAATTCAATCTGTAAATAAATATTCTTCGTGCACCTTTTTCCACTTGAAAGTGGATGTTTGCTTTGGTATGTCTGAAAGATTCTGCATACATTTTATACTCAATGTTTTGGCTCACGTACTCGTAATTATTCAGAATATTTTAAGTTGAGGAATTTCTGCAACTAATCATCTGTTTGGATTGATCGTATGTACCTAATTTTCATGATCTTATCTGTGTTTAATACATGAGTCTTTATCGACTCGAAATCTGGAATCCTGGATCTGCTATAGCAAAAAGCACAAATTGTTGATGCACTTTATACAATATAATTATATCGTTAATGTTACAAAACCAAAACCTTAACGCCCTTCTTAGTAGTATTGTCTAAGCTGTTTCTTCCTTCTACTTTTCAGTAATATACATACAGTTCCCTAAATCAATAATAAGGATGTCAGGGAAAAACAAATGATAAAACTCAGGAGATCAAGTACATGCATTTTCTGGGAAACCATCGTATTGCTGAATTCATACCAAATGGCCTGGCTCTCTCTCGTCTGCCTAGACTCTTGTTGCAATACTGCTGTCATAGAAAAAGGGATGAGAGAAAAAGAGAGTAGAAGATTGTGGCATTAAGTAAATAATTTGTATGATAATTCATTACAGTGCAGTCTTTTTCAACTTTAATTGCTCTAAATGAAGAGACATTTCACACTATTTAGATAAAAAAGAAAAAGAAGGCCAGCGTAATGAAAAGAGGTCTGCCTATCTGACTTCAGAGGTTTGCTCTAAATGAAAATGTAATTGGAGGCGGAATGGTACAAGAGGAGCAGACTGCAATGCAGATCCAGGGTATCTTCAGACAGCCGAGCAAAGCTAATGACTGAGCAATTTGGAACATTTACTCACCCCAAAGACTCTCATTAAGTCAATCACAGGCTTAACCAAGACCCACTTGCAGGGACAGAACAGCCCACATTTATTCTAACATCAATCAGAAGGGCCAGCTTTTAAGCAATGAAAAACGCGAGTAATTTATTCGGGATCTTTGAGAGGATAATAGCCAATTATTTGTTTATAACACTGGTTAAATTTTCATTAGGCAGATTAATGGAATATCATGTCCTGTCAACACTGGACCGAGGGGTGGTGTGTAAGAGATAAACGGACAAACAGATGATGTCGCTCTGTTGGTAAATTGGTTTCTGCACTCTGTCCCCTTTTTTCCCATATGAAAATGTTAAGGAACACTTGGTGCTGAATTTTAAAGTGGGGGCCCTTGGATCTGAATAATTACAGGGACAAACCAAAATAGAACATAAAATCCACGGATATTTTGTACAGCTCTGAGAAGCATGCAATAAATGTCATAACCATTTCAGATGTAAATAATGCTTTACTGTGCTTTGATTTTTAATTTAAATTTTGTTTCTTTATTTCTCCGGCTGTATATATTTCTGAATCGTATACAAACCTTAAATTATATTTTAAGAAGTATTTTTATATTAACTGCAGAACTGAACTTAATCACTTTATTCTGCATTTTTAAACATGTTATTTGTATTTTTTTATTTAATTCATTAATAATATGCTAAAACCCTTATGAAATGTATTCAGTGATATTTCTGAGTCTGATATAGAATTCTAGAAGGAATATTTTGAAGAAGTTTACAACATTGCTAACAGTTTAACATCTCAATTTGGCATTTCAAGTAGTGAATTACAAACCGTAAAAGGATCAGTTAAATTTCCAATGAAAATGAGTTAAGTTTTTTGCTTATTTCAATTAAGTTACTAAGTTTTGCTGTTTATTATTAATGGAATATTCTTTATTTT
Source organism: Brienomyrus brachyistius (assembly GCF_023856365.1). Taxonomy (NCBI): domain Eukaryota; kingdom Metazoa; phylum Chordata; class Actinopteri; order Osteoglossiformes; family Mormyridae; genus Brienomyrus; species Brienomyrus brachyistius. Next base: position 10,839,349 of record NC_064535.1, on the reverse strand, counting down.
TCCCATTATAAAAAGGTTTTTTTAGATCCATATGTAAGACAACTTCTTTAGGAAGAACTTTGAGTATGAAATTAGGCTATAAGACCAAATTCACTGCTATCTCTGATATGAGTCAAAAATTCATTAAAACCGATCAATTAAAAACTGGTCAAATTTAAAATTTCCAGCTAAGTGTAAGAATGATGATAGGTCCAGCGCCTCACTAGACAATGAGTATGACAAAAAATGTATACGCATATGCTTTCTAGCTGCTAGTGAAAATTACGAAAGGGGTCGTGTTTAAGTCAAGTTTTTTAAGTAACTACAGGATAATGCCACGGTAACCTTAAAGTGTTTAAATGCTAGGATAATTTGTTTCAATTTTTGGATGCAACAGATGGTCAGATTGGCTATTTTTTCTTAAAGTAATAAAAATGTCCTCGCTTATACTGGCAACTGCTGAGTACCTGGAAAGAAAAAGGCTGACAAAGAGCAAAGTGTATGAACGTAATAGTCAGTAAGTTAAAAAGGTGAAGAGAAGGATCGGGGTGAAGTGGCAGTCATGGTGAATATCTCTCCATTTAATTTAATTGGGTCAGAGGGCTACGCATTAATGAGGGTTGGGTTGACATATACATCGTAAGAAAGCATCACCCTAGAAGAGAGTGGGATTTATTGCTTTGTAAGTATAATGAGAATGAAGAGCTGAAGTGAGGTCCACTGTCTTCTTGAGTGGTTTGATTTTGTGTATATGTGCCTGGAGAGGGAAGTTTTAAAGAATGACCCAAAATAATAGGCTTCAATATAACCTGAGATTTAAGCAGCAAAGACATTCTTGACATTTAATAGTAACTAGTGACATCAGTTCTACCCTAAATGACAGATTACGTATCATAATTTTGTTGATTTTAAGATTAATATGTCAGAAACAGGGAATAAAATATTCATCCATCCTTCAACCACTTATCATGATCAGCACTGTGGGAAGAAAATGTAATAGCAGCATAGAATGTTTGTGGTTTGTTACAATGTTTTCTGTAAAGTTTAAATTATTTACCATTCGGCTTTACAAAATTTTATAATCACAAATGACAGGTGCATGTAATTCATGAATAAAAAGCGGCATCCATACATTTTTCTTGTTATTTATATTATTTACGTATTACTGTTTCCCAGTGTTTGTGAATCTGCCCAGTATAGGTGGGTAGGAGATGGATGGCTGGATGGATGGATGGATGGATGGCATGATGGATGGATGGATGTGCTAAATATTTACTTCGATCTACTAATTTCCATGCAAAAATCAATAAAACGTGCTAGCAAAATTAAAATAAATAGCTAAAAGTCTAACATATATCCCCAAAACTTTCTGCAGTGGAAAAACAAACTTATTCCGTCATTTACCAACATCCATCATTTCCATCACATGTAAATTTTCATCCATTACCTCATCAATGTCCTTGGCATGTCATGAATTGTCTCACGCATCATAATCCATCGACTTCAAAGGTGAAAAGTGCCCACTGTTCAAGAATCAAAACAATCGGCAGAAAAAGGAGGTTATCATTTGATGAGCTATCTGTCACCAAGCCAGCACCAGACTGTATGAAATAAGGGCCATTTAATTAGGCCTACTGCTACTCTCCAGTGTGGAAGGCTTTCTGAACCTTTGATTCCCCTCTGCTTCTCGGCAGGAAGTTGTTGGTGATAATTGACATAGGATTTCCTTGTTAACCAGCAGCAGACTTGGTGGATTAAAGTGACAGGGATCTCCAGAAGAAAGTGAAAGCAGATAAGGGGTGGCAAGGAAATTGGCGCCTGCTTTTCTCCACTCTTGAGAAACCTGCAAGGAAATAGCAATAACAAACCAGAGCGTCTCCCTGCCGTGAGTGTAGCTCCCACTTATCAGAGCCATTTCAGCTTGGCTGATCAAAGATTGACTTCCCTTAAAATAACCCAGGGCCTAGGTTGGTACATGCATTTCGCTGTGGGTTTTCAGGAAATTATCACTTTTTCTCTAAAGCAGAATTGAGGTTCATATGAAGGACTCCAAAGATAATCTATTTTCATTTGGACAATTGCAAAATATCATGGAATGAAAGCATATTTGCAAATGACATAATTTCCCTCTTTGTACCAAGTGGGTCATGAGCTAGCATTATCATACAACTAGTGAAAACTTAAGGGATTTTTCAATCCTTATGCCAGTCTATCTTTCGGTGTTTTTATTCTTAATGGAGCATTGCACCTGTCAATAGAAATTGGCTGATATTTCATTGCATTATTACACTATCTTAGGGAAATTAAAAAACATAAAATCAATAATCAATTAAGTTGTCATTTACAAGACAGTGCAGATTGTATTAATAACAACAGAACACAGGATTTATTTTTGTAATAATTACATATTAATATGAAGTTATACAGGACATATTTCTAATTTTTAACTAGATTATGGAAGAACAATGAGGACAAAAACGATATTTTGTATGTTGAGTACAAAAACTTCATGTAATGCTTAGGATTACTACTGTGAAACAATAATATTTCAACCTGTTGTGCTTTGTTACCATAGTGCAGTCCTTGTTCCTCCCTGATACTCTTGTTGGAATTCATTCACATATTTTATTATATTTTTGAATACCAACTTCTTATTGAACATGGCTTTGTTGGATTAAAACTGAAATTAATGATTCCTGTATAACTTGACCATAACCATATGGTAAATGTGGACACTGTGAGCAATTTCTCTTTTAAATCCTTAAATCTCGTTATGAAGTGGTGCTCTGCTTTTTCTCTACATGAATTTGAGTCCTTGTGCAAAACCATTACGCGGCTTTATAACTAAAATAAACAATAAAAACATTACAAGATGTCAGCAGGAAAACGTATATTTTTAAAACCGGTTGATAGAATGTTAACACGATAATTATAAAAAGATTAAAGACTATTTAATGTATCATCTTGCATCTAAATGGTTTTAATGCACTGTTTTCCTGAAATACAGTTGAACTTTATGGACCAGAATCACACTGTGTGGAGTTTGCCTGTTTTCCCGGGTCATGTAACTTTCCTCTGGGTACTTTACTTTCTCCCTGCAGTCCAAAGTCATGCCTCTGTAAATTGTCCATAGAGTATGATGGTGTGTGTGAGTGTCTGCTTGTACATATCCTGTGATGGAATGACATCCAGTCTGGGGTGTAGCCCAGTCTAATGTCCTATGCTACTTGGGAAAGGGCCCTGCCCTCCCCCGTGACCCTGACCAGGATAAGCAGTTAAATGATGGATGGTTGGATGGATGGATGGATGGATGGATGGATGGATGGATAATACAGTACATATAGCATATGCCCATATTACTTACTAGTCCAACAGTCATTACAGTCATTAATTTAAAGTGCTGTGTTCCTGGTCCTTATTGACAATAACCTTACAAGTTCTTACTTTTAGTTAAAGATGCAATCTTATAACTTTTCATGTAGGTAAGAGGTGGGCTTCAGTCTGTGGGTCTCTGGAAAATATTCTTGCAAAGGTGGGACCTGTTAAAACTGAATGGATTGCATCTGAAACTGAAAGGTGCTAGTGAATTCCAGGTGCAAATGTCTGTAGTATTTTAAGAATAATTCAGCTAAAGGGAGGAAGGGATTACTTCAGGCTAAACAAGGAGGATACTAAAGCAGAAAGTAACTAGAAAAAAAATTACTAGTACATAATCCCTCAGATTCTTATAGGTTTGATTATTATGCAATAAAATGCATGATAGAAAATAGAAGCCACAGTGTTAATTGGCAGCTATGTTGCTGGGACAAAACCTTGTAACACAAAACTGCAAAGCAAAGACGCATATGATAATACATAAATAAATACATACTTTGTATATAGTAAGAAAGTGGTGTGTGAGGGGTGATGAGAATTTGAATGAAGTGAAAGTGTATGACAAAATATAGAAATTAACAACATAATAACTGTAAATACAGATATTATGCAGAGGGTGCATGTATGTTTTATGCAGATCTTTTTTAACCCAAGATACAACTGAAAGAAAAAGATGTGTGAGATTCTCTTTATCTTTATATTACTCGAGAAAAATGACTTTCCGCGTGACTCTGCAAACCGCTGTATCTATACACTAGCAGCATGGAACAATCCTGGCTTAATCTACTGCTACCTCACAATTTATGGTAATTCAGAGTTTCTCAGGTGCATAAAAAGTTTATAATCTATATCGTTAAGAAGTGTGTTTTCCTACCTCTGGCAGGGCGCTGGACTCTTAAAAGAAGATGCACCTGTATATGTTTCTAACTTCTGGTGAATACTTTTGTGGTTCTTAGCACAGACCTTGCCCCCATTCTTGTGATCTGCATATTAAAGCGTTGATCACATGGCTGTGGCATGCAAGTGGAGAAGCAGGACAACATGGAGTGATTTCACATGAACAACACGCGCCTTCTTTAACTGAGCTGACTTATTTTCCACTTTCTCATTCTTTTTAATTTACTTTTTAACACTTCATTAAGTCCAACACACATACCACTGACATATTTTCCCATCACATAAAACATTTTTATTATTTTTATCTAAATGTGATCTACCCAGTCGTGTTGGGGGGGTGGGGGGGGGGGGGTGATAAATATGACATTCAACATACCATGAAAAACATACCATAGTATTGTTAAAAACTACCTGTTCTGGCACACAGTCAATTCACAATTAACTTCTGTTGTCTTATGATCAATCACGTTTTATTCTATATTATTTTAGTAGAAGCTACATCAGTTATAGTACAATACATCCAATTATTAAAATGACTGTAAAATATCACAGCCATAGTCTTACATCACATATTCATGCAGTTGTCCGATGTATTTAAATCCTGTCAGATTATTATTATCACCCATCCACTTACCTGAAGCTGATTCCGTGCAGCATCTGTACTTCAGATGGGAACACACACACACACACACAGGTTTGTAATTATAATAATACAGTATTATGGGGGCTCTCCATTCATTTCTACGGGGGAAAACTCTAATCCCAACATAATGACCTTAATCTCTACCCAGCCCTAACTTTAAGCATAAGTAACCAAACAAAATACAAGACTTTTGACATTTTTAGTTTTTTATTGCAGTCGCAGATTTTTATAAAATTGAATTTCCCCTTGTGGGGACTGACAAAGTGGTTCCTACAATGTCAAAATGTTTTTATCACATTGTGGGGACATTTGGTCAGAGCATGTTTTTTGGACTGAAAGAGAAAACCTGCCTAACATCAGGGAATGAACACACACACATACACACACACACACACACCAGAGGCAGGACTTGAACTTTCAACCTTCATCTTATGAGATTACATTCCTACACACTGAGCTATTATGCTGCATCATTGTCATAATATTATCTTCACATGATCAACATATTTTATTTAATTTTATTGTCGCTGGCTTTAGTGTACTATGAAGGCTGAACATTTTAGTTTAAAAGACTAAAGAATCTTTTGAAAACTTAGTTTCTGTATCTGTTGTACAAAACTATTTGTCAGCTGCACGTTACAAGTTAGCCCAAATTCTGCATCTCGGCCTAAAAATTCAGTGGTGGATCTTTAAAGTGAATCTTCTTTGAGTGCAGGAATAGATACATTAATGGGATTTTTGGTGTTCAGCTTTTAGATCCACTGTGAGGGAGAGAATATCGGGCAGTCTGACAGATTTATTCACACATTTGATGAGATGAACTCCCTAAACCTAACCTGTGTCTGATGCTAGGTACTCAAAAGGAAAATGCAACCTGGTCCCTGCTCAAGTCCATACTGCTTGCTAACATCCAGACATTCTACCATTCACTAGGTTAAAAGCAGGTCCCTCATATAAATCTGTCTCGAGGTAGCATTGCACAGCTGCTCGGTATAAATGAATTCAGAAAGTGGGCTTCTTTGATCATTTGTTTAACATGAAATATAGGTTGCCCATAAATGCTTGATAATATAACCCACTAGATCTTGCTTTATTATTTTTATGATGAAGATGGAATATTAGCTAGAAATAGGTTTCACACATATGAATTGAATCTTTTTTCTGCGACCTGTTAAACTCCCCATATCATGTGCAAACCATTTTTAAGTTCTTAAAAAAAATTAGCAAATCTGAGTTTGTTAAAGTAAATAAGATTTTTTTTTCCTTGTTCAAAATTTTGTCGTCAATAAAATACACTTATAAAGTGAGATATCGATGATATGTGGACAAAAAACAAATAGGATTAATTGTGTGGTTATTTATTATAAGGTAATACTGAACTGCATGGTAAATAATTGACTGCACTTGCACAAGAGGTTTTGATACATTTTCATAGATAAAAAAAAAAATCAACATTGTATAAAACTGGATGGTAGAAAAGTGTATTTGCTTGTGAATATACAAACTGTTTATGGTGTCAGTGTTCATATACTACCTAATGCACAGTGCCTATAGAATGCAAATACACTAATTAAGCGTAACAAACTGCATAGTCTAACATACAGCATTACGTCATACAAGGGTGTAGTGTCGGGTATTCAGTATACCGGTATCATGGCAGCAGCTCGTGTTTAGAGGGACAGGGAGTTCAGAATTGACTTACTTTATACCTTCCAAGGTATAATTGAAACCTACACCATTGGCATCATTTTAATTTTCTCACTAAGCATGGTAGCCAGCATCTAATGGTGAAAATAAATAAGAAATATTAAACACTGGGACCTGGTCAGTAGTTGCTACTGTAAGGAATCATATACTATAGACATGAAGCTTCGATAGGCTTCTTGCAACTTGCAGCTTCTTGTACTGGAAAAGCGGTATGGAAGGTGGATGGAGGAATTGTTTTTCTAAAAATATATGAAGGAATTAGCGCTTCAGTAAAACTACTGCCCATTACTAGACATGACATCATGCCAAGAAAATGTATTTAAATGTAACTTTTCGAAGATAAAAACAGTAAAGCGCATTTTCTTTAATTGTTGTCATTATATATAAATGGAATGTGTGTAACATTTAGATTAAATTAAAACCTTTATGTTATTGGCCCTGGAAAGGAAGAAAAAATAAATTATCCAAACAAAGGTCAAATATTTCAGATAGTGGGAAGGTTTGGAAGCTACATTAACACTCAAATCAAAACCAGCTACACAGATGAAAATAGACAGATTAAGTAGTTTTTTTTTTTACTTCTAAATTGGGATAATAAATATGATGGAAATAGTAAGAAAACCCTTCTCTCTATGCCTCATAATAAAGGTAAAAGAGAAAGATGATGACCCTTTAAGCACAGGGCATTATGACCAGAGTTCAGGAAAACAGGCAGCAGTGATAAAGAAGCAGGAAATCAGAAACATATGTGCTTTATATAGACTCATTTAGGGGTTTATTTGTTTTTGGGAAATTAATGTTGGCTAATTGATAACAACATTACATCACAGGGCAAAAAGAAAGGAATGCTGTTTATCAAAGGTTTGGGATGGTCAGATAAACTTTAGATAAACATGGTCTCAGTGGTTTTAAGAGGATATTTTTCCTTTATTGAACAAAAACCTTACATGTGAGGTATAATACAAAACGTCAAATAACAATTAATACACAATATGTTTACTACCAAGCATTTTATTCTTAAATCTAATGTTTAGACTACTTTAGATTATTTCACTTCGATTATATATACAGTTTTATACGATATCTAAAACAAGAGTATACATTCAAGTACCATGACTGCGATTAACTGGATTTATATCAATAACAGGTCTTCGTCGGAAATATTGCGAAATGTTGAGCAGATAGTAAATGGCGTACAAAACTGTATCATTTGGGCTTTAAGAATGACATAATAAGTTATATCTTAATAAGCATTACTGTAAACTAATCTCTTGATCACCTCACATTTATTTCAGTTCAGACATTTTTTACCTATAGATTTCTAAAAGTATTTTGTTGAGGCTGAACATTTTTTTTTTCAGAATTTTTGCTTCTTTTTTCAGTTTTTTTTTTATTTCAGTAAAATATTTGTTCTACCACAATTGGATCAAGCATACTTGTTGGGCTATATATTTTATATTGCAGATTGTTCCTTTTTGGCTTTACCTGTTATAGCTTAGATATTTTAACTAGCTCCAATCAAATTTGCCAGGCTTGTTTTGAAATAAAAAGTATAGCTTCTAATCTAACTTGGTATTTGTCACATGCAGCTCAAAACCCAGTCTGCTTTTTACTTTCCACCATTCCTCGAGGCCACACCCACCCAAGATGAGCTCAATGGATAATCACTCACACCTGCACTCAGTGCATTTAGGCTCTTTCTGGTTAATACCTCACTGTTCCGTTTTCCGGTCTGGGTCAATCTAAACAGTCTAGGTGGGTTGGTGGGTGAATCTATGTCTGATTTCTTGGTTCTTGGGTTTTGTTCAGAGTTTTTAATTTGTTACTTTGGTCCTTGTCTTGACTTTGAGCTTGATTCTCTGGTGTAGCTCTACACCTTCAATCCAGTTTTCCTGTTCCTTAGTTTTTTATCGCCGTTCTCAGCGGTAGCTCTTTGAAATCAGTGCTTGAGTCCAACTTAGTTTCTTCCACTATGTGTCTCACACTCAACAGCCCAACTCCTATAACACTGAGCTAACTAAAATGTCTAAGCTATAAGAGGGGGAAAAAAGTTACATGTTGCTTAGCTTTTTGAGATTTTCATTAATGGTTTATCAAGGTAAAACTAATGCGCACCTTGAATGGGCAAGAAACTCAACCACACGATCCTAAACTCGTCACGCCATCCAGTTCTTCTCAATGTCTCAGTGAAATCGACGTAATTTGGCTATAATCAGTGGCAACAAAAGTAGAAAAACAGAAGCTGAAAATCATCTAAAATCCTTAATTAGCTCGATAGATACTGCGCCCTGAAGCCTGGAGCACACAGAGAGAGACGCAATGCAATACCTTCCAGGTTTATGTGGACCATCTTACAACACTCTGGTCATTCTCAGAATTATTCAAGTATTTTTTTTTTTTTAAATCTTAGTTCAATGATGTAAACACTTGTTTAAAGTTTGACTATAATAGGTTGGATCCTCCATGTATACAGCATTCAGCAATGGGACACATTTAACTAAAATTGTTTGATTGAAAGAGTTCAGGATATTTACATTCCTTAGTATTAAGTCACCAGTAATAAGCATTAATGGCCACACTGGGAATGTATTTTGAATCTGCGCTGCTGAATATCCAGTATGCAAGAGATCTAATCACTGAGTTCTTAGACCTTTGTCTGAATGTAACCGAACAGTCACTGTATAGAGAATTCACTTCTGTGCTGCTGGCTGCTTAATATAAATAGGGAGGCTCAAAGTTACAAAAGAATTAGCTAAATTAAGTGGATAAAGCTGATCTAATTTCTGGTCCAGCTTATTTCTTGCACAAATGCTGGTTCCTTTTCAATGGATCCCATTGTGTGAATACTGCCAAAATCCTTGATAGCTAGAAATCTATTATCTAGTCTAAATGACTAAATATGTTTCTGCTGTAGAAAGATTTGAGCTCAGACAAATGAAAATGGTTCCTGGTTTTAAAGAACAACGATATTTTAAAGCAAAAACAACAAAGTGTGGACAAGTGAAAATGTTGAGGTGAATTAAAGGTAAAGTTAGTGAACTAGTTTATATGACAATGATATTATTTACATTGGAATAATTCGATTATTTGATAAGATATTTGATACAGAAATTCTTTGATTTTCACATAGCCCATCTTTTTCTCCTATAAGCAGGGCCATAGATTCTGAATCTATAAAATCTCTATAAAGACAATTATCAGTGACTTTGATAGTATCCATTCAGCTAAACTTTTTAAATAGCTCAGTCCCTAGGACTACTGTACCTCGCAGTTTACTTACCAAGCAGATATATGCGAAGAAAAAGAATCATTGGAATGAATTATTTCATCATCCACGTGGATAGAAGAATTCAGGTCATGTCCTTCCTTTTTGCCAGTGCGTTTGGTAGTTTTCAGCCTTTCCAGCTGGGGAAGAAGCTCAAGGACATGCAGGTTGGTGCCCCTATAGTGGCCTGGATCATGAAGTACCTAACAAAAAAGTAACAATGTGTACGGCTTTGGAACCATGTACCAGATATAATGGTGAGCAACATGAGATCTCCAGCAACTAGGAGTAAATTTAGAAATTGTCATTCATAGATATTCTGAGTGGAATGGAATCCTCCTTTGGCAAGCTTGACAATGTAGGTAAAATGGCATATAGGAGGTTTATACTGAACTTTGGCAATTACCTATATTTTAAAATTAATAAAACGTGCATTGGTAGTGAACATTCATCATGCCAGGGAAAATGTGAGATAAGTCATTATCCCAGGAGAGGATGTGGAGATCATACAAGTACTTACACATGTTCCTTTCAAGAAATACCATAGCTGGATGTTATTTTTGGGTAGGCTAAGCTATGCATGATACTGTACCATTGTATCTTAGTTAGTTTACTGTGGCCTGACAAGGGAGCAACATTATGAAAATGGGGCATTAAGCAAACTGGTCTGTGTTACAGGACTGAGCCTTGACACGTTGGATATAGTCGGGAAAGGTATTTGACCCTCATGACCAATAATGCTAAATCCATAAGCACATTTAAGCCATTGGTTCATCCCAGTACAGTATAAGAAGCAAACCAGGGCTTCATTCTTCCAGTAGCTATGTAACTGTATAATGTCTCTTAACGAATGGCCAATGACTAATTCCTTTGTATTGTCCTTTGTAACTGGACAGTATTCTCAGAGTCAGTGTCTACATAATCATGCCATGCTAGGCAGACCTTGCATGTTATAATCAGTAGGCTTTCTCATCTCATCTCGTCCTTGTGCTCTCTCTGTTATCCTTCCATTCATGCACATATGTATTTTCATCACATTCAATTTTATATTCTGAGTGCATAGATCAAATTTTTAACTGGGCAAGTTGAAGATGGAATTGACCACAAAAATGTATATGATCTCAGTACTAACTACCACATATAATGAACACTACATCTGTAATTAATAACAAATAGAATACGCACAGATATATATTTTAAATTTATGTCATTTATGTATTAGTCTGTATTTATAACTATTAACAGATGAAGAAACATATGGTCTACAAGATAAACTTCACATAAATACACCATAATTAAACAAAACATAGGCCTGCATGCTGCTTTTGAAATATTATGTCTTTAGTTGAAGTCAGTTCGAGAAATATTTGAAAACCACCAAGCAAGATGCCAAACTATACGCTTGGTGCCGAAGAACTTGACTGGCCTGACCTTAACCTCAATGGTTAGTCCTGACCTTAGTGGTTGGTTTAACCGTGTGTCGTATCACGTTACTTCAATGCTAACCTCCATTCCTGTATGTTAGGTGTCAATTTTGGGGAGTCTCACATTGTTACATACTGGAAGGAGTACTATTGGTTTTAACACACAATAAAAGGTATATTGATATAAATGATATCGCGTCGTCCTATATCTCGTTTTGAAAATATATCGATGTACCATGAAAATACGATATACTGCTCAGCCCAAAGCAACTGTAGATGATGTTGATGGCTGGGTGGCGATGCCTTCGTTAAGCAGACGATCCGCAGCCACGCCCCTAGCAGAGACTGGCTTATTTATTTTTGGATGAATGCCTTTATTAAAAATTAAAATTGGCCTTGGCCAGCTATTGTTAAAGAGTTACATAGCAGGATGTAGTTACTGTTACATGTTACATAAAGTTACGTATGTACATAGCGTGAAAAACAGCGCTGTTTGTATGAGTGTGTGTTAGACACAGAAATCTAAATTAAATTAAATAAATTTTAAAAAATTACAGTTAATTGTAGGATTAGGATATTGGGCTAAACTAGTAAATGTAACTTTTTTCTTGTTTTTTTTTAATCTTGGGGGCATTTTTGGCCTTTTACCCATTAATTTCCAACAAAAGTTAAAAAAGCAGAAGAAAACTTAAATTACTTTTACAAGTGCATAAAATCAATATTACAAAATATAGATATATTACATTTTTGTTCACTTATCTTAAGGATACCTTCGTGCATTCGAAAGAATGATCACTGTTATAGTTTCCAGGCAGTACTTTATTGGGCTAAAATAAATCATTTTAGTAATATATTGGAATAGCCATGATGGGAAAAACGTGAGTGGCACAATGGCTCTGAATAGCACTGTTGCCTCCCAGCCCTGCCATTGAGGGTTTGAATCTCACATTCAGCTCTGAGCCACTTGTGGATTATGCATGTTCTCTTTGTGGTATGTATTCCAGTTTCCTCTTGCAGTCCAAATACATGCACTTAGGTTTATTGGTGTTACTGAATTGCCCTTAGTGTGACCATGTATGTGTATGTGCCTTGCAACGCAAATCCAGGATGTATCTCAACTTTCTGCTCTGCTCTGCTCAGCATAGGCTTGGACCCCTCCTCTGACCCTCAGCAGGATAAGTGGTAAGAAGATGGATAGATGCATCATGGGTAAAACATGCAGAAAATTCAGTCATTATTTAGATTTCAACAGGATGTTTTTATTACATCAATTGATGATTCAGTGGTTGTCGCATTTTACTCTATAACTTAATTCCAAGGAAGGATGCAAGGCTTTACATTAAAAGTAGACTAATTATTCAGGACAAAATTTAAGAAATTATTTTATCTGCAAGTACATTATGTTAATTAACGGCATAGGTCTCTTGTGTATACTTGCTCATTTGTTGCTATTAAACTTGCACATTAAACATTTTCCTATTTGTGCGTATTATAGCTACTAAAATCTGAAAGTACTATAGACTTCTATAGAGTTTTGTTTTAAAGATATAGCATTTTTTGGCTTGCTTGCAAACTCACTACCTGGACCAATGTGGATTGACAGAAATGTAGTTGCAAAATGCTCCAGAAATAAATTTGTCAACATAACCTTGTCAGAATATCGGAAACTCAGTCAGTCGATTCAATAAGCACTTATTTTATGATAATTGTGCTCAATGGGTACAAATGTGGCTCATATTCTACTTAAGCAAAATAACTTCCCAACCTATAATTATAAGTATCTTGAATTTAAAATAGGCTTAATGTTGTATGGCGTTTTAGTGATCAAGACATAAGCAGCAGTGTATAATATAGTGATGGCCTGGAAGTCAGATGTAATCAGCAAAGATATGTGGACCTACATACTGCAGGATCATGACATGCATTTATTTAAGTGCAGGACAAAACAGGCAAGGAATCGCAGATAAATTGACTGCAAATTTCAACCTGATGTGCAGGCAGCCAGTAAATGCCTTCCATGAACTCCACAGATCAGGATACCATAAGTCAGATTGAAATGCAAAAGCTATTCATCACATGAGGAAATATGAAGAACACTAGCAATGGAGTACTGGGGAAGTCTTTAAAGGACATAAAATAGTTTGGGGGCACTTCTCTGTAAAGGGCAATAAGTAAAAAATAAATTATAGAAAAAAAAATGAAAAACTGCATAAGCCTGAACATTTGAAAGCAGCTCAGATAGCATGTAAGCTTGCAGGGTTCCTCATAGTTAAAGTTAATTGATACTTCACCAGTCATCTTCCCCTATTGCGACATTTCTCGCAGCGTCCTTCAGCATGACAATGCCACCATTCAGAGAATACATGTGGTAACTCCAGTGGGTCGATGAGCGTGACAGTGATGTTCTCCATATGCCATGTCCTTCTTGAGAATTTATGTGACATACTTGAACGATGTCTAAAACAGAATTTTCCACCTGTATCAACTGGGGGTGAGATCATTTTGGTTTTGCATAGAAAAATAATGTTTCATCCCTTCTTGAAATCTTTTAGATGCAGGTTGAAATTGTGCTGGTGGCACATTCATGCCTCAGAAAATCTATTCTTCAACAGTCAAGGAAAAACACGTATTTCATTGGTATTGTATTGGTAGATATACAATGACAACAGAGAACCGTCAATTATTATGTCAGTTAAACATTTACTTTCTATATATTTTTCCTTACTTTCTGGGTCAGGTTATTATATTTTGCATTTTCTACTTAATTGTGACATTTTGATATTCCTCCAGATCTTTGCCTGATATCCAGACAGCACTAACACATTTATTACATAATACCTGTAATCCTTACAATTCAGTATGCTAGCTAAGGTCAGTACCATATTCTTTCATCCTGTTTCATATATCAAGGGTCCCATTAATGTCAAGCCTGGTTTCCAATCAACTCATACATGCTACAAAGTTTAAAATAACCATTTAGTTATCTGACATGCACATTTTATTTGTGCTCAACTTTGTCTTTTAACTTTTACACAAGAGTCAGGGAATATGGATACTGTAACAGTTCCTAAATATATTATACATGCACATTGGAGAACCTCGAAGCATAAAGAATATATAACACAAGATTGGCATGCATTTTTGATGGAGAAACACACTTTTGAAAATTTTCTTTCTACCGTGTTTTGCTGTTGTTGGTTGTGAGGGTGCATTTCGGCACAAAATCGGCACATATGCTCATTTTGTAATGTAATCAGTAATGCAAACAATAGTGCAGAATGCAGTTTATACACTTTTCATTCAATCGAATGAAATTAGAATGTGAATATGTTCATAACAGGGGTTTTCATGTAATCTTTATACACATCCTAATATAGTACAAGAAGTACTACAGCAAATAAGGTAAAATCTCTATTTCTCTATTTTCAGCATTATAATCTGTCCGTTATCAGAAGGGTTGTAGCTTGAGCTCAGTTGGGTACGTTTTTAATATTGTGTATTAGATCCAAGGTAATGTAGATCTACGGTAATGTCAGCGAGGTTGAACTGTATTTGTTGCTGTCACTGCAAATGTCCAGGGTTGTGGGTTTGAATTGAATTGCTTTGTGTGTGGAGCCTGCATGATCTTCTTGTGTCATGTCAGTTTCCTCCCATAGTGCAATAACATGCAGTTAGGTGAATTTGTGCTTCAAAACTGCTGTTTCTAAGCAGGCATTCCATTCTGGATGTTCCCTGCCTTGTGCCCTATGCTACCTGGGATAAGCTCCAGCCTCCCCCTCCCCTCCCCTCCCCCCCACCACACTGGATGCTCTGGATAAGTGCTTGTAAGATGGATGGGAGGTGTACATAAATATGCTAACCAAAGCCTGGAATTTATCTTAGATTGAAATGTGGGGCATTCCACCACTGAAGTACATTTTCTGCATGGAGCTGAGAAGTATGGTCTTGTTCAAATTTTGGTGATCCAGGAATATCTGTAGGTTTGGTTATCTGCTTAACGAAGTTAATGTTGTTAATGAAACCTAAAAATAACAAAGTCAGCGAGAGAAAATTTTCCATATGGTTTGCACAATGTGGGATGAAAATACAAAGTATTTTGAATGTAAATAAAAACTCAATCAAAACATAAAAATAATCTTGCTTCTAAAGGGTGCCATCTTTGTTCATGCAATCCGGTTACTCTTTAAGGTCATTGTGGAGGGTGAATGGTTCTCTTCTGAGGGGTTACAGTATTTCACATAAAGTGGTTCTCCACCGTAACCTGTAAATCTGCACACTGTAGATTGTAATTATCTGCTTTTCCTTAGATATTTGAATTTGCTCAGGGCAATTATGTTAAGTGGGCAGCTGTGTTCAATTTAAAGTACATGGCATTGTGGTGCTCCAACTTTCATTCAAAAAAGGCTTACATCTGTGCCTTTACCTTTTGTGGAAACGAAAAATTCATCGCATTCATCTTTAGTTTCTTTCACTGAATTGACTTTGATGTCATGCATTTCCTTCATGTGGCACATATGCGATTTTTAAGTTCTCAAAGAATGCTAACTTATTTTTTTCCCCCTCGAAATTCTATTTACTTGCTGTGCTGTCCATCAGGACGGTTACAGAATTTAGTTTCTTCGTTGTTGCTATTATGAATATTGACATATTTCTTGTGGGTCTCTCTGGCAGTTTATTTTCCTTAAACGTGTGTTTATTGATTTCCAGTGTTAGTATTACAATGCATTGTACTGCATTACAAAGTTACAAAGTAACACGTTACTGTAATTCCACTACGTTTGGTGGTAAAAAGTAATGTAATTAATTATCTCCATGATGCTTGAAAATCTACCAGCAAAGCATCTCTATATTGATTTGACCTTCTCCCTGTAGGATGCATTTCAGTGGAATCACAACGTTAATTGTTAATAAAAACAGCTTAGTAGATGAACAATAACCCCAACAATACTTTTATATTTGGCATATCATTTGCTAGTAGGAATATTTTATTAATATTTTCTTATGCCATGGCAACCTTGGTAAGTGAACTTGTAGCACGCAATTCATAGTTTGGGGGTTCAAAAGCAACAGCAGCCCGTGAAATTCATTTTAAATTAACTAAAGCACCCTTTAAATAATATTTGATATAATATTAATATAAAATGCTGCATATAAACAAATATCAAGATGTATAGCTTTTTTGAAATAAAACAATATAACAAAAATTTTCTAAAGCTTTAATGACATGTCAGGGTGACACAGTAGCTTAGCAGTTAATGCTGTAGCTCACTCCTCCAGGGTTTGATTGCCCCCCCCCCAGCTCTGAGTGGATGGAGCGTACAGGTCCTGGTTGTTTTTGCGTGCGTTTCCTCCCAAAATATGCCATTTAGTGAATTGTTGCCTATAATTAATTGTTGGCTATAGTATGTTACTGTGTGCCATGTCATAGGATGGAGTACTGTTCATGGTGACCGGGGGGTCCTGTGGTCCCAGGGTTGTACTCCAGGCTCACTATCACTCTCTACTGAATAAAAGCATATAGCATAGTGTATAACACAATAAAATAATTTGTACCATTTCTATAACTGAAAAAAGTGTTGTATACTTTCAGATATGAAGTACATACAACGTACAGCAAAACGTTTCTGCGTTACACATATTTTTTCAGGTCCATGAAGAAAACACATGAGCACCTAACTAGATATCAGTGTATAGGTATTCGTCAATGCTGAAATCACACAAATATATGGAATGACTATAAATTTATGTAGAATTAGTTGGGAAATGGTCAATATAAAATACATTTTATTATCTTTTTTAGGGCAAAACAAATGTGTAACATGTGGTAGAAGTCTTTCAATGAATGCTAAGCATTTTCATTTTATTTTTAGCACAATTGACTTCACAGGGAAATGTTTTAATACGATTACTGCGCAATGACTTCATGCCAATATGGTCAAGTTGATTTTGTATGTAGAAAACATTCAGGTGAACTGAGCATCCTGAAATTCCAGCTGCACTGTTAGTAATAAATTACTTAGGCTGTACATGCCTTTAGACAGATTCTCTCTCTGATTTATGGCCTAATTAAACATCTGTTAATCGCCAATTTTACCTTGCCATATGGAGCAAGCAGGAATCATTCAACCTGTTCTTATAGGTGATAGAATCTGCTTGTTCTTATTTTCCCTTAATGCGTGCTGTAATGTAGAAGAATGTTTTTACTAAAGGAGCACTTGACCCTTAAATATACACATACATTCACATATGCACATATACAAGAGACACTACTGCATGATTCGTACTTGTCTACAGAAAGCAGCACTGAGAATGGTCACCCTTTTCCCCTACCCCCCTCAACCTTACCGTAACCCCAGGCTCCTGAACTTAGCTGTACATTTTAGGCCCTGATAATAAACCAACATCTGCAGAACTTGCAAGTGCTTTTCAGGAGTTAATTGAGTAAATTGAAGCAAGCTGCGGCACAGTGGTGATCTATGATCCCCAGTTGAGGGCCTAGAAGGGAGACAACAGATTTACTGCAAAGACAGTGGGAGGCCTTTTGTTCAGACCCTGGTTCATGGGAAGTTTGAGGTCAGGCAAGATTAAAATATCTTGAAGAACAAATGAAGTAATTTTAGTGTAATATAAGGAGCCTGTGCCAGTATCTACTAGGGATCCAGGTGTGATTTATTTTATTCTGATCCCTATGTCCCTTTTTAAATCTTTTTTTTTCTTACCCTATTATTTAGGATTTACAGATAACAGGGAGATTGAGCCTTATTAACAGACCTTTTAGTTCTGGTTGACATAACCGAAAGGGAGGGAATCGTGCATTACAAATACAAATAAATACCAGAGGTAAAATACGTAGTTAAACCACAGGGGGACGAGAGTGCTGTTTCCTTCCCTACCTTTGCCTTGAAGGGTACAATAGTGATTAGTTTGAGCTCAGCAGAAATAAAAAGAAAAGCCAGGGGCAAAGAGAAAGGAGGTGGAGGGCAAAAACAACGCGGCTGTAGTTTGATCCAAAGTAGGATTTTCTCAGCTAGGAATTAGCCAGCTGGTTGAATTGGACTGTATGTAGTGATTGCAGCTAATTGAGCATGCAAGGAAACCACTGCAGGGGCCATATTTAAATGTAAGGGATTTGAGTGTGAGTGCTTGATTGACAATGGTTGTTAGAACGCTAAGAGAAAAGCACCAGATAGATTGGAATATATATATATATATATATATATATATATATATATATATATATATATATATTTTTTTTTTTTTTTCTCTCTTTTTTTCCAGTCTATCTGGTGCTTTTTCTAATAAATATGTACGGCAGTGACTCCCAAATCTGATCTTCACTTCAGTCAAAGAACTTAAATATCAGGGACCTACATTGAAATATTCCACGTTTTATTTCATAAACAAATGTTCTCTAATGATTGTATCCATTATTAATGAAAACGGAAAATTCAATGCAATTTCTGAATTCATTGTGTGTTTCTGACAGTTTTTGTCATTATAGATTTTCATACATGCATTAGTGGGGGTGGGTCAGTGCGTAGGCCTGTAGTCTCAGCTGTATGTGTGTGTGTGTGTGTGTGTGTGTGTGTGTGCATGTTCTTCCACTGTGTGTTTCAGTGTTCTCTGGGTACTCTGCTTTCCACATGCATTCAGTTGTCTATTGTGGTTGTGTGTGTTACATGATGGAATACTATGCCGTCCGTGGCCTGCCTTAGGATAGGCTACAGGCTGCAATCCTGAATTAGATAAGCAGAAGTCTAACGTGGAATGACAGATTAGTTTTATGTATTTTTTGCATTTCTCGCGCAGTTCCTGCTGCTCGGTGTACTGCAGCTGCCCCCATCGCCCCTTTGCACCACTGTGGAATGGAACCTTACAATCACTATTTGTTTATGGCTAGTGAGCGGCTCCACATGCAGCTCCACGAAGTAATTTTAGGATGAAACTAACTGGAGCCAATGTGGGTGGCCTAAGCACCAGGTGTTCACCTGAGAACGCCACGCGAAAATCTGACTCCACAAATATTCTGGTTCTACATGATCAGGACAACACACTTTTGTACTCTTGTACTTTAATAGTTTTTTTTTGTGAATCTAGAACCCTGTGTTTCTGCCATTATCAGATTGCACACCTTTGCTTATAGAAGAACTGGAACTACTAGGTCATTATTGTATGATGTTTCTGTATTTATACAGTTTAAAAGTAAATCATCCATCCATTAATTTAAAGACAAGCAAAATAACAAAGTTACCTTCTGTGGGATTTTTTGAACTTTAGAGTACTAAGCTTGACATGTTGCATTGTTCTTGACATGTAAAGTGTAAATGAATCAGCTGTGTTCTCATTCTAATAACTGATTTTTATGCTGTTATTTCAAACCCAAAGTAAACCAGTTCTGTTTTACGTATAAATTGATTTATTCATCTGTGCTTTATGAATCTCTTTTCTGAAATCGTAATTTTGTGAGTTATTAATAATGGAATCAATCGATACAATGATTCAATGGAAAACGTGATACAAGCAATCGAACCATTGTACACAAATTCTTCATTCAAACTTCACCTGCTGATGACATTGCAATAGGATATGCTTTAGCTCTTAAGTTACTCGTGTAGTTTTTGCTTTCATCATCCTCCTTAACCCTTAGCTGATCACATGCTAACTGATAAATTACCAAAAAAAAAACGTGTGAATTAACAGGTAAATGCAAAGTACATTCATGCCAACCCTGATGTATAGAAAGTACAGAAATGCCTGATGGCTGTTTTAATCTGTTAATTTGTTTACGTTGTTTTAATGCTGTATGTAAATTTAAAAAAAAAATGTAATGCATAACTGCATGCTTAATGAACTGAATGTTAGGTTTCTTTGTTCCAGAAGTAAATGGGGGCTGTAGTGAAATTCTGGGGGTGGGTTTATGCAGAGCCATCCGCAACATTTTTTGGGAGAGGGGAACAGTGAAACTACTCATAAAACCCTAATTTCAGCCGGCAGTTTCTTGACTGATGTGTATAAAAGTTATTGCAGCATACGTTTCAGTAAACATATATTATAAAGAATCCACCCATCTGTTCTATTAAGTTACCTCCGTATAGGGTCAGGGGATATTATAAAACATTCAACTTACATCTTTCAAATAAGTTACAATAGTCATTATTTAGTTTTTATACCCTCAAACATTTTTTTTTCTCATTTCTGTTGATCAAAACAAAACAGACCCACACCGTAGATCCAAAAGATATCAAGCATAGGACAGAAGCACAAGCAGAGTCACAGTTTGTCCTTTAAAAATGATTATAGCATTGACTGAAGTAGCAGGATTTCTTACAGGAGCTAATTGACAACTTGCTGACATTTGTAGACATGTCCCTTAAACCAGGGGTGCCCAACTCCAGTCCTGGGGGGGGCGTAGCCCTGTGTAGCTTAGTTCTTTCCTTGTTCCACCATAAACCATTCAGCTCAAGAGCTGTGTGGTAATTAGCACAAGGAGTTGAATCAGGTGTGTTAAATGAGGGGAAACCCAAAAATGTGCAGGGCTCTGGCCCCCCAGGACTGGAGTTGGGCACCCCTGCCTTAAACTATCATCAACCCTAATTGTGAGATGATACAAGATCTTCTCAGTGGAATTAATGTGATTTATATTAAAATGTTACAGAACATCAAGTGAAAATGGACTGATGACATCAGTACATACATTAAAAGTCCTGTTTTTCAATAGTACTCAGCCTTTCAGCCAAACATGAATGTTTGTATCTAATAATTTGAGAAATTCCAAAAGAATGCTGGAGAAAATTGCAGTCAAAATCTGCAGTATAGACCTTACTGCCTGAATACCTACCAGAGGTTAGAGTTCTAGTGATTAATCAGGATAAATCTAAGGTTACAAACTGCCACTAGAACACGATGTCTGTCTGGTATGTGAGTTTAGTTTTGTTTTGATGTCTTTTCCAGTCATGTTTTCTAGTTGTTTTAGTTACTAGAAAGCAAATAAGACAAAGTAACATTTTTGGTGAAACAACTTGTTCTTTATTTGTGAGTCAGTTTTTCTGCTTTTCTTTTTGTCTTTTGGATGCTTTCTGTACCTGGTAACATACTTATGTATATTATGAATTTCGTTATGAAACCTGCACATTTACAGAGCTTTTTAGGCCTTATTTATAACAAGTAAATGTACTGAAAACCACAAGCAAGGATGAAAGTACTGATTGATCTTAATGTCATTATTAACATGTTTCGGTATTTTCAAGATATGTGTAGAATTTGGTTTATATATTCCATGTGAGACTTTTATAAAAGCTTAATGTTTGCCTGTTTGATCCCAATCATGTATCAAAGTACTGAAAAACAAAACAAAATTGTTGAAATATTTTCAAAAAGAAATGTTGAAAAACAAATGTTGAAAAATATTTTCGCGTAGGATATAAAGATAATAAAAGGCAAAACAAAGCCTAAAAGTATACTTCATGTGTAATTCAATCAAGATTAGTCATATGTCTGAAATTATATGCAACATACTACTGATCTTTGAAGAAACATTGTACATTGCTAGTAGTACACTGCATTTTATTTTATTCCAATACTATTTAATTATTTCTAACTATTGCCAACTAAATATTTCATGCATATTTTAATGAAGTATGTGCTGGCATCATGCACCTAAAGATTTATTTTTTTTGTTTGTTTTTTTAAATTAATCGCAGTTTAACTACATCATCCATTTAAATACCGTGTCTGGCATTTTATTACACACTGACTGCCTCTTCCCATTCTAGTCTAACTCTGGCACTAGGGACAAGAGGGAATCTTGCACCCTCATTACACAGGAGGCACTCTAATTACAACGTGCTCAAGAGATGTTATTCTACACCTTGCAATGACAATGACAGTACATCCTCAAGACGGCCTTTGTTCAACTGCGTCTCGACGCAACACGACACCCTCGTAAATAAATGAAGCTACACCTAAAGATTGCTTGAGAGGGCACAAACGTTATATCTGTTCCGAAGAACACATAAAAATCTACATTCAGTCTGTTGGGTTTTGTTTTTTGCTTTTCAGTTATTCATGTTGAATCAGGTTAAGCTACAATATATTGAAGAAAAGTTAACAATATATCTACACCTCCAAAACAAAGTAAAATAAGTTACATTTTCTTAGGGTGGGTTATCACAGTACATTTTCCATGATGCTCTATGTATTTTATGGATAATTAAAACAGCAAAGTACAATATAACAATCTGGCAAATGTATCACATCCCTAGTTTCCCCATTAAAAAAGTGTATTGACAGGTGTGCTCTTCCTTTAACCATACAATAGAGAACTCAAAACAACTACAATAGTAATAGTCTTTTCATGATAGTTCATAAATACAAAATTACAATTATTTTTGTTATTCTTACTTACATTAAAAGTAACTAAAACAGTTGAAGGGGTTTCATCCTAAATTTATGCAAAAGGGAAAACTTACATGAAATATTCAGGAAAGATTTTGGGAGTTAATAAATATAATGCAGAAAATAAAATGAATATATTACAGAAACCTTTACAAATATTTCACTTCATACTTTTTGGTCAGTAATCCAGATCCCATCTTTTTCACCCCAACCTCTGTCTAGCAAAGACAAGGAGATGCATGGTCTTGTAACTGATAAGATTGGTTAAAGCTTATTTTCTTGGTTATGCCAATGAGCAACATTTCTATATTATTATATTATCGTATTTCAGTTACATTGTTATATAGCTTCTACATGATATCGATATCGATAAAGTATAGTTTTTTTATAGCCAACTGACAATGTAAACATTTTGAAAATTATATTTTTACAAGATGGTAAAGATGGATAAGTAAGGAATTCTCAAAATTTCAAAGCCGTGTCTAATTCATGATATGACAGGTTGAGACCATATTCCATCCATCCATCCATTCATCCATCCACCCATCCATCCATTTTCTGTAACCACGTGTCCTATTAAGGACCAAAGCCTATCCCAGAGGCTACAGGAGCAAGGTGATGTAGCATTCATTCATTCATTCATTCTATATTTATTTGTTTGATCTCAAAATATTAATATAAATTTGATTATTATATTTTGCATTATGTTGTGTTATGAAATACTGTATTGCATTCAGTATTTCAAAACCTTTTTAAATTTCAAATACACTGCAAGCATTCCTTTAAATTTAAGAAAAAACTGCGTTGTTAAATTCTTACATTTTTATGGCTATGACATGATATGATCAAATAATATGAGCTGTCAGTGACATTAAGTGTATTACTACATTTGAACTTCATCTTCCTCATACACATATTACAAGTCAGTACAATTTTATTTTAGGCTACATTAGGCTATGCAGCTTGTAAAAGGTTTATGGTGGCCATTTAGTATCAGCAGAGCGTAGCTTTATATGGCAATGTTAAGATAACATGCAGGCATCAACGCTGTTTTCATTGGCTGTCAGAATAGATTTTACAGTGGTTGGACGAAATAGGGTTGCACTCTAACAATGATCCAGCACAGCAGGCACTATCACTTAAACAAGTGCAGGTTTCAGTGGATCTCAGAGATAAGTGGTACCCAGACTATTGGCCACAGTTGGAGGTTGGATTGAGAAATGTAACAGATTAAAGAGATGTCTCACTCTTTTTTTTTTTTGGATGATGCTATAAAAAATGTTTTGTTTTGTTTTTTTTACAAAACTCTTTTAACAGTTTCCTATATAAATGATGCACTCTTGGCTGGCATCACTAGTGAAAATTTCCTGTTAAATAACGATTCACTAAATATATCTCTTTTAATAAACAATGCAGGCTAAACCTTGGTGAGTAATGTGGTTTCCCCCTCTCCATATCCAGTGATTAGATGGTGGGAAGGCATATTAGTCGGGGTTGTGCTATAGGGCAAGATAATAATTGCTGTATTAATTGGTGTTGTCCAGGCTAGACAGAATAGATAAGATCCCACTGGGTCTTATAATTAATGTTTTTCTCTCTCTCACTTTCTCTACCCCCCCTTTTCTCTCTCTCTCTTTCTCTTTCTCTCTCTCTCTCTCTCTTTCTCTCCCTCGCGCTCTCTCCCGCTCTCGCTCTCTTTCTCTCCGTTGTGTTTGTCTCATTCACTCAATATCATTAAGAAGGGTCTTCTTTGTGAAACAAGTTGCGAGGTGTTTTAGCCTCATTAGAGTATTTTTAGATAAGACATGGGCAACAAGAGTATTGCTAAAGCTTATTATGTTTATTTAGATTTTGTAATCTTATGCTTCAAAACCCGATATGTTAGTATTATACTCACTTCAAATTTCATAGTGGTCTGGGGGGAAAGACTCGATAAGGCATACTGCAGACCTGTGTGGAAATTAAATTATACGGAATATGATGTGAGCAGGACTCGGGCTGACAGCCCAGTTGACTATGATATATTGTATGACTTTTGGTTCATAATTAATAGTTATTAAGTGCTGTATGTTTGACAAATCTCTAGATGTCTTGCTATTAGGGTTCAATGACATTAGATTAGAAACAAATTTCTTTGTACATTAATTAGATGACACTGAGTTCATTCCACAGATGCATTATGAGCAACTGAGCACCAGCTGTCATTTAGATAGTATTTTGTTTTGTTTTATATGGTTTACACTACATGTATTCACAGTTTCTACATATACATTCAAAAATTAAACGTATCTCATCCTTTAAATGTGCTGTCTATATTTTAATTCTGGACCAAAACCAAACAAGCTAATAAGGACATTGCAAATGTAACAAAATCTGGAAAGGGAATACAGCCTGACATTTCTCTTAGTATAGCAAGTAGCTGAAGGTTACTATACAAACAGTGAATTTAGAGTAATTCAGACTCACTGTTAACTACTTTGAAATAGTCATGACACAGTAATTTGGCCATCTGGTTTGATTACAGGGACTGTCACACCCATGCAAACGTTAATGTCACCAGTACGGAGCTGCACATTACCTAATACTTTTGAAGACTGTAGGAAGTTATAGGGTAAATTATGCATATTGATAATATAGTACGAAAGGTAGTCGATTTCCCCTGTCTCAATTTTAGTTCTGTTAAAGGATGCAGGAGATTTGGTCAGTAAGAAGCTTTCTTACACAAAGGAAAGAGAAGACAACGCTCTTGTCTGTATTAAGTGTTTATGGGAAATCCTAATGTGAAAAAGTTATTTTGGAACTTTAAACAAAAATCAGTTCTGTAAGGATGTCATATTCTTTGATTATATTATCTTTGACACCTATGTGCTGTACTTAAGTATATTGTTGACTATTTGCTTGAAGTTTGCAACTTGTGCATGTCATGTTTTAATTTCAAAGAGATAAGAGTCACATATGCTGAACATTTTATTACGTGGCCGTCCTATGAGGCTGTTGCTGATCAAATCACTATGCCGACTCTTTTAATGAACATTTTCCCCATATTTTTCCGACTCCACTAATTTATGCAGTATTAACTTCATACATTCTTTTTTTTCCCAAAAGAGCAGAAAGCAATAGGTGCTTCGAAGTCTAAATGATTATTTCCTAAAAACATTTTGTATGCTCTCCAGTCTCACTTTTTAGTCTGTTTAACAGATGCACCACTGTGAGCCTCCACTGTGCACGCAGCATGCTTTCCTTTGTGAAACACTGGCAATTAACTTAATAGGGCCCTTGAATTACAGTGGATGAGGAATGTGTTGCTGCACTCCTGCTGGTCTAAACATCCTTTCACTGCAGAAAATATTAATTACTCAGTTTATTGAAGTGTTACAGCATTGGACAAACCTGCTATGAGTCTACGGATGTATGTATTTCTTACCTTGTGTGCTTTAATACTAGATTCTATTACAATATACAATACAGTATGTAACATATATAATGTACAATCACGAATCAATCAAATTTTACATAAACACATGAGTTGCAGAAAAAATACTGAGGACTTGACCTCGGTGTCCTCAGTGGTAGGTATGGGCATGAATATGTGGACTGCGTGTGTCCCAAATATTCCCCAAAGTGTAATATAAACCTGTTTTTTTTACATTGTGGGGACCATTTTTCAGGTCCTCACAAAGCTCTGTGAATGCAATCAAAAAAAAGTAAAAATGCCAAAAGTCTTGTATTTTGTTTGGTTACTTATGGTTAAGGTTATGGATGGGTAGGGATTAAGGTTCTCATGTTGTGAGTAGAGTTTTCCCCATAAAAAATGAATGGGGTCCCCACAAAGATATAATTACAAATCTGTGTGTGTGTATGTGTATACAATGTATACTTCAAATAAAAGACAAAAAGAAATGTTTTTAATATGTGACATCTTTAAAAAATGTTGGAGTTACCATGTCTACACTAGCAATTCATTTCTTCAATTAGTGTGATAAAGTACATTCAAAACAATGACACGTTAAGAAAGCAACAATTTGGCTATAAAGCCAAGCTAGATATTACATCAAAAGCCATCAATTTTCTCTCTTCCCTCATTTGAAAATGCATGCAGCATCCTGAAAGCATTTTAAAGGTTATGATTTCCTTAGCTGATAAAGCTCCACCTTTTAATGAAATTCTAATTAGTAATTTCATGGACTTTGTTATTACCCATATCTGATTAGTACACATTTCTACAGCCTTACTTTAATTAAGAACACTTACATTAAGTTTCAAACAATTCCTTTTAAATGGCAAAGAAAATGTTTTAAAGGATGTTTAGTAAACAATACATGTAATAATTTAAATTTTAATTAAACCTTAAAAAGAACTGAAAATATAACCTTAAGCTAGTTCTCAGCTAAGTTATATAAATGCATTCGACTCTGAGTATAGGATTCAAAGAACAGAGCAAATCTTCAATCTCCTTTAATACGCTGTATGTGGCAAATATGCATATATGCATGCATTTATTTCTGAAGCATTTTTGCTGGTAGTGAATTTCCTACTGTCATTTTCCATGTGCTGTTGAACACCTCAGTTGTCAACTCAGATGTTCTTGGCATACAATATTCAATATTATATTTGAACTTGAATATACAGCATGTGTTAGATTCAAAGTTGTAAGCCTCTTCATATGCGAAATAAAAATCTTCAGATATTTTTAAACATTCATTTTTCTTGTCTCAAACAGGATTTTCTAAAAATGTTTCATTGTTTCAATAATGCAAAACTTTTGGATTCCTTCTTTACGTGGAGTCCAACTTGAAGTTATAAAAGGACTCCAATAATTTGAAGTAATAATTACCAGACATCACAACAATAAAACATCAGTGTCGTAACTTCTTTGGCCCAAGATGAATTTTAATACATTTGGAAAAGGCTGGCCTGAGGCAGGAGCAACAAGCACAGAGTCTGGGAGAAAGCCAACATATGGAAGCACTTTAGAAGTGATAAATGATTTGGAATCTTCTGTGTCCTCTAGAGTGGAAATTAGGACTAACAGGTGTTAAATAGGAATAGCTAGTGCATTTTTAATCAAGGTAAACCATCCCAAATCCTAGGGCCAGATGTGAATAGCTGCTGTATATGACCCCCAGCCAGCCAGGGTTCCTATTTGACAAACTGCCTCACGAACATCTGACCACCACATTTCCAGTGTTACTCTGTAGAGAAAAAACACTTTTCTTTATATTTCTTCCATTATAAACTCCTGGCAATCACTTGAATTCTGCTTATTTGTTGATCTTGTTGTTAAAGACTGTTTTATAAGAAATTAGAGTGGTGTTTTGGTGCTAAAACTGTAAGTATTTTATCAGGTGTGCCATGTACATGTTATTTTTCAGGAAGTACTAATTACTACCAATTAACAACATAAGAAAAAACATGCATTAAGAATAAGGGGAGGCCATTCAGGTTATTTTGTTTGTTTGGATATTTAACAAGTGTTGGCAGATTCTTCATTCACGTCATTCTTCAGTGATCACTTATTTCTGAGAAGATTATTTATTATAGTAAATTCCGTGAATTATTTATTAAGTAGCATTTATTTACATGCATTTATTTTTTTCTAGAGTTATGACGGAGAGACATGTTATCAGATATTATACCTGTTTTAAACAATCTCAAAACGAATGGGTTGTATTTTCGCAGCTGTCTAAACAATCACAGAAGTGGTTCACTTATGTTAATACAATGATAATACCTTATTTTTGGTGTCCTGCTAATATTACAACATTTCTCCCTAGGCCAGGACAAGCACAAAGTACATTGTATAACCATTGGATGTGAAAAGTAATGAAATGTATAGAATATAATATAATATATGTGTTGCAATATATCTGTATGTATGTATGTATGCATGCATGCATGTATGTAGCGATGGATAAAAGCATCTGCTAAATAAAGGAAAAGTGTGTGCGTGTGCATGTGAATCTCTGTGTGTGGATTAGGTTTATGTTACATTGTGGGGACCAAATATCCCCCACAATGTAATAAGGACCTGTTTTTTGATGTTGTGAGGACCATTTTTCAGGTCCCCACAAAGATTTGTGAATGAAATCAAAAAACTAAAAATGCCCAAAGTCTCGTATTTTGTTTTGTTACTTATGGTTAAGGTTAGGGCTGGGTAGGGGTTAAGGTCATCATGTTGGGATTAGAGTTTTCCCCATAGAAATGAATGGAGTCCCCACAAAGATATAATTACAAACCTGTGTGTGTGTGTGTGTGTGTGTGTGTGTGTGTGTGTGTGTGTGTGTGTGTGTGTGTGTGTGTGTGTGTGTGTGTGTGTAATAATTTGTATCATTTAAAGGTGCCACATTTGGCGTTTACAGCTGCATTGTTTCAGTCTGCTGCAATATGGAAGTTAACTTAGCTATTCCATTAATAATACTGACAAATTAATTTTCCAGAACCTGTCTGCTTAACACCATGGAACAAAAAGGGGACGGATAGAAATCAATCTTTGCTTTGTCCTGGAACTGCAGACCCATTTACGTTTTGAAGATTGTAGCTTTCAAAGAGCTTTGGTGAAGTTATTTAAGTACAAACAGTAGCAACCTTCCCATTCCTTCTGCATAATCAGGCATAATATAATCCATTATAGATTCACTTAATATATTTTAACTGTAGGAGCTGATAATTCTATCATGAAAAATAAAATCAAGGCATAATGTGTATACCATAGCTCAAAGTTTTGCACTTCACTTCATGGCAAATTCTTGTAGCTTATTTTTAAAAAGGATCCTGAAAATGCAAATAAAATCTAATATTTTGTCTTTGTCATATTTTCTAATGAATAAAGGCAATTAATATAGTACATCACTAAAAATTTATCTGAAGTATGTCTCATGTACTTATTTAAGCTTACTGTCATTGTAGATTTTCAGAAAAAAAATATATATATATACATATATACTGACCTATGACGTACAGTATTTCCATAATCTACAGGAGAATGAGAATTTTCCCAGCTTACTCGTACATCTGGATATACCTGTGCATCATAATTAGACAAACTTTTTAAGTTTTTATTTTTATACTTTTATATTTATTTTTTCCAGTTCATAAGAATAGTAATAAACACAAATATTTGGTTTTAATGTATATTATTTAATATATATTTACATTAAGGAGATTTATATGTAATATATTAAATATATTATACATATATAATAAATTCGTTATTATGTTCATATGATGCAGTCTTTTAAAATCTTTTAAAATGCAGGAAATTTTCATATAAATATTTTTCCAAACGACAAAATATTTTGAAAAAAGCATGTATCAGACATTAAGATCTCATTCCACAGCAGTATATATTACAGAAAAGATTCAGTTTAATGAAATTGGTTATTTTCAGTCTTATTTGTGAAAACACCTTTTTGGCAGTTCAAATGGAGCCCCATTTAGCAGTTAAGGCATATAATCACATCAGTAATGAGTTATTAATTAAGCAAAGTACCTCTATTGCCTTAGTAACTGCTTCATAAACAATTGACAGGGGATTTGTGATTTTTGACTTCCTGACACCATTAAACAAATCAATATTGGTTTTTTTCTGGCATCAATTCCACTAGCTTTCCTCACATTTTACCAATCAGCTTCACTGAATACTAATTAGGGAATTAGGGAGCTTTATATTCTCTATGTGTCCCTTCAAATAGATCCTTATCTATGGGGAGCTGCAGCCTCATTTGCATGGCAGAAAACCCCGCTTTGTAGGTACTGATTTCACAATATGTCACTCATTATGTTTTTCTCACTTCTGTCTCAGTGTCTTTTTCTACTGCACTGCCAGCTCCTAAACTTCACAATTCTTTACTCAACCTCCTACATTTGTGAACCAGCTCACTTGCACCAAACTAAATCAGAAGCATTTGTAGTTTAACCTTGTACAAGTCTTGAGTTTTTAAATATATTACGTTTTATACTTGTTGTTTATGTTGTGAATAAATCCTGGGTAAGTAGCTGGACTACAAGAAATTAGCATTAAATTCATTATACTTGCTTAAGTATGTATTGTATATGTTTATTTCTGATAAAAGCTACATAAATAAAAAAAATATATAAAGATTATTTTATGAAATTTTCCTATACAGTTTTCTAAGAAAAAACATATGCATTCTACACGTCACAACAAGCCCAAAAATGTTTTTTATTTTTTTTACATATTTATATTCCTTGAATTGCATTTGATACCCTTAGCCTTTCTGTTCTTATCATCAAAATCATTATTCGGATCAATTAATGTTAATGTATTTTAACATAATGTAGCCTAGCAAGTCTAGCAATCTTCTTATCTGTGGTTTGATGCACTGTGCCTAAAATCAAGTAGTCGTAAGACAAAATGAATAACTATATCGCAGGTGGAAAAATCACACGCCGATTAATTTGATACAACTTTATGAGCACATAAATACATTGGCTTTAATTAAATAACAAAAAAGTCTTGTACAAATTAATCAGCACCAATACTGAATGAATGCTAAATATTTCATTTATGAAAAGATAGTCAGGGAGACTGACGTTTTTATTATGGAAAGGTCTTCTTACAAGCCATATAAACCTTATTCTATATATACAATTTTATTATTAATAATCCCACATGTCGTTATTATTTTCTTCAGTAAACTTGAATGTTATTGTTATCCAACTCTTAAGAAGTGATGCAGCCGAATGAAACAGTGACTAAAGCCAGATCCATCGCGCTTTTTCTATTTTCATTCTATGTCTAATGAGCCAGACGAGAAAGAGCAGTTATAATATCTATTTCAATCGCATTTTGCCAGCTCAGATCAAAGAGTGATTTTCCTGCGTGCTTTCTTCTGAAAAGGATATCCAAATTAATACAGATGATCTCTGCAGAGCCAAATGAAGGGAAGATGATGAAACATGGGATGAGGCTGAACTAAATTTCAGGGGTGACGATCAGCTACACATGATACATTGCCATGAGAGATGAGAGAACAAAAAGCTGTAGACTTTGGTGTAACACTAAATGTAGTCCTCTGGGTCTTATTGAAAAATGATTGCCGATTAAGTGTTTGAAGTCTGCAAAAGAGGAGTCTATATTTTAGGGGGAAATGGTGAAACTCTATCTCTCCTACTTATACAATCCATTTTCTTTCTCTTTTTATGCTTGACTGTGCCACAGTGTGTGCTTTCTCACTGCACTGCAGTCGAGGTCGCCAAACTCATTTCACATTTGACCTTTACTCAATTTAAGGCTATGGAAGCAGAGGGGACAAGTTTAAATTAACCTTCTAAGCCAGTGTTATTATACAGACGAACACTCTGATTTCTTAGGAGAACAACATATTGTATAATTTATTTTTATGATCCTCTGTATCTCAGAGGTCTAATTCTTGATAAAATTTGCTTACACTATTAAACGGTGATCACATGCATATATGCTGTGTATCAGTTTTTATAAAACAATTATGAAATGTTAGACATTTACTGCTGACATCTCAACTGTACAGAGGTACACACTTTTTAGCTGTGATTATTAAATATATCCACTCATCCATCTCCCAACCTCTAATCCTGGTCAGGGTCACCAGGCGACCAATACCAAAAGAGATACCCTTTAATGTTACTTCACTAACTCTACATTATATACGTATGTTATACATCGGTATGCATGCTCACATACTTTAACGTACAACAGAAATAAAAGCATATGCAAAAATTTGCCAATACAGCTAACATGACTATTTAAAAAGCCATTATAATTCTTAGAATATTTTGACTGCTTTTATCATTGCATGAGTAATTTTAAACTTAACATTCAGTTATTGACTCAATTGATGCGAAGCTGTGATTATTACATTTATGTTTTTTGTTATTGATTCATAACGTTTGCAAACATAAGTCTGTGCTATATTTTGCCTATTTAAAAGAGTGTAGTGCTGTCTTACAGTCCATTTGTCACAGAGAGGGGTACCAACACAGGAAAACAGAGACCATTTAACTTCTTAAGTGTGTGATTATAAAGGTAAGAGAATTAAATCAAGATGCTTACAGTGTTCTTGCTGGAGAAGAGAAAAACTGCTTGATTTTCCCTGCTGGATAAATTATCAGAAGTTGTTTGATGTTGTTTAATGGAAAAAAAAAGTAAACTAAATTGCAACGAATTGATAGTTAGCCATTTTAACTAAAAAGTGGATCAAGAGAGTTGAAGTATTTAGAATTAGTAAAATGAGTAGTTATGGACTGTAATAAGCTACTAAGGATGATTTATATAAATTGTCTATTATTATTTACATAATCTACGAGAAATAAAAACCCATTAAAATGATTACCTAGGTGGTTTAATTCTCTTTCCTTGTAACTATAAATATCTTGCTTAATATTTCCCCATTAACTTCACTGTTGCTTGTTCCAGAAATCTCTGCTCATATTCACTGTCAGCTGTTACTATCTTTATTGCAGTGTTTTACCTTGTTCCCTTAAAACCAATCATAATCAAATGGGAGCTTTTTTTACAATGTCATTGGTCCGCCTCGGAGGAGGGGCGGGGCCCAGGGTGAGCCAGTTTATTTGGGGCCCATCTTAGGCCAACATAAGTCAGGTAATGGAGACCATTGTACCTGCTACTACTTGGTCATTGTGATACAGATGCAACTATAATGAAGAATAATACCTGACAGTCTACAGTGTGACCTTTCTGGACTTTCTGGACTAGCCAAATGGTAACGTCCATCCATCCATTTTCCAAACCGCTTATCCTACTGGGTCACGGGGGGTCCGGAGCCTATCCCGGAAGCAATGGGCATCAGGCAGGGAACCAAATGGTAACGTGGCCAAGCTAAATTAACCTGGGCCGTGTGATCACATGTCCAAGATTGAATTTAGATTAAGTGTCTTTCTAGTGGATATTTTATAGGGGTGTAGCGCTAAACACAACTCACATTTTGGTACAACCAGGGCTTCTGGGTTCAGGATTTGGTGCAATTTTTGGTACAGCAAGGAAAACAGAATTTGTTTTGAAACTGTTTATTATTAAAACTATAAACACAATTATGAACAGCCACAATTGGCATAATGTTTTCCATGTGGGACATCTACTTGTGAATTAAGGTTCCACCCCTATCAGTAAATGCATTCATTTATTTCATTGCGCATCGCAAACTGAAAATGATGTACCACATTATACATAATGAATACATGTACTGCTACAGTCCTAATATTCAGCCAACATAATGTTCAGATGAAATGTAGCTGCATACAGTCAATGCGAAAAATAAAATTACTTAATAATTTATTTAGCCTATGCAGGTCTCCATTCTGAGCAGGGCACCATAGAGTGCAAGACCCAGTACAGCGGCATCAGTCGCACAGCCCTAAAGACGGCTTTCACTTGTGTTTAACTGTAGGAGAGTTAGTCAGTCTGACAATCCAGTAATTACTATGCTGAAAAGTGAAACAGAGCAAGTTTCACGCGAGTTATAAACCGTGACCAGCACATACAAGTACATCCCACAGTTTCACATGCTAACTATCACACATTTTCAAATGCAAATGGTGTTCATAACATTTACCTCCCATACATTTCCCCTCTCTGACGGTATCAGAACAGTCTTTACTTACACCCATGTAAAATTACTACAACTATAACAGTTAAAACAACTCACAGTATATCAACTGTGCACTCCTGAACTGGGCCCCTGGAAATAACCCTACATGGGGGTATTGGTACTGTTTTCGAAGCATACAAACTGCACGTAAAATGTCAACATATACTTTATATTGTTATTATGGCATTTAATTCAGGTCATGTCTGAGCTTCCCCCACCTCCTACCTCCTGTAATATCAACAGCCTTTCAGCTAAGAAAATGACTTTTAATATATTGTAAAATATTGTAAAAATTAACCATTTCAACAATCACATTGGACAGTCTGAAGAACCAGAGAGAAGACAGGACATTCTGGAGGAATTACATCTATTTGGTCATCAGAAGTGGAAGTGAACGCACATCCCCCCAAAAAAAATATTACTGTACAGTTCTGGAGAATCTGGAACTTATCCTAAGCACAGTGATGTAAAACCTTGGATGAGATGCTATTGGTCAAAAAAAAAAAAAACCTCTTTGTTGAAAGAGGTTATGAGAGATTGATCAACAGACGGTCAACAGACCTAGATTCCTGCTGTTGCATTCATGCATTCATATGCAAGGACTAGAGTATGGAGAATGTCATGAATACATATATTCTCCGAAGATTGCAGGCTGGCGATGCGGGAGTGCTGATTTGAGGTTCGTTTATATGGCACATTGTCCACATCCTTGATAAGAAAACCTACAATTGAATGTACAGGGTATCATACAATCACTGTTAATCAGGTGCAACAGTGTAAACATATGCAAATAGATTTTTTTTTAGGCTGACACTGTTCCACGAATATGACAATGGATTTATCATAAAGCACTATTCTGCCCATAGGTCAAAATCCCTGGGAAACATTTCTGATATGCGATATAGTCTTTGCTTGGAAGTTTTTCTGAGGGCAAGGAAGGTGGCAATACAATATTATGAAGATAATTTGAATCATTTAATCATAATAATGTGTTTTGTATACTCAGTGTATAGTACTGTAAGTATACTCAGTGTATAGTAGTGTAAGTATTGTTAGTATGATTATTGCTAGTCCACATGATCAAGTCTAAAATTAGAATAGAACAAAGGAAATACAGAAAATATCCATCCATTCATCCATCCATTTTCCAAACCGATTATCCTTCCGGGTCACGGGGAGGCCAGATACAGAAAATATATTATGCAGAAGTATTTCATCGATCACATGTTGGTAAAACGTTAAGGTATAAAGGATCGATGTCTATTACAAAAAATTCCCCTGGATAAGCTGGACGAAGTGGCTGGTGAGAGGGAAGTCTGGGTTTCCCTGCTGAGATTTCTGCCCCCCCACAACCCGACCTCGGATCAGCGAGAGATGATGGATGGATGGATGGAAAAAGTAAGGTCATCAAATTCAACTAGAAGGGGGACTCAGGTCCTGTATATTTAAAGAATGGGTGGTACAGTGATTTAGCAGGTAGTGGGCTTGGGCATACCACCATACTTACTAAACATTTAACCCTGGTATATGGTATGTAACCGTAATTGGAAAAAAAAGAACAAAAAATCACGTGGAAGTTGTGTGCTAGTGGAAGGAGGAGGCAGATCCTTGTTGAAGAGTTAAAAAGACCACCCTTCGTTTATTGACGCCACTGCCGCAGCCCTTTCACACGCTTTTTCATGTATGTCACTCATGCCCCAACACTTACGGTGCATCTTGTTTATGTGGCATTAACCTGCGCATGTGTGTTATTCTTTGACCTTTTTTTTTTAACTTAACTGAGGCTCCAATCCGAGCGCTATTATGCATCTGCTCGATACGACATCTACGTAACAGTTTAGTAGAAACAGGGGCGTTTATTAGAAATAATAAATTTTGGATTTCTAAATGCTGGGATAAAGTGTAATTGCATCATACTACCCAAGCCAATTGGGTAGCACTCTTTCCCCATATCTGCAGGGTTGTGCTTTTAAATATTGCCTGTGCTCTGTGTGAGGAAACATCTCCCTACATGAGCATGTGTCTTCCTGCCGTCATGCAGTTACGCTAACTGCATGTCTCTAAATATTCTCTAGTGTATATGCCCAGCCATCTAACAGAAGGCTAATGAACGTGTTTAGTAGTCCTGTTCTTCCACAACAAAGCAACTTGCTTAAGGTATCAATATGGTTAGTCTACACTTCGATACACCGCCTAAACTTTCACCAAATGGATGAAATATCACACGCATTAGTATACCTAGGATTCAACGGATCAGGACACTGAATTTGAAGTTAGGATTGAGCTAATGTCTTTTTTTTTTGACAGTTTTCATGTGTTAATTGGAAATATGTTTGGGGAAAAAAGGAAAAGACTATGATTAAATTAAACATAAAATGGCACATATAGTGGTCAGTATGGTGGCACAGCAGTTATTGCTGCAGCTTCACACCTCCAGAGTTAAGGGATCGATTTTTACCACTGGCGCCGTGTGTGGTGTTAGCATGTTATCCCAGTGTCCGCAGGTCTCCTCCCACAGTCCAAAAATAGGCAGTTAGGTAAATTGAGGTCTCTAAATTGCCTACGGTGTGTGATTTTATGTGTGAATCTTTGCGCTGTGATCAACTGGTGTCCCCTGCATCTTGCCCTCCTTGAGTCCTGGCATAAGCTCCCAATTCAATGGAAATGTATACCAGAGCTAGAGGATGGATCATCGATAAATGGTTTTCATTTACATGTTAATGCGTACATGTTTATGTGAATAAAACTACACCACTCCAGTGTCTTTGTTAAAATTGCCCACATAGGAGACGTGTTTCTCTACTGCAACATTTTCAGATTGATCCCAGAATCATACTTCTGAATATTACTGGTTATATATTCATTATTGTGTTATTCAATACTGTAAATACATTTTGATTTTAATATTTTGCTTTGTCTGTGAATTTGTTACTGTTTTGTATGGCAAGACGGGGTAAACAAAGAAGCATGCAATAATATGGACAAAATAGCGAAAACATTGACATTATGAGGCTCCCTAAAAGAAAAAGCATTTTTAATATTTACAAGTGGCATTGCATCCCTTTTAAATGATGCCTGGGATGAACTATATACTTGTTAATCTTAAGAGTTTTAAGCATAAACACCAAAACATACCCTAAACATGTTCTATGTAGTATTTCAAGCTAGGAGTGCATCCTAGCTATTTAGTTTTCTCTCTGCCTTGGCTGTTTCTATTCTCTGTTTGGTTTTGAGCTGCTGTTTATTCTGAAAACCCATTAAGGTTGAAAAAGTCTTCCTGTGTTAAGTGAAGCAAAGTTTATTTTTCTCTTACATTTCTGTATCTCACCACAGTTGTAAGCTATTTCTTGCTTCAGTGCAAATCCTAATTGATCTCCTCCAATCTTAGCATTACATTACATGAAAAGATCATCATTTGATACAGATATTTCTAGCAGCCTATGCAGTAAAAGCGCTGTATAGTCGGCTATTATGGTCAGTTATTATTTACCGAAACTTCGTAAAGAATTTTATACCTTGTTTTGTCATTTATTGTCATCATTATATATTAAACTAGCATTTGCAAATCTATATTTTGAAAATATAAAAATTATTCTTGGCATATTAGAAAGGGAATTTTGAATATATTTTTAGAAACTCATACTCCTGTCTAAATGTGTATATCGTCACTATAATACTAGAATATTGACATTGTGATACTAATACCAAAAATACTTATAAAAATAATAAAAATGATAAAATTACTAACAGCCTTGACCATTTTGGACTAAAATTGTTTTTGTGGTAGAAATATAGAAAGGTGCAAAAATATGTAAAATGTTCTATTCATGAGCTAATTTACCTACATCCCAAGCATGGCAGAATATTGCTACATTTGTAATATATTGACTACAATAGGTTCTCACCTCCACAATGAAATTGAAGCACTGGGCAACAGGGACTGTAGATTGCCATTGTAATTATTAGTTACTTGAGTTTAACTTTAGTAAATGTCAGTATTCTTCAAGTGTGCCATTTTATAATCTGTTAATAGACATGTTTTAGTTAAAATTTTTAACTTTTTTAAATTATTAGTAGAAGCCAAAAACTTTAGTTGCTGTATATTTCACATGTATTTCATATGAGTATTATAACTTATATTGTGTACTGTGTATGTCGAATTTCCTAATAACAAAATATAATGCCATTCTAATGACCCCATGATAAAATGAACAGGTCAGAAAGCATAAGTTCTGTTGCTGTCATTGAACGGTGCCACTTGAAATGATGGCAAGGTCAGAGAACCAATCGCAGGTCTTATAACACATCTTGTCTCTACATGTGCAAAGGATTGAACTGAACAGAAAAACACATTGGGTAGGATGTTGTTCGAAAACTAATGAAAAAAGAATTATTGTGTAACAGGAAATTAAAAAATTCTTGTAATGCCGATCCATCCAGTTTGGCCCCTCTGTGAACTTTACCCATTGAAGTTTCTTTCTGTTTTTTTTGTGCTTATTTAAATGGTGAGAATCAAAAGTCATTCTCGTTTTTGATTTATTCACTTTCCCGTTCTGACTGTTTAATTACATTGGTGACTTTTTAATGATAACAAATGTATTTTTTAAAAAACCTTTTTATTATCATAGCTACACAACACCTTGTAAATGGTGTCAGGTGTATTAAAACATGTGTAATTGATTGTAAACTAATAAACACTTTGTAAGTAGTTTTGATTCCAAAGTAAAGCAGCATAAGTTAATGGTCAAGATTTATTTCAGATGTTTACTCTCAGATGTTTCCTGAATTTCTGTGTTTTACTTACGTATATTTATAAAAACTGTATATAATTTATATGTATGAATGGGAATTGTGAATGAAATATACATATACACTAAAAAGTAAACCATTTGGTTAACATAGCATGCTTCTAATTTTTTTATGCAATCTTTTGTTTGTTCTTCCATTTCCTATTTGCCCACTGTGCTTCTTAAAACGACACCTTTTTCGCTGACCTCAAAAGGTAAGGAAAAAAAGATTCATTAAAGCAAATTCCGCCCAATGGAACCATCGAAGGTAGTACAGTGTTATTTATCATACATTGGTTACTCATAAAAGTATACAAAAGGCAGTATTCATAGACTGTACTTTACCAGAATTATCAAACAGCAGCTTTTAAAAACGCTGTTACACAACTAAACATTCTTTGCTCGATCACTGTTTACTCCGCTGTAGGTTCAGACAATGCCAGACCTGGCAGCTGGTGTCCCTGTTAAAAAAACTGGCATTAAGGCCATGCCAGTCCCTGGGGAGAGAGAGGTGTTAAGTTCTAATAGCTTTCTCTGCTGCAGCGCCAGCATCCAAAAAAAGGGGGTTTGAAAAATTAATGGAGTTGAATGCATCTCACACTGAGAAATGGACTGGATTAATAAGCACATTAAGGGCAGCTTTGGATTGAAAATAATTATAGAAGCTGACAAGGTGCAGAGGTGCCATCACCAGCTCTTTTCAGGAATGCATTTTAAAAGCAGTTTAAAGACCCTTCAGATGTTGGAATTATCGTGCATGACCAAATTAGGGGCAAATGAGAAAAGTTTATCTGGCATTTTCGAGTACTGAAGGAGCTTATGCACTATAAATTTTATAGTATGTAGGATGGGAAAAGAATAGGAAATAAATCCAGTTTTTGGAAAAGTAGTTTTTGGAAACTTTGTTGCATTGTGTCATTGTAGAAACTGTTGGATAATTAAATTTTAAAAATATACATAACTTGTTCATTTAGACATAAAACAAATAGCCTGTCAATGCAACGTAAAAATAAAAATGAAATGATTTTATATTGAGTATTTTTGTCTTCCCCAGAAAAAATACATTTTAGAGAAAGAAATAAAAGTACTTTAACAACTGGACTATATAATCAAGGAATGTTTTAATGCTTTGGATTGTTCCCTGAGATATGTACTATATATCACACCCTGTGTGATTGATGTTGTTAATGTGGTAAATATATTGACACGTGTCACATAATTGATATACTATTTCTCAAAAAAAATGCAGTTAAGGATTATTCCTGACAAGAGACAGCCTTAAATTCCCAAGGGTCGGCATATCCTGATGATGGACACACTGGATCACCCTTTGCTCAATTACCAGTAATTACACGTAGACGTTCGGCGAGCAGACAACATGCCCCCACTTTGTTCCCTCATCCCAGTGACTGCCATTCCCAAAACTTGACAACCATTTGTTTCCCAATTCATTCCCTGACGCGTAAACCCTTTTGTTTTATTCTTTGCCACAGTTTCATATGTGGTTTTTTCTATTAAAGAGTACAGATTTCTTCAAACACAGTACCTAGTAAGCAACAGACTTATCTGTAAACTTCCGAAGTCTGGCTATATTTCCTAGATGGATGAATGTTATTCTAGCATCATTTTGACTGTATCAAAAGAGATTGCTGAGTCAGCAATGACACTAAGCTCATTGACCACTGCGCTAAATTTAACAGTATAATCGTCACAATCTACCAAGTGACCATTGTATGTGAGTTTGTTAAGAAGGAATTATTGGCCATCCAGCTCATCACATTGAACAAACAGTCTTTGAAAAAATCTTTGAAAGCTGTGACATCCCACTTAGTTTTGATGTTACGTACCATGTAGTTGAGTATCAGCAGCATAACAGTGGACGCCTGCACATCATCACTGACTGGCAGCATGTACAAAGTATACAGTAATGGGCACAGAATCAATCCTTATGGGACACTATAATTTGCTCTGGGGGATTCAGAAGATTGGTTGTTCACATGAAGAAACTGGTAGTGGTCAGTTAGATAAGATTGAAGCTAGGATACTGCCTGCCCTTCAGTACCAAAAGAATGTCATGTGCTACAGTATTAAATGCTGCACTAATAACCTGATCTAATGGCATCACCAGGGTGATAACTCAGTGTTCAGAGGCCATTAGTCCTCTATTACTTTTACTTGTGCAGGTTCCATACTTTGAGACTGAAATTATTATTTTATATTTTATGTAATTTTTCTGTAGAAAAGCAGACGTTGCATCATTTTTTCCCCCTTGACATTGAAGTTTACAGATAGGTCTGTTGATTGCTATGCAACTATTTTCAATATTTGGTTCCTTAAGCACACATATAGTTATAGCAATCTTGAGAGGTTCCAGCATATGTCCAAGGCTTATCATATTAAGTAACATATGACTAATCAATGCTGCGATCTCTTTAAGCTTTTTAGTAAGAGGGAATAGTATACATGTGTCTGATTTGCATATGAATATAAAAATCCCCCAAAATCACAGATTTTTCTGTAATTACAACCAGGTTAGTCAGGAAGTCTCCAAACACTTGTGTAAATGTACTGACAAGGAGATCTTTCAAAGTTAATGAGAGCACATTACAGCAAAGATTTACAAGGGGCTGAGGCAGCGACATTAAAACCCAGGATTTCGAATGTATTTCATCTGTAACCCAACTTCCTAGATTCAACTCAAAAAAAGTGAATCAGAACTTACGTAATCATATTTTCAATTCATGAACGCACCGCTGATAACATTAAACCTCAAAGTGCAGCAACTTAACCAAATAAAACTGAAATTTCTGCTGACCTGCAACATCATTATTCAAGCATGTTGCCTGACAAGCATATGGACTAAGTCTCAAAGCTCACCTTTAAATACATGCTTCATAAATTTCTAAGTGCCTTCATGTTAAAGGTTGAATAAATCCCACCTCTAAATTTAGTGTGAATTTGCCTGGAATAGAAATGCTAGTTTGTTCCTCATAATACCAAGTACCCTTGATAATTACAAGTGTGCTTTGATGTCATATATGCCCTGTAATGCTATGATTTATCCCTCGCTTTGTGGTGAAGCCGATGGCAGAGCATGTACATAGTCCAGGAATGGTCAGTTTGAACCTGACATTGAGCCTCTGACCACCCACTTTGAGACTCTGATATTAGGTGAATTGTCAGTTTCTATTCTGTTCTCTTCTGATATCTAATGATAAAAAATAAAATGTAGGACTCTCAGACTGCACATTGATTCCCCCCATTCCTCACTCAGCAAATTATAATTGGCTTAAATTTCAGCTAAAACATGTAAAGTCATTAAGCCAAAGTCATACAAAAATTTGCTGTGTGCTGGACATTTGTTGTTTTATATTTCGTATAAACAGCCAGTACATCCAATAAAAACTCACTTTGGCTTATTTTTTTTAACTAGAACCCATACAACTTTTTACACATCTTTCACCCTGAGGAGTGGCTCAGATGAAAATGTGGTCAGGTTAGCAGTGGTACACTTTGTTTGTTTGTTTGTTTGTTTAAATGCGCTTTAAAAGTCTTTCTCTTGATTTGGACTCTACCCTATAAGGTTTTGGTCTTGAATAGAATTTGATATAGGCCATCTCATCCACATCACTACATTTCTTCTATTGTTTTGTAATGAAATTGTAAATTACATGAATTCATGAAAATGACCCATGTTGTGTTGAGATATCAAACACAGTTTTAAATTTACTAGCCATATAAATGGTAGGTTTTGTCTAGCACTTATGCAGAGACCTGTAGCCTGTACTACGAAGCGGGTTAGGGTTATCGGGGTAATTTGTCGGAATTAAGGTACCACAGTTTAAATGGACCTACCCATTATTCGTTCACTTACATTTTGCCCAGACTACCTTAAATCCAACAAGTTACCCCGATAAGCCAGTAACCTAGCTTCGTAGTACAGGCCCCAGAATTCTGGATAAATATAATTAAGCTTTTTTCCCCTTTTCATTCAGAACAATTCTGTAAACAAGCAAATATGCCGAACCAATCAATATATATATAAAATGTAGTATTAGTAATTGCATGGATTGAAAGTTTAAAAAGCATTGCTTATTTTAAAAAAATAATGCAAACAAAGGCGTAGTTCAAACAGGCTTATGTGGTTCAGTGTAGGCTGAAATGTGTTATTCCAAATCAGTTGCTAATTACTGCCCCTAAAACCCACACATCTATCCCACTGAGCATAGAATGGTTACCAATTAGGCAACTGTCCTCATCAGGTAGTTCTATTGGGGACTCCTGACCTAGTGTATGCAGTGTATGTATGCAGTGTATGTATATAACCAAAAATACAGGGCAAATTGTATCCCATGTTGGTTCAAAGTGGAGCATTTCACGAGCTACCTGGCTGAAGCATATCTAGACAAGGCTGTCTGTCTCTGTCCCTGCTTCTGAACACTGTCATATTGCATTTGGTCATACAACCCTCCAGAGTGCATAGTGAAAAAATGCAATTAAAAGTGAAAATGTGGTCAGGTTAGCAGTAAGGGTCATTTACATGCGACGTATTTTAGTGATTCTCCACCCAAAGTACGTATAAACTACAGACATACGTCAATGGGAAGATATGCTTAATTTAAAAAAGCGTACAGCTACCCTTGTACTCCTATAACGGTATTAGTATTTGTATTAAATATACAAATAATAAATGTATTAGGTATTTATGTTAAATGTACAAATAAAAATGCTGTTGTAAAATGTATTGAGGGACTGTACGAGAAGGCTCTGCTTTTATATTTTGGTATAACAAAATTCATTGCCTTGTTAAGGTGCGGATAAAGGAAGAAAAGAGCTGTATTTCCAGTCCTGTCAGTGTGGCCCCTGGCGAAGAGGTCTCTGCAGAAGTGCCAGACAAAACCTACCATTTATCTGGCCGGTATATTGAACTATGTTTGACAATGGCAATGACACCATATTACACTGCACAGAAGAAGGCAATGATAAACCACTTCCTTATCTTATCAGGAAAACCTTATGCATGGACACATGGACAAATAATGATATAGTGCTGGAAGATGTGACCCTCGGGACAGAAGATGCAATATGCTCAGTATGGTAAAGGTGGAAACGGATCCCTGTACAGTCCCTCATGTTAGGCATTAGTGTGCTCATATGGACTAGACTAGGACACTTTCAGCCAGACAAACACACATCTTACTAGCAATGAAAAATATATGGTGGACCAGTACTCTGCAGTGACAAAGGACAATAACCTTCAAAAGTACTGATGTGTCTCTAAGAACATGGATCAAAGCTAATTATAATGTGGCATCTTCTGTGACTGATTATGGATGTGTAA
The DNA here is from genome assembly GCF_023856365.1 of Brienomyrus brachyistius. Taxonomy (NCBI): domain Eukaryota; kingdom Metazoa; phylum Chordata; class Actinopteri; order Osteoglossiformes; family Mormyridae; genus Brienomyrus; species Brienomyrus brachyistius. Next base: position 10,794,931 of record NC_064535.1, on the reverse strand, counting down.
ACTGGATAATGAAGAAGCAGGACAGCATGAGTACGGAGGAACTTGCAAGGAAAAACAGTCAAGCAGATTTTTGTTGAAATCAAGGCTGAACTTTAATTTGATTCAGAAATGAGCGTACAATGGACATAATTTGGAAAGTACCTTACATAATGCATGTAAAAGTGGAAGGAAATGAGGGGAACCAGCACCAATGTGAATGTGAATCATCCTGACAAGTATATGCCGCTGGGAAGCGTAAAGCCCTGGGGAGAGGAATGTAGGGAAATAATGCCGTATATACTGTTAACAGGAGAAAATATTGACTTGACGGCATCTAATAATATTGACAGGATTATAAACAGCATTTTGTGAGCTAAATTATAGGCTGCACATAGCAACAAAAAATAAAGAATGCATAAAACTCATGGAATGGATTTACTAATGACAATCAAAGCAACCTCTGTTAAAAAAAAATTCATAGCAGTTTCAATGGTTGGAACGTTATCTGTGTTTTGATTTATCTGGGCCTGTGAACATTGTACAACTTGTACAAACTTATCCAGTCTTTACAAAGGAAATTGACAATGATCCCTGATCTTGGGTGTTTGCGTACATAAACATATTGCAGCTGTTGCAGTAAACAAATCCAGCAGTCACAGGGTGATGTGCAACATTACATGAAGATTTGCAGGGAAGTTTTGAGGAAAGTGAAATGAAATAAATTCTTTGATAGGGCTTTAAGTCGTAAGTTGGTTTGGCACAAACAGCCTTGAATAATATCTAACTAGCTGATAATGAGAAAAACATGTATTGAGCACTGAAGGCTGCTAAAAATCAGTATACAGTTGGCATCTTCATCACATGAGTTTAAAAAGTGACATAAGATTAATAATATTGATCTCTCTGAGCTTGCAATTAGTATACATCTATTTTGTGACCAGAAATTTGCAGTTTAAACAGATTTAATGCTATTTTACCTTTATATTCTATATATATATATATATATATATATATATATATATATATATATATATATATATCCATCCATCCATTTTCCAAACTGCTTATCCTACTGGGTCGTGGGGGGTCCAGAGCCTATCCCGGAAGCAATGGGCACGAGGCAGGGAACAACCCAGGATGGGGGCCAGCCCATCGCAGGGCACACTCACACACCATTCACTCACACATGCACATATATATACATATTTTTTTATTTTTTTATTTATATATTTATATATATAAATGTCTGGAGAAAAATGCAAACAACCTTTATCTCTGACTTTTATTACTATCATGGATATATGTATGGACTTTATTCAGTCACATATAGTTTAATATCTACTGAATTTGTTAGCACTGTGTGTTAAATTTAGTTTTCTGCAAACGCAAAGCAGCTGGAGTCACTTTGGCATTATATTATATTATATGCAGCACCAGTGTGAACTAGATGTCTTCATTCCGCATCTGCTACATTAGAGATAACTGAACTCTGCCAATGGAGAAATACCCAAGCATCTTTTCAAGTTTTCGAGCTTCCTTGAATTATTATGGGCGGATTATTATGGGTAAGTTTCATTTTAAAAATCCAGTATGAAAATAAGCATGCAGTCCTTTGTAAAGTTCATGAGTATTGAGATAAAGTTTGAAATTATTCTTTACACGAGAAACACAGCACACCCATATTTATGGGCCATATGTGCCTGTACGTCCGAGAGAGCAAGATGAAATACGTCTTATTTACTATGAGAATAAGTGAATATAAAGGTACGTTTCTCAGTCATGCATATACACCTGACACTGAGCTTAAATGTTTACACCTTAAGTGGGCAAACGATTCATTTAAATCCTAAAGAGTGTTCTCTTTAAAAACCAGAGGAGATATGAGGAAGAGAGGAGGACTACACGAGAAATTAACTGGAAGCAATAGGAAGATGGATGTATTGCTTAAAAATACTTGTATTTATTGCAAATTCTGTAATACTGCTGCAGCATTCTCAGCAGCCTAATGCCTTTCTGATGCCTTTTTCCTGAACTTTAACGTCTCATCACACAAAACATGAAATGAAACTGAGGTAATAAATACTGTCACTTCATTAAAATAGAAGTAGTCTTATCTTCCATGGGAAAACAGTCAAGTGAAAAGTACCGTATGTGGCATACTTCTGATGTGCAATACTGTCATTGGTAACACTGAACGTGTTTTCTAAACAGTGAATCCCATAATGAATAATATACAAATAAATGTATGGCATGAAAACCATGATCTTGAACTTTGTTGGCAGCAAAATATTAAAGAAAAGATCCAAGGTAGGTTTAAAGATTTTTACAGAAAGGTTATGACCTACTATTTCTGAACTCTGTGGCTTTTACACATACTCAGTATTGATGTCTATCCAGTTTACAGTAAAATTTGAAATATTGTCAGCCTTTTAAATTGTTTGAATGAATTTGGAGCAATATGTAACAGAAATATGACTTCTCTTCTACACTCTCGCCCAGTAAGAACATTCTGGTTGATGTTGATGGTCTCTGGTCTCTGTCATGCCTGCAAATATTCTCTGCAACACATCATCTTATCATTATGCTTCCATAGTTAAGTTTATTGGAGTGTAAGGCTTGCTCTGGGAGAGACAGTGAACAGAGCCGCATGACACATGAATAGAAGGAAGGAATGGAGATTTTTTTAATTATGAGAGGGATTGGAGAAAGGAATAGCAGCAGCGGGAATAATAAAATAAAATAAATTCACATAAGGACGGGGGAAAACACATATACAAAAACCAAAGAAACATATGATCACAGAAGCATTACAGTGCAAAGGCACATTTAACAGGTGCAAGCAAAAGGAATTTCATATTCCCAGTCATATAATGTTGGGAGACAAGAAATAGGTGAGTAGACTTGGCTTATTACCTGCTTTTGTTCTCGGCCCAAGGAAGCCAACACCTCCCAATTCTTAATTTGGTGGTAATTTAGATTTTAGCCGATTTACTCTATTCTTTCTGTTTATTGATTCCACTTTGATTTTCATAATTACTCTTTTTTCCTTCTTTTTCAATCTTTCTCAACAGTAAATCAGCTGTATCCAGACAATCTGTCATCAACAGTTTATTGAAAATGACTTGATGGTGTGACCTGGTGTGCTAATACATGTGTCTGTATTGGCCCAATCTTAGCCCCCTGCTTACAATCAGTTGTACAACTGATTAATGATCACATAAGTTTCAAGTTTTCACATTTTTCAAAGTTTTATTTGTCACATGCTCAATTACACTGAAAACCATGCGTACTGAAATGCATCCTTGCCTAGGTCCAGCCTATGAACAAGGTGTCTTGGATTAAGAAACAAAGGATTCGAGGGCAGATGTTGGGAAAACGAAAGGGGCTTTATTGAATCCAAACTAAACAGGGACTGGGAAATATAACAGGATTGCAAGGGATCAAAAATGGGAAGGCTTGGACTGGGAAGGGCACAGGCAACAAGAAGGTTCAACGTTAAAGACCAGAATGTGGAACACATGACTGGAAAGCATGTATATACAGGATTAACGAGGGACCTAATAAGAGGCAGCTGGGAGCGATTAACACAAGGGTTACGAACGAGAAGCAAGATGAGAGGGATAGGCGTGACCTGTTAGGGCCATGACAGAGAAGGAGATGGGCAGGGATATGACACAGGGATCATAAATATAAGAGCCATTACCATACAGGGGACATAAATATAAAGAGACAAGACATAGGACCTTAAACAATAAAAAAATAACTATCATAACTATCCATGGTGTGGAATTAGCAGTAAAATGGCAGGTAGTGCACAGAATCTAAGAATAAATCAGCATTTATATATGTAAACATTACGTGTTTTGCTGAGTAGGCTGGAATACTGGTTCTGCATGCCCTAAACAATGTGCTCGTGGAGGATCTCTATTGTCTGGGGAATTAAGCTCTTCCTCAGGTTTCCGTACTGGCCTTCAGGCAGCAGTAATGTTTCCTCAACCTCAGCATAGAGAAGAGGCCATTGTTGTTATCTTCCATCTTAAAGACTTACAATTGCATTTACACATTCGATAATCCATCTATTACGTTTAAGGATTGCTATTTAAATATTTATATTTTTGTTTCTTGTTTTTTTTTATTCCCTCTTGAAAATATTTACAGTAAGTCACTATGAAATTCTTTTTGACAGACCTGTTACATTGATCACTGTCATCGGAATGTTCAGCAGGAGAATCAATGTATTTTTTGTCATAATTACATTTATACATTGAGGTTTATGTTTGACTGTTTGCCAGTTTTGGACTGTGGGGGAGAAGACTGCCACAAGAAGGAGATAACATGCAAACTCCACAAAAATGGAGCCAGGATAGAGAACCCCAATGCCAAAGGTCTGATGAAACAGTGGTAACCAATGCATCACCGTGCCGTATATCATACCACCATGCCAGCTCCATAATCCGGTATATTTAGATTTAATGTTAATTTCATCTGATCATCATCCAAATATTAGTATAACATAGAGGAGGACTAGACAAATAATAAATTGCAACAAAAAATACAATACAATGCACCAGCGTAAAGGCTTGTGTGAATAAGTAATTGGCACCAAACCGCATACATCCCTTAAGCTATGGTGACTGCACTCTTCATCTCAAGCCGAACCGATCTTAGCAAAATTTGTAGGTTTCTGAGCGTGAGCACTTTGCAAGTCCTGCATAATGTTTTAGCTGAGTTTATGCTACAGCTGTGACTGGGCCTCCCATTACACAGTCACCATACTGCTTTGCATCAAGTTGATGCATTTGAAAAATAAATGAATAAATTGCATATAGACCATGGGGGAGGGGGGTAGCTTCTACAACCTCCCAGGACAATGGTTTTGGGTCCAAATCCTACATCTATCTCAGAGTTGCATGATCTCCCTTTTGCATAGATTCCCTCCAGCTGTACTGCTTTCCTCCCACTGTCCAAAAACACGCACTTGGGCTATGAAAAGTGGACAGATAAATATTCTTAAAGAGATTCTCCGACTGGACAACATCTGAAATTATTTCAGTTTTTGCTAATAACATGTTATGTCAATTTAGGGTATATATCTGGCGTCCGCACCCATTCAAAAACATACCCACATTGTTCACGTCACAAGAGTCAGACAAATTTCCATAATTTAAATTCTTCAATACACGATTTTGCACAGTGTGGGTGTTCAAAAGTAAACGTAAAAAAATATGTAAAAATTATACTGTCACACTTTTTATCTACATGGATCAGCAATACGATGAAATCCTTTTGAACGTGACACAAATAATGCTTCTCAGGTAAAACCATATAGAGCTATTCAGTCTCAGAATTTAAATCCAGGCTTGAGACCAGTTACAACTGTGCAAACAATGCTGATGCAAATTAACATGTTAACGTTTCATCTTTTTTCAGTCGTATGTCAGCATCTGCATTGGCCTGCTGTGTTACTCTCCTCTCCACATACCCTGATGCTCTGGTCACATGGCAGACTTCACTTGAGCTAAGGCCATGGATATGGCAGGCCAGAGGGAGGACTACTGGTCAATAGAGTGCAGGATACTTACCTGCAGAATGCTGAAGAGAGAGCTGACCTACAGATGGCACCAAAGAAGAACGCACCATATCCAAATTACTTCTTGACTCATACAGTATAGCATTATTATACCTGGTCGTTTGACCTCAGATTCGCAGTCTGTGGACTTCCGTTTCCTCTCTTCCGTTGTCTTCTGTCTTTCATTCACTATTTATTTGTACTTTTGTGAGCAATAACTGTCGCATGCCAGTTACACTATTACTTGAGTTTTTGTTTATAGCTATAGGGCAGCTGTGTTGGGGAAAGCACAATATTAAAATAAATTAAAACTGAAGAATTGGACAAAATGAATTCACAGCACATGGGATAGTTTCAGTAACACTGGAAAATTCTCATTTCGCAGTTGTGTAGAATTCAACGAATAGTTTAGACAAGTTTTAAATAACTTCCCTGTGCATTACGGCATAAATGTTTTTGTTTTGTTCCCTGCATCATTTTATGTGTATTTTGTCTACCTTATGGTACATTATTTGAAAAAATAAAAATACATAAATTAGACCATACCACACCAATGTGCGTATTATACAGTATATATACTATACAGTACTTTAAAAATTATGATCACGATATATATGATACACTTTACAAATTATCATCTACATGTAGCTGCCTAGTATAATAAATATTAGTTATTAATGGTTATGGAGAAATGCTGCATGCAGCCAACTTAGCGTCTGTGAAGGTAAGTCTGTTAGTGTTTTACTGGTAAATTTATCTATAACAAACTCAATTCAAGTAAAACAACAATTATCTTGTGACAACACTATTATTCGATATGGTTTACATGGAAATGCTTCTATATTTTTATATATTCTGAGGACAGTTTATTATTTTCAGTTCTCTTAGAGGTAACCGGAAATGTGCGATAGTGAGGTACAATATCCCAGAAACCCATATTTATGTTCAGCAGTTTGATACAATATGAATCGTTTTTGCAATTTATGAGAACAAGAGAAGACACTACCCACTTAAAAAGTTATTATAACGGGTATGGTATTTCATGATGTAATCGGATTGTACTTTTTTTTCCAGGATTTTAAGTGCGTTGAAGCCTGTGTTCATTTTCAATAACTGCTTCCATCCACCCACCAATCAATCTTCTTACTGATTATTCTGGACAGTCTACCCTGGACAGCACAAGTCAGGCGTACATCCTAGACAGGTTGATTTCCTAGCCAAATAAATATTAAGTGCTCATAACAGTAAATACTGGCATAAATGTGTGCACTTGCTGAGGTAATTTATGGACATACGCAAGGGCTTCCAAATACAAATAACAGACCTACAAAAAATTGAACTTTTTTGTTTTTCTGCCCTTCTAAACTGTAATAGGATTCTCCTGCCTGAATTATGATAAATACGTATTTTATATGGCTTATGCCGGCATTTTGTTACATTTAAACATTAAATATCATCCGGCTCATTAGTGAAACCTGTTGCATGATCAGTCTCGTGTATGTTGCATTCTGCTGACCCCATATCGGTCCAGTCTCTGAGAAATGTATTTTTCGTCATTTTAATGCGTGAATACACTTGTAAATGCATAATGTTCGTGGAGTAATGAATAACAGACTATATAAAGCCCTTTTTTTTTTTCCTTAAACATTCTTCTAGCACTGTTTTCACCCTTCCCCCAACAACTTACTTGTTCCAACAATCCCTCATTCTAAGACCAAGAACCAGATGTGAGGTGTTCTCTGAGTGCTCTCCAAGGCCAGCTGTAGCTAAAATGAAGCACCAGTGAGGAGAGCTGGGGCCAGATGAAAGCAAAAGACAGATCCTCCTGACTTTGACATCTTTATTGGGAATTTGGTCAAGCAGCACTTGAGCCATTGGGGTGTTCTGAAACGTTGCCCTGAAAACCATACCACCATTAAATGACAAAGCATCCTTCTCTCGTGGCTATCAGCACATGTGTAGTTATTATCCTTAAAAATTTAATAGGAATGTTAAAATACTCTTTTCCTCATAACAGAAAATCAGTTATGCATGACACGGATCAGAACGACACAACATTTTGGAATACTCTTTGAATAATATACAGCAGTCGTTTTAATAAGAAACTGCTTTTGAATCCTCAGTAACATGCAATTATTGATCAACAACAGTCTACAAATATAGCTCATATATAGAAAAATACAGCACAGAAAGAGATCTGTGGTTGCACACAGCAAAACACATCACTGGGTTTGCTGTTTTTACATAAGATGTCATTTGTCTGGCAAAGAAAACACAATTGTTATTACATCTAATGTGTTGAAGCCTTAAATGCCTTGTAAAAATGCATTTTAGAGGACATTAATTTAATTTAAGAAATATTTATACATTGCAAGATAAGGCAGAGAAGCAGTCCAACAGCTTTACACTATTGAAAGATGTCTTTTTAAATGTTACACATATCTTTTTTCTAGCAGTACAAACTAATTCTTCCAAATAATTTAAATCCATGTAAAAAAAGGGGAGTTAAATCCATGACATTATCAACACCTGCATGAAACTGGGTAACTGATCTGAATAGTATCCTGCAATCTATAAGTATAATAATTTTGAAACTGTGGAAATGTATTTGTATTAAATATAGCTATGAAAATAATAACTATTTTTTTTTCTAAAATGGAATCTTATTTTGCTTATAACAGTTATAAACTATTCCTGCTTTTGGAACAATCGTAAATAAGCCCACATAGAGTAAACTGATCACTATTTAAAAATTAAATTTAGCAAGAATACATTAGAATTTATGTTTACATTTTATGATATATTTATGTTCTGCGACAATCACACATTTGAATAGGAATACTGAAAACAGTGTGTAAATAAATAAAAGTTAATAATATAAATGTATCATTCACTAAATAAGCCACACCTCATTTGCCAAGTATCTAATGTGAATACTCCTTGTATTCTTTCCTTCATACTTATATTGAGATGATTACATTGGCAAAGACATCACTTGAGCTGTAATTCACTATGAGTCTAAGGTCTGCGCTCCCCCCATGACAAATGGACCAGCATGGAATCCAGTCTCTTAAGCGAGCTGTAACTTTCAGCAGCCACTTGCAGGTGCGAGTGATCTGTCATTCGTTGCTGCTCCCTCAGCCACCTATCACTGTGTTTAATCAAGGCTGAGTGTGTAGCTTCAAGTCGAGATTAATTCCCAGACCAAAGGCTTCTTTCCACCTTTTCTACTTTTTACGTTGCAGCTCACATATCTTCAAAAAAGGGGAAATTAGTACATTTCAAAATATGGTACAGTGTCACAGACCAATGGACAGATCAGCTCACTCAGTCTACCCCTTTGCTTAACTTAGTTTTGCATTTACTGGGATAAAGGCTATAATCTGGCACCATCAAAGCTGACTGCTAAAAGAGACCAATTTCAAGAAACTCTCCAATATCCAGAAAGTGCACTTTTACTCCTGTTACTGTTCTAAATCAGGTAAAAACTGTTAGGGTCAATCTTTGATAGATATTAAGTCCAGATACGTAGGAGGTTTTTTTTGTAACATAGCTCATCTTGCTCTATATGCATATTTACAGGTGAGAATGAAGCTTGGGACCAGAGTGCAGGGTCAGACATTTATCAGGTGCCCCTAGAGCATTTATCAGGGTTAAAGACCTTGTTCGTGGGCCCAAGGATGATGTAACTACTCTGCCGACCACTAGATTTAAACCAGTGACCTTCCGATCACAGGCACGGAGGCTTAACCCACAGTCACATACCACCTGGTTTTCAATCAAGCTTCTGACTTCTGAGTCTGGACTAACAGTTAGACAGTAGGTGGTTCAATGGATGGTTCTATACTTAATAATAATAATAATAATAATAATAATAATAATAATACATTAGAACTTTCCAAAACTCAAAGATGCTTCCTTCTTCATTCCTCTTCTGCTAGTGAAGGTTGAGTCTTTTCATTTGTTTGAAAAGTCTACAGTGGCTTCACAGTACAAGGACTGTTGTTGTAGCCAAGAATGTCTACAGGATAAAGTAAACATGTGACTGTAAATATTTGAGATAATTGAGAAAATGGTTACTAATTAGGGGCGGCATGGAGGTGCAGTGGTTAGCACTGTTGCCTCACACCTCTGGGACTCGGGTTCGAGTCTCCACCTGGGTTACATGTGTGTGGAATTTGCATGTTCTCCCCATGTCGTCGTGTGGTTTCCTCCGGGTACTCCGGTTTCCCCCCACAGTCCAAAAACATGCTGAGGCTAATTGGAGTTGCTAAATTGCTCCTAGGTGTGCATGTGTGAGTGAATGGTGTGTGAGTGTGCCCTGCGATGGGCTGGCCCCCCATCCTGGGATGTTCCCTGCCTTATGCCCATTGCTTCCGGGATAGGCTCTGGACCCCCCGCGACCCAGTATGATAAGCGGTTTGGAAAATGGATGGATGGATGATTGTTTTGAAATATTTTTTGTTTCGTTCGAAAGATCATTCATGATTTTGTTTGGAACAATTAAATTATACAAATATTGTCTGGTGGAAGTGCATACAAAGTGACCACAGACTCAGTCTTTCCACAGCGTTTGTTTGGATTTAAAAGCCTTGGATTTGATTCCTGCCCTGGCATTGTATGTGTCGAGTTTCATTGTCTTTTTCATTCAATAATGCTACAACATTTCTGGTCCAGTAGGGGGTGTTGGGGATGCCCTCCATGGCCTGTGAGCCAACAAGGAAGGGCTGAGCATTTAAGCTCTGTGGCCCCAAGTCATAAGCCTCCTTAGTGAATCTTGTTACCATTGGATTTCTCTGGTTTTGATCTTATTGCTTGTAGACTTTGTTTCTCACCATCGTCCTTTTTGGTGTTGGATTTTGTCTTTAGGTCTTACTTTGCCATGTTTTCCGTCTCTCATTAATCCCCGTCATACTGTTGCCTCAAGATCCTCCTGCTGCCACCTGGATTCAGCCTAACAGATCCACGGTCTGCGCTTCTCCTTTTTTCTTGTCCCCCGATTCACCATCTCTGGTGATTCCATTTTGTTCGATCCCACCTTCTTCCTGTCTGTGTATTCGCTTGGTGCACAATTCCCCACCATGTTTGGCAGGAGTAGCTACTGGGAATCTCAAGGTGTAAGAGCCCTATGCACTGCTGTTCAGAGTTCTACTCGAACTGTGATTTCTTCCCCCTTGCACAACCCTTCGTAGATATCTAGCTCATATTAGGACACTCGGGAGGTGACATGCGAATGGGAATCTTTACCTGCGGTGGGGGGTTTTGCTTTCTTGCTTTCCAACCTTGGGAATATTGCACAGTAGGGGTGAATGTTTTCGTTCTTGTCTCTCGAGTAACAGTGGAAAGCATTAGGTACAATGTCTCCCTGGTTACTGAGTATCAGCAGGGTTTATCCAAGTCCTTAAAAAAGGAGTTATCCTGCAGAGGAACAATCTTAAATGCCTAATTTCCCTTTCAATCAGACTGAGCAGTTATGTAGGAGCATCAAGTGTATGCTTGTCAGTTTCACATCAGTGCTGCTTCCCCATGGACATCAAGCAATATTCTTAGCTTCAGATACAAAATCCAGAGCATATGCAGTTTACAGCAACACAGGAAACCCGTAATTTTTAGACATTAGACAAATTGTGCAAACTCCCATTCCTTTTAGTTATTAACCAGAAGAACCAGACATGTCATCTGAATATTTAGCAACTGGAACCTGGCAACTACATTGGGCAGCAAAAGGATTCTCAGTACTGACAAGACAGTTTACTCCAACTTCTAACCATGCTCACAGCATCCCTGGTCACAAATCGCTGTGCATTTTATAATGAGCCATCCTGCATCGCAGAGGACACTGCTACAGCTTCTGTAAAGCAGTTCACTTCTTAGCTCTCAAGATGCTCCCCTCAGCCCAAGAACAGCCAGAACTCTTATTCCACCACACCGTTCAGATTCCTGAAGAGATTGTGTCAGACTGGGGTCCTCCATTTGGTCTCTAGGGTCTGGAAGGCTTATGATAAGCACCAGGGGGTAATTATCAGACTTTCTCCTGGCTACCACCCACAGACTAAAGCACAGACTGGAATGACAAAACAGGAACTTGGCTGTATCCTGCAGTCTCCCGCAGAAATATCAGCCAGGAGGACTAGGTTAAATTTCTCCCTTGGCAGGAGTATGGCCAAAACCCACTACTAAGTTTGCTGATGAGTCTTATCCCATTTTAGCGCTGTCTGCATGGGGTACAAACTGACCTTGTTTCCATTTCATATAACTGCCAATGTACCCTCAATGGATCAGTTATTCAATGGAGTAGCTACGCCTACTGAGAAACTCTGCTGACCTATTCAGAGAAAGCCATCACAGAAACATGAAGGTTAACCATGTGAGGACTTTCTAGTCATCTGCTACTTACCCACCTGCACAACATGTCTGGTATAATACATCTGCCATTCACTTGCGGGTCTATTTGTACCAAACAAACCCAACTTTCAACCTGACTTTGCTGAATCCCCTTTCCATCAGCCCACCGGCACACCCAGTAGTCCATAAGGCTTCCAACTTCAATATCTGGTAGATTAGGAGGGGTATCAGCCTAAGGAAATATCCTGGGTCTCTGCCAGAGACCTACTTAACCTAGACCTCATTGCAGGGGTCCACCATGTTTATCTCCCCCGCATAGGGGATACTCTCCCAACAGTAAAACCAACTCGGCAGTAGCCTCACTATGAATGTGGCAACTGGAGCCACCCCTGAAGGTGGTACTGCTCTGACTTCTCCAGTCCCATAAGGGGAGCTGAGGTTGTATTGTACTGGTGGACATGGAATTTTCCATAACCTACAACCAGAACTCATGATTTTCTTCTGCCACCTGTATCCTTCCCAGCAGCTGCGTTGCAGTCGTCTAATTGTAAGTAAACAGTATGTTTGACTGTTTTCTGATATTTAAGCACCCAAAATCAGAAATTAAGAAAAGTTACACTTTTTGTGTCTAATATCTTTGGTAATTTCAGGCCCCCGCAAAAACATTTTGGACTGCCGAAGTGGCCCAAATAATGATCTTTTAATTGTGAAGAAAAATAATGCTGTAACTCATATATTGCACACGACTGAGTGTAACAATGTGCAGTCTCAGTTGTTTAATTATCATTCTGATTATCTTTTTTCAGTACTGCTACCTGTCCTCTGAGGGACAATTATATAGCTTGTGTATGCCCGTGTAATGAGGTACACCTTTTTCACACAATCCTGCTGCTCTGGTTAGTAAATAGAGGAAAAACTACCCCAAAGTGATAATTTCATACTTTTTTGAATATTTATTGCTCTAGTTTTACATTATGGGTTCATAAAATTTTCCATTGTACTATATTCTCCAAGCACATATAAAAAGAAAATGTAACATCAAATATTTCCTTGAACTTTCAAAGTTAATTGGCATGAATTTAAAATAAAGCCCTAAAGATTTTTGGACCTTGTTTAGGGATCATGTTTGTGATATTTAAGATGAGCCTGAGGGAGAATTTTAAATGCGGTCTGTAAAAAGCTTTGTAATATTTGTAACCTACCACATATTTTAGATATTTGAACCATAACTGAGTGAGTTTATGACAAAGCTGTTACATACACATTTAACTGCCCACCTCAGTGTATGAATCACATTCTATATGGACGCCAGCAAAGTCAGGGGACGTTCATTCAATCACTAGTGGTTCATTATCAATAGACACTTTGTCCATTTGATTTGTCTGTCTCTTTCCCTCATGCCCGTGTCAAAATGCCTGTCCTCTGCTTTGAATCCCCCCTACCATTTTGGTAAATAAATCCACACCCACATAAAATCCCCTTATCCCTTGTTATATGGTTCTGTTTGCTTCACTGCCCAAGTCTTGCAAGGTGATTTTTAATAAATTTGAAAAAAAATTCCACAGGAAAGAATTCCCATGTTAATACAGAGGGCAACACTTTATATTAACGGCACCTTCATAATGCCTGTATAATGCATTCATAGAACATTCATACACAGCATGTAAGTATATCTCAACATACAAAAATACGCGCACCTTAACAGCTTTAATACACATTAGTAACAAACCTTATATGATTAAATTTCTGGTATTATCATATAATGCTATTAAGGTATAAAATACCATACACAGTCTAAAGTTTGAGAAACATGCAATCTATAACAAATTTTACTGATTTTAAGGACACTTCAGCACTTTGTAGAAGTTCATTTTGCCATTTTTAGTGCGTGCACTTTGATTACAAAAATGATTGAGAAACAGGGGCACTGAAAAGAGGAGAAAGTTACAATGAAGAATTTGGAACATAATTGGATTGACATTATAATAGTAATATAATTGGTATTATAATTGCCATTATAATGCATTATAATGGTAGGTATAAGCATTAAGGATGCTTTGTACTGCATTATAAATATATATATAGTGGATTATAGATGAGAACTTCATAAAGCATTCGTAATGCATGATACACATGGTTATAATGTGTTATGCCTTTTGAGAAATATTTCTAGTCATGTTTGTAATGCTTTATGAATGCATTATTTGTTATGAATTTGTTAATAAATTATTAAAACATAGCCTTAAGTAAAGTGGTACCATTTTTTTTTATTTAAATTTCAGTACTTTGCCCTTTGACAGTTTTACACTGGTATGTTCTCCCTGTTTAAATAATAATGATTTAAATGACTCTTCCGAGATCCTACTTTATTTGTTATATGTAACGACTGAGATCGCGGAAGCAGGAACAGGGAGAGGAGGGATTTATTAATAATGAATCCTAATACAGGACATTGAAACAAGTAACGTCAATGAACTGGGGAAACGTACTCGAACGCGGACTGAAATACACAAGACTAATGGCAGGAAACATAGAACAGCTGGTAAACAAACGTAGGGATTCCACATGGGGTTAATGAGGGGGAAGTTTCACACAGGAGGATTGGACGATCGCATGACATTATATTTGTTATTAATTTCCTTAATAGTGGAAAAAATGTTTTTTTTTTCATTGAAGGATAGGTTCAATTTAGGCTATCCAAAAAATAAAACAATCGAATAATCAAATCGTGATAGAATTGTTCCCATAATTATCATAATCGAATTTAATCACCTTGGGGTTAACAGCCTACACTGGATGTTTCTTGCAGCAGACAAATGAAGTAGAAGATTTGATTTGTTTTTTTTTTTTATGTTCAGGCATGGAATAATTACAGTATAATTACACTTTTAATTACACTTTAATTGTGGCAGTGGATTTTCATGGAATGTATGTCATAGCTTTATGACATTGATCTGTAATATCAGTTGTTTACGCAATAATAATATCACACTTCTATTCAAATTTTAGTTACATTTAAAACTTGTACCTGTTTTTCTATTGTAATAGAACAAATAAATAGTTGTGCGTTTGGATCATTTATTATTGCTTCTGTCTTGCCAGTTCGTTACAGCTACCAATATAATAACATAAAATGTGATTATTTTGTATAAGATTGCGAATGTCTTAAAATGGTGATGGGCTGATGTGTTTGTTTGGCAGAACCAGGCCGTTTTTTGAGCAGAGGTGGAAATCGGAAATGCCTCAGACAAGAGAAGATGCAATGCAGTGAATAAAACATGTGACTGTGGAATACAGCTATAAGTAAAAGTTTGCACACCGTAAAGGGTCAACGCCCGAGTTTATTGCTTTATTTCAGCTTGGAAGATGTGATTCTGGCAGCCTGCAGGACACTGGGAATACCAGTGGGCCTGAGTAACTGTTTAAAGAACATGGGAATTCAAGAATTTTTAGAGCTAGCATCAGTGAGAGCGGGGACATGGTGCGCTAAGCAGACCCAGCTGGTGATGAGTTTCTGAATAAATTGATTATTACTGAATTTTATTTAAGACTGGATTTGACCAAGGATATCAGCAGATTCCCTTATCACCAAAACTAAATTGTACTTTTACACTCTTCTAAGATTATAACAAGCTTTCATACTTCCGTTTGGATTTTGTGAAACAATGGAATGTGTCACCCACCTCATAGACCGTGTTCTTCTGTTGTTGATGGAAGTAGATGTGACAGTCACCATTAAATCATCATGCAGTTAGGGCTCCTCTTGGGATACAGAAAGGTTTGATTCCAAACTATAAAAAAAAACCGCAGCAAAAACCCAAAATCCAACCTCAAACAGCAGGTAAATAGCTGTCCCTGCAGTTAGGAAATTACTTGCAGCAGTATACATATGTTTTTTGGGATTTAACAGGCTACTGACAGACCTCACCTGAATGGAATCACCAGAAACAGTTCAGTAGATGCACAGCAATGCAGAACAGTGTTCTTGGCCACTAAGTCAGTGTTTCATGGAGGCCATTTGACAATTTCATTTAACGATGTTTTGGATTTTGTTTTAATGCAATTAATGCAATGCAATGTGATAGAGATTTAGAGTCATTTATGTTGCAACGGGGAACGCGGAATGTTGTAAATCCACTGCCATAGCCTTTTAAAAAACCATTAAAAATCTATTGAAAAGGAATTATTAAACAGCCCAAGCTCGGATCACACTGCGCCCCTTTCACTTCCAGGTTGCACGTAGGTCAAAGAAAGCCCCAATAGAGAAGGAATGTGGAATGTGAGAAAGCAGGGTGGAGGTAATAGAGGTTAAGTCTGCTCACTTGGATATCGCTATAGACCAAAGCCCAGACTCCCATAATCCTAAGTTTCAGTGTCCTGTTCTGTTCTGTTTCCCTTCATTTTAGTTTCTTTTCCCCAGTTGAATGGACCAGCTGTATTGTTTGATTTCCCCTCTCCATGTATCCCTAAAAGATAATAGCAAAAAGAATATCCCTTTAATTCAAGTCCAAGTCAGAGCAAGTATTGTTAGAGACTCTTGCATGTTGATGTTTGCCAGAAAAATGTAAATAATTCTGTTAATACATGTGGTTTAATAATAGAAGGCCTGATCTATGTTATGTTAATACATTTGCAGTTTATATCTTGCAATAGCAGTGTACTGTATGTTCAACGGTTCATTTTCTAAATAGCTGCTTCTTTTCCCTAAATCATCAATAACCATTAGCATGATGATGACTGGTCCTTTCAAAATACTAGCAAACAATATAATTTTGAATTTTTTCAATTTCAAATGCTACTTTTGTTTTTCAAAATGCATGGGATTCTATGAATTATCTCACCCACAACAACAATAAAAAAATAGAATGTGAAGACAAAACGAGATAATAAGCAGTAGTTTATATTTCAGTGGTAATGCTTTACATTAGCCTTATATTCAAAATGATTTTATATTGCATTCATATGATGTTCAAAGCACTTTCTTAATGCTCTCTTAATGCATTCATAGGACATTCATAAGCACAATGTAAATATATCTTAACACCCTAACACACCTTAACAGGTTTAATATACATTAATAATAAACTTTACATGATTATAGGATTGTAATGTTTGTCATTATCATATAATACATGTTATTAATGTATATTAAACCTGCTAAAATGTTAGGAGGTTAAGTTATACTTACATGCTACATATGAATGTTCTATGAATGCATAATGAATGCATTAAGAAGCTGCACTTCTAAGCTGCACTAAAGTTACCAATGTTACCATTTCAATCTATATAAATACTGAATTCAGGAGAGGATACTTTACATGTTTTCCCAGCTACGTGAACAGGCGTGAAGTTTCAAACATAGAATTAACAGTGCCTCTCAAGCTTTAATTAGTGAATAAATTCAAAACACAAAGGTTGGTGAGGAGCATGTGTTGATTACAGTGTGTTGCCACACTCACCACACAGGGATGAGATCGGCCGAGTGCAGCTGTGTGCTAGGCCACACCTCAGCACCAAACTTTTTGCCAGGGGGCTGGGGTGCCAATCCTGCCACCAACCCCCAAATTTCCCTTTAAGTTGGAGGGCCTGCTTGCTGGGCTGGATGTAGATTAATGCCACACCCAGGACAATGCAATTGCAAGTTAAGGGGCTTGCTCAAGGGTCCAATGGAGTAGAATCACTCTGGGTATTTGCAGGATTTGAACCAGCAGCCTTCCAATTGCTGGCACTGATCCCTAGCCCCAGAACCACCGCTCCATCCCAAAACCGCAAAATAATACAAAACAAACAGTAAAGCAAAGTAAAATACCAACACGCAATACATATAAGCTCCCAATAATATTCTGTAAGCCAGGTGTAAATATATTCAAAACATATTTTTTGCTTTTATTTTACATAATTAAAATGCATACCATTAATCTGTATGTCTGCTTTATGAAAACAGCTTCACAGTTACAAATGCCTTCAACATGTATCTGAATATCTGAAGATAAGAGGATTCTACTTTGTTTCATGTTTTAACTTTATTGGATTTGATTTGAATTTAAATACATTTTTAAATATTTTTATCTTTTACCATAAATGCTTTGAGCATTCTATATAAAATATATAAACTATTATTATTATTCATTTGAAGCTATCAGGGGGCAGCATGGTGGTGCAGTGGTTAACATTGTTGCCTTACACCTCTGGGACGCACGTTCGAGTCTCCGCCTGGGTTGCATGTGTGTGGGGTTTCCTCCGGGTACTCCAGTTTCCCCCCACAGTCCAAAAACATGCTGAGGCTAATTGGAGTTACTAACGTGCCCGTAGGAGTGCATGTGTGAGTGAATGGTGTGTGAGTGTGCCCTGCGATGGGCTGGCTCCCTGTCCTGGGTTGTTCCCTGCTTCGTACCCATAGCTTCCGGCATAGGCTCCAGACCCCCCGTGACCCAGAAGGATAAGTGGTTTGGAAAATGGATGGATGGATGAACATATCATGGTTCAGCTATATTGTAATACTCTCCAATATTAAATGATTTAAAAAATTGGATGATCGATTTCATGTTCTGTTATACAATGGTGCCCCTAGAGATTTCAGGGTCCATGAAAGCATATCATTTTAGGTTCCCCAACCCAGACCAACATAAGAAGAACATAAGAAATTTACAAACAAGAGGAGGTCATTCGACCCATCAAGATCGTTTGGGCAGAACTTAAATAATAGCTCAGAATTGTTAATATCTCATCTAGCTCTGATTTAAAGGAACCCAGGGTTTTAGCTTGCGCTACACTAGCAGGAAGACTATTCCATACTCCAACTACACTCTGTAGAAGTACTTCCTCAAATTTATTTATAAAATGTTCTCCCGCTAATTTCCACTTATGGCCACGAGTTCTGCATCCAGACCTGTAACCAACATAATTATTTTCCAGGTTTTTTAGAGCTCTTGATACTCTAAGGTCTTGGAATCAGGAATGTCCTTTACAGATCCTCTGCCTTTGTATGCTTACAAATCATTTATCATTTATGTTTAAATCATTTATCATTTCACTTTGTATCTGCAGTCAGTCACAGAATAGCCATAAACATGATTTTGACCATCTCAATTGGAATAAATCAAATGTATTTTTTGTATGTATATACATGTAAGCGATATGTGGTATTGTATACTCAAGATAATGTATTTCTGCAGCATTAAAAAATTAATCAATTTAATTTTCCACTTTTAATATGCCCTTCATTGGGTTATTTAATGCCTATTACATATCGCCAGCTCCAATCTTTTAGTTCATGCTGAAATTTCAGAAAAGGATAGTCTCAGATAAATATGCTTAATTGAGGCCGAGTGAACTTTCATTATCAGCACTACAGTCAAACAATCTAAGCAAATGTGATAATTAGAATGAAAAATGTATCCGTGGGAATGCTGAGTGGTCCAGTCCTGCTGTTTTTGCTTTTCATATTTGGCAGTGAGCTCATTTAACAAAATTTTAAAAATAATAACATTCTATTCTTTCACAGACCTCCCTAAACATTCTACAAACACTGACATTACTCCAGGATCCTAATTAAGTTCTTTTCTTGTGTTCCCCACTGTGATAGAATATTACCTGTTACTGAAATGAATTTGTTATGGTATTAGGCCAAATACTCTGCACAGGAGCAGGAATTCTTTGTAAGTATAAAGGTAGAAACAGTTAAACAGTTTCAGCAAAATGATAAACAAATTCATTAAAAGGTTACCACGATAGTTTAACGAAATGTTGTGGTGGATATATGTAATTAAATATTTCCATACTGAATAACCTAAGATATCCCTTCAGAACCATGCTTATTAAAATGTTAAAGGAGCAAACGAGTGTGAGGATGACAATCATTTCTGCTCCCTGCGCCTTTCTTTCCCTGCTCTTTTGTAGACTTAGAACTGTGGATTGCTTTTTATGCACACAGTACATCAGAGTTTGATACAACCAATGATAAAATTGGTGGAAGTGATTTCAATAATTGATATCATACTTTTAGACAGTATAGTGCTTGGTCTGCTGAAATTGGATTTTAAAGTCCTTAGATTTCCCAGTGTGTGCCTAATGTGTGTCTATATGTTCATCTGTTTATTGAAAGTATTTATTTGTTAAATAAATCCAACCCTCAACTAAGTGAACACAGAACATGCATCCTGGTCGAGGTCACAGGGGACTGGGGCCCTATCCCAGGCTGCACACAGAACAAGGCTGGGGTTCATCACAGATACACAGTAACTTTGAAACACTTATTAGCTTATCTGCATGCCTTTGGACTTCAGGTGGCAACCCATATGACCTGGGAAGAACATGCAAATTCCACACATCAGAGTGGAGGTGGGAAGCTGGATATATCAAGCAACAGCATCACCCACTGAGCTAGAATGCCACCCCAAAAACATAAAAGAAGCATAATTATTACTTAATAAATAGATGAATGGATGGATGAATGAAAAGTAGGATAAAAAGTAATATTTTTGTTTTTCTGCATTAACACTAAAAAAGGCCCAGGTTTTGATTTTATTAAGTTCATTTAAGCACTCTCAACATTAAAATAACTGATTGAAGATGTTGTCTATTAAAATATATCCTCAATCACCAAAATACAAAATCAAGATATTTAAAGAAAATTGTGCTATATATTACTGTTATGTACACTAAAATAATAGTAATAACACTCGAACTACAACTACTGTATAAAGTATAATTTATGCTTGACTATACCTGATGAATAAAAAGTCTTTAAATGTGTGTTTTATACATTTGTCTATAATGCACTTTAGATTGTGAAGTATTTACAAAGTTGTAATTGTACTACTTGGTATAAGCATATAAATCTACTTATTTCTAAGTGGTGATAAATTTTTATTTGGTACTAACTTGAAACCAGTCTGAAATGCATTACAGGGGATCTATTCCACCAAATATTTTGTTTGACGATGTTCCGTCCACAGGGTGGTACAGCAGTTAGCACCTGTAGTCTGACACGTCTAGGACCAAGTTTCATGACTCTGTTCGTCATCATGGGGTTTCCTCCAGGTACTCCAGTTGCCCCCCCCCCTCTCCCCAGTCCAAAAACATGCTAAGGTGAAGTAGAGTTACCAAATTGCCTATTAATGTGCATGTGTGAGTGTACCCTGTGATGGGTTGGTGCCCCATCCTGGGTTGCTAGCTTATCTGCATGCCTTTGGACTTCAGGTGGAAACCCATATGGCCTGGGAAGAACATGCAAGTTCCACACAGAGTGGGAAGCACCCAAAGGTTCCAGGTCCTTGCAACCATGAATAGGACAAGCGGATGCAGAAAATGGGTGGATGTTCCCCTCTGATATTAGTTTGTCTAATTCTCAAAGAATACTCATAGATTATCCTTATTGCTATAAAGAGGAGCAGCAAAATCTATACATGATATTCTATAATTTCTTTGACTTAACTTTTATGTACTTTGCCAGTCAACACTGTGGGCTCTGTATTTTAGCTTTTTACATTTTCTAACTGCCCTTGAGTAGCTTCCCCCAGTCTGGCTGGTTTCATGCCCCCTACCTCATACCTACACCTTTTTGGTGCACCTCTGAATCAAATTGTATTTTTAAGCATTGTATTTCTGGACAAAAACACATGAAATAAGGGCCATGCAGAGAAATGCCATAATGTTGCACAGAATCAATAAACAAAAGTGACCATTAAAATTGCTCATTAATGCAGGCTTGGAAAAAAGAGAAATTGGTATACAGAATAATTTGATCGCAAGCAATTTCTGATGATGATACACTTATTGAGGGGCGGCATGGTGGTGCAGTGGTTAGCACTGTCGCCTCACACCTCTGGGACCCGGGTTCGAGTCTCCGCCTGGGTCACATGTGTGTGGAGTTTGCATGTTCTCCCCGTGTCGTCGTGGGGTTTCCTCCGGGTACTCCGGTTTCCCCCCACAGTCCAAAAACATGCTGAGGCTAATTGGAGTTGCTGAATTGCCCGTAGGTGTGCATGTGTGAGTGAATGGTGTGTGAGTGTGCCCTGCGATGGGCTGGCCCCCCATCCTGGGTTGTTCCCTGCCTCGTGCCCATTGATTCCGGGATAGGCTCCGGACCCCCCGCGACCCAATAGGATAAGCGGTTTGGAAAATGGATGGATGGATGGATACACTTATTGACTTCTTTAGCATAAAGTTCTGCCTTTGGGACGAGTGGGCTGAGGTGACTGTATTGTCAACAAATTACCAATTAACAACTGTTATGCAGTTATACAAGCAACAGCTTGTTATGAACAGCAATGCATTAGAGAAAATTAAATTACTATTCGTCTTGCAAAAACAAAACATACTTGAAACTTTTAATGTCCAAAAATGCTGGTGCAAGGCCTTAGCCAGGACTATATAAACATCATCATCGGTCATTAGCCGCTGGAATTTCAGCCCCAGTCCAACGGACAGATGGAGTGAGCGTATCAAGACCCAGAATGGATGCTGCATTGTCTGGCATCCCATGTCTCAATTACTTGAAGTATTTCCCTACCCTGGGCAGAATATACTCACTCCTACATTCCAGTTGCTGCTATAAGGCTGTCTCTATTTCACTGCAGTTTAGGTTACCAATATCAGCATCAGTCCTTACACCACTGCAGATGGGTCTAGAGGATGTCTCAGGCTACTCTGCTGCTGTCACAACTACCGATGCTGTGGCATGGCAACGAAGTCCAGCCCCAGGCTCCGGTCTATCACACTGACTAACGGACCTGGCTGTCGGCACAGGATCTGCCTTGTAGGTCCTGTCTCACAAGCCGGCTCCCCTATAACCAAGATGATTAGTCCCACACCAGGATGCTTGACGTTACCGGCTACTGTGTGGCGGCTGCACCCCATGTTCTACGTCTCCCAGCTCAAGCCCATGGTCATCAGTCTTCTAACCTCCCTGGCCACACCGCCTCCTCCACCCCCGTATGTAGACAGGGCTGAAACCTGCACATTTCGGCCATCTATGGGACATACGTGACTGAGCAGGGGAGCACACCTCTCCCAATCCACCAAGTAATGAAAGCCCCTGGCGAGGCACGCCCTGGACACCTCCCTCATTGACAGTTTCCATAGGAATCACCCCTGGATACCAGCATGTGGAGTTGGTCATCGAACAGGGGATACGTCACAAACCAGCATGGAGGAGCCCCACTGACAACACTCACCTCACATACGGATTCCCTGTCTCGGCAGCCACGCCCCCAGGGAATCCCCGCTCAAGGAATCCTGTTGAGTCAGGGAAACCCTGTCCAGTCCATGCCCACACTGGTGAATACTATTTCCTGCCACGCCTCTTCCCAGCTGTTATGCATTGTCTTTTACCGCACCTGCTATTTAAATTTCTTCTGAGAGTTTGCGTGTCTTTTCCCGATAATATCTGTCCTCTGGTATTTGTTCCTGTCCCGTTCCTAGTCTCCGAGTTTGCCTTGCACCTTCTGATTGCCATTTGCCCATTGACCGCCCCCTGCCTGTCTTAATGACCTTCATTTTGCTCTCGCGTCTTGGTTTTGTCTTTGCCCATGCTGTTTTTGACCCAGACCATCAGACCCTAGTTAACTGCCTGAACGATTAAAGCATCCTGTTACTTTACTTCCACATGTGAGTTCGCATCCCTCTTGCACACAGTTACAAAAGCTAACTTTGTCAAAAGACTGAGTCTGGAAGTGGTGGTGGAGGGAAGAATGGCATTCAAACTGTATTCCATTCTAAAGAATGTGACCCCTTCTCTCAAAAGAGAACTAACGCAGCTGAGAAGCTTGAAGGTCACTCACCCAACTCTTACCGAGTGATAAAAAAATCTTGTTTGTATTATTTGACTTGCACTACATTGTGCACTTTCCATGTTTGTACACCCACACTATATATACTTTCTATTTATTTGTTTGTTTTTTTGTTTGTTTCTATATGCGTTTGTTTGTTGGGGGTATCGTGTTAAACATGTGTTCCCATTTTCTGTTTTCATAACTTCCATCTTTGCTAGTTTGCGTCACACTTGGATCCAGCCTCGCATACCCAGTCTGTGCAAACCTCTGTCACTAAGTACTGGTGGCTAGAATATTGAAATTTAAATGATGAACAATAGCCGAGGATATACCTGGTACAGCTCAGGAGTAACAATGATAATTGATGTCATAGGCAGCATCTTCTTGAGGGGGACAATTTCTTGGTGTAAAGTCTGAAACATTTAGATTTTTTTCTATTAAGCACCATTCCCAACATATTTACTCCATGATCATGCACATAAACCTCAGCCTGATCACCAGTGCACCTAACGCAGAACTTCCCCACAGCACTGCCATTCCAACACCTTATTTCACTTTTGTTGAATCGTATCACCTGCCTTGCCTGATACTCTTGCAAAGGTCAGACCTTAAATGTGGTTAAACTCTCGCCTACACACAATACATAAATAAACTCACACAGTATGTGTCAGGATCGGTGTCTGGCTGGTCCTGTCCCATGTGTCTTCTCTCTGTTTGGTGTTACTCTAGTGTGTTTCCCTGCTCTCCCCTGTTTGTGTATTTCAGTTACAGCTCCTTGTTTTTTCCTCCCTGTTTCCTGAATTTTCCCTGTTTTAGTTTCCCTTGGTGTTTGGCCCTTTTCTGCACCTGATTGCCCCCACCTGTTCCTTGTTGCCTAGAGTCCTGAGTGGTTAATTGGTTCTGGTTTTCACTTGTCCTTCATCTAGTGTATTTAAGTGCCTGCTATTGTTCTATTCTTCAGTTAGTCATTGCAGCTATTTCCCTATGTTTGTAGCTCTGTGTTTGTAGCTCTGTGTTTGTAGCTCTGTGTTTGTAGCTCTGTGTTTGTAGCTCTGTGTTTGTAGCTCTGTGTTTGTAGCTCTGTGTTTGTAGCTCTGTGTTTGTAGCTCTGTGTTTGTAGCTTGTGGTAGTTTTCTTGTGTTAGCTGTAGTTTCCATTGTTGTTCCTTGCCTTAGTTTTGTTTTACCTGTTCTATTTTGACCCCTACCAGTCCCTTTGTTTTCTGGTTCTCCCTTTGTGTTCTATATTGTTAATAGAATCTTGTTTGTTGAGAACCAGCATGTGGATTGTCCCTCCTTCGTCATGCCCAGTCGTAACAGTATAATCTGCAAGCAGAAAAATTCAGTAACCGTGAGTGTTGATGATCCAATTATGTTACATGGGCAGGCCAGCTAGGGTGCCATCTTCTGACGGTTCACCCACTTAGCTAATTGCTGGAGCCCACCACCAATTTAATGAACCACAAATAAAATTTAAGTGCTAATAAACAGTATAAAACTACAGCTTTAACTTCTGTTGATAATGGGCACAGCCATCTTGAATTCTGAGGTTGGGGTTGTGTAGATTACTCGGACTTCATGAGTCAGAATTTTGACTTCAGGGGGCGTTCCAGTTGAAATTTCCGAGTTACGAGTTCAAATGGAACACAGCATAAGTCCCCAATCGCAGGTTCCTGTGGTGTTCTTTGATCTTGCAGTTCTGACTGGGCTATTTGTGGTCCACCTGTCTGTCCTGATTTCCCTCTGATTTGATGTCCTGTTACAGTCTTCTCTGTTCCCTGGGTTTCTTTGACCTCTACTGGTTGTCCTGTCTGGCTCTCTAGTGTTCCTTGTTCATGGTTCAGTGTACCCTGTTCCTGTCCTGGCAGTGCCTCTTACATCCACATTGCATGTACGGAGAGGTGGTACTGTCAGGATCAGTCCCTTCATTGCCTGTGGTTTTCCCATTTGGCCAGCAGGTGTCGCTGGCCATCCCATCTGTCTCTGCTCTTCATGACTCCTTGCCCTAGTATTTGATTGAGTGGTAATAGCCCGCACCTGACCCTCATCTTGCCCTTGTTACTAGTGTGTATATGCACCTGCTCAAGCCTTGTTCCTTTATCGTTCTTTGTATGTGCTATAGATGTCATAGGTATTGCATGTGATTCCTGCCTGTGTTAATGTTCCTCGTTAGTGTTCCCTCTGTCTTTCTTCTGCATCAGTTCTAGCACTTCTTGGTCCTTGTTCCACCCACCTCCCTTAGCTTTGACCCCTCATGGTCTCTTTTATTTCATGTCCTTTTAAGTTTAACCTCAAATAAAGTTCACCATTCCTCAGCAGAGTGAGTTGTTCTTGATCATGCCTCATCGTGACACATGCAATGTTTTTTTTTAGAGTTACTGTGTTCTCAATATCAAGTGTCTTCTACAGCTGCTGTTTCCTTCCTTTGCTGCCATATAGAGCTGCTGCTTCATTATTGTGTCAATTTGTCTCAAAATACAACCAGGTATTGATCTTCATGCATATATTGCACACATTTTTTTGCAAAGGAGTAATAAAAACCATCAAGCAGATTTTGATTTATCACATTCATAAGGTCAGATGTCTTCTGCTTTTATTCTTCCCTTTGCTGCCACTAAAGGGTGCTTTAATTTTCAGACGAGTTGTCTCAAAATTTGATCAATTACAGTTTCTTACCCTTCATATATTTTTTCAGTTATTGCTGTAACAAGATCAAGTGTCAAAACTGCCCTTTTTTTGCTATCACTATGTGGCGCTGCTTAAATTCAGGCAATCTGTGTCCCAGCCAATGGCACTGCAAAGTTTGAAATATCTGCAGAAGATCCATCAAATATGTTTTGAGTTATTGTTATATGGGATCAAGTGTCTGAAACTGCCCTTTTTTGCTATTATTATTGTTGTTGTTGTTATAGAAAATTATTACGTGAGTTCACCCCATCTTGGATTATTCCCTGCCTTGCACAGAAAATGGAAGGAAGGATGGATTACGTGAGTTGTAAGATGTGGCCAAGTCCATTCCTGAGTCAATTCTCCATGAAGATCTGTGCAAGCCAGCACATCCTGTTGATTGTTCTCTAGATCCATAATATCACAGCTGAATCCGTTGGATAAATGCACTGAACTCAGATGGTGTTGCCATCCACACATGTAGACAGTAAAAAAAGCACAGATAGCTCAAAGAGGTGTATACACTTTACTGGTAAACAGAGAGGAACACAAGGGCATATACAGGAGCACCAGCAACCATAATTACATACCCAGCATCCCATACATAACTGGCAGACTGTTCCATGATCTAAAGGCCCTATAATTAATGGCTTAAGTACTAACTGTTATTTCATTATTTTACCTGCCTTATGCAATCTAAGTGAACAATTTGTATTAACATTAATCAGTTTAAGTAGGCAGGTGCTTGACCTTTGAGTGCCTCATATCTAAATCAGTCCTAAGTGCTACATGAAGCCAATGAACTGAGATCAATGGTTCTATGACCATGGTGTCCGTTCCTAATAACAATCCTAGCTGCAAAATTTTGAATACATTGTGTTTAATGTGCGGTCTGTACTCCCTGCCAGTAGAACGTTACAGCAATCCAACATACTGTATATAAAAGCAAGTAGTTGTTTGACTGAATTTGGTAAAAATTCCTATATTCTGCATGATTTCTACAGTACAGTGAGCATCTAGATATCATTCACATCAAAGTCGAGGTTCTGCAATGGTCACCTCCTGAAGCCCAAATTGATGACTGACTTTTCCCTTTCTCTTGGTTCCTTCCCAGCTTGGGAGTGAAGACCTACAAGGGAAGACTGTCCTGCCCCCTGCTTGAGGCAATCATTAGCTGCCAGCTGCACCTCAATAGCTTTTCTTGAAGTCAATGGCAAGAAAACCGCTGGTGCTGATCATCCGTTACCATTGTACAGAGGCTTCCCAACAGGCTGTGCCATGACAGCACATGATAACTTTTTAGTGTCACTGATGCTTAACTTACATAATCTTAAATTATTAAGTTCTATAGTTCTTTGTTTCTGTAAGATGAACCCTATGTTGCACAATGCAAAATGTACACATCTGATGATGATAATAAATCGTTGCTTGGGTTTCTACCTGCAAATAATATGGCTTCTGTTTTTCCTTTTCTGTTTTTCATTAATAATATTAATACTGTACACATTTGTGTCATTTATATAGGACTGCAAGTTTACATATTGTTCAAAATCTTCCCCAGTGGAAACATTTGCAAGCAGAATAGTACAGGGCCTAACACTGAACCATGTGGAACTCCAGATTTGACTACTGATGTCAGTAATCCTTCAGAGGTATCAGATTTCTAAGCACAATGAAAATGACTCTTAAGGTAAAAGACAATCCAGTTTCAGCAAGGCTTATATATGACAGAAATCTGTTCAATAAGATGATATACAAGGTTGTACCTTTGTTGAGCAACACAATAAATTTAGAATTGTCTTACTCGCATGGTGTTAATGTTATTTATTACTCTAGATAACACAATTCATAGATGCCAGAAGCACTTTTAGAGGAGACTTTGCATGTCCAGATCTTTGCTAAATGGGAAGGATACAATTTCTTCAAGAATTTCTGAATCTGGTCTATAGGTTTTAACTTTGAAGTCTGTATCCCAGAAAACATCCCGAATGAAGGATATTTTATAATGATACAAATGGGCTTGACAAAGATATATAGAAAATCAATTACCTTATTTCACCCGACAAATGAAACAAGAAATTGCCAAGGAAATAGTGAGGGAAGGTACCTTGACCAGCAATGATTTCAGAATGAATAGCTATATAGTTAATCAGAAGTGTTCATCACAGAGTTAAGGAAAACAGGACTTTACTAACACGACCCGTGGCAAAGTGAATGAGGTGCCAGACGGAGAGACTCGTCCTAACCTACATATGCCCAAGTGACCAGCTTTTCTGTCTGCCAGTCGTTTCTTCTTTGACTGGTAAGTCTCAGATTACTTAGTGAAGGACTTGAGCTGCAGGCTGAGATATGCAGTCAAACAAGTAGAACAAATGCATCACAAAAAGGACAAGGTGATATAAATACGCAAAGTGACATGATTGACTAACAGGCACCAAGACAAAGAGCACAACCAGAAACCAAATGTATACCCCAAGTTAATTCAAAAGGCATTTCTTGGATGCAAAATGTAATATTGAAAAAAATCAGATAACACTCTTCAATTGTCATTGAACAGAACTTGGGAGGCTTGATTGAAATAAATTTTGTTTTCTGCAACTGACAGAGTCCCACATTAGACTGTCCAAAATCCAAAATGCCAGGATTTCTGATCAACAGACCATTGTAGAGTAAACTGCAGAAAACAGGCACCTATCAAGACATGAGTTGAGGATGTGTGGCTCCAGGACATGGTGTACAAAAGATGGACCCATGTTCAGAGAGCTGAAGAAATACAGCAGCAGAAATCACTGAGACCACAGCGCAATTTTTTGCTTCAGTCATTCTTGAATTTAAGGGTGTGCGTCTGTGAATAATGTTTTATTATTTTTTTGCACACTGCAGCCTGGTTCTTCCCTGTTTCTCATTAATGAAGAGCTTCTTCTTTGTTTTATGGGTCTTCGGTCCTGCTGTCCTAGCAGTGCACTTCACACCTGCACTTAATGTTTCCCAGTCCTTTTGAAGGTCACTTGATGTCATCATGTTCATGTTCATGGGAAATTCTTGGATAAGTTAACAGTCATCTCTGGCATTAGAGAGTCGCTTCCACCTTTTACTTGGCTAGTTTCTGTTTGTTCCCAGTGTCTCCAACTTCACCTTATTCTTATGTACTGCTGTCTTCAAAATTGGGAACCTGAAAGCAGCCTGCTGCTCAGCGCAGCCTTCTGCCAGCTGAACCACGATTAGACCAGGATTTAAAAATGTAGAGTTATTTAAGAATAGAGTGGTCTCTTAATTTTTTCAACAGTTGGCAATTGAATTTTGACTGTCACTTAGCAGATCTAATATATTCAAGTTTGAAAGTGTGTACACTTAAAGTTGTTACTATAATATGAAAATATCAGATTTTTTTACAAATAACCTTTGGAAGATGTATTTATTCATGCCAGTAATGGAATGCAATGATGTCAGTGTGTAGTGTATTTTCGTATTATTGACAGAAAAAAATCTTGCGAGCTTGATAGATTTATTTAAGAAAGAAGTAAATTACAGCTGAAATGTATTTTTTTCTTGAATGAATGCTGTGTGAATGAATCACAGTATTGGGAGCTGTCCTTAGTCCTTTTCATTCCAGAATATTTAATAAAAGCATAAAGTTAAGCATATTTAGATAACCGGCAAGGGTGCATCGTGTCCCCACTGCTGTTTGTGTTTTTCTTGGACAGGACACAAAGGCACAGCTGTGGATGGAAAGGTATCTTGTGGGAGAGCTGGAGGTCACATCCCTGAGGATAACGTTGCTCTTTTACCCTCCTCTGGCCATTATGTCCGACACAAATGTCAATGCTGAGTGTGAAGTAACAAGAATGAGAACCAGCACCTACAAATTCAAAGCCATGCTACTCTCTCAGAACAGGGTAGAGTAACTCCTTTCAGGTGAGAGAGGAAAGTTTGCCCTTAGGGATGAAGTTTGACTCAGGGTCTTCTTCATGAATGGAAATGACGGGAATGTGAGATTAGTGGGCAGATATATACAAATATGTTAATGTTTTATAGCAGAATATAGATGCATGCTAGTGTTTGTACTTGGCTTTATTTTATCAAGAATCCACCAGTTTATTTGTAGCTCAATTTAGCAGTACCAAAATACCTCCTCTCTGGCCTCATTGTTATCGAATTTTCGCGTCCATACAGAGTCACAGTCTTCATATCCTGGACAAATCTGACCATGGATTATGTGCTAGTGTTTTTGCGAAGTGCCGCTCTGTAATGCATTTCTTGATTGCTGCCTTGTTGTTGATGATTGCTTGAAGGAGGCAACAATACATTAACATTTGTTTATTTAGCAGTCCAAAGTAAGACAAATAGCAGATATAACATACAACTATCAAGGAGTCAACTAGGCATAAGTGCAGCTAGGTTAAGCTTCCAATGAATGCCCAGGTACTAGTGGAAGCCGTACTGGAGCTAGGACAACACCATTCTCACATAGCAAGAAGCTAAAGAGACAACTATCCAAATTAAAAGACAAAGTCTAACACTAAAAACATTCAGGAAACACGGAGTGGTGTAGGTTAGAAGAGGCTTTCCTGGAGCCGATGGGTCTTCAGGCACTTCTTGAAGGTTGAAAGAGAATCTGATGACCAGATGTGGTTTAGCAGCTCATTCCACCACTGTGAAACCAGCCATAATGAATGACTGGAGTGAGTGGAGAGATCTCCAAGTGGCATTTGTTTGCTGAGCGAAGAATGCAAGATGAGATGTACTGTAGGTCTGGTACTGTACATCCTCTGTATCTTCACCATCAGCGATAAAGTTCACTGTTGTTTTCTTGACAGTCCCCACTTTTCACTCTGTTATTTAATTTTTTATTACAAGTATGTACAATTTCTGGATTTCTTTTTATAAGTATGGTGACAAAATCATATTGAAGTTGGTTGGTGTTTCTTCCACCAACCCTTAGTCCACAAGTATAATTTTCTATTCCAGCTTTTCTCATCCTCCATACAAGATGAATGGCGATAATACGCAACCCTGCCAAACTCCTTAATGAATATGAAAGTAATCTCTCCATATTTTTTTTCCTGACAGTGCTTACTAGTTCAGCATAATAGTTCTTCATTAGGACACCAAGTTGTTCTGGCGCTGCTGAAGACATTCCACAGTGACCAGTTTACCCAAGTCAAATCTTTGCTCTAATGAATAAAGCACATGTTGAGCTCTTCTGGGATTCATTGATTTTATAGATTATCCATTACAGTAAGTCATATCATGCGCCATACATATCACTTTATAAATGCAGACAGACAAAAATATAATTAATATGTATTTATCCATATTTATCCATGTTAACTCCTTATCCAGTACAGAGTCGTACTGTGTCTCAAAACTATCCCAGGAAGCACAAAACACAAGGCAGAGGAAACCCAGGATGGGGTGTCAGTCCAGTGTAGGACACCCAATAACATAATTTGGGTCATTGAGGCATCAATTCACCTAACTGCATATTTGTGTGCCACAGGAACCTCGCCTGCCCAGAGAAAACCCATGCAAACTCCACAGATATGGAGCACGGTGGGCTGCCATTGAATCCATAATCTTTTGTGAGAGTGCTACTCTCAAAGCTACTGTCCCACCTATCTATCTATCTATCTATCTATCTATCTATCTATCTATCTATCTATCTATCTATCTATCTATCTATCTATCTATCTATCTATTATTGTTATTATTATTATTATTATTATTATTATTATTATTGTTTATGTGCATAGATATCAAACACCAAGCAAAGAGTTCATTATGTTTTCTAAATAAATTCCGATATATGAAATATCTCTTATTTATACAATATCAGTGTCGAACCACAGTGGGATGGTCCTCCTGCTGGTTGCCATTCTTAATAACCCTTCCCATCATGCCCTGTAATCATCAGCAATTTACTATAAAAACAGCTTTTCAGTATTTCCATTTTGTGAAACTCTTCAGAACAACAGATTTACAAATTACAATATTAATATGTTCACTGGTGAATATTTGATGATTTACAATGAATCATGGGACTGGTCTCATTCGGCTAGGATGCAGTTGATGTATCCTTGATGATTTTTTACATGTATAATATTTTGATAAATAAAAGTGTACATTTTTCAGAATGTGCACATGTACACACTGACCTGCAAGAATAAAACATACAATCACTGAAATTTGGTAGGTGGGCATATAGCCACACATATTTTCTAGTTTGTTTGCGACTAATTTTATGCCAGACCATTTTCTATATTTGCCTGTAGACCAGTAAATATCGTTGGCTGCTTAATACATAAAAGCAATTACATGGAGAAGCAAGCAAACAAAGAAATTCCTTCTGTGAATTGAAGAGCTCTGGTGAAAAGGTTTAAGTATCATGACAGCAAGACAGCACGGAGTATTCTAACCTGAAGTAACGCAACCTTCGCATCGGCCAATAATGCATAAATATATACCAATTCAATAAATATGGGTTTTGAGGAAAAGATCTGGGTCAATTGCAACCACAAGGTTTCAAAGACCACGACAAACCATATTATTTCCATTAATTCTACAATTTTTATTTATTTATTTGTTTATTTATTTATTTATTTATTTTATGAATTCGACATCAGGAGTTTATGGTACATGTATGGCCTACACCGGTTTGGACAGTGAACAAAACCATGTGACACCAGGATAGTGGGAAAGAATATGCACTTTATTTGGGATGGAGATGGATTTAAGAGATGGGATTAAAGAAATGGAGAAGAGTAACAGAATAAAAGGGCAGCTGTGTCGGTATCAGAATAATGGTGTGTAATGCTAGATTGAGAATAGGCCATAAAAGCTATAGAGCAGGTACACCGTATTCGCCATAAGTTCTAACAAGAAAATTATATAAAAATGAAACTCACCAGGTTTTCAGGATTAATTTTGTCTGGTTCCTTCTAGCTGTCACCATAGAAGGTCAGTCAGCACGTATTTGCCCCCATAGTTTAAACCAGGGGTGCCCAACTCCAGTCCTGGGGGGCTGGAACCCTGTGTAGCTTCGTTCTTTCCCTGTTCCACCATAAATGATTCAGCTCAAGAGCTGTGTGGTAATTAGCTCAAGGTGTTGAATCAGGTGTGTTAAATGAGGGGAAACCCCAAAATGTGCAGGGCTCTGGCCCCCCAGGACTGGAGTTGGGCACCCCTGGTTTACAGCAATCACACAACTAGCAATCATTGCATTTGTTGTCCTCAAAAGAGTGAAATCTAGATGAACAATGGTAAGGTACGATTGTACTACACAAATCACACAACCCGCACTGGTATAAAGAAACTATATGGCGGAATCAAACAATTCATGAAACAAAGTGTCCAAAAACGATGCCATAAACTCTACATGTAGGTCATATGTTGTAAGGTTATGTATAATACATTGTGTGAAGATGAACACTGAGTCATGCATAATGAATTCTGACCACTAGTGAAATTGTTTCCAGAAACACTCAAAAGAACTTATTTTCTGTCACAAGTATGTGTAACATCAGAGCAAGGCACTCTCAAATGTTATTATCCCTCACTCCTGGGTAGCTGGTTAGAAACTTAGGGGGAGTCGAGTTGTATAAATATATCTGTGCCACCCGTTAGCTCTGAGTGGCTGTCCAGGGAAATAATGGAATTGACTGACACAACAGTGGACCAATCATTGACACATGGATCTCATCTGGTAGCGGGTGTCATGTGACTGAAGGAGAACTATGCACGGTAAATATTTTGGCTCTCGTTTGTTGATTTTTGCACTCTCAAAAAATGAAGTAAAACCTTTTTTTTCACCAGGGATGAGCATTCCATCTTTCCAACATATTAGCATTTTTCTCACTTAGGTCAGAAAATTATGATAAAGAAAAGGGTCCTTATGTTTGGAGTTTATTAATCGGTTTGTTTATTATATTTTCTTCCAACGTAAAGCTTCATATTTAGTACATAGGGGAGTTTTTTAAGCTGGAGAAACTGTCCTTATGAAAATCACTGATGGAGGTCTTCGTGTAGATATCCAGCAGGTCTCAGGAGAAATGGCAGGAGAAAAGCTTCTGAATTTTGTTTACTAATGAACAATTAAATGCTGTTAGACACTTAGGTTCTTACTGAGACCGAATACAAGATTTTAAAAAAATGCATCTTCAATTTCTTGGCTTTCATGCCCATGTTAATAGTGTGATAGTTAGGCCTAGATAAACATACAGACAAAAAGACAAACTGACAGACAGACAGACAGGTAGAGAGGCAGACAGACAGACAGACAGACAGACAGACAGATAGATAGATAGATAGATAGATAGATAGATAGATAGATAGATAGATAGATAGATAGATAGATAGACAGACCAATGGTCTCTTTTTATTTATACTTGGATTTTAAAATTATATTTCGTAATTTATTATTTTCCCCTTTTATATCAGTCAATCACCGGACCAGAACCCTGACAATGACTGGGCAAGTATAATCAGGTATATTTCAAAGTAAAATCTGCGTTAAATCCATCATAACTGTAAAGTATCTATTTCATTAAAAAAAGTAATGAAAGTAACCATTAAAAAATAAATATCAACCTATAAAATAGTAAGACTTCTAGTCGATCAACAACACCGGAATAGCAAGTAGAGAACTTTCGGTCCGTAGCTGACAGTCAGACATGTTCGAGTGTTCCACAGATGGGAGTGTGCAGAACTCTTTCGAATTAATTACTATTATGACTTTTATGATATAGTGAATGTAACTACTATGTTAATATTATGAGCTGATGGCTAAAATCACTTTAATACGTAAATTGTCCTGTTCCCGTCAAAATGGAATATTTTTTGCAAAATTTGAAGACAGGTAGATTTCATTATGGTTAAACTAATATTAACATGCAAAGCCTTTAGCCATGAAACTACATTGAAACTAGGACTAGTGCATGTCACCGTGTATGCAAATCCATCGGCATATACTTCTCTTGTTCCTTTTTATTTCTCGTCATAAGAGTAAAAGCGACATATAAACCGAGAAAAATATCGCCCAATTAGCCTAATAATCAGTTTAGAGAAAGTGTATGCAAGTATTGGGTTCCGTAATAGGACAGCGCAGCTTTGTGCAGCAAACCCAAATTCATTACAGACTGTACAGAATTATCCTTAATTATTAAAATCCATAAAGGTGAGCAGGCCTGTATGGCATTCCCGTAAAATATATATATTTGCCTTTCAACCTCTGTCCTGAAACTGTTCACGGGAACATTAATGCTTATGATGTACTGGGATACAAATGAACCACTGAGATTTTTTTCCACATAAGACATCATCGTTATCAAAATATAATACTTAGTAATTATCATCGTTTAACGTGCATATTTAAACCCCAAAATAATGGCGGAATAACATGTGAGTGTTTAATAATCGTGTTGTATTTTTGTATTATGTTGAGTGTTTGTGGTTCATTCTTTGTGTGTCATTTTTGGTCTTTGCTTTGCTCGTCAGTTCTTTCGTATTGAATTGTTAAGACTTTTTCTAGTATAACATGATTATTGAAGTCAAGCGGTCTCATTACTCGCCGATGTTCGGAACACATTGTAGCATATATATGAAGTGTGTGTGTGTGTGTGTGTGTGTGTGTGTGTGTGTGTGTGCGCGCGCGCGCGTGCGTGTGTGTGTGTGTGTGTGTGTGCCTGCGTGCGGTCGTACATTTCAGCCATTCTCTTACGGGCGCTTAGCTAGTTAGGATTGCTGTGATGCAGGAATGTCCCGGGAATCAAAGGGTGTATGAACCAGATCCCCAAAAAGGCAAGTCCATCGCAGTTACACACTACGGCTAATTTAGAATCACTGGCTTCTGTCTAAACATCATGCCAGGTGTTTACGGGACTCACCAGAGAATATTCCAGGCTACCATTGGTAAAACACGCTGACTTCACAGCCTTAGGACACATTCGAACGATCAAGACGACACCTACATCTGAGGAAACGATGTCGCCCTGACTCTAAAATGTTGATGGCTCTGAAGAAGTCAAGACTGGTTCATAACTTGGTTCATAAGCAACCAAGTGCGTATATACTTGTGTATAGACGGTAGGGACATGCCCCTATCAATATTGTGGGTGTACCGTGTGTGTTGTGGTTCGGGGCTGATTGGGTCCCTACCAATGTAGAAACCAAACCTACGCCCCTGCAAGCAACCCTAGCCTATATTGTCTATGCACAGTTTGTAATGAATAACACCGTATGTCACGATGTTATTGCTTTTTGTTTAATCGGATAAAAAGACCACATTTCAAATATTTCATTTTCCAGTCAAATAAGCAGTATTCTGTACGGCAGAATTATTTGTGTGTTTAGTTAATAGGCACAAGACTTGCTTTATGAATAGCAAACTCAACGGGTCGACACGAATTTGATAAGTAAAAACTTTAAGTATTTCTATGAGTGGATGGCCGGAGCTATTGAACTTTCTGCACGTGTCTTGGCTTTTCATTAAATGAATGCTTAATAACGAAAAGCAAACTCTTTTCTACAACCAGTGCTACCTGGGGCCAAATATTTTGGGGCTGGAAAACAAATTATCTTTTCGTGTCCCATTCAGCAGTGATTCGGTTATGTATAGTATACCTTCGTGATCACTTACCTTAAGCACTTAAGCACGTGTCTGCCATAATAAATTTACAATACGTAAATGCAAGCAAATTCTCCAAATTCCAGCATGACACTTAAAATATTTCCATGCCAGTGATTACTCTCTCATACTTTTTATGTGCTTTGGCCTATACGGGTTTTTAAGCCAACGCACTGCAGGTGTACGTGTGTTTGTTGTGAATGAAATTGGATCATGCTATTTTAAATTACATGGTAATGTTATTCATTGTTTTAAGCTTAAATCACTTTTAGCGTTTACATATCATTTGAAATAATCTGTTTAAAGCAGTATGTCATTTATTTTCATTACTTATATGCAGTTATCTTGTCCACTTTATGGACAACAGGGTCCACCAAAGGCAGTTTGTTGTGGTAATGACGAATTAATTAACTAGCAAGAAAACTAATCATATATTTAGATCATCCTGTGATTACAATTATAATCGGGTGCTTAACAATGACAGCGAATTCCTGAATCGCCCACATATACAAAGTATAACTCATCTTGAAATATGGGGATAAATAAATAATTATCCTATGTTATTTAGATAATGAAACATTATTACTTTAATTCATAAAACATAGTCTGGTATTTTCAACTTGAAGACGTGTAAATATAAAAATAAACTCGCTTTTAACGAGACTAACTTTTAATACAATCAATTGATTTGGAAAGCATTTCCAGAACATTAATGTGTCTTGGGAAAGAAGGGAGGAAAATGGTTGATGAGATTGATGGAATGCAGCCGTTTATTTATTGCAAGGGAGACAGCATAGTGTTGCAGAAGAAAGAGCAATGCATCTTTCTGCTTTGTTTTAATTAAATATATGGGACAACTCACAGACTAGCTGAAAAAGTACGACAAATATTTAATGCTCAGCTTTGACCAGCAGATGTGTTTTGTATTATGTGTCGATAATATTTTCAAAGATGCATGCATGACATTGAATAGTGGCATCGGTTTACACAACTGCAGGAATAAAAACATACATGATTATTTATTTCTATTATGGTGCTTCAAAAAAAACTTACACCTTCGTAAATAATACACAAAGCAGGAAACTGAATCTATGAGACTAGAATGTTTAATTCATCATTATGTAAGCAATTTGGAGAGTGATTATATGGTAATTGCTCATTAGCGGTGTATATTTATCGCTGTACCTTATGTCAAGGCCATGGGAATTGTGTAGGGTTTGTTCTCCGGTTTCAGGGATCAGTTTCAGAAGCAATTTGTGAAACAGGATAGATCAAATTTGTACTGACGTCAGGTTCTGCCAGTTCCACTGGATATTCAACCTATAAATATTACACTATAAGCGTTCTATGTGTTCGATGTTTGGTACGCTTGATTCAGTCATTCTGTTATAGGAAAGCGACGTTTTATAGTCCATGAAAAAAGACACGATGCCTTCAGATGGCGTTTTAAAATAGTAATGAAAGGGGGAACCATATAAAATAAAGCGTCAGGTCTTACTGCTACAGCCTGATTCACTTGAACTGTAAGCAGACTGTTAACAATGATTTATAAATTTGAACTGACCTTTACATGTTTGTTTAAAAGAACAGTATCAGCGCAGCGCAGATTGCGAGTATTTTTAATATACTGCCACGATTCGGGAAACCTTCCCTTGAATTTTTATCGGTGGAATAAACCATAAAGTTATTTAGGAGCCATATTCCAGGTTCCTGTCTCTATAATTTTTTTATTTTGATCTATGTAATTTGTGTTCTTAAATATGACGGTATCTTTTCACACGTGCCGAAAGTGGTTGGTGACAACTATATGAATTAAATCTGTTAATGATTAAGTAATTATTTTTGCTATAATTCATGTAGGATACAAAAAATGCATGACTTGTTTGACATCATTGTTTTGATAAGAAAATCTCTAAACTGACACAATTCACACAAGCACGTCATTTACAATTTGCGGAATGTATTTAAAGCAATTGATTTGTATATTTAGGTTTTAAGCCCTAAAGGACTTGCTTTCTTAAAAAGAAGTAGGCTATCCTGGAATTATCTCAATGTATGAACATGGGGGCAATTAACTGAAATATTCCGGAAACTGAAAATAACAATAACAGACGATTTTTTTTTTTTGTTAGTTTTTTTGTAGTTTTTTTTTTTTTATTCACAGTTTGCCATCCGGTTGCTATAAAACGTGCGATATGACTGTAACCGAAAGTACCGCTTATAGCACGATCATGCTTGACTGATAAATTTAACAGATTAATACTTTAAATCCTGGTCTAATTATACATATAAGGATAAATTTAATGTGAGGTGACCTCCCTTACTTCATTTGTATCACCATTTTTATGATGCATCCATTCAAGGTCTCGCTGATCCCGAGTACATTCCGCTAAGTATAGGAAATTAGGTAGGGTACCCTCTGGACGGGACGCCAAGCCGTCGGAGAGCTCTTACATTCAAATAATAACAGCAATTTAAGATTACCTATTCACCTGAGCTTCGGCTTGTGGGAGGAGAGTCGAGGAAACCCACACCAACCCGAGGAGAACATTTAAAATCCAGTCGTGGGTGTATGGTCCTTGAGCAAATATGTCATGTAAAAAATCTTATACTGAAATTCAATATACTGACAATGAGATTTCATATTAAGTGTTATTACGTAATTTATATTATATTATATTGTATTATATTATATTATATTATATTATATCGTCGGATTTTACTAATAATGCTCAATTCACCTCAGACTCCATTATTACTGTGAAAAGCATCACTGTTTAAATACATTATAGATGTATT
Organism: Brienomyrus brachyistius; assembly: GCF_023856365.1. Classification (NCBI taxonomy): domain Eukaryota; kingdom Metazoa; phylum Chordata; class Actinopteri; order Osteoglossiformes; family Mormyridae; genus Brienomyrus; species Brienomyrus brachyistius. The sequence continues at coordinate 10,755,178 of NC_064535.1, read as the reverse complement.
TGCAGTGAGGTTTATTTTGTATGCCTAACTTACTGTAACTTACTAACTTACTTTACCCACACACTCACAATTCCGTGTATGCATGAAAACACCCTAATGAATAATATGTTGTTTGGGAAAGTATGGTGCATTAAATAGCTCCCTGGAAAAGTTGTTTCGTTTTATATTTGTCAGTCACTTCATATTAGATGCAAACACTGACGCAGTTAATTGGCGAGAGGGGAAAATTAATAAAGGAAGCTAAACACAATTTAGCTGCTTTGCCTATTGAGGCAGAGGTAGAGAAAGTGCGCCAAATTTGTTTGCAGCGGATCAAGGCTCACCGCCTTCACTGCACTTTCTTTATCTTAATTCCAACTTGAAAAGATATAATTATCTAGTTTGAACAGGACCGCTATCAAATCCTTCTTTAAGCAGGGAAGGGAAAAGCTAGAGTGGATTGCCGCGCTCAGAGCCGCTCGGTGTAGCCCGAGATAGGAGTAATGAAGTTGTGGAGTCCTGAGATACAAAGGGCATTAACCTCATTAGCATGAAACCTTTTCTTCTAACTATTGTGGGACCCTTTCAGCCTTCTAATCCCCCTATTTCAAAGCTGGGTTTGTAATAAAGCTTTTAGGGGTTTTTCAAAGCTAATGGTATTCTCTGAAGATTTTTATTGCTGTTATAGTCCACAGACCATTTTAACATTCCCCATCCATAGTTTGCATGTATAGCCCCTCTTCCAAAAAAGCTCTTTTATAAGCACGGAAACAATTATAGAAAAGCTACTTGCCTTTCTTTACAAAACGTCCAAGGTGGATCTCGACGTATGTTTAATTGTGAAAATAAAATACAGTTCAACGTGTATAATCTTAATAATAAAAATGACCTCGCGCGCCACCTTTAGCATTTTGTACCCTTCCTGTGCCATTATAACATTCCTAAAGTGTCCATAATCGGTCAGTGTATATCTCTTAATTTCTCTACTTCTCAATGAGCATACATCTCTGTCATCAATTATGAATTATATTAATTTATCGCTAAAATGCTCAAATATATATATATATACAAAATGAGATGCCTGGGTTTTTTTGTTTGTAATCAAATGAAGAAACCAGCGCGTGCTCGCATGTCCTAATCACTGCGCTCGATGACAAGAGTTCAGACAAAGCTCTATTTTTGCGGCACATTGCAACCTTCCCTTATCACATCGTAAGGGGTAGTCAGATTGTACTAAATTATGTCCAACCAAGCCCCCTTGGATCCACGGATTAAGAGATTAAAGCGGACCACTGGGCAACGCATCCCCTTTCCCCTTCATATTACTCGTATGATAATTGCCTAAACTGATTTGCACTTTCACAAAAGCTCGTAGGACTCTTTGTATCTTGAACAGAACAGACACTGCTTTGCTATCAATGGAAATAAAACTGATTAATGCCGTCTATCAGGCTAAGCGGCAAATGAAGCATGAAAAAACAACTACTTGCCCTAGAAAACTGAGCTTTTTAGAGTTGGTAACAACATTCTTTATATGTTACTTATGAACTATTTAACTGTAATAACGCACTACATTAATTTACATTTTATTGATATTTGACTTGATTTCCTCTGCTTTTGTATATTGTCTTACACAAATCAAAACTGAATTCACGACAAGGCTGCACATTGTACATTTCAGTATACGAGTAACCTGCGAAACAAAAATACTGTCTTTGCCTTCAATGCAGGTTGTTTAAATGTCCATTGATTATTTAAAACTGCTAACCTATTAGCATACTTTCCAAAAAACCGCGTGGATCAACTTTAAAATTATATTTTTAAATAAAAAAACCGTTGATTTTACTCGGAGCAGCATACTGATAAAACTTTATTCACAAAATATTGACAGTGACATACTTCTTAGAAGTATTCTTTGTGTTAAAATTGTAGCAAACTTAACACAAGCACAAAACTATTTACATTCTGGTAAAAGAGTAACAGAAACATTAACTTTTAGTACCTTTATACATGGAATATGCTCAGTGCTTAAAATCTTGCTGCCCACAGGGTCGTCAGTTATTACAATTAATCCTTCTTGGCAGCGAGTACATGAGGGCTAGATTTTACAATGTATGTATCAAGGTTACGGAGACATAGTAAAGCTTTAGATTAAAGGAATGTCCTAAATACTTGTATTTAAAGTACTCTCCTTGTGGTGTAGCAAACTTTTATAAGGTTTTGCAATTAATCTCGTTTGTCTCTTAAAAAACACTATAACGCAGCACTGCTACTTCATATTGTTTTCACAATCACTTAAACACGAGAAGTCAAACGTTCAGACTGCACACTGCTGTAAAAATGAAGCACACAATATCTCGGAGGAGATCGAATTAAAACCAATGCATATGAAAAGGGTAAAAGAAAACTAACAATCAAATATGATTTGCCATGCAATTCAAGTTTACAAAAAGCAGTTAAGTGTTTTGGTATCTCGAGTGGAACGTTTATATTTAGAAAGTCTCTTAAGTGCAAATGTCCAATGCGAATTGGATTGATATTGTAGTGGGTGTTTTCTGAAGATAATAGTTTTGTGTATGCGATGGATGGCGGGGGCGTGTGAGTGTGAGGTCGTAGTAGGTATCTGCACGTGACATCTGTGTCAACTTGCCTTGGTATTTTGAATTGGATTGACAGTTCCGTGGTCTTGATAACAGTACCACCAGTCCGACTTCTCACTATCAGCTGCCGATCTCCAAAGAATCGATTTTTTAATATTGTCTTTACCCTCAGTTTCTCTGCTACTGGGTATTCTTTTCAGTGTCATCCATAACGCCGACGTCCCGCGATCATAAATTCAATCGTCTGAAGTGACGTCGATCTCCTCCGGGCTCCCCTGCTTCGTGGCAAGCCTCCATCGATTTATATGATGCGTTCCTTTCTTTTTCTGTTGGGAGTCTGACCCTTCTTCTTCTAGTTTCTGCCGTTTAAATTTTGTTCTTCGGTTCTGAAACCAAACTTTTACCTAGAAGGGAATTTATGAAAATAAATCACACGTCTTCTGTACGCCCAGTCTTTGACAGCTTAACAGCACCGAGAGTAAACAAGCAACTAACAACGTAGTAATTGCAACATTTCAGAGCACGACCGAATCAGGAGGCCCATTCGTGTATTCAAAAGTTCTGCGATTGTTGGGCCTAAAGTGTGTGTTTTCATTATACAGCATGTTTGTCGTAAAAAGTCTAGCACATGTAGTAAAATGACATAAGAACGCGCTATAATGGCATCTTATAAACTGCCATATTTCATATTTAAATTAAACAGTCACCACACCGGTAATTAAAATGTGCTTTTATACATCATTACTGTTAAATATTTCACTGACACTAACGCTCAAGAAATATAATTTCATTCTGTACATCATTCGTGGCTTTGCCTTAACGAGGCATTGCCTAAGATGGCTTTTGTAAATTTAAATTAAAATATTTCCTTGTAATATACACGCGGAAAACGCAAAAACAAATAAATATTTGGCGTTTAGCAATCTGACTCACATATTACATGCACGCGTGTCTGCATTGTGCCCTGACGAATGATATGTAGTGCTGAATCATTTTTATCCCGAAACTACGACTTTCTGATTTTTAGGAGCAAATGCCCTTACATTATTTGAGCGGAGTTTATGCATCTAGAATACTGGTTAGTTAAAATAATTTATTATCGATTGCTTGTCATAGCCGCCCTGATCTAGGTATTTACGAATTTTATTTAGCATTGTTTGCATTTCTTGATATTTTTCTTAACGTTAAATAAATGTCATTGTGCCGTAGTACATAGCAGGACCGCATGAACGTGAACACTATTCGTTGTCATTAATTGCGGTAAGTATATTACGTACGACACTAACATTAATTACATACTGAAACGTCAATAAGACCGCTAAAATTGGTACTAAAAGTGGTCCTGCCGGGTTTCCTTAACGGGTCCATTTTATTAAAAATTAAAATAAAGCGATGACACGTTAATGTAGGAAAATGAGAACCAACTCAAACGGAGCAAACAGAAGCACAGTCCTGGGATTTCGAAGGGAATCTAAACTCGATTATAAACTCGTACTACAGAAAAAGATGTTTCAAATTACAGAAGAATAAAGACCTGTTTTACAAGTTCGGCAATTTTATGCAAAAATATATATATATATATTACACTTTGCATTTCTATAAAGGACATTCCCTTTCACTCAATTTCACTATGAAATATAGAATTATGAGTTCTCTGTAGACAATAACATGAAATATATTTTATATTACAAATTTATAAGCATAACTACATATATGCATAATTAATTTTAGGCCAAATTCACACAATTCCGCTGATGCAAAACATGACAAATATTCAGCTGCAGTACTGGAATTCAGTAACATAAATATTAAAATGACTATAATGCTTTTTACATGTTTCGTTAAATAAGAACATTTTAAGGCCTGATTGTATTTGTTTATCCAGGGTATCGGTCGTTGTATGATATTTAAAGCTAAGTTAAACGCAACTGAAACAATGCCGAAAACAAGAAACAACTTGTCAAAATTATAATTTAATTAATACCTACAGCAATTTTTCCAGTCGATCTACCCTGAGAAGTTTGTAAACAATCTGAAAAATATGATTTTACGTTTGAAATGTAACTTAAATCTCTTACCTGAGTTTCTGTGAGACTAAGGCTGTGTGCAAGCTGTTTTCGTTCGGCACCAACAACATAATGATTTTTTTCGAAAGCGTGCTCAAGCCGCAGTAGTTGCGAAGGAGAAAAAGCTGTCCGAATTCTTTTGGGCTTTCTTGCCAACGCATTATGTAAAAGAAAGCTTTCTGGGCTTGTTTCGTTCCCTGTGTACAAAATAGAAAAAAATATATAATTAACCCTGGCCTGTCTTCCAGTTTATCAACAACTGGGTTCACATAAATAGAGAAATAACGCATTTAATTAAGACGTAACATACTGCGATTTTACGACATACAACACACGAATTTACGCGTCAATTTGAATATTTACAGCAGGGAAGATTGATTTTGTTAAAGAAATTTTAACGCAATAAAAGTATAAACATAATGATTAATAAAAGACATAATATTCACACGTTTGCTTTACACGGTAATTGCTGTTACGAGTATAATATTTATGTTCACAAATGCGAAAGGGCTCGAGGGTAGGCATAAAAATTAATAACACGTGGTCTAAAAGTCTGAAAATTTAGAAAAGGTTAAAAAAATCTTATGAAGGATGTTATTTATTGTGTTTTGACTGACATAAACATTATTTCAAAATTATTAAATTTTAATACAACAAACACCTGGCAAGCATTTCATTTCAATGTTTAATTCAAAGGCAAATATAAACGGTAAACGGGTTTACTGTGTTAAACGGAAACACCGTAATGTATTTCAATTCAAGAAGCTCTAAAGAACTGAGTTAACCTAATTTATTGATACGCATAATACCAAACGAATACTATAAAGTTGTCGAATATGGCAATATGTTTACCTACTGAAAGGCCTTTTCCTCAATAATGCATTTAAATGTCTACTTTTGCTAATATAAATATATTCGTTTGCACATATAATTCCACTGAACTGAGCCATTTTATTTATGTTAATATCAATTCCTAATCAGATTTTTATATTTAGTATATAGAACTTTATTATGAATTGTTAATATATTAGCATATAAAATTAGCATTTAACCTGTGTTGGAATTAGTCTTGACGATTACTTACATTTCCTAGTTTATAATTTAACTAAGAAGCAACGTTAATTTGCGACAACTTTGCTTATTTATGTATTAAATAAAGCATAAACATACCTTGGAATCTATGCCCCAAATACCTATATCTATGAATTAGCCAAGGGTAAAAAGTTGAAGGATCCCTTTGCTGACTAGCAAAAAGAGGGTGCGGACTATGCGAGGACGATAACGGGTGAGTAGCCAGAGCATGTGGAGGGGGTACAGAATGAACCGGGACAGCGGAGTTTGGAGGGTGCGAAACCGCCTCAGCGAACACCAAGTCCGTATTAGAGTAGACGCCCCTGCCGCTGGAGTGAAAGCCGTTCAAAAAAGGATTCATCTGGCTTGAATTTGCATAGCTGAGAGCTGCTGGTCGAATGGGTTCCTCTGACCTCGACGCCGGTTGAGGATTATCCTTCGCTACCAACGATTCAATAGTAAAACACCGCTTCGGTGTCGGCTGAAACATGTTTTACCAGTCAAAATCCACCAGCTCAAGTCAAAGCAAGTTTTCTATTTAAAAAATACTCCACTCCCAGGTTGAAAGTTTTCCTGCGATGTGTAAGTTGTATAACGAAAAATAAATCAGGTCGAAAAAATGCTCTCTCTCAAAAAAAAAACAAATCTCTTTAAAGGTAATCGCCTAGTCCAGACAATCCATGAATGTGATCAGTTCTTCACCAGTTGTGCAAGCGATTTGTTAGTTCATGAGCCCTAATTAGTGATGGAGTCACATAAACAGCTTCCTCTGAAGCTTGTAATGGCTTGGTGATTGGTCGCTGCTACTTGCCTTAAGGTTGAGAGAAGACTCTTTAAGTGCGTCAAATGAACTAGCACGGAGAGGCGGATTCAAGCAAAACGGAACGGATTCGTTCAGAACGAAACCTACCGCGATTTACATACTCGCCTGAGCCAGTAGAAAGCCAGAAGGTACTTTAGTTTCTTCGTAGGTAGAACATTATTGAAATACGGTAGTAGAATTTTTCTAGACCAGTTTATTTCGTTAAGACGACAGTTCATTAAATAGCATTTAATCATTATGACATTTTTGTTGAAAATGTTTATTGTTTCATACGATAATTTAAAAAGAAATATTCTGCGTCGCTACTTTTGTTGATTTTACAGGTTTCTAAGGCTAATTTATGACGGTTTATATTTGCTATTATTTTAATTTTTTTCTTCGCTGTGTCACCCATCCCCCATCACGAAAGCAAATTCTATGTCTCTCCACGTTTTCATTTTCTCCGATGGTCCTGAGATTAATTTAGGGGTTGAAGGCTTCTTTGTTTCTATTGGCCGGTCTATTGGCAAGACGGTTGTTAGATACACACAATACGCTTTTCTGTGTTTGTTTGTCCTACGGCTGTAAGACCGTATTATTCAGCTATCGGTAATTATATTGTATGAATAACATATATGGTTTGTAGAATGAGCAGCTGTAGCGTGCTTTATTTAGCATCTTGAAGATGGCAGTACGTGTGGGATTTCTTACAGCCTATAATTTCATTCCATTTAAGTGACGTATTTTTATTATATAAATATAGTAGATAGTATTTAACTAAAGATCGATTGTCAGAATTAGTTATGCCTTTTATAAATATCTTTAACGTAATTGCATATGGTTAATCAGAATTTAATTACCGAAAGGTGCATGCCGCGCGAGTTCCTTTCCATTTTGGAATGCACACCTTATTCTTGCAAAATATCAAATAAAGTTGATAAGTATTTCTATTGCCATGTCTCTTCCATACACTGTCCACGTGCGCTCTGCGCCCGCACATAATACGTATTTCGGTGTAATTATCATTTTAAATATACATTGTGTTCAAAAGAAATGTCAGTTGAAATAGCAACACAAAAAGTGAATGGAAAGAAATGTTGCGTATCCTTGCGTGCTGAACATTGTTAAAGCACTATATAAATTATCTGAGTTTAAAAATTGAAAATGTTGATCAGAGAATTACACGCACATTTTTTATATACAGAACTATATTTTGCTAAAAGTCTAAAATATAAAAAGGCTAAAATATTATGCTTCCAACTGAAAAAAACTTCCATTCGTGTGTTCCAGAGCCCGCTTTTTAACAGACTTTCATTATAATTCACCGTACAGTATGCTTTTTAAATAAAACAGTATTTGCTCAAATGTAATATTTGGTTACATAATTATACTCATGCTAAAATAGGCTGCAACAAAATATTTTGAAACATTCTAAAGCAGTTAAAAGAAGTCAACAAACAGAAAGGTGGACTCCAGAAAACGATTCGCATGTAATATATTAGCGTTCGGCGAGCTGCGAAAAAAACTGTACATCTACAAATACGACAGTTTCATGTACAACGATGAAACAGTAGTACCCAGAACAGTACACCGAAAAACTCCCCGGTAAGTACAAGTACTTTCGCCTGAAAATTAGAGTATATTGCATATTACACGCTATAGTGGAGATGTTACGTCACATACCAAAGTGTCTTAGTTATTGTTCATACCCACGTCTTGCATTTGCTTATTTTTGCCTAATGTTATTTTATTATTTTAATATCTGGTATTCCATCTCATATATGTAGAAAATTACGTAAGATGTTAAAAAGTAATATTTCCCGTTAACCATTAACGCTTTAGGAAGTAAGTAAACTATTGTCTGAATGCTTTCAAACTATGCGGTTTGATGTGATGTATTTGCTATAATTTCGCTGACAAAATTGGTTTCTTTGAACTTACAACGTTTCTTACATTTCACGAGCAAATAAGTTAACTGCCTATTATAAGAGTTTTGCTTGCAACATAATTTTTTATAATGCTTGTCGAATGTACAGTACACCGCTTCAGGTCAGAGCTGCGTTGCCTCATCCAAACTACGTCTTATGCTAAAAATATAAAAAGCCATTATACATGATTATACGTTCATAATTCAACAGTTCAATATACACATGTAATCACATTACTAGAAATGTTTAACAAAGAAATTGGTAGTTCCGTTTGATTATACAGGGAACTCGTAAACAGACCAACTGAAAAACGACTGTATTTTTTCAACAGACGGTGCTATAGCGGCTTCCTGTGGACATAATGTGCACCTTTGCCAATTAAGCCCAACAACCATAGCAACGTTTATTTTCCGTCAGCAAAATACCATACTTTGTGTATATTTCAAAAGACAACATATAACCTGAATATAAGATGCAACATGGTTGTTAAATTTCAGAACCGTAAAAGATGAAGAAAACTGCAAGAATAGAACCATTCGTTATAACTGCAATCAGTTCATTATAATTAAATGGCTTGATTTTTCATAGTAAACGTGTTGGTGGGTAAATCAGTTTGTCACCTACCCTTGAACCTGAAAACGTTTTCATAACAGCGATTGCAAAAGGCATATTCGTTTTTGTTGTCAAAGTAATATTGTTCCGAAAACTCAATATTCAGTGGTTATGAAGAATTTAAGTAAATGCAACTTGTAAAAGACCGACAAACAAATCAATTGTTATATTATACGTCATTTATATAAGAAAAAAGTTACGAGGAAATCAATTATAAACATATCAGAGTGTCGTTTATATACTGCTTTTTCCAGTATCATTGGCTAAATCACCTTGTGCTACTTTCATCTCACAAGATAATTTGTATTGCAGGTAGACTTATTGTCATACCTGAAGAATAAGAGGAGTTGTACGGAAAAGCTTCGTCCAATAGGAGTTTGAGAGTATTGCTTGCAGAACTTTTAGCAATATATTTGACTTCAACACGATGAACTGGTGACGCAACAGTCAGAATATATTTAACTTTTAATATGTATTATACTGGCCTAAATTCATTCAATTTGTAAAATGAAGCCGTCGCGGAACGTGAGGTTACAAACATTTCAGCATTCGAGTGTTTTCCTCTCGATTGATTTATTTTGTTCGTTCGTATGTCTCAGTTAACTGTCCGTTAACCTATGAAGCAACATGTTTCATTTATACGTTCAGAATAATCAATGCAATAAATTGACAATTAAAGGATTAGACAGATTTTTTAATAAATAAATGAAGAATGCTTAAAATTTGGAGGAATTGGTCGTCAAACGAGCCTCTGTAAGCAGTGTACAGTTTACACAAGTAAGAAGCACATAACTACACAGTTGGTTTGCCATTTTAAACGTCGAGAATGTTAACCTTTATAATCTTGCATTCACGTGTATGTAGCCTATGTTTTCCAGATCTCGTGTGGGTGAATACAAAGTTAGTGTATTTTGTAATAGCCCTACAGCCTTTTTATTATTGCCTCTACAATTAAACACTTTACCTTGGGACTCTACAGTCCCATTCGAAACTTATTATAACAATAAAATAATAACAATAAAAAACTATTATTATTATTATTGATAATAACAATAATAATAATAATATTAATAATAATAAAACAATAAAATCTTCCAGTGAGTGCTCACCTTTGAGTTTTTAAGGTTAAGTTGCATGCCTACCTAATATAGGGCAGATCAGATACAGTGCTATGATATAATACATAATTAATGTAGTATGCGCCATTAATAAAAAAAAAAACACATAAATAACTGAATTAAAGCAGAAACGAAAACATTCCCTGCCACATGTACATTTAAAGTATTATGCGTTCATATTATGTTGATCCTCAATAGCAATAATAGGAATGGCAATCTTTAAATATCAAGAAAACAGAAACCGTATGTTACTAAAGTGGACAATCAGTACGGATCTTTAATATCAAATACTTTTGCAATAATTAAACGTTCTCTTTTGCACTTGCATGTTAAATTTTAGTCATCTAGTCATCCACTTAAATTTATTTTTAAATAGTAAGTCGAATACACGTTTTTGCAACTTGAGGTTGCTATTATTATTATTATTGTTATTATTATTATTATTGTTGTTGTTGTTGTGATATTTACATTTAAATGTCGAGTGACAAATGCATTACTGTTACCAAAAAAGATAGACAACAGCGTGCTAGGTAGGACTCGGGTATGTAATTTTTCACAACGGAACAAAGACATCCGTTTTTCAACTGTAAAAGAAGATGAAATACAATGTATACAACGTTGACATTAGGAAATTATTACTAAAGACAAATAATATCTCCTTCTGAAGGGTTACAAGGTAACATTGCGCAGATGCCTATAAAAGTTAGAGACTATAGTGTATAAATGCACCACTGGTCTAAACACTCATCAGGTTACCGTGTGGTGTACATTTTAAATGCTAAACACTGATTTAAGTTACTAGTTTTGTTCTGGAACCAACACTAAACCGATTAGGACTTCGTTACGTTATATCTAAGTGTTATAACCAGTATACTTTTGAAAAATGAAATAAAAGACGATTAATTAACCCTAACCCACCACGTTATATAGCAACTAAGTTCAAGCGACAAGAAGACGCTTGGCAAAATAAGCAATTGGCCAATTTCTATTTATCGGAAAGATACGTAGATACGTATTTTCACATACTGAATTTGCAGTTAGAAGATAGAACCGGATTGGAGGAATGGTTTGCTTATGTTAATATGCATGGATGTTACCATACACTCGCTAAAATCGTATATTTTTGAACAAATATAATAATCTGGGAAAGCAATGATTAGCTGAAACACCCATTTAATAAATGATTGGTTCCAAACATGTCGACAAATTTTGTCTTCTAAATGGGGGCAATTACTTTAAATGACTGCACAGTAGAGTTGTTGCCTTTCCTTATTCTGAAAAGTCTGGAAACTGTGCTGAATGGGTGAAATCTGGGCATGTAGTTACGGTTTTAAAATATGCACTGCACCAACCACCAAACAAATAATTGGGGTAAAATAATGTTTCAAAGATTTTTAAAAAAGTTCTTCCAAAGAATTTATGCTTAATGGTTTGGGGGTGGGGGTGGGGGGGTCGTTTCTGAAACCCTATTAATGAAATGATACTGTCTAAATGATTTGGTGGCCTGCTGGAGCCCCTTCTCAATTTAATTTGTTTGTTATTAATATTCAGATTTCTCTCCTCTTATCCAGTGCAGGGTTGCAGTGAGTCTGCAACTGATCCCAGGACACTCAGAGAACAAGACAGGGCACAGCCTTGCAGTCCACATAGGGCCCACACAGAAATACAAAATTACACTCAAATTGAAATGTAGAGATACCGATTCACCAAACTATATAAGAGCAAAATGGGTATTAAGGGTTTTTTTTTCTCCACAGTCCAAAGCATTTCTGAATTTTCCATCGTGTTAGCATATGTGTGCCCTGTAATGGACCATCCAGCATGTGTCCCCCCCCCCCCCCCACCAACCTATACCCCAGTGAAAAGAAATATTTATTATTATTATTATTATTATTATTATTATTACTACTACTACTACTGCTGCTACTACTACTCCTACTATTGGCTGGGTAAAATATAGTTATGCTCAATGTTAGTTTTATTACATGGTATGAGCTTCAACTTCCTTCAATCACTCCCAGCTGCTGCATCTGTCGGACCTGTAATTCAATGTTCAGCCGACTTGGTATAGGGCCATTGTTGCACAATGATTCCAAGCAAGGTGCAGATGTCATGCTAGGTGACATGGGGTTCAGCCTGGGACAGAGAAGAACTCGTACGGGTGCAGATCTAGCAGCTGTTTTATCTCTTGGCATTGGTGGATAGTGCTTTGCTTACCCCATATCAACTTCATGTTTTTGTCCAGGCCAGGGGTCTCCAACTCTAGTCCTCTAGACAGAAAACCTACCGGACAAAAGCTATTGTACCTGACTTCTCATGAGATAGACTTGTCCTCATGTAAATGTGAGGAGCAGCGGTGGCTCATCAGAAGCCAGGTAGAACAGAAAACCTACTGGACAGTAGTTCTCCAGGACTGGAGTTGGAGACCCCTGCCCCAGGCAAACAGAAGGGGGTGGGTTCAATTGCCTTCTTAAGCTGGTTGACGTGATAAACCCATTCTGTTTGATGTCATCCCAGCTGGGTGGTTTGGTAGTTCCCTGATCTGACTTTTTTCTCCAAAATGTACAGCCTCTGCCAGGTGTCAGGGTAGTAGGGAGAGATGAGTACTAACACTAGCTTACCAGGTTTGATCTCAGAATTGAGTTTACCAGTACAGGCACTGCTGTTTTCACTCGTCGACTTCTAGGTGCACCAACATTACCCTCTGAAGCCACCCTTACATTTCTAGCACATGGTCAATGATAAAATGGAAGGAGGGTAGTCAGTCCTACAACGTCTCATAGGCTATATCAAGTTTTTAACCCAGTTTTGAGCATCTTTGCCTACCACCTTCTGGGGCATGCCTTTGAGGTCTGTTGGTGCTATGTTGAAGTTCTGAGATGTTTAATTATGGGCAACCTGCACAGATTTGTCATGAGACCAGGGAGGTGCCCTGATCCATAAGAAGGTCCTTAAGAAGTGCCAGACCATTGGCCAGGAGGAACGGTTCCTTAAGTACAGCTTTGGAAGTGGCTTTCCTCAAGAGGATAGCCTCAAGATACTGCATAGCATAGTCTTTCAAGTAGCCCTACAATGTCCATCAAATTGTACCTCAATAATAGGCAATGGCCCTATCGGGGCTGGCAGATGCACCATGGGGAACATCTTCTGAAAGATGGTGCAATGCTCACAGAAATTCTGGAACTCTGCTTCTATACCTAGCCATTGGAACCAGTCCCAGATCTTCTCCAGAGTGTTACAGACTCCTAAGTGTCCTCTAATCAGGTAGGTGTTGAGCAGATGCATGATAACATCTACAGTATTTCAGTCCCAGGTACTACCAGCAGGTCAGTTGGCTCTTCTCAGTGGGTCACCACATAGTAGCACATTCCCACACTGCTGTTGGGAGCTTACCTCTTCCCCAAGGCTTCCCACCACTCACCAGTTCTTCTTTAGTTGCTCATCCTCCTTTTGGACTTGAAATGAGAGTTCCTGGGTCACATACAGGAACAGATCAGCAAGAGCGTTAGATGGTTGAGGGGGTCATGATCCACCTACTGTGGTTCCTTCCCCAAGAACAACCAGGTTGGGGCACCCATGTGTAGGGGATGTCCTCTTCTTCTTGGTTGGCAAGGCTTGCCGGGACTTTTGGTCTGCATGTCTTGCCACAGTGGAGTGAACATGGAGCAGGGATACCAGGAGTTCTTGTACCATCATATACTCCAGATGCACGCTCCACCCAGACATTAATGCCAAGGACCTGTCAAACACCCTTATACATACTGCTCAGGGTGAGGCAGCCTTCAAGGAAGTATCCTGGGGGTAGGACAGCAGCCCTAACAAGGGTGATGATACTTCCTGAGTCTATCACCATATTAACTGGCTGCCCCTGAAGCTTAATCTTGATTGTTGGGAACTGAGCTCTTGGCCTCCCCATGTAGGGTGCATCCTGCCAGCCAGGCTCTGAGGTTCCTGGCAGGAGTTCTAACAGCCAGGTTGGTGGGCATCTGCTCTTCACGGTGCTATTTCCAATCCATTTGCTACAGGGTCTCACAGCCCTTCCAGGCTTATTGTTCAAGTGTCGACTCTTAGTATCAAGTCAAGTCAAAAATGTTTGTCAGCCCAGCCAAACACAAGTATACAGAGGGTTGAAATTGCGTTTCTCTAAGAGCAAATGTTGTGACAATTAACAACGTGGGACAGAGATAAATTCCAGTTGTGACATGGCAGTGCAAAGGTCAGACAAGACAATCAAAGCAACTATTGTAACACTGTAGTGCAACAACAAAGTACAGGCAAGAAATAGTACAGTGAGTGTGTGGGAGGTAGATAATTGGCGTTGGAATTATAGCAGCAAATAAAAAACTGAAACATAGTAAAGAACACAGTAGTAGCCTGATATACACTGTAGAGTAGAATAAGCAGGATAAGTAGATAAGATAAAAGACAACAGAAACCTGTTGAAAGAGTACAGTAAAAAACAGTATAAAAACCGGTTTAAGGGTGTGATAGTAGAAATACAGTATAAATACTAATGCAAATGGCATTCACCCTTTTAACAATTGACCTGAGCCCATAGGGTGGTCTGTGGAGCTATCCACCCAATAGCGAGTAGCAACATAGGGCAGGGCTCTTGTGCAGCCATCCACCAACATGATATGCTGCTCCATGATATGCCTGACAACACTATGGCTAAGGGGCTACAAGACAAGACGGCCAGCCACACTTGCTGGCCAAAGGGGGACATAACGCATAGGACAGGGAAGGATGGGTGCTGACACTGTCATCAGTAAGATGTATTGCAAATGAACATAAGTCCCACTGCATGACCATTATGTTATATTCACAGATATCACAAAAGTTATCAAAAAGAATTATTTTATGAAATGTAGCCAACTGGAGGTATAAAGTGTGCAATTCTGCTGAAAGAAAAAAAGGCTGAAGAGGATGTCTCCCAGAATGCCCCTGGCCTCTAGATTCTCCTGGGCCTTGGACAGCACAGATGTCTGATAGAAAGAATGTCGACAGAGATTTAATGTACTGGGCTTGGTGAGAAGGGGAGAGAAAAGGCAGTGGTGAGATGGCCTATCCCTTGGAAAACAGCTGAGTAGAACCATCGTAATTGCTGACACCAATTCCACAACAAGACAGTGATATAGAGGCAGTGATAATGTCGGTCTGGCCCCCTCAGCTGCAGCCACAATGGGACCAAGATAGTAGCTGGAGAAGACTGGAGGATTAACGACGGTGCCAAACAGACTTCCAAGGAACAGACAAATAATTCAGATTTGATATTGAGGCTAACATTGACGATGTCCGGATAGATATAAGGGTCTCCGCTCTGAGGTGTCATCCCACAAAACTAAGCCTCAGCTCCTGCACAAGGGTAGATAATGCGGAGAGAGATAATCTGTATTGTAGCAGGATGGATGGATGGATGAATGAATGAATAAATGTTACCTACAAATAGTGCTTTTCAGAACCAATGGGGAGCAGCACTTCATCCACCAGCACTGTGTAGCCCCAACCTGGATGATGCGATGGTAGCCATTCTGCAGCTGTACGGTCACCACACAGTAGATCAAGTGATGAATGGGCAGAAGAGAATTCACCAGTTAGATATAGGGGATTATTAGGAGGCCAAATTTGAAAGGTCCACAGTTGACAATTTTAGACAGGGCATCAGGGGACCACCCCTACTTTTTCGAAAGATGCCAAGGTGTATTTTATGACCTCAGACAGTCAGGTCCTCAGTTCTATGTCTCATCCAGAAGACATAGCAGAGCGCTCTTTATAAACTCAGTACAAGCCTCTCTACCTCCATTGTTTCTGTACCCTGTATCACCGTTGAGGATGATGTGGTCTGCCCTTAAATGAGACAAACTATGCTTCCGGGGGCAAAGAACTGCTGAAGATCTAGAGCAGGTCCTCTTAGCAGAACTGGAGCTTTGAGACTTCCTTGAACAACTGTGGCAGCTGCTGAAACAGAGATGAGCAATTCTTGTGCCAGTTCTGTGTGTTGCAAAGTTAGCAGGTCCTATAAGCAAGGCAGCTGCATCATCTGTGGAAAGTCGTCCTCTAGAAAGATTTGGGAGGCGACAGGTGGGGCAAGACCCCCACTCTTTTATCCTCCTAAGATCCAGCTGCTGATTTTTATCCTCTATATTTGAATGGCCATGCATGCTACTTTAATTAAATAAAAACACAAGGAACACCTGCACCCACAGATTTTTAGCATCTGATCATACATCCATCCATCCATCTTCTACAACCACTTGTCCTGTTCAGAGTCACAAGGGGTCCTGAGCCTATCCAAGAGGCTACGGGCACAAGGCAGGAGAACAGACCAGGATGGGGTACCAACCTACTGCAGGTATGTGATACTTACAATTAATTTCCCTGAATGTATTTGTTTCTTGTAAATATGTATAATACTATTAAATTATATATATAAATTACTTGTATCTTAATGAAAAACACCATCCCTATCCATCTTCCATTCGCTTATCCTCAACAGTGTTGCGGGGAGACCTCCAATGACAATGTACTTTGTAGTTGAAATAATGAGTGGTCTTCTCACATATTGTAGTTTTGACATTTAATCAGGCCTCTAGGAATACGTATGTGTTGATTTGACTTTTTCGATGTCTTCACATTAATGCTTGTTGTGGGTGAAAGAGTTTTCTAAGATAATTCTGCCAACAGCCCAAAAAACTGGAGTGAAATGCTAAAAGTCAGTTACTTTTAGGTTAACCTTTTGCTTTTAGTTCCTCTTAGGATGAAGAGGAATGTGACAACATCATTGGAGCCCTACTTTGGAATTTCTCTGTATCTAGCATGCCTTTGATATCCAAGAGTCAGTCCTCTACTCAAGACTGCAACAACCTAAAACCAAACTGCCTGAATCTGCCAAGACCAAAGTCCACTAATGAGCAAATAATGTCCTTCGTTTCATCATTTTGTTCCTAATAAGCTTCTGAAATGTTCTCAAAAATCTTGATCTGTTTGTTGTCATCGGCCATAAGTTTTGTCAATCGTCCTATACTACTGTCACTATATAACATGCCAGTTTTCATGGTCAAAACAGTTTAGGGAATAGACGTCCAGGACAGCTGTTTGAGGTTGTTCAGCCTTTTATGAACAGTGCAGGAAATGTCTTCATTTGTAAATTAATATCTCACTGGCAGGGTTGATTTGGAGTGAGGTATTCTCTTTGTATGATATTTGTAATTGTAATGAGTATTACTGTTTGTGAACCATGTTTTATGGTTTCCGTAATCAGGAACATCTGTGTTGCTGCTATGGATAAAGCCACACAAAGAATTATGGGATTCCTAATGATCTTGCCCTGAGGTATAACTATATTGTCTCTACGACAAGTGGGCATTCCATACTCACCAGCTTTTTGATTTTGTATATAGTTACTCCTTCAAATTGTGGATCTAAAAACAGCTTATTTTTTCATTCATACCGCGAGTTTCCAGAATTGAAAAAGGAGAACAGTCCCATTGGATTCTGTTTAAACCCAGTCAGAAGCTACAGTGGAAGCTGGTGAATATTACGCTTTCCACAATCATACCTGATTGCAAGGAATGCTTATAATGGGGTTTCGTTGAACACTGAACCTATCATTTAAGTACACCATCTGTAAAACATTTCTTAAATATTTCTCCTGTTTGCAGGTGGCCTGAAAAGGAACAGAATAATACTATCAGAGAGGAAGCTGAGCTGCCCATTGCTTATGGCTCAGAAGGTGCCAGTTTTATTACTCAAAAGTTTTGACTGCTCCAGTTTTGCAAAAAAAAAAACTCTTTACCTCATTTCTAATGGTGGATGTGGAATATATTACGCTCTTGCCACCAGCTCATGAGAGTGAATGTCACTAACTGGGAAAGAATAGAAGGCAAGGTGATGATGCAGCCGGATCAAAGTTGAAGTGACATCTAGCAACTGAGGTTCTTGTACATGAAGGGAAAGTCCAACGTTGCAAAGGACTATTCACCACTAGAACATAAGAACTACAAACCATAAGAAGTCAGATAGGACTGTGTTTCCCAAACCAGTCCTCAGGGTGCACTGGACAGATCAGCATTTTTATTATGTTCCAGTAAGGCTTTTAGAGCTGCTGATTGCTTGGGTCAGGTGTTCTGGAAACTGGCATAAAACGAAAATGTGAATCTGTCCAGTGTGCCCTGAGGACTGGTTTGGGAAACACTGTGATAGGGTACAAGATGAGATGACAAGAAAATCACTGAGAATTAGTGAAATAAAACAAACCAGAACCTACATCAGTCTCCAGGGCTCTTATGTATAAAACTTTGCATAGATTTCACTTTAAAAGGCTACATACGCAGGAAGGTGGAAGAGTAATGAGAAATGTTCATGTTTACAATGTTTACCAGGTCCTGGAACCTTTTGTTTGTATCTCCCAATTAACATGGAACTAAATGCATGTACAGAAGGTTCTCACCATACATTGTTTTCTCCCAAAATGAGTTAATTAACTAATTACTATTAATTAACTGAATAGTAATCAAAGGTGGAAAGTTCAAGTCCAGAAAGTAAAAATCCAGACCAAGATTGTGTTTCAACGATACAGTTGAGTCTTTTTTGACTGTTACTTTTTATACTTACACTACTTTCTGGACCTGAACTATCCACCTCTGATAGTAATACTTTATTGACCTCTGGGGGGAAACTCTCGTGTTGCCTACCTCCTCTTTCTCTCCATAAGGAGCAATAGACACACAGGCCTGGAGTTCTAATGTCTATGTAGTTGCATAGTGCGGAGCTCCTCTCATGAGATAAAGCTCTTTGGACTAGACACCTGCATCTGAAGGTATGGACAGTGAAAGTTCAACTGAGTTTAATTTTAAGTTTGGAATAAAGTGGCCACCCATCTCGCATTTTATGAGATCGTCTAATATTGAAAAATTAAATGCTGCACCCTGTTTTGATTCAATACAGGATGTGATTTGTCCCATATTCACGATTTGCGAGGGGTGACCTCTCCCTCACATTATTGTGCCCCCCACTTGGCATATTTTATCGTGAGGGAAATCCCATATTTCTTCAGATTGGGAGTGGTAACCCCAGGCTGGAATGACCTACAAACACATTCTTAAAATTCTTGCATTGCAAAGAACTGTTAAGAGTGAGAGGTACTTACATATAATTTTGAGATCCGGGATGCTTTACCGAACCCGTTTCAGTTAAGTCGTGGGCACATTTTACCAATTTGTCCACTCATTTTAGTTAAATGTCTTTATTTATTTATGTTTTATTTAATTTGTTGCCTCGTTTTAGTTAAGTCAAGAGCACATGAATTCATTGGCACGATATATTAAAATATGGCAACGATGAATTTGATTTTTATCAGTATGCAGTGGGAGGGGATCCGTAACAAAGACCTGATTAGTCATCCTTAACTGCCACATCTGACAGTACCTTAACACTTCACATTGCACTTAAAATCTACTCAATGCTTCCTACCCCCATTTGTGTGTAGCAGCTTTGCAATCCCTTATTGAATCCTGGCTACTTTGGCACTTAAACCCATAGGATACACTGCTGATGTGTAGGTGCAATGCCAGTGCCAATCTTATTTGCATACTTTAAGTAGACAATAGTGGTAAATAAATACAGGACAATATACACAAAAATGCATACCTCACCTAGGTATGTGTGATAAATAACAGAGTTAGAGGGGAGTCCTAGGGAATAAAACTCTCTGAATCTCGTGACCCAACTGCTCATTATTCTGTCCCATATGACAGAAGGAAGAGGAGAGAGAGAAGTGACTGTGCTGGGTGACTAGAGTACTTTTATTAAACAGCCTGCCTTTCTAAGGCAACGTGTTATGTATATGTCATGGACTGCTGGGAGATGTGTGCCAGTAATGCTCTGAGTCAATCACCAGTCTCTGCAGTGCTTTGTTGTCCTGTGCCAAGAATCTGACATACCAAGATGTTATACAACCAGTGAGAATAGACCCCATAATGCATCTTTAAAAATGGATTGGTACTGCTGGTGGCATTTGGACCTTCCTCAGACATCAGAGGAAATAAATGCACTGGTGGGACTTATTAATGACTGCTGAGGTATGACGCGTCCTAGTGAGGAATTTGAAATTGTTGGCCCTCTGTACAACGTTCCCACCAATTGGTATATAAGGCAATGCTACATTTTGCTTCCTCACATCAATGCCAAGCTTCTTAATCTTGCTGACGTTTAAGGAGAGATTATTTGTTTTGCTTTACTTTCTGGAACCTAACCGATGCCACCTAACCTGCTCAGCCGGCAAAGTGCACCTGAGTCAATTATTACTTGTACACTGATACAATCACTGGATGGTGGGAAGAATTTATCAAAGGCCAAAAATTAAGGCATCCCAGGCGACCCTAAGAAAGGGGCACTAAGAATTCAGAGGCATGCATGGGTCCCAATTAGAAAACCTTACACAGAGCCCAAAGTGTTCAGCTGTCTCAAGACTAAATTGCCCTAGAAAGGAAGCTCAAATTGCTTCCTCTCCACCTTGAAAAGGGGTTAGAAGCACTTGAAGTTCTTGCAGAACCAGAAGCACTACACAGGGAGGTAAAGCACTTGTAATTGTCTCTGTAACAGACTGCCTTGAAAAGGGAGTACAAATGCTTGTATTCGTATCAGATGTCATGACGGCACCTCGGGGGCCTATGCACGCATGCTGCCCAGACCAATGAACAGGTGGGCGTGTGTTCGCTGCTCCACCTTGGACAACAGCCACCTGTCAAATTGCAGGACCAGTGTTTTGGATAGTCAGCCAGCATGTGGCCTCAAGGCTTCACCCACAAAACCCCAGACTGGAGGCAACTCGTCATGCCAGGGATACAAGCTAAAAGCAGACACCCAGTATCAGGCATATGCCAGCCACTGCTAGATGAGAATGATAATGCCAAACCTATATTATTACACTCTGTATTGCCAGTTAGTAGGCATGCCATGCCCTTGCATTGTTTGAATGAATATATATTGAATATGTTAAAGTGCAGACTGTCAACTTTAGCTAGTTACATTCAAACTGGGTGAATCACAACATTTAGTGTATGTAGCCCCCCCCCCCCATTCATGGGATTAAAAGTTGCCTGACAAGCTGTTTCATGGCCAGGTATGGGTTTTTCCACTAGAGCTGTCAAGATTACAAAAATCTTTGAACATATGAAAGATGAACCTGTAGAAGAACGTTGAGAAGACCATGGAGAAGGGAAGGAACGGCTCATGAAGTGAAGCATACCACATCATCTGTGAAACATGGTGGAGGTACCTAGTGTTATGGCATGGGCATGTATGACAGAACTGGATCACCAGTGTTTATTGATGATATGACTGCTGACAGAAGCAGCAGGATGAATCCTTAAGGCTATAATAAGGGTATAATATTTGCTCCGATTCTGCCAAATGCTGCAAAACAGATAGAATAGCGCTTCTCAATACAGATGAACAATGAATGTCCAAATATATATGGACCTAAGTGTATGTCCTATCACAACACAGAAGGGAGGGGTGCCTAACCTATTTAATTTGAACATGTGCATGAACTTTAAAGGTGCTGACTGTCCATTTTTTAACATTTGAGTACAGCCCTGCTCTCAAGTAAACCAATTCCCTTCAGATTTTGTATGTCAATCAGTCCAATAATGGTAATGTATATTATGGTATATAATGGTATATAATGGTAATTCCTAAAAAGTGTTAAAACTGGGTAAGACAGCGGTTCAGTGGTTGTTACTACAGTCTCAAATTTCTAGGGTTTGATTCCAATACCTGGCTCAATATGCATGGAATAACCATGTTTTCCCCCAGTTTGCATATAACAAGCACTGAAGTGAATTGGTGAATGGCCCATACTGTTTGACTACATGCCATGCAATAAACTGGAATATTGTCCAGATTGCCCCCTTCCTTGAGCTCAGGTATACGCCAACCGTGAGCCTGTACTGGAAAACTGAGAGATGGATGAAACATCGGTTGCACAAAAGCATCATCTTTTTATGAAAAAATATTAGAAAAAGTAGCAGAAGTTTTTATAAATGCTGCAGAGTGGAAACATGGGCATTCACATGTCCTGATATCCTCTGTCTCACATTAACTTTACCTTCAAATATGAGGAGGCAGCCAATCAAAAACAGAACTAAATATAAGTTGTGAAGCAACACTGCAAGTAAGAGTTTTATATTATCTAAACAGAAAGCTATTGTGCCTTATCACTCATTCTACCTGGTGGGTCTCCCTTGGAAATGAATCTAGGTGATTTGGAGCATGGTTCAAATGTTCTCCCTCTTTTATATAGGTTTGGGTTTCCTCCCATGGTATGCAGATAAGCAACATGGCTTCTCTAAATTCTCCATATTGTTAGATCTAATATCAGTATAATTAAAAAAAAGTATTTGCTGCTCTGTTATTCTGGTTTTCTTTGAAAGAACTGCAGTTTTTTTAATAGGGTATCAATGAATACCAGGCCCACTGAGCGACCTCTAGGCTTTCAGGCATTAAAACGAGTTCATGGGTACGTCAAACGTTTCTGCGCTCCGCGGGAACCAATCGCCTGTCGTCTAATGGGAAGCGCTATCGGGACGCTGAGCTTTCGCTGATTGGACGCATCCGTCAAAGAAGAACCAGTGGAAAAGGACGCGAGGTTTTAATCGTATCTTCAAATGGATTTCACTCGGACCGCCATTTTCTTAGTCCCGCCCGTAAGTAATCCAATGGAGGAAATAAACCGAAGTTATTTGCGTGAATCACAGTAACGAATTCCCTGTTGAGTGACATACGCCTCACTATGTCCAGCTGTATTTACTGGCTACGTTTGATACCCCTTCTCCGTGCGAACATTTTCCCGTTTTGTGAGTGAGGGCTTTTTTCTCCCGGGTTTCATGATACATGTTTTTTTTAACCGTTATAGTATTTAGCTACATACGTCGTTGTCATTGTTGAAAACATGAATGAAAGTGGATCTTGGTAATCTAAAACCACTGCTGTATAATATTTTGAAGACGTGATATTTTTTAGACATACGCGCTATATTCTTACGAGTGCCACAATTGGCGGTTAATTGATAATGTTGGTATTATCTATTTAAGTCACTAGTTAGTATTTTCGTGTTTGAATCTTTCATATGAAAGCTGCTTGGCTCGTTGGATAAACGTAGCTATCACGTTTCTGAATGATAATAGGCCGTAATAACCAAAAACGTCTATAAGTAACCAGAAAAACAAAAGATCTTGATAGGCGAGGAAATATGGTTATCAGTACAGAACTGGTCACAATACAACCTGACTGAGAAGTCTAATAAAAACACTGTATCCTTATGTAATCGTTCGTAGAGGTTCAGTCTCGGCGTATAACAGGTTAGCTACGTAGCTGGAGGTTTGTTGTCTTTTATTCGCGGTTTAATATTTAACTCGACTAATTAGCTAGCTAAAACTAACATTATTAATAATCTGCATGTTAAATAATATAGACCCTTTTGTCTGTATTATCGCCAGTTTCCATAAAATGGATCTTCATAAGATTATTCAAGATACGTTGAATGAGTTCATCCAGGCGTGTATACCAAACGCAGATTTAAGGTAAGATCACTGACCAAATGATCCGTTTCAGATCTCAAAGTTATGCTACTTGCAGTGTTACGTAATGTAAACATCTTGCGATGGCTTTGCATACGGATTTAATGTGTAATATACATTTTTCTTTGCAGCTTTCTGGATGACGTGCTTCTTTCCTACATCACTGGTGTGCTGGAAAACTTGGGCTCTCGGGACAGTATGGAGGAAAACTTTGATGTGGATGATTTTGTTGAAATGCTAGAAGCATACATTCCTGGCTTTGCTGGAATTGAAGGGTTAGAATGCTATTTTTTTTATAAATTATACCGTGTGTTTCAAATGTTGACCATGTTTTTATTCTTTAATGATAAATTAAGAGAACACAACATGACAAAACACATTTTTGATAGCCAAGAGTGTAGGTTGAGAGTAACAATTTTACTCACTACAGCATTTTAATTAATCGTTAAATTAGCCTTTCAAACCTCATTCTGATGATGCTGGTTATGCTAAGTGTGTGTAGTTACATAATCTCTTAATTGAATGTAGGTATAACTTATTTTCTTTTATTTCCCAGGGTAAAAGTATGTGAGATGATATTTCACTTGGCATCAAAACTAGCTAGAGCACGAGGAGAAGGTAAGTTTCAGTGTTGTGTAACTGGCGAAGAGTGAATGATATTGTGTAAAATACAGATATTCCTCACTTGATGACCAAGTTCCATCTCCATGACAAGGTTAAGCAAATTGGTTGATGAGCAAGCTGGTAGTGGGTTTGTGTCAACCATTTTTAGATATTGTTTTAATGTCACTTGTACCATTTATAGCATTTTTTGTATATTTCTAAATGTTTAAACAGTAGTGCACTGTATACTTAAATAATAGTGTACTGTTCCCATTGAGTGTTTTCTCTGTGACAGGTGGAAATCTGGTAGTGATTAACTGTAATAAACACAGAAAAGACTTTTGGATATCTATCTGGGATAGCAAATTTATAACAAGCTGATTACTAACGTTAATCAACAGAATTACAGATAAATGGTATTCTAAATATGTAGGCATGCATTGCAAATTAATATCACTGCAATCCAATGAATTGGCATCCTTTTGCACATCACCAAACTAAAACAACGCATAAAAAATAAAAGTTCTTTGTACATATTCACTAAATTTTGAAACAAATAAACTTCCAGCAATTGCTTTCGTAGATATAAGAAAGGTATAAGACACAGGAGAACTTCAACCTTGTGCATGTCTATGCTTTACGTGCTACTGGAGGTTCCCGATCCCACAATACAAAGCATGTACCTGAAACTACATGCAATATTTTGGAATAAAAGTCGATCACAAGTTCAGCGTAAATTGATACGGCATATCAAAATAAAGGTCAGTTACTGCCTACAGTACACAACCTTCCTTCGGTGACCCAAATAAATCAGAGAGAAGAACAAACAGAATAGACCAGAAACACCCCGTTGTTCACTCTCAAACTTCGCTTACAGTGTACAGTACCGATTGGCTGGAGAGCTGGTCGTAAGTCTGGGTGGTCATTAAACGGGTAGATCATTAAGTGAGGAGTATCTGTACTCATAAATTGTTTTTATATGCTTTTTCATACTTTTTGGTTCACATGCATATGTAACCTTTAAGATTTGCGTTTGAACAGGGAAGGCAGCTTGCAGTGACTGAGTGCATTACATTTCTAAGTATGTTTGTTACTGCTTAAAGTTGGTATTTCAATGTTTATGACGTGATGTTCTTTGTATCTGTTTAAAGATAATGGCCTACCAAAGATGGCAATAAAGGAATCGTATTTAAATGAAAGTACTGTCTCACCTCGTGGGATTTCCATGCAAGAAACACAGGGCTTATTATCAATGGAAGAGGGAGCTACAGCTAAGGTATCCGCCACCAATTGTAGTAGGTTAAGCAGACATTACTTATTACCTGATTAGTATATAATCCAATAAAAAAATGATCAAATATGATCAAAGCAGTAATGGCTTAAAGGTGTCTTAAATTACTCGTATCTTTTAATAAAATGTAGTTTGCAACATTGATGGGGCTAATTACTGTAAGGTTTCTTCTAGGGAAAATTTGAGTTCACTGGTACTAAGAATGATAATATGAGTGCTGTAGGTGGCCAACCATATGAGGAATATAACATGAACCTGTATTAATTCCTCTGGGGTCACTTTCAAAGACCCAGTTTTAAAAAGGGGAAAAATCGCTTTCCTGATTCCTAATGGCAAAGGCTGATGGATGTCTAGCAATTATATAGTAATTGCAGTGTTTGAGACCAAAATCTCATTTTAATAAACCCTTACAAAATAATCATAATGCTTCAGGCCATTTCTAGATTTTTTTTCTTTTTTTGAATCTTGGTGAACTTTTGAAGAAATTTAATTCTTTATTTGGTTTTAGGGTTTGAGATTTTTTTTAAGTTTTTGGTGGCATGCCCCAGTTATAGTGTAATATTTGTATTTAATTGGGATGTTCTTTAGGAAAGACTTATGCGGAGGTGAAGGTTCTTAAAAGGATAAAAATTCCCAAAGACTTGTTTTGCAGTATTATAAATGTTATACGACTGGAATGCGACGTGGAATGGATTGTTCTTCAAAAATAAAACCTGAATATGATTTGCTGTGTGTGTTAAATTTATATATAGGAGAATAGTATTGGAGGAGATGCCCAGATGCAGCAGCTCCTTGAGATGTTCCCTAAATGCAGCGTGACAGAGGCCATGGGTGCCTTATCCATTGCCAAGGGAGATATGGAAGAAGCTGTTCGGCTCATCATAGAGGGAGATGTTCAGCTCCGTCATGAACATCCTCTTAAAGTAAGTTAAACCATAATTCATTGCCCCTGTGAGAAAAGGTCATATTTTTTTATTGTGATTGACATCAGTTGTTAAATTGCTGTTTTGTCACTTTAGTGGTGAAGTATATCTAGTCATTTCGATGGTACCAGCCATTTATCCTGGTTTGTGCTACATCTAGGAGTTATGGAATAAAACACAAGTGCATTATTGCCACTTTAGGTTTCTAGATAACAGAAAATGGATGCATCACTTTACATTTTTTTTCCTTAATACTTTTTGCCGTACTACCGTGAAGAAGAAATAAGAATTTAGCATAATAAAATATTAAGCTCAATTATAGAGGAATGTGAAGGAAAATATCCTGATTTTTGTCCAATGTTATGTTTTTAACAGGTGAAACATTGTAAAGCTGTTTCACCACAAGCCGATAAAAAGTTGAAAGCAAGCATTCTTGAAAAGTAAGTTTAATCTTCTTTATGCAATTGATGTTTCCCTTCCATTCATATGTTATTTGTTGTTAATAACTGGGCTAAGGTCCAGAAGGATATCGTGGGAGGGCATTACAAAAGGCTAGTTACCAGTGTTTTCATGTTTGTTTCGCTGGTTTCTCATTTTCAGAAATAATTATTGCTGTTTTCCTTTAATCAGTGTCCCTAATTGTAGGTTAGACCCAAAAATAACTCTAGGATTCGTGACTGAATTTTGACTTTCGTGTCCATTGAACTGGCAGCTTTGTTTGCTTCGTTTTGTGTGATATGCACCCCGTCCACGTCCATCCCCCCCAATAAACAGTGCTGTTTACTATTACAACCACAGTTAAATTATGTATACTTAAGTTGTTCTTAAATTCATTTTTCTTTTAGGTATATGTTAGTAGATGATGAAGAAGATAAGAAAATTCACAGGCCTGTAACACCCAAAGAAGTAAATCATTTTCCTGTTAATCTTTCGGATGGATGGATGGATGGATTGATTCATTCATTGATTCATTCATTTCATTTATTCATTCATATCAATGCCCAGAGAGGCGCAATTACGTATAATAGTACAAATGTGTACTGATAAATGCTAAATTCTGCAGTTCATTAGGGTTAAGCAAAAGATTTTCAGATTTCTCAGAGCCTGTATATTATAACAATATGAAGATTTTCACAAAGGAATTTAAACTGAGATTACATTGCTTGATCCCTGATTGCAACGTTGCCTTTTATGCAGGCTCCCAAAAAACTGGTGCGTTATCATGGTGGTCAAGTGGTGACAACCAAAGGGGAAAAATATCACCAAGTCAAGAATGAACAGACTGAGGAAATGAAGAAAACTTACATCAGTCTTAAACCAGCACGCAAGTATAGATTCCATTGATAATTAGGAGACTAGATGGCTTTGTGGGTGTGATTCACATTTCAGACAAGGTACCATAGCAAATGAAAGGTTTGCTTTACTGTGGAAGTGTTTATTATCTTTAAAGGCAAACAGATAGGTCATTATTGGACATGTGAGTGCTCTGTTCATGAGATGACTAACCCATAATTGCACATTCCTGTTAAATTTTTAAAGTTTTAAATCTTCAATTTTAAACTTTATTGAAGTCTTTGGTGTACCAAAGTAACTGGTTCACTAATAGCATTTATCTGCCAAGGTAAAAAATAGTAAATCATTAAAACCAGTAGGTTACCCTGGTACCATCATGTTTTCAAACCAGAGTAATTCTGTGTAATCTCATAATAGGAAGCGTAATGGTAATCTGGGCCAGTTTTATTCCTCTGATTTTTTTTCCCTCTTGTTAGGATGTATATTTTAGATTTACCTGAATGACCTTTAAGATGCATGTTCTTTATTTTTATATACGTGTGGATTAAGGGTATGTATATATGCACTGAGACATTTTAAAAATAAGGAAAATGTTATTTAAGGTATCTAAGAACCAGAGAAATGTTAATGTCGAACTACATCTTTTTAATGTATGTTCTCTTGCAATAACCAGTCTCACATGGTTCTAGTAGCATTTTATTGGTGGTAGATGTAATTTGGTTTTGTATGCTATTTTTTGTTGACAAATTGGAATAGATATGTTTTCCTGTATATTTTTTTTAGGTAAAGGTCTTTTGCCTCATGAATATTATGTATGTATATCAGTCACAGGAAGGTACTGTTTTTCATTACTGAATTAATTTTGTCATTATTTGTGTTCGTTTTTGAATTAAAATGGCTTGTTTGCATATTTGCAAGCTAAACATGAGAGTAAAAAAATGTGTGGTTACTTGACTTTCAGAATTTTGGAAATGTAACCGAGATTATATTAGCAGAGGGAGTGGACATTTTTGGGTAACTTTTATTTTCAAATTGAATAGTGAGCTTAGAGGATACCCACTATCTTTTTTGTTGTAAGTATGGATTGTGATTCAGAAACATTATAGAAGAACGGTTTGAGTGGGTTGTACCGTGTGACCTTACCACTAGATGTGTGGGTTCAGTTACTGAATTACATGGCTTTCACCTGTTCTGGGTGGGCTTCCTCCGAGTGTCCATCTATTCATGTTCCATACCACTTGCCTAATAGGCTGGTCTAAACAATAATTGGTCGTCAATTTCAATGAATACTTTCCCATCCACAGCAGAGTTTATCTTTGTCATTACTTTTAATTTAAGAATTAATATCTGGTGAATGTTTCCGATGCAAACCGCTTTCCCATTAATTTTATCATAGGTGTAATAAGCAAAGATGGAGTATGCTTTGTGAAATTCATTGTACTTCAATCTATTCATCAAGCATCAACTTAAGACCACAAGGCCTTGTTTAAATTATTGGTGGAACTCTCACTCTCCACAACTGAAATGACTACTGACACTAATAAGCCTATGGGTGGCACTGTTCATCCATTCTAAAACCATACAGCCTATCTAGTAAATGGATGTGGTGAGGCTGTAACATTTCACAGACAGTGCAGAGGAACATCCTGGACTTAATAGACGTTAAACAGGCCATGTACTCGCATCCAACGTTCACTTAATTGCATGTTTTTGGACAATGGGAGGAAGCCCATGCAAACTTGATCTCCATTCACACATAACGAGGGAAGGAACTGAACCCACAACCCTGCAGGGTAAGGCTACAATGCTAGTATAATTTTAATATAGTACGTGGGAAACTTTCCAAATTAAAATGAACTAACATGATTGGCAATAATACAAAACTAGCAGCACCTCTAAAAATGTAAATGGCTTAGGGCTGTGTGAAAGTATAAATTTTGTACAGCTGTTTAATGTGATTTTGAATTGCTGGAGGTAAGACAAGGTAAATGGTTAGACAGGGATATAAACAACATTCCCTTATCAGAGACAGAAAACCGGCTATTGATGCTGCCTGCCTCAGTGGCATTCCCATTTATACTACAGAGCATTTTTGCAATTTGTCCTGTTATATGTTGTAATTGCTGTTGAAGTAGCTGGTTCTCTGCAATAAACGAATAGTCATCATATGAGGTCAATGAGAGATGCTTAAGTATCTGACAAAAAATGCGTAAAATGTGTGTGGCATATTCATACAGCCCCTATGGCAAACGTAAAATTGAAAAATTTTGTGGAAAGTTTCTTGTGATCCTGACCAGGAAAAGTGTTCGGAAAATAGGTGAACAGTTGGAAGCAGTAAGTCTAGTCATCACCAGGAACGCCTTTACACAGGCCATGAAGACCGAATTTTTTTTAAATATATGTTTAGGAAAATCGGTGGTATGCCAGTCGATCGTTTCATGTACTTAAAATATGTAAATGAGTACCCCTGTATTTTCTTAAAATGATTCAATGGAGTTTCATATTTAAATTACTTTATCCACTTTTATTTGAACAATAGCGCATATACTGTTGTGTATAATTAAAAACAGGTTAGACAGACCATATTAAAATTACAGACTTAAGTGAAACAAAAAATTTTGTACATCCAGGCTAATTACATAAGGCCTCTTAAATCGTTTCACCTATTCACAGATAGTTGGTTAAGTATTCAAGATAAGCCATTAATGCCACATTTCTCTCAATATTAATGTCTTATTGGCTCCATTTGATCCGTTATGGCTCAATATGGACATGTACATGGTGTGTAAAATGGTATGGCACATCTATCCCAAAATATAAAGGTGTGATTAGAAGTTTGGTCATTCTAAAAATAATTCAGCTAAATCACAACCATAATAGTCACCAAGTCAACTAGATTTCAGGCAATACATAAATGAATACCCTCTCACTACACCTATTATTTAAATGATTAATCAGTGCCACACTGTGTGTTATGAATACAAATTATAAATATGCCAAATATCCTTAAGCGGAAATTGAAAAATAAAAAATTTGCTTTATTTGCAGTCACGACATTAACGGTTTTCACTCTTATGTCCATTAAGCAACTGCCAGATCCCCCACCTATAGTGTTCATTTCCAAAGGCATACAAGTAGGCATTGAATGTAGGGGATGTTTTTGCTAAAAGAGGAGGCACCTAGAAAAAAAACAGAAGAACAATATATTTGATAGTATAATTAAAAGCATTCAATATACACTGCCTGGCCAAACAATGTTTCATTGCACCGTTTTTAGCATTCATTATGGTGCACATTCATCAGTGTATTGTTTCCACATGCTTATGCGACATCTCAACATGTTTTTCATCCAGATTTGCATTAATTTCCTGTCGAGATCTTGTATCGATGATAAGCGAGATGAACCACTCCATAACTCCATCAAGTCGTCTTCAGCACATCTCAAAGATTTTCAGTGGGATTAAGGTCAAGACTCAGTGGTGGCCAGTTCATGTGTGAAAATCATTCCTCATGCTCCCTGAACCAATCTTTGACAGTTCAAACCCGATGAATCTTGGCATTATCGTCCTGGAATATGCGCATGCCAACAGGGAAGAGAAAATCCATTGACCGGACAACCTGGCCATTCAGGAGATTCAGTTGCTCTTCACTTTATTGCAGCAGAATGTTGCTGAGCTGTAATAATGATCCAGTCATCGGCTCCTAAGTACTCGCTGATTTAAATTCAAATGTTGACATTTTTTTTGGCCGGGCAGTGTATGTCATAAATACACTTTTTAAAATATTATAATAAATATAATTACCATTCTCAGCCTAGGTGACACAAGAGTGGCATCCTCAAAAACAGCATATAAGGACAGCATTGCATATGGAGCCCAGCAAAACAGCAATGTCTTCAAAGGAGTGCCAGGATTAAACTAGAAATGAATGAATTTTTTGCAATTAGAATTTTTATTGAGCTAATAACCAAAACAGCACATACATATAGATGTGGTGTTGCAAGAACATCACATATTCCAGTTAAAAATTAAAAGTTAAAAGCAATGCTCTTTTTCTGCAACAAAACCAGTGGGATTCTTTATTACTGACATTGATTCAGGTTAAATAAGCAATTATCTCAAAAATTATTTTATATGTTGCTGTGCACTAAGGCACAGGTACTGACCTTTGCTTGTGTCCCATAAAAAAGTTATGCAACAGTGACAGAACAGCACTCGAAATGCGAACAATCTCACCTTATATTGGCCGGTCTTCTTAAATTTTCTTTCAATTGATTGGTAAGAACTCATAACGGTGACAGCTTGTATAAACAGATTGCAAACAGCCATTGGGAGCATATAGGACACGTAGTTCCTTAAGGAAATTCAGAATGCATTACGTTACAATATGGCTTAATTTCCAAAATGATACGCTAATCAAGCTCACTTCTTAACATTGACAAAAGGCTCTTAGGATCTTAAGTGTTACTATATTCTTCTGATACTGTTTTACAACGTACTGACTGGTGTACCTGTCACCTTTGGAATAATCCAGAGTACAGCATGTTCTGAGGGGTTCATAAGCATATTCTCCCCATCCAAGCAATGGCATGGCAGACCAAAATCCAGTAAAACACCAGATGAACAAGACCAGGGGAATTACATGACTCCATTGTAACTTCGTTCCTAAATAGGACATTGGGGAATTAGGATATGATGAGAATTCTTAATTAACGGTTATCTAACCCTTAAAATTTCTGTGCGTCTGGTTTCTCTGTGCATTATTTTCTGTGGTTCTACTTACTTGTACAGTATTGATGGTACCTGTCCCAAGCAATTGCAGCAATAAAATTAATGCTAGCAAGGGCAGTTAAAAATCCTTGAAAACCATGAGTCTGACATCCCTCTGACCCATAGGGCCAATATCTGTGGAACAGATGTAAACGTGTTAACAAGCACTTAATGGAATGGGCTATTTCATTACTCAGATTTAGAAAAAATGTGTAAACAGCAATTGTATTTCACTGACATAAGTAGCTAAATAGACTTATGTAAAAAAAAAACATTAATTACCAACATAGATATTTGAAAACTAGAAAAAAATACAATTTGTACAGTGTTATCAAACTGTATATACAGGAATCAACATTGCATATTGTATAATTTATGATGATTTATTTTAAGCAGCAATAAAAAGTCGTCAGTTATTTTTTTTACCCCAAAAAGCTTGAGAATGCTGCAACAGTCGCATTTATGCATATTCCAATGTCAGCCATTGCCAGGCTAAACACTAGGAAATTACTTGGGGTTCGTAATTGTCGTATTTTGAAGAAAGAAACAAGTGTGAGAGCATTGAGAGAGAATCCCACCAGACCTGAAATAAAAATGAAAGCAAGTGTAGAGAGAAGAAAACATTAAAACATTAAGCATTTAAATTCCCTATTAAAACCGATGAGCTGATATATTTCACTACAAAGTGTTTCAAGAACTCAGTAATAATTTGACTAATAATTATGACAATGCAAATCTTTCTAAGTTCTTTTTCGTCAGTAGCTTACCTTCAAGAAAAAGAATGCCTCCTATTGAGAAAACGTCCAAGTCACTGAATCCCTCAGGTGAAGTCACCATTTTCACCATTTTCTTTTTGACAAAATTGTTTTTTTAACAAAACTTTGCTGTTTGATAATGCATCACCGTTTGACTATCTAGTTTGTCTTGATATCCCTTAGTGTATTCATGAGGCATTCTTTTAACGGGAAAGCATGCACGCTGTTAAGTCCCAAGAAGAATTTTAATGAATATGACTGAACAGCTAATCCAATTAGCACGTATAATAAGGCAATTGTGTCCTGGAAGGCCAGTGTTACCTAATCAGTTCGTGCTTTTCGGGTATTATATTGAAACTAGCATATGGGAATTTTATTTTTCATTAACAGAAGTTCAAGTTAACCTGAATAACATGAATTCACTTTAACCATACAAATACACTCTCCTGCGGCATCATTATTGTCGTTATGACACATTTGTTCTTTAGCTATTTAAGATAAAATGCTTCGTATATTTTAAAACAATGAAATAAGTTTAGTTTTTATTATTATTATTATTATTATTGTAATTGTTGTAAATGCACCATTCTAAGAATAGGCATTTAAATGCATTGAATTAGAAACAATGGTTTCATTGTCTTATGAAATGAACTGGCCACGTAATAATAAGATTGTGAACCTTGGTAAAGCTACATAAAATGATTAAAATACCACAGACAAGTTTTCTTTCTTTTATTAGTAATTTTTATACTGTGAACATTTTTGCACAGGGTCTGGAAAGGCTAACATATTGATAGCATGTTCACATATTTTAAATACAGTTTATGCAGTCTTTGTTAATTAATTAAAGCTGAAAATGGAACTCTGTAATGTCTTCAACGTGCTTTAGCCTCTTTGGAAATGGGGTAAGGTAGAATCCAGTTCAGAAAGATACAAATACTACCTCACAGCAGGAGTGTTGGAGAAAACGTGACGGTTAGACCTTCTAGGAGGGTTTGGAGTCTGGTAAATGTAATACTTCGTATTTTATATATATATAAAAAACTGCTCATTATCTTAATAACATGCATACCTCATGCTTAGATAAATATTCAAGCTCCTATAGGTATAATTTAACAGTCATCCAGAAATCCTCTGCATAGCAGCAGCTGCAAGCCACTAATCACCATGAACAGAGAGTGCGATTTTTGTTGCGTTCTATTCGAACTTGGAAGTCGGAATTTCTGAGTTCCTAGTCGAAATTTCAGCTGGAACACCCCCTGAAGTTGGAATTCCGGCTTGGAAAGTCAGAGCACCCTCTAGAACCCTGAAAGCTGTAGTTAGTTAATGTCTGTTATTGTTACAATTGTTGTGTCGGTGTCCCCATCTCTCCCCCCCCCCCCCTTTTTTTTTTAATCACGGTACTAGGACAGGTGAGTTTGGAGCAGCCACACTCTTTACACTATACCTTTAATTTAATGTAAAATAAAGTTGTCCTCTGAAGAGGGGGAGTGGTGGTGAGCAATTAGGAAAAAAGAAAGCTGTAGTTATACACTGTTTATTAGCACTTCCGTGTGGCTCATTAAGTACACACACTGTCCAACTACTGTGGATATGTTGAAATGCTGTTTGTATGTGCAAAATAGCATGTAATGTGTTGTTATCAACTGGTATGGCTAAGAATGGCTAGAACTGGGGCCTATTTCAGAAAGCTGGATCTTTTTGCTTGGCTGGAAAACTTGTCAGATTTTGCTAGTCTGGGCTAAATGTAAGTGAATGAAGATAAAGGCCATTTAAACCTGGGTACCTTTATCCAGTAAGCAAGCAGCTCTGACTTTCAAGGTAAATGGGATGCAGCATATCTTCCCTGGCATGGCTAAAATCTGAATCATGTAGAAGAGAGAAAGCGACTGGTAAGCAGGTTGGATTGCACCCACCCACTTGGAGGAAGACGTATTTTCAAGAACAATTTAAGTTTGTTGGCTGTTCTTAGAGATGCCCTTTTGCTAATATGAATGCCTCGATTGAGAACTGTGGCCCTTTGTCAGACACAACAGTCATTGATGTCCCAATGGTAGACAAAGACTTCTTTGATAGTCTGAATTGTAAGTGCAGAGTAAGTGGACCTGAGCAGTGTTTCTTCGATGTACCATGAGAAGTAATCCATGATTAGCAGGCAAGTCTTCTTGGGCCACTCGATCGGATCCATCTCTATATTGTATTCTGTTTTTCCAGCAGACTTTACATCAATCTATTATTTGACTTATCAGGGAACAGATAGCCAACATATAGACTCCTTAAATTCCCTAAAATCCCCTCAAGGGACCTCTGTAGTTTCTCCACTTATAGAGATGGTTGCATTACTAATCCCTCTCCTAATAGTATTTATTAAGCTTGATAACCTCTTTTTTAACTTTGCCCATAGTACCTCTTGGTGTCTGTTAATCCTCTTTATATATGTCACTGGACAGCCTGATACCGAATACAAACAGCTGATGCTAAACCTCGTCTCAGTTGTGTTA
This sequence comes from Brienomyrus brachyistius, assembly GCF_023856365.1. Lineage (NCBI taxonomy): Eukaryota > Metazoa > Chordata > Actinopteri > Osteoglossiformes > Mormyridae > Brienomyrus > Brienomyrus brachyistius. The sequence continues at coordinate 10,719,287 of NC_064535.1, read as the reverse complement.
GAGCACTGCAGAGCCATGTTTCGAGGGCTTAGTTCCCATCTCATCTTCTTATTTGGTCTCTGCCCAAATCCATTCTATTCTTCAACCATTCTTTCAGTAGCATTGGGACTGGGTCCATCTGAGATGAAAGTTTTGCCAGGCAGTTTCACTATGCCTGTGAAATAATAGACATCTGTCAAGCAAGTTGGTCCAGTCACTTGCACATTTTATTCTCTCCCTGACCTGCTCACCAGTGCAGGCTTGAAGCCGGACTGGGGAAGACAATGCTGTGGCTCGCAATCCTTTCCTCTTAACGCTCCTTTGTGGTCAACTTGTGTCACAAGCCTAATTCCTGGTGGACTGTCACGTTACATAACACAAAGGTTAAGGAAATGGCTGCCCTGTAGGAATCTAATTAGCCAACTCATTAACTTACCTGACACTGCACAAACACATTTAACTACACAGCATGTCTGTTTCAAACCATGTCTAGGAACTGCACCATCATGCTTTTAAATAAGCCTTTAAGCGTTTCAAATCTTGGGACACAAAAGGTTTTCATAGCGATTTGATAATATTTTGGCCTTACTGAATATGACCAGCAATATTTGAAGGATTTAGGTCTTAAAATATGTGCAGTTAAAGATCTTAAAGCAATTTGCACAATGTGGTTAAAAATCAGCAATACTCCGAAAGACATTAAGTGACAAAGCAATTAACTGCCATTTTTAATTGGGATTTTTGTTAAACGATGATCAGGTGAGGATTGAAACTAATAGTTTAAAAATATATATAAAACACACACAACAAGAAATTCATATATTCAGCTATATTCATATTTAAACTCCATATCAACTAGCTGATGAATATCACTACAGACATTTACAAAAAAAATCAATCCAGTGTTTTGGAACACATGTGCCTACTGTCCTGGTGAACCAAACAAAACATGTAATATTAATGCAAATGTCACCATGCACCTACTTTCCTATATCATCTCTTTGTGTTTTTGTCATTCTTAGAATTTTGGATACTGTGATAATTTATAAAGTACTATATAATTTGTCGTACTTTATTTGGTATAATTACTGCACTGCGATGTGCAAAGAGGATCCCAACATCATCATAGCCAATAAATACATTACAAAATGCTACCTGACACTTAGCAAAACTTCCAGGGAGCATTTACATTTTCTAAATATATTCTATATATATATAAAAAAGAGAGATTTATGTTAAACAAAAACTGAAAATGGGACGATAAGTTAATACTGAATAATGTGCATTATTCTAACTCTGTCCAATATTTGAACATTAACAAAGCAATATAGGGCATATTTCACTGTACAAAGAAAGAGCCCAATAACACTCACAAATTTTGTTTGATTACCAAATTACGATTGTGTCTTTTCAGTCATCAAGCTATATTTAATTTACAACTCACCCTATACAATAACTATTATTGAAAACATCATTCACTTGTAATATCTTAGCATCATAAATGACATTTTAAATGACAATCATAAATCAGGAATATTTACACATTTTTTTGGAATCAAATAAAGATGATAAATAGGCAAATGTGTTCAAGTAGTAGTGCATGCACTTGTAGCTTCGACATGCGTACAAAAATAGAAATGAAAGCACACAGGGAACAAAGGCGATGACAGCACTAGCTGAAATTCTGTTCATATCTCCCCTTGATCATTGTGTTCAGTAGAGGCCCAACCTGGGAAGAAGAGGCAGAAGCTTCAAATTATTTGGCTGACAGAAGGAGGTGGCAACAAATAATAAATTAATAACAATAATAATAATAAAGCAGCAGTAGTAGTAGACATTCAGAACATTATGGTTTAAGACCTTCCATTGCACAGAATTATTATATTGTGAATGTACTCTGTGATAAGACATTTGCTGCCACATTAGTGTTTAAGTGTGTAACACAGTTCAGTGTTTTTGTATATTCTATCACAGAGTCAAACAGAAAAAAATGTCACTGTAAAACACCTAAAATATTTTATAGGACGTCAAAGCTTAACAGCACAAGAAACTCAAAATGCATTCCTTATCACAAACAAAACAGTGCTGCTTTCTGAAACACGTCTTTTAATATGTGGGGCTCTCACACAGATATTTGTTTACCTTTATGGTATGTAGCACCAAGAACAGGAATAGAATACGCAGTATTTTATTTTCATTAATTCTTGAAATTTGACAGCACCATTCAAAGCTGACTAAATCAGATTAAATCAGACCACCAGTGCGCTTTCCATATGCTTAGGCAGAAATATGAGACTGCAAATTTACTCTAAGCACAGGCTTAACATGTGTCCTTCTGGGAAAACGTGTAATGAGAGTAGAGAAACAAAGAAGTAGGCCCTTTAACGAGCATTTAATTTAAAAAGCAGCTATACATGGGAAATGGTTAGGCTACCACTGGAATACAAAAAAGTGCTGAAATGAAAATCAACAGCATTGAATGGTAGGATCTCATATTATCCTACAATTATCCTCAGTAACAATACCATACTGTTTAATAAGACAATTTAAATGTTAAAAGGGTGAATTCTAATTCAATTCAATAGTTTTCCAGGAGGACAGTGGTGTAACAGGGTTGTTGTTTTGCTAGGGGTTTGCATGATACACACCACAGAGCACATTTATTACATTTGGAGGAAAAAAAAAACTTGGAAAAAAAATACATATATTACAAAAATATCTGTGAAACTGGAGCTTGGCAGAGAAGAAAAAATATGCTGCTGAACTGGAGTTAATTAATGCATAAGAACAACATTTAGTGTTATGCACATTCCTATTAATAAAAGTAGTCACAGAATCTGAAATTGAAATTTATTTTAGGAATTTTAGACAAAAACTGAAGAGTAACACATTGTTATATTATATTATAAAACCACTGTCAGATACTTCATTATGTTTTGGAAGACTTATACTATCTAACCTGTTTAGCTAATTTTATATATATACTTTACTTATATATTTTATATATATACTTTATTAATTACTTTAATAACAACAACTTAGTTTATAAGAATATCTTATAAACACGCCTTAAATGTGGCTTCCCACTCTCCCCCCAAACTCATACAGCACAGTGACAAGTTATTAATATCCACTGATGCTTTATATCATATATAATTTCATCATATTCCACACTGTAGTGGTACTCTGAGAATATTAGGATAAAATTATTTGGGGCTAACCAGGTTGAGACCACCAGTTATCTTATTATTTTGGTGAAATAATCAATTACATTTAATGATTTTTTTTCTTCTATCTATAATAAATGGATATATAATGTATCACAAGAATGCATCTTTTGCAAAACACCAACCACTCCCCAACTTAGAATAAGAATTTTTATTTTTTTTGCTTTTTAGGCCCTTGATACTTCTTAATAAACTTAAACTACAAAATGTTTATAATATATCTGTACCTCATGTGGATTTCCCAAAGCTTCGCCCAGCATTTTCTCTATGTTCCGCATAATAGCCACCTTCTGGTGAGCTTTTAAAGGGTACTCTATCCTCTTTGGAGTAGGTGCTCCCTACAAGAAGCAAAGGACATTTTCAGATACAATAAAATAAAACAACAATACAGTTTCAGAATTAAATATTGTAAATCAGACTTTCTGCTTCTCTCACTGCAAGAACTACATACCTTATACCAGAAATTGACTGTGATAGTCACTCCTCCATTTAACAAGGATTCAATGTGATGCCACCTGGGACATTTACAAAGCAAAAAAAAAACAAACAAACAAACCATTTTTTAGATGCTAGATAATGACAATTAAACCAATTTTTACTCAGAGTGCTGATGTATGCTCTTACCAGTACATTGGGATATACAGCACGTCTCCTGGCCCTACCACAGTCTCATATCCAAGGACATTTTTAAATTTAGGAAATCTTTCATAGTCAGGATTTTCAAAATCAACCTAAAATTATACAAACAAATTTCCAGTTAAAAAAGTATAAACTCTACATCATACACATGAATGTAGGACATGTCTGTGTTATATACTGAAGCTTTACCTGACTCTGTCTGTCGCAGGGATGATGAACAGGGAAAGGGTAAAGACACTCAAACTGATCAGGAGGGAAAAGGATGCATCTTTTGTAACCTTTTATTTGTGCAAAGAAGTTCTGTTGTTCATCATAATGTGCAGGAGTTACATTCCCTACAAACAAGGAAAAATATACTGACATTAATATTTTATGTGCATCACTAACATTGAACCCGTTATAATTCACAATCTCAACTATCACACTTATAAAACGATAAAAGAAAAAAAAAAACAAGCAGCAAAATTAATTAGTTCATGCAGCTGTAATGGGATATAATGCTACAATGGAAAATCTTACATTTTACAAAATCTAAGACTGACTACAGTACAAGCAGTCAATGAAAATAAGAGGTTTAGTCATAACCTGTCATATTTCTTTGAAAATTTCACTTAATTTTCTGTACACACACACACTCACACACGCACACACACACACACACACACAATCTGCTCCAGATTCCAGAAGGAAACACGTGTAAAGCTGTTATTATGGCATGTCGTTAGGGCCAAACAAGCGGTCTTTGAAGATGCAAATTTAACTGTCGGAAAAACTTTAATACTTAACTACTAAATTATTGAACTAATTCAAAAATTGCTTTATATGAATTTTATCGTTAAACAAAACATAAGAGCAGAATTTAGTTGGAAATATAGTAGAAAAACCAAGTGGGTTGTGTTATTTCTAAACCTAGTTCAGTTCATGACAGTGAACTTTCCAAACACATTAAAAGAAAAATCTACTATTTGTTTCTATTTATTTCAAGGCAATTCGATTTTGCATTTATCCCGGTTATATCACTCCACATGGCTGCACTGAGTCTTCTTTCACGTTAAACACAAAGTTTATCCGCATATCTCCATGTTCTTTTCCCACCTAAAGCTGACTGTGGCACAGACCAGATTACACGGTCGCCTAAGATTCAAGTCGCCAAAGCCTAGCACAGACGTAATGAGCTTACAGACAGACTCTACAGACTGAACTGCATGGTATCTAAGTCAGTAACAAGTATGTGGAAATGGTGGAAAGTGTGCACGTTACCTTCCATGCCTATGAGTAGAAGGTTAGAGGTTAGCTGTCCCCAGTTGTGTTTGGCTTGCTGCTTGTTGATCCAGTTCCAGTTGAAGCCCAGAAAATCCACAACGATTTTTCGTCCTACTGTATCATTCAGTGTCTGTTGCAAGTAAACTCTGAAACCAGGAAAACACAAAATAACCATCAAAGGAGCACAGGCTTTGAAATAAGGTACTTAATCCTAATTTTGATTCATTTTAAATATAATCAAACATTTATGGAGCCTCCCAGTGGGGCACCAAATAAAGCATAATGCATCTTAAAGCAGGGACAACAAGCTTTATCTCCACTGTGGCACCTATGGTGTGGAGGCTCACATTCACATTGGATTAGGCTGCATTTCTTCTCAATGTCCCACACAATGCCCTGTTACAGCAAGTGAAACTGTGAAACCTGCAACTGGTACAGTATGTGCACCTGTTCACACAAGTGTGCTGTGTTGAGAGTGAAATTTATAATGGAGCTTTGTTGCAGACTGCTACAGGTGAATTAACCCAACCATGTTGTAGTAGATCCAATGACTCCCCAGCTTCATTAGTCCATTACAGGAGGATCTTTACCTTGAATCCAAAATATCATCAAATAACATTTTACCATTATGTAAATGTCCACTCACTTCCTTCAGGCTGTAGTAGGGCTGCACAATATTGGAAAATTTTCAAATATCATGATGTGATTTTTTTTTGTGAAACTGCACTATTAATAAGGCAAAAAACAGGAGTTTAAAATATTGCTAAAAAGAACTTATCTACCAAATGAGTGCATCAAATAAGTCAGTGGTGTTCATGCCAATCAAAAATATTTCCATACAGCAGAAGGGTAGTGTCTTTTAGTGACTATCACTTGTTCAGTTTGTTAAACTCACAAAAACATCACACCATCTAGGAGTGACTTCAACAGGAAGGATGAAAATGATTATGACTGACTTCAAGAGTGTATGCAAAGGTCATGCAAATGGACTGATGGTAAACTTTACACTGTTTTTTTTTTTAAACATATACTACATAATCTTGAAAAGGAGCAATCATTAAGACTGAATGGTTGCTAAGTTTTGTTTCCTATGACAGAGCGAAACATAGTAATGATAATCTCCAATTAGCGAATGTTATCAGGAGGACCTCCCAATGAATTTTATCACAGATTTCAAAACACTGGAACTGTATTAAAAAACAGCATTGCTTTTGACAAATACCATATACCACAATAGGACAGTATAAAAGTTTAATCTCAACCCAGCTGTCGTGGTCCTGGTGATGCGACAATTACATGTGCATAACATGCACGGCGATACTAGTATATCGACGATACTAGCCCTAAACTATATATAGTGTTTTGGTCTCCAAAATATATATATATATATATATTTTACATATTTAGCGGATCCAAAGAGATGCACAAGTGAGGGGAATAACACATCCATTACATGCATGCCGTCAAACAGTCGAATAGGCATAAATGCAGCTAGACAGTGAAGTGCAAAACAAAGTATTAATTCTCAAATGATCATGCAGGTTCTTCCGATTAAATGATCCAATTTTGCGTGAATGACTACCATGCATAAAATTGTTAACCAATAAATAAAATCATTTAGCGTAAAGGTCACAGATAAACCTCTCTTTAAATGTTAAGTTGGAAAAAAGGCCACAGAAACAGCAGCAGAAGTTGCTGGGTAATACATTAATATGTACATTAAATATAATTTTATAATTAAGTGAAAGTCATGACGACATGATAACAATGACAACAATTTCTCCATAAAATCATGAAATACAGATTTGCAGAGAACCAGAATAATATCTTTGGAAGCACAGAGTATGATACACCTTGGATGAAAAGCCAAACTACCACAGGGCATGGGTACATGCAATTGACTTAAACCACATATGTTGCACACTGACTACACAATACTGAATGACAACAGATGACTTTCAGGAAATCACGGTAATACATTATATAGTTTTTTTTTTTAAGTTACACTATACACATTACCTCTCGTCACCACCCGATTCTTCAATTTCCTCTACTTTTTCCACAAATTCTGCAAATTTCATTTCCGTACGTCGTGACATCGGTACAAAGTTTTCAAAGTTCACCATTTTTTTCTCATCAAAGTAGAGAAACTTGTGGTTTTGGGCAATATACACTGAAAAATCTCCATTTCCCATGTTCTCCTTCAGGTAGTTCAGGTCCCATTTAAGCGCAGGATACACAAGATTCGTATCTGTTAAGACAACTGGCTCCTGCAAACAGAAAGCATTTAATTGGAAAGTAGCATCATTTTTAGCACTTACTATCTTGTGAGTGAGTGTAACTCACAAGTAATTCCAAAACAAAAAAATAAATTTAAGCTTTTTAGCTGCCAAGTCATCAATACAAAAGCACTATTCTATTTACCCAAAATTAAAATACTTTAAAAGTTGTTTTAAGATAATTTTCCCACACATAATACACAAGAAATATTTATCAGGGTCAACTTATACTGCTCTGGAAATGAAAATAAAACAAAGATTATTTCCAAGAAACAATACATGCCATCCTCTAGTGGTGCACCAATATGGAAATTTTGACCAATTGCAATAATCAATACATTTCTGTCTAATATCACCGATACAGATACCCTCTGAGCCACTTGCCAAGCATGGGTTCGAGAGATGCCGGCGGTGAAACTTGAAACATGCCAGCTGTCCCATGTAGGGTGGTACTTTCTCATCATACCACCGTGATTAGACCATTCAGAAAATACAATTTTATTCAACCCCAGCCTTCCACCTCATACCTAAATGCTGCACTCAGTACAGCAGCATCCTATGTTCCTTTGCACTAAAGGTGCAAAGTTGCCGGTATCCCAAGGATGGAAACAACTACCTGCGGTGTTTCATCTGAAGATATGCTTTTAGTTATATAGCATCCTGTACCAGAAAAGCCAAAGGCCAGAGTGCTCCCAAACAATTCAAATTAAACTTAAGTTAATTTTCAGTTTTATTTCAAGCATTTTAAATTAACCGCAAAAAAGCAGTGGCAGATTTTAGATTAACACAAAAACTGTATGTGGCATAATATTAACTAGGCATGATAGGTTCCCACGTCAATAACACTATATGGCTGACATGTTTCTCAGAATATAAATTAGAAGACAGACAATTCACAGCATGCTCCCTTTAATTTTATTCCCATCAATACATAAACGTTAATCATGAAGTTGATCATTTTAGACGCCGAAAAGTACGCAGACTGAGTTACTAGCTAAACTTATTTTTTATTTTCCAGTTTCCAGAAGTTCCTTACTTGATATGACATTTAAATTAGCTGCAACCTCTATCAAAGGCACATTTAACAGAAGGACAATTTAGTGGACTACATGCCTAGCTATACAGTAAACTGACTCCGTGGACAAAGCCACTCAATTGACTTAGACACACATATTAGGCATACACCTCATGATTCTAAACAAATACATTTAAATGCAAAATTATTGTAAGACTTTAATCACACCAACTGGAACTGGTTTATAAAAATCCTTTATGAAGTATTATCACAGTTTATGATTTTTAAGTGATCAAACAAAGCATCCACTAGCTAATACTAACCACCCTGCGCATATTCATAAGACAGAAGCCGAAAGACAACAGCCTTGTACATTCCTGAGTATGTAAACCACTGTCATTGCCTAAAAATCCGCATAGACCCAAATTTCCTGGATTTTAAAATACAGTGAAGTTAGCGGACACAGAAACATATGGCCAAACGTGACCGGCTAACGTTATTTTAAAAGGAGGAGTGTTTCAGCTACGCGGCTCGCTACCGTCGCTATTTATGGTCATATCTTCCTATCCTGCTGTATCGCTGGGCATTCTGGCAAAAAGCGTCCGACAGATTTACCTCATTGTTTATGAGTATCTCCGCTCGGGGGTCAGTATGAGAGAGTCGCGGGATAGGCCTGGTTTGAAAAGGGTACTTCCGAAGCTGAGACTCGCTCCATGCCGAACTGTGGCTTTCCGAGTCTGCCGTACTGCTTTCGGTGCCTGATGTATCGGATTCAGGTGCCACGGTTGCCGCTGCCATGCCTAAAGGTGTAGCGAAGCTTTCGCCGCCTTAGCCGTGCTGCTAATTCTAAAGAAGTCTCACAAACTTTCTTCCAATGTAAATATTTAAGGTAAAATTTCAGTTAAAAATGTATCCGGTATCATACGCGGACGATTCAGAAACTTCTGTACGCAGTAAACAAAGATGTAAATACATATGTAAATAAGAAGGGACGAATCACGCAGAAACGTAAAAAGGCATAGCGGAAATCGCGACGCTTGCAGTGTTATAGCTACTAAAAAATACTATGACATCTAGCGTACTGAATGATCTATTACAGACTAGTCATGAAAATTGCGCTGCAGCGGTCGACGCTCTAGCTGCAGACGAAATACGGTGGCCATGGAGTACAAAAGACTTGTAAAAACGAACGAAGCCGAAAAGCATGCGAAGTGCAAATGATAAAACAGCACAGAGAAAGCAAATGGGAAATATACAGATGGAAAATGAATTAAAATTAATATTAAAAGAAAGTCACACGATCTAGGAAAACATAAATATTAACAGAAACAAAATACTGACTGATTTTAAAAGAGAAGATGTAAAATAAGGTGCATGTATGGAGATATTTATAAAAATGGCACAAAAAATGAAGGGAAATAAATTAATATCATTCATTCAGTAAGTACAAATTCAGACAAACAAAACCTTGGTCTTGACTTGTAGTTTCTGGACGTGAACTTTCCCCTCTGATTATGACATCACTAAATCACAATGAATATTCACAGCCAGTTACAACACTTCTTGACTGATTAACCCCTTGTTATCAATGATTGCTCCAAGGTGGCAGTATGTGTGCAGTAGTGACTTAATGGTTAGGGAACTGCACTTGTAACTGAAAGATTGCAGGTTCAAATCCCTGACCAGCAAGGCATCACTGAGGTACCCTGAGCAAGGTACCGCCCCCCAAGCACTGTTCCCCGGGTGCTGAATTAGCTGCTCCCAGCTGTGTCACGTATGGGTTAAATGCAGAGGACACACTTCATTATTGTGCTGTGGTGTGTCAACAATGGCAACTAAATTCTAATATAGTCTTCACCATCAACACCAAAGCAGTTTGCTTTATCCATAGCCTTAGCTTTTTACTCTGTTCTCCATATTTTCTTCATTTTCTACTGTTTCCAAGTGTGGTGTCTTCAGTGATTCAACACAATGTTTTTTCTCCTGTCATCGACAGTTCCTTAAAAAGCAGGAATGTACTGGTGATCTCAGCAACACAAGGGGGCAACTGACACAGAAATGTAAAAGAGCATAGCAGAAATCACAATGTTTGCAGTGTTCTGTTGAAAAATATTATGACATCTACCATACTAAATGGTCTATTACAGACTAGTCAACAAAACAAAGAGCTATCCAACTTTTGGTTAAACAGCTCAGCTGTGTGGTACAGGTCTCTTTTAATTTTACTACATAACCATTTCTGCAAAATTTAATTTAACCATATATATATAAAGTGGATGATTGCAGAATAATTTTTTTGGTGAAGAAAACCCCTTCTTAACATCTAGCCAAGTCATGAGCACTATTGAGGTGGTAGGTGTGTCATTGTCAAAGGTTACGATCAAGAAACATGTTCATGAATATATATACAGAAATGGAAACATCTGGTAACACTCAAGAGCAGGAAGATCAAGTGAGACTTTGCCAGAAAACATAAAAAGCCTGCCAAGTTCTGGAATAGGATTCTTCGGACAGATGAAACCAAGATTAACTTGTGCCAGAATGATGGGAACAGTATGTAGAGACAAAGGGACAGCTGATAGTCCAAAGCATACCACAATCATACCACATCATCTGTCAAACATGGTGGGAGGCAATGTTTTCGCATGGGCATGAATTGCAACCAGTGGAACTGGCTCAGTAGTGTTTATTGATGATGTGACTTTTGACAGAAACAGCAGGATGAATTCTGAAGTGTAACCTTTGTTCACATTCACCTTCAAATGCTGCAGAATTGATAGAAAGGTGCCTTACAGTGCAAATGGATAATGACCCAAAACATACTGTGAAAGCAACCCAAAAGTTTTTCAAGGCAAACTGGATAATATTAAATGGCCAAGTTAGTCACCTGATCTCAACCCGATAGAGCATGCTTTTCAGATACTGAAGACAATTGAAGGCAGAAAAATTTCTAATTTCTTATGGAAATAAAGTCAGTTGTTACTACCAACAAGCCCCCAAGAAATATCATTCCATGGAGTTTACCATAACTGTAGTGTATGAGCTGCATGAAATCCAGCAGCTATGCTCAAAGTGCCTCTGAGAACATTTATTTTAATGAATTATATTCATAATTTCATGACTGACAGTTTCAATGAGAATAAGAATTCACAATTTATTTTTGCATGTTAGGTTAGGATTATGTAACTGGTTTGGATAAAATAACAATAAATAATACTAAAAATAATCCTACGTGTTACTGCAGCATGATTAAAATACACCAGTGTTCTTAAAAAAGGCTGCACACTGGAACATGGTTTTATTCTTGTATTCTGTGTGAAAAAATAACCCCCCCCCCAAAAAAAAAAAAAAAACAACACTGGAATATATGCTTTTTTCCATATATTTCGTTGTGGGGTTTCCTACAGGGGCTCCAGACCTCCCATGACCCAGAAGGATAAGCAGTTTGGAGGATGGATGGATACACAATTGAAAGTGGAGGGTCAGCCGTTTACCCAGCACTCCAGGGGTATTTGTCAGGGGGTTAAGGTCCTTGCTTAAGAGCCACTTGGCAATGTGACTATTCTGCCCTGCTGAGGATTCAAACCGGTGACGTTACCATCACACAGAGGCCACGTAAATTACAAATCAAGAAGGAAAACAAATCGAGAAGAACATTAGTTATCCAGCTTTTGGTTAAATGGTTGCATTGTGTGATGTATCTCTGTAAAATCTAATTTAAGCCTATACACTTAATGTTATTTAGCAAAATATAGAGCATTAAACTGACTTAAGGTGATAATCACCAGACTTTCAATTAGAAAATTTCTTTGATGCAATTAAGATTCTACTGTACTACGCCAGTACCAGATTATTCATAAGTATGCAGCTAAAAACAGCAAACAGATGACAATAAATTATGTATAAAATGTTTAACAATTTATACATATTTTCATACATACTGTACATTGCCACTTAATTACAAGTCAAGCTGGGCAAATACCATGGAAGCATTAAAATACAAAAACACTATAACAAACTATGGCTTGATTTAGCTTTGTTAGATATCGAAGTATAAATTACATTTTCCTTGAAGTTTAAAATCACCTGGCCAACAATACAGACCAATGTTCGTTTATTCATTCATTCTTTGATTGGAGAGCCGGTCAGAGTTTGCTGTTTTGGTGCCGTTGGGGCCTGATTTGCAGTCGCCACACCCTAGCAACTTCAGGTCCTGCATCATCCAGTTTCTGGAATACTTTGGGATCATGTGTCACACAAAACGCCTGCAGAAGAGGCGCCAACACACTCATAGGGATGCTGAAGTTGAGGTGTGGATAGGTCACATCAGCGGCAAAGTCCCGTGTATTACTGCATACAAGACCTGAACAAAGGGGTATGTATAAAATTTAGTCAGACATACAATTGTATGGAGTGAGATTAATACAAATACCAAATGTGTAGAACACGATTTATATATTGTTCATTTTTTAGTAAAAATCTTTCAGTCGTAAGCCTAAAGTGCTTCACCATTGCTAATACAAAGAAGCGCAAGTGTGGCAGCAGGGATGGGGCAAAGCACTGCGTTTTGCTGCCAGATTAGTGACTCACGGAAACAATGCCCTGTCTTATGTCATTCAATAGTCTATGAGGCAGGGAATGAGTTCTCAGGCAGTCAACTTAACCAGGCAGTAAAGTCTATATTAAAAAACACTACATTATCCATTATATCTATAGAGACATAATACACAACATAAGTGATCATACCTGATATCAATGAAATTGTAAATGTCTGACAACTGATTACAAGTTGCCGGGGAATGACCCTATATTAAAATAACTACATGCATTTTAATTTGAGCATCATGATATATGCGGCACATATTATTAAAAACAAAACAGACCATATTGAAACTGCAGATTAACGTAGACATTCAGTGAAACAAAAGTGAGTATACCCACCATCCATCATACATTTTCTATATTATGTAGTTTTCATTTGAGGCTAATTGCATATGACCTTTCACAAAACTGAGCGATTTGGCTTGCTGGAGTTCTGCTTAAGTTATTCAAGACAAACAGTTAATACCACATTTCTCGATTTCGATCTCTTATGAGATCCTTTTGATTTGTTATAGACCAACATGCTATAACACTGCCTGAAAAATTAAGAAACTAGATAGTAAAACTTCACAAAAAAAAAATGGAAAAGCATAAAAGAACATTAGTAAGCTATTATACAAAAGCTGAAATGCAGCTGCAGCAGTTATTAGAATACATCAGAACAGGCACACTAACAGAAACTAAAACCTTAGAGACCAGCACATAAATGTTAGCATCGGCAGTGTTACCTAGAAGTTCTCCTGTATCTGCTTGCACCAAAGCACCTCCACTGGCACCTGCCTGCACTGCACAGGTAGTCTGCAGCATCACTGCTTCCGATTGGCAGGTGACGACTTTAGACAGAATCCCCGATGTAACAGAATGTCCACAACTATGGCCAAACGCACCATAGCCAATGACGCACACACTTTTACCTGCAAATACATGGAGAAAAACATTAAAAGAAAAATGTATACCTTTCTACAAGACTCAGTAATAAAAATACGAAGTATTAAGTTGTGTCGGGATACATCCTTCCATTTCTAGGCAGCAACAGAAGCTGGAACCATATGCATACTGTTCAAAGAGTGACCCAACCAGGGGCATAGTTTGAGATTAATAGATAGGGGGTGTGAGCCTTTACTAATGGGGGACGATGGCAAACATATTCAATATAAAAAAAGCTAATAAGCTCATTAGCTATAAGCCAATGAATGCTAATTTATTTGGGGGGGGGGTCTATAAAACATTTTAGGGGGGCTAAAGCATGACACCCCTGGACCCAACTTACCTGGCTTGAAAGAAGAGGCTAAATTTGGAACAATAATATCAGGAAGAGGTTTTTGCAGCCACACTATTGCAATGTCAAATGGTGCCGTAACTTCGGTGGCAAACAGCACATCACCCGTCACAGACAGCAATCTGAGGGCATGAACAAAAGCAGCCTTCAAAATATAGATATTGACTTATCGGTTTCCATCCTTTTATAAAAGACAAATAATTATAATAATGGAACAGAATGTCTTTATTGGCATTTTGCAGAACAGCAAGTGCAACAAAATTCAGTTCTCACATATCCCATCCTGTTCTCCTATGTGACACACACATACGAGTGAGTGCAAAGTTTGGGGTCATTGTACAGGGTCAACCATTCATCTGGAACCTCTAGAACAGTTTGTACAGGCAATGACCTTGCTCAAGGGCTTAAAAGTGGTATTCTTACTCAGCTGGCCACAGGGAATTTGACGAGCAACCTTCTGGGCACAAGCCTTGAGACCTAATCCAAAGAACGTGAGAGCAACCCCCTCCCCCAATAATTCATGCAACATAGCCTGGAATGGCTATTAAAGGAGTCTGTCAAATTCCAATATGGGCTTCGCTTTGTTTGGAACTTATAATCTTTGCTGCCGTTTCGTTTTAGGAAAGAATAAGAAGTCCAAAAACAACAAGGTTCCAGAACTACATACTTAGACCCCTAATTATTGGCCTATTGTCTATTCAGCTACTACTTTACAGAAGCCTATGAATACAATTTTCTGTCTAAGCAATCAACTCAACACTGGAATAAAACAATAACCCACGGAGCCTGCAGCAATCCCAGAAAGACTGCGCACAATTGCATTCATTCTTGAGCTGTATTTTTTCCAGTGCGACATTCTACAATCCTTTCACGACAGATTTTTAGAAATCAGTTAGTTCTATTCTTTTAAAAATATCATGTGTCAACTTACATACCTTTTGGAGGTCTTGTACCTCACAACCACCCTGGACTTTCCATTCAGAACATGTCTACAAGTCAGCACCAGTTGGGAGTTTAAGAGAACTCCAGAACCCCAGAATTGGTTACTATCAACTAAACACACCATTGGGAAATTTTGAATGTTTGCACACAGCCCTTTATGCAGCAAGGCTTGATTTACATCAACAGGCACTTCAATAGACAACTTGTTTAGTGATTGTCTGTGATTTACTGATTGTGCTACGTTTTGCAGTATCAAATGAAAGGAACACACTAAAGTGAGGCCAACCCATTCCTTTGACTTCCAACAAAATGGAGACACAATCAAACCCACAAGGAATGCAGCATCTCCTTCTTTAACAAACAGCCCTCCTCCTTCCATGCCTGGCAAGCAGTGTGCATCTGTGAGGATAACTGCATTATCCTTTCCTACAACATTACTCACAATACCTTTGCTCAATGTGCTCATAAAAAGGTCAGGGCAGACAGATCCAAATGGAGAACCACAGGCAAAAACCTCACATCCTTTTTCTAGAGCACAACTAGAAACCCAATGGACAGTGTCTTTACCTGTCGATTCTACCAAACCAGGCACCCTAAGAAGAGCAAAGTAACTTAAAAAGTCAGAATCCTTATTTAGATCAGCATGCTCCTCACCCAAGGAAAAGCGCCAGTTGTCTGAAACCTTAAACAATTCCAAAAACGCTGTCTGAAACTCAAGACAGTTAATCAACATAATAAATTCAGCCTCAAGGTGGGATAATTTAAGCCTGTTTTGTTCAGAATTTGTCGTCTGACCCCGACACGTTATTACGTTTGATGGATGAGTCGTGTTATTTTGTTGTTGTATGTAGATCGTAAGAGTATTGCTAAAACTCTCTCGTAAGAAAAACTGGAAGTCAGTGGACAACACGTCTTTCCTAATAAGAAAGCGAGAAAACAAGTGACCACTGCAAAGCACAAGCCCATGATGATCATTCAAGATGACCCCGCTGCAGCTGAACTGTTTGTCTACAGATTGTATCTTAGACGATTCAAAAGCCGTCACAACGCAACACTTTTCTGCTATGCCTAACATAACTTCCCGATTCTACAATGGAACCTAGTTATGCAACTAAATCCATCCACAGATGTAAAATTCGCTAACACTGCAAATTGTGCGATTAATACTCTTATTTGTAATGTTGCTAGTTATGTATCCCATTAACCGATCTACTGGTACTCGTTCGCTAATCCTTACGTTTCGCCTACACTGTATACTGCATACTTTTCTGTTAATGTTAGCTATACAATAATCAATTTAAGCGTTGAACCTTATCCACCGTGGCACCTGAACCAGCCATAGCCGCCTTCGGACTTGGGACGCGGAAATAACGACGCTGTCACGTGAGCAGTCAGGGTCACTAGCCGGCAAAGCGTCAGAAGATATTTTTGTTGGGGGCATTAACATCAAAACAAATACTGAGCAAATTTATTTTATTATATTTATTAGATACATTTTATTATGTTTATTAGAAAGTGAATTCCCTTTGCAAGATACAGTGTAAACGTTAAATCGGCGTCATTAAATAGTTGCATACATTCCCCCCCCCCCAGCGGATCGTTTTCCAAAGGTTCCACTTAGATATTGACTATAGTCGTGTTCGCAAAATTCAGACTACTGTTTTATTTATTTAATCAATTATTTATTTAGACATTTTGAGTACATTAAAAATTATAAATGCATTAGACCATGTTCCGTCATTGCTTGGCAACGGAAAATTGTGAATAAGTGAGGCATATACTAATTCGTTTTCATAATTAGGGATATAAGCGGTTTGGAAAATGGATGGATGGATGAAAGAATTTCCCCTTGGAATCAATAAAGTTTATCTTTTCATATAGCTTTGTTTTTTGTTCATAAGGAACATGCCTCGGTTTGGAGCTTCCTCAAATAATTCATTTCATATTTCAGATCAAGTTTTTTTTATGTAATTACTCTCATCCCTATCCAGATCCTGCTATTCTGGAAAAGGCAACACGTATGTCTCTGTTCCTAGAGCTACTTGCCACTGTGGCTTAAATACTTCCACCTCACACCACCAGGGCTTCCACAACCTTCCACAATAACTGATATATTCATTTTTAATCCAAACTAAATCAGAATATAAAAGTAACAACGCATGAAAATATTGGTTGCTTCAGAATTTTTAGGATTAAGCAATTTTCTTCCTGGTCTTACACCTCACTCAGACTATAAAACCGTTTTAGATAATCTGAAAATTATAATCGAAGAATTACATTTCAGCATTTTACTTACGGTAATTCTTATATTACTCTTAATGTGTGAACTAAACTGATATGAAAGGCCGGTCAAACTCAACTCAATCTACTCACATAATCAGACACTAACCATAATTATGTAAACTACATCTTCCGTACTACTTTATACCGCTTTATCAATACACTACTGAATTTAACTGAGAAATGACAGAAACTCTACAGGATTTCCGGTCCTTCACTTCACGACCGGATGACGTGGCTACTTTCTATCACCGGTAGTTGAATGGATTTTTTTTTATTCAACGCAAGCTCAACAGAGTCTACGCTGATTGGACTCAACTGCACACGTGACTCGTCCCAGACAATCAAACGCGAGTGCGTGCAGTATTCGGAAAAATAGGCCGTAATGTGTGTGCGAGAATCCCAAATCCGCCACTGAAATACGACCAGGAAGAAGGAAGGTGTCACAGCTCCAGCAAAGCTAACACCTCATCGTTGATCAGAAAAAAGGTTTAGGAATAATGGGGTTACCAAAATGTAAACTATTCGTAATGATATTACTGTTCGCTGTGGAAATATCATTCCCAGTTCAAGCCGACGAACACGAACACACGGTAAGATAATATGAGGCCCAGAAATAAAGCCTTGATTGAGCCGTTGGTAGAAATCTCCGCATAATTATGTCTGATACACCTGGTGGTCTGAACTAAGTTAGCAAGAAAGAATAATATAAAACCGAGAAGTACCATTTCGTTGCGTTAACAAAAGGTTGTCACTAGGACAAACTGTGATGTTAATTAGCTGACTTGTAATATAACTTTAGGATGATTTCCGAGGTTCCCCGTCATCATATGCATATTTTCCTGGGATCTAATATAATTATCAGGAGCTTGATATATTGCATTTAAATAGTATGCAGTGTAAGTCAGAGCCGTTTAATTTTTGTGATAGTTAGCTGCTGCTAAGTCCAACGTAAAAGTGCCCATCGATGTAAAATTCCGCAGCTATTTAGTTTCCAGCAATATTCAGTAATCACTAGTTTAAAGATGTCAGCTATTTCAAACGCACACAGATAGCACGATACTTGTGCAAAACCTTGTCCCATTGTGAAGTTGAATCCAAGTAACTATATCCGGGTTTTGGCCTATGTGTCGATACATCATGTACTGAACGTGTCGTTGACTGGAGCTTTAATTCATTCCTTGGGGATGTTAAAGGATAATGAACGTAAAGCGTATTGAATGTATAGTCAGGCCAGGCTACATGTAACCGTCCCACATCGCTGTCGTGAAAAATCCGACAAGTGGAACCCAGTTCGGAGTAAGATGGAGAATCGTCTTCCTCAGGAAGAATTCAAATGTCGCACTATTCCACGTCATGTCGTCACTGATCGCCAATTAATCAAACGAGAGTTGCAATAATAACGTGATTATTACTGTAGTTAGAACAAGAACTTCTCCATTCAAGGGGTAAATATCATGACAGATATCCCGTCATTTTGTGAGCTTATATTTATAGAACTAACCCTTTTTGAAAGGTTTAAAAAGTAAGCCGGTCATGCTGTCGTATTTGAAGGCGCTTGGTTTAATTTTGTAGGGAGCAGTTTGGTGAAGACGTTTCTTGCAAGGCTTTTGAAAATGAGTGCATGGAAATGTGACACGCCAATGGACTGCATTTCCTTGTAGAAGCCTAGAGGTTTCACATTTGCGGTTTTACAATGGGCCTTGTACAACAGTTACGTGTAAAAGACGTTTCCATGTATAAACTTCAGTGTGTACCTTCTGTAGTACTTGTTGCTGTAAAAAATTACTTGATTTCCAGAAGAACACTTTTTTTTCCCATGCCATCAATGAGTTTTTAAATATTACGTCTTTCCAATAAATCTGTGAAATCTGATTTCCGGGTTTTTTATTTTCTAAACTTGATACAAAGCTCTAAAGTATCTGGAGAAAACTGCTCAGATGATAACTGTAATAGGAATCCATTTTGAAACCATACAGCAACATTCTCTACCCTCACACTTACAAACATCCTGTACATCTCCCAAATTGTTTACTCTGATAAGTCCCAATGCACATTTCAGTCAATATTCTGTGCCAGCCTAACTGTCTAAGTAGTGTTTTTTTTCTGCATAAGAACTTTCAAGTTTTTTTTATGTATATATTAACACATTTATTCTTTTTCAGTTCGGAGCTCAGAATTTCAAACTTTTTTTCTCTTCCGCTTGAGAATAATGCGGGAAACTGTACAGATGCATTACACTTAAACCATTTCATCTCAGTGGAAATATTTCGTGCCTGCTCTCCCCTGTATTATACGATCTCTTTAATTCAGTGTTTAGGAAATTAACCCATTTTGTATGTTTTAATTGTAGGAAGAGTTTCTTATTTCACTGCAACTTTTTCAGAATTTTCTTTTCTGTTGCTCCCTTGCAGTACACAGATAAGGAGGAGGTCGTTTTGTGGATGAATACAGTGGGCCCATATCACAATAGACAAGAAACCTACAAGTACTTTTCTCTACCCTTTTGTGTGGGAACCAAAAAGACAATCAGTCATTATCATGAAACCTTGGGAGAAGCTCTTCAAGGAGTGGAACTTGAATTCAGTGGATTGGACATCAAATTTAAAGGTAAGACACCGCATGAAACCTCGTGGTTGTCTTCTGAATTCTGTATGTTGATTATAATGCTAATATTTTGCTTATTGGTTCTTAAAGCATTAAACTTCAGAAAGTATCAGGCTGATGTGATTTTGGCAAGAACTAGGTGCTTTGTTTCTAGAATAGTCAGATTTGCAATAATGGCTACAGTAGAAAGCCAAACTTTGGTTTTACTTTTGTGTTCTTTTTGTCCAGTTTCTTTTCTGGAAAAAACTCTACAACTCTAGTTCAAGTTCGGATGGCAGGGAAAAATCCCAAATTTTTATTGAATTTTAAAATGTCTGAAATGTATTTTTTGCCATTTACCTGAAAATTTGAACTCAAAAGATACTTCTCGTGTCTTGAACAAAGCATGTAGTAATCCCACTCGTTTTGTTTTAACTACATCGTTTTAACTGCATGTATACTGGGACAAGGACAGCAGTCCGATTGTAATGGCATAGTCAAGCTATAACCGTAGGTCAACTTGGCTGTGCATATAAACGTACTGACTGTAAAACCTTTCCCAAATTTCTGAGTTATGACCTTTAAGATGTGTAGGCCAGCATCCACCTTTACTGGTTTCTCATCATTGGTCTCAGTTTAGCTGTTTGTTTATTTTTATATAATATATATTTATATATGATAAGTGGTGTTTGGCCTCCTAAGTGTACTTAATAGAAATTAAGAGCTGTCACGTGGCAAAATTACTGGTCTGACTTGTTTACAGGGACATGCTGTGAGTTGCTCTTGTGCTATACTGGCTGACCTTGTACAGTTCTGAAATAACTATGTGTTAGAGTTGAGCATACAATGCTATGTTTTTTCCCCTCTGGCCAATTAGTTAGGGCAACCAGTTATTGTCATTCTTATTGCATCAATGTTCTGAGTTGAGGTTGCATGTTTCTTCTGCATAGAACTTGCAAACA
This sequence comes from Brienomyrus brachyistius, assembly GCF_023856365.1. Classification (NCBI taxonomy): domain Eukaryota; kingdom Metazoa; phylum Chordata; class Actinopteri; order Osteoglossiformes; family Mormyridae; genus Brienomyrus; species Brienomyrus brachyistius. Next base: position 10,698,234 of record NC_064535.1, on the reverse strand, counting down.
AAGGAAAGGAGGGAAACAAAGTGGGTTAGTATTAATACTGAGCATAAGAGGGTGATATGGGAAATCTTTTGTACTGGGTAGTCATATGGTGGGAGAAAGATATTGGTCCCAACACGAATTCCTGCGAGATGCAATGGTGGACCATTGGCACCACAGTACAATATATCTGAAAGTAAAAAATAGTCTAAATATGTGGGGTTGTACTTAAGTAGCTTTTCTGACTGTAGGACTAAAGACTTCCGGGTCTTTTAAAATTGCATTACTTTATTGGACCACCGAGCTACCTTTCTATCTAGACATGTCATACAATGACTGGGATGCAGGTCCGTAGTAGTCATTGGATTCTTTTTGGTGCTGTTATCATTGCTGCAATATTTTGGTGGTACCATATGGCATCTACTACTTGATGATCTTGGTAATCTTGAACAGGTTTCCTTATTTAATAATATCTGTCTCCTGGTCTGTGCCTTCCTGCTGCTTTTATTTTGAAAACCTCCAGCTGCACTTTAGTTTGGTCTCTCTCTCATCCCATTATAAAGACCATAATTAATCATTATAACTGAACATTACCTAACTGATATATTATCTAGAAGGCAGAATGTCATGTAAGTGGTTATATACATTTATCCAGGCAGTGATTTTTATTTTTCATTTTTTGGAATAAAATCTTTCCTTTACAATTCACTTTGCCTCCAAACTTCTTCTAGAAGTATGAAATTAGGTTTCTCAAATTTTAAATATAAAAATAAAGGGTTTAGTTTTCTCTGTGTTTAATGTTTTAAAAGTTTTTCTCCAGCCATGCCTGGAGGTTTGGGCTTTTGTGGTGGTTAGACTTTTAATAATGGAATAGAACTGAGATTATCATTACAAAGCCCCCCTTGTGGAACATGTAAATTGTATTACAAGTGAAGTTGTACTTAGGTCTCTAGTAATCACTTGTATTTAATGATTATGGAATTTTATAGGATGCAGTCTGTAAAATCATTGGTTTTCTCCAAAATTTTCCAGGCAAGAGTATTTTTCATTTAGAATTTCAATGACACTATGAAATGTCTTGCTGGTAGCATGTTTGCATCGTCTGATGGGAGGATTGATGAGAACTTTCAGTATATAAAAATCTGAATTTATTCTACATGCAACTGCATTTAGATGCCTGTATCTAGCAAGATTTTCATCTTATTCATCATATTAGTGTTGGGTGTGGCCTTTCCTGTCTCCAAAGGCATTGTCTGATGTTCATTTTTGACTCCAAGCTTTTGTCATTTGTATATCACTCTAGACAAAAATATCTGCAAAATATATGTAAATGTGCAAATCACTGATCATGCTTTTCAAAGCAGTGCACCTGTTTGTTTGCATGCAGTTTACCAGTAAAAACTCATTTTAAACACTTGCTTTTAAACAGTTGTAAATAGTTGCTTCTTGTGCAGGTGTTGCTCCAGAAAAGGCTAAAGTTGGGGTGAAAATTTTTCGATTGCTATTATTTAGGGAACAGTTTGACGCATCATAATTCTTTAATTTCTACCATGATTTGATTATTTTGATAACCGAAACTCAAACCTTTCTTTTTACTTAACCAAAAAAATCACAAATATTACCAGGAATGGAATCCAAAGAATGTAGAATAGAATAATTTTTATTATTACTAAATGGGGGGAACAAGCCAGTGTAAATTGTCAAAAAGGCCAGCTACTGTATTGTACAGAAAAAAGTGTTACCTGATTGGCTGCTTTCACCTAGGCAAAATAGCAGTGCCCTAATTCGCCAGCTGTGAAACTTGCCGAGCTTGCCAGCTCAGATTAGCGGAATGGCATCACATCGGTTTTTTTTTATTATTCTGTAGAAAACGAGAGATCGATAAGCAGGCCAGATTTAATATTGAATTATAAATGTCACATGCTAGTATTTTGGGACCTCTTAAGTGGCGAATGAGCCAACGAAATCCCTTGTCCCCCACTATGGAAAATGGCTCATCAGCCAGTTTAATCATGTCCATTATTTTAGTAGTTATAGTTCTAGTAGTAACTCTAGTGCTTCTAACTTTTATATTATATAATATTCTTAGACTGTTAGTCCTGCTACAATATGTAATATCACACCGCAAATCTGTTCCAACAAGATCGATGTATTAGTACCGAAGTCCAATACAATGCAGAAGCCCATTTGTATTTGTGTGATTTTTTTTTTTTCAGTCAGAGAGAAAAGCACTATGTGACCTACAATGAGATATGGTCTTCAGAAGTATTTGTAGCACACAAAAACTATCCAAGTGAACAATGAGTGTATATAGTAATGCCTGGTCTTTTCAACCAGTGTTTTTCAGTGAATCGATCAATTCTAAAAAAACATTTGTGTATCCTTGCATTGCAGTTCAGTTTTATTATTATATTATAGAGTATTTTCACAATATTATTTTCTAAAAGTGCATCACATCATTCCTGCCCAAAGCCCCCAGTGAGCAAGCCAGAGGAGAGAATGACAAGGAAATACTCCCTCGAAGGAAGAAACCTTAAGATGAACCCGATTCAAAGAGGGAACCCAGCCTCTAGGGGCTGGCAGAGGAAGTCAAGATGGCAAAAACCAAATGTACACTGTCCAAATTTTGAGATTTGAGTGTCATTGTGGGGGCAGGCAGGCGATGGCATGTGCCTGGCACTGCTTCTGATGGCTGGATGAACAGTGGTACGGCAGCAGGGAAACAAGGAGAGACGTTAAAGGGACGATGGCAGGTGGCCTGGAAGGACAGGTAGTATAGGTGTCAAAGGCAGCACAGAAGCCATTTTTACATTTTCTTTTTTTTTTGGATCTGACAGCGCAGGTGGGGTGGGGGAAATAAGTGCATTACTCAAAGTACGGGAGACTAGAGGAAGTGCAAATGGTTAGGTTAGTGCAGTATGTAAGCTCTGGCAAATATGGCTATGGCAGTATAAACAGAAAGGAGAGGCAAGTGGAAATGCAGGCAGGGAGAGTCTCTGAAACGTCAGCACTCCAATTCCACAAAGGGAGTGTGAAGCTAGAACAGGAGTGGACAATCTTATCCACAAAGGGTCATGTGTGTGTGTGCAGGTTTTTGGGGATAATCTTTAGGTCAGCTGGTCAAACCCAGGTGTGAGGACTCTTCATCCAATCAGTCCTCTAATTGGTAATCTTATTAGTAATCACACCGGCCCTTTGCGGATAAGATTGGTCACCCCTGAGCTAGAGTGACAGCACTGACGGTTCAGTTCAACCAAAGACAATGGCTCCGATCCGCACTCAGATCTACACCTCACACTATAGGTCTAACTGGGAGTGAGCAACTTGCTAGAACTGTAGCCCCTATGAGCTAGATTAAACAGTGTGTTTTAGTCTAGACTCGAATATTGAGAGTGAATCTGAATCTCGCACATTGGAGGACTGTTTCACAGCTGCAGAGCTTTGTAAGACAACAAAATCATTAACACAACCTATTTTATAATATAGTGTTGAATATCTCATGTAATTCAGTAATCGTACCCATTGTAAAGTCAAAGTATCATAACACAACCATCGTTACCTATGAAGCATCTGTATTTTGTAATCAATCCGAGACTTAGCCAGTGAAGGGAGCATAGAACAGGGCTAATTTGATCAATTTTTTTTTGTAAGAACTCTAGCTACTGCATTTTGTACCAGCTGAAGTTTTTAATTTAAGGATCCAGATGGTCAACCAGAAAGGAGTGCATGACAGTAGTACAGTCTGGAAGTTATAAAGGCATGCATTACTTTTTCTTCTTCAAGGAAGGTGAGCATCCTCAGAAGCTTGGCTGTTCCATAGATGATAGAGCGCAACTGGGAAAACTAGTATTTCTTATGTGGGCATCGAAACTGATCTGAATCAACCAGGACAAGATCTCTGACCACTAAGCTGATTAGGAATACCTCAGTGGTTGAGGTTGTCAAACTTATTTCCATTTTTTTCTGTTTAACACAAATAAATGTTTTGCCACCCAGCATCAGACTTCTAATCCAGAAGATTTGGTTTAACAGATGAATGTAACTGTGTGTCATCAGCATATCAATGGTAACCAACACCATGATTTCTAAAAATGTTACCAAGTGGTAGTGTGTGTGTGTGTGTGTGTGTGTGTGTGTGTGTGTGTGTGTGTGTGTGTGTGTGTGTGAACAGTAGTAGGCCTAGCACTGATCCCTGGGGGACACCATATTTGACTTTAATGGCTTTGGAAGATTTGTTATCAGTTTTTTTTCTTGTGAACAATCTGTTAAATAGGAGCCAAACCAAGAGAGAGCTGTCCTCTTAATGCCAACTACCGATTTCTAGCTAGTCCAAGATAATATTATGATCCACAATACTGAATGCTGTAGTTGGATCTGGTAACGCCAACAAAGATATATACTGAACAAAAATATAAACGCAACACTCTTGTTTCTGCTCCCATTTTTCATGAGATGGACTTAAAGATCTACAATTCATTCCAGATACACAATATTACCATTTCTCTCAAACATTTCTCACAAATCAGTCTAAATGTGTGATAGTGAGCACTTCTGCTTTGCTGAGATAATCCATCCCACCTCACAGGTGTGCCACATCAAGATGCTGATCTGACATCATGGGTAGTGCACAGGTGTACCTTATACTGCCCACAATAAAAGGCCACCCTGGAATGTGCAGTTTTTTGCTTTATTGGGGGTCTGGGGACTCAGAACCGGTCAGTATCTGGTGTGACCACCATTTGCCTCATGCAATGCAACACATCTTCTTCGCATAGAGTTTATCAGATTGTCAATTGTGGCCTGTGGAATGTTGGTCCACTCCTCTTCAATGGCTGTGCGAAGTTGTTGGATATTAGTGGGAACTGGTACACGCTGTCGTATACGCCGGTCAAGCACATCCCAAACATGCTCAACGGGTGACATGTCCGGTGAGTATGCTGGCCATGCAAGAACTGGGACATTTTCAGCTTCCAAGAACTGTGTACAGATCCTTGCAACATGGGGCCGTGCATTATCTGTCTGAGTGGCTGGTCTCAGACGATCTTGGAGGTGAACCTGCTGGATGTGGAGGTCCTGGGCTGGTGTGGTTACACGTGGTCTGCGGTTGTGAGGCCGGTTGGATGTACTGCCATATTCTCTGAAACGCCTTTGGAGACGGCTTATGGTTGAGAAATGAACATTCAATGCACGAGCAACAGATCTGGTTGACATTCCTGCTGTCCGCATGCCAATTGCACGCTCCCTCAATGCTTGTGGCATCTGTGGCATTTTGCTGTGAGACAAAACTGCACATTCCAGGGTGGCCTTTTATTGTGGGCAGTATAAGACACCTGTGCACTACCCATGATGTCAGATCAGCATCTTGATGTGGCACACCTGTGAGGTGGGATGGATTATCTCAGCAAAGCAGAAGTGCTCACTATCACACATTTAGACTGATTTGTGAGAAATGTTTGAGAGAAATGGTAATATTGTGTATCTGGAATGAATTGTAGATCTTTAAGTCCATCTCATGAAAAATGGGAGCAAAAACAAAAGTGTTGCATTTATATTTTTGTTCAGTGTACATCCACGATCAGAAGCCATAAGCAAATCGTTCATTACTTTTTCTAGGGCTGTTTCGGCGCTATGGCAGACCGATATAATGTATTAGCATTATTTTTCTGTAGGAAGGAAGATGGCTGAACAGCAACAACTTCTAGGATCTTTGAACTGAAAGGAATATTTGAGATGGGTCTAATTTCCTAAATCTATACTTTCAGGTATTTTGTTTCTTTAGAATGGATCTAATTCCCATTTTAAAAAGTTTTGTGACATATCCAAGCCTAAGAGACAAGTTTAACAAGTTTACCTGGGTCATGCTCATCAGTGGTGCAATCTTCAGGAATACCATAGGAATTGGGTGTACAAGGCTAGTAGATCATTTCCTCCAACAAATCAAGTTCAAAAGATCTGATTGTTTTACTTGAAAGAAATTCAAAGGTGTCTGTACTATTAGGAATAACAGAAGTCTGGTAGCTGTACGTAGCCAAAGACGGATCTGTCTAATCTTAGTTATTTTATCTTTAAAAAATGTAGTAAAGTAATATACGTATATTGTGTTTTCCAAAAGCATTGTAGCTAAGAGATCATCAGATTGTGCTTTGGCTATTTATATTCATAAACATTCTCCTGCCATCAGATTTTCTGAAAATTCACATCCCTGTACTATTTTAAGCATGTACTTCTAGCATGTGAACATGATGGTGTGCAATTCGGAATTAGTATCTCCATGGAGGATTTGCTCCCAAAAATCACTCATGATCAACTCTGAAGTTACAGATCAATGCCGTAGAACCACCACCTTAATCAATTCACTTTGCATCGATGCATCTTTACACTCCTAGCCTGCAGTAGTGTCAAATGAAGCATGAGCGGAAAGACAATCCGCTCTTTAGCCCACTTAATATCAATCCATCTTCCACATACTGGTGGTGTAGCATCGAGTCTATTCCAGGCAGCACTGGGCAAAAGGGAGAACACCACCTTGGATAAGGTGTGATTTCTTTGTAGCGCACACAAGCAAATACACACAGTCATACATGACGGGCAATTTACAGACATAAAATCATGTAAATTCTGGTTATGTTGTACATGAAAGCAGTGCAACACAGGGAGAACTCCATGCACAAATCTTGGGGTCGGGGTGGGATTTGATCTCCAGGCAGATGTTAGACATGACAATAGTCTTTGTCCAGGGTGTAATTGATTTGATCATTCTGATTTTGAATTGACTTGTGGCATTTCAAAAATGATTGTCTAGATCTGGGCTTTTGCTAGGGAATTTCTTGATCATTGACTTGAAGTTAAATACGAAGTCAAAACGAAGCAGATTTTTTCATTTACTGAAGGCTGGTAGAAAATCTGTTTCCTGATGGTGTCAGAAAAAGAAACCGTGATCACTACTTGTACCCTTTTAATTTGTATTAAATCAGGATTGTAATCAGGCAGCTAAATCCTTATCAGTCTTCAGTTCTGTTCAGCCGTTTTCAATTTAATATAGAATTTTGGAATTTTACTTTTCGGAATTCGAACAATGTATCGAATGCAAAATTTGAACACCCTAATGATTTAAGATGTAATATGATAACCTTGTTTTGAATTCCTACAGATGAAGTGATGCAGACAACCTACTGTGAGATTGAGCTTGATAAAGCCAGGCGGGACGCCTTTGTTTATGCCATAAAAAACCACTACTGGTACCAAATGTATATTGATGACCTACCTATTTGGGGTGAGTAGATATTGGGTATTTGCATTTAAGCCTGACTTACTAATAGGTCTACGTCCTTCAGCTTTCGTAATGTATACTTCAAAATTTCAGCCTATTGTTTATTGGGTAAAATAGGAACTGTACGATGTATGCATGTGTGTTGAATGTTGTGTGACCTGTCATTGCTTATTGAACTTTTGTTGTTTTGGAAGTATTGAGGCATTTTTACAAACATCTTAGGCAATGTTTTTGTATTTCAGGAATTGTTGGGGAAGCAGATGAAAATGGAGAAGACTATTTCCTCTGGACATACAAAAAATTGGAGATTGGTTACAATGGCAACAGAATAGTGGATGTAAATCTTACAAGTGAAGGGAAAGTCAAGCTTGTACCAAACACAAGAATTGCCATGTCCTACTCAGTAAGCAAACTGTTAAATTGACTCGCCTATTAATATCTTTCGTGGCACCTAAATTAGACCAGGCATTTTTATTGAACTACTAAAAATCTTCCTATATTTTCTGTGGAAAATAAATCTGTCGTATCAGATGATTTACAGTGACGGTGCTTGTGGAGCTTTGAAAATAGACTTTTAGAAGGAATTTGGAGGATTTAAAACTTCACAGGTACACAGTTCAGCACGAGTTAATCAGAACTCGGACGTCACTATGATCTGGCAGTCTTGCCAAAATGAAATTCCCAGAGATCATTGTTGGTGACCAGCTGGAATACTCACTCATTAGCTGAAATCAGGATCCGTCTAAAGATCCATTAATACTAATGGTATAATGGATCACAGTTGATCCGTAATCCATACAGATTCCCCCCCCCCCAACGGTCCAAAACGCATATGAATTGCAGATTAATTGCAAAGTTTATCCGTAATGGTGTGAAATGCACTTCTACTGCTGCTATGACTTTTTAAAAGTAATTCCCTAAATCTCAATGCTACAGAAGTCCATAGGGGATGTGCATTAAGGACTTAAAATTCATTTCTCACAATGGGACAGACTTTCCCCCGTTGTGTAACACATGGGGGGAATTATAGATTTTAGATGGGGATGCAATAAAAACTATCTCCCCCTTTCTCTTGATAAATGCTGTTTGCATGTCTAATTACATCCTTTTGTTATTCTGTGATCTCAAAGAAAACTCATGATCTTGAGAAAACAACTTTATGTTGAGATTTATGAGAAAAATAAGTCGTAATCCTGACATACTGATTAAAAGATAAGGATGGATGTCCTTTGGACGTCTATGATGCAGATTTGCAGTGAAAGACAAAGTATTTGTGTTTTCTCGTGAATAGGTCAATGTTAAGTTCTTTGCTTTGTTTTTTTTTTTAATTATTATTTTACTTTCCATTAATTACTACTTATCTGTTTGTCCCCCACCCCCCCGATCTGTGACTCAAAACAGACACGATCCGAACTGAGTTTTGTGGTCCATTGCACCCCTAGTTAATACCAATTTTGACCGTCTGGGGGGGTGCCAGCATTGAGTCTGATTTTTCAGAAACTATATGGCAGGCTCAGACCTGGAAAAATATTTTATTATATGCTGAAACTACAGTTGGAGGTTTGCCTGAAAGTGAAGAACTATATTTGGCCCAAATCAAACATGTTAGATCGCCAAGGTAACACGATTCCTGCTGTCAAGTATGGTAGTAGCTGCATTATGCTGTAAGATTGTCTTTCAGAAGGAGATCTTGAGAAGCTTGTTATTAAGGGCTACATGGACAGAACCAAAAACAGGCAAATCTTGATGGGGAAACCTGTCAGATGGCAAGAACCATCATTTATAAGATGTACTTGATTTGCCTTTTATACAAGGCACACCAGAATTGTTTCGGTTTTTGCATTTCCCATCTTATTCTCTTTTAAGAGAATTTTTGGGGTCAGTGGACAGGGTTATTCAGCGTGCAGCACCCCTGGAGTAACTGGGCCTTGCCCTTAGGGATCTAGGGACCAACAGTAATGATTACTGTATCAGCCATAGGATTTGGTCCTGCAACCTTCCAGACACAGGCACGGACCCATGATCCACTCGGTTGCATGCTGCCCATGAAGAGTAACAATATGTTACTCTTGACAGATTAATAACCCAGAATATACAATGACCAACACAGAGTACTATTCAAGTAAGAAACGGTGTTTAGTAATGGCTCTGCCAAATCCTATAAATGTAGTAATCCCATTGGATATATGCAGGGGTTGGACAATGAAACTGAAACACCTGTTTTTAGTTAATTTATTAGTATGGTGTTGGGCCTCCTTTTGTGGCCCATGCAGAACCAGTTCATCTTGGGAATGACTAATATGAGTCCTGCACAGTGCCCAGAGGGATTTCTAGCCATTTATCTTGCAGATTAGTGGTCAACTCACTATGATGCTAGTAGAGGTAAGTTTCCTGACTCGCTCCTCCAAATAATATTCAGATCTGGTGACTGTGTAGGCCATGGGAGATGTTCAACTTCACTTTCATTTTCATCCAACCGTTGTGTCACCAGTCTTGCTGTGTCTGTTGGTGCATTATCCTGATACATGGCACCACCTTCAGGGTACAATGTTTGAACCACTGAGTGAACATGGTCCTCCAGAATGTTTGATAGTCCTTGGCAGTGATGTGCCCATCTAGAACAAGTAGTGGGCCTAGGAGATGCCATGATATTGCAACCGGAACCATAACAGTCCTGATGATAAGCCTTTTTGGGACTTCTCCACTGAAGACTATGATGGTGGACTCATCGGAGAACGATACATGTTTCACATTGTGCACAGCCCAAGATTTGTACTACTGCCACAATTGGAACTGACATTTGGCATTTGCATGAGTGACCAAAGGTTTGGCTATAGCAGCCAGACCATGAATATTGACACTGTGGAGCTTCCGACCAAACAGTTTTAGTGGAAACAGCAGAGTTGAAGTGCACATGTAATTCTGCACTGATTTGGGCAGCTGTGGTTTTACGTTTTTTGGATACAGGTTGGGGTAGTACCCAGATATTCCTTTCAGACAGCTTCCTCTTGCACCCACAGCTGTTAGATGTGGTCCATCCTCCATGATGTTATGCTGACATTACCTTGGATTGACTTCCTGTCCTGGTCATAGGTGCGCCAGCGAGACGCACGCCAAGAATTTGTCCTCTTTTGAACAATGTCTCACATTATGTTGTGGGTAGTGTAATGTTTTATGTACAGCTGTGCTATTGCCCTGCTAATTCAACCTTCACACTCTGCTCTTACCGATGGAACGTGCAATCAGTGAAGATTGGCCACCAGACCTTGCAAATATGGATGTGAAAACTCAAGCACCATATTGGCCGGTGTTTCAGTTCCATTGATCAACCCCTGTGTGTGTGGGGTTATTTTTTGTTATGGGTTTCCTCTCACAGTACTTCAGTTTTTGCTCCCAGTGCATTTACAGTTATTAATTTGCATCCCTAAATTGTGCGTGTGTATGTGGGTATGCCCCTGCCCTTTACCAGGATATGCAGTTATGAGATGGATGTATTTTCTATTTTTGTGAAGTTTGTTCAAAGTGTAAAGGGCCTAAGTGTTGCAATTAATTTTTTGGCAAACACAGAATTAAAAAAAAAAAAAAAAAAGGTAGTGTCTTAGTTATGCTGACATTTTTTTTGTATTGACCTAAGCAGGTATACATTTGCATGAATTCTGTGTGACTAATAAAGGGCTCAAAGGTTCTTTTGAAAGGTATTTTCTAAAGGAAATTTTTATATATAAAAATCTGGTCCTTACCACTGTTATATAAATTTTAAGCTACTCTGAACATACAGAAGTATTGAATATTCCTTGTTTTAGGTGACGTTATCTGTTGAATGTCTTTGGTTCATGCTGTTTGCAAAATTAGAAAGCAAGTTTTTTTTTTTTTTTTTTTTTTGTGTGTGTTTTTAGCCCTAGTAAAATGCCAGAAGTGTCTGTGGAATTTTGTCTTCCTTAGTACTTTAATAATTTAATTTGATTGGCTACTATGGAAGTTCTTTAGGCTAAGTGCTTCTACAAAGAGCCTTTTTTGTACTAAAATAAGGAGGAAAATCATTAACCAAGTATGTACTTTAGTATGATTGGGAATGATCTTATTGTGGAGAGCACTAGCTTCATTTTAAAGTATTCTTAAAACAGCAACTTATTTTAAACAATGGAATGTAAAAAGGGATAATTTTTGCATTCATGTGCTCTATAATAGTAAACGATTTAGCAGTTTCTTGAAACCACTGAATTTTGATGCTGATGTTTTCCCAAAGCAGGCAGACAGTTTTCTCTATTTTTGTGGTACTTTCAGTTCATTATCCCGTATGTGGTGGACTGTAAGTTTATGAAACAATTTGCTGGTTATCTTCTGTTTTTTTCATCTCCTTTCAGTGGATGAATTTGTAGGTGGTCTTGGGCTCTGACAGTACAGTGTGCTGCAGAAGCAGTTATGTGATGGTTGGATTATCAATCCGAAATGGACCACCTCAATTTATCCTGGCACTGTTTAATGGTGTGGTGGGAATAAAATGATCATAAATGGTAGCAAACTGCACTTGACAACTGTCAGATGTTTATATAAATACCATGCTGGGTGCCTAGCATTATATCCTCAGACCTCCCCTGGTTTGAATCCCACATGTGCTTTGTGTGTAGCTTTTGCATATTGTCCCCATGTATCTCTTGGGTTTTCTCCTCTCAAACCAAAGACATGCAGTTTGGTTAATTGGCAGCTCTGACCAAGGTGAGTGGTTAGAAGATGGATGCATATATCATGCTGGAAATTATGCACCCACATAGAAATCTTAGGGTGTTGGAGAATGAATTTTTTTATGGAGTTTCTGTTTAAATGTGTCTCAATGGAAATCTGTCGGTGATGACCACTTTAGTAAGGTGTTTGTTACATTGGTTATTTTATATTGTTCAGCATGACTGGTTGGAAGATGGATATTATAGTCCAAAGCCAGGGACTAGAATAAATGTGCTTATTCTTGCTAATTTAAGATTCAGCCTCTACTGCAAACAATCTTCCACTGATGAAATGAATAAATCTATTGCATTGCTTTTTCTTTGGTTGTGTGTTCAGTGTAGCATTGTTAAATGCTCCTGAATATCCCTGCATTTGTGTGAGGCATCCATTTGATTACTTGCTTTATATGATTAAGTATTTTTACTTTATGATTTTAGCTTTTTGTTTATAGTTAATGTTTTCCCACCTTTTTATAGGTTAAATGGAAAAAGTCTGATGTCAAGTTTGAAGACCGATTTGACAAATATCTTGATCCATCCTTTTTTCAACACAGAGTAAGTTTACACTCAATAAGTCAAACAGCTGTTGTCTTGTGTGTTTTTGGATGGATGGTCATATTCGTACCTTGCAGATTGATTTTGTTGAACCTAGTAGTGTTAAATGTTAGTAGTCAATATAATAATTACCCATACAGCAGTCAGTGTGCAAGTATTGGATTTCTATTTTAGCAATAATTGTTTTGATTATCCTTTGTTTTAACCTGTCCCACATGATCATTGAAACTGAACATTTAAGTTTTATTTGGATACATAGTCACACTGATCCTTATCAGTATTGTATCAAAGCGCTCACTGCTTACTCTAAATTTTCTTGTTAAAGCTTCATAATAATCCTGACATGGTTGCCTGGCGGCCATCTTGTATTTTCAGTTTCCTAAGCCACTAATCCAATTAGCACATAATTTAATGCAGTATAATTACTGAATTTGATTTCAGCTATGAAAATGGTTGTTTGCATGTTGCTGATATTTCACCCAAGGCAGAGCCGTCTGAGTTAAATGCTTTCTTCCCCTTAACAGATTCATTGGTTTTCCATTTTTAATTCTTTCATGATGGTAATTTTCCTTGTGGGACTTGTCTCTATGATACTGATGAGAACATTAAGGAAAGACTATGCAAGATACAGTAAGGAGGAGGAAATGGATGACATGGTGAGTATTGTTGCTTGGTCTTGAAACACAGCTATTTGGTGAGTTCAGAAATGCAAACAAAACTTCATATCAACAGTGTATGACCCCTACAACAGTCCAAGGCAAAATCATAAATGCTACACTGTATCAAGTATTAAAAAGTGACTAAGATTGCTGTTATTAAAATCAAACAATTCAAACTCTATTCATTCACTTCATAACATTTCACCGCTTGAATTTAAACTGACCTCAATGATCTATTAAAATTGCATGAAAAATAATACCTTTAATGACAATGCATATAAAAAGACTATTTTTGGTTGTCTCCATGGAATACGCCAATAAAATCGATTCAGTGGAATCAAATGTATTGTGTTTACTCCTTTGTCTTTGAGAATGATACAATTTTTCTTCACTTTTAAAATATAATAAACGTCGGGGGGGGCAAAAGCCAAACAAGAAGAAAAGTAACTGAAATTAGCAAAAATTGTTTAATGGGCATTGCAGTAGTTACCTATGGTTAAATGCCATTTTGCCACCTTAAATCGTCACGATCAAACATATTGTTAAACAATAGAACAGCGTTTTGTTTCCCGTGCTTAAAATTTTTTAAAAGTTAGCTTTCATAAACATAGATGGTGCTGTTCTAAGGGGAGTGGCAAAGGTATGTGGTATGTTAAACATTTAAGATCCCTGAAAATCCAGTAGATCAAGTGCCTACAGAATTCATGGAAGGGTGCTATTGAAATTAAGGATTTAAGTTACTGTAAGTGCAATGTAAATTTTACAATGGCTTTCATCTGCATCGGAATCTCATTGTTCTCTATTCCTCTATAGTAAATCAAATTCTTTGCATTATTTTTTTGTCATTTTGTTTCGAATTCTTAGTTTAGTTCTATCGTACGAAGCATGATTCCTTCCACCGTATTTTTACTTGGGTTTTCGTGTTTTCTTCCTTCCACAGGACAGGGATCTTGGTGATGAATATGGCTGGAAACAGGTCCATGGAGATGTTTTTAGGCCTTCAAGCCACCCCATGATATTCTCATCATTTATTGGATCGGGCTGCCAGATATTTTCTGTTTCACTTATTGTTATTATTGTTGCAATGATTGAAGATCTTTACACAGAGTAAGTTTTGATTCTGGAGTCTTTTTGATCCTTCTGTCGTTCTGAGCTGAAACCCAAATACCTGAGTTTGGCTCCATTACTTCCTGATAGTAAACTGATACTTCACTGGTATAAGCATGTATAATGATGATGCTGTCATCGAGTTAAACCTTTTTCTGCATCTTACACTAATAAATATTCAAGCGATCTACAGTGTGTATCTAGCCTAATAAATTAGGTTATAACACAGGCATGTTTGTGACCATGTCAATTTATACTACTGAAATGTTTTTTAATTGAACACAAATTGGAAATTCGATTTTTTTAAATATTTTTTTTTTCTGGATTAATTTTGGAAGCTATCTGGTTACTGTCTTTCGTATTCATTTTAGATACTTGAAGCAATATTATTCAGTGTTAGGGTACACGGTTTAAGGTTGTAAAATTTTCTTTTTAAACATTGCCCATTTCTAAGCAGATTTTTACAGAATTATTTTTTTTTCCCATTACTTTCACTAGAGATGGACTGATTCGATTTGAATTCCGATACAAGAGCTCTTTTTACTTTTAATATAATAAATATGTAATATACTTTATGTTAATATTTAAAAATTATTAAATACACAAATGTGCCCAAAATATTTATTAGGTTTCTAGTAGCATGCATAATGTACTGTTCCATCTCGTTTGTACATCTTATTTAAGCATTTTTGAGGCATTTGCAATTCAGTTTGAATATCTTCCAAGCGACGATACACAGGTGACAAATGCTTAAAATGCCCCCAATGTTTCTGCCACTTCATGAAAGTACCAAAAGTATGGTACTTCAAGGTGTGGTTTTCCCACTTGCGTAAAACTAGTGCTGGCACTACATGGCATCACATCATGTTGCGGGGTATTGTACTGAATTTGAAAACTGGCTGTACTAAGTTATAGTGCTGGACAATGTGCGATTATTAATACGAACGTCACATGTTGTGCACATGCTGACTAGCGACGTAAGAATTGCTATATTAAGATCAGGCCTTTTCTTACTTTTCAATTATGTACGTGCATTATAGCACAGGGGGTTGTGCTAAAATATTTTTAATCTGTCATAAGGAAAAAACTTGGCAAGCCTTGCAATTCCTTTTATATTTGTTTAAAAATCAACTTTGTTTGTTTACCTCCACTGCTTTTGCATGAGTGCTGCATGCTTTCTTTGAGGCAGTCATAATTTCATCCTTACTGTTTAAATCACTTGTTGACATGTTTGTTTTATATAAATACCCCAATATTTATTACACATCGCTAGTATCCTAATATATTAAATACATCCTACACTCTCAACTGTTTTCACGGCAGCATTTGTATTGTGTTTCTGCAGCAGCCTGTTTGCATAAGCAGTTGATAAAGCATTTTAAGTTCCATCCCAAAGTACCAAAGGAGTTCCCTCGCTGGTTTGGCACTTTTGGTACTGATACTCCACTGGAAGTCAATGGAAAAGTATTTGGTGCAGTGAAAAAGTACCATAAAATGGGACAGACGGGTTGTGTGATTGTACAAATAGAGATTGCCAAAGACTGGTCACGTTGGCCGATACCCGATGTGTCAAATAGATCTAAATTAGTGATGATTCCGAACCGAATATCGGAACGGTGCATCTCTAGCTTTCACTGTAGACTATACATCAAGGCTTACCATATACTTGACTAACCTGTAAATGCTGAAGCATAAGTTACTCCTTATAGCATTTGGGGAGCTTACGGTGGGAATTGCTTGGTTTCAATTCATATTTGGAAGAGATGCTGTTGGTGTATTTCTGCATGTTGTAGCGTTGTAGGATGGTGAAGCGCCGTATTTCATATGCCGAAGAAGATGGTCTTTAAATAAGACCCAAACAATTGTGCCAAAGTGTTGTTGGCGTAAATGTAACTATCAGAAATAATAAGACCTCTAATACATGTGGATTTGTTTACTTGTAGGAGGGGGTCCATGCTGAGCACTGCCATCTTTGTCTATGCAGCAACTTCACCAGTGAATGGTTATTTTGGGGGGAGCTTGTATGCAAAGCAAGGGGGTAAGTAGAAACGTTCACTTCAGTGGTATTTTCAAAATGTTTTAATTTTAATTGGTTTTAACACTAATTCCGAAGTTCAGTAGTTTCACATCTAAACTAGAAGCAAGAGATTGATGCACAATTGTTTTTTTATCATTCTTAGGAAAATCAAGAAGATTTTCAATGTAATGGAAAGTAGCACATCTATAGTATTCAAAATTTTAGTATCTTGGACAAAATTATTATTTTTTATTTTTTTTAGGTTTTGGCCTTAAATGAAATGTAAAAGGCAGTTTATATCATTTTTGATATTCAGTGTTTCAATCAGAATATACCCTTTGAGAAGACGACTTTTAGTACTGATATGTAATTTTTTTTTGCAAAACTGATGTGTAATTGTCGCCCCACCCCAAAATTAAAATCTTTTGTGTCCACATAACCTTATACACTGTACAGAGTTCATGGTTCATGGATTCTGCAAGCAGTAAAGTGAAATTCTGCAATTTGAGTCATCTGAATTTATCACTTTGCAACACACATTTTTACACATTAGCGTATTTTACATTTGTACAATAAATATTAAGATGGAGGGGGGGGAGAGGCAGCAGAGTTCAAGATGATTAAACACTTTCTGACTGGATTTGTTTTCATGCTCCAAAATGGTATTGATCCCACTCCGTATGCTACCTTAGGGAATGTATTTCTACTGAAAAGTTCACTAAAGTGCCCAGAATAACAGTGTTGTACATTAATGTATTGTTTTTGACCCTTATCAGTAACAGAAACTGACATGGTCACCTAAGTTGGCAGCTGACAGCTACATATTAATATATGAATATGAGAGCCTGAGAGAGACCCAAGAAAACCTCTTAATATTTTTTCTATATGTACTATTATAAATAAAAACATTCAAAATTTAAATAAGCTTGTTTTATTATCAATAAGTTCTTGTGAAGCAGGCACTTATGTTTCATATTGGGTAAATTTTAGGGGTTTAAAACAGATTCATTCCATTTACATAATTTCTTATGGAGAAATTTACCTCAATTTGGCACTATTCTTCAGATAAAAAGTAGCGAGAACTTTCTTGGGCATTGTTAGAATATCTAAAATATATACAGTACTGTGCAAAAGTCTTAGGCAGGCAAAGAAAATGATGTTTAGATTGTCCTCGCGTTGGAGCAAATCTATGATATTATACCTGTCAATGTGTGTCAACTTAGCAGAGGTTCTGAAACGGCTAAAATCATCCGAGTATTTGCAGCCACTGTCCAGTGCAGCCTTGTCTTTTTTGACTTGGCCACTAACACACCTCATACACCTCATACAATCTCTCACTGACTTTTTAAACCAATATATTTAATTATTTAATTGAGCTGTTGGTAAAATTTAACAAAATCATGGAATGGCTGAGGTGCCCCTGAGGAGAAGTTTGGGAACTGAAGCGGTGTTCTTCTAGCCATCCAACTAGATATCAGTAACTTTTTAGAAAACAGAAGAAATTATTTCTGGTTTTTATTGTGTTACTCTTAATTTGCACATGTTCTAATGTTAAATTAGATGTTTTTTGTTCTAAGCCAAAGTACACTTGCTACCCAGATAAACAGCTTTAAACATTTCTTTTGGACTGCCTAAGACCTTTGCACAGTACCGTATAATAAAAAAATAAATAACTTGAATTCCAGTCTGCTTTTAGTGTAGGCTAAGCGTTGAATTGGCATTGGAAAAATAGCCTTTCTTTGTAAAGTCCCTCCAAAAATTTCCCACAAAGATGTTCTGTTTATTTTTTAGATACAGCACACATTGTGCTGGCTGGTACGGTGGGTAGCACTGTTGCCTCACATCTCCAAGGTTATTGGTTGCCTGTCTTTCCCTGTTGCGTGGGTTTCCCTTGGGTACACTCAGTTTCCATCTGCAGTCCGAAAACATGCATATGCTTTATGGAAATACATGACGACTTGATGCATTTAGTAACATTCAGTGAATACAATGATTATGTGTTTATCTTTTAATCCAACAGGCAGGAGGTGGATTAAGCAAATGTTCATTGGCGCCTTCCTTATTCCTGCGATGGTGTGTGGCACTGCCTTCTTCATCAACTTCATTGCCATCTATTACCATGCTTCGAGAGCCATTCCTTTTGGCACAATGGTCAGTGCTGGTGAATTTTTTTCTTTTTACCTGGAAAACGTTTAAGAATTTCAAGTCATTTAATGTTTTCTGTTTCAGTGATAAGTATACTCGCTTGCTGTTCTGTTACTTTGACATGGTCACTTTCCAACAACTAGCAATTTACCTGCCCTTTGTTTATGCATAAACCAAGACCGTGAGACTTTTTTTAAATATATATATAATCAAATTACTCAATTTTTATGTTTGTCAACTACAGTGTCACAGGAATTGTCTTAATCCTCTAAAAGTGAATTAATAGTTTACAATAGAAAATCTGCTAATTCAGATGTCCAGAATAGCATTCTCTGCTTAGTGATTATTGAGAAACCTGTAAAACCTTGGCGTGATGTGAGAATTCCTAAATCAAACCTACACTTTGCTTGTAATTTTGATCAGATTCAACAGATCTTTTCTGTCCTTTATTAGGTTGCTGTGTGCTGCATCTGTTTCTTTGTGATACTACCTCTGAACTTAGTGGGAACCATTTTGGGTAGAAATCTGTCAGGCCAGCCCAACTTCCCTTGCCGTGTCAATGCTGTTCCAAGACCTATCCCGGAAAAGAAATGGTAATTATTATTTTTTTGTCTGTAGATTTTGTTTTTTGTAGTGAATCAGTTTAAATTTAACATGTTTAGTCCACAAAAGTTTTACTTTGGTATGTTGAATGACCTTATTCTGTTGGATCTCCTAGGTTCATGGAGCCAGCTGTTATAGTCTGCCTTGGTGGAATCCTGCCCTTTGGCTCAATTTTCATCGAAATGTATGATTTTCATTTTTCTCTCACTGCACCATTGTGTATATATATATATATGTGTGTATATATATGTATTTTTGTCTTTTTTTTAAATGCTAATTTGGTTGGAAATTTGTATTTTGCCTATATTTGCAGGTATTTTATCTTCACCTCATTCTGGGCTTACAAGATTTACTACGTATATGGATTTATGATGCTTGTTCTGGTCATCTTGTGTATCGTCACTGTTTGCGTAACTATCGTCTGCACCTACTTCCTTCTCAATGCAGAAGACTATAGATGGTGAGTAATGCATGTGAACAGCGGATTTCTAATTGAGACCTCTTTTATATAATTTTTAATGATCTAATAAGGAGTTTGTACAAGAAAGTAAAAATTATAAACCAAATTTTTGATATTCAGCATGGCAATCGGAATATACCCAAATTTTTGGTTTATGCATATCTTTACCAAAATTGGTTTTGATGGCTAATTTCATATGTATTGTCATTTTTCTAATTGCTTTTAATGGAATAAGTTTGGTTTAAAGCTTAAGCTATATGAGATTTAAGCTGTAAGTTCATCGCATACTTAAACTTTACTTAACCCTCCTCACCAGGCAATGGACAAGCTTCCTGTCGGCAGCATCCACTGCTGTATATGTTTACATGTATTCTTTCTACTACTATTTCTTTAAGACTAAGTAAGTTCTGCCTTTTTTTCATCCTTATCGAGTATTTTAATAACTGTAAAGTGACCTTTACCTGTGTATATGAAATTCAGTACCCAAGTTCAGAAGTCGTAATGTGCTTGTGTTTTACGTTAACTGTTCCCGATTTAATGCAACGTAACGCTAATTTAATTGTGATCCCTGTTTCTTAGGATGTATGGCTTATTTCAGACATCCTTTTACTTTGGATATATGGCTGTTTTCAGTACAGCTTTGGGAATAATGTGTGGTAAGTTTTTTTTATTTATTTATTTATTTATTTATTTTTAATTCTTTAGTCTGCTGTCAGACAAAAAAAAACATTAGGGTAGACGGAGCACTGAAATAACCTAAGTAACATATAGGATATATATATAGTAGTAAATTAACCCAAGTTCCAATCCTGTAATGCTAATTTAGGCAAAAAAAAGTTTAAAAAAAAAACTGCGATAGAATCGTAATCCATGGAATATAACTAATATATTGCTGAACTTGCGCTATTAGCCATTAAAAGGTGCAGCACTTACATTTATAAATGTACAATATATAAAACTAACCCCAAACCGGACAGCCTTCCCATTGTCCCTGAGAAATGTTGTCTTTTGGAAATACTGCTTTATTTCTTTGTGTTGAATTGCAATGCAAATCAGCGATGGCATCATAACTTCACTAATATTCATTTTGCATCCGAAGGCCTAGTTTTCCTCTTAAATGACCTGCTGTTCTAGTTATTGGAGAACATTTATACTTGACAAGTTAAATATGTTAATAGGTTAGGGGTGTGTTTTAGTGTTAGTGGTGAATCTAAAAGTAAATTTCTGTCATCCCCTCTTTCCCTTTTAGGGGCTGTTGGTTACATGGGAACAAGTGCCTTTGTAAGGAAAATCTACACAAATGTGAAAATTGATTAGAGAATACATGATTAACACTGGGAAATGTGGATCCGCTTCAACTTTTCTAACACAAACAGGCACAAGTCGTTTTGCGAGATTGTGGTATTTTACTTTATACAAATTTTGTTTTTCATTTCTTGAATCAAGCCACAGAAATAAAGAAGTCACATGTTCATTAGTTTTTTTTTTTTTTTTTTTTTAATGTTTTCTAATGTTTTCTTTTTCCTTGGGGCAAATTGCTTAGAGTATATGGGGTAATACTACATGCGGAATTACTCCCTTTTCCTGCAACCCTTTCGCCTCCCAAAAAAGAACACAGCTCATTTTTGAGGCTCTCTTCAGTGAAGAGGAAAAGGTATATTTGAAAATTATGTTGCATAAGAAAAAGGGAGTTTGCTTAACCGTTCACTGAAGTCCGACTTTTATTTTGTATTTATTAGCTGTTGAGAATGCCATTATTCTATGTCAGGTTCTACGTTTTGTTTCTGATTTTGCAAAATGTGATGTACCTGCTCAGTTACACTGTATACATCTTGAAGGCTACATGTATTCTAAGTTTGGTCAAAGTCATCACCATATTGGGTATACATTATTTTCTTTATAGTCTAAATTGTAAAGTCTACCCATCCAAAGAAATAATGCTAAGTTTTAGTTCTGCCACAATTAACTGTACATGTGGGCAAATGCTTGAGATAGTATGCAGAACTGTTAAACTATTTTTGAGGTGTCTTATCCCTTTTCCTCCCCATACCATTTTAATGCTTGGGTTTGAATTAAGTATATTCATGAAAATAATATCATAGGTGATATAACATGTATATAACCTTAAAATAATGTAACATTAGTTGTAGAATGGAAATGTATTTGGTTGTACAGATTTACTATGTTTGTTCTGTTAGGGTTATTTTTTAATGAACACTGCGTGCAAAAAACAAAAAAAAAAAGTTGGTGTCCTCATCACAAGTTCATTCTTAAATCTTGCATGAAGTTTTCATTGAACTGTATGTATCAATTGTTTTTTTTTTTCCCATAATGCCTGTCATATCTTGGTAATATGCACTGTGTAAAGGAAAATTTAAGTAAAAAATATGATTATCTGAGATGGTGATGCTCACAGAAAACACACATTACAAATAAAACGTGACTTCATTATTTTTAATTATAATTTAAAGCTTTAATAGAGTCCTCCAACTCTGATCGGTCATGACCATGATTATATTTTTATTTCCTTATTTTAAAATTTGTAAAACTGAGTTGCTGCGGATATACTGTACAAAACGTTACTGCACACTTATCTGGGTGTTTCCATTGTAGTGTTAAATGTTTAAAATATTTCCATGTGTAATTGTGTAAATACCATATGTACTTCAAACATTCTGAAGATATGAATCAATTTACTTTTATCTTTCCACCCACAATTTGATTCTTCATAAAAAAACTGTCTAAAACGTTTTAAAAATGATCACAGTTGCTGTTGAGACAGAACATAATTGGACATGGTTTGTATTTTAAGAAAGGAGAATTGATTAAAGTTCTCATGCTCCGAAGTTCTTTAGCTGTACAATGATTGTTTGTTTTTTTATTGTACAAGATTGACTCTTGCTTATGTCTGGGGGGGGGGGGGGGAAATGTGTGCACGTGCTTTTGGGGAAATCCTGTTTAAATCATATTTTCCAATTTGTGGAATAAAATTATGGTGTCATGGGAGTTCTTCCACTGTTTATATTTTTGTACAGTGTTTTGAGGTGTATTTCTCCATAAATCCATCTTTTTCTATGAAGGTAAGAAACTCTTTCTTTCTGGGTAACTTTTTCCCATCATATGGATATTAAGATCAGTAATTAATCTGAATTCCATTGTTTTATACATTTTCCAGCTTGGATAAGTTTAACTTTATTCCATTTGATGAATAAAACTAGAATGTATTAATTTTGTCTGCTTTGACTTAAATTGTCTAGGATGAAATGTTTTCGAAGTATATCGAGGTGCTGTCTCGGATTGGTCCAAATACAAACTTAGTATTAAATGAACTAATTTTCGTATAGACTGCCTATGGTGCTATTTGTTTGAAAGCATTGATGGATTTTTGCAGGCCTGTGCATGTGCCTTTATGGAGGTTTTGTGTTCCAACCTGGGTTTTTCCACAGTGCCTAGAAAAGTAGCAGAAATCTCAGAATTGCTGGGTACAGTTGGTTGAATGAGGTTAATAGGAGAATGATCACTGGTTTTAATTAATCCATTTTCTATAGTTTCCTAAAGTATACATGATGTTCCTTGTGTCATCTGCCATAAAATTTCATTGTGGTCTCTTACTGTTTTTAAGAACGTGTTTTAAGTAGTAAACAATTCTAGCTATGCTCTATAGTCTACTTTTTGAAATAGTTCTTCAACAGCAAATTAACTTGCAATATTTCTTCTATTTTTTTTAAATGTATATGTGAAATTCAGAATAATATCCATCCATCCATTTTCTGGTTAACTGGTTATCCTGTACAGGGTTGAGGGGGGTACTAGGGGCTATGGATTCAAAATAAACAAAATCAATTCACTGAGTTTAACATCAAATGTAAGCTCAAAATAAAGTGAAATATGAGGCTTGTGAAGTATTTGGACCAGTTCATTGGGACAAACCTTAAGTAAGTTAGGCAGAGTACTTTAATGTAGCCTTCAGTTAGTTGAATGGTTTATGTCAGTGCAGCAGTAGTTATAAATGACAAATTTTAAGTTAAAAACCACCTATATCTGCAAGGTCCCTCGGGCAATGGAATCTGAAGCAAAGAACAAGGTACTTTCAAAGCAAGTCAGAGAGCGTTATGACCACCTACACATTAGGAGAAGCAAACAGTCACTGTCCCTGAACATCACCTTGAACAGTTCAGTCTTTTTGCCATCAAGAAATGGAAGAATTATACAGAGTAGCTCAGGCTGTTCCCCCAAACAGCACCCAGGAAAGGAGAATGCTGGTAAGACATTCTACTCTTTAACAAAAATCCTGAGTGCAGAGTCAACTGGCTGCACATCATCTAAAAATGTATTCAAATAATTGTGTTTTTCATAGTGTTTGTGTGGTCTGCTGGAAATATAGTAGGCTACCTGTTTGATTAAATTGTCAAATAATGTGTAAGCTACCATCCAAGTAATATGCTGCTGCTACTACTACATGATACAAGAATCAACACTTGTTAAAAAAAAAAAGTCTGAATCAGATGGTATGGAAGGAAATTGAATAATTTCCTGGAAGTTCAGATGAAGACCCCATCGCAATTCGTTTGAAGAATTTCATCTGGACATGAGTAATGAGGCATCCAGGCCAGACAACTCGAAGAAAGAATATAAATGAACTCATCTCTTTTTATTCTGGATTGCAGAAATGAGACATGGGATATTTATGTAGCTCTGGGTTAGTATTTAGGTGGCAAAAAAAATAACACTGACTTACTTGAGCTTGATATCAGGCATAAATGTAGACGAGAGGTGTAAAATGTGTTTGTCCAACATTGTTTTGGATCCAAGATCCAATTATTTTAGATATGGCTTTGAATAATTACTAATAAGGCAAATACAGAGAAAATACTCTCAGTAGCCTGCCCACAGGTGAACTGCAACCTTCAAGTCATTCCACAGATTTTCAGTGGGGTTTAAGACTGGGCTTTGACTAGGTCATCCAAGGACATTCACCTTCTCCTTCAGCCTCTGTATGGTCAATTTGCTTTGGGTCATTGTCATGTTGAACGATGAAATGTCTTCCCACCTTACTTCCCAACCTCCTGGCAGAGGACAGTGGGTTTTCTTCAAGAATCTGAAGACACTTTGTGGCATTGCTTTTTCCTTATATGCTGACGAGTGCACCAATCCCTGCTGCAGAGAAACACCCCCACAAGATCCTACCACTACCTGACTGTACTTAGGGTGTTCTTTGGATAACAAGCTGCGTTGGCTTTCTGCCAGATGTATTGTTTGGCATTGAGGACAGAATTCAGCTTTGATCTCAACTGACCATAGCTCCTTTTTCCCCACTTGGCCTCAGCATCTACATCATGTCTCATTTGAACTTTAAAATACTCAATGTGAGTATTTGAGCAGTGGCTTTTCCTTGCAACCCACCCACAGCAGCCAGATTCGTGAAGCGCCTGTAATATTGTCACGATATGTACACAATGACATTCTTTGCCGTCATGGTCTAATGCAAAGAGTAAAGTGCAAGGCACAACTAATATTTATGGGCGTGCCCAAATCCATTTAGCTATTTTCACAGCAGAAACTACAGAAATAAAACTGCACCTGAATTATTGGTTGTTGTGTTTAATGAAAATTCTCACATGGTAGAAGCAGCTCACACAAATGCAGGAGAAACATTTTATAGATATTTTTTTGGTTTTTATCTTTACACTTTACATTTTTTAGACTTTATATGTCTGGGTGAAAAACTACAAATAAATGGTGGGCATACTCATTATTTCTAGAAAGACAGGTATACCTGCATAGATAAATGCCAAATTCAATTCTATCATTCCTAATATCCATTCAAAATTTCAATCAGATCACAGCTGATGGTTTGAAATCGCTACATATATGAATCCAATTATGCTAACATCTGGCTTGGCCTTACACTTTCAACATTCCTTAAACACATTCAACACAACAGAATGTAAATTTCTAAATTATCAGTGCAGCTTTTAATGGTCATGGGTCACACAAATTAATAATTCTAGTTGACCTTTTCAAAGTATTCTTTTGACCCTTCAGGAGTTGGCTTAATCTGAAAAAGAAAACAAAATGAATGTACCCAACCCTATAATATAAGGATATACGTCATAATAAAATTAAGTTACTACACCGTGAAGCTCGACATTCTGCAACTACAGTGACATGCATCCATATATCATCTCCTCGAACATTGAGTGATTTCTCAGATCAGCACAGTACTTAGGAAACAAAACCTAGTTGGAATTGTTTGAGAATACTTACTGTTGGGGAGTCTGGGGTCCAACTAGCAGGACACACCTCCCCATGAGACTCGACAAACTGGAACGCCTTGACCAGACGAAATATTTCCTCAACATTGCGGCCAACTGGCAGGTCATTTATGCTCATGTGCTTCACCACTCCATTAGGGTCAATGATAAACAGTCCCCTGAGGAAGAAGTAGTAGAGACCAGTTAACCATAAATATAGTTGCGGTCACATAAGCAGAAGTGCATTTTAATTGAATGGGGAAATGTATGACAGGTAATCAAGCGATAAATCAAACATATCGAAAGTTACTTGAACCAGTCTGTCAGTTTGATCCTTTAATCAACAGCCTGCAACAAAACCTGAATTACATAGCATTCAAGGTTCTCCATCAGCAGATGCTCTTAAGATGGTCCTACTGGTTTCAGGATATGCAGAGAAACTGTTTAACCATCTCTGCTTAGCTAGTGGACCACATTTAGACACTTGGCATTTTCTGTGCCTTCTGCTTGGTCTTCTGATTCTAATATCCAATCTCAAAAACAAGTGGATTTTATGGAACTTGAGAGTTGAATTAATCATAAATTCATACAGGAAACCACTGGTTTGTTATAATGGTCTTCGGCCTCATGCATTTAAGGCTCAGTTTACAAAGTTGTAAATAATTTAAGTTGTAAAAGAGAGAGTATTCATTAGGCATGCCATGTGAATGCAAGATGAATATTTATTCCTGAAGAAATACGTCCTGAAATGGACTTCTTTGTGTCACGCACCAACATTTTCTGCTACCAAAAAAAGCTCTAGCAGCATAACAGAGAGAGAGGAAGGTGGGAAGACAAGACATGAGGAATCCAGGCACACCAGGACCCCAACATATGACAGCACACTATAGTCCCACTAGACATTACATTATGATGTTGTACCTTTCTATATATCATAAAGAAATGTTGAGTGAAAAAAAACAGGCTTAATTCAGGAGGCAAACTTCTTAAATGACGTTTAAATGACGTTCTTTAAATGGTTTCATAAGTATCCATAGAATGTTACATAGTTATAATTCTACTTAAATATTTTTATAGTTTCTATTTCTCAAATGTGAATTGTACACATAGTAAATAGAAGATGAAACGGTATGAAGTACTTTTTTCCCCACCTCAGATAAGGAAAAGTGCGTTAAGGACAGAACAGAAATGCGACACTGGAAGACACCAGGGTGCATGCAATAAATAAGCCGTGGCAGGCCTAGTAATGGCAGTGTGCCAAGAGGGGGAGGCAAGTGGGGGCACTGGCATGAGGAGTCCCTGAATGCCAGCATTCCAACACCACATGAAGCTGTATGTGGGGCTAGTGACAGCACTGACAGTACAGCTGACAGCAACAAGTGTGCTTTTGACCTGGACTTAAAGATCGTAATCTGTAATCGAAATCGCCACAGTCAAACAACAGCCAAATATTTGAAAACTGCTCGCAAATGCTTTGCCTTCAAGTGGTATCCAAGTGTCTAGAGGGTACTGCAGTTAAATCACAAGTAAGAAAAAACAGAGTTCAAGAATTCATATTCAAAGTAAAACTAGCTGAAAAATAAACTAATGCTGTCACTATTGATTATATTAATAATCGAGTAATCTACCGATTAATTGAGAAATCTATTATATTATACTATACATTGCAATTGGCGCAAGGCAGGAACCAACCACACATTACAGGGTGCACACTCAGTCATATGGTCAATTTAGGCACTCCAGTTCACTTCAAGTTCAATGTTTTTGACAGTATAAGGAAGTCGGCGGATGCGCCGAAGAGGCACCCCACACACAAAGAGGAACTACCCAGTACGCCGCTGTACCACTAGACTGGCATGATGTGTGATCATGTGTTAATATCAACAAGGCATTTCATGCGCATATAATCGTCATATAGACTGCGATAGTCTGCAAGATTCAAACCCTTAATTAATTCCGCTGAAACACTTTACTTTGTTACAGGAACCAAACTTAGCAAGGTTTGCAATTTT
Organism: Brienomyrus brachyistius; assembly: GCF_023856365.1. NCBI lineage: Eukaryota > Metazoa > Chordata > Actinopteri > Osteoglossiformes > Mormyridae > Brienomyrus > Brienomyrus brachyistius. The sequence continues at coordinate 10,670,455 of NC_064535.1, read as the reverse complement.
ATTGTTCCTTTTCGTCATTATCTAGCATAAGTATTAAAAAATTAGTCTAAAGTTTACCGCTTTTGCATGAGCACTGCATGCGATCTCGGACAGAACCACATCATTTTTATCCTTTCTGTTGCACTGATTCATAGGCTGTGTGGCGCGTTTATGAAAAAATAAGCAAAAAAGAAGAAAAACTGGTCATAAAAAGCCATTTGAATCCCGCTGTATGGAAACATCATGTGTTTTATAGTGACAATGAGCAAAAGCGAGCAATTTGTCGGCACTGCTGTATCTAATAGCACAGAATTATTTGACAGATTCTGTTGGTAGATAAGTTAAAGGTGGAATAGTTCTACATTTGGTTCTATAGTTAATTTTCAACTCCTAAATATCATAATTTGACCTTTCTAGTCTCGTTCATCCCTATTCAAAATGTGCAATATGTCAACAAAAAATAATGGATATTATGTACCGTATTATATAAAATGATGTGACTAAGCAATGAGGTATCCCGCATTTTATTAACAAAATAATCGCTATCACAATAAGCAAAATAAATAAAGTCAGAGTGATGACAAAGACAGGCTAGGCTGCTTTGAGAGGCTGAATGGGACATATCTATGGCTAACCTCGCATTACTGGGCGAGTCCGTCAAACCTGAATGTCTTCTTTTAAGGTGTATTTAAGTTCTGCTTTGAAATACTGACAGAGAACTGCATTCCCACTCCCTTTTAATATTAAGTGCTTCCACACAAGTGATGCTTTCGCTCTTTATTTTGACCCTCATCCTGCATGTGCGGTCTACCATCCGCCATATCGCAGAGTAATCGAGAAAATTAAAAAGCATCGTTTCGAATTGTCGCATAGAGTTCAATCAACTCACTGTTACAGCTCTAAGTTAAACATGCGCGCATTTTATGATTTGCTGTTATAAATGTTAATTGGTTTCAGGGGCCACTCATTAATAAAACAAAAAAAAAAAAAAACATACAACATACCGCAGTGCAATACCCGGGCCTTCCAGAAGTACTCCATAGTCCCGGGACACTTGTTTATTGAGATCTGCCAGCAGGGGAATGTGGATATGACCTAGTCCTCCAGTCTAGGGAAAAAAGCAGATTGCTTAGCTAATGTAATTCTGACAAATGAATGAAAAATGGTGTTTCCATAAATTCTTCAAGCTCGAAGTAATTCGAATTATTTTCCCCAGGATAGTGGAGGCTAGGAATAAACTTCATAGTTAAAATGTTAAACTTATATAAAACTGTATAAAATTCTGCCGCCGCTTCATGTCTTAGCAAGTAAAATGAGTTGAATGGCCTTGAGTCTTCTTTTGCTGAATTCAAAATAAAACAGGACATTCACATGACGATAGTTACACCCACCTTTCTCGGAGTGTTTACCCAAGCCAAGTGGGTAAATTGCGAGTCTACAGACACACCAAGAACTTCACAATTAATGCTGTGGAACTCGCTGGCCTTGTCACTGAATGAAATTATTTCTGTTGGGCAGACAAAGGTGCTGGAAACAGGGGAGAGAAAGAAAAAAAAATCTGTAAAATGAAAGTCTTATAAATATACTACAAGGATTAAACTGCTAGAATTTAAAGTTGCTTTATATTTAGGAATAAAAGGGTAGAAACATTACGACTTTTCTATTTTTTCTACTGCTTTACCTTGAAGAAAAAAACAAAATAAAAACAAAAAGACATTAAGATGAATACGGACAAAAAAAAAATACAAGTCGGAGAGATTAGAGGAATGAAACAAGGAGCCCAAATCCATTTAAAGGCCCAGACAGGATGCATTTCACTCCTGTTTACTGTGCAGGTATTTTCTGATATACATGCGAAGACCTGAACCTCCGAAAACTTAATACTCACAAATCTAAGGGATAGAAGAAAAGGACGAGATATTTGCCCTTGTAGTCATCCAAACTGATCTCTTTAAACTCTCCATTGTGAACAGCTGTGCCTTTGAAGTGAGGTGCATGCTGAGTTACTGCAGGAGCCCACCGCGCAGTACCTAAAAAAAATAAACACTGATCATTCTCAGTTTACTTAATATCTTAATAAAGACAAAAAAGAATTAACCTATAGTGTAACCCCCCCCCAACCCAATCCTCAGGGACCCCCAGACAATACATGACAGGAAAGGCTAGCCTATACTACAGAAAATGACATTTTACGTATACTCATCTGCCTTCCACAGTTAATGAAGACAAGGTAAACACAAGTAAAGCTTAGTTTGAAGTTCCTGATTGGTCAGTCAGATTTGGTGCTCATCCTCGACAACTTAGAGAATACGGTTTTTCAGGGCACAAATTTCACTTGAAGCCTGATTTTGTCATCAAGCAAAATGCAACGATTTCTGTAAACCCAAACTCTACCATTATGCCAGTGTGTGAAGAAGCCAATAAAGGCATCGATACAAGTACTTCCACCCTGAAAAAGAACTCTGCCCGAACTACCGAAAAGTAACCACAAGAAAGAAGACATTCTGCATGTTACCATAAAAGCTGGCCCTCAAACTGGAGCCCTGCCATATTCTTTTATACCCTCACCTGCATGCATCAGCCACACTGTACTATACTGCCAAGCACCTACAGTATGTCATGCACTTTACGCTAAACTGGGTGAAACATTTAAAATGCTAGCAGAATCCATCTTTGTGTTCAGCAACTCTGTTTATACACTGTAAAATAACAGGAAGCAGGTAGTAACAGAGTCAGGGAAGAGGCAGATGAAATATCAGAGGAAAACAGCATAAAGTGGAACCTCAAATAGTTCTGCAAGTAAAGTGTCAGTTAAATGTCATATACCTCAACTGTCATTTAGCTGCATAAATCTTTCTCATTGTTATATCTGATGGGGTTTACTACAGACCACTCCTGGGGTTGTGGTCTTGTCAACAAAAGCAACTGTTTGAATTGCAAGTAACTGCAAGTGAAAAAAACAAGATTACATCATCATCCTAAACATTTGGCCTTGAGTCAGTTTTTCTTTTTTATTTACTCAAACATCATATTTTTAATTTTGGCTCTCACTGCATTTTATACCTGAAATTCCATGTGCTGGAATTCCGAAGATGTATTTCTAGTACTAGGTACATAAGATACATATCTTGCATATCACATTTCGGGGGAAAATGTTTCAGATCTTGAACAGTTGAACAGCCTGTCGAAACTCTGGAAGAGCCTTATGACTGGCCCCGTGCTAAACTTGACATATGTTAGAATAGGATATTAATAGAATAGGACTTAGTAGGGTGAAATAAACTTGGGGATGCATGTGAATCTGGGTTGGTTATTAATGCCATACAAACTTGGTAAAGTTTTTTTTACTTGGTAAAACTTACTCATGACGACTTTCATACGGCATGCAACATTCGCTAGGTAGTGGCACTACCAGGTATATGGTATTTTCACAAACATGGGAATTAACATGTTTTAATTTCTGCTGTGACATACAATTGCATGCAGACACGTTAATCGTGTGCTGAAAATCACCAGATACCCAATGGTTGACGCCATACTCTGCCGTCACATCTGCTCCCACACACAAGGTGATCTGCGCCTCGCAGCCCAAATTTGTCCCATATTTTACATGCTGTGTTGGTTTGTACAGACTGAACACAGTGTCTTCCAAAGTTCCTCTGCATTTCATAGATGCAACACACTCAGATATGGTACCTAATTATGAAAAAAGACCTACTGATAAAATGTTTCACACTTATTTATGGCTGCATAAAATATGCTGCAATATATGCATCACATTTACCGAATGAGAGCCTGCAGCACCGATAGAATAGCACACATCACTAATCTTTCTTTTTCTAACAGTGACTTCTTGGAGTTCAGTGCAATGCTTTGTATTAGTATTCTCATTTAAAATGTTAAAGAACAAATAACAAAGAGTGCACATACAATTTGTGACAATGTTGGAGTCTACAAAACCCCCAAGCCCTCTTTCTCTTTTTAATTTTCTATTTGAAATCTTATGAATCCATCATTCACAACTGGACAAACTGCTAACATCTATACACAGTTCATCATCCCAGGGGAACAGACACAGTCAGCATTCAACCAAAGGCTACACTGTCCACAGAATTTCTTCAAAGCCTCCCCTTCCTACCAAGTAAAGTGAAGTTAATTCAGTAGTATACAACAATATAGAAAGAAAGGATTGTTCAAATGCCAGCAGAAGTACAAAGCATTTTTTACAGATGTACTATGGAGTCTTTAGGCCGACTGCAGTACATGAGCATATCCATCTGCAAATGGAGTTTTCAGCAGGATGATGCCCTGTGCCACAAGGCTAAGAAAGTCTAGCAATAGTTCCCTAAATTTGCCAATAAATTTAGCTTAACGCAGGCGCCTGCCCAGCAAAAACTCAGGAATGTTTCTGACATCATCTGAGGTCTATGTCCCTATTAATTGAGGCTGTCCTGTACCATGCAATATCAGGAAAGGAATCATGAAAATTTTTAAGCACACTCTAAAGCATCGTTATCACACAGAAGTCTCCCTTCCTCCTAAGTTTAAGCTTAGCAGCATACCATTTGAGAAGCAAGCTTTGTGGACGGCATCACTGGCGAAAATCCTGGAGCACTTGTGCACGGATCCAGCACCTAAAACAGCAGCTTTAACAGATGCTGAAATAACCCTGGAAGCCTGGGGCGGGGGGGGGGGGGGGGGGGGGGGGGGGAATGGAACAAATCATGACGGTTGTAAGTTCAAATAAATCATTGTATATTTAGTAGTTATTATGTAATACTTATGCAATACTTATTAAAATGAGTATTATGTATAATAAGTAATAAGTATAAACAAAATAATTAGAGGGTAGCAATGCTGCCCTAAACATTCATAGATGGGTTAGAATACCAGCCTGAATCTGTGTGTGGAGTTTGTACATTTTCCCGTTTGTGCATAGGAATCCTCCCACAGTCCACAGACTCCATAAATTGCACACAGTGTGTGTGTGTGTGTGTGTGTGTGTGTGTGCTGCAATGGGCTGGATTCTGGTCTGGGGTATTACTCTTGTAGTCTTGTTTTACTTGTGCCAATTAAGACTCTTAGAAACAAGCATAACTGGCTAAACTTGGACACGTAAGAACAGCCAGAAATCCAACAACACTAATGTTTTAAATGAGAGGAGTTGAGTGTCTGTTCCATCTCAAAGCAATTTCCATTTCTAACATCTGAGATAATTGTTAAGCATTAACTTAAGAGTAAATATGTAGAAGTAAGAAAAGTCGAATATAGAATAATATATCTAATATTAAACTTCATGTATGGGTCATGTACAGTTTTTCTGAAGTGCAGACTCTGCATTAATGAAGAGACAGCAAACTACGGATATTAAATTTAATTCTATATTCTGGGCAACCATCAACAAACTATGTTAAAGTTATTGATTTTCTGGATTCACTTGCTAAAAAAAACCCAATATTAAAAACCTGAATTTATGTTATGTATAATTATCTATGCATAGTTACTAATACTACTGTCAACGTCAGCAATTTGTCAACATATAGCCTACATCTAAATTTAACGTCACTGCATTTCAAATTATGAATTTGTATTCATCGCTATTTATACAGCATGGTATACACCAAAGCTTTAAGCTGTACTGTACAAATGCAAGGTTTACGCTACCCTTGCCTACTGCAGTACAGTGCTATATATAGCAATATATACAACAATTTTGATATTACTATCGACGTCTATCAAAGAATACATACATTTTATTAAATCCTATTATCATTACTGCTGCCATTAGTTGTACACAGTATTATTTTAACACCAAGTTAACGTCCACCCCGCTTTTGCATCAGCTTAAACGTCTCTAAACTAAAACTATTATTGACAAACTCTCCTATTTTAACATCACCTGCGTTTGGGACATTCTAATAAACTTACAGAAAGTCTTCTTAATAGAGTCGCCATTTTGGTGAATCAAAGGTGATTTAATGTGGATTTAATGGCGGCTTTAAAGCAATGATAACGAAGTATACTGCCACCTACCGTCTCGGAGTGCAGTCATCTGATAAATTCATCACCACGTTCCAGTCGTCATCCAACCGCTTTATGCCGGGCAGGGAATCTTTCCCAGCCTGATCGCATATGGCTGGGTTACATCTTGGATTAAATGCCAGTCATGAGTTATAGCTCCGAATATTTTACCGCCGAAGCCTTCCTTTAAGAAAAAAAAAACCGGGTAAACTTGGCTTTGTCCCTGATTTTTTTTTCAATAGCTAGAAACCCCCCCTCATACAGTTATTCGAATGGCACTTCCATAAACGATAACACATTACTGCCAATTCTGAGACTAAATATCCTAACATGAAAGCCATATCACAAATTACAGCTCATCAGGCTTGCTTTTTCATTAAAAATTTTCTGGGAGAACACGTGGGTAATACCCAACTTTGAATTCTCCATGAGTTTAAAAAAATAATTCATGTAAGTGGTCTTTATTAAGAATGGTGGCATTGGCATATCTAGTCTAAAAGCATGCAATGTGAAGAAAAACATATATTGTGATTCTGAGCATATTGAATAACTACAGACCGTGTGAATACATTTATTTTTCCCTAGGTACTCCTCCCTAGAAATACGTGACTAGCTGGACTGAGGTCACTAAATTGCCCATGGTATATCAGTGTGTACCCTGCAATGGATTGGTGTTCTGTACCCTGGGATTCCTGGGGTATATTCTCTCTGTCACCTTCATATTGGATATGGAGGAAGGAAGGACGAATGTATTTTTTTAAGTATTAATAAAAGTACAAATTTTAAAACAATGTTCTGATTATTTCCCTAGCAGTAGTCCTGACAATGGCATCATCTTCTTTAATAGAACCCATTGACAATATTATGCTACACTATTAATTTTAAATGGCACCGATAGTTGGTGAATTAAAACATGTGAACTCCACGAATGTATTGTGGAGGCAGCAATTCAGCGCCCAACCCTGATGTCAGCCATCATAGCATATCCTGTGTCATATACAGTATTAAAATACTGCATCACGAAAAAGACAAGGATCAATAACAAGTTTCTTTTCCAGGTTAGTAAGATGCAATTACCCTTCAATGAAATTTACAAGCATGCTTTGTAAATGTATATAGGCTGTAATTTTATTCAAAACCTCAAGATGTCACCATACATTTGTGTAATATGCATCGCTGGATAAAGGACATGGAAATTATCTCCAGGTTCGCTATTATCCATTTATTTAATGTGATTTTAATGCAAAATTAGGCAAGTGCGCATTATTCTAATATCTAAAATCTCAGATCACACACTTATACTATTCTTTGATTAGTAGCCTACACCATACTTGCTCACGTTGTGCTGAGTTTAGTATACTTACAGTGAGAGTTGTGTATTATTATTATTATTATTATTATTATTATTATTATTATTATTATTACTGACTGTGAATTCAATCTGAAATACCATTCGTCCGCAAACCGCGCTCTAGCGGCGCCGGGGTAGATGGGTAATTTCTTACATCCGGGTACGATTTTCCTGCGTCATTCCCTTTCTGAAGACTTTCATGCAGCGTGCAAGTCGCATTGGTGTGGATGGGTAGTTGATTTAATATATGAACGTATTCTAAACTCAACTATAGCTACAGGAGCAAGTTGCAACAATGCCGGCGTATTTTCAGCGTCCAGAGAACGCTTTGAAGAGAGCTAACGGTGAGCATGCTGGCTCCATTTCTCATTTTCTACTTCCCACCATTCTCTTCTCGACAGCATGGCGGGGAAGCCATGTTGTTAGGAAGAAGCCTAGTCGGGCCTTGCTTGACTTTCAACCTATTTAACTTATAAATTTGTGACAATTTTTCTTTGTCAGTTACTTGGTCAAATTTATGCTGCAGTTAACGCGTTCTCGTATTTTGCTGAGTACTTCTTGATTTCCGTTATCGTGTTGCCTCATTAAATGTCAATTGACCTCCTTTTCTCCCATTTCTTCGGCTATTCAGTTAAGCATTTCAGTACTTAGTGAGAAAACTGAGTATCAGTGAATGTAGTTACTTCACTGGGATTTGGACACGTTATTAAATATGACACGTGGATTGATTATGTCGAGCAAGAGAACGCATTTAGCCGACGCCTTTACTCAAGGCGATAGTGATGTATGGTGCTTCTGCTAAGATAATGTATGGTTTTTAGCACATATATGTACACGATTGGATATTTTACTTGAGCAATTAAAGCTAACTATTGAAATTTTCTGATTATTGGGCAATCCTCTCCCATTTGGTCGATGTTTTAAATGAGCATAAGAGCATTCCCTGAAATATCCTGTAATTGCGTTTGATCTAAATTCATTTAAGATATTTATTCATTTCCAAAGCACGTCAGCAAATGATATTTTGCTTCTAATTTGACCTATGCCATACATTTAATGTTCTTTTTTCCAAAAATCTTTTTTTCTGCCTGGCACAGTTTTTATACTTTAACAAATCGGTTGGTGCATTCTGATGCTGAAACACATTTGTGGTTGCTTGTAGACCTTTCATAATTATAGAATAACCGCATAATCGACGATATGAAAATGCAATTTCTTTCTAAATGTCTTGCACAAACAGCTGGCTGTATTCATCATTTCGCTTTTAAATAAGAATACAAAAAATACATATTCTACTATTTGGCTGTTTCATATGCACAATAATCGTAAATTGTGAAGTCTTCTAAAATTTGGCGCAGAGTGATGTGGGTAATGTCAGTATTTCGGCGCGCGCATGCCCGTGTTCGAGAAGCATACCGCTTTCTGTGCGTTGCCCTCTAACGGTAGTGAAGAAATGTTCCACTTGTGCATGAAGCCACCAGCAGAATTTGCCAGCAGATATTGCTTTAAGAAATGTTTATGGAGTAATATGCACTTTAACTGATGAATTTTGTAGTGATGCATTAGCTGTTTTAGTTATCAAAGAGCTAAAAATGGGGAAATGCTGCAAAGCATCCTGAAACCTTTTGCCCATGATTTACATTAATGTAATGGAACTACCCAACATTCGTACTTGAATTGCATTTAAAATCATTAATGGTAAATGCTAGCCCCAATGTATGCCTTTGTCACTTCTGATTATAATTAACCAGTTCCTCTTTAAAGTTGTACCTTTGTAAGTTGTAAGTAAGGCAATTGTAAAGGTGCAAGATTTCCTTTTCACCTCTTGCATCACTTGACATCCTCAGATTTTTTAATTATTATTATTATTATTTATTATGAGGTTTAAAAAAAACCTATGTATAATCTCATGTATTCTCTCCAGAATTTCTTGAAGTTGGCAAGAAGCAGCCAGCTTTGGATGTTTTGTATGATGTTATCAAGAGTAAAAAACATCGAACATGGCAGAAGATTCACGAGCCCATCATGCTCAAGTACCTGGAGCTCTGTGTCGATCTGCGCAAGAGCCACCTTGCAAAAGAGGGTTTGTACCAGTACAAAAACATCTGTCAGCAGGTGGGTGTGTATCCAATTCCACGCTGTCCTGTATCCTGTTTGAAACTCAAAATTCATGACTTAATTAACTTGTTACAAGTACTTGAGAAAAGTGTCAGGTGGGTTTACTGATCAATATATTACTCAGAATTTGGTTTGCTTGGGAGGAAGCATCATGCTGACATTTTTTCAGTTTAATTCGCATGATCTTGAATCCAGTATCTTCTACAATGGTTGAAACGTGACACATTGTTTTATTAATAAGATAAAATAGAAGTTATAAAGCCATGAATTACGATGTACATCGTTCCAGAATAGAAGGTTATAAATGGTGCAAATTTTGCCATTGTCTAGTATTGGGGACGTCCAGTAAATTTACTCTAATATTGACAAAAGTCAAACTTTTGGCTGATTGTATTTAAAAAAAAAAAAAAAACTTTACATTTTTCAAGTTTGTAGTTTTATTGTATAGTAGATTGTGGTTCTGTGGATGCAAGCGCTGTCATTCTAGAACTGCTTATATAAATGGTGTTGATGTTGAAGTGAATTCTACTGGAACATTGTACCATCTATAGGTAGTTGTTCTAATTCGAAAAGGAAAACAATTCCCATCGTTCTCTTTCAAAAGGTCAACATAAAATCTTTGGAGGATGTTGTCCGAGCCTACCTTAAGCTGGCTGAGGAGAAGACTGAAACTGCTAAAGAAGAGTCTCAGCAGATGGTGCTAGATATTGAAGATCTAGATAACATCCAGACTCCTGAGAGGTACATACTATATGCTTGCATTTCTTCGGTGGGTAAGGCCTTCCCGTATTGCAAGTGTGAATGAAGAGCTACCCATGTGTCTCATCATGTAAGACAATTGTACTGCTTTTTTTGTTTGCTTGTCAGTGCTGTTTAACACTAGATTTACCGAGTTTTTATTCTCTGCTGAGAGTCCCAAGGTGTTTGTCACCCCTGCTGTGATTTTCGCAGGTCTTCAGCCCCATCCTCCTCCTGCTTTTGTTGTGCAAACACACCCATTACCTGTGAGGCCTGGCGCATTTGCATTTTTTACTCAGAGTAGCTCAAATCCAAGGCAGGCTAAACCTCTGTGTGTGACATGGAAACCTTCACAAAAGTCTGCCATATCTATACCAAATATCCCACACGCTGACTGACCTGCAAATATGAAAGACACACATTCACAAAATATATGGAAACACAAGTCTGTGTTATTTATAAAACAAATTGAGTGAAAATAGAATGAAAAGTTGCTAATAGAATGAAATGAATAAAATGAAAACATGCTAACACTTCAGTCTCCAATGCATGTTTGTATATAAATGTCATAAGCTGAGTGAAGTCATGGTCCATGGTTTTTGGCATGCTCATACACATACAGAATAAAATGTCATTTCATTTTCATTGGCCATCACTGAATTATAACGCCAAAAGTGAATTTTGTTTTTGTGTGATCTCTCCAGCTTTGCATGTTTGGCTGTTCACGTTAAAATTGATGTATCCGTGCCTCAGTTCCAGGTTCATCTCTTCGTCATCTTTCTGCCTTTTGTCTCAGTGGTTACTGTCCCACACAGTCTGTCTATCTTTCAAAGTCTGTGTTTGCAGCGTTTGAAAACCCAGTGACCATCATCCCTGTATTTGGCAATGGAGTTCCTTGGCTAGAAGAATCGGAAACAATCTTCTTTTTCCTTTCCACCCTGTAGATGCTTTGTACAGAACGTAGGCATTCACGGCCACCAAGTCCAGCATGTTGTAAAACACAGCTACTGGCCACTTGCTTGTTGCTGCTCGTACTGAATACATGCGCGCCATTCTAAACACTGACGTGGAGAATTCCTCTCCCTGTGCAGTGTCCTTTGCCAATGGAGGAAGTTCACGGCAAACGTTATTCACCATGCCCAGTAAAGTGAAGCAGTCTGTGTGACAGTGACAGTGAGGTGAAGAAATTGTCCATTGTGACATTTCTCCCGTCATCCAGAAATGACTCCATCAGACTCATGACCACGTTCTCTGCCAGCCTTCACCAAGAACTGTGCTGAAAGTTTCACTCCAGGAGAACACATGAACATAGATGTACAGCTGTTCTCGACCAAGGTTCATTGTCCATGCAGTATATTTACATTTACATTTACATTTACAGGATTTGGCAGACGCCCTTAGCCAGAGCGACTTACATAAGTGCTTTGAGACTCTGCAATGAATTTCCGATGCTAGCTCAATAAGGACCCCAGCTACGAATACTATCTCTGAGAACGCCATTGAGTAGTGCAGAATTTTTATTTTATTTTATTTTTTTAAAACACACACCAGAAAAAGAGTCGAGTAAGAATATAGAAGTTCTACGTCAGGTATTTCTGAAAAAGAAAAGTTTTGAGTCGTCGCTTGAAGACATTCAAGGATTCAGCTGTTCGGACATCTAGGGGGAGTTCATTCCATCAATTAGGTGCCAGGACAGAGAAGAGCCGAGATGCGTGTCTTCCTTGTGCCTTGAGGGGAGGTGGGACCAGTCGAGCAGTGCTGGAGGATCGGAGAGATCGTGGTGCAGAGCGGGGTGTGATGAGGTCCTTTAGGTAGGATGGTGCCAGAGAATTTTTGGCTTTGTATGCGAGCATCAGTGTTTTGAATCTGATGCGTGCAGCTACAGGAAGCCAGTGGAGGGAGCGCAGCAAAGGAGTGGTGTGGGAGAACTTGGGAAGGATGAAAACAAGACGAGCAGCTGCATTCTGAATCAGTTGGAGGGGACGGATGGCGCTCAGTGGTAAACCCGCTAGAAGCGAGTTGCAGTAGTCAAGGCGTGAGATGACGAGGGACTGGACGAGTATCTGGGTAGCCTGGGTGGAAAGAAATGGACGTATCCTCCTGATGTTAAAGAGGAGAAACCGACAAGAGCGAGAAAGACTGGTGATATGTGAGGAAAATGACAACCGATCATCTATGGTAACTCCAAGGTTTCTAGCAGAAACCGAAGGACGGATCAGGGAGTTGTCAAAGGAGATCGCAAGGTCCTGGAGGGGGGATGAGTCAGCCGGGATGTAAAGCAACTCAGTTTTACTAGTTTTGAGTTTTAGCTGGTGAGTGGTCATCCAAGATGAGATGTCTGCCAAGCATGTAGAGATCTTAGTGGAGACATGAGTGTCTGAGGGAGGGAAGGAGAGGATGAGTTGAGTGTCATCGGCATAGCAGTGGTAGGAGAAGCCATGTGAGGATATAACTTCGCCAAGAGATTTAGTGTAGAGGGAGAATAGGAGAGGGCCAAGAACCGAGCCCTGAGGGACACCGGTGGAAAGACAACGTGGAGTAGATGTGGATCCATTCCATGTCACTTGGTATATCGCATCCAAGCCGGACAAATTTGGGATCAAGTTCTGGATGGCCACGGATTTGGAGACCAAATACGTCTGCAACGTGTCCCCTAACTTGGGAAAGGACCCCAGTCACCAGAAAAGGGAGAGGCTGGCAGAGAACATGGTCATGAGTCTGATGGAGCCATTTCTGGATGACGGGAGAAATGTCACAACGGACAATTTCTTCACCTCACTGGCACTGTCACACAGACTGCTTCAGCGCAAAACAACACTACTGAGCACAGGGAATAAAGTTTGGTATGAACTTCCTCCAATTTCAAAGGACACTGCACAGCAAGAGGAATTCTCCGCGTCAGTGCTTAGAAGTGGCAGTGTCTCCTTGACAATTTATGCACCTAAAAAAACAAGATTGTGTGTGTTCTGAGTTCCTTGGACCAAGATGTGGCGATCTGTGAAGGCAGAAAGAGGAAACCCAACACGATAACAGACTATAACCACATGAAGGTATGTGAATGTGTGTATAATTTTACATCAGTGCTACAATGTTTTCTGATATGTACTATACAGGCCTATATAGAAAGAAGGTAGAAAAAAGCAAATACACTCATGACTCTCTCTCTCTCTGCTGTTATAGTGTGGTGTAAATGTGTTGGACCAAATGGCGCGCATGTATTCCGTAAGAGCAGCAACATGCAGGTGGCCAGTAGCTGTATTTTACAACATGCTGGACCTGGTGGTGGCAAATTCCTACGTTCTGTACAAGGCATGTACAGGGTGGGAAGGCAAAAGAAGATTATTTTTGAGTCATCTAGCCAAGGAACTCCATTGCCAATTTATGCCACAAAAGGCTATGGGGACAGAGGAAGGCTGCTGCTGTGCCAGGACTTGTATGGACAACTCAGTGTCAGGTACAGGAGAACTGCAACAGAAACCGCAGCAGGTTTACCAGTGCAAAGTGTTACAAATTCACTTGCGCCAAATGCAGGGATGATGGTCACTGGGTCTGCAAACACTGCAAAGTTTGAAACACTCAATTTTTTTTATAAATAAAACAGACTTGTGCTTCCATATATTTTGTGAATGTGTGTCTTTCATATTTGCAGGTCAGTCAGCATGTGGGATATTTGGTATAGATATGGCAGACTTTTGTGAAGGTTTCCATGTCACACACAGAGGTTTAGCCTGCCTTGGATTTTAGCTGCTCTGAGTAAAAAAATGCAAATGTGCCAGGCCTCACAGGTAATGGGTGTGTTTGCACAACAAAAGCAGGAGGACAATGGCCCAAGAAACTCTCAGCAGGGATGCTAGTAGGTGTTAGGCCCAGGGAATTTACGCAAATTTGCGTAGATTTGGCAGTTCTAGTGTTAAGTGCACTTGTCTCCATTAGCTACATGTCAGATTGTTAGGTTAATTAAGCTCAGACTTCTGCAATGGAGGCGGCTTTGGCTTGCCGACTAAGTGGGATGGGGTGTAGGTCATGCTGGATGCTCTCCCATTTATGGCTCTGAAAGCTTGTACCAAGGAGATACAATGCCACTTTTTTTTTTGCATGATTAAGGTCTTTTTGACTCCTCCCATGTTTTCTCTCTTATCTGCCCTCTTTCTGTACTCAAAGTGAAAGCCGGGTGTGTCACATGAACACCCATGACAAACTTTGTAGTATGTTTGCAGTCATTTTATCTTACATAAGTGTTGCATGAGGATGAAACTTTCCAGCTTCTTGGTTTTATAGGTTGTGGTGTTTTGATTTTTGCAGCGTGTTGCTGAGTGCAGTTAGTGGGGAGGACACTCAGGACCGTACAGACAGGCTGCTGCTCACTCCCTGGGTAAAATTTCTCTGGGAATCCTATCGCCAGTGTCTGGATTTACTTCGCAATAACTCCAAGGTTGAGCGCCTGTACCATGATATTGCCCAGCAAGGTGAACATTTGTCCTGTTCGCTTGTTAGTGTACAGTATGTGCCTGTCACAAATTGAATAGATTAGAGGTGTGATAGAAATCGCAGCCTTGGCTTGTATTGAATTTTTGATTTTTTTTTTCTTGTTTTAACAGCATTTAAATTCTGCCTTCAGTATACACGCAAGGCTGAGTTTCGCAAGTTGTGCGATAATTTGCGCATGCATCTAGGCCAGATACAGAGGCATCACAACCAGAGCACAGCGATTAACCTAAACAACCCAGAAAGTCAGTCCATGCACTTGGAAACGCGTCTGGTCCAGCTGGATAGTGCCATAAGCATGGAGCTCTGGCAGGTGTGTAACTCGGACATTCCACCTTTGGGACTTATCATCCACAATTAGCTCCTCTAATATTAAGCTTTTTTTTTTTTTCTTTTCTTTCTTAGGAAGCTTTCAAAGCGGTGGAAGACATCCATGGTCTTTTTGCCTTGTCTAAGAAGCCCCCCAAACCTCAGCTGATGGCAAACTATTACAATAAGGTTTCAACTGTTTTCTGGAAATCGGGGAATGCACTCTTCCATGCCTGTACCCTTCACCGACTCTACCACCTCTCCAGAGAGATGAGAAAGAATCTTACTCAGGATGAAATGCAGAGGATGTCTACAAGGGTGCTTCTTGCCACCTTGTCTATTCCCATCACCCCCGAGCGCACAGACATCGCCCGTCTCTTGGACATGGATGGAATAATTGTGGAGAAACACAGACGCTTGGCTACACTCCTCGGCCTCCAGTCTCCTCCCACCCGTCTCAGCCTGATCAATGACATGGTTAGCAGATCAGCTGAATATTATAGCTGTATGTTTGTGCGCATGTATTACCATTGAATTGAATAAGTATAATTTTTGTGAAATTCATCCTGAATGCCCTTATTATCCAGTCTCCTCAACTAGGGCATAATAGACAATGAATCCTTCGGTATTGATACAGTCGCAAATTTTTAAAGAACCAAAATGCTGGCTGTGGTATATAGTATTCCTTATACTAAATATTGAAGAAGTGTGTACAAACGCTGTTGAATTTCTGGTGGTTTTGTTACTCATTGCCCTTTCATTCAATGTGATGCCTTGATTTTCAACCTGGAATGGGCACAGTTCTGCCTGGCCAGGCGTAGAGCAGTGTGTCTTCTGCATAGGAAAGCGGAGGGATTTGCTGCAAAGCTGTTGCAAGCAGTTAATATTGTCTTCTACTTTTTCTTTAGGTGAGATTTAATCTGCTACAGTATGTTGTTCCGGAGGTGAAAGAGCTCTACAATTGGCTGGAAGTGGATTTTCACCCCCTCAAGTTATGTGGAAGGGTAATAAAGGTGAGTGACGCATTTTTCTGAAAAGACCAGATATCCAAGTGATATTCTGCCATGAATTCAGTTTATCAGACTGGGTTTCCCCCTATTCGGTGTTATATAATGCAAGGTGTGAAACAGTGGTGATCTGTATGTACGTGCGTAAAGTATGTTTATAAATGTATGAAATACCGTGAAGTTGGTTTTGTGGATCTCTGCTTACATTTTTGAGCTGCTAGTTTATTTAGAGAAAAGTCGTCCATATTACTTTATAAATTGAAGCTTCCATATTTTAATCTTCTGACTATTGTGCTCTAAAGCTGATCACATTAATATACTAATTGCCATTTCATCTGATTGCACTACATCTGAGCTGGGGAGGTTGATTATATAAAGTTTAAATGTTTGCATGCCTGACAAGTTCTTTCCCAGAATAAGTGCCGTTATTTTTAAGAATGTAGGAATAAATAAATGACAGAAAGGTTACTTGGGTCATGATTGCTGTTCCAATGGTTTTATTGAAATTCTTTGCTTCCAGAAAGATTTGTCCTTTTAATGTGAATCCCCTTTTTTTTCGTAGACTTAAATTAATAAGTAGTCTAAACTGCAGGAAAAAATGACTGCTGAGTCCACACCAATTATAGCAAGCAGCTCAGGACAACTTGATATTTTAGTGTTCTGGAGCAGCCAATCTAGTCTGAGCATTTGTGTCTCTGCACAGTGGGGTTGTTTTGGTGCCTACCATTAAGTTTGTAAAATTGTGTGTTTATTGGTCAGAAATAGGCTTTGTCCTGTAACTAATTGCTTTGTCTTTCAGTATATGCCACTACTGCCTTATTGTTAATGATGACTCTCAGTTGGTTCAGTATGCGTTGATCTTTAACCATTGCAACTTTTTTTTTTGTGGATAGGTTCTGAACTGGATTAAAGACCAAGCTGAAAAGGAGTTGGACCTTCAACAGTATGTTCCTCATCTACAAAACAACACCATCCTTCGCCTTTTGCAGCAGGTGAGATATTGGTGTCCAGAAACCTGCTTATACTATAGCTGGTATAATTCTAGGGCACTGCGCAAGAAATGGTGCAAGATATTGTTAATTAAAAGAACCTTTTGAATATTACATTAATTGTCCATTCTCTAATTGGAAATATTTTGTTTGTGTTTTTTTTTTTTTTTTACAGGTTGCTCAGATTTATCAGAGCATTGAGTTTAGTCGCTTGGCTTCCTTGGTTCCTTTTGTGGATGCTTTTCAGTTGGAACGTTCCATTGTTGATGCTGCACGACACTGTGACTTGCAGGTAAAGTACCGATATAGTTCTCCATCTCATTGTCTGTACATTCTTTTCAAGTAATTAATTCTTTTCCTGAAGTGATGTCAGGAATAAGTGTCGCTTTTGGAAGTAGAAAAAGTATGGCATTTGCAGGCAGTATCGTGTTTTTATGACAGGTCTCCGCCCCAGTACGATAGGAAACCACAGCTTGGCATCCTCCAGCATCATATTTGCTATTTTCCAACAGCCTGTAGTATTTGCCTTAGATCCCAGATTAGCGTTAGCAAACTGAGACAATGGTTATGGTTAGAAAAAGTATGGCATTTTGAGGCAACATCATGTGTTTTTATGACTTGGCTACTCCCCCGTAGGACAGGAAACCACAATTTTAGCATGCTTTTGTAGCATTTTTCCCACTTGCCGACTGTAGGTAGTATTACTCTACGGACCCAAATTAGGGTTAGGGTTGGCACACTGAGGCTAGGGTTACGGTTAGAAAAAGTGTGGCATTTTGAGGCATCATCATATGTTTTTATGACAGGTCTGCTTCCCTATAGGATAGGACACCATAATTTAGCATGCTTTTGTAGTATATATACTACTTCTCAACAGCCCGTAGTATTGCCCTAAGCCCCCAAATTAGGGTTGGCAAACTGAGGCTAGGGTTAGAAAAAGTATGGCATTTTCAGGCATCAACATGTGTTTTAATGACTGGTCTGCTCCCCCGTAGGATAGGAAGCAACAATTTAGCATGTTTTTGTAGCAGATTTCCAACTTGCCAACTGTAGGTAGTATTGCCCTAAGGCCCCAGATTAGGGTTATGGTTAGCAAACTGAGGCTAGGGCTAGGGTTAGGGTTAGAAAAAGTGGCATTTTGAGGCATCAACATGTGTTTTTTTGACGGGTCTGCTTTCCTATAGGATAGGACACCATAATTTAGCATGCTTAGGTAGCATATTTCCAACTTGCCAACTGTATAGTAAGACAAAATAACTCTTCCATTAGTATCGGGTTTGCAATAAGCTTTTTCAAACATTGTAGACTTAAAAAAAAAAAAAAAAAAAAAAAATATATATATATATATATATATATATATATATATATATATATATATATATATATAATTTAATATAATATAAAAAATTTTATATATATATATATATATATATATATATATATATATATATATATATAAATAATAATATCTTACAAATATTCAGTACAAGATTCTTACTGATTGCATAAAATCAACTTTTTTTTGTTTTTCTGCTATTTGTACCAGGTACGGATTGACCACACATCTTCCACCCTTAGTTTTGGTTCAGACTTGAACTATTCTACCAAAGAGGATTCTCCAGTGGGTCCTTTCTTGCAAAACATGCCTTCAGAGCAGATCAGAAATCAGCTTACCGCAATGTCATCCTCCCTGGCCAAAGCTATTCAGATCATTAAGCCTGCCTCCATTCTGGTATGTGCAAAAACATCCATGGCCATCCTTGGCTACTTTTTTTTAAAGTCTAAATTAACACTGCATATTATAAGCAGTGACTCTGAGTTAATGTACAGCACTTTATAAGGTTCCAAGCTCTGTAAAAACTTATTTGAATTCAGAGGTTGTCTGATGCACTTTTTGTATTGAAACAGCAAGAGCATGAAGAACAAAGCCAGCAGGCCATAGCTGCTTATTTGAAAAATGCCCGCAAGGAGCACCAGCGTATCCTTGCTCGCCGGCAAACCATAGAGGAGCGTAAAGAGCGACTTGAGAGTCTGAACATTCAAAGAGAAAAAGAAGAACTGGAGCAGCGTGAAGCCGAGATGCAAAAGGTTCGCAAGGCTGAGGAGGAGAGGTTGCGTCAGGAGGCCAAAGAACGAGAGAAGGAACGCATCATGCAGGAGCATGAACAGATCAAGAAGAAGACTGTGCGGGAACGGCTGGAGCAGATCAAGAAAACGGAACTGGGTGCCAAAGCCTTCAAGGACATAGACATTGAGGTACATCAGTGCTGTCGTGTTTGTTGGACAGTCGTCCCTCCACTGCAACCCACCGCCACTTGAGTGGTAAGAGCAGCCGAAATAACCCTGTGTTTTGTCCATCTATGTGTAGGACCTGGAGGAGCTCGATCCAGACTTCATAATGGCCAAGCAGGTGGAACAGCTGGAGAAGGAGAAAAAAGAGCTGCAAGAACGTTTGAAAAACCAGGAGAAGAAGGTGAGGATAAGTCAGCTTAATGTGAAATGACTGCACTTGTGAAAAGCAGCCGGATAAGTTCGGTCTGTCTGATGTATTGGAAGCCTTTTATTTGGCCTTATTTTAAAAAGTTTGTTAAATTGTCATTTCCTAGATTGACTATTTTGAGAGAGCCAAGCGCCTTGAAGAAATCCCCTTAATTAAAAAAGCATATGAGGAACAACGTATAAAGGACATGGAGTTATGGGAATTACAAGAAGAAGAAAGGGTAAGAATTCCTCCACTGGGAACAATGTCAATGAATATGAAACATTCAGTAATTAATTACTGGTTGTTTATGTTAGATCCTCAACATGAAAGTTGAACGTGAGAAGGCACTGGAACACAAACAGAGAATGTCCCGGATGATGGAGGACAAG
This sequence comes from Brienomyrus brachyistius, assembly GCF_023856365.1. NCBI lineage: Eukaryota > Metazoa > Chordata > Actinopteri > Osteoglossiformes > Mormyridae > Brienomyrus > Brienomyrus brachyistius. The sequence goes on along the minus strand of NC_064535.1, from coordinate 10,650,587 downwards.
GAGAACTTTGTATCCAAGATTACTGCTGCTCGAAGCTTTATTTATGAGGTAGTTTCATCCTCTTTGTTTTTGAGTCATTGTTCTGGACTGTTTTGTATACGTTTCCAAAGTTTGCATATGAATATCTTTGGATTGAAGTCACCAAGCTAAATAGGAGTCTTGCCACTCAAATTTTGCTACTTTTCCTACAGTATTTTATATGGCCATGGGAGCTATGAGTAATACCTCAAATTACAAATCCTGAAAACCTTTCTCTAAATTCCATTCTTGTACATACAAATTAAAATGGTGTGCTGCTAGACTTTTATTATCCCGTGTGTTTTTAAAATAAAGGGTTAATTTTATTTTTAATTCGCAATATAAATTTGTGCCCCTACTAATTGGCGTCACTGCACTTTTAAGGGACAGATCTACTATAATGCTTGTTTTTCACTTTTCTCATTCTCTGTGCTGATATCTACTTTATCTCGTTGAAATGCATTACAGTTCTAACCTGACTTGCGATTCATGCCAGTTTAGTATTGGTCAGTATTGCATGTTTTCAGTCCTTTCTGCTTAAAGTGGGAAAACACTGAATCTTCAGAGTTTTTATCCTGTCTTATTTGTATGCTTAAAATTTGTGTTGTAGGAAAAGCTTAAACAGTTTCAAGAACGGCTGGTGGAAGAGAGGAAAAGGCGGTTAGAAGACAGGAAAAAGCAGCGTAAAGAGGACCGGCGCAATGCATACCATAGGCAGAAAGAGGAAGAAGCACAAAGAATTCATGAAGAAAAGCTGAAAAAAGGTCAGGTGCATTCTACAATTGGTCTGCGTTGCTCATCTCCTTTTGTTGAAGTGAAGGTTGCCGTTTGAGTCTGTTATGACTGCACCGTAATGTGGAGTGTTGACAAACTGAGCAGACGAGCAGGCTATAAATCAGACAAGTGGCCATTCCATTTTCTGTGTTTTAACACTTTACATTTCAACGTTTTCTTAATCATTTGCTTGTGGCCCTTTCTTACTAGAATGTATCTAGAATTTCTTCCTGGGGTGTGTCTGGAAATAATTGGGATATCCTGCATTAAATAAAGATGTAGCTTGAATTGTTTTCCTCCTGCTTTAAACTATGCATGGGTACTTTATAAAGCACAGTGCAGCGAGTAACTTTTTAGCTATTATATAAATTGATGAATGTGCTTTAAAAACATTTGCTTCTACTGTATTGTATTGTTGTCCATTGTGACGCTGACAGCTTACTGACTCGTTTACTGAAGTATCCCAAATGGAATCCTGACTGAAATTCTTGTGGTTGATGTCCTCGGGTGTATTGAGTGACTTGACTTACACACTCGCTTTTCTTTACTTTTATTATTGGGCGTCTTACCTGCAGGGTTTTCCTAGGCTGTTGTGGTTTGTTACTAATACATCGACGATACGTTGATTTGTGCTGGCAGAACGAGAGGAGCGGGAGCGAATAGAGCAAGAGCAACGTGAAGAGGAAGAAAGGGAGTACCAGGAGCGCCTGCGTAAGCTAGAGGAGCAAGAAAGGAAGCAGCGCGCCCGACAGCAGGAAATCGAGGAGCGGGAGCGTCGCCGCGAGGAAGAGAGGAGAGTCCCCGAGGAAAAGCACAGCAAGGTAGCTAAACAAAATCTCAGGCTGAACCCGAGGGAGCATTTTAAAGTTTAAATGTAAAAACGGATCTCTAGAAACACGTATGTGATGAATGTTAGAAATGGACGTCTGTAAAGGCTGTTGACAACACGGATGCCTTTTCTTTATATATACGCTTGTTAAAATGTAATTTCGGAAAACGTGTTTAATGTAGTGTATCTGCGTGGATTTCTGACTGGCTAACTGCGAAGCAACAAGTCACAATTCAGCTGTATTTCAGGTTATGTTGGTACGTGCTGCTGAGTGGGGATTAATACAGATTTAGGAAATGCACAGTGGATTTGGATGGTTGGGGGTACATGGCTGACAGACATTTGTTTTGGAGAGCGCCCAGCTAAAAAGGAATTTCTTTATAGGATACTCCGCACTGGCCAGAAAAAGAAGAGGGAGGTTGGCGGAAGAGGACAGTGGAGGGAGAATCTGATTGGCGTCGCCCTGTGCCTGAACGGTGAATTTGAATTCATGTAATCTCGTTGCACAAATGAGATGAATGTCCTGAATGTATTCCATGCTTATTCAGAATCGCATTATTGAACGCATTTACGGGTTGATTCTCCAATAGAGATTGGCGCCAAGAAAATCGAGAGGAAGATAAAGCCAACTTACAAAGAGATGAAGAAAAAGAACCACCCTTCAGACGGGGAGATGGTCCTCGCAGGGGGGGGGGCGACGACCGAGTGCTGAGGAGAGGTTTCGATGAGGATCGCGGGTCGCGTCGTGGTCTGGATGAGGACCGGGGTCCTAGAAGAGCTCTGGATGACGACAGAGGTCACAGGAGAGGGCTGGATGAAGATCGTGGACCCAGGAGAGGCTTTGATGATGACCGTGGCCCACGAAGAGGGATGGACGAAATGAGGGGTCCAAGACGAGGGGCTGATGATGAAGGATCCTGCCATGGGGATGATGCCAGACCTTGGAAACCCCTTAGCAGGCCAGGTAAGCTTCCTGCTGGCATTTGGATGAAGTCCAGCAGGACCGAAACATTCAGTTGGGCACATAAGGAACAAATCATAATTGGTACATTTTATGAATAGAAAGTTCAGTGGAAAGTAATTATTTAAATTTGATCACTTAGAGCAAAGCATAAGCAAGTTTTGCTCTAAGCAAGTCAAGCAAGTTTTAAGCAAGTTAAAATTTTAGTACATTTTTGGTTTTTATGGAAGTTTTAGCTCTATGTGTGGCTGAAAAATGGTGCTTGATAGCATTTGGTTTCCTTTATATTACGACCAAGGAACCTACATAACATGAAGGTCATATACTGGGAAGTAAACACACGTGCTGGAAGCAGGCAGTACGAGGTGTTCACTGTACAGAAAATGCTTTGTGGCTTTGCTGAAATTGAGACTTGCGTTTCATGCTAATTCAAAGGTGGCTGGAGGGAGAGGGAGAAGGCCCGTGAAGAGAGTTGGGGACCTCCTCGTGATGACGGGAACAATGATGAAGGAGGTGAACGAGAGCGAGATGAACGAGAAGACGTGGATCGTTTCAGGGAGCGCAGGCCTCAACGGTGAGAATATAATTGCAGATTTATGCAATATAGCAAAATCATTGTGCCACCATATGTTTCATTTACGTTGAGTCTTTGTAGCCTTGATTTGATTTGGAAATGCAGATTCCCTGTTGAGTGTTCCTTTTTCTTAAATTAAATCTATAACCAGCCCCATCTATCCCTAGGATAGTCTCAAGCATATGCTAATATAAGTGGATAAGTAGTTATTGGACATCGATGATTTTAGTAAAATACTTGGATACTGTTCAGTTGTCTGTTAGAAGTGTATTCACCTGTAATTTTCCTCTTTTTTTTTAACCATTGGTTTCTGCAGTAAGATGCTAATTTTTTTTTCTTTTGGAAATTAAATGGGTATTTTCACAAGTTACCTTTTATCGAAGTCTACCCAAACTTCAGAAATACAACTGGTTGATAAAGATAAAAAAAAAAAAAAGGATTTATCAAGGACTATTGGCATGACACTTATTGTCTTGGATTGTGTTCCAGTGAGGAAAGTGGTGGAGGCTGGAGGCGTGGTGGTACTGAAGATGCTTCCAGTTGGCGAGAGAGTCGGCGTGAACGTGAAGAATTTGACCGTGATGATCGTCGTGGAGACCGTGATCGCCGGGACGTAAGAGAGCGGAAGGAAGATCGGGAACTCAGAGCCCCAACAAGAGAAAATGAAGAAGGTTGGATAGCTGTCTGTTACAGCAACATTTGTTAGACCTGTTGTGCAAGTTGGAATACTACTTCCCCTGCATTTGTCTGGTCATTAAGGTATCTAATGCTCTTTGTGCATATAGGTGTTTCTTGGCGACGTAATGAAGAGAAGAGGGATGATCGCAGAGAAGATCGGGAAACCCCTGCGAAGGCTCCACCCAGGGAAAGAGACCGTGATGGAGAAAGGAGTTCTTGGCGTTCAGACAAAGATAAAGATAACCCCCGCCGGACCAAGAATGAGACCGACGACGAGGGATGGACCACTGTCCGCCGCTGAGATGTCTGACAGTTGTCTCTTGTCAAAGTGGTTCACAGCCCTATTTTTTTTCCCCCTCATCAGTTATGAAATTTATAAAAAAAATGATGTATTGCTAAAACAGCCATTTCATTCAAGATTCTTCTGCTTTGGTAGGATACTGCATTAATCTCCCTATCTAGTTTGTGGGTTATCCTTGTGAGAGGGTTAATAATCCTTTGTATTCAGTAGTTTTAAAATGTATCGACTGCCTATGCATTGCTGCTTACAGGTGTGCTAACTGTGTTGCTTCCCTTAATCTGACATTAAATAAAGTAATTTACTCAACATTTTTGTTTATTTCTTGGTTTTCTGCATGTAGTGAGTGTTGTGACTAAGCACAATTCAAGTATGGCTTAAGTGATGCACGATATAGGCTGCATATTTATATCATTCCTGCATGTTAGTGTTACTTTACGTTTTTTGTGTTATTTGGTATGATTTGATGAATATTTTTTTTGGGGGGTCTTGGAACGCTCAGCGCTTGTTTGCTTTATGCCATTTTGGTTTATGAAAAGTTACATAGGAATGTTGTGCTTTTGAAATGTGTGGGATGCCTGCACTAAGTACTTCTGAAATGTGTAGAACTTGAAGAGCATAGTCAGAATCCCCACATCCACCTGAATTCTCACAAGCCTAGTGTCCTCCGTTACCAGGGTGATGCATGTTCTGAAGGATCTCCCTGTGGTTCTCGCAAATTACTGAATGTTAATGCCCACTCAAGAGGCTATGTAGTATGGTATGTTGTAAATCGAGCTATTATGGAAGCCAGAGACACTTGCATTGGAATGACTGCAGGGCTGTAGGAACTCTCCAGGGATGCTGAAAACAGAATAACGAAGGTGTGTTGTGGTTAATGTCGTATGGAGTAAAGTACCTGGAGAGGAAGAATTGTCAGAAGTGGTCTGTAGCGCAGCAGGTTTGGACTCTATTCAGAAACTTACTGGTTCCTGGGGCCGGCAAACAGATGCCGCTGTTGGGCCCCTGATGGAGACTAGTTTTTTATTTAGGGGTTCTGATAGTACTTCATGCTGACATCCTGGCTGACCTTGCACTGTGCCTTCAAGCTTGATCTTGTTCTAATATTTGTCTCTGTCTTATGGAGAGGAAGATGGTACAGGGTTAGTATACATTTAGTATCATTCTGTAAATCAAGGGAGATGGACCTTATGTTTAGAAAGGGGGACTAGAGGGTGTGTCCACACGTCTCGACACTCCAGGGAAAGTTTATGCCAGATTCCAGCCATTGGTTGAACGTAGGGTTCAGGAAGGATAATATAGTATAATATAGGTTCTAGCCTGGCCAAAGTTAGTGGACCAACTATTCCCTGATTTTAATTTAATCCTTAATTCTAGAGTATGTTTTATGTGCATATAAACTAATACTTGAAGGGTAATGCCAAAGATTTAGAAGACATTTAGAAGCAAAAGTCAGCTAAAGTTGTGAAATACACCCCCAGAAGCCTCCTTTTTGGATAGAGTAATACCTCAGTCATTAGGAAAGCTTTCCAGTGCCTTTACTTCCCCAGATGTCTGAAGGAGGTCTGAATACCACCAGTAGTACAGAAAATGTCTTGCTCATTGTGTAACATGTTACATCAGGTTTAGCAGCACCACAAAGCACTGCAGAGAGTGGGGCAGAGCATTTACTGCATTACAGGCATATATTTCACAGCAGTCCATATATATATATATATGCACACTGCCTTAAAATGCCTAACCACATTATAATGGGCTCCACTCTCCATTCACAGCTACTTTTCTCTTTGTACATTAAGCACTCTGTATCACAAACACATGCAGAGTAACAGACCCCTGAATAAATGCTTTTACGATGGACAATGTCACATTATTTAACCCGTTCCCAATTTTGAACAAATACCCTGGTCATCTTTTTAAAAAAATATATATATTCTACATGGATTTACCCGTGTTATTGTTTACTGCAGTATGTTTTATATTCATAATTAAAATATCTGTCCACTTGGTCTGCAGAAAAGCCACAAATAAGTATTGTGCTTATATAAACCTGACAATAAATAATACCTTGGATTTCTCAAGTTGCGACACAATCCCTCCCACGCCTCCTGAGTCAATGCCTTCCTTTTTTGTGCTTGGATTGAATATACATTATCTTAACCTGTAGCTTTTTCCACTACATATTTTTTCGATCAGACGAATCTATTTTGACCCATATTTTCCTTGATATGCGCCTCGTGATCTGAGTAACAAATTCTGAAGTATAAGTTTCAGATTGAGGCTGGGAGGTTTTGCACATGTTTTATTTGACTTTAAATCAGAACGTACAATTAAAGTCATGAAATATGCAGTGCTACTGTGCCACCATCATAATGATGTCCATTGTTTTGTTGTAAGGGAGAATTGCACCTGCATGTGGCTCAAATTAATCACAAACGATTTAATTAGAATCTTTTAAATTTTGTCAGTTTAAGGGGGACAAGGCACAATGCTAATGCTCATGTAGCACTTTAAAATTTTGCCACTTAGAGAAACATTTCCAGGCAGTGATTATGGTTATGTAGTCAATTCATATTAATGCTCTAATAATTTCATTTTTCCTTTTATGTTAGGAGATGTTTGAGGAACATCTGCCTAACAAGAAATGGAAATACCTGATGGTAGCACTTCTAGACAATGTTAGGTTTGTGTTCTGCGCACCTCTCCAACGTTAAAGTTTCCTACAAACATTTGGAAACTTTCAATTTAACAAATCAGGTTGGTCATATCACTGCTAATTAAGCCTTTCTTTTGGCTTTCAATTTCAATACAATTCAAAATAATCAAATGTATAAAAGTGTAACTGGCTATACTCTTCACAGACTAATTCCATTAACACAACACAATTTAAAAAATTAAATATAATCTCAAACATAGCCACTGATATTTCTTACACAGAATATGTTAGACACATGGAAAGCTGATATTTATTAACATAACATTTATAATATTTGGTCATACACATTATAATTAATATTATAATGAGATATAATAAAAGCATCTGTAGCACAGCACTATAGTATGTAAATAGGCTAATAAGGAATAAGGCTAATTTACACACAGAAACAGAATGTTTGCATATGCTTACAGCTGTTAAATGAAACCCTGGTGTTAGTGAGGAACAGGTGTTTCAGTTTATTTCTTGAGGTAACCTGTATTGTCCATTTCATATTTTTACTTAATGTCTACATCTGTGAAAGTTAGGGTATGCAGTTTTAATCCGATACACTTTTTGTCAAATTCAGCAAATTTCTCCAAACAGTCTGCTAGTGTTCTGTGTGTGTGCTGAAATAAAACCCAGTGTTTCTAAGCAGCCCCGACAAAGTGGCTTGGATCAAACCAAACAACACAATCCCACCTCTTTACTTCAGGCATCCCGCCGAAGCCTCTAGTTTTGCCAACTAATTTTCAGGGGAATTTTCTAACGGACAGCTAGCGGTTTGTGAGGAGAAATTTCCTGAATTTGACAAAAAGTGTATCTGATTTAAATTGCATAAACTACCTTTAAACTGAAAACAAATAATTTTTTAAATGAGATAGTGTCCAAGTATTTAACCAAAGGCACTTCATGTGAAACGCATAGAATTTGCAACTAAATTTTCAATGCTGTCATGCCATAGACCTCAAATTCTCAAGGAGTTCCACTTTAACGTTTAAACTCCTGAAGCAAGTCCTTCAAAAATGTGGAACACCATATCAAACAATGGTATGGGGATAAAGGATAGTGAACTTCTTACAATGCATTATGCAAGAACATCACATTATGTAATAAATCGATAGAATGTAACAAACTGAATGATGATCATAATAACAATGATAATGATTATGATAATAATAACAGGGTAATGTTGCAATGTAAAATTTAAATATAGTACATAGATTTGCAACATTTTGTAATTATTATATTACATATTGCATTGTTACATGGTATGTGACAACACATTATGTAATATCACATTGTGATCAAAATTTGTTACATTTGGTCAAGTTATTACATAATGTGGCATTATTAGTAAATGCGTTGTTACATACCTCTACTCATGTAATCACAGTTTAAAAAATACAAAAACATACAAACCAGACAAAGGATTAAACAGAGTACTGTAATATTTAGTGATAACCATTTTCCCCTAAAGCATCTAAGTGGTAATTTGTTTTTCTGAGAGGGAAGATAATCAGAAAAGTAAATTACTTTCTCCTAACAACAGGATGTAAATTGCTCCGATATTTAAAGCAGGGTCAGCTGAAGTAGATTAGTTTAACCTTTTCACAATGGCAATAACGGGTCCAAAGTGAAAGTTCTGGTTTGATGTGATGGAAAAACCCACTACTTTCTTCTTCTTCATGGATTCAGTACAGTATCTTTTTTACATTTGTGTATTAATTCAACAACAGATATTGTAGTCCATATTCTTAAGTCATTGATATCCCTGCTTCTTTACTGTCCAGGTTTCAAATTGATAAAGTGCCACAGAAAATATCATATTCTGATTTTCATTCTTCAACAATTTTTTCTAGGTCTTTCATTGCAGAAGCCACTCCCCAATGCAATTCTAGACTTCTAGGACATTTGTTGTTGATGTTGCTTCCAAGGAGGCAAAAGTTGTCTTTAAACTCTGCATCATCAGCAATATAATTTAGTTGTGGATCCAGTGGATTTACAGTCCCATTTTTTCCCCGTTGTTTAACCCTCCTCATGTCTTCAGATATTCTTCATTTTCTGCTGTGTGTGGCGTTATTGCGATATTAACAGCAATTCTCCACCACTGCCTTCTTCCAGTCCAACTGCTCTCCTTGTACAAGTCGAATGGTGGTAGTACTCCATCATTGTTATAATGATAATAAAGGCATTCTATTCTATTGTTTTATTTAGCTATCTATAACCGGTTTCTCCATATTTAATATTGTGGTTTGTATAGTCTAAATTTTTCATGGAGACTCCGGCACACCCATTTTCCAGAGAAAATTCCATGGTGTGGTATGGTCAACACAATTAAATGTTTTGTTGAAATTAGTAAACCACACATTGACTGCCTTTAGGTCTTTAATGGTTTTGTGATTCTCATTAGTCTTTTGTGCCTCTGTCCTTCCTGAATCCAGCTTGCAGTACATCAGGTAATTTCTTTTTTATGTAGGGTACTAATCTGTGCTGAGTGATCTGAAGTGTAATCTTATTGCCACGCAGGATGAGGGAGAATATTTCACATTTCGTCACATTACTTTTCTTTGGTATACGAACATAAACAGATCTCTTCCAATGAGGTCTCCAAATTGGCATAATTTGGTCAACACATTAATTCTGCTTCAGTTGTTTACAGTATTTCCACAGAGATGCCATCTTGCCTTCCTTTTCAGCTTTGATCTCAGGGCTAATCTCACGTTCACTTTAATAAAGTTTCTTCCAAACATCTAACCTCTAAGTATAGACTAGTTTGTTGAGGTCTTTGCTAAAGAGGCTCTTAGTATTTTTTCCATCTTTGACTCTCTTCGATCAGTTATTTGCTTATCGAGGTCGATCAGGACTTGAGGTCGGAACTTCAGTTTCACAGTTCTTCGAAACAGCCCTTGTTTTTTCATGTTCATCTCATTCTTCAATGAAACTGCTTGCTAGAACATTTTGCAATGATGATTTTTCTAGAATTCACTGGTTTTGGCTTCTCTTCCTTGTAATTTTAACTTTTCTTCTGTCATTCATCATTTTTCTTTGGCATTTTCATTTATTCAATCCTTTTCAGATTCCTCCTCGATTATTCCTTTGAATTCCATCAAGTACGTCTAGTTTGTCACCCTGAAGGGCCCAGCATCTTCAATCAGTATTGGATGTTTTCTTTGATGGTAACATGGATTCTATAGGTATTTCTTGATGGTCTTTTTCCTGATCTTCATTTTGAGCGTGTAACTCATGATCTGTTCCACAATCTGCTCTAGGCCATGTTTTTTGCTATGTGAATTGAACTCTTGTATTGTTCGACACTCAATCGGGTGACGTTCATTTCTAAAGATACTTTGGTTGCTTGAGGAATGAACTGAAGTAGTCACTGGAGTTGCAGAAGGAACTGATACAAAAGATCTGAAGCAAGAGTAAGACTACTTAAATTCTGCAGTGAATGAACACAGTTCTAATTACCATTATGCATTTTATATTTAACATATATTATCTGAAAGTTAAGCACCATTATTTGATATGTAAATGATTTAACCAGAACTCACACAAATTACAATCATCTTTTGAAGAACTAAAAGAAGGTTTCGTACAACAGGTAAATTCTCCACAAGCTTATATTTCACTGTGGAATTGTCACCAACATACCATTAAGATATTTTTTGTTCTGCTAGCACTACAAAAGATAAAAATGGTTCAGTCAAAGGGATTCCGTGACCCATAATGGGATCCCACTGTATAACGGACAAGTTAAATACTGTTTGAGAAAGATTCGGGCAAATACAATTTTAAAAGACTTTGAAACTTTTTGTTTTAGAAAAACATATACCATTTATTAAAGATGGACACCAACTTCAAAGACATGCACACTCATTTGCTCATGAATAGTGTTAACATTATTGCAACACTGTTTCCCTGCTGAGTTGTATATTATTAAAAATGACAATTACGTGGGATTCTATTTTCTGAATATTTAACAGAATACACAGTGGTAGAAGGAATGGCAAATATTTGATGTCATATAGCCTATTCAAAATGTTAACAAGACTGCAGAATCCTAACATGCAGTTTTCACTGCATGCATGTCAACTCATGTGAGACAGCCTGCAAACAGCACAAGAAGCATTCACAGTAGGTAGGATGGAAGGGTAGCTGTAGAGTCAGACGGCAAAGCACTGGCCTTGGTTCCACAGGAGATGGAGCAGCACATTTGTATGTTTCTGTCTCTCACACCTAATCTTCCATCTCCTAATTGCATTTTTTCCCCATTGTCCTTATGACACAAATAGATACACAACAGCTACCAAACCATTTGCCACTGAATACCTTGTGGATATTCGGGGGAACAGAAATTGGTCATGATAGTTTTTCTGCAACAGGTAGCATGACAACAATGAACGAAAGTTCTATTGCCATGTGGGGGAACAGGTACTTCTTTTATTCAAGTTTTCTCCTTTTTTCTTCTGGTTTATTTCTCTTTCTGAAATATTTCAGACTTTTGTTATCTGTGTATGGTGCTCTTCATCAAAGGGTTCATTTTCTGGGTCTGAGTCAGTGGTGTCCGAATATCTATAGTGATCAGGTTCATTGTCACTAACGTCCGGCGTGACAGACGTTGAAGTGCTGGCCTCGGAATTTGATGGCTCCTCCACTGTTTTCGTAAAGTACAACTTCACCTGGAAGAGAACGCACATCTCAATACATGTGAATTTATTTAATTGCGTGCTTCACATGCAATAAAAACCGGAGAAACGTCACCCCACTTATTCTAGAGTCCACTGCTATATACTGCACCCTTCCTGATAACATTGCTAGCACCATCCATGTTCTAACCGGCTACCCTGGTCACAGATGCTGGGGGCCTGTAATTTTTATTATTGTGCAGTACAATACAGAAACTGATGTCTGTACCTTTTGTATTGCACTGAAAAAATTAATAGGCCCCCCGATCTATTTTACTTTTGAATACTTAGAACTGGCAGTTGTAAGAAGCAGTGCTTCAATCAGTAAATTAAAGATTTTAAAATGATTTTTATGGCATTAATTGGTTGCATGCATTTCAACTTCATTCCCTAGACAGTAAAATATAACTATTTCTTGCTATTCAAATAAAACGTTAGACATTTATAAGGAATTTTTTAAAATGCCCAGTACTCTTATGTCCCAGGTTGATTCAAGTGAACTTGAGAAGTCTGCTTCATTGATTAGTTAACAGTTGTAATAAAGCAGAGGTGGCCAATCTTATCCGCAAAGGGCTGGTGTGTATGTGGGTTTTCGCTGCAACTCCCTAGATTACTAATTAGAGGACTGATTGGCTGAAGAGTCCTCACACCTGGGTTTGAATAGCTGACCTAGCTACAGGTTATCCCAAAAACCTGCACACACACTGGCCTTTTGCGGATAAGATTGGCCACCTTTGCAATAAAGCATTTCCCTCCCTCCGGTGTCTGCTCTACATCCCGTTAAGTTGTGCCCATCTTAAACGGGCAGTTGAAGAGTCACTATTTATGTACCGTCATTTACTGCAGTGCAAAATATATTTAGGATGTCTAGCAACAACATTCAAATAAGGGGATTACAGCTGTACTTGTTACAGATGGAAATGCATCTTGACAATGAACGTATGTGGATTTCACTTGCAAGGCAAGATTAAAACTGTTCTAATGAAACTGATATCACTGCATGCAAAAGAATCAAAATTGTGATTTTATAGAGTAGTCATCTTGTCAATTTTGTGAAAATACACAGCTTGCACTGTTAATTTCATGGCATTACAGACATCTAAGAAAAGCAATTTAAGATGGCAGTCAATGTGTACTCCTGTCTAGGGGAAGGGTCCTGACCGAAGAAGGAACAAGAAAGAAAAAAGGAAATGGCAATAGCAGACTCACCCTGAAGTTTGGTGAGAACAGTCTGTTGGCTTTATCTTTATTCGCTTTGTCCAGATCATTCTTTGTCAATACCAGAATGAGGTTCTCCTTGTCACCATCACCACACTCTGTGGCTTGAATTCCATCCAGTTCCTTCAATAAACTTCCATTTTCAAACTTGTCTACATTTTCTTCTGGTCCAGGTATGAAAAAGGTGTTGACCCAGAAGTGAAACATCTTGTCCTACAAGACAATTATATTTTGCATTTACAATTCACAGCTAGAAAACTGCTGAAGAAACACTCATTATACCAATTTAAAATATGTACTATATCAAAAGTTCTTGGTAAGCAAGTGTAAACATTCATCCATCCCAGTGGTGGTATGATGATTATCATCATTACCAATAATAATACAACACTGAGAACTAATATATGTACACTAGACAACACTTTAGTGTACAACAAAAGTTAAGCAAACACATGGAAAGAGTTACTAGAGTACTGCGATTTTGCAAATAGTTACAAGTACCTTTTTCATCATTTTGTTTTGTTTGTGGAAAAACTCCACTTTGATGTCACCACAGACTGGAAGAGGCTGTGGGAATTCAAAAAACATGTACTTCTCCTCGCGTCGTGTGTGCGCTGGGTTAGACGTGTGGATCTTCACTTTCAGCTGGTAGACGACAAACTGTGGATCTGCAAAGATATTTCAGATTATTTTTCTCAATCTGCTTTCTCCGTTAACTCTCACTGCTTTTTGTGGTGTTGACAAAGTCTAAGTCAATGGCCCTGTTTCGAACAATGCATTTGTGTGTTAGTATCGAAGTCACTTACATTTTGTGGAGTGCATACAGCCTAAAACTTGTCTAAAACTATTTGGCAGTGAATTATGTAAATAATATGTTTTCAAGCAAAAATACTAAATGTTAACCATAACATTGTAATTCCAAAAGAAAAAAATAATCTTCAGAAATATAGCTTACAAACATGATTTCGGAAAAGTACTTTCGTTGCATTTCATGACCTTTAATACTTAAATTATTTCACATTTGCACATAAACTCTCCCTTGTTCAGAATAGGGCCACCTGGTCTTAGGAGAGCTGGAGGTGGTAGTTTTACAGAGTAAGCTTTGACAAAGCACTAAAGTAAGTGAGATAACAGAAATTATTCTCAGAGGTGTAAGTAACGAAGCACAAATACTTCCAGATTTGTACTTGAGTATTTCGACTTTTACTACATTTCTGAGTAATATAATGGCTTTTTACACCAATACATACTGCAGACGACCATCATTACAGTTTGCAAAAAGCATGCAGAACACCTGTGTGCGGCAGCAAAGGCAGAGTTAATGTTTATCGGACAGCTTTGAAATCTGGACTGTGCTCCTGGGTTATTAGGTTCTAATGAGACATGACTAGTCACATGTATCCTAAATCTAGGGGGATGGCGACGGTAAGCTGTGTACCACCACTGTGACCAACAGTTACATAACCCGCTTACACCATACCCCGGCACATACCATATGAGGAATAAACATAATTGCATGTACGTGCTAATTACCAATCAGTCACTTTCAGACACTGTCAACATAAGGTTACCTGTTTGCTACCGTCGATTGGCCTAGAGCAGTGACCAAGTTACTTACAAACAGCTTATTTTGCGAATAAAAAGAAAATATCCCATATGAACAGTAACTTACAATGCTGTATTCGTACCTGACTTGAGTGAACCGAAAAGGACAGGGTGCTTTTTGTAAGGTCAACGGATTTGAATGTGTAGTACTTTTTACTTTTGAAATTTTTGTACTTTTCAGATGATTTTTTTTTTACTTTCACCTAAGTAGTATTTTAGTGCATGACTTACTTAAAGGGACCCTATTGCACTTATTTTCACTGTTCTTAATTTTATTTTTGGGGTCTGCTAGAATAGATTTACATGCTTCAGTGCTCCAAACACACAGTATTTTCCTCATACTGTACAACTCTTCACTCTGTCTATAACCGCATGAAACGCTCTGTTAGAGCTGTCAGCCACACCCCCAGAGCTCAGCGTGCTCCGATTGGTAAGCTTGCCCTACCAGGTAAAAAAAAAAAAAAAGGCAAATCACAACTGCGTGGGCAAATGAAGAGACCTAAGCTTTAATTGCAAGAACAGATAGAACAAGATGGAACAAGATCAGGATGGCATGAAATAATTTACTTGCATAAGATACTAGGGCAGGTGGCATGGTGGTGCAGTGGTTAGCACTGTTGCTTCACACCTCTGGGACCCAGGTTCGAGTCTCCGCCTGGGTTACACGTGTGTGGGTACTCCAGTTTCCCCCCACAGTCCAAAAACATACTGAGGCTAATTGGAGTTTCTAAATTGCCCGTAGGTGTGCATGTGTGAGTGAATGGTATGTGAGTGTGCCCTGCGATGGGCTGGCCCCCCATCCTGGGTTGTTCCCTGCCTCCTGCCCATTGCTTCCGGGATAGGCTCCGGACCCCCCGCGACCCAGTAGGATAAGCGGTTTGGAAAATGGATGGATGGATGGAAGATACTAGGGCTGCATGATATTGGAAGATTTTATGTATCATAATGAGATTTTTGTTGTAATAAATATTGGGATATTTATAACGCCAAGATGGAGTTTAAAATAAAAGCAGCAGAGGTAAACATCAAAGAGACTCTTTAAACATATACTAGATAATCTTGAAAAGGAATAATCGTTAAAATTGCAAAGCTTGCCAAGTATTTTTTTTCCTATGACAGAGTAAAACTGTTTCAGGGAAACTTAACAACTCCCCCCCCGCTATAATGTTTGTACAGTCTTTGCAGTGCAAGAACTGCTTGTGCATAACATGTGATATTGGTATTAATATCACACATTGTCCAGCCCTATAATATAGGCCTACTATACGCATTTTCTAATTCAGAACAAAATCCCGCCTCAGTTCCAGTTTTTACACCAGTGAATAACTGTACTTTTGGTACTTTTTTGAAGTGAGAAGCATGACACCTGGTGCAGTAGAAAAGCGCCGTAACATTTCAGCATGATACTTATATTTTACTTAAGCATGAAAACTGAATACCTCTTCCTACCGCTGCTTATTATCCATAAGAATATTCCCATTTATACCACATTTTCATAAACAAATGCAGAAACATTTACCACTTAATTTTTTTAATGTAAAATAAACCTAATTGAGGCAATGTAAACTCCAGATGAATGTCACAGTAAACTGAGCATTATATCAAAATTGTACTAAAAAAAATCGCTAGCAGGTATTTTTCTGCCGACAGATTGAGAACCCCAATTAAGTCACCAACACAATGGGTACAGGAATAGATGAATCACACACCAAATGTAACATGAAAGATTTTATACTCCCATGCATTTCAGTCTTTGTTTTTACTAGAAATATGATGCTACTTACTACATGTTCCTCCACTGAACATAGGGACAGTTTCAAAAACCATCTTGTGAAACAGCAGTGCTACAGGCTTGTACTCCAAATGTTTTTTCAACAAGTAGCTGTAGTAGAAGACATAGCGCCGCTGACTGGGAATTGTTACTCCCTGTAAAAGAACCAGTGATTTTAGTAGCTTATTGACCGTTTGTCTTAGCAAGATGAACATAACTCGAAAAATTAACTATTAAGTAAAATTTAATTTTGAAGTATAAAACGTGACCATCCATTACATAGAATGTCAGTTTCATGCATTCACTGTGGGGATGCATTTTGTCTATCAATCTTTCCCATTATTTAATACTCGAGCAAAGTATAGCCATTTCTCAGGGATAAAGTGAAATGATATACTGTACTATTCAATTAATTTGGTATAAATGTGTATTACATAAGATATTATGATCTAAAAACATGGACTTAAAATTGCTACTAACCTTCTTGTCTCTGGTTCTTACTTCACCGTAGAAGTCTAGTGCTTCTTGTGCTTTTAAAAATTTACCTCTGTGTAGTAAGTAAGCACATATCATTACACCAGTGCGTCCTTTTCCAGCTTTGCAGTGAATTGCTGCAACATGATTGTCATCTTCACTAAGCCACTGGTCAAGATCTTCACAGAAAGGTTTAATAAGCTCTAGCTGTGGAGGATTGTGGTCTTCAAAGGGATACTGTGCAACTGTAAAACATAATTCCATCAAATTATTGGTTTATAAAAAAATACAAAAATGGTAAATGCCAAATTGTTAAATAGATCCCTTTAAGTTACCTCTGCAGTTAAATTTGGCAGTATCGTAGTGCCTTTCTGCACATCTGCAAGAGAACGCAGAAGACAAGCTTATCAAAAATGAGTAGATAGAGTGAAATTTGGCAAAGGACAGGAAGTAAAGTGGATCAAAAAGTTCCAAGTGCATATCCTGAGAAAACGAGGTAAAAAAAAAACTATACAAAACTGACGTTGTGTTACTTTGTATAAAACAGTAGTAATAAGAACAACAAGAACAATAACAAAATATTAAAGTAAAATACTTACAGGTTATAGATCTTATAATGATTTTTATGTTTTGAATCCAGGAACCTATGCAAATGAAAAATGATCACTGTTATGACACTTTTTTGAATCTTTCGACTCTGCTATTGAAAAACACAAACAGGGCATGAATAAAATTATAAACACGCATGAACTTCATTTTTAGGTTATTCAAAATTTATTATCTAGACAGTACAAATCATGTGCCGAATAAGCAGTTAGAAAATGGGCAAACAGACAAACTGTGGAAAATATCTGTCTAACTCAAAATCCAGAAACTAACAGACTGGTCTACAACATAAAATATGCATTTAAAACCATGGTTCAAAATTCATTTACAGTAATTTGTCGTCATAAGATTAAAATCCCATTATTAACAACAAAAATCACAGTTGTTGGTATAACATTCCAGGGCTACTCATAAAACCATTTAAATATGTCATTTAAACCAAGTTCGCTACCTGGTTAAAGTTAATGCCACACATTTTTCCCTCTGTCAAATTATGAATGAATGGATATTGCATTGCTTACAATTTCTGTATGCAGCACACACATTATTACAAAAAAGGGAACTAAGACAGACATTTTTTATGGACCGGAATTACACCTCTGATTAATCTGAAGCATCACTGACCCAATATCATAATGTCTAGTATGGCATGCTGTCATGCGTTGTTGGGAGTCCTGATGTTCCTGGGTTCCTCATGTCTGTCTTCCCACCAGCCTCCGCCTTTCGGTTACACTGCCATAGCTAGATTTGCTGCCGCTTCTTTGCTGCATTAACCCTTGACTGTCTCATCCACACTTCCCATGTACCTCCCATACTACCCACTTACCCAGCCTACTTGCCTGTGCCATCGCTGCCTTATGCCATCTTACCCGCCTGTGAATTTACTTGCACTAAATTATATAAACAGGGATTGACATAACTGGCACGCAAGTACGCGTTCACCTTTAAAAGTGGTACGTGCGGCTATTGATTGTTGTAACAGCGTGAATGTGTACGTATTTTTATGTGTATCTGCGCTGATATGACAAGAAATTATCGTGCATTTTTAACCTCTATACTGCAAATGAAGTACAAATTAGCAAATAATGGTTAAAATACAGGATAATTTCTATACTGCTCATTATTGGTGAGAGGAGGAAGGGCCCCTCCCTTGAGCCTGCCTACTCTGCAGGATGTTCTTTAACAATAAAACATAATGTCCAATATTAGAGATGGAAAGTTCTGGTCCAGAGAATACCAATCCAGACCAAGGTTTTGTTTCAACCAGGCGGTTGAATATAAAGTCACGTTTACCGAGTACTCAACTGTTGCTTGAAACAAAATCTTAGTTTGGCTTTGCACATTGTGGGCATGAGCTTTCCACCTCTGCGCAACATAACAGATCAGCACAAGAGTTGAACGTAACAGCTGAAACTATTTTTATCAGTATTAGTACTGGCATAATACACCCCTGTGACCCTGAGCAGCATAAGTGATTAGAAGAATGGATTTATTACAATTAAAGATAGAGGCTTTGCACACACTGGCTGTGCATGTGGGTTGATATCTTCTCACACAGGTGTGTGTATGTAAGATGTATTATATAAAACTGTTGTGTTGATGTGCACATATATGTACAGGCCGGGCTGAATGAAGAAGTAAAAGAGCAATACAATCTAAAACTTTTGATAAATGGTTCCTTCGAAGGGTGCAGAATGGTTTCTGATTAAGCCAGTTAATATTTCTACTGATACCGTATACTACAAATTTTTGTAATGTTTACTGTATTATGTGATTTCCAGTTGTTTTCTTAGCAACAGTTAACACAACTAATGTAGTTCAAGCATTTAGGAAAAGGAAGATTAATAGCTGTAAGGTCACCAAATATGCAGAGTGCGATGTTGCAGTTTAAGTATAATAATAAGCAGTCAGTAACTACTATCTAGAGACTGAGAGGGCTGACATAACCAGACAGCGTTAAGATTTTCTGGTGTGCTTTCTGTACAATTAATGTATGTGCTTGAGTATTAATCCCATTTGATATGCCATTCAAAAATCATTGTATTTTTCAAATGTAAATGATATTGTACTATCAGTCTGTGATAACTAAGAAATCGTATATCTTGAAGTTATTTTATCAAATAGAAAAAAATTCAAAAATCACTACTTTTCTTGGATGTCTTAACTGAGTACCAGATCTTTAAAGCGCGTCTTCTCTTTAAAGATATACCTTTCAACTTTCCATTTCCAGATGTTAATAATTAATTTGTTTCTGCCTAACTGGTTTGTATTTACACAGAGAGAATGATGTTTTAATTTTAAATATTTCCCGTCTAGCTAGCTCTAATTTTTTATAGCCGTACAAAGAAATAAGTCAGATGTGAAATCCCCCCCCCGCCAAGTTATTATTGTTAGTAAGAAATTAACTATTAATTAATGATCAGTATAAGCCCGGCACTGTTTTTAATCATCTAAACTTTGTTTTTGTAAAAGTACTTTGGGGGGGAGAGATAGATACAAGTCACACACCTAACAAAATACTAACATTACATGAATAGGGAGAAGGGCCACCCATAGCCTTCAGAATAGCCTTTTTCCTTGGAATGCTGTTGCACAATTCCTGGTGGGGTATTGTACCATTCTGGGAATTGTTCAGTAGAATGTGTGGCATTATCATCTCAGAATATCAGCATATCATGAGGGAACAATGTTTGCAACATGGGATCACCTGCTTCTGTAACAATGGCCCTACAGAGCAACCACCATACCAAACTGACTGCCCATACCACTACCCCAATATGCTTAACAGCTGGAAACAGACACGGCAGATTGAAGGCTTTCTCTAAATGAAATCCCATCAACTTGTAGGGAAAGGGGTGAAAGATGACTCATTACTCAGGAGTTCACAGTTTGTGATCCTTCTGTGACATTATGCATGTTTGTGCACAGGACATTGATACAAGCAGATTCGCAGTCTTACTATAAATTATAACACAACTTTTGTTAAGACCAGGTAACAGAGGCGCCGACTCATTTCCCTGGTACTTCTGAGACTATTTTTGTGGTGAGTAGCAGCTACTGAATGTCTGGCTAACCCTGTCAGTTAGCTTTAATTTGTTACTACTCCTTGATAATGCAGTATATATCGCATATCAATATAATGATTAAACCCTGGAGATGTATTTGTACTTGCAATTTAATTCTCAGTGCTTGTGTGTATCCAACCCCTGTATAAGATTATATAAAAGATGAGTTTTTTAAATGGTAAGAAACAGCTTAGAACAGGGCTCTTCAAATCTGGCCTTCAATCCGAATTTCAATATTTCAAATTTTGAACTAAAAACAATTACCTGTGGTTTAAAAAAGTGTCATTTTGGATAAATGGGGGGGGGGGGGGGTTACTGAGTAAAGCAACACATACACAGACAAATTCAAGCAAATGAGTATACTGTGCGGGGGCTAGCACCTCCAGGGCAGGGGGATCAAAATCTGCTTCCACTCTGTGTGTGGACTTTGCATGTTCTCACTGTGTCTTGGGTTACCCCTCTTACAGTCCAAGTCAAAATGTAAAATATTTTGGGTCCAGATGGCACTACAGAGAGGGTGAGTGCATGAGTTCTGCTTGTGTGGTTTCCACTGTAAAGCATGAAAGAGGCAGTGTCATGGTCCGGGGCGGTTTTGCTGGTGACAGAGTTAGTGAAGATCACCAACTTCTTGAAAATCTCAACTAGCATATAAACAACATTTTTCAAAAGGCATGCCAATCCATGATAACTGTGCAAGAACTACCTGCCCTCCCCAATCGTCCTGAACGATGGGACAAACCAGAGAGAAAAATAAAAGCAAGCAACATAACATACAAGCATATCTGGGATTTGCAGCAGGGAGGCTGGGTGATTTCTTGCTGAAGCTTAAAGTGCCTTCAAATATGTGAAGCTGTTATCAAGCCAAACGGTGGCTGTTTGGGGAATTCAAGATTTAGTAACACCTACCAATTTTCTTGAACAGATGAAAACATTGTTGCTCTTTATGTGCTGTATTTTATAATTTGTTTTTCTTGTCAAGTACATAGACAAAGATCATATTTTCATAACGTAAAACATCATTCAAAAATCTAGCTTACAGCAAATATACCCAAATTGTGACGGGTACTGCACGTGACACAAAACAGATCCACAAAATAAAAATGAAAAAAATCTCATCTGGTGAAAACTCAACACCAAAACCAAGTGAGGAATGTACACTATGAGAAAAATTATTAAAAACAGAGGAAAATATAAATGTCCTAAGTCAGTCAATTTGACACCCCCTGGTTAAATTTATGGCAAAAAAATCTTTCTTGCCAATATGTGCAGAACAGAATGTACAGGAAAGACGATTAATAAATGACTTGTCACTGATAGGTGTCTGAATTTGGATGACTGATTCTTTAAATACACTAATTTAAATAATTTCAGTAATAATTACGAGGGAGAAAAAAAACTGCAATATGAAATTCAACTTGTTTTATTAGTTAATCAAATAAACACTAACAAAACCAAGGACTATTTTGTACAACTTTTGCCCCTAGATAAATACTGTATGGTTTCATCTTATTTTTCTTTTATGTTCAGTTTTAAATAAAATTATTAGCAGATGCAAAATGTTTAAAAAAAAAGAAGAAGCAATTCTTAATGTTTCCAGCAGGGACAGCCAGTTGATAATAAAAAGGAGATATTAATAAACAAAACATGAATATTAATCAACTAAGATGCAACAAGGTATGGCACGGTTGTGCAGTGGTTAGCACTGTTGCGTCACACCTCTGGGACCCGGGTTCGAGTCTCCACCATGGCGCCATGTATGTGAAGTTTGCACGTTTTCCCCGTGTTGTCATGAAGTTTCCTACGGGTAGTCCGGGTTCCCCCCCCCCCCCCCCCCACAGTCCAAAAACATGCTGAGGATAACTGGAGTTACCAAATTGCCCATAGGTGTGCACGTGTGAGTGAATGGCGTGCGAGGCGAGTGAATGGCGTGCGAGGCGAGTGAATGGCGTGCGAGGCGAGTGAATGGCGTGCGAGTGCGCCCTGGGCGTTTCCCGAGTTATTCCATGCCTTGTGCCCACAGGCTCCGGACCCCGCATAACCTTGAACAGGATAAGCAGTTACAGAAAATGGATGTATGGATGGGTAAGATGTCGCAAGCAGATATGCACTAAACATATCACTTTGATAAGCGATAAGTGAAACAGATCAATGCAAAATAAACCTTACCTTTTATTGTTTATTGTTATAGATTGTGTTTCGGGAGATATCCCTTAATTTCAAAATTTTTTGAATAACTACCCAAGGTGCAAATGCAAGAAAATGTGGCTAAAATGAGTACAAAAGGACAGTGCTATATTTTTTCCTTGAAAAAAAAAGTGGATTTCTTTTTTTTTTTTTTTTTTTAAGTACTTACCGTACCACATCATCTATGTTGTTTCTGTAGACACCCTCAAGTCTTTCAGCAGGAAAACCCATGGCAATAATGTTAGGATAAATATCTGAGACCAGGAGTCAAGGTAAAATGTCATGGATGTTTTGTGCCTGAAACATTAAAATAAAAAGGATAAAAAAAACACACACATTCATTCTTTAAACAACCATCTTTCAAGAATTATTATATGATTCAGACCAAAGAATAGAATTCCAGTAAAATGCTTGTTCATTAGTGTGAATATATATATATATAAAATTACAACATGAAACATTTTAAATATGCACAGTAAACTGAACCCCAACTACTCTGTAGCACGGAAGAACACTGCTCTCTTTAGAATCCAATTCTCAAATTTCATAAAGGAGATACGAATGTACTATACACCAAGCACAAAGCTGGTGGGTGCACACCAAAAAAACATACTTAATTTAATCATACCCTTTCAGCTCATATTTTTTCAGTTCTATTTGAGATCTTTGCATAGGATTGTAATGATTCTGCTGGGAAATGTAGTTTTCAATGTTATTTACGCATTACGATTAGGTCATTTTTTATGAAACGAGAAAGTGGAAATTACAGTGTAAAACTATCTACAGGCTCATTCGAATTTTTTAAATGTTTAAGGCATTAGGAAATCAGGTCTTTTTAGGTCATTTTATTGACGGGCATGAAAACCTAAATGTATATATAAAAAGAGCAGCAGCATTTGCCACAAGCAGTGCTGACAATTTGCTTTTTCCCCAATATTGTCTATATGGAATGCAAAATATTTCCATACAGTGAAAGACGAATGTTTTCTGGTGATCAGTTCTTGTTCGTCTTCACTCATCTTTATTAAAATGTACACAGCACAAATTAGGCTAAGCACTCTGCAGCGGTTGCCGGTTCTGGAATTTTGGTAACAGAAGCATCCATCAAATTATTTTTTAACACTAGTAAAAGGACTTTTAAGTATCTTTCATACTCGTACAACTGGCGAAGAAATTAAGAAATTGTGATGGGCATTGCGTTTACCATGAAGGAGTACAAATAGGCCAAACAGGTTTTGGTAAGGCTGTGTTACACTATAAAAACAAATTCTAGCTCGGAATTTATGATCGTACCACAATAAAATTGATCAATGAGCCTAAAACAAGGCTCCAACATTGTCACCTTATAAAACAACAACGTGTATGAATATCTGTAAAATAAATGGCAGGAAAATAAACAGCACAATGTACCTTTTACGTGCCTGCCTTTTTAAGCTCAGAGCCTTGTTTTGCATCCAACAGAGCCACATAGAAAATAAAATGATATTCCATCGCCTAGCAACTCAAAGACAAACAAAGTAAACACAGCACATATAGCAGGCTCAAGAAAAGGTCAAAGCACTCAACATAGGGTGGGAAACTCTCAAGCATTTTTCCGCACGTTTCCAGAAATTGTGTTACTAAAATCAGCATATTGGATGGTTCCACTCATCTTTAGTGAAGTAAGATACAGGAACTTTACTACTCTAATAACCGATTATGCCCCGCCCCGAAAAAAAATTAAAAGTGCGAGGGATATGCAACATTGCCACTTAACACATAGGATGAGATGTATCCATAGAGACAAACAAGCTGACCATAATTTGTGTAAAAATCAATTTGTGTCATTCACAAAACTGAGATTTAAGAATGAATAAGCCAAACAACCTACAAACAGGATCAAAGATAATTGTCCAACAAGAAAGATCTCCAAACTGGAGATTGAGTGTGTTGGGCAATATACTTCGTTGTATCCGTGCAAGATACAGACCTAGACTTGAGCACAGCAGTCACTATGACTGCACGGAATAATGCATTTTTGCAGTATATCAATATATTTTCAAAAAGAGAAATAGGATGACAATGCCTTTATTGTGCATTAAAATTAAGGTTCTACTCAAGTAAATGATCCAAGAGATGGTTGTGACACTGAATAGACTCCCAGGATCCACAACTAAAATCAAACCAATTCAGTTAGCTTCTCATGGGGAAGCTGATGGAGTGGAAAGTGTAGAATTATTGCTTCTTGGATCATTTTATTTTAAAACGTTGAGAAACAGCTCACAGGTTAAAAATACTGCATTTTGCAATATTTATTTTGTTGAAAAGTAGTACCCTAAAATCCTAAAACTTTGTGGTTCTCAGGCTTGTTTTTTTGAGCCATTTGCCAGGTTTTAGATTCTGGTTTGCAATATCGAAAATGTCTAAACTGAATAGTTGTGTATTTGCATATGAGGAAGGCAAACCTATTTGCAAAGGCTGCTAATGAACCTCCACCATTCATTGTTCAGAGGAAAAGTAACAAGGTCAGTTAAAATTTGACCCAAAAAGTGTATATACTTTTTTTACCCTCTATTATCAGAACATTAACAAAAATGGATAATGGGTTAAGAATGGTTGACTGAGAAAGTCCAGAAATACCAGCGTTTATACGATTCCTTGCTAAAAGGACGATAAAGATTTCCAGAAGGCTACAAACTAAAATAAAATATTTTAAACACATGTATTTTTTGTGTCAGTGTTACAGTTGCAGGACTTCACTGCCTACTACAAAATGTCGTGCTCAGATGCCATTAGCTATTGCTATGGTTCAAATTTATAGCACAAGAAGCCCAAGATCATTACTTTAGCTACACGGTACTTAATTATAGCTGTTGTTTAGTTGTAATTTATTTTCACATTTTATTTCAGTTCATGGAAATGTTTTCAATTGCAATTATAATCCTGCCTTGAGAGCTGCAAGTACATGATGCATGGTTAGTTTTAGTAAAATTCATATTTATTCTTACAATATCCATACCAGACTTCATAAACACAACTAAAGTGCAGCTTTGCTTGGTGTGTGGGCCCTATAAGGATGAATTCAGGATCGCAAATGATCTATGTCATGCCAGTTGTCTCAACCTCTGTGCCACCCTCCACAAGATAGAAAACTTCAGCTCCATAATGAAGTAGGCAAGTACAGCACATTGCAGAATTATTGCAGTATTACTGCTATTAATTCATCAGTATTACTGCTTTTCATCCATCCATCCATTTTCCAAACCGCTTATCCTACTGGGTCGCGGGGGGTCCGGAGCCTATCCTGGAATCAATGGGCACGAGGCAGGGCACACTCACACACCATTCACTCACGCATGCACACCTATGGGCAATTTAGCAAGTCCAATTAGCCTCAGCATGTTTTTGGACTGTGGGGGGAAACCGGAGTACCTGGAGGAAACCTCACGACAACATGGGGAGAACATGCAAACTCCGCACACATGTGACCCAGGCGGAGACTCGAACCCGGGTCCCAGAGGTGTGAGGCAACAGTGCTAACCACTGCACCACCATGCCGCCCCCTACTGTATTTCAATTATTATTAATTTTACATGATATATGTATGCTAATGTCATTTCAGGTTACTTGAGGTTACATTAGCATAAGAGAGGGTAAGTCAGCTTAAGGTAGGTTACGTCAGGTCAGATGTATACATCAACTTGCCTAACGATGAAATTCACTAACAAAGCCCTGGTTGGAACCATATGTTGTCATTAAGCGAGACACAACTATATTAAAAACCAAACCATGTCTTAAAATATGGAGAATATATGGCAGAATACCCAGCACAACATGTCTCTCATCCTATTTCTCCAATTCTTAACAGCAGCTGATACACCATTTCAAAAATAACTAAAAATTTCATGAGAGTACATATATACACAATTCAAAATGGCCATTTTTAAATATCTAAATGATTTGTTCACATTTCCTATACAAATGTGGGGAAAAGAAAAACTGCTCTGTGTACACAGGAAAGAGTGGTTACAGCATCATGAAAATTATTCCAAAGCTTAACCGTGTCAAGAACAATCTATTGATGCAGGCAACAAAACATATTGTGATGCCTACAAACACCTGAATACAATCATAATTGTTGCATAACGTTATATAATTTAAAAATGTAAAATTTATTCTTAGCCACATAATTCCTTGAAGAATAATGACATGGTACAAATGTTTTGTATGACTCTATAATTGTTTTCCACTTACATCCATTTGGCAAGGCTGCAGAATTTGATTTGATAAAACGTCTTTCAATTTTAACTGAATGTCCTTAAATGCCCTTTTATTCCATTAAGTAATTCATTCCTATTTCACCACAATGACATTTTCATACAAAAAGCAGGCTGTGCACAACACTTACATAAGCTTTCTTCCTTTTTGGAACTTAGACATATCTCCTTTTGTGGATGCAAACACTAAACATAACACAATCTGTCAGCGGGCAGAAGAACTTCACCTTGGTTCACATTCTCACCTCTAGCTCTTTTTCACTGCAAAATTAATTCCATATAAGCTAGGTAGGAATGCAGCATACAGGTTTCCCCCCACAGTCCAAAACCATGCTGAGGCTAATTGGAGTTGCTAAATTGCCCGTAGGTGTGCATGTGTGCGTGAATGGTGTGTGAGTGTGCCCTGCGATGGGCTGGCCCCCCATCCTGGGTTGTTCCCTGCCTCATGCCCATTGCTTCCGGGATAGGCTCCGGACCCCCCGCGACCCATTAGGATAAGCGGTTTGGTAAATAGATGGATGGATGGGTAAAAAAACATTTTGGTGTACAAGGTTATCCAAAGATTTAAAAATCCATTCAAAAGATACTGGGATGGATATGGAAACCTTCAATACCATGTCATTCATAAGTTGTACCTTAATGTTTCAAGGTGTTCCCCAGAATGTCCTTAGCCAAGTATACCTACTGTAAAATAAGTGATGGTTCAGACTAACCTTATCAAGGTTGTCAGCTCACACCGCTAGTGGCCCCCACTGTTTGGACCACACACCACCTAACTCAAGTAATTTCAAACAGGTAGTAGCTTTCAAAAGTGTTAAAATACACCAGTGGCATTGGAAGGTGTTTGACACATGTGTAATAGTCATATTGTGAAAGGATAATTTTTTGAATAAAGATTTGTAAAATGAGTAACACTGTTTAAGGCAGTTTCACAGCCATACTTAACCAAAAGGAATACGGATCCATATCACAAAATATGCTTGTCTGATACAGGATTGCAACATTTCTCTCATTTTCACTATCTGCATGTTATTTTTAATAAAATAAATAAATAAATTGAGGGGGGCGTGTACGCGAAATTAAAAAATAAAAAAATTATGGAGAAAAAAAGTCTTGTTAAATCATACATGACTTGGAGTTAAGTGTATTTTCTCTATGAATGTATAAACTTATTGACAATCTTTGTACAGCTGGCTGAAAAAACAGAATAATTAATACAAGGTTGTCTTGGCTCTGCAACTTTCTGAATATCTTAATATGCTAGATGCATTACTTCTGCACACAGTAGGTAGATTAACACACCACCTAGCAAAACCTCTATAGACTGTAGGTTTAAAATTCATGGTCAAACATAAATCCGTTATTGATTGGAATTTGGGAAAGGATTTATTATCCTTTTTAAGAGTAATAAATGTACATTTACAAATTAAATTGAACTGTTTAAAAAACCAAAAACCTCCATGATCAAATTTTCCTTTTGAAAGAGCTGATTTCTTTACAATAGAATCCAAACAAGGACTTACGACTACTAGCACTATCCTACAAACAAAACATGACATTAATTCAGTGATAATAGCATACAAATTTAAGCAGTTATGATGAATCCAGTAGAAGAAATTCCACGAAACACACAGTCCAGCAGATTCAGGGTTACCAATATAGTTCTCTACATAAGACACTTGGCCATTCTGTTAAACATATTCTTTCATTTTCCACTGCCACCAACGTAAATTCAAGGCCCCAAAAATAGATCATTGAGGCATCTGTCAAACTGGTCTTTTGGCCAGAAAAAGCAAAAATCTTTAACACCCTAGATGCAAGCAGTTCACATCCTCTGGAGAACTATCAAAGAGTGGGCAGCAGAAAGATTCCAGAAATAGCTATAAGAGCTAGTCTTTGCGCAAACACATTTAGATAGGAAATGGACATCGACTGGCTGTAGGCAATGGCTACAGAGACGGACTCTTCTGAGTACACTGTGGATCAGGTGGTATGGGAACTCTTTAGTTTCCTAATGGCAGTCTCTAATTGGCTCTTGTGCCCTTTGTACCTGGAACCCTACTGGTGGCAGAGAATCATCTGGCAACCCGAATTTAGGAAACCTTGATCCACAAAATTGGCCTTCATATCAAACCTTTCCATCTCCCACCTAAGACATCAAACCCTTTGTACCCCTACACCTCCTCTCCATTTAAATGATGCTATGTAAAGAAATTTGTATAGATAAAAGGACAAACATTTTAAATCAAAGCACATCATACATTTACTAGCATGCATACCATATCAGGAATTGTAACACAGGGAAAGTTCTTGATATTTATATGTAATATATAAAAGTTATAGTGTCATAGTCTCCCTTACATTAGCAATCCAAGCTGCCCTGTTTCTTTCATATGGCTAAGATACTTTTAGTTTTCTTCTTGTTGGGTTGGCTGGTCTTGGTATTCTGGGGAGGGAGTGGTGTGTGAACCTATTGCCTTAAAATCAAATCCCCCTCCTCATATTTTTTTCCCTCCAAAGTACTCTGCATACCACAGGCAGAAGACACTCATACATTAGACATTTTTTGTACATGACTCAAAATTTTCATCATTCGTTACCATTTATCCATTATACAATATATTGTACTTTCCAACTGCAACTAATGTACAGCATGCAGTGTGCACCAGATAGGGTAGTGCTGACTGGTATAGGCCAACTAAAATTTATTATTATATACATTCACTATAATTTTGGTTGCATGTGCAACTGGCCGTAGTTTGAGAAGAGTCTGTACAATAATACAAAATAGAGATGCACTGATTCGATATTCAGGTATCAGTCGTGATTAATCCACATAGGAAACATTTAGTTTTTGGCAATTTGTAAAACGAAAACGCAAGTAATATGAAAATAGCAATGGCTGATTTGGGAGTCACTAGCTTGGGCTGTTTTGCATATTCGCTACAGCTTGTGATACATGAGGGGCTGCTATCGCAACTAAGCGCAAGTGATGTTGTTGCCAACAGAAGAAAAATTGTGGGGCATTTTAAGCATTTACCACCTGCGCATTGTCTCTAGGAAGATATTCAAACTGTACTTCGAATGCCTCAAAAATGGTTAAAACAAGATGTACAAACGAGGTGGAACAATACGTTATGCATGTTTCTAGTAGCTTAAAGCTTTTTTGGCATACAATTGTATTTACTAATTTAAAAAATATTAATATATAAATATTTATACTTTATATTATATATACACATTTAATATATGGAAATATTAAGGTAAAAAGAAGTCTCGAATCGGACTCTGTATCAGTATTGGCAGATGTGTATTGGAATCAGATGAGAACTGAAAAAATGTGGACCGGCTGATCCCCAACACAAAAAATACATAATATTAATAAATATTTGATTTGATTTTCAATGTTTAGAAATAAAAATATCACCAAGCCTGATTATGAATGTCTCTGAGAGATCATTCAAAAGCAGCCGCAGTAAAATTTAGACTGATTTTAGGTAATCTTGAAAATTAGAATTGTTTCCTATGACAGAGTAAAAATGTTTATGCACAACTTATCGTCTTACTCCAGCTGACTATTGCAGTCCTTGCAATGGGGTAACTATACGTGCATAAAATGCAATGTCAATATGCTTTTCCGGTTTTTCCCTTTCGTGTATTATTTAGCTTTGCGCACAAAATGGTCTGCAAGGTCTTAAGGCCCAAACTACAGGCCAAAAGGAGTAACTCTCACTCCAGAAACCACTGTTCTCTAATCTGCCTGAAATGCCATTTTGGAATTCCAGCCCTTACTTCCCCAACATAGTGAGGTCACCCCGTAACACTAGCCTTATTGGACAGCTACCTGCAAGCGGCAATCTTCAAGACAGGGGTGGAACATGTAGGGCAAAGCTAACCAATCAAAGCACACTGGACTCATTCGTGGTGAGGCTTAAAGCTCTAAGAGTTTCAGAGTTATAGTTAAAGTGAAGAGATGTACAGTATGAAGAAAAAAATGTTTTCAAACACTGAAGGAATGTAAATCTACTCCAGTGGACCCCAAAAATAAAATTATGAGCAATGGAAATGAGCATAATAAAGCCCCTTTAACATACATAATTGAGGTCCAGTATTTAGAGTGGCACAGTGGTTAATCGGCACTTTGTGTGTGAAGTTTTTTGTCCCTGTGCGTGCATAGGCTTACACTGGATCCACTGGTTTCCCACATTCCAAAAAAAAATGCAACTTCAGTGAACTGGAATGCCTAAGCTGAATGTGTGAGCGAGTGTACACAATGTGATGGGTGCCAATTTCAATATATATAGAAATATTTTGTATATGTACATATTACCTATAAATAATTACTTGAGAAACTGCCAAATTAATCGGAAGGTTGCTTAAATTAATATATAATCAATAGCAATAGCCCTAGCCCAAGGATTTAATGCACCCTATTGACAATTCAGAACTACAAAGAGAAGTTAAAAGCCAAGGTTCACTTTCTGCCCACCTTCACCAAAAACTGAGCAATCAGGAGTGCTGGGAACTGGCACTGCAAGAACTGACCAATCATTCTCAACAGCACAAATGGGGGGGAAAAATGACCCTCTCGCTTCAAAATAATCAAGTACTGGAGAGGTGTTCAACTGATCTTAAAAAGAGTAACTCTTGCTTACAACTTCTGTGAGGTTACTTTATATAGCCATCACCTTTAATGCACTCAGCACTTTTATAAAACAATTACCAGTTCTGTTCAGCCCTGCATTGCACATCCTCTACAGAAAACCTACCTGGCCAGCACAATGCTGCCCAAACAAATGTCAATGACTCCCTTGGTTACTCACTCAATTTTCTTGAATCACCTCAGGACTTCCTGAACATCTACATCACTCCAGGTGATCATATTTCCATGATCAAAACATTAAGTCACTACTATAACACACATATACATACAGGCTAACCTGAATGATTTTGCCTGAAGGATTGACAGCTTATTTACCATAGTGCTTGATATCCAGTAAGATAAATGAAAAAAAGTCTAATTTTACTATTTCCTCAGTTTAAAACCATTGTATATTTAATAACATTACTTTGGCCGTCCCTTAAATCGTTTACCACTTTGGCAAATTTATTTAATGATGTATATCAAAGGCTCGCATGTTTTGTTGAAAACTGGGCAAATATTACTGTTGGAATGGTTGAAAGATAAAACCCATGTGAAAATCTTCTTGGTTATAAGTAATTTTAAAATTCCTGTGTCCTATGTCTCCCTTAAATTAAGATACCATTAAATATTTGTTTCTAAAATATTTAAGTGCTCTGAATAATGCATGTAGGCTTAAAGTACCTTAATTTGTACTTCAAATAAATTGGTTTCACATGGATAAATATTAGACCTGGATATTCAAAATCATTATTGTAAATGTACAGTGTCATAAAACCAAATAAAATGCATCTTTTTTAGCAAAACTACATACCAATATTCCATGTACATGTTACTGCTGCTAGATATAGTGTCTTCAGTTACTGGAGGAGCTTAAGATCCATCCATTTTTCAACCATGTATCCCAACTTCATACTCGCACCCTTGCCTTATGTCTTACAAGACCTAACATCTTACTGCGACCCTCTAATGAATAAATAGGTGGACGCTGGATGGATGGAAAATCTGATATTGATTAAAAATAAGCAATCTGTATATTCTGTAGTACTACTGATAAACACTTTCTTACACTCTGAACATTCATTGAAAGAGGAATTCAAAACCTTTGCTCTATCTAGAGATCTACCTGAATATTTCAATACAAGTTGTTTTAATCAATAGGAAATCTGAGGCAGTGGCATTTGTATAATTAAACGCAGCAATAAAATAAATTCTAAGATTCTGATAAGCGGGTCAGTACAAGCTGCTGATGCAATGGCTCTTTGTGTAGAACGGCACTGATTTTGTTTATCGAAACCATTGGTTTTTTCTAAGTAGGCCAAGACTATTACACTGGTTACCTAGGACCTGATTTGCGGGGTACCTATATTGCCACCAAAATTAAATGTAATAATCAATAATATTACATAGACAATACAGTAAATACTTAATACTCTAGCATGCATCTGAGCAGCTGCAAGATGGTTAGATGCATACTTGCTAAGTTTCTGGTATATGAACTATATTACCTAAATAGTGTGCACAGTGGATTATCGATAGTTGGCAAAGAGAAAAAATACTCACCGATCTTTATATTTGTATCCATAACATAATGGGAACCAACCCCCCTTACAACAACGTCCAATTCAACTCTGTTTGAACTTATATATAAATTATGAGAAGAGGATACAGGTCAAGTCCAAGTCGAATCCATCTTCCTGGTATCTCCTTTTGTTTCGGCTGACAAATTCCTTAATTATTGCGGCCATTTCCTTCACAGGAGTACAAAATTTCTAAACCTAAAACAAGGTAGCGTTGCTTTTTTTTTTTAAATGCCACTATCTTCGGTCGCTTTTCTCCCAGTTTCTCTGTGTAAACAGTTGACGTTGCAGGATGGATTAGAATGGCTTCGGCTGGATAAAAGAGGGCCTCGTACCGTTCGTCCACAGGCCCGTATTGCCCGGTCCTGGAATTTGTCTTGCAATCCCACAAATGAAAACAGCACACAGTCATTCACCTTCCGACCCTTAAGGTTTTCAAACCGGCTCCAATCTGTAGCACTATTACCTCAATTTATTTGGTCAAAAAAAAAAAATCAGAAGTTTTACGCCGTTTATAATCTTGGTAATTCCACTCTTTTAATCATACGCGTTTATACACACGTATTTCTAGACAGATATGCAAAGGCTAGCTAGCTAACTAGCAACCCTGACATTCTATAGCTAGATAGCTAGCTAGCTAGCTAGCTAAGTAGAGCAATTGAAATACAAATCGAGCAATCCTTGTCTTCGGAATGTCAACAAAAACATACAATTTTGACAGCCCACATATTTACCGTTTTAAAATATACGAAAGCATTATGAAATTATATAAATATTTTTTGACAAATCTTTTTGCATGTATTATGCTGCCTTTTTATCCAACTCTCAAACTTCCATCATGGCTTCCAACAGAGGGCGATGAGACAAGGTACACGTACATCAACCAGTATATCCTGCCGCCAACTTAGTCCCTTTCCAGATTCTATTTTAAATAGAAAATCAGAAGTGTTTTTGTCATTTGAATAGAAAAGAAATATTGAATAAAGCGTGTGAATACAAGTTTGCATTTTATTTGCCTTAATTCATGTTCTGCATATTAATTTATTGAATGCGGAAGAACACTGACATAACACAGGGAACTCATTTTTGTGTTAAAGGAAGCACAATGTTCCAGTACTCGGGGAAGTATCAATGCTGTTTAAATCCCTACGTAATCTGTGTGTTTTATTATTAATTTGGATATTAGGCAATTATAAACAAATGGCCAATAAAACGAGAACACGTGTAAAGCTTACGCGTTATGTTTTAAGTGGCAGAATTATTTAGAATTTGTAGAATGGTTTCTGTAATACATTGCCTGCCATATGCTAGTGTCATAAGAGCTTACACAAACAAAAAAAGTTATCGTTGGCAATACGAGTATCCTTGTAATTTCCGTCATGAATGGAGCGAATGTCGACATATTTAGCATTATAATCACTTGACAAACGAAGCTTTAAACACACTGTTTAAACTTGGTTGAGGGATGCCCCCTGTCTGATCTGCCTGGAGAAAAACGACTGATATTTACCCTGGCTATCAAACTGGGCTAATATGCAACAAAAGTGTAGAATGTGGCATGTAGGGAGGGCGGATCTGTGGATTCGATTTCCGCTCGGTGTATCCGGAGTTCCCGTGATCTCCCCGTTTTCCCACGTATTCACCTTCGTCCAAAACGTAGTTTTGGTCGATTGAGGGCTTTAAATTGTGCGTGAAGTAGAATCTTTTTAAATAATCATTTGTCATTATATTGTCTTGTTATAGTGTTGAAAAACTTGTAGGATAGGATCCAGACGCAGGGTTTAATTGCAAAAAAAGGAATTGTCATCTAAGTTATGGGTCAACATCCAAGTGTCAGATCAGATGCAAACAGGGATATAGGGAATTGGGAATTATATAGGGATATTGGGCAGTGTAGGGAACAATCCACAGTCACAAAATGAAAATCTAAGCAAGATATATAGAAGAAGAGAAGCCATAAATCAAAATTAATATTTAATTATAACTCAAAAGGTAGTCACAAGTAATGTGGATCAGATGCATGTATTAAAAGACCATAATGTCCATTAGTACTCAGACAAGAGATGTTAACAGTTCCATACTGGAGGATCTGGGTGGTCTGAGAAGGCATGATAGAAATGAAGTTTTTCATGATGTTTTTATTTTTAAACATTGAAAATCAAAATTGTCCTCACTGGGGCTTCCTGCGCATCCACATCTCACTTGCCTTCATTCCCCCCTGACTGGTGCAGGATCCAGGTAGGAGGTGATCCTGCTACTGCACATGTGGGACCTCACATGTGAACCGGTGCCAGAATGGGAATGCATGGTCGATGTTCTGCAGCAGGCCATATAAATATCCCTAGGTGGAACTAAGAAATCATGGCTGGTCAGGTCATGATCTCCCAACATCTCCTGTCCATCACTGCATTGGCACTGCAGAGAGGTCAGGAATTCCAGCACGTAGCCCACCAATTCCAGACTGCTGAGAATGACATCTAGGTGTACTTCACCATACTGGAGGGAATTGCTGAAAGCAAACATTGCTGTGAATGAGCACAGCAAAGTAGTAGAATGTTTTGGGTGCCATGTCTCAGCATACCGGTGATGATTTTTAGTTGCCTTTTTGCATTGACTGCATTGATGAAGAACTGCTGCAGGCAGTATTCCTTTTATTGACAATGTCAACACATTCTGGCTAAGTTCTGTGTTTCTTTAAATTGATAGTGTGCACACTGTCAGAGCTCTCTTTGTGTTAGGGGAAAATATTACAACCTGTATTTGTGTTTCAATGGTAATTATCTATTGTGAGACAACCAATACTGTATACTCGCTGTATTTATAGAAAAACATCACAGGGAGGAAACTATCATATTTGAGTAATATCACTGTCAATAAGTTCAGTGTGGTGAAAGAATAAAACAATAAACATTAGATCTTTAATAAGGCAATTATGATGAGTCATCTCGCTTGTGGGTAAAAGCTAAGCTTCGCTTTACTAGATGGTGCAACATCCTTCATAGTTACTGATTCACGGACCTACAGTTTCCTCCATACAGTGTGTGATGCAAAAAAGATTTTGATCAAATTAATCCGCAAAGATATTTCTTTGGCAACTACCGTTGCATATTTGCAACAGCGGATGTTATTGCTAATAACATTGACCTCAAATTACAAACCCTTTCTTCTTGCCAGAACTTCTTTTTATTGGCATCGCTAACGATGGGAATATACTTGTAACTGGACATTTAAATCTCGCTGACAGTAGCAGTAATAGAAGGACTATGGAATTTATACGGTTTTGATGTCCAATATATTGCTGGGTCAACTCATATTTAGTCAAGTCAAGTCAAGTCAAGTAGGTTTTGTTGTCATTTCAACCATACACACAGTATATAGAGAAATGAGATAACGTTCCTCCAGGACCATGGTGCAACACAGAGCAGGACAAAGACAGAGCAACATCATAAGTGCAGACAGGACAGAATAACAGTACAGATTGACAAGACAGACAAGACAACATACAGTGCCAATTAACAGTGGTAACATTCTGGATACAGTATTTGTTACTGTATGGTAGCAGCGAAGGTTGTTTGTGCAAAAATGCTGTACAAAAATGCTGTGGTATAATAAATAACAATAAATATTATATACAGATGTACAGATGTGTATGTGTGGGGGGGGGGGGGGGGGATTGTGTTCAGTTCCGGTTGAGGAGTCTGATGGCCTGAGGGAAGAAGCTGTTCCCCATTCTGGCAGTGGAGGCCCGTATGCTACGGAACCTTTTGCCAGACGGGAGGAGGGAGAAGAGTGTGTGTGAGGGGTGTGAGGGGTCATCCACAATGCTGGTGGCTTTGCGGATGCTGCGTGTGGTGTAGATGTCCATAATAAAGGGGAGAGAGACCCCAATGATCTTCTCGGCCATCCTCACAATCCTCTGTAGGGTCTTGTGGTCCGAGACGCTGCAATTCCCGTACCAGGCTGTGATGCAGCCACAGAGAATGCTCTCTATGGTCCCTCTGTAAAACATGGTGAGGATTGGGGGTGGAAGGTGCGCTGTTCTCAGTCTCCGCAGGAAGTAGAAACGCTGCTGGGCCTTCTTGGCAATGGAGCTGGTGTTGAGGGTCCACGTGAGGTTCTCCGTGATGTGGACACCAAGGAACTTGGTGCTCTGGACGATCTCCACCGAGGAGCTGCCGATGCTCAGCGGGGAATGATCTCTCTGTGCCCTCCTGAAGTCGACAACCACCTCCTTTGTTTTGTCCACGTTCAGGGACATTTAGGGCTATATATTAAATTTATTGACCACTTAAGGGCTATTTGGTAATTTATATTGATTTTTTACATGGCAGTCTCAGCTCACAACTTTATTTTTCATTATTGTTGTCTGTCTTGATAAAAAAAAAAGATTGTGGTAAAGAAGTCTATACTGGTATTATTTTCACTAGTTCACTAGGAAATAGATCTGTTTCACCATCAACACTTTGTTACGTGGCTAATATTTTTAATTAACTCCCGATTGTGAGCCAGACTAACTGTATTTGCACCTGAGAATGTGAAAAGGAAGCCTCTAATGGGACAGTGTGTAGCCTAGTGGGCTAAGCCTGTGTGTCTGTAGTCAGAAGGTTGCTGGTTCAAACCCCTCCTCAGCACATTTGTGGGTCCTTGAACAAGGCCCTTAACTATTTATTTTTCAGTAATGTTACAGCAACTCCCCCATAACATATTCATCTAACAGACTGACAGAATATACCCTCTTCATTAACTGTATTATTGAATATACTATCGTCTGCTTAATGGCAGCAGCCAAAATAACTCAAACCACATTTCCACAATTCTCAATCACTGGGAAAAGACCTTGAAACACAGAATTATGAAATAAAATTCATCCATTCATCCATCCATCCATCCCATCCTCCAGGGGCCGGCAGAGGAAGACAAATGAGGAAGATGGCGAAGTCCCAATTCACACTTTCCCAATTTTAATATTTGAGTCTCAAAGCAGGGGGCAGGCAGGTGATAGCAGGCAGTTGCTGGTGCTGCTTCAAATGGCAGGACAAACAGTGGTCTGGCAGCAGGGCATATAGGGAAGACGTCACAGGCTAAAGGGCGAGCAGGCCGGAAGGACACCACAGGAAGTGGAGGTGTCGCAGGCAGCGAGGTAGGCAGAATATCTTGATAATTTGGGGTCTCCAGGCAGCACACCCCAGGAGGGGTAGGGGAAATAAAATGTACAGTTAGCCAAATTAGGAGAGACTAGAGGCAGTGCGAACAGTTAGCTGAGTGCAGTATGTAAGCTCTGGCAGATACGGCTATGGCAGTATAAACAGAAAGGAGAGGCAGGTGGGAACGCAGGCAGGGAGAGTCCCTGAAACGTCAGCACTCCACCTGCAGTCCAGAAACAAGTGTACTGAAGTGTTGTATGTATTTCAGGAAGAACAGGAGGAACCAGAAATCTTAGGCTCAGCAGTAAGTCATCTCAGTGAGGAGAATGAAAATGTAGGGTCCCTTGTTCAGGAGAACCCTATCTGGACTGCAGTTTTAGCAATAGTGGAGCCAGAAATCATAGCATGGGTGGGCTGACAGAAAATCAGGCGGGCCAGTCTCAAAACAATTGCCGACAAAATTATACTACAAACTCAGCTACATATATATATATTTGTCATTTTTTAAATAACCTGTTTCATTACAAAGACGAAATGAACAAAGAGAAAGAAAAATCTGCTTGCCGTTTAATAGCACATTTCCTCTGATTGATCTAACCACACACACATGTACCTGTCAGGCAGGCACAATCATTTTAACACTGAATGGATGGGCCTTAATATCCACCTAGGTGGCCCTTGGTTGCAGGATGCTTTACTGATAATGTTGAGATTGATGTATTTGCTATGCTTTCACCTCAAAGGTCATTATGGATTTGGCTGACTTTAAAATAGCCCAAGTTCTTCAGTCTGAAAATGATATATTGGTGAAAGTGTGAAGAATCTAGCCGGGCATGAGGGTATGTCTTGACCTTCATCTTCTCCCTCCACTCCTATGCTCTCTACCCATACATTTATGTACGCCTTCCAATATTTCGTTACATTATATGAGTGATATAGTGTGTTAGTTCATATCATATATTGTTTGCCGTTTGTGATGGATTCTTACACTAATAAGAAGCCGACTGTTACTGACCATATCTTGAAAAAATTAATACTGGTCAAACAGTAATGATTGGTCATCGCTTCATTTCTTTATTTTCTTTTTGTCTGCACTTCAACTCCTTAAACTTTTGTTTTTGTGTAACATTATTTTTTTAGCGGGCACAGTTTGTGTTTTAACATATCTTAAGTTGACCCAAAGAACTACAAGTTTTGCATATTCATATTGTTGTTTAATAGCTACAGTAAATGTATGCAGAACAATTTCAATTTGGTTGACTTCTGGCATGTCCAGAGTCTGCTGAGATATTCGTCCGGCACAGTTCTTGTCTTCAAAAAAATGTTTGGTGTGAAATATATGGTTCAAAAGTTAATATATTTTTCAGTTGTATTAAATATAGTTAAGAAACTACAATATTAGAAAAAAAAATCTATTTTTACCTGTGTGGCCATCACCGAATTGCTAAAATATGAATAATTTGGAATGGCAGTGAATATCATGTATAATTCTATTTATTGTAATACTTTACTCCACAGCCCTATACTTAATAAACTTAATAAACATTACTGGACACACAAATGCTTTGTACTCATTTTTAGAAAATGAAAAAAAGTCATACGGGGCAGTAGTCAATTTTTTATATATCGGCATGCACTGTTTTCCATTTCTACATATCAGCTCAAAATACAATATCACAATAATATGAGGAAAATAATCATAATACATCTACAAAGGATTAGTTCAGCCACAAAAAAAATCTTGAATTATATAAAAAAAAAAACTACTAAGAAAATTTCATGACTTCTGTTTCAGATTAGAAGGAAGTAGAATCTCCCTCCCCTGACAATTCATTCTCATCCAATTCACTGATGGTAGACAAACCATGGCTTTCAGTTAAAGTCCCCACCATACTTGGCTCTGTACTGTACTGTCCACTGTACATGCTACGAGTGTCTCCACTTTGCTCAGCTGACATACTAGATCTCCTGGACAATGTCAAATCACTCAGCTCCCCGTCAGATTCTTTTCTCTCTCTGTCAGCATCATCTTCTTCTTCGCTAGATGGTTCACCTTCTTCACTTGCCTCCACCTCACCTTCTTCACTTGTACCCTTTGATTCAGCTGTTGATTTCATGGATCTGTAGCTCCCACTTCTTCCTGTTGATGATATTGTCATTGCGCTTTCAGACACACTTCCACTGCTTCCTTCACTAGATCTTTCTGAAGATTTTCTGGTCTGCTTGAGGGAAGAACTTGAAGACTGAGCAGAAGATCTCTGAGAACTTGACTTTGAAGTACTGGCATTACTGCTCCCCACGGATGTCTCTGAAGTGCTCCCTGAAGAGCATACTGAACCCTTCTGTGACAGTGATGATATTTCTCTGGATACTTCTGATGTCCCGCTTCTTTCTTCCATGTCAGCTTCTGTGGATCCTTTCTCTGACTCAGATTCTTCTTTCTCTGAACTTGATCCTTTCTCTGACTCTTCTTTCTCTGAACTTGATCCTTTCTCCGACTCAGACTCTTCTTTCTCTGAACTTGATCCTTTCTCCGACTCAGACTCTTCTTTCTCTGAACTTGATCCTTTCTGTGACTCAGACTCTTCTTTCTCTGATTCAGACTCTTTTTCAGAGTCTTTTCCTGTTCCTGACTCTTTTTCAGATTCAGATTCTTCTTCAGAATGAGAGTCAGTTCTTTCGGATTTGTCCTTGCTTTCTTCATCAGAATCTTCAGGTTGTTCTTCCTGTTCCTCTTCTGAATCTACAGTACTTTCATTGTCATCATCTCTGTCTAGGTCAACTTTAAGGTAATCTTTGTCTTCTGAAGTTGGTGCAGTACTACTTGTTTCAGAATGTTCAACTTCAGGAGCCTTTTTTCTCCGCCCCCTGATCTCTCTTTCTGAGGTGCTGGCTTCCTGTTCACTTTCATCAGTAACACTGATTGAGACCTTTGTCTTTTTGTCTTCTGTTTCAGAATCCGTGGCGGCTTGAGATACCGACGCCTCCCTTTCACTTTCAGCAGAGCTTCTCACAGTGCTTTGCGACTGCTTTCGCTCTCGAAGCTTCTTTGCAATGTTGATGCGTTTGAGGACTTTGTTTAGTTTTTTATGTGCCGATGACTTGCCATCCAGTTTTTGCAAATATTCCATACTTTCTTGGCTTTCACCACGGCTAGCAGATGTTAGCTTGGAATAGCGACTATCTTTCTTACTCTTGGAGAAGATCCATGGGAACATTTTGGC
Organism: Brienomyrus brachyistius; assembly: GCF_023856365.1. Lineage (NCBI taxonomy): Eukaryota > Metazoa > Chordata > Actinopteri > Osteoglossiformes > Mormyridae > Brienomyrus > Brienomyrus brachyistius. The sequence goes on along the minus strand of NC_064535.1, from coordinate 10,609,303 downwards.
TTTTTTCCACGCGGAGTAACCTGTGACAGGTGCATCACCTTTTTGCTCAGTGATTTTTCTCGCTGTTAACAGTTTACTCAGTTTGGCCACTGACTTTAAGGTTTTGGCCCCTTTGAAGCTGCCAGGTGTTGCAACTGAATCTGATGGCATTGTCTCTTCAATCACTTCATCTGGGGGCTGGTCACTAAATCCAGCTATTCTAGGCAGACTTTCAATTTTCCTCCTGCCTCGTCCCCTGCCTTGGATCTGTAACAGTTACATCATCCCAGATTATTATTGTTTTCATTAAACAGTGTAATCATCATAAATTACTAATTAATTTATAATTTGTTTTATATAGTATTTCAGGAGAAACTTACCCCTTGTTCATGCCCATGTGGGCTGAGATAGTAACCACTGTCATCGAAGATCTCTTCTCCATATCCATCATACATTTCAGATGGTGGCATCAATCTTCTCCGGCTACCATACTGGGGAAGATGGTACCTGAAAAAAAGACATAATGAGCAGAAATACATACATGGCATGTAAAACAAGCACTTGTATTTGAATTGGAAAAATTGAAAAATATTTTGGCTACACAGAGGGGGTTATACAATGACAACTATTGATTAATACACAGCACATATGATTTTCTATTGATCAAATGTGATTACATGAGAAATGTGTTTTCATTTGTTTCCTGCCTTTTAATGTATGCATTCCTGAATATAATATATAAAACATTCAATTAGGGGGCGGCATGGTGGTGCAGTGGTTAGCACTGTTGCCTCACACCTCTGGGACCCGGGTTCACATGTGTGTAGTTTGCATGTTCTCCCCATGTAGTCGTGGGGTTTCCTCTGGGTACTCCGGTTTCCCCCCACAGTCCAAAAAACATGCTGAGGCTAATTGGAGTTGCTAAATTGCCCGTAGGTGTGCGTGTGAGAGTGAATGGTGTGTGTGTGCCCTGCGATGGGCTGGCCCCCCATCCTGGGTTGTTCCCTGCCTCGTGCCCATTGCTTCCGGGATAGGCTCCGGACCCCCCACAACCCAGTAGGATAAACGGTTTGGAAAATGGATGGATGGATGGATGAGGAGATGATGCACAATACCAAGGTGTAGGGAACTTACCCCTGATCATAGGCGTAGTAATCCTGTGGGCCCCTGGGCACCCCTTTTTGTATCATCTGTAATAACAGGTAAAACATTATAAACATACTCAATTACATGTGTGATCATTTTGGATTTCCAAAAAAAAAAAGTCTCAAAAATAGAAAATTAAAAATACAAAACTGACAGTTTCAGTAATTTTAATCAATATTTTCTTTCAAGAAATTGAACTTACAAATATTTTTTTTTCTTTGGTATGTATGATGATATAAATAAACTGAACACATTCTTAGGAAATAAATCAGATACAAATGTTTTATATGTATTATTATACAATAAAACTTACCCCTGGATGTTGCCTGTAAATTAATATGAAATATCATGAGTAATGCATAGCTACAACACGGTCAACTAATATGAAGCATTTTATAACACTGTAATAATTTTATCTGAAATAAAACTATCGTTCAATTACTCTAAAGGTTTGGGATTTTAAAGGGCTGGAATCTCTCCCAGGCAGCATAGAGCAATTAACTTAACCGCATGTTTGTAGACTCTGAGTGGTAAACGGAGTACCCATGAAATAAATGGGGAGAACATGCAAACACACACACGGAGTGAAGAAGCGGATTAGAACCATTAATCTTGGAGGTAACAGTGCCTCACTATGGCACGCCAAAAGTATGTTACGGTTTTATAATTACAACAATTGACGATAGGCTGTAAAATTTAATGGCTACAGGTGTAAGACAGATGCTTTAATATTCTAAAACATAACTGTCACGCATTCACCTCCTTATATAACATTCTACAAAAGAATGATTTGCTGGGTTATGCAGAGTGCCAGTGTTTTCCGGAATACCTTCCTTTGTCTTTTACTGTATACGTTTTCAGTTAACAATTGGGTCTGGTAACTGTAACAGGTAGTGGGTCCTACAGATGCTTGTTTCACATAGAAACTGAATGTTATAAACACTTGATCAGGAGCAACTGCCACCTGATAAACTGTATGTTTGATTAATGGTTGGTAGGACAGTTATTTTTGATTGTGGTTCCCTTGTAGTTAGTTCGCTTGGGTTTTTTTTTAAAGTTGTTTTATGTTCTTTTTATTCTTTGACATTCTCCCGTTTCCAGGTCCCATCGGATTGGTCGTATTGTCCAGTTATTATTATAATTATATTATTATTATTATAGCCAAATTTTGGTTGTCTTTACGGTATATGGATTCTTGGCCATATGTCTGCACACCTCCTCTCCTTCTTCTGGGTGGTCATATATGCAGAAAACCTAGCAAAGGTTAGAATGTAGAATAAATGATGCAGCTCTGTACCTTCCGCACTGAGAATGTAACTAATATATATATATTTACCATCAAACCAAAATGCTATGAAAAAGAAAATGTAATATGCCTGATTGGTTCACGAAGTATGAGATAAATGCTTTGGTTTCAGAGCCTTGTCTTGTTGCTTGTTTCATAGCTTTCCTAGTTATTTTTTTTCTGGTATTTGCCATCTACTGCTTTGGTTTTTCACACTTTAATCCTTTTGGTGTTTCCTGGTTCCTGATCCCTTGCTTCTCGATCCCAATCCTTTCTTTGTCTTCATCCCTGCACTATTTCATCTGGCTATTCCACAACTGGTCCCAGCCCTTACATGCTCCATCTGAAGGTCCCCCTAGACCTCAGAGTTACAATTGATTTTATATAATGGTTGCTAGAAGAAAAATATATCAGCAGAGCTGCTTACCTTTTTATCTGTATCTACCGTATCAAACAATGATGTGAGGTAAATGATTTCATTCATGGAAAATTGCTTGACTGGATAGTTTGATACTTTACTGTCACATTCTCATGCCTCCTATACATTTGAATGTTGGTGAACTTTGAACGAGCATAGAATTTTATAGTCCTAATGATCACCATCAAAAGAAGAAGAAGAAATATGAATCCTCATCTTCCATGTTGCAGTTAGTCTATCAATCAGTTCACAATGGCTGCTTTTTTTTTGACCCCAACATAGTCTCGCTATGTTGGACATTTGGGCTAGTTTTCTGGGGTCTGTTTCCTGGGTTGATTTGGATTGATTTCGTCTTGTTGATTACTTTCTGGTTTAGCTTAGCATCCTGAATTCAGTTTGCCTGGCCCTTCTTCATGTCATTCTTGGTCATTTTCGCTGCTGGTGAACCCAGGGCTCAGATGTCACAGATGCAAGTTGGAATTTTAAAACCGATTTATATATCATAAGAGAATGTCAAAGTTTGCATTTTCTCCCCATATATAGCAGGGTTCCTCAGTGCACACTGCGTGTTTCCATCAGTCCAAAGAAATACAGTAATGTGAGCTACCATATCTACTGTATCTTGAACATGTTGGCGTGTACCCTGCGATGAACTGGTATCCAGTGCAGAATGTTCTCTTTCTTTTGCTCTAGGCTGCCTGAAGGAGGCTCCGGAGCCGGAGAGGAAACTATCACATTGGTCGATCGTCTTTATATTAATTTAGTGTTAAACACAAAATGTATTTTAATGTACCATGTTAATTAATCACATGACCTGAAGATTGGAATCTACAGAAGACTACATTTACATTTATTTATTAGATACGAGTGCTTCTGGAGCAGTTCAGGTTGAGGGCCTTTCTGGAATGGACTACTGGTGATAGATGTACTCCGCCAGAAAAATGACTAAATTGTAAAAGTGGTACTTACTTAGGGCCTCCCGGTTGTTCATGAAGATTGCTGGTAGGGCCACTGGATGACTTGCCTGCTGGCAGAGCCATCTGTATCCGAGCTGTTTTTGCACACTCTGCTTGTCGCCTTTGAGGAATGAAAGACAAATATCTATAGTCTGGTGTTTTTCTATACAAAAAGTGAAAACCTAGAGAAATCACCTTTGCTATTTTACATGATTTACCGTCATCCACTGCTACTGTCTATGAAGGCAACTACTGCTTTTAATCTCCGGTCCAAGTGTCATATAATACCAGAAAGGTGGAAAGAAAGGTTTCTCAAAGGAAAATCATAAATAAGGAATAAATTTTACTTACTCTTTGAATCTGATTGGGGTACAAAAAAAGCACAAAAAATACAGTTAGCAAAATTGAAACTGAAATGTAAGATTCAGTTTGTATTTTCTTAAAAAATGCTGCAGTGAACAGAGAGCTGCTAAACTAAAATTTCATGTCATTTCTCTGTCCTTTTATGTTCATTCTGGTATTGGCAAAATAACATTATCCATGCATTTCCTTTCAACTTATTCGGTTATTAATTTACTCCCCCTTACATTGCCTATTGTAAAGCTACTGGTCTTAGAGATTCAGAGCAGATATTTTGAAGAGCACTGAGTGATGTCTTAGAATACAGCCAGGCTGGAATCTGTGTTAATCTTCTTGAATTCGAGGTTGATCCATTAGGAGTTTCAGCTCTATGAGTTGTGTGATCCCACTCTGAATGGAACACACTCTCCGGTCTCTCTATTAAAAATAGGCATCATCACCCACATCTGCCAGTTCAAAGATACTGTGAAGTACTTACTGATTATAAGTGACCGTGACTATGAGAATTGCAGGAATGCAGCAGAGGAAGATAACGATCGCCAGAGCCAGCAATGCCCCCTCTGTGTAGCCGACTGCCTGCGCTGCCTTTTTCACACTAGCCAGAATGTCAGGACTTCGTATTTCAATTATGCGGCCATCTTCACCCAAGTAAGGTTCAGACTCCTTGTTAATATCCGGAAGCTTTCCGTCGAGAAGCCTGTGACAGAGGTTCACACATGACCACTGCACACATTAGATACACTGACTTACACTATATGGACAAAAGTATTGGGACACACTTCTCAATCGTTGAATTCAGGTGCTTCATTCAGACCTATTGCCACAGGTGTATAAAATCAAGCATCTAGCCATGCAGTCAGGTTTACAAACATTTGTGGAAGAATGGGTTGTTCTGAAGAGTTTGGCGAATTCAAGTGTGGTCCTGTCATAGGATGCTACACCTGAATAAGGGGTAATTTTGTGAAATTTCTTCCCTGCTAGACATTCCATGGTCAACTGACAGTGATATTATTGTAAAGTAGAAGCATTTAGGAACAACAGAAGCTC